>NC_090932.1:585517246-586767246 GCF_040938575.1 Ambystoma mexicanum
CAGGTTTGATAGAAGCATTGAGATCACATCTCATGCTATAGGAAGGAACTCAGGATTGCAATGGGAAGGAGTTGGATATCACATCTCATGCCATAGGATGGGTCATCAGGTTTGGTATAAGCATTGAGATATCACATCTCTGCTATCGGAAGGGTCTCAGGATAGGAATGGGAAGGACTTAGATACTCATACTATAGGGAGGGTCTCAGTTTTGATATTAGAAGCATTGAGCTATCACATCTCATGCTATCGGAAGGGTCTCAGGATTGGAATGGGATGGAGTTGGATATCACATCTCAAGCTATTTCAGGATTGGAATGGGAAGGAGTTTGATATCACATCTCAAGCTATAGGAAGGGTCTCAGGTTTGGAAGGGGAAGTATTTGGATCTCACATCTCATGTTTTAGGACGGGTCTCAGGTTTGGTATTAGAAGCATTGAGATATCACATCTCATGGTATAGGAAGGGTCTCAGGATTGGAATGGGAAGGAGTTGGATATCACATCTCAAGCTATCTCAGGTTTGGAATGGGAAGGAGTTTGATATCACATCTCAAGCTATAGGAAGGGTCTCAGGTTTGGAAAGGGAAGGATTTGGATTTCACATCTCATGTTATAGGATGGTTCTCATGTTTGGTTTTAGTAGCATTGAGATATCACATCTCATGCTATCGGAAGGGTCTCAGGTTTGGAAAGGGAAGGATTTGGAGTTCACATGTTATAGGATAGTTCTCAGGTTTGGTTTTAGAAGCATTACGATATAACATCTCATGCTATAGGAAGGGTCTCAGGTTTGGAATGGGAAGGAGTTGGATATCACATTGAATGGGAAGGAGTTTGATATCACATCTCAAGCTATAGGAAGGGTCTCAGGTTTGGAAAGGGAATGATTTGGATTTCACATCTCATGTTATAGGATGGTTCTCATGTTTGGTTTTAGAAGCATTGAGATATCACATCTCATGCTATCAGAAGGGTCTCAGGTTTGGAATGGGAAGGAGTTTGATATCACATCTCATGCTATAGGAAGGATCTCAGGTTTGGTATTAGAAGCATTGAGATATCACATCTCATGCTATAGGAAGGGTCTCAGGATTGGAATCGGCAGGAGTTGTATATGACATCTCATGCTGTTAAGACGGATTTCTGAACTCTGTCCTGGTGGCGCAGAAGTTCAGAAGGCCAACCTAATTACTTGGAACAGGGTAACCTCTGGACGAGCCAGACCAATCAAGGTAGCGATCGGATTTGGATATCACATCTCATGCTAAAGGAAGGGTCTTAGGTTTGGAAGGGGAAGGATTTGGATATCACATCTCATGTTATAGGACGGGTCCCAGGTTTGGTATTAGAAGCATTGAGCACTGAGACCCTTCCTATGGCATGAGATGTGATATCCAACTCCATCCCATTCCAATCCTGAGACCCTTCCGATAGCATGAGATGTGAAATCTCAATGCTTCTATCAAACCTGAGACCCTTCCTTTAGCATGACATGTGATATCCAACTCCTTCCCATTCCAATCCTGAGACCCTTCCTATAGCATGAGATGTGATATCTCAATGCTTCTAATACCAAAACTGAGACCCTTCTTTAAGCATGAGATGTGATATCCAACTCCTTGCCGTTCCAAACCTGAGACCCTTCCTATAGCATATGTGATATCCAACTCCTTCCCATTCCAAACCTGAGACCCTTCCTATAGCAAGAATGTAATATCCAACTCCTTCCCATTCCAATCCTGAGACCTTTCCTATAGCATGAGATGTGATATCTCAATGCTTCTAATAGAAAACCTGAGATCCTTCCTGAGACCTGAGATGGGATATCCAAGCCCTTCCCATTCCAATCCTGAGACCCTTCCTATAGCATGAGATGTGAAATCTCAATGCTTCTAATACCATACCTGAGACCCTTCCTATAACATGAGATGGGATATCCAACTCCTTCCCATTCCAATCCTGAGACCCTTTCGATAGCAGAGATGTGATATCTCATTGCTTATACCAAACCTGAGACCCTTCCTATGGCATGAGATGTCATATACTACTCCTTTACATTCCAATCCTGAGACCCTTCCTATAGCATGAGATGTGATATCTCAATGCTTCTACCAAACCTGAGACCCTCCCTATAGCATGAGATGTGATATCCAACTCCTTCCCATTCCAATCCTGAGACCCTTCCTATAGCATGAGATGTGATATCTCAATGCTTCTAATACCACACCTGATATCCTTCCTATAACATGAGATTTGATATCCAACTCCTTTCCATTCCAATACTGAGATCCTTCCTATACCATGAGATGTGATATCTCAATGTTTCTCATACCAAACCTGAGGCCCTTCCTATAGCAAGAGATGTGATATACAAATCCTTCCCAAACCTGATACCCTTCCCATAGCATGAGATGTGATATCCGACTCCTTCCCAATCCAATCCTGAGACCCTTCCTATAGCATGAGATGTAATATCACAATGCTTGTAATACCAAACCTGAGACCCTTCCTATAGCATGAGATGTGATATCCAACTCCTTCCCATTCCAATCCTGAGACCCTTCCTATAGCATGAGATGTGATATCTCAATGCTTCTAATACCAAAACAGAGACCCTTCTTTAAGCATGAGATGTGATATCCAACTCCTTGCCGTTCCAAACCTGAGACCCTTCCTATAGCATATGTGATATCCAACTCCTTCCCATTCCAAACCTGAGACCCTTCCTATAGCAAGAATGTAATATCCAACTCCTTCCCATTCCAATCCTGAGACCTTTCCTATAGCATGAGATGTGATATCTCAATGCTTCTAATAGAAAACCTGAGATCCTTCCTGAGACTTGAGATGGGATATCCAAGCCCTTCCCATTCCAATCCTGAGACCCTTCCTATAGCATGAGATGTGAAATCTCAATGCTTCTAATACCAAACCTGAGACCCTTCCTATAACATGAGATGGGATATCCAACTCCTTTCCATTCCAATCCTGAGACCCTTTCGATAGCAGAGATGTGATATCTCAATGCTTATACCAAACCTGAGACCCTTCCTATGGCATGAGATGTCATATACAACTACTTCCCATTCCAATTCGGAGACCCTTCCTATAGCATGAGATGTGATATCCAAATCCTTCCCATTCCAAACCTGAGACCCTTCCTATAGCATGAGATGTGATATATCAATGCTTCTAATACCAAACCTGAGACCCTTCCTATAGCATGAGATGTGATATCCAACTCCTTCCCTTTCCAAACCTGAAACCCTTCCGATTGCAGAAATGTGATATCTCAATGCTTATACCAAACCTGAGACCCTTCCTATGGCATGAGATGTCATATACTACTCCTTCCCATTCCAATCCTGAGACCCTTCCTATAGCATGAGATGTGATATCTCAATGCTTCTACCAAACCTGAGACCCTTCCTATAACATGAGATGTGATATCCAACTCCTTCCCATTCTAATCCTGAGATCCTTCCTATACCATGAGATGTGATATCTCAATGTTTCTCATACCAAACCTGAGGCCCTTCCTATAGCAAGAGATGTGATGTACAAACCCTTCCCATTCCAAACCTGAGACCCTTCCTATAGCATGAGATGTGATATCCAACTCCTTCCCAATCCAATCCTGAGACCCTTCCTATATGAGATATAATATCACAATGCTTGTAATACCAAACCTGAGACCCTTCCTATAGCATAAGATGTGATATCCAACTCCTTCCCATTCCAATCCTTAGACCCTTCCTATAGCATGAGATGTGATATCTCAATGCTTCTAATACCAAACCTGAGACGCTTCTTAAAGCATGAGATGGGATATCCAACTCCTTCCTATACCAATCCTGAGACCCTTATGATAGCAGAGATGTGATATCTCAATGCTTATACCAAACCTGAGACCCTTCCTATGGCATGAGATGTGATATCCAACTCCTTCCCATTCCAATCCTGGGACCCTTCCTATACCATGAGATGTGATATCTCAATGCTTCTACCAAACCTGAGACCCTTCCTATAGCATGAGATGTGATATCCAACTCCTTCCCATTCAAATCCTGAGACCGTTCCTATACCATGAGATGTGATATCTCAATGTTTCTAATACCAAACCTGAGACCCGTCCTAAAACATGAGATGTGAGATCCAAATCCTTCCCCTTCCAAACCTGAGACCCTTCCTATAGCTTGAGATGTGATATCAAACTCCTTCCCATTCCAATCCTGAGATAGCTTGAGATGTGATATCCAACTCCTTCCCATTCCAATCCTGAGACCCTTCCGATAGCATGAGATGTGATATCTCAATGCTTCTAATATCAAAACTGAGACCCTCCCTATAGCATGAGATGTGATATCTGAGTCCTTCCCATTCCTATCCTGAGACCCTTCCGATAGCAGAGATGTGATATCTCAATGCTTATACCAAACCTGAGACCCTTCCTATAGCATGAGATCTGATATCTCAATGCTTCTATCAAACCTGAGACCCTTCCTTTAGCATGAGATGTGATATCCAACTCCTTCCCATTCCAATCCTGAGACCCTTCCTATAGCATGAGATGTAATATCTCAATGCTTCTATCAAACCTGAGACCCTTCCTTTAGCATGAGATGTGATATCCAACTCCTTCGCCTTCCAAACCTGAGACCCTTCCTTTAGCATGAGATGTGATATCCAAATCCTTCCCATTCCAATCCTGAAACCCTTCCTATACCATGAGATGTGATATCTCTATTTTTCTAATAAAAAACATGAGACCCTTCCTGTAGCAAGAGATATGATATCCAAATCCTTCCCATTCCAATCCTGAGACCCTTCCTATAACATGAGATGTGATATCCAACTCCTTCCCATTCCAACCTGAGACCCTTCCTATAGAATGAGAAGGGATATCCAACTCCTTCCCATTCCAATCCTGAGACCCTTCCTATACCATGAGATGTGATATCTCAATGCTTCTAATACCAAACCTGGGACCCGTCCTATAACATGAGATATGATATCCAAATCCTTCCCATTCCAATCCTGAAACCCTTCCGTTAGCATGAGATGTGATATCTCAATGTTTCTAATAAAAAACCTGAGACCCTTCCTATAGCAAGAGATGTGATATCCAAATCCTTCCCATTCCAATCCTGAGACCCTTCCTATAACATGAGATGTGATATCCAACTCCTTCCCATTCCAATCCTGAAACCCTTCCTATGGCATGAGATGTGATATCCAACTCCTTCCCAATCCAATCCTGAGACCAATGTGATATCTCAATGCTTATACCTAACCTGAGACCCTTCCTATGGCATGAGATGTGATATCCAACTCCTTCCCATTCCAATCCTGAGACCCTTCCTATAGCATGAGATGTGATATCTCAATGCTTCTAATATCAAACCTGAGATCCTTCCTATAACATGAGATGTGATATCCAAATCCTTCCACTTCCAAACCTGAGACCCTCCCTTTAGCATGAGATGTGATATCCGACTCCTTCCCAATCCAATCCTGAGACCAATGTGATATCTCAATGCTTATACCAAACCTGAGACCCTTCCTGTGGCATGAGATGTGATATCCAACTCCTTCCCATTCCAATCCTGAGACCCTTCCTATAGCATGAGATGTGATATCTCAATGCTTCTACCAAAACTGAGACCCTTCCTTTAGCATGAGATGTGATATCCAACTCCTTCCCATTCCAATCCTGAGACCCTTCTGATAGCATGAGATGTGATATCTCAATGCTTCTAATACCAAACCTGAGATCCTTCCGATAGCATGAGATGTGATATCTCAATGCTTCTAATACCAAACCTGAGATCTTCCTATAGCATGAGATGTGATATCTCAATGCTTCTATCAAACCTGAGACACTTCCTTTAGCATGAGATGTGATATCCAACTCCTTCCCATTCCAATCCTGAGACCCTTCCTATAGCATAAGATGTAATATCTCAATGCTTCTATCAAACCTGAGACCCTTCCTTTAGCATGAGATGTGATATCCAACTCCTTCCCCTTCCAAACCTGAGACCCTTCCTTTAGCATGAGATGTGATATCCAAATCCTTCCCATTCCAATCCTGAAACCCTTCCTATACCATGAGATGTGTTATCTCTATGTTTCTAATAAAAAACATGAGACCCTTCCTATAGCAAGAGATATGATATCCAAATCCTTCCCATTCCAACCTGAGACCCTTCCTATAGCATGAGAAGGGATATCCAACTCCTTCCCATTCCAATCCTGAGACACTTCCTATAACATGAGATGTGATATCCAACTCCTTCCCATTCCAACCTGAGACCCTTCCTATAGCATGAGAAGGGATATCCAACTCCTTCCCATTCCAATCCTGAGACCCTTCCTATTCCATGAGATGTGATATCTCAATGCTTCTAATACCAAACCTGGGACCTGTCCTATAATATGAGATATGATATCCAAATCCTTCCCATTCCAATCCTGAAACCCTTCCTTTAGCATGAGATGTGATATCTCAATGTTTCTAATAAAAAACTTGAGACCCTTCCTATAGCAAGAGATGTGATATCCAAATCCTTCCCATTCCACTCCTGAGACCCTTCCTATAACATGAGATGAGATATCCAACTCCTTCCCATTCCAATCCTGAAACCCTTCTTATAGCATGAGATGTGATATCTCAATATTTCTAATAAAAAACCTGAGACCCTTCCTATAGTAAGAGATGTGATATCCAAATCCTTCCCATTCCAATCCTGAGATCCTTCCTATAACATGAGATGTGATATCCAATTCCTTCCCATTCCAAACCTGAGACCCTTCCTATTGGATGAGATGTGATATCCAACTCCTTCCCATTCCAATCCTGAGACCAATGTGATATCTCAATGCTTATACCAAACCTGAGACCCTTCATATGGCATGAGATGTGATATCCAACTCCTTCCCATTCCAATCCTGAGACACTTCCTATAGCATGAGATGTGATATCTCAATGCTTCTACCAAAACTGAGACCCTTCCTTTAGCATGAGATGTGATATCCAACTCCTTCCCATTCCAATCCTGAGACCCTTCCTATAGCATGAGATGTGATATCTCAATGCTTCTACCAAACCTGAGACCCTTCCTATAGCATGAGATGTGATATCCAACTCCTTCCCATTCCAATCCTGAGACCCTTCCTATACCATGAGATGTGATATCTCAATGTTTCTAATACCAAACCTGAGACCCGTCCTAAAACATGAGATGTGAGATCCAAATCCTTCCCCTTCCAAACCTGAGACCCTTCCTATAGCTTGAGATGTGATATCAAACTCCTTCCCATTCCAATCCTGAGATAGCTTGAGATGTGATATCCAACTCCTTCCCATTCCAATCCTTTGACCCTTCCGATAGCATGAGATGTGATATCTCAATGTTTCTCATACCAAACCTGAGGCCCTTCCTATAGCAAGAGATGTGATGTACAAATCCTTCCCATTCCAAACCTGAGACCCTTCCTATAGCATGAGATGTGATATCCAACTCCTTCCCAATCCAATCCTGAGACCCTTCCTATAGCATGAGATGTAATATCACAATGCTTGTAATACCAATCCTGAGACCCTTCCTATAGCATAAGATGTGATATCCAACTCCTTCCCATTCCAATCCTGAGACCCTTCCTATACCATGAGATGTGATATCTCAATGCTTCTAATACCAAACCTGGGACCCGTCCTATAACATGAGATATGATATCCAAATCCTTCCCATTCGAATCCTGAAACTCTTCCTTTAGCATGAGATGTGATATCTCAATGTTTCTAATAAAAAACCTGAGACCCTTCCTATAGCAAGAGATGTGATATCCAAATCCTTCCCATTCCAATCCTGAGACCCTTCCTATAACATGAGATGTGATATCCAACTCCTTCCCATTCCAATCCTGAAACCCTTCCTATAGCATGAGATGTGATATCTCAATGTTTCTGATAAAAAACCTGAGACCCTTCCTATAGCAAGAGATGTGATATCCAAATCCTCCCCATTCCAATCCTGAGATCCTTCCTATAACATGAGATGTGATATCCAATTCCTTCCCATTCCAAACCTGAGACCCTTCCTATTGGATGAGATGTGATATCCAACTCCTTCCCAATCCAATCCTGAGACCAATGTGATATCTCAATGCTTATACCAAACCTGAGACCCTTCCTATGGCATGAGATGTGATATCCAACTCCTTCCCATTCCAATCCTGAGACCCTTCCTATAGCATGAGATGTGATATCTCAATGCTTCTACCAAAACTGAGACCCTTCCTTTAGCATGAGATGTGATATCCAACTCCTTCCCATTCCATTCCTGAGACCCTTCCTATAGCATGAGATGTGATATCTCAATGCCTCTAATATCAAACCTGAGATCCTTCCTGTTAGGAAAGATTTCGTAATTGTAGGTAATCTTCCTTCCATGTGAAAACCCCTAAACTTTTTGCTATTGTTTTTAACCTTGTTCTTGACTTTGCCAGAGAAGTACAGCCTTCTGCCGCACTTCTCTGGGCTTTCGCTCCTTTCTTACGGGGAAACTGACATGCCCTTAAGACAGTCAGTACCGGGGAACGTTGTTTCCCGTAGTTTCTTTTATTGTGTCGCAGCTTTAGTGCAACACGACACAAGAGGGCACTGTAAGCTAAGTTACAGCTCTCTTGGGTCTCTAGCCTTCTACAGGCCCTAGATACTCGTTTAGGATGGTATTTGATCGGTGCAAGTCATTCAGGGACTGGAATGGTGGCAGCGATCGTTTTGTATATTTTGAGCTCCTTTTGGCGTTCTGAGCACGTTTTTGCACTGAACCCAAAATGGTGGCCTGGCTCCCCAAAATGGCCAGACCACAAGGCTCCTTTGTCCTGTCCACTGACCGTCTTGCTCCCTTCACCTTCCCCAGGTCCAGCGACCTGGAAACCTTCCTTATTTGGGCATGTACTTTCCCGCGAAACACAGATGCTCTCGCGGGCTTCTACATGTCGTTTGTGTGCCTCCAGGGTGTGGGCTGGGATGTCTGGTCCCAATACACATCCTGGGTGCCAGAGAGTCTAGGGTGGTGTGAATGCTTGGGACCACCGTGGTCCGTGATTGGTCCACGTATGGTATGTGTGTTGATGAGCGGATCTCCCATTGGCTCCCCTCCGTTTTGGCGCGAAGGGAACCATGGATAAGAGGAGGCTGGAAACACCACTACCATGTCGATCTCCTGAGTTCTCACGAACGAAGGAATACAGGAGCCAAGTATCCTGCAACCAAGAGGCTGGACCGAGGAATCGCTGGTGACCCGCTGAAGGAATCCTCCTTTGCACTGCTGTCGTCCTGAAAGTCCCTGTCCTCCTTTGATCGAACCAGATGGCCTGTACTGGTGCTTCGACCTTTGGGATAGCAGTAACAGCTATTCCCGGCATCTTCAACCATCTCCTGCCAAGTAAGCCTTCGGAAGCGTCTCTGGGCCATCCAGTTGACTGACCAGCTTACAAAGGAGTCTGGCTCTGCAACCGCCGCCAGGTTGTGCAGTATCTCGAGTCCTTGTCACTCTCCCACGCTTCGTGCACTTGGCGTTCCCAGGTCTGAAGGGAGGAGTGTACTTTTGACTCAGATACGCACGGCCGCTCCGTTGTCCTGCTGCGGCAACAAACTGTGCCGGTTTCGTCGATTGGGACGTCTTTTTGCTCTACACGACTACAAAGCGTTCCCTGCTCTTCTGAACCTGCCAGCTGCTGAAACTAACGTGGAGAAGCCTGGGACTGCTTGCTTCGGGGACCGGTGAGTAGCATAGCTAGGATCTGGTCGCCCTCCTGCAGTAGCCCATTGCTTTTCCCCGCTGTGTAAAACAGCACCCTTTTCGCCCGTACTCGCGCTCTGCTTCTGCCCGCTGTGGAGGCTGCGCTTGAGTTGCGGACCCTGTTCTTCTTCTGCTGTGCACTAACCCGAACTGCCTGACTTCCTTCGAAGAGCTTCTCCTTTTGCCCGTTGGCACCAGCGCGTGCAGGTACTTTGAGCACCAGGCTCCACTCTTCGCAGGGCTCGGACTTCCATCTAGTTAGGTGCCTATGAAGGCGAACTGAGTCGAAAGCATTATCGCACTGCCTGTTTTCCTTCCCTTTCAGGTGGACTACATATTTCGTGCTTTAAACGCTTGCGACTGTAGTATTTGTATATATATTGTGTTGATATGGTATGTGTTGGTTTAATATTGTGATATTGTGCTTTTCTCGCTACGGTCGTTGTTTTAAAGGCCTTAAAATAAATGTGTATATATTTTTGATATAACACCTGTTTGGAGTAGTTTGTAAGTGTTCTGGTTTTGTGTGCTCATTGCGGGCTTTCAGTCACCCTCACCCCTCTTGAGATCTAGTCTTGACCGCCGCGATCGCTACCTTGATTGGTCTGGCTCGTCCAGAGGTTACCCTGTTCCAAGTAATTAGGTTGGCCTTCTGAACTTCTGCGCCACCAGGACAGAGTTCAGAAATCCGTCTTAACAAATTGGTGGCAGCGGTGGGATACGACTGAAGGTATCCAGTGTTGCGCTCGAACTAAGGCATTTCAGGTTATTCCAACCAGTACACGTAGTGAATTGTTGTAATATAACTTTAAAAAGGCCATAGTCCTATCACACAGTATGGAAACAAGTACCTTGTTAACTTTGAATGCTTCTAAATCAGAAACACTAAAAAAGATGTGTGCGGAGAGAGGGGTTTCCTCTCAAGGCACGAAATTGGAAATGATCCAAAGAATCGTGGCGTGGCAAGAAGCGCAGCTTGACGCTATCACTTCTGAGGACAGTGCGGAAGGTGGTGGGGCTGCTCTCACTGGCAGAACCGACGGTTCTGCCGCCGCACTGATCCATCGCGACCACGAGGACAGGGAGGACGAGATGTCTAATGTTTCCTCTGCCAGTGCTGATGGGGAGGCTATGCTTGAATTCAAGAAGCAAGAGCTGCGGTTTAGGCAGCAGGAGCTTGAATTCAGCATAGCCAAACTAAAAATCGAACAGGCAGAAAAACAAAAAGACAGGGATCACCAGTTGGAACTGGCCAAGCTTCAGGTTGCAACTGGGTCCGCGGGTCCTGGACATGGGTCTGGGGCCTCCTCTCATCCACGGTTTCCAAAAGATCTGCTCAGTGTGTATGAAGAAGGGAATGACATTATGGACTGGCTGAATGCGTTTGAGTATGCATGCGAAGTTCAGAAAGTTGACAATGCTGATAAGATTGCGTGGTTACTCAGTAGACTGCCCCATTCTGGCTGTAGTGCCATTATGGAGATGTCGAAGGCTGAGCGAGCTGATTTCGCAATGTTGAAGCAGACTCTCATTTTAAAGTTTGGGAAGACTCCGGCCCAATATTTAAAACGTTTTAGAGAGTATAAGAAAAAGGAAGGTGGTACTTGGGTATCGTATGTCGCTGAATCCTTGAAAAACTTAACTGGCTGGGTCGAAGGTTATAAGGTTTCTACCTTCGCCGGCATGATAAATCTTGTCATGCTGGAACATATTTTTGCTTCTTCTTCCCCGGAGCTTAAGCAGCATTTGGCCGATTCGAAGGAGATAGATCCTAAGAAGCTGGCCATTGCAGCAGATTTATGGGTGTCACATCGAGTGTCCCATAAGGACAAAACTCATCCTGGTAAGCAGGAGGAAGGGAAAAAGTTCAAAGATATGGCGGGTGGGGAATCTGCTAAATCTTCTTCCCATAAGGGCCACAAACAGAAAAACAAGGGTAAAACACACGAGAACTCACAGGGTAGTGGAGGGCAGCCTCCGAAACAGAACTCTGGTTACAATAAGCCTCCCTATGTAAACAGACCCATTGGATCGTGTTTTGCTTGTGGAGCAACTGACCATGTGAAGGGGGATCCCCGTTGTAAGGTTAGACCTTTGGGGGTCCACTCCGCTAATCTGGCCTTCTCCTCCTACGAGGAAGAAGAGATTACAGGAGCATCCTTCTCCTCAGACTCATTTCCCAGCGGAATAGAGGCTGAGGTAGTTTTAGTGTCCCTGGGTTCCTGGGAGCCTAAAGTCGCAGAGGCTTATGCTAGGATTCTGGATAATACCAAGCACTACTTTAAAGAAAGTGTGCTGATCAATGGAGTAGATACTCCAGCTCTTAGGGATAGTGGGTGCAGTCGCACTGTAGTGGATTCTACCTTGGTAGACTCAGAGGAAGTTGCCAGAGCTACTCTGATGCCCACTAAGTTGGCTGACGGCCCCCTCCGTATGTTTCCCGTGATCCCTGTAAATCTTACTTTAAATGGTACAGCAGTCAGGATTCCAGTGAGCATTCAGAGAAACGTCCCGGGAAAGGTCTTACTAGGTAATGATCTCAGAGCTCTAGGGCTCGTAGGAGACACTGCCGAACGACCCTACACACGGTCTCAAGCAAGGGCAGCATTGGCCAAGTCCAATACGCCGCCCCAGCCAAAGGGGAAACCCAAGGCGAAAGGAGTCAACAAGTCACGACGAGGGAAAGAGAATATTCCCCCGAGCTCGCCTACCACTGCGGTGGAGGAAGTTGGTCAATCGCCCGGACCTGACGAGGAGGTGGCGATGCCTGAAGTTTTCGACCCCAACGATCATCCTGAACTAAAAGACTTGTTAGTTGAAGGAGGTCCTGATAGGGACAAATTCAGTAAAGGCCAACGTGAGTGCCCATCTCTGGAAGGCCTAAGGAGACAGGCCTGCTCCCAGCTTGAGGGTGAACCTCATGGGACGCATAGGATTTATTGGGAAGGTGGACTCCTGTATAGTGAGCCCACAGAGTCTACAGAAGGAGACGATAGGAGGTTGGTGGTTCCCCTTGCTGTTAGGCCCTTCCTCCTGCAGTTGGCGCATGAAGTTCCCCTTGCTGGTCACCTTGGTATGAAGAGGACCAAGCAAAGGTTATCCATGCACTTCTACTGGCCCAAGATGGGGGTGCAAGTAGAAAGTCACTGCAGGAGTTGTGCCTCCTGCCAGTTGTCTGGGAAAGTTGGCGCGACAATCCAAGCTCCGTTGGTACCGCTCCCAGTTGTGGGGGTACCATTTGAAAGGGTAGGGATCGACATAGTTGGTCCCCTTGACCCGCAAACATCCTCGGGCAATAGGTTTATCCTGGTGCTGGTCGACCATGCAACCAGGTATCCTGAGGCCATCCCATTAAAGACTGTAACTGCCAAGTCAGTTGCAAAAGCTTTACTCGGCATATTTACTAGGGTTGGCTTCCCTAAAGAAGTTGTGTCAGATCGTGGCAGCTACTTTATGTCGAAGTATATGCAGGCTATGTGGAAAGAATGTGGGGTCACCTACAAGTTCTCTTCTGCATACCACCCCCAGACCAATGGTCTGGTGGAACGTTTCAACAGAACGTTAAAGAGCATGATTGGGGCTCTGGAGGAGCCCCAGAGAAGAAAATGGGATCTTCTTTTACCATGCTTACTGTTTGCCTACCGAGAGGTACCACAGGAGGGTGTTGGCTTCAGCCCCTTCGAACTTCTGTTCGGTCATCCCGTACGGGGACCCTTAGCCATCGTCAAAGAGGGATGGGAGATGCCCACTCCCCCTGTAGTTGATACCAACGTAGTTGATTATGTGCTAGGGCTCAGAAAACGGATGGTACTTCTGATGGGCTTGGCTAGTGATAAATTGAAGGCAGGGCAAGCGCTGGTGAAACATTGGTACGACCAGAAAGCTTCCCTCATCAACTTTACACCTGGTCAGCAAGTCCTGATCATGAATCCCATAAGGCCTCGAGCTTTACAGGACAAATGGTCAGGCCCTTACACAGTGGTGGAGCCCCTGGCTGAGGTGAACTATTTAGTGGACCTTGGAAGGCCTGGACAGGCTCCAAAAGTGTTCCACATAAATAGGCTGAAGGCTTTCGTCCCAAGAGTCGAAATCGCAGCACTGCTACTGGCTTCAGACGTTGAGGAAGAGGAGTCTGAACCTCTCCCCGACCTGTTCCAAGGCGGTCCTTCAGATAGCTCCATTGAGGGTGTCCGAGTGGCCCCTCACCTGACTTCTGATCAGTAGGCTGAGGTGAAAAGTTTTCTTAGGCAGTTTTCCCCCCTGTTCTCACAGTCGCCTGGTTTGACACCTTGGTGCAAACATAACATTGACACAGGAGACAGTGTACCTACCAAAAGTAGGGGATACAGGATGTCAGACAAAGTACGGTCTTATATTAAGACCGAGGTCAACAAGATGTTAGACCTTGGGGTGATTGAACCCTCTAGTAGTCCTTGGTCCAGTCCTGTGGTTTTGGTTCCAAAGGCAGGCACTTCTGAATTGAGGTTCTGCGTGGATTACAGGGCTCTGAATGCTGTCACCAAGACAGACGCACACCCCCTGCCTCGAACAGATGAGCTGGTGGATACTTTGGGTGCCTCCAAGTACCTCAGCACGTTTGACCTTACTGCTGGCTATTGGCAAATAGCTTTAGCAGAACATGCCAGGGAGAAGACAGCATTTTCTACGCCAGACGGCCTTTACCAATTCCGGGTAATGCCGTTCGGGTTGAAAAATGCACCTGCCACTTTCCAGAGGCTTGTGAATCATGTGTTGAATGGGTTGGACGAATTCTGTCTCGCATATCTGGACGATATAGCAGTTTTCAGTGCCACCTGGGAAGACCATGTGAAACACCTCGGGATTGTGCTCCAGGCTCTTCAGAAAGCCCACTTGACCATAAAGGCTAGTAAATGCCAGATTGGACAAGGCTCAGTGGTTTACCTTGGACATGAAGTAGGTGGAGGGAGGATACAGCCTCTACCCAGTAAAGTACAAGCAGTACAAGACTGGCCTACCCCCACTACGCAAACCCAAGTGAGAGCCTTCTTAGGACTCACGGGGTATTACCGCAATTTTATGGCAGACTATGGCACCATAGCTGCTCCTCTGACTGCTCTCACAACTCCGAAGAAACCCAAGAAGGTAACTTGGACCGACGAGTGTGAGAAGGCCTTCAATGGCTTAAAAGACTCCTTGTGCCAGGCCCCTGTCCTCAGGGCCCCTGATTATCAAAGACCTTTTATCGTGCAGACGGACGCCTCTGACACTGGGATAGGAGCTGTACTATCACAAGTAGATGAGAAGGGTAAGGAACACCCTATCGGTTTTATTAGTCGCCAGCTTAAGGACAGAGAGCTCAGATGGTCCACTGTAGAGAAAGAATGTTTCTCTGTTGTGTGGGCCCTAAGGAAGCTGAGGCCCTACCTCTATGGGACCCACTTCACTGTGCAGACTGACCATAAGCCGTTAAAGTGGCTAATGAACATGAAGGGGGAGAATCCAAAGTTGCTTAGGTGGTCCATAAGTCTTCAAGGCTTCGACTTCACTATTGAGCATAGGCTAGGTGTCCAACATAGCAATGCTGATGGGTTGTCCAGAATGTTTAACCGACCTGAACATGAGTGAGACTCATCCAGGGGTGGATTAGTTCCCCCTGTCCATAGTCTGGGAGGGGCGAGTGTTAGGAAAGATTTCGTAATTGTAGGTAATCTTCCTTCCATGTGGCAACCCCTAAACTTTTTGCTATTGTTTTTAACCTTGTTCTTGACTTTGCCAGAGAAGTACAGCCTTCTGCCGCACTTCTCTGGGCTTTCGCTCCTTTCTTACGGGGAAACTGACATGCCCTTAAGACAGTCAGTACCGGGGAACGTTGTTTCCCGTAGTTTCTTTTATCGTGTCGCAGCTTTAGTGCAACACGACACAAGAGGGCACTGTAAGCTAAGTTACAGCTCTCTTGGGTCTCTAGCCTTCTACAGGCCCTAGATACTCGTTTAGGATGGTATTTGATCGGTGCAAGTCATTCAGGGACTGGAATGGTGGCAGCGATCGTTTTGTATATTTTGAGCTCCTTTTGGCGTTCTGAGCACGTTTTTGCACTGAACCCAAAATGGTGGCCTGGCTCCCCAAAATGGCCAGACCACGAGGCTCCTTTGTCCTGTCCACTGACCGTCTTGCTCCCTTCACCTTCCCCAGGTCCAGCGACCCAGGAAACCTTCCTTATTTGGGCATGTACTTTCCCGCGAAACACGGATGCTTTCGCGGGCTTCTACATGTCGTTTGTGTGCCTCCAGGGTGTGGGCTGGGATGTCTGGTCCCAATACACATCCTGGGTGCCAGAGAGTCTAGGGTGGTGTGAATGCTTGGGACCACCGTGGTCCGTGATTGGTCCACGTATGGTATGTGTGTTGATGAGCGGATCTCCCATTGGCTCCCCTCCGTTTTGGCGCGAAGGGAACCATGGATAAGGGAAGGCTGGAAACACCACTACCATGTCGATCTCCTGAGTTCTCACGAACGAAGGAATACAGGAGCCAAGTATCCTGCAACCAAGAGGCTGGACCGAGGAATCGCTGGTGACCCGCTGAAGGAATCCTCCTTTGCACTGCTGTCGTCCTGAGAGCCCCTGTCCTCCTTTGATCGAACCAGAAGGCCTGTACTGGTGCTTCGACCTTTGGGATAGCAGGAACAGCTATTCCCGGCATCTTCAACCATCTCCTGCCAAGTAAGCCTTCGGAAGCGTCTCTGGGCCATCCAGTTGACTGACCAGCTTACAAAGGAGTCTGGCTCTGCAACCGCCGCCAGGTTGTGCAGTATCTCGAGTCCTTGTCACTCTCCCACGCTTCGTGCAATTGGCGTTCCCAGGTCTGAAGGGAGGAGTGTACTTTTGACTCAGATACGCACGGCCGCTCCGTTGTCCTGCTGCGGCAACAAACTGTGCCGGTTTCGTCGATTGGGACGTCTTTTTGCTCTACACGACTACAAAGCGTTCCCTGCTCTTCTGAACCTGCCAGCTGCTGAAACTAACGTGGAGAAGCCTGGGACTGCTTGCTTCGGGGACCGGTGAGTAGCATAGCTAGGATATGGTCGCCCTCCTGCAGTAGCCCATTGCTTTTCCCCGCTGTGTAAAACAGCACCCTTTTCGCCCGTACTCGCGCTCTTCTTCTGCCCGCTGTGGAGGCTGCGCTTGAGTTGCGGACCCTGTTCTTCTTCTGCTGTGCACTAACCCGAACTGCCTGACTTCCTTCGAAGAGCTTCTCCTTTTGCCCGTTGGCACCAGCGCGTGCAGGTACTTTGAGCACCAGGCTCCACTCTTCGCAGGGCTCGGACTTCCATCTAGTTAGGTGCCTATGAAGGCGAACTGAGTCGAAAGCATTATCGCACTGCCTGTTTTCCTTCCCTTTCAGGTGGACTACATATTTCGTGCTTTAAACGCTTGCGACTGTAGTATTTGTATATATATTGTGTTGATATGGTATGTGTTGGTTTAATATTGTGATATTGTGCTTTTCTCGCTACAGTCGTTGTTTTAAAGGCCTTAAAATAAATGTGTATATATTTTTGATATAACACCTGTTTGGAGTAGTTTATAAGTGTTCTGGTTTTGTGTGCTCATTGCGGGCTTTCAGTCACCCTCACCCCTCTTGAGATCTAGTCTTGACCGCCGCGATCGCTACCTTGATTGGTCTGGCTCGTCCAGAGGTTACCCTGTTCCAAGTAATTAGGTTGGCCTTCTGAACTTCTGCGCCACCAGGACAGAGTTCAGAAATCCATCTTAACACTTCCTATAACATGAGATGTGATATCCAAATCCTTCCACTTCCAAACCTGAGACCCTCCCTTTAGCATGAGATGTGATATCCGACTCCTTCCCATTCCAATCCTGAGACCCTTCTGATAGCATGAGATGTGATATCTCAATGCTTCTAATACCAAACCTGAGATCCTTCCGATAGCATGAGATGTGATATCTCAATGCTTCTAATACCAAACCTGAGATCTTCCTATAACATGAGATGTGATATCCAAATCCTTCCACTTCCAAACCTGAAACCCTCCCTTTAGCATGATATGTGATATCCAACTCCTTCCCATTCCAATCCTGAGACCCTTCTGGTAGCATGAGATGTGATATCTCAATGCTTCTAATACCAAACCTGAGATCCTTCCGATAGCATGAGATCTGATATCTCAATGCTTTTACCAAACCTGAGACCCTCCCTATAGCATGAGATGTGATGTCCAACTCCTTCCCATTCCAATCCTGAGACCCTTCCTATAGCATGAGATGTTATATCTCAATGCTTCTAATACCACACCTGATATCCTTCCTATAACATGAGATGTGATATCCAACTCCTTTCCATTCGAATACTGAGATCCTTCCTATACTTTGAGATGTGATATCTCAATGTTTCTCATACCAAACCTGAGGCCCTTCCTATAGCAAGAGATGTGATATACAAATCCTTCCCAAACCTGATACCCTTCCTATAGCATGAGATGTGATATCCGACTCCTTCCCAATCCAATCCTGAGACCCTTCCTATAGCATGAGATGTAATATCACAATGCTTGTAATACCAACCCTGAGACCCTTCCTATACCATGAGATGAGATATCCAACTCCTTCCCGTTCCAAACCTGAGACCCTTCCTATAGCATATGTGATATCCAACTCCTTCCCATTCCAAACCTGAGACCCTTCCTATAACAAGAATGTAATATCCAACTAGTTCCCATTCCAATCCTGAGACCTTTCCTATAGCATGAGATGTGATATCTCAATGCTTCTAATAGAAAACCTGATATCCTTCCTATGACATGAGATGTGATATCCAATTCCTTCCCATTCCAAACCTGAGACCCTTCCTACAGCATGCAATGTGATATCTCAATGCTTCTAATACCACACCTGAGACCCGTCCTATAACATGAGATGGGATATCCAAGCCCTTCCCATTCCAATCCTGAGACCCTTCCTATAGCATGAGATGTGAAATCTCAATGCTTCTAATACCAAACCTGAGACCCTTCCTATAACATGAGATGGGATATCCAACTCTTTCCCATTCCAATCCTGAGACCCTTTCGATAGCAGAGATGTGATATCTCAATGCTTATACCAAACCTGAGACCCTTCCTATGGCATGAGATGTCATATACTACTCCTTCCCATTCCAATCCTGAGACCCTTCCTATAACATGAGATGTGATATCCAACTCCTTCCCATTCCAATCCTGAAACCCTTCCTATAGCATGAGATGTGATATCTCAATGTTTCTGATAAAAAACCTCAGACCCTTCCTATAGCAAGAGATGTGATATCCAAATCCTTCCCATTCCAATCCTGAGATCCTTCCTATAACATGAGATGTGATATCCAATTCCTTCCCATTCCAAACCTGAGACCCTTCCTATTGGATGAGATGTGATATCCAACTCCTTCCCAATCCAATCCTGAGACCAATGTGATATCTCAATGCTTATACCAAACCTGAGACCCTTCCTATGGCATGAGATGTGATATCCAACTCCTTCCCATCCAATCCTGAGACCCTTCCTATAGCATGAGATGTGATATCTCAATGCTTCTACCAAAACTGAGACCCTTCCTTTAGCATGAGATGTGATATCCAACTCCTTCCCATTCCAATCCTGAGACCCTTCCTATAGCATGAGATGTGATATCTCAATGCTTCTAATATCAAACCTGAGATCCTTCCTATAACATGAGATGTGATATCTAAATCCTTCCACTTCCAAACCTGAGACCCTCCCTTTAGCATGAGATGTGATATCCGACTCCTTCCCATTCCAATCCTGAGACCCTTCTGATAGCATGAGATGTGATATCTCAATGCTTCTAATACCAAACCTGAGATCCTTCCGATAGCATGAGATGTGATATCTCAATGCTTCTAATACCAAACCTGAGATCTTCCTATAACATGAGATGTGATATCCAAATCCTTCCACTTCCAAACCTGAAACCCTCCCTTTAGCATGAGATGTGATATCCGACTCCTTCCCATTCCAATCCTGAGACCCTTCTGGTAGCATGAGATGTGATATCTCAATGCTTCTAATACCAAACCTGAGATCCTTCCGATAGCATGAGATCTGATATCTCAATGCTTTTACCAAACCTGAGACCCTCCCTATAGCATGAGATGTGATGTCCAACTCCTTCCCATTCCAATCCTGAGACCCTTCCTATAGCATGAGATGTTATATCTCAATGCTTCTAATACCACACCTGATATCCTTCCTATAACATGAGATGTGATATCCAACTCCTTTCCATTCCAATACTGAGATCCTTCCTATACTATGAGATGTGATATCTCAATGTTTCTCATACCAAACCTGAGGCCCTTCCTATAGCAAGAGATGTGATATACAAATCCTTCCCAAACCTGATACCCTTCCTATAGCATGAGATGTGATATCCGACTCCTTCCCAATCCAATCCTGAGACCCTTCCTATAGCATGAGATGTAATATCACAATGCTTGTAATACCAACCCTGAGACCCTTCCTATACCATGAGATGTGATATCCAACTCCTTCCCATTCCAATCCTGAGACCCTTCCTATAGCATGAGATGTGATATCTCAATGCTTCTAATACCAAAACTGAGACCCTTCTTTAAGCATGAGATGAGATATCCAACTCCTTCCCGTTCCAAACCTGAGACCCTTCCTATAGCATATGTGATATCCAACTCCTTCCCATTCCAAACCTGAGACCCTTCCTATAACAAGAATGTAATATCCAACTAGTTCCCATTCCAATCCTGAGACCTTTCCTATAGCATGAGATGTGATATCTCAATGCTTCTAATAGAAAACCTGATATCCTTCCTATGACATGAGATGTGATATCCAATTCCTTCCCATTCCAAACCTGAGACCCTTCCTACAGCATGCGATGTGATATCTCAATGCTTCTAATACCACACCTGAGACCCGTCCTATAACATGAGATGGGATATCCAAGCCCTTCCCATTCCAATCCTGAGACCCTTCCTATAGCATGACATGTGAAATCTCAATGCTTCTAATACCAAACCTGAGACCCTTCCTATAACATGAGATGGGATATCCAACTCTTTCCCATTCCAATCCTGAGACCCTTTCGATAGCAGAGATGTGATATCTCAATGCTTATACCAAACCTGAGACCCTTCCTATGGCATGAGATGTCATATACTACTCCTTCCCATTCCAATCCTGAGACCCTTCCTATAGCATGAGATGTGATATCCAAAACCTTCCCATTCCAATCCTGAGACCCTTCCTATATCATGAGATGTGATATCTCAATGCTTCTAATACCAAACCTGATATCCTTCCTATAACATGAGATGTGATATCCAACTCCTTCCCATTCTAATCCTGAGATCCTTCCTATACCATGAGATGTGATATCTCAATGTTTCTCATACCAAACCTGAGGCCCTTCCTATAGCAAGAGATGTGATGTACAAACCCTTCCCATTCCAAACCTGAGACCCTTCCTATAGCATGAGATGTGATATCCAACTCCTTCCCAATCCAATCCTGAGACCCTTCCTATAGCATGAGATGTAATATCACAATGCTTCTAATACCAAACCTGAGACCCTTCCTATAGCATAAGATGTGATACCCAACTCCTTCCCATTCCAATCCTTAGACCCTTCCTATAGCATGAGATGTGATATCTCAATAATTCTAATACCAAACCTGAGACCCTTCTTAAAGCATGAGATGGGATATACAACTCCTTCCTATACCAATCATGAGACCCTTATGATAGCAGAGATGTGATATCTCAATGCTTATACCAAACCTGAGACCCTTCCTATGGCATGAGATGTGATATCCAACTCCTTCCCATTCCAATCCTGGGACCCTTCCTATAGCATGAGATGTGATATCTCAATGCTTCTACCAAACCTGAGACCCTTCCTATAGCATGAGATGTAATATCCAACTCCTTCCCATTCCAATCCTGAGACCCTTCCTATACCATGAGATGTGATATCTCAATGTTTCTAATACCAAACCTGAGACCCGTCCTAAAACATGAGATGTGAGATCCAAATCCTTCCCCTTCCAAACCTGAGACCCTTCCTAAAGCTTGAGATGTGATATCAAACTCCTTCCCATTCCAATCCTGAGATAGCTTGAGATGTGATATCCAACTCCTTCCCATTCCAATCCTGAGACCCTTCCGATAGCATGAGATGTGATATCTCAATGCTTCTAATATCAAAACTGAGACCCTTCCTATAGCATGAGATGTGATATCCAACTCCTTCCCATTCCAATCCTGAGACCCTTCCTATACCATGAGATGTGATATCTCAATGTTTCTAATACCAAACCTGAGACCCGTCCTAAAACATGAGATGTGAGATCCAAATCCTTCCCATTCCAAACCTGAGACCCTTCCTAAAGCTTGAGATGTGATATCAAACTCCTTCCCATTCCAATCCTGAGATAGCTTGAGATGTGATATCCAACTCCTTCCCATTCCTAACCTGAGACCCTTCCGATAGCAGAGATGTGATATCTCAATGCTTATACCAAACCTAAGACCCTTCCTATAGCATGAGATGTGATATCTCAATGCTTCTATCAAACCTGAGACCCTTCCTTTAGCATGAGATGTGATATCCAACTTCTTCCCCTTCCAAACCTGAGACCCTTCCTTTAGCATGAAATGTGATATCCAAATCCTCCCCATTCCAATCCTGAAACCCTTCCTATACCATGACATGTGATATCTCTGTTTCTAATAAAAAACATGAGACCCTTCCTATAGCAAGAGATATGATATCCAAATCCTTCCCATTCCAATCCTGAGACCCTTCCTATAACATGAGATGTGATATCCAACTCCTTCCCATTCCAACCTGAGACCCTTCCTATAGCATGAGAAGGGATATCCAACTCCTTCCCATTCCAATCCTGAGACCCTTCCTATACCATGAGATGTGATATCTCAATGCTTCTAATACCAAACCTGGGACCCGTCCTATAACATGAGATATGATATCCAAATCCTTCCCATTCGAATCCTGAAACCCTTCCTTTAGCATGAGATGTGATATCTCAATGTTTCTAATAAAAAACCTGAGACCCTTCCTATAGCAAGAGATGTGATATCCAAATCCTTCCCATTCCAATCCTGAGATCCTTCCTATAACATGAGATGTGATATCCAACTCCTTCCCATTCCAATCCTGAAACCCTTCCTATAGCATGAGATGTGATATCTCAATGTTTCTGATAAAAAACCTGAGACCCTTCCTATAGCAAGAGATGTGATATCCAAAACCTTCCCATTCCAATCCTGAGATCCTTCCTATAACATGAGATGTGATATCCAATTCCTTCCCATTCCAAACCTGAGACCCTTCCTATTGGATGAGATGTGATATCCAACTCCTTCCCAATCCAATCCTGAGACCAATGTGATATCTCAATGCTTATACCAAACCTGAGACCCTTCCTATGGCATGAGATGTGATATCCAACTCCTTCCCATTCCAATCCTGAGACCCTTCCTATAGCATGAGATGTGATATCTCAATGCTTTTACCAAAACTGAGACCCTTCCTTTAGCATGAGATGTGATATCCAACTCCTTCCCATTCCAATCCTGAGACCCTTCCTATAGCATGAGATGTGATATCTCAATGCCTCTAATACCAAACCTGAGATCCTTCCTATAACATGTGATGTGATATTCAAATCCTTCCCCTTCCAAACCTGAGACCCTCCCTTTAGCATGAGATGTGATATCCGACTCCTTCCCATTCCAATCCTGAGACCCTTCTGATAGCATGAGATGTGATATCTCAATGCTTCTAATACCAAACCTGAGATCCTTCCGATAGCATGAGATGTGATATCTCAATGCTTCTAATACCAAACCTGAGATCTTCCTATAACATGAGATGTGATATCCAAATCCTTCCACTTCCAAACCTGAAACCCTCCCTTTAGCATGAGATGTGATATCCGACTCCTTCCCATTCCAATCCTGAGACCCTTCTGGTAGCATGAGATGTGATATCTCAATGCTTCTAATACCAAACCTGAGATCCTTCCGATAGCATGAGATCTGATATCTCAATGCTTCTAATACCAAACCTGAGATCCTTCCTATAGCATGAGATGTGATATCCAACTCCTTCCCATTCCAAACCTGAGACCCTTCCTATAGCATGAGATGTGATATCTCAATGCTTCTAATACCAAACCTGAGATCCTTCCTATAACATGGGATGTGATATCTTAATGCTTCTAAAACCAAACATGAGAACTATCCTGTAACATGTGAAATCCAAATCATTCCCTTTCCAAACCTGAGACCCTTCCTATAGCTTGAGATGTGATATCAAACTCCTTCCCATTCCAATCCTGAGATAGCTTGAGATGTGCTATCCAACTCCTTCCCATTCCAATCCTGAGACCCTTCCTATACCATGAGATGTGATATCTCAATGCTTCTAATACCAAACCTGACACCCGTCCTAAAACATTTGTGAGATCCAAATCCTTCCCCTTCAAACCTGAGACCTTTCCTTTAGCATGAGATGTGATATCCAACTCCTTCCCATTCCAATCCTGAGACCTTTCCTATAGCATGATATGTGATATCTCAATGCTTCTAATACCAAACCTGAGATCCTTCCTATAACATGAGATGTGTATCCAACTCCTTCCCATTCCAAACCTGAGACCCTTCCTATAGCATGAGATGTGATATCTTAATGTTTCTAAAACCAAACCCGAGAACCATCCTATAACATTTGTGAAATCCAAATCCTTCCCTTTCCAAACCTGAGACCCTTCCGATAGCATGAGATGTGATATCTCAATGCTTCTAAAACCAAACATGAGAACCATCCTACAACATGAGATGTGAAATCCAAATCCTTCCCTTTCCAAACCTGAGACCCTTCCTATAGCTTGAGATGTGATATCTAAGTCCTTCCCATTCCTATCCTGATACCCTTCCGATAGCAGAGATGTTATATCTCAATGCTTATACCAAATCTGAGACCCTTCCTATGGCATGAGATGTGATATCCAACTCCTTCCCATTCCAATCCTGAGACCCTTCCTATAGCATGAGATGTGAAATCTCAATGCTTCTATCAAACCTGAGACCCTTCCTTTAGCATGACATGTGATATCCAAATCCTTCCCATTCCAATCCTGAAACCCTTCCTATAGCATGAGATGTGATATCTCAATGTTTCTAATAAAAACCTGAGACCCTTCCTATAGCAAGAGATGTGATATCCAAATCCTTCCCATTCCAATCCTGAGACCCTACCTATAACATGAGATGTGATATCCAAATCCTTCCCATTCCAACCTGAGACCCTTCCTATAGCATGAGAAGGGATATCCAACTCCTTCCCAATCCAATCCTGAGACCCTTCCGATAGCAGAGATGTGATATCTCAATGCTTATACCAAACCTGAGACCCTTACTATGGCATGAGATGTGATATCCAAATCCTTCCCATTCCAATCCTGAGACCCTTCCTATAGCATGAGATGTGATATCTCAATGCTTCTGCCAAACCTGAGACCCTTCCTTTAGCATGAGATGTGATATCCAAATCCTTCACATTCCAATCCTGAGACCCTTCCTATAGCATGAGATATGATATCTCAATGCTTCTAATACCAAACCTGAGATCCTTCCTATAACGTGAGATGTGATATCCAACTCCTTCCCATTCCAAACCTGAGACCTTTCCGATAGCATGAGATATGATATCTCAATGCTTCTAAAACCAAACATGAGAACCATCCTATAACATGAGATGTGCTATCCAAATCCTTCCCTTCCCAAACCTGAGACCCTTCCTATAGCTTGAGATGTGATATCAAACTCCTTCCCATTCCAATCCTGAGACCCTTATTATACCTGACAAACGAGGTGCGCCACTGAAGGAAAAGGGGAAAAGAAGGAGAAAATAAAGAAAAAAGAAGAAATTGGAAGAGCACCGGACTTTGAAAAGCTCTGTAGCGGGGAAGTGCAGTTGCACATAAAAATCTCCTCGCGGAAGTTTGGCCCGACCTAACGGTCCCCGCCGCAACTACACAACGCGAGAGCTGCCTCCCAGTTTACAAGAGCAGAGGAGAGACGCGTGAAGCTCTTAAGGAGGGGGCCCCAAGGCGCCACGGACACCTCGTGCAACAAGTAAGGTGGTCGCGGGTGCTCCGCACAGCGGAGAGCACCTGTAGATTCGGCGGCTGTGGGCCCCCTCCCCCACCCCCCCACCCCACCTGCACAGGGGCTGTCATTGCACAGGAGACTCTTGAGCCTCGGTGTGTCCGCGGCACAGAGTTTTGGGGGTGTCAAGCCAGGCGTCCCGTTCCCCTCCCTCCCCCCCCCCAGGGAAACCCGAATCACTCGACACCAAGGCCCGGCTGTTAACCCATCCACATAAGACTGCTGTATAACGGAGGCACGGGAAGCCCCGTCTCAGAAAACACCCCTATAAAAACATACGCAAAGCGGGGGTCCAGCTTCCCAACGGTCCCAGGCACAAGAAGCACGACTCCACACGCTGCATCCAGAGCATATTGCAGCTCTAACCAAATATTAAACACCACGCGCCTCGCCATAAAATTCCCTCATGCTATGAGAGAGCTAAACGCGACACGCTGCACAATATATATTAACAGTTTCCCCTTCAGGGAATGAAGAATCTGCACTCTCTTGGTAGGAGTGGTGTCCCAGAAACTTAAGTTTCACCTCAGCCCAGACACGCAAGAACTGCCAGTTACTCCCCCAAGGCCGCATTTCTCTCTGCAGCTCTCCGCTGCTCGATGGCGCAGTTGGCGCCCCCACGCCTTGTTAAACCAGTACAAGGTAAGGCCATTAGCATTAATGCCCCCATGCTACAACCTTCATGTGCGCCTACCTTGCTAGCAAACACACGCCCTCTGCTGTACCACAGCAGGAATGCGCGACTACGGTCCCGCACTCAGCCCACCAACCCCATCAGTTCTACCCCTACCTTGGGTTACCGAAATGTTAGGTTGGGCATAAGAAGCCAGCGGCCAGCACACACATGCTCTGCCACGGCACGACAGTTCATCATCAAGGGTCTTGTCAACAAACAATACTTCACGATCACCAACCCTACTATGAACTTTAACTTTGCCCCACAACCTTCGCCCTTCAGTCCTACTGCACCCATGCCTGTAGCGCATACTGTTGCCGCCCCCATGACCACACTTGATTTTGTGCAGCGCAATGATGTTTCTGTGCCTATTCATCCTACTGTTGCCACACCCATGACCACACTTGATTTTGTGCAGCTCAATGATGTTTCTGTGCCTATTCATCCTACTGTTGCCACACCCATGACCACACTTGATTTTGTGCAGCTCAATGATGTTTCTGTGCCTATTCATCCTACTGTTGCCACACCCATGACCACACTTGATTTTGTGCAGCTCAATGATGTTTCTGTGCCTATTCATCCTACTGTTGCCACACCCATGACCACACTTGATTTTGTGCAGCTCAATGATGTTTCTGTGCCTATTCATCCTACTGTTGCCACACCCTCGACCACACCACCTAGTACTTCTGACCCTCCATCCTCACCCACCAGCCCACCTATCCCCACGCCTCCCCATGCCTACATGCTAAGCTGCGCCCTGCTTAATGCCCGCTCCATACCAGCTCACGCCCTTGACATCAACGACCTGCTCATAAACAACAAGCTCGACCTCCTCATCCTTACTGAAACCTGGCTGAATGAAAGCTCAGGCCCAGTCTTATCACTCGCCATCCCACCTGGATATTCCATTTTTAGGAAAGACCGCACCTCTCAGAGAGGTGGAGGCGTTGCCCTCATCGCGAGGGACACCCTTACCATCAGAGAAGCTGAAGGCATCCTTGATAGCAATAGTGACTACCTCCCGCTAAAACTCAATTTCTCGCCCAACTGCACCATATCCATGCACATTGTATACAGACCCCCTGGCCCATGTACGGACTTCCATGACACCCTTATCCCTGCATTGTCTCACAACATCAAAAAGACCTCTCAGGTCCTACTCCTTGGTGACCTCAACCTAGGGCTGAATGACCCTAAAGACTCCCCAGCGAAACACCTCAAGAAGGCACTCTCCAACATCAGCTTTGTGCACTCCATTTCTGACACCACGCACATCAAAGGGCGCACCCTTGACTGGATCAGTCATCACAACTGCTCTCTTCTCATCACGGCCAATACCCCTATCCCCTGGTCTGACCATCACTACATCCAATTCAACCTCGGAACCAGAAAAGTGGCTCTCTCTCCGCCATCACCATGCCTCGCCACCTACGCCAGGAGCTCACGCCTCCTCACAGTCGAGAACCTAGCACCCTACCTCCTTAACCCAGCCCTTCAGGCACCTTCATCTAATAACCCTGACACCTTAGCTGACACCTTCAAGGATGTCATCACGTCAGCCGTGGACGCCATTGCTCCCCTGACTCTCAAAAAAGCTAAGAAAGCCAAACATGCTAACTCATGGTTCTCTAAAGAACTCCTTGACCAACGTGCGCAAAAGAGGATTGCACTATCCTCCTGGAAAGCAAACCCCTCTGAAGCCACTAAACAGAAGTTCAAAGCCATTTCCAAATCCTACAAGACTAACATCACACTGGCAAAGGCTGCCTCCTTCAACGCCAGGATCTCCGACGCCAAGTCAGGATCTAAGGAACTATTCACAATCTTCAGGGAACTTGAAAAACCATCTGCCCCCCCCCTCCTCAGTTATCAAAGATGACAAGTGGTGCAACAGCATTCAATCTGCCATGCTAGAGAAGCTCAACACCCTCCAAACAAAAATTTGTGGCCACCAAAAAGCCCTTTCCCATATCATAGCGAACATCCATGCCAAGCCACCCATCAAGTCCACGTCATCCCCGATGTTCGAATTCAAAGACATCACTGAGCAAGAGGTCATCATCCTCCTCAACTATATTAAACCCTCCAATTGTAAAGGCGATGCCTGCCCAGCCAGCCTCATCAAAGACTCCGCACATACTCTCGCCCCCTTCCTTACAGCCTTTATCAACTCCTCCTTCCAATCAGGCCATGTCCCATCAGGACTCAAGGAAGCGTGGGTACGCCCACTCCTCAAGAAACCCTCACTCGACCCAACCGTCCCGGGGAATTACAGGCCCATCACAACTGTACCATTCCTGCTCAAAATCTTGGACAAAGCAGCCTACCTGCAGGTCCAAAAGTTCTTAGAGGACAACCGTCTCCTCGGCCTGCGGCAATCTGGGTTCCGCCCCCGACATGGCACTGAAACGGCCCTCCTAGATCTAAAGAACCAAATGGATGACCTCAGAGATGCAGGCAAACCTGCCCTCCTACTGCTCCTGGATCTATCCGCAGCGTTCGATCTGGTTGACCACAACACCTTGTGTCACCACCTAGCCACCCAAGCCAACTTCTCCCCGAAAGCCTGCCAGTGGATCACCTCCTTTCTCCAAGAAAGGGCCATGAAAGTCTTTTCTGAAGCTGCCGCCGCCACCCCTAGCCTCCTCACCTGCGGTGTCCCTCAGGGATCCTGTATCGCCCCAACACTCTATAACCTCTTTACAAGGCCCCTGTTTAGCATCTTGGATTCCCTTGGTATTTCATATACCAACTATGCTGACGATACGCAGGTACTGATCCCACTCACGAGCGACTACCTAGCAGATTCCAACACCCTCACCTCTATCTACACTACCATCCAATCCTGGATGGCGGAGAATTGGCTGTGCCTCAACAGCGAAAAGACCAAACTCCTCTTCATTGGGTCACCCTTCACTCTGGGTAACCTCGGAGATCAGTACGCCTCCTTCTCACTTGATAACATTCCAATCAAGGTCTTGAACCATGTTAAGACACTCGGAGTCTACCTTGACTCCGACCTGTCCATGGATAAACAGGTCAATGCTATCGCTGCATCCTCAGCCTACTACTCCAAAGTCCTCAATGCAGCCAGGCCCTTCTTGGCCCGTCAAAATTGCCTCACGATTGCCAGGGCAATTATCGGGTCAAGACTTGACTACTGTAATGCCCTTCTCGTGGGGACATCCAGCAAAAACCTGGCCAAATTGCAGCTAGCCCAGAACAATGCGCTAAGGGCAGCCACTGGTACCTCAAGAAGAAACCATATCTCCGAAATCAGAAGGCAAGCACACTGGCTCCCTGTCAAAGAGAGAATTGTCTTTAAAACTCTTGCTCTCACACACAAATGCCTTCACGAACTTGCCCCTCCTTACCTGAAAAACAGAATTACTAGGCACACCGCCACGAGACCTCTCAGGTCCCCTTATGCCAACACAATTGTCACGCCTACTACTGGGAAAGTGCACGCTGGTGGCTCCAGCTTCCCCACCCTAGCAGCCACGCACTGGAACGCTCTGCCACCTCACCTAAGACTCATTCAATCCCACCTAGCCTTCCGTAAGGCTATCAAAACCAGACTCTTTGTTTAACCTGAACCTGTATCGTCCACTGCATATATGCCTACCAATCTGTAACTAAGAGCCCTCCTGGCACCTGTCTGTAATCCTAAGTTTGCGTATCCTCTGTAACAGCGCCTCAATGCCTTACGGGCTGCAAGCGCGCTTAACAAATGCAAATAAATAAAAAATAATATCTCAATGCTTCTAATACCAAACCTGAGACCCGTCCTAAAACATGAGATGTGAGATCCAAATCCTTCCCCTTCCAAACCTGAGACCCTTCCTATAGCTTGAGATGTGATATCAAACTCCTTCCCATTCCAATCCTGAGACCCTTCCGATAGCATGAGATGTGATATCTCAATGCTTCTAATATCAAAACTGAGACCCTCCCTATAGCATGAGATGTGATATCTAAGTCCTTCCCATTCCTATCCTGAGACCCTTCCGATAGCAGAGATGTGATATCTCAATGCTTATACCAAACCTGAGACCCTTCCTATAGCATGAGATGTGATATCTCAATGCTTCTATCAAATCTGAGACCCTTCCTTTAGCATGAGATGTGATATCCAACTCCTTCCCATTCCAATCCTGAGACCCTTCCTATAGCATGAGCTGTAATATCTCAATGCTTCTATCAAACCTGAGACCCTTCCTTTACCATGAGTTGTGATATCCAACTCCTTCCCCTTCCAAACCTGAGACCCTTCCTTGAGTATGAGATGTGATATCCAAATCCTTCCCATTCCAATCCTGAAACCCTTCCTATAGCATGAGATGTGATATCTCAATGTTTCTAATAAAAAACTGAGACCCTTCCTATAGCAAGAGATGTGATATCCAAATCCTTCCCATTCCAATCCTGAGACCCTACCTATAACATGAGATGTGATATCCAACTCCTTCCCATTCCAACCTGAGACCCTTCCTATAGCATGAGAAGGGATATCCAACTCCTTCCCAATCCAATCCTGAGACCCTTCCGATAGCAGAGATGTGATATCTCAATGCTTATACCAAACCTGAGACCCTTACTATGGCATGAGATGTGATATCCAAATCCTTCCCATTCCAATCCTGAGACCCTTCCTATAGCATGAGATGTGATATCTCAATGCTTCTGCCAAACCCGAGACCCTTCCTTTAGCATGAGATGTGATATCCAAATCCTTCACATTCCAATCCTGAGACCCTTCATATAGCATGAGATATGATATCTCAATGCCTCTAATACCAAACCTGAGATCCTTCCTATAACATGAGATGTGATATCCAACTCCTTCCCATTCCAAACCTGAGACCTTTCCGATAGCATGAGATGTGATATCTCAATGCTTCTAAAACCAAACATGAGAACCATCCTATAACATGAGATGTGCTATCCAAATCCTTCCCTTCCCAAACCTGAGACCCTTCCTATAGCTTGAGATGTGATATCAAACTCCTTCCCATTCCAATCCTGAGACCCTTATTATACCATGAGATGTGATATCTCAATGCTTCTAATACCAAACCTGAGACCCGTCCTAAAACATGAGATGTGAGATCCAAATCCTTCCCCTTCCAAACCTGAGACCCTTCCTATAGCTTGAGATGTGATATCAAACTCCTTCCCATTCCAATCCTGAGATAGCTTGAGATGTGATATCCAACTCCTTCCCATTCCAATCCTGAGACCCTTCCGATAGCATGAGATGTGATATCTCAATGCTTCTAATATCAAAACTGAGACCCTCCCTATAGCATGAGATGTGATATCTAAGTCCTTCCCATTCCTATCCTGAGACCCTTCCGATAGCAGAGATGTGATATCTCAATGCTTCTACCAAAACTGAGACCCTTCCTATAGCATGAGATGTGATATCTCAATGCTTCTACCAAAACTGAGACCCTTCCTTTAGCATGAGATGTGATATCCAACTCCTTCCCATTCCAATCCTGAGACCCTTCCTATAGCATGAGATGTGATATCTCAATGCCTCTAATACCAAACCTGAGATCCTTCCTATAACATGTGATGTGATATTCAAATCCTTCCCCTTCCAAACCTGAGACCCTCCCTTTAGCATGAGATGTGATATCCGACTCCTTCCCATTCCAATCCTGAGACCCTTCTGATAGCATGAGATGTGATATCTCAATGCTTCTAATACCAAACCTGAGATCCTTCCGATAGCATGAGATGTGATATCTCAATGCTTCTAATACCAAACCTGAGATCTTCCTATAACATGAGATGTGATATCCAAATCCTTCCACTTCCAAACCTGAAACCCTCCCTTTAGCATGAGATGTGATATCCGACTCCTTCCCATTCCAATCCTGAGACCCTTCTGGTAGCATGAGATGTGATATCTCAATGCTTCTAATAACAAACCTGAGATCCTTCCGATAGCATGAGATCTGATATCTCAATGCTTCTAATACCAAACCTGAGATCCTTCCTATAGCATGAGATGTGATATCCAACTCCTTCCCATTCCAAACCTGAGACCCTTCCTATAGCATGAGATGTGATATCTCAATGCTTCTAATACCAAACCCGAGATCCTTCCTATAACATGAGATGTGATATCTTAATGCTTCTAAAACCAAACATGAGAACTATCCTGTAACATGTGAAATCCAAATCATTCCCTTTCCAAACCTGAGACCCTTCCTATAGCTTGAGATGTGATATCAAACTCCTTCCCATTCCAATCCTGAGATAGCTTGAGATGTGCTATCCAACTCCTTCCCATTCCAATCCTGAGACCCTTCCTATACCATGAGATGTGATATCTCAATGCTTCTAATACCAAACCTGACACCCGTCCTAAAACATTTGTGAGATCCAAATCCTTCCCCTTCCAAACCTGAGACCTTTCCTTTAGCATGAGATGTGATATCCAACTCCTTCCCATTCCAATCCTGAGACCTTTCCTATAGCATGATATGTGATATCTCAATGCTTCTAATACCAAACCTGAGATCCTTCCTATAACATGAGATGTGTATCCAACTCCTTCCCATTCCAAACGTGAGACCCTTCCTATAGCATGAGATGTGATATCTTAATGCTTCTAAAACCAAATCTGAGAACCATCCTATAACATATGTGAAATCCAAATCCTTCCCTTTCCAAACCTGAGACCCTTCCGATAGCATGAGATGTGATATCTCAATGCTTCTAAAACCAAACATGAGAACCATCCTACAACATGAGATGTGAAATCCAAATCCTTCCCTTTCCAAACCTGAGACCCTTCCTATAGCTTGAGATGTGATATCAAACTCCTTCCCATTCCAATCCTGAGATAGCTTGAGATGTGATATCCAACTCCTTCCCATTCCAATCCTGGGACCCTTCCGATAGCATGAGATGTGATATCTCAATGCCTCTAATATCAAAACTGAGACCCTCCCTATAGCATGAGATGTGATATCTAAGTCCTTCCCATTCCTATCCTGAGACCCTTCGATAGCAGAGATGTTATATCTCAATGCTTATACCAAATCTGAGACCCTTCCTATGGCATGAGATGTGATATCCAACTCCTTCCCATTCCAATCCTGAGACCCTTCCTATAGCATGAGATGTGAAATCTCAATGCTTCTATCAAACCTGAGACCCTTCCTTTAGCATGACATGTGATATCCAAATCCTTCCCATTCCAATCCTGAGACCCTTCCTATAACATGAGATGTGTTATCCAAGTCCTTCCCATTCCAATCCTGAAACCCTTCCTATAGCATGAGTTGTGATATCTCAATGCTTCTAATACCAAACCTGGGACCCGTCCTATAACATGAGATGTGATATCCAAATCCTTCCCCTTCCAAACCTAAGACCCTTCCTTTAGCATGAGATGTGATATCCAAATCCTTCCCATTCCAATCCTGAAACCCTTCCTATAGCATGAGATGTGATAACTCAATGTTTCTAATAAAAAACCTGAGACCCTTCCTATAGCAAGAGATGTGATATCCAAATCCTTCCCATTCCAATCCTGAGACCCTTCCTATAACATGAGATGTGTTATCCAAGTCCTTCCCATTCCAACCTGAGACCCTTCCTATAGCATGAGAAGGGAAATCGAACTCCTTCCCATTCCAATCCTGAGACCCTTCCTATAGCAAGAGATGTGATATCCAAATCCTTCCCATTCCAATCCTGAGATCCTTCCTATAACATGAGATGTGATATCTCAATGCTTCTAATACCAAACCTGGGACCCGTCCTATAACATGAGATATGATATCCAAATCCTTCCCCTTCCAAACCTGATACCCTTCCTTTAGCATGAGATGTGATATCCAAATCCTTCCCATTCCAATCCTGAAACCCTTCCTATAGCATGAGATGTGATATCTCAATGTTTCTAATAAAAACCTGAGACCCTTCCTATAGCAAGAGATGTGATATCCAAATCCTTCCCATTCCAATCCTGAGACCCTACCTATAACATGAGATGTGATATCCAAATCCTTCCCATTCCAACCTGAGACCCTTCCTATAGCATGAGAAGGGATATCCAACTCCTTCCCAATCCAATCCTGAGACCCTTCCGATAGCAGAGATGTGATATCTCAATGCTTATACCAAACCTGAGACCCTTACTACGGCATGAGATGTGATATCCAAATCCTTCCCATTCCAATCCTGAGACCCTTCCTATAGCATGAGATGTGATATCTCAATGCTTCTGCCAAACCTGAGACCCTTCCATTAGCATGAGATGTGATATCCAAATCCTTCACATTCCAATCCTGAGACCCTTCCTATAGCATGAGATATGATATCTCAATGCTTCTAATACCAAACCTGAGATCCTTCCTATAACATGAGATGTGATATCCAACTCCTTCCCATTCCAAACCTGAGACCTTTCCGATAGCATGAGATATGATATCTCAATGCTTCTAAAACCAAACATGAGAACCATCCTATAACATGAGATGTGCTATCCAAATCCTTCCCTTCCCAAACCTGAGACCCTTCCTATAGCTTGAGATGTGATATCAAACTCCTTCCCATTCCAATCCTGAGACCCTTATTATACCTGACAAACGAGGTGCGCCACTGAAGGAAAAGGGGAAAAGAAGGAGAAAATAAAGAAAAAAGAAGAAATTGGAAGAGCACCGGACTTTGAAAAGCTCTGTAGCGGGGAAGTGCAGTTGCACATAAAAATCTCCTTGCGGAAGTTTGGCCCGACCTAACGGTCCCCGCCGCAACTACACAACGCGAGAGCTGCCTCCCAGTTTACAAGAGCAGAGGAGAGACGCGTGAAGCTCTTAAGGAGGGGGCCCCAAGGCGCCGCGGACACCTCGTGCAACAAGTAAGGTGGTCGCGGGCGCTCCGCACAGCGGAGAGCACCTGTAGATTCGGCGGCTGTGGGCCCCCTCCCCCACCCCCCCGCCCCCCCTGCGCAGGGGCTGTCATTGCACAGGAGACTCTTGAGCCTCGGTGTGTCCGCGGCACAGAGTTTTGGGGGTGTCAAGCCAGGCGTCCCGTTCCCCTCCCCCCCCCCCAGGGAAACCCGAATCACTCGACACCAAGGCCCGGCTGTTAACCCATCCACATAAGACTGCTGTATAACGGAGGCACGGGAAGCCCCGTCTCAGAAAACACCCCTATACAAACATACGCAAAGCGGGGGTCCGGCTTCCCAACGGTCCCAGGCACAAGAAGCACGACTCCACACGCTGCATCCAGAGCATATTGCAGCTCTAACCAAATATTAAACACCACGCGCCTCGCCATAAAATTCCCTCATGCTATGAGAGAGCTAAACGCGACACGCTGCACAATATATATTAACAGTTTCCCCTTCAGGGAATGAAGAATCTGCACTCTCTTGGTAGGAGTGGTGTCCCAGAAACTTAAGTTTCACCTCAGCCCAGACACCCAAGAACTGCCAGTTACTCCCCCAAGGCCGCATTTCTCTCTGCAGCTCTCCGCTGCTCGATGGCGCAGTTGGCGCCCCCACGCCTTGTTAAACCAGTACAAGGTAAGGCCATTAGCATTAATTCCCCCATGCTACAACCTTCATGTGCGCCTACCTTGCTAGCAAACACACGCCCTCTGCTGTACCACAGCAGGAATGCGCGACTATGGTCCCGCACTCAGCCCACCAACCCCATCAGTTCTACCCCTACCTTGGGTTACCGAAATGTTAGGTTGGGCATAAGAAGCCAGCGGCCAGCACACACATGCTCTGCCACGGCACGACAGTTCATCATCAAGGGTCTTGTCAACAAACAATACTTCACGATCACCAACCCTACTATGAACTTTAACTTTGCCCCACAACCTTCGCCCTTCAGTCCTACTGCACCCATGCCTGTAGCGCATACTGTTGCCGCCCCCATGACCACACTTGATTTTGTGCAGCGCAATGATGTTTCTGTGCCTATTCATCCTACTGTTGCCACACCCATGACCACACTTGATTTTGTGTAGCTCAATGATGTTTCTGTGCCTATTCATCCTACTGTTGCCACACCCATGACCACACTTGATTTTGTGCAGCTCAATGATGTTTCTGTGCCTATTCATCCTACTGTTGCCACACCCTCGACCACACCACCTAGTACTTCTGACACTCCATCCTCACCCACCAGCCCACCTATCCCCACGCCTCCCCATGCCTACATGCTAAGCTGCGCCCTGCTTAATGCCCGCTCCATACCAGCTCACGCCCTTGACATCAACGACCTGCTCATAAACAACAAGCTCGACCTCCTCATCCTTACTGAAACCTGGCTGAATGAAAGCTCAGGCCCAGTCTTATCATTCGCCATCCCACCTGGATATTCCATTTTTAGGAAAGACCGCACCTCTCAGAGAGGTGGAGGCGTTGCCCTCATCGCGAGGGACACCCTTACCATCAGAGAAGTTGAAGGCATCCTTGATAGCAATAGTGACTACCTCCCGCTAAAAATCAATGTCTCGCCCAACTGCACCATATCCATGCACATTGTATACAGACCCCCTGGCCCATGTACGGACTTCCATGACACCCTTATCCCTGCATTGTCTCACAACATCAAAAAGACCTCTCAGGTTCTACTCCTTGGTGACCTCAACCTAGGGCTGAATGACCCTAAAGACTCCCCAGCGAAACACCTCAAGAAGGCACTCTCCAACATCAGCTTTGTGCACTCCATTTCTGACACCACGCACATCAAAGGGCGCACCCTTGACTGGATCAGTCATCACAACTGCTCCCTTCTCATCACGGCCAATACCCCTATCCCCTGGTCTGACCATCACTACATCCAATTCAACCTCGGAACCAGAAAAGTGGCTCTCTCTCCGCCATCACCATGCCTCGCCACCTACGCCAGGAGCTCACGCCTCCTCACAGTCGAGAACCTAGCACCCTACCTCCTTAACCCAGCCCTTCAGGCACCTTCATCTAATAACCCTGACACCTTAGCTGACACCTTCAAGGATGTCATCACGTCAGCCGTGGACGCCATTGCTCCCCTGACTCTCAAAAAAGCTAAGAAAGCCAAACATGCTAACTCATGGTTCTCTAAAGAACTCCTTGACCAACGTGCGCAAAAGAGGATTGCACTATCCTCCTGGAAAGCAAACCCCTCTGAAGCCACTAAACAGAAGTTCAAAGCCATTTCCAAACCCTACAAGACTAACATCACACTGGCAAAGGCTGCCTCCTTCAACGCCAGGATCTCCGACGCCAAGTCAGGATCTAAGGAACTATTCACAATCTTCAGGGAACTTGAAAAACCATCTGCCCCCCCCTCCTCAGTTATCAAAGATGACAAGTGGTGCAACAGCATTCAATCTGCCATGCTAGAGAAGCTCAACACCCTCCAAACAAATATTTGTGGCCACCAAAAAGCCCTTTCCCATATCATAGCGAACATCCACGCCAAGCCACCCATCAAGTCCACGTCATCCCCGATGTTCGAATTCAAAGACATCACTGAGCAAGAGGTCATCATCTTCCTCAACTATATTAAACCCTCCAATTGTAAAGGCGATGCCTGCCCAGCCAGCCTCATCAAAGACTCCGCACATACTCTCGCCCCCTTCCTTACAGCCTTTATCAACTCCTCCTTCCAATCAGGCCATGTCCCATCAGGACTCAAGGAAGCGTGGGTACGCCCACTCCTCAAGAAACCCTCACTCGACCCAACCGTCCCGGGGAATTACAGGCCCATCACAACTGTACCATTCCTGCTCAAAATCTTGGCCAAAGCAGCCTACCTGCAGGTCCAAAAGTTCTTAGAGGACAACCGTCTCCTCGGCCTGCGGCAATCTGGGTTCCGCCCCCGACATGGCACTGAAACGGCCCTCCTAGATCTAAAGAACCAAATGGATGACCTCAGAGATGCAGGCAAACCTGCCCTCCTACTGCTCCTGGATCTATCCGCAGCGTTCGATCTGGTTGACCACAACACCTTGTGTCACCACCTAGCCACCCAAGCCAACTTCTCCCCGAAAGCCTGCCAGTGGATCACCTCCTTTCTCCAAGAAAGGGCCATGAAAGTCTTTTCTGAAGCTGCCGCCGCCACCCCTAGCCTCCTCACCTGCGGTGTCCCTCAGGGATCCTGTATCGCCCCAACACTCTATAACCTCTTTACAAGGCCCCTGTTTAGCATCTTGGATTCCCTTGGTATTTCATATACCAACTATGCTGACGATACGCAGGTACTGATCCCACTCACGAGCGACTACCTAGCAGATTCCAACACCCTCACCTCTATCTACACTACCATCCAATCCTGGATGGCAGAGAATTGGCTGTGCCTCAACAGCGAAAAGACCGAACTCCTCCTCATTGGGTCACCCTTCACTCTGGGTAACCTCGGAGATCAGTACGCCTCCTTCTCACTTGATAACATTCCAATCAAGGTCTCGAACCATGTTAAGACACTCGGAGTCTACCTTGACTCCGACCTGTCCATGGATAAACAGGTCAATGCTATCGCTGCATCCTCAGCCTACTACTCCAAAGTCCTCAATGCAGCCAGGCCCTTCTTGGCCCGTCAAAATTGCCTCACGATTGCCAGGGCAATTATCGGGTCAAGACTTGACTACTGTAATGCCCTTCTCGTGGGGACATCCAGCAAAAACCTGGCCAAATTGCAGCTAGCCCAGAACAATGCGCTAAGGGCAGCCACCGGTACCTCAAGAAGAAACCATATCTCCGAAATCAGAAGGCAAGCACACTGGCTCCCTGTCAAAGAGAGAATTGTCTTTAAAACTCTTGCTCTCACACACAAATGCCTTCACGAACTTGCCCCTCCTTACCTGACCAACAGAATTACTAGGCACACCGCCACGAGACCTCTCAGGTCCCCTTATGCCAACACAATTGTCACGCCTACTACTGGGAAAGTGCGCGCTGGTGGCTCCAGCTTCCCCACCCTAGCAGCCACGCACTGGAACGCTCTGCCACCTCACCTAAGACTCATTCAATCCCACCTAGCCTTCCGTAAGGCTATCAAAACCAGACTCTTTGTTTAACCTGAACCTGTATCGTCCACTGCATATATGCCTACCAATCTGTAACTAAGAGCCCTCCTGGCACCTGTCTGTAATCCTAAGTTTGCGTATCCTCTGTAACAGCGCCTCGATGCCTTACGGGCTGCAAGCGCGCTTAACAAATGCAAATAAATAAAAAATAAAAGAAAATATCTCAATGCTTCTAATACCAAACCTGAGACCCGTCCTAAAACATGAGATGTGAGATCCAAATCCTTCCCCTTCCAAACCTGAGACCCTTCCTATAGCTTGAGATGTGATATCAAACTCCTTCCCATTCCAATCCTGAGATAGCTTGAGATGTGATATCCAACTCCTTCCCATTCCAATCCTGAGACCCTTCCGATAGCATGAGATGTGATATCTCAATGCTTCTAATATCAAAACTGAGACCCTCCCTATAGCATGAGATGTGATATCTAAGTCCTTCCCATTCCTATCCTGAGACCCTTCCGATAGCAGAGATGTGATATCTCAATGCTTATACCAAACCTGAGACACTTCCTATAGCATGAGATGTGATATCTCAATGCTTCTATCAAACCTGAGACCCTTCCTTTAGCATGAGATGTGATATCCAACTCCTTCCCATTCCAATCCTGAGACCCTTCCTATAGCATGAGCTGTAATATCTCAATGCTTCTATCAAACCTGAGACCCTTCCTTTACCATGAGTTGTGATATCCAACTCCTTCCCCTTCCAAACCTGAGACCCTTCCTTTAGCATGAGATGTGATATCCAAATCCTTCCCATTCCAATCCTGAAACCCTTCCTATAGCATGAGATGTGATATCTCAATGTTTCTAATAAAAAACTGAGACCTTTCCTATAGCAAGAGATGTGATATCCAAATCCTTCCCATTCCAATCCTGAGACCCTACCTATAACATGAGATGTGATATCCAACTCCTTCCCATTCCAACCTGAGACCCTTCCTATAGCATGAGAAGGGATATCCAACTCCTTCCCAATCCAATCCTGAGACCCTTCCGATAGTAGAGATGTGATATCTCAATGCTTATACCAAACCTGAGACCCTTACTATGGCATGAGATGTGATATCCAAATCCTTCCCATTCCAATCCTGAGACCCTTCCTATAGCATGAGATGTGATATCTCAATGCTTCTGCCAAACCCGAGACCCTTCCTTTAGCATGAGATGTGATATCCAAATCCTTCACATTCCAATCCTGAGACCCTTCATATAGCATGAGATATGATATCTCAATGCCTCTAATACCAAACCTGAGATCCTTCCTATAACATGAGATGTGATATCCAACTCCTTCCCATTCCAAACCTGAGACCTTTCCGATAGCATGAGATGTGATATCTCAATGCTTCTAAAACCAAACATGAGAACCATCCTATAACATGAGATGTGCTATCCAAATCCTTCCCTTCCCAAACCTGAGACCCTTCCTATAGCTTGAGATGTGATATCAAACTCCTTCCCATTCCAATCCTGAGACCCTTATTATACCATGAGATGTGATATCTCAATGCTTCTAATACCAAACCTGAGACCCGTCCTAAAACATGAGATGTGAGATCCAAATCCTTCCCCTTCCAAACCTGAGACCCTTCCTATACCATGAGATGTGATATCTCAATGCTTCTCATACCAAACCTGGGACCCGTCCTATAACATGAGATATGATATCCAAATCCTTCCCCTTCCAAACCTGATACCCTTCCTTTAGCATGAGATGTGATATCCAAATCCTTCCCATTCCAATCCTGAAACCCTTCCTATAGCATGAGATGTGATATCTCAATGTTTCTAATAAAAACCTGAGACCCTTCCTATAGCAAGAGATGTGATATCCAAATCCTTCCCATTCCAATCCTGAGACCCTACCTATAACATGAGATGTGATATCCAAATCCTTCCCATTCCAACCTGAGACCCTTCCTATAGCATGAGAAGGGATATCCAACTCCTTCCCAATCCAATCCTGAGACCCTTCCGATAGCAGAGATGTGATATCTCAATGCTTATACCAAACCTGAGACCCTTACTATGGCTTGAGATGTGATATCAAACTCCTTCCCATTCCAATCCTGAGACCCTTATTATACCTGACAAACGAGGTGCGCCACTGAAGGAAAAGGGGAAAAGAAGGAGAAAATAAAGAAAAAAGAAGAAATTGGAAGAGCACCGGACTTTGAAAAGCTCTGTAGCGGGGAAGTGCAGTTGCACATAAAAATCTCCTCGTGGAAGTTTGGCCCGACCTAACGGTCCCCGCCGCAACTACACAACGCGAGAGCTGCCTCCCAGTTTACAAGAGCAGAGGAGAGACGCGTGAAGCTCTTAAGGAGGGGGCCCCAAGGCGCCGCGGACACCTCGTGCAACAAGTAAGGTGGTCGCGGGCGCTCCGCACAGCGGAGAGCACCTGTAGATTCGGCGGCTGTGGGCCCCCTCCCCCACCCCCCCGCCCCCCCTGCGCAGGGGCTGTCATTGCACAGGAGACTCTTGAGCCTCGGTGTGTCCGCGGCACAGAGTTTTGGGGGTGTCAAGCCAGGCGTCCCGTTCCCCTCCCTCCCCCCCCCCCCAGGGAAACCCGAATCACTCGACACCAAGGCCCGGCTGTTAACCCATCCACATAAGACTGCTGTATAACGGAGGCACGGGAAGCCCCGTCTCAGAAAACACCCCTATACAAACATACGCAAAGCGGGGGTCCAGCTTCCCAACGGTCCCAGGCACAAGAAGCACGACTCCACACGCTGCATCCAGAACATATTGCAGCTCTAACCAAATATTAAACACCACGCGCCTCGCCATAAAATTCCCTCATGCTATGAGAGAGCTAAACGCGACACGCTGCACAATATATATTAACAGTTTCCCCTTCAGGGAATGAAGAATCTGCACTCTCTTGGTAGGAGTGGTGTCCCAGAAACTTAAGTTTCACCTCAGCCCAGACACCCAAGAACTGCCAGTTACTCCCCCAAGGCCGCATTTCTCTCTGCAGCTCTCTGCTGCTCGATGGCGCAGTTGGCGCCCCCACGCCTTGTTAAACCAGTACAAGGTAAGGCCATTAGCATTAATGCCCCCATGCTACAACCTTCATGTGCGCCTACCTTGCTAGCAAACACACGCCCTCTGCTGTACCACAGCAGGAATGCGCGACTACGGTCCCGCACTCAGCCCACCAACCCCATCAGTTCTACCCCTACCTTGGGTTACCGAAATGTTAGGTTGGGCATAAGAAGCCAGCGGCCAGCACACACATGCTCTGCCACGGCACGACAGTTCATCATCAAGGGTCTTGTCAACAAACAATACTTCACGATCACCAACCCTACTATGAACTTTAACTTTGCCCCACAACCTTCGCCCTTCAGTCCTACTGCACCCATGCCTGTAGCGCATACTGTTGCCGCCCCCATGACCACACTTGATTTTGTGCAGCGCAATGATGTTTCTGTGCCTATTCATCCTACTGTTGCCACACCCATGACCACACTTGATTTTGTGCAGCTCAATGATGTTTCTGTGCCTATTCATCCTACTGTTGCCACACCCATGACCACACTTGATTTTGTGCAGCTCAATGATGTTTCTGTGCCTATTCATCCTACTGTTGCCACACCCATGACCACACTTGATTTTGTGCAGCTCAATGATGTTTCTGTGCCTATTCATCCTACTGTTGCCACACCCATGACCACACTTGATTTTGTGCAGCTCAATGATGTTTCTGTGCCTATTCATCCTACTGTTGCCACACCCTCGACCACACCACCTAGTACTTCTGACACTCCATCCTCACCCACCAGCCCACCTATCCCCACGCCTCCCCATGCCTACATGCTAAGATGCGCCCTGCTTAATGCCCGCTCCATACCAGCTCACGCCCTTGACATCAACGACCTGCTCATAAACAACAAGCTCGACCTCCTCATCCTTACTGAAACCTGGCTGAATGAAAGCTCAGGCCCAGTCTTATCACTCGCCATCCCATCTGGATATTCCATTTTTAGGAAAGACTGCACCTCTCAGAGAGGTGGAGGCGTTGCCCTCATCGCGAGGGACACCCTTACCATCAGAGAAGTTGAAGGCATCCTTGATAGCAATAGTGACTACCTCCCGCTAAAAATCAATGTCTCGCCCAACTGCACCATATCCATGCACATTGTATACAGACCCCCTGGCCCATGTACGGACTTCCATGACACCCTTATCCCTGCATTGTCTCACAACATCAAAAAGACCTCTCAGGTTCTACTCCTTGGTGACCTCAACCTAGGGCTGAATGACCCTAAAGACTCCCCAGCGAAACACCTCAAGAAGGCACTCTCCAACATCAGCTTTGTGCACTCCATTTCTGACACCACGCACATCAAAGGGCGCACCCTTGACTGGATCAGTCATCACAACTGCTCCCTTCTCATCACGGCCAATACCCCTATCCCCTGGTCTGACCATCACTACATCCAATTCAACCTCGGAACCAGAAAAGTGGCTCTCTCTCCGCCATCACCATGCCTCGCCACCTACGCCAGGAGCTCACGCCTCCTCACTGTCGAGAACCTAGCACCCTACCTCCTTAACCCAGCCCTTCAGGCACCTTCATCTAATAACCCTGACACCTTAGCTGACACCTTCAAGGATGTCATCACGTCAGCCGTGGACGCCATTGCTCCCCTGACTCTCAAAAAAGCTAAGAAAGCCAAACATGCTAACTCATGGTTCTCTAAAGAACTCCTTGACCAACGTGCGCAAAAGAGGATTGCACTATCCTCCTGGAAAGCAAACCCCTCTGAAGCCACTAAACAGAAGTTCAAAGCCATTTCCAAATCCTACAAGACTAACATCACACTGGCAAAGGCTGCCTCCTTCAACGCCAGGATCTCCGACGCCAAGTCAGGATCTAAGGAACTATTCACAATCTTCAGGGAACTTGAAAAACCATCTGCCCCCCCCTCCTCAGTTATCAAAGATGACAAGTGGTGCAACAGCATTCAATCTGCCATGCTAGAGAAGCTCAACACCCTCCAAACAAAAATTTGTGGCCACCAAAAAGCCCTTTCCCATATCATAGCGAACATCCACGCCAAGCCACCCATCAAGTCCACGTCATCGCCGATGTTCGAATTCAAAGACATCACTGAGCAAGAGGTCATCATCCTCCTCAACTATATTAAACCCTCCAATTGTAAAGGCGATGCCTGCCCAGCCAGCCTCATCAAAGACTCCGCACATACTCTCGCCCCCTTCCTTACAGCCTTTATCAACTCCTCCTTCCAATCAGGCCATGTCCCATCAGGACTCAAGGAAGCGTGGGTACGCCCACTCCTCAAGAAACCCTCACTCGACCCAACCGTCCCGGGGAATTACAGGCCCATCACAACTGTACCATTCCTGCTCAAAATCTTGGCCAAAGCAGCCTACCTGCAGGTCCAAAAGTTCTTAGAGGACAACCGTCTCCTCGGCCTGCGGCAATCTGGGTTCCGCCCCCGACATGGCACTGAAACGGCCCTCCTAGATCTAAAGAACCAAATGGATGACCTCAGAGATGCAGGCAAACCTGCCCTCCTACTGCTCCTGGATCTATCCGCAGCGTTCGATCTGGTTGACCACAACACCTTGTGTCACCACCTAGCCACCCAAGCCAACTTCTCCCCGAAAGCCTGCCAGTGGATCACCTCCTTTCTCCAAGAAAGGGCCATGAAAGTCTTTTCTGAAGCTGCCGCCGCCACCCCTAGCCTCCTCACCTGCGGTGTCCCTCAGGGATCCTGTATCGCCCCAACACTCTATAACCTCTTTACAAGGCCCCTGTTTAGCATCTTGGATTCCCTTGGTATTTCATATACCAACTATGCTGACGATACGCAGGTACTGATCCCACTCACGAGCGACTACCTAGCAGATTCCAACACCCTCACCTCTATCTACACTACCATCCAATCCTGGATGGCGGAGAATTGGCTGTGCCTCAACAGCGAAAAGACCGAACTCCTCCTCATTGGGTCACCCTTCACTCTGGGTAACCTCGGAGATCAGTACGCCTCCTTCTCACTTGATAACATTCCAATCAAGGTCTCGAACCATGTTAAGACACTCGGAGTCTACCTTGACTCCGACCTGTCCATGGATAAACAGGTCAATGCTATCGCTGCATCCTCAGCCTACTACTCCAAAGTCCTCAATGCAGCCAGGCCCTTCTTGGCCCGTCAAAATTGCCTCACGATTGCCAGGGCAATTATCGGGTAAAGACTTGACTACTGTAATGCCCTTCTCGTGGGGACATCCAGCAAAAACCTGGCCAAATTGCAGCTAGCCCAGAACAATGCGCTAAGGGCAGCCACCGGTACCTCAAGAAGAAACCATATCTCCGAAATCAGAAGGCAAGCACACTGGCTCCCTGTCAAAGAGAGAATTGTCTTTAAAACTCTTGCTCTCACACACAAATGCCTTCACGAACTTGCCCCTCCTTACCTGACCAACAGAATTACTAGGCACACCGCCACGAGACCTCTCAGGTCCCCTTATGCCAACACAATTGTCACGCCTACTACTGGGAAAGTGCGCGCTGGTGGCTCCAGCTTCCCCACCCTAGCAGCCATGCACTGGAACACTCTGCCACCTCACCTAAGACTCATTCAATCCCACCTAGCCTTCCGTAAGGCTATCAAAATCAGACTCTTTGTTTAACCTGAACCTGTATCGTCCACTGCATATATGCCTACCAATCTGTAACTAAGAGCCCTCCTGGCACCTGTCTGTAATACTAAGTTTGCGTATCCTCTGTAACAGCGCCTCGATGCCTTACGGGCTGCAAGCGCGCTTAACAAATGCAAATAAATAAAAAATAAAAGAAAATATCTCAATGCTTCTAATACCAAACCTGAGACCCGTCCTAAAACATGAGATGTGAGATCCAAATCCTTCCCCTTCCAAACCTGAGACCCTTCCTATAGCTTGAGATGTGATATCAAACTCCTTCCCATTCCAATCCTGAGACCCTTCCGATAGCATGAGATGTGATATCTCAATGCTTCTAATATCAAAACTGAGACCCTCCCTATAGCATGAGATGTGATATCTAAGTCCTTCCCATTCCTATCCTGAGACCCTTCCGATAGCAGAGATGTGATATCTCAATGCTTATACCAAACCTGAGACCCTTCCTATAGCAGGAGATGTGATATCTCAATGCTTCTATCAAACCTGAGACCCTTCCTTTAGCATGAGATGTGATATCCAACTCCTTCCCATTCCAATCCTGAGACCCTTCCTATAGCATGAGCTGTAATATCTCAATGCTTCTATCAAACCTGAGACCCTTCCTTTACCATGAGTTGTGATATCCAACTCCTTCCCCTTCCAAACCTGAGACCCTTCCTTTAGCATGAGATGTGATATCCAAATCCTTCCCATTCCAATCCTGAAACCCTTCCTATAGCATGAGATGTGATATCTCAATGTTTCTAATAAAAAACTGAGACCCTTCCTATAGCAAGAGATGTGATATCCAAATCCTTCCCATTCCAATCCTGAGACCCTACCTATAACATGAGATGTGATATCCAACTCCTTCCCATTCCAACCTGAGACCCTTCCTATAGCATGAGAAGGGATATCCAACTCCTTCCCAATCCAATCCTGAGACCCTTCCGATAGCAGAGATGTGATATCTCAATGCTTATACCAAACCTGAGACCCTTACTATGGCATGAGATGTGATATCCAAATCCTTCCCATTCCAATCCTGAGACCCTTCCTATAGCATGAGATGTGATATCTCAATGCTTCTGCCAAACCCGAGACCCTTCCTTTAGCATGAGATGTGATATCCAAATCCTTCACATTCCAATCCTGAGACCCTTCATATAGCATGAGATATGATATCTCAATGCCTCTAATACCAAACCTGAGATCCTTCCTACAACATGAGATGTGATATCCAACTCCTTCCCATTCCAAACCTGAGACCTTTCCGATAGCATGAGATGTGATATCTCAATGCTTCTAAAACCAAACATGAGAACCATCCTATAACATGAGATGTGCTATCCAAATCCTTCCCTTCCCAAACCTGAGACCCTTCCTATAGCTTGAGATGTGATATCAAACTCCTTCCCATTCCAATCCTGAGACCCTTATTATACCATGAGATGTGATATCTCAATGCTTCTAATACCAAACCTGAGACCCGTCCTAAAACATGAGATGTGAGATCCAAATCCTTCCCCTTCCAAACCTGAGACCCTTCCTATAGCTTGAGATGTGATATCAAACTCCTTCCCATTCCAATCCTGAGATAGCTTGAGATGTGATATCCAACTCCTTCCCATTCCAATCCTGAGACCCTTCCGATAGCATGAGATGTGATATCTCAATGCTTCTAATATCAAAACTGAGACCCTCCCTATAGCATGAGATGTGATATCCAAGTCCTTCCCATTCCTATCCTGAGACCCTTCCGATAGCAGAGATGTGATATCTCAATGCTTATACCAAACCTGAGACCCTTCCTATAGCATGAGATGTGATATCTCAATGTTTCTATCAAACCTGAGACCCTTCCTTTAGCATGAGATGTGATATCCAACTCCTTCCCATTCCAATCCTGAGACCCTTCCTATAGCATGAGCTGTAATATTTCAATGCTTCTATCAAACCTGAGACCCTTCCTTTAGCATGAGATGTGATATCCAACTCCTTCCCCTTCCAAACCTGAGACCCTTCCTTTAGCATGAGATGTGATATCCAAATCCTTCCCATTCCAATCCTGAAACCCTTCCTATACCATGAGATGTGATATTTCTGTTTCTAATAAAAAACATGAGACCCTTCCTATAGCAAGAGATATGATATCCAAATCCTTCCCATTCCAATCCCGAGACCCTTCCTATAACATGAGATGTGATATCCAACTCCTTCCCATTCTAACCTGAGACCCTTCCTATAGCATGAGAAGGGATATCCAACTCCTTCCCATTCCAATCCTGAGACCCTTCCTATACCATGAGATGTGATATCTCAGTGCTTCTAATACCAAACCTGGGACCCGTCCTATAACATGAGATATGATATCCAAATCCTTCCCATTCGAATCCTGAAACCCTTCCTTTAGCATGAGATGTGATATCTCAATGTGTCTAATAAAAAACCTGAGACCCTTCCTATAGCAAGAGATGTGATATCCAAATCCTTCGCATTCCAATCCTGAGACCCTTCCTATAACATGGATGTGATATCCAACTCCTTCCCATTCCAATTTTGAGACCCTTCCTATACCATGAGAATTGATATCTCAATGCTTCTAATACCAAACCTGAGACCCTTCCTATAGCATGAGATGTGATATCCTACTCCTTCCCATTCCAATCCTGAGACCCTTCCTATAGCACGAGATGTGATATCTCAATGCTTCTAATACCAAACCTGACACCCTTCATATAGCATGAGATGGGATATCCAACTCCTTCCCAATCCAATCCTGAGACCCTTCCGATAGCATGAGATGTCATTTCTCAATGCTTCTACCAAAACTGAGACCCTTCCTATGGCATGAGATGTGATATCAAACTCCTTCCCATTCCAATCCTGAGACCCTTCCTATAGCTTGAGATGTGATATCCAACTCCTTCCCATTCCAATCCTGAGACCCTTCCTATACCATGAGATGTGATATCTCAATGCTTGTAGTACCAAACCTGAGACCCGTCCTACAACATGAGATGTGATATCCAAATCCTTCCCCTTCCAAGCCTGAGACCCTTCCTATAACATGGATGTGATATCCAACTCCTTCCCATTCCAATCCTGAGACCCTTCCGATTGCATGAGATGTGATATCTCAATGCTTCTAATATCAAACCTGAGACCCTCCCTATAGCATGAGATGTGATATCCAAGTCCTTCCCATTCCAATCCTGAGATCCTTCCTATAGCATGAGATGTGATATCTCAATGCTTCTAATACCAAACATGATATCCTTCCTATAACATGAGATGTGATATATAAACTCCTTACCATTCCAATCCCGAGACCCTTCCGATAGCAGAGATGTGATATCTCAATGCTTATACCAAACCTGAGACCCTTCCTATGGCATGAGATGTCATATACTACTGCTTCCCATTCCAATCCTGAGACCCTTCCTATAGCATGAGATGTGATATCTCAATGCTTCTACCAAACTTGAGACCCTTCCTATAGCATGAGATGTGATATCCAACTCCTTCCCATTCCAATCCTGAGACCCTTCCTATAGCATGAGATGTGATATCTCAATGCTTCTACCAAACTTGAGACCCTTCCTATAACATGAGATGTGATATCCAACTCCTTTCCATTCCAATACTGAGATCCTTCTTATACCATGAGATGTGATATCTCAATGTTTCTCATACCAAACCTGAGGCCCTTCCTATAGCAAGAGATGTGATATACAAATCCTTCCCATTCCAAACCTGAGACCCTTCCTATAGCATGAGATGTGATATCCGACTCTTTCCCAATCCAATCCTGAGACCCTTCCTATAGCATGAGATGTAATATCACAATGCTTGTAATACCAAACCTGAGACCATTCCTATAGCATGAGATGTGATATCCAACTCCTTCCCATTCCAATCCTGAGACCCTTCCTATAGCATGAGATGTGATATCTCAATGCTTCTAATACCAAAACTGAGACCCTTCTTAAAGCATGAGATGTGATATCCAACTACTTCCCGTTCCAAACCTGAGACCCTTCCTATAGCATATGTGACATCCAACTCCTTCCCATTCCAAACCTGAGACCCTTCATATAGCAAGAATGTAATATCCAACTCCTTCCCATTCCAATCCTGAGACCATTCCTATAGCATGAGAAGTGATATCTCAATGCTTCTAATAGCAAACCTGAGATCTTTCCTATGACATGAGATGTGATATCCAATTCCTTCCCATTCCAAACCTGAGACCCTTCCTACAGCATGCGATGTGATATCTCAATCCTTCTAATACCACACCTGAGACCCGTCCTATAACATGAGATGAGATATCCAAGTCCTTCCCATCCCAATCCTGAGACCTTTCCTATAGCATGAGATGTGATATCTCAATGCTTCTAAAACCAAACATGAGAACCATCCTATAACATGAGATGTGCTATCCAAATCCTTCACTTCCCAAACCTGAGACCCTTCCTATAGCTTGAGATGTGATATCAAACTCCTTCCCATTCCAATCCTGAGACCCTTATTATACCATGAGATGTGATATCTCAATGCTTCTAATACCAAACCTGAGACCCGTCCTAAAACATGAGATGTGAGATCCAAATCCTTCCCCTTCCAAACCTGAGACCCTTCCTATAGCTTGAGATGTGATATCAAACTCCTTCCCATTCCAATCCTGAGATAGCTTGAGATGTGATATCCAACTCCTTCCCATTCCAATCCTGAGACCCTTCCGATAGCATGAGATGTGATATCTCAATGCTTCTAATATCAAAACTGAGACCCTCCCTATAGCATGAGATGTGATATCTAAGTCCTTCCCATTCCTATCCTGAGACCCTTCCGATAGCAGAGATGTGATATCTCAATGCTTATACCAAACCTGAGACCCTTCCTATAGCATGAGATGTGATATCTCAATGCTTCTATCAAACCTGAGACCCTTCCTTTAGCATGAGATGTGATATCCAACTCCTTCCCATTCCAATCCTGAGACCCTTCCTATAGCATGAGCTGTAATATTTCAATGCTTCTATCAAACCTGAGACCCTTCCTTTAGCATGAGATGTGATATCCTACTCCTTCCCCTTCCAAACCTGAGACCCTTCCTTTAGCATGAGATGTGATATCCAAATCCTTCCCATTCCAATCCTGAAACCCTTCCTATACCATGAGATGTGATATTTCTGTTTCTAATAAAAAACATGAGACCCTTCCTATAGCAAGAGATATGATATCCAAATCCTTCCCATTCCAATCCCGAGACCCTTCCTATAACATGAGATGTGATATCCAACTCCTTCCCATTCCAACCTGAGACCCTTCCTATAGCATGAGAAGGGATATCCAACTCCTTCCCATTCCAATCCTGAGACCCTTCCTATACCATGAGATGTGATATCTCAGTGCTTCTAATACCAAACCTGGGACTCGTCCTATAACATGAGATATGATATCCAAATCCTTCCCATTCGAATCCTGAAACCCTTCATTTAGCATGAGATGTGATATCTCAATGTGTCTAATAAAAAACCTGAGACCCTTCCTATAGCAAGAGATGTGATATCCAAATCCTTCGCATTCCAATCCTGAGACCCTTCCTATAACATGGATGTGATATCGAACTCCTTCCCATTCCAATTCTGAGACCCTTCCTATACCATGAGAATTGATATCTCAATGCTTCTAATACCAAACCTGAGACCCTTCCTATAGCATGAGATGTGATATCCTACTCCTTCCCATTCCAATCCTGAGACCCTTCCTATAGCACGAGATGTGATATCTCAATGCTTCTAATACCAAACCTGACACCCTTCATATAGCATGAGATGGGATATCCAACTCCTTCCCAATCCAATCCTGAGACCCTTCCGATAGCATGAGATGTCATTTCTCAATGCTTCTACCAAAACTGAGACCCTTCCTATGGCATGAGATGTGATATCTAACTCCTTCCCATTCCAATCCTGAGACCCTTCCTATAGCTTGAGATGTGATATCCAACTCCTTCCCATTCCAATCCTGAGACCCTTCCTATACCATGAGATGTGACATCTCAATGCTTGTAGTACCAAACCTGAGACCCGTCCTACAACATGAGATGTGATATCCAAATCCTTCCCCTTCCAAGCCTGAGACCCTTCCTTTAGCATGAGATGTGATATCCAACTCCTTCCCATTCCAATCCTGAGACCCTTCTGATAGCATGAGATGTGATATCTCAATGCTTCTACCAAACTTGAGACCCTTCCTATAGCATGAGATGTGATATCCAACTCCTTCCCATTCCAATCCTGAGACCCTTCCTATAGCATGAGATGTGATGTCTCAATGCTTCTAATACCAAACCTGATATCCTTCCTATAACATGAGATGTGATATCCAACTCCTTTCCATTCCAATACTGAGATCCTTCCTATACCATGAGATGTGATATCTCAATGTTTCTCATACCAAACCTGAGGCCCTTCCTATAGCAAGAGATGTGATATCCAAATCCTTCCCATTCCAAACCTGAGACCCTTCCTATAGCATGAGATGTGATATCCGACTCTTTCCCAATCCAATCCTGAGACCCTTCCTATAGCATGAGATGTAATATCACAATGCTTGTAATACCAAACCTGAGACCATTCCTATAGCATGAGATGTGATATCCAACTCCTTCCCATTCCAATCCTGAGACCCTTCCTATAGCATGAGATGTGATATCTCAATGCTTTTAATACCAAAACTGAGACCCTTCTTAAAGCATGAGATGTGATATCCAACTACTTCCCGTTCCAAACCTGAGACCCTTCCTATAGCATATGTGACATCCAACTCCTTCCCATTCCAAACCTGAGACGCTTCATATAGCAAGAATGTAATATCCAACTCCTTCCCATTCCAATCCTGAGACCATTCCTATAGCATGAGAAGTGATATCTCAATGCTTCTAATAGCAAACCTGAGATCCTTCCTATGACATGAGATGTGATATCTAATGCCTTCCCATTCCAAACCTGAGACCCTTCCTACAGCATGCGATGTGATATCTCAATCCTTCTAATACCACACCTGAGACCCGTCCTATAACATGAGATGAGATATCCAAGTCCTTCCCATCCCAATCCTGAGACCTTTCCTATAGCATGAGATGTGATATCTCAATGCTTCTAATACCAAACCTGAGACCCTTCCTATAACATGAGATGGGATATCCAACTCCTTCCCATTCCAATCCTGAGACCCTTCCGATAGCAGAGATGTGATATCTCAATGCTTATACCAAACCTGAGACCCTTCCTATGGCATGAGATGTAATATACAACTACTACCCATTCCAATCCGGAGACCCTTCCTATAGCATGAGATGTGATATCTCAATGCTTCTACCAAACCTGAGACCCTTCCTATAGCATGAGATGTGATATCCAACTCCTTCCCACTCCAAACCTGAGACCCTTCCTATGGCATGAGATGTGATATCACAATGCTTCTAATACCAGACCTGAGATCCTTCCTATAACATGAGATGTGATATCCAATTCCTTCCCATTCCAAACCTGAGACCTTTCCTGTAGCATGAGATGTGATATCCAACTCCTTCCCATTCCAATACTGAGACCCTTCCTATAGCATGAGATGTCATATCTCAATGCTTCTAATACCAAACCTGAGAACCTTCCTATAGCATGAGACGTGATATCCAACTCCTTCCCTTTCCAAACCTGAGACCCTTCCGATAGCAGAGATGTGATATCTCAATGCTTGTACCAAACCTGAGACCCTTCCTATGGCATGAGAGGTCATATACTACTCCTTCCCATTCCAATCCTGAGACCCTTCCTATAGCATGAGATGTGATATCTCAATGCTTCTACCAAACCTGAGACCCTTCCTATAGCATGAGATGTGATATCTCAATGCTTCTAATACCAAACTTGATATCCTTCCTATAACACGAGATGTGATATCCAACTCCTTCACATTCCAATCCTGAGATCCTTCCTATACCATGAGATGTGATATTTCAATGTTTCTCATACCAAACCTGAGGCCCTTCCTATAGCAAGAGATGTGATGTACAAATCCTTCCCATTCCAAACCTGAGACCTTTCCTATAGCATCAGATGTGATATCCAACTCCTTCCCAATCCAATCCTGAGACCCTTCCTATAGCATGAGATGTAATATCACAATGCTTGTAATACCAAACCTGAGACCCTTCCTATAGCATGTGTGATATCCAACTCCTTCCCATTCCAATCCTTAGACCCTTCCTATAGCATGAGATGTGATATCTCAATGCTTCTAATACCAAACCTGAGACCCTTCTTAAAGCATGAGATGGGATATCCAACTCCTTCCTATTCCAATCCTGAGACCCTTACGATAGCATGAGATGTGATATCCAACTCCTTCCCATTTCAATCCTGAGACCCTTCCTATAGCATGAGATGTGTTATCTCAATGTTTCTAATACCAAACCTGAGATCCTTCCTATAACATGAGATGTGATATCCAACTCCTTCCCATTCCAAACCGGAGACCCTTCCTTTAGCATGAGATGTGATATCAAACTCCTTCCCATGCCAATCCTGAGACCCTTACTATAGCATGAGATGTGATATCTCAATGCTTCTAATACCAAACCTGAGAGCCTTCATATACATGATATGTGATATCCAACTCCTTCCCATTCCAAACCTGAGACCCTTCCTATAGCATGAGATGTGATATCTCAATGCTTCTAATACCAAACCTGAGACCCTTGTTATAGCATGAGATGTGATATCCAACTCCTTCCCATCCCAAACCAGAGACCCTTCCTATAGTATGAAATGTGATATCTCAAAGCTTCTAATACCAAACCTGAGACCCTTCATATAGCATGAGATGTTATCTCCAACTCCTTCCCATCCCAAAACAGAGACCCTTCCTATAGCATGAGATGTGATATCTCAATGCTTCTAATACCAAACCTGATATCCTTCCTATAACATGAGATGTGATATCCAACTCCTTCCCATTCCAATCCTGAGATCCTTCCTATACCATGAGATGTGATATCTCAATGTTTCTCATACCAAACCTGAGGCCCTTCCTATAGCAAGAGATGTGATATACAAATCCTCCCCATTCCAAACCTGAGACCATTCCTATAGCATGAGATGTGATATCCAACTCCTTCCCATTCCAATCCTGAGACCCTTCCTAGAGCATGAGATGTGATATCCAACTCCTTCCCATTCCAATCCTGAGACCCTTCCTAGAGCATGAGATGTGATATCTCAATGCTTCTAATACCAAATCTGAGACCCTTCTTAAAGCATGAGATGTGATATCCAACTCCTTCCCGTTCCAAACCTGAGACCCTTCCTATAGCAAGAATGTAATATCCAACTCCTTCCCATTCCAATCCTGAGACCATTCCTATAGCATGAGATGTGATATCTCAGTGCTTCTAATAGCAAACCTGAGATCCTTCCTATGACATGAGATGGGATATCCAACTCCTTCCCGTTCCAAACCTGAGACCCCTCCTATAGCAAGAATGTAATATCCAACTCCTTCCCATTCCAATCCCAAGACCCTTCCGATAGCAGAGATGTGATATCTCAATGCTTATACCAAACCTGAGACCCTTCCTATGGCATGAGATGTCATATACTACTCCTTCCCATTCCAATCCTGAGACCCTTACTATAGCATGAGATGTGATATCTTAATGCTTCTACCAAACCTGAGACCCTTCCTATAGCATGAGATGTGATATCCAACTCCTTCCCATTGCAATCCTGAGACCCTTCCTATAGCATGAGATGTGATATCTCAATGCTTCTAATACCAAACCTGATATCCTTCCTATAACATGAGATGTGATATCCAACCCCTTTCCATTCCAATACTGAGATTCTTCCTATACCATGAGATGTGATATCTCAATGTTTCTGATACCAAACCTGAGGCCCTTCCTATAGCAAGAGATGTGAAATACAAATCATTCCCATTCCAAACCTGAGACCTTTCCTATAGCATGGGATGTGATATCCGACTCCTTCCCAATCCAATCCTGAGACCCTTCCTATAGCATGAGATGTGATATCCAACTCGTTCCCATTCCAATCCTGAGACCCTTCCTATAGCATGAGATGTGATATCTCAATGCTTCTAATACCAAAACTGAGACCCTTCTTAAAGCATGAGATGTGATATCCAACTCCTTCCCGTGTTCCAAACCTGAGACCCTTCCTATAGCATATGTGCTACCCTTCCTATGGCATGAGATGTCATATACAACTACTTCCCATTCCAATCCGGAGACCCTTCCTATAGCATGAGATGTGATATCTCAATGCTTCTACCAAACCTGAGACCCTTCCTATAGCATGAGATGTGATATCCAACTCCTTCCCATTCCAATCCTGAGACCCTTCCTATATCATGAGATGTGATATCTCAATGCTTCTAATACCAAACCTGATATCCTTCCTATAACATGAGATGTGATATCTCAATGTTTCTCATACCAAACCTGAGGCCCTTCCTATAGCAAGAGATGTGATGTACAAACCCTTCCCATTCCAAACCTGAGACCCTTCCTATAGCATGAGATGTGATATCCAACTCCTTCCCAATCCAATCCTGAGACCCTTCCTATAGCATGAGATATAATATCACAATGCTTGTAATTCCAAACCTGAGACCCTTCCTATAGCATAAGATGTGATATCCAACTCCTTCCCATTCCAATCTTTAGACCCTTCCTATAGCATGAGATGTGATATCTCAATGCTTCTAATACCAAACCTGAGACCCTTCTTAAAGCATGAGATGGGATATCCAACTCCTTCCTATTCCAATCCTGAGACCCTTACGATAGCAGAGATGTGATATCTCAATGCTTATACCAAACCTGAGACTCTTCCTATGGCATGAGATGTGATATCCAACTCCTTCCCATTCCAATCCTATGACCCTTCCTATAGCATGAGATGTGATATCTCAATGCTTCTATCAAACCTGAGACCCTTCCTATTGCATGAGATGTGATATCCAACTTCTTCCCATTCCAATCCTGAAACCCTTCCTATACCATGAGATGTGATATCTCAATGTTTCTAATACCAAACCTGAGACCCGTCCTAAAACATGAGATGTGAAATCCAAATCCTTCCCCTTCCAAACTTGAGACCCTTCCTATAGCTTGAGATGTGATATCAAACTCCTTCCCATTCCAATCCTGAGATAGCTTGAGATGTGATATCCAACTCCTTCCCATTCCAATCCTGAGACCCTTCCGATAGCATGAGATGTGATATCTTAATGTTTCTCTTACCAAACCGGAGGCCCTTCCTATAGCAAGAGATGTGATGTACAAATCCTTCCCATTCCAAACCTGAGACCCTTCCTATAGCATTAGATGTGATATCCAACTCCTTCCCAATCCAATCCTGAAACCCTTCCTATAGCATGAGATGTAATATCACAATGTTTGTAATACCAAACCTGAGACCCTTCCTATAGCATGATATGTGATATCCAACTCCTTCCCATTCCAATCCTGAGACCCTTCCTATAGCATGAGATGTGATATCTCAATGCTTCTAATACCAAACCTGAGATCCTTCCGATAGCATGAGATGTGATATCTCAATGCTTCTAATACCAAACCTGAGATCTTCCTATAACATGAGATGTGATATCCAAATCCTTCCACTTCCAAACCTGAAACCCTCCCTTTAGCATGAGATGTGATATCCGACTCCTTCCCATTCCAATCCTGAGACCCTTCTGGTAGCATGAGAAGTGATATCTCAATGCTTCTAATACCAAACCTGAGATCCTTCCGATAGCATGAGATCTGATATCTCAATGCTTCTAACACCAAACCTGAGATCCTTCCTATAGCATGAGATGTGATATCCAACTCCTTCCCATTCCAAACCTGAGACCCTTCCTATAGCATGAGATGTGATATCTCAATGCTTCTAATACCAAACCTGAGATCCTTCCTATAACATGAGATGTGATATCTCAATGCTTCTAAAACCAAACATGAGAACTATCCTGTAACATGTGAAATCCAAATCATTCCCTTTCCAAACCTGAGACCCTTCCTATAGCTTGAGATGTGATATCAAACTCCTTCCCATTCCAATCCTGAGATAGCTTGAGATGTGCTATCCAACTCCTTCCCATTCCAATCCTGAGACCCTTCCTATACCATGAGATGTGATATCTCAATGCTTCTAATACCAAACCTGACACCCGTCCTAAAACATATGTGAGATCCAAATCCTTCCCCTTCCAAACCTGAGACCTTTCCTTTAGCATGTGATGTGATATCCAACTCCTTCCCATTCCAATCCTGAGACCTTTCCTATAGCATGATATGTGATATCTCAATGCTTCTAATACCAAACCTGACATCCTTCCTATAACATGAGATTTGTATCCAACTCCTTCCCATTCCAAACCTGAGACCCTTCCTATAGCATGAGATGTGATATCTTACTGCTTCTAAAACCAAACCTGAGAACCATCCTATAACATATGTGAAATCCAAATCCTTCCCTTTCCAAACCTGAGACCCTTCCGATAGCATGAGATGTGATATCTCAATGCTTCTAAAATCAAACATGAGAACCATCCTACAACATGAGATGTGAAATCCAAATCCTTCCCTTTCCAAACCTGAGACCCTTCCTATAGCTTGAGAAGTAATATCTCAATGCTTCTAATAGCAAACCTGAGATCCTTCCTATGACATGAGATGTGATATCCAATTCCTTCCCATTCCAAACCTGAGACCCTTCCTACAGCATGCAATGTGATATCTCAATCCTTCTAATACCACACCTGAGACCCGTCCTATAACATGAGATGAGATATCCAAGTCCTTCCCATCCCAATCCTGAGACCTTTCCTATAGCATGAGATGTGATATCTCAATGCTTCTAATACCAAACCTGAGACCCTTCCTATAACATGAGATGGGATATCCAACTCCTTCCCATTCCAATCCTGAGACCCTTCCGATAGCAGAGATGTGATATCTCAATGCTTATACCAAACCTGAGACCCTTCCTATGGCATGAGATGTAATATACAACTACTACCCATTCCAATCCGGACACCCTTCCTATAGCATGATATGTGATATCTCAATGCTTCTACCAAACCTGAGACCCTTCCTATAGCATGAGATGTGATATCCAACTCCTTCCCACTCCAAACCTGAGACCCTTCCTATGGCATGAGATGTGATATCACAATGCTTCTAATACCAGACCTGAGATCCTTCCTATAACATGAGATGTGATATCCAATTCCTTCCCATTCCAAACCTGAGACCCTTCCTGTAGCATGAGATGTGATATCCAACTCCTTCCCATTCCAATACTGAGACCCTTCCTATAGCATGAGATGTGATATCTCAATGCTTCTAATACCAAACCTGAGAACCTTCCTATAGCATGAGACGTGATATCCAACTCCTTCCCTTTCCAAACCTGAGACCCTTCCGATAGCAGAGATGTGATATCTCAATGCTTGTACCAAACCTGAGACCATTCCTATGGCATGAGAGGTCATATACTACTCCTTCCCATTCCAATCCTGAGACCCTTCCTATAGCATGAGATGTGATATCTCAATGCTTCTACCAAACCTGAGACCCTTCCTATAGCATGAGATGTGATATCTCAATGCTTCTACCAAACCTGAGACCCTTCCTGTAGCATGAGATGTGATATCCAACTCCTTCCCATCCCAATCCTGAGACCTTTCCTATAGCATGAGATGTGATATCTCAATGCTTCTAATACCAAACCTGAGACCCTTCCTATAACATGAGATGGGATATCCAACTCCTTCCCATTCCAATCCTGAGACCCTTCCGATAGCAGAGATGTGATATCTCAATGCTTATACCAAACCTGAGACCCTTCCTATGGCATGAGATGTAATATACAACTACTACCCATTCCAATCCGGACACCCTTCCTATAGCATGATATGTGATATCTCAATGCTTCTACCAAACCTGAGACCCTTCCTATAGCATGAGATGTGATATCCAACTCCTTCCCACTCCAAACCTGAGACCCTTCCTATGGCATGAGATGTGATATCACAATGCTTCTAATACCAGACCTGAGATCCTTCCTATAACATGAGATGTGATATCCAATTCCTTCCCATTCCAAACCTGAGACCCTTCCTGTAGCATGAGATGTGATATCCAACTCCTTCCCATTCCAATACTGAGACCCTTCCTATAGCATGAGATGTGATATCTCAATGCTTCTAATACCAAACCTGAGAACCTTCCTATAGCATGAGACGTGATATCCAACTCCTTCCCTTTCCAAACCTGAGACCCTTCCGATAGCAGAGATGTGATATCTCAATGCTTGTACCAAACCTGAGACCATTCCTATGGCATGAGAGGTCATATACTACTCCTTCCCATTCCAATCCTGAGACCCTTCCTATAGCATGAGATGTGATATCTCAATGCTTCTACCAAACCTGAGACCCTTCCTATAGCATGAGATGTGATATCCAACTCCTTCACATTCCAATCCTGAGATCCTTCCTATACCATGAGATGTGATATTTCAATGTTTCTCATACCAAACCTGAGGCCCTTCCTATAGCAAGAGATGTGATGTACAAATCCTTCCCATTCCAAACCTGAGACCCTTCCTATAGCATCAGATGTGATATCCAACTCCTTCCCAATCCAATCCTGAGACCCTTCCTATAGCATGAGATGTAATATCACAATGCTTGTAATACCAAACCTGAGACCCTTCCTATAGCATGTGTGATATCCAACTCCTTCCCATTCCAATCCTTAGACCCTTCCTATAGCATGAGATGTGATATCTCAATGCTTCTAATACCAAACCTGAGACCCTTCTTAAAGCATGAGATGGGATATCCAACTCCTTCCTATTCCAATCCTGAGACCCTTACGATAGCATGAGATGTGATATCCAACTCCTTCCCATTTCAATCCTGAGACCCTTCCTATAGCATGAGATGTGTTATCTCAATGTTTCTAATACCAAACCTGAGATCCTTCCTATAACATGAGATGTGATATCCAACTCCTTCCCATTCCAAACCGGAGACCCTTCCTTTAGCATGAGATATGATATCAAACTCCTTCCCATGCCAATCCTGAGACCCTTACTATAGCATGAGATGTGATATCTCAATGCTTCTAATACCAAACCTGAGAGCCTTCATATAACATGAAATGTGATATCCAACTCCTTCTCATTCCAAAACTGAGATCCTTCCTATAGCCTGAGATGTGATATCCAACTCCTTCCCATTCCAAACCTGAGACCCTTCCTATAGCATGAGATGTGATATCTCAATGCTTCTAATACCAAACCTGAGACCCTTGTTATAGCATGAGATGTGATATCCAACTCCTTCCCATCCCAAACCAGAGACCCTTCCTATAGTATGAAATGTGATATCTCAAAGCTTCTAATACCAAACCTGAGACCCTTCATATAGCATGAGATGTTATCTCCAACTCCTTCCCATCCCAAAACAGAGACCCTTCCTATAGCATGAGATGTGATATCTCAATGCTTCTAATACCAAACCTGATATCCTTCCTATACCATGAGATGTGATATCCAACTCCTTCCCATTCCAATCCTGAGATCCTTCCTATACCATGAGATGTGATATCTCAATGTTTCTCATACCAAACCTGAGGCCCTTCCTATAGCAAGAGATGTGATATACAAATCCTCCCCATTCCAAACCTGAGACCCTTCCTATAGCATGAGATGTAATATCGCAATGCTTGTAATACCAAACCTGAGACCCTTCCTATAGCATGAGATGTGATATCCAACTCCTTCCCATTCCAATCCTGAGACCCTTCCTATAGCATGAGATGTGATATCTCAATGCTTCTAATACCAAAACTGAGACCCTTCTTAAAGCATGAGATGTGATATCCAACTCCTTCCCGATCCAAATCTGAGACCCTTCCTGTAGCCAGAATGTAATATCTAACTCCTTCCCATTCCAATCCTGAGACCATTCCTATAGCATGAGATGTGATATCTCAGTGCTTCTAATAGCAAACCTGAGATCCTTCCTATGACATGAGATGGGATATCCAACTCCTTCCCGTTCCAAACCTGAGACCCTTCCTATAGCAAGAATGTAATATCCAACTCCTTCCCATTCCAATCCCGAGACCCTTCCGATAGCAGAGATGTGATATCTCAATGCTTATACCAAACCTGAGACCCTTCCTATGGCATGAGATGTCATATACTACTCCTTCCCATTCCAATCCTGAGACCCTTCCTATAGCATGAGATGTGATATCTCAATGCTTCTACCAAACCTGAGACCCTTCCTATAGCATGAGATGTGATATCCAACTCCTTCCCATTCCAATCCTGAGACCCTTCCTATAGCATGAGATGTGATATCTCAATGCTTCTAATACCAAACCTGATATCCTTCCTATAACATGAGATGTGATATCCAACCCCTTTCCATTCCAATACTGAGATCCTTCCTATACCATGAGATGTGATATCTCAATGTTTCTGATACCAAACCTGAGGGCCTTCCTATAGCAAGAGATGTGATATACAAATCATTCCCAATCCAATCCTGAGACCCTTCCTATAGCATGAGATGTGATTTCCAACTCGTTCCCATTCCAATCCTGAGACCCTTCCTATAGCATGAGATGTGATATCTCAATGCTTCTAATACCAAAACTGAGACCCTTCTTAAAGCATGAGATGTGATATCCAACTCCTTCCCGTGTTCCAAACCTGAGACCCTTCCTATAGCATATGTGCTACCCTTCCTATGGCATGAGATGTCATATACAACTACTTCCCATTCCAATCCGGAGACCCTTCCTATAGCATGAGATGTGATATCTCAATGCTTCTACCAAACATGAGACCCTTCCTTTAGCATGAGATGTGATATCCATCTCCTTCCCATTCCAATCCTGAGACCCTTCCTATAGCATGAGATGTGATATCTCAATGCTTCTAATACCAAACCTGAGATCCTTCCGATAACATGAGATGTGATATCCAAATCCTTCCCCTTCCAAACCTGAGACCCTCCCTTTAGCATGAGATGTGATATCCAACTCCTTCCCATTCCAATCCTGAGACCCTTCTGATAGCATGAGATGTGATATCTCAGTGCTTCTAATACCAAACCTGGGACCCGTCCTATAACATGAGATATGATATCCAAATCCTTCCCATTCGAATCCTGAAACCCTTCCTTTAGCATGAGATGTGATATCTCAATGTGTCTAATAAAAAACCTGAGACCCTTCCTATAGCAAGAGATGTGATATCCAAATCCTTCGCATTCCAATCCTGAGACCCTTCCTATAGCATGCGATGTGATATCCTACTCCTTCCCATTCCAATCCTGAGACCCTTCCTATAGCACGAGATGTGATATCTCAATGCTTCTAATACCAAACCTGACACCCTTCATATAGCATGAGATGGGATATCCAACTCCTTCCCAATCCAATCCTGAGACCCTTCCGATAGCATGAGATGTCATTTCTCAATGCTTCTACCAAAACTGAGACCCTTCCTATGGCATGAGATGTGATATCAAACTCCTTCCCATTGCAATCCTGAGACCCTTCCTATAGCTTGAGATGTGATATCCAACTCCTTCCCATTCCAATCCTGGAACCCTTCCTATACCATGAGATGTGATATCTCAATGCTTGTAGTACCAAACCTGAGACCCGTCCTACAACATGAGATGTGATATCCAAATCCTTCCCCTTCCAAGCCTGAGACCCTTCCTTTAGCATGAGATGTGATATCCAACTCCTTCCCATTCCAATCCTGAGACCCTTCCGATAGCTTGAGAAGTAATATCTCAATGCTTCTAATAGCAAACCTGAGATCCTTCCTATGACATGAGATGTGATATCCAATTTCTTCCCATTCCAAACCTGGGACCCTTCCTACAGCATGCAATGTGATATCTCAATCCTTCTAATACCACACCTGAGACCCGTCCTATAACATGAGATGAGATATCCAAGTCCTTCCCATCCCAATCCTGAGACCTTTCCTATAGCATGAGATGTGATATCTCAATGCTTCTAATACCAAACCTGAGACCCTTCCTATAACATGAGATGGGATATCCAACTCCTTCCCATTCCAATCCTGAGACCCTTCCGATAGCAGAGATGTGATATCTCAATGCTTATACCAAACCTGAGACCCTTCCTATGGCATGAGATGTAATATACAACTACTACCCATTCCAATCCGGACACCCTTCCTATAGCATGATATGTGATATCTCAATGCTTCTACCAAACCTGAGACCCTTCCTATAGCATGAGATGTGATATCCAACTCCTTCCCACTCCAAACCTGAGACCCTTCCTATGGCATGAGATGTGATATCACAATGCTTCTAATACCAGACCTGAGATCCTTCCTATAACATGAGATGTGATATCCAATTCCTTCCCATTCCAAACCTGAGACCCTTCCTGTAGCATGAGATGTGATATCCAACTCCTTCCCATTCCAATACTGAGACCCTTCCTATAGCATGAGATGTGATATCTCAATGCTTCTAATACCAAACCTGAGAACCTTCCTATAGCATGAGACGTGATATCCAACTCCTTCCCTTTCCAAACCTGAGACCCTTCCGATAGCAGAGATGTGATATCTCAATGCTTGTACCAAACCTGAGACCATTCCTATGGCATGAGAGGTCATATACTACTCCTTCCCATTCCAATCCTGAGACCCTTCCTATAGCATAAGATGTGATATCTCAATGCTTCTACCAAACCTGAGACCCTTCCTATAGCATGAGATGTGATATCTCAATGCTTCTACCAAACCGGAGACCCTTCCTGTAGCATGAGATGTGATATCCAACTCCTTCCCATCCCAATCCTGAGACCTTTCCTATAGCATGAGATGTGATATCTCAATGCTTCTAATACCAAACCTGAGACCCTTCCTATAACATGAGATGGGATATCCAACTCCTTCCCATTCCAATCCTGAGACCCTTCCGATAGCAGAGATGTGATATCTCAATGCTTATACCAAACCTGAGACCCTTCCTATGGCATGAGATGTAATATACAACTACTACCCATTCCAATCCGGACACCCTTCCTATAGCGTGATATGTGATATCTCAATGCTTCTACCAAACCTGAGACCCTTCCTATAGCATGAGATGTGATATCCAACTCCTTCCCACTCCAAACCTGAGACCCTTCCTATGGCATGAGATGTGATATCACAATGCTTCTAATACTAGACCTGAGATCCTTCCTATAACATGAGATGTGATATCCAATTCCTTCCCATTCCAAACCTGAGACCCTTCCTGTAGCATGAGATGTGATATCCAACTCCTTCCCATTCCAATACTGAGACCCTTCCTATAGCATGAGATGTGATATCTCAATGCTTCTAATACCAAACCTGAGAACCTTCCTATAGCATGAGACGTGATATCCAACTCCTTCCCTTTCCAAACCTGAGACCCTTCCGATAGCAGAGATGTGATATCTCAATGCTTGTACCAAACCTGAGACCATTCCTATGGCATGAGAGGTCATATACTACTCCTTCCCATTCCAATCCTGAGACCCTTCCTATAGCATGAGATGTGATATCTCAATGCTTCTACCAAACCTGAGACCCTTCCTATAGCATGAGATGTGATATCTCAATGCTTCTAATACCAAACTTGATATCCTTCCTATAACACGAGATGTGATATCCAACTCCTTCACATTCCAATCCTGAGATCCTTCCTATACCATGAGATGTGATATTTCAATGTTTCTCATACCAAACCTGAGGCCCTTCCTATAGCAAGAGATGTGATGTACAAATCCTTCCCATTCCAAACCTGAGACCCTTCCTATAGCATCAGATGTGATATCCAACTCCTTCCCAATCCAATCCTGAGACCCTTCCTATAGCATGAGATGTAATATCACAATGCTTGTAATACCAAACCTGAGAACCTTCCTATAGCATGAGACGTGATATCCAACTCCTTCCCTTTCCAAACCTGAGACCCTTCCGATAGCAGAGATGTGATATCTCAATGCTTGTACCAAACCTGAGACCCTTCCTATGGCATGAGAGGTCATATACTACTCCTTCCCATTCCAATCCTGAGACCCTTCCTATAGCATGAGATGTGATATCTCAATGCTTCTACCAAACCTGAGACCCTTCCTATAGCATGAGATGTGATATCTCAATGCTTCTAATACCAAACTTGATATCCTTCCTATAACACGAGATGTGATATCCAACTCCTTCACATTCCAATCCTGAGATCCTTCCTATACCATGAGATGTGATATTTCAATGTTTCTCATACCAAACCTGAGGCCCTTCCTATAGCAAGAGATGTGATGTACAAATCCTTCCCATTCCAAACCTGAGACCTTTCCTATAGCATCAGATGTGATATCCAACTCCTTCCCAATCCAATCCTGAGACCCTTCCTATAGCATGAGATGTAATATCACAATGCTTGTAATACCAAACCTGAGACCCTTCCTATAGCATGTGTGATATCCAACTCCTTCCCATTCCAATCCTTAGACCCTTCCTATAGCATGAGATGTGATATCTCAATGCTTCTAATACCAAACCTGAGACCCTTCTTAAAGCATGAGATGGGATATCCAACTCCTTCCTATTCCAATCCTGAGACCCTTACGATAGCATGAGATGTGATATCCAACTCCTTCCCATTTCAATCCTGAGACCCTTCCTATAGCATGAGATGTGTTATCTCAATGTTTCTAATACCAAACCTGAGATCCTTCCTATAACATGAGATGTGATATCCAACTCCTTCCCATTCCAAACCGGAGACCCTTCCTTTAGCATGAGATGTGATATCAAACTCCTTCCCATGCCAATCCTGAGACCCTTACTATAGCATGAGATGTGATATCTCAATGCTTCTAATACCAAACCTGAGAGCCTTCATATACATGATATGTGATATCCAACTCCTTCCCATTCCAAACCTGAGACCCTTCCTATAGCATGAGATGTGATATCTCAATGCTTCTAATACCAAACCTGAGACCCTTGTTATAGCATGAGATGTGATATCCAACTCCTTCCCATCCCAAACCAGAGACCCTTCCTATAGTATGAAATGTGATATCTCAAAGCTTCTAATACCAAACCTGAGACCCTTCATATAGCATGAGATGTTATCTCCAACTCTTTCCCATCCCAAAACAGAGACCCTTCCTATAGCATGAGATGTGATATCTCAATGCTTCTAATACCAAACCTGATATCCTTCCTATAACATGAGATGTGATATCCAACTCCTTCCCATTCCAATCCTGAGATCCTTCCTATACCATGAGATGTGATATCTCAATGTTTCTCATACCAAACCTGAGGCCCTTCCTATAGCAAGAGATGTGATATACAAATCCTCCCCATTCCAAACCTGAGACCATTCCTATAGCATGAGATGTGATATCCAACTCCTTCCCATTCCAATCCTGAGACCCTTCCTAGAGCATGAGATGTGATATCCAACTCCTTCCCATTCCAATCCTGAGACCCTTCCTAGAGCATGAGATGTGATATCTCAATGCTTCTAATACCAAATCTGAGACCCTTCTTAAAGCATGAGATGTGATATCCAACTCCTTCCCGTTCCAAACCTGAGACCCTTCCTATTGCAAGAATGTAATATCCAACTCCTTCCCATTCCAATCCTGAGACCATTCCTATAGCATGGAATGTGATATCTCAGTGCTTCTAATAGCAAACCTGAGATCCTTCCTATGACATGAGATGGGATATCCAACTCCTTCCCGTTCCAAACCTGAGACCCCTCCTATAGCAAGAATGTAATATCCAACTCCTTCCCATTCCAATCCCAAGACCCTTCCGATAGCAGAGATGTGATATCTCAATGCTTATACCAAACCTGAGACCCTTCCTATGGCATGAGATGTCATATACTACTCCTTCCCATTCCAATCCTGAGACCCTTACTATAGCATGAGATGTGATATCTTAATGCTTCTACCAAACCTGAGACCCTTCCTATAGCATGAGATGTGATATCCAACTCCTTCCCATTGCAATCCTGAGACCCTTCCTATAGCATGAGATGTGATATCTCAATGCTTCTAATACCAAACCTGATATCCTTCCTATAACATGAGATGTGTTATCCAACCCCTTTCCATTCCAATACTGAGATCCTTCCTATACCATGAGATGTGATATCTCAATGTTTCTGATACCAAACCTGAGGCCCTTCCTATAGCAAGAGATGTGAAATACAAATCATTCCCATTCCAAACCTGAGACCTTTCCTATAGCATGGGATGTGATATCCGACTCCTTCCCAATCCAATCCTGAGACCCTTCCTATAGCATGAGATGTGATATCCAACTCGTTCCCATTCCAATCCTGAGACCCTTCCTATAGCATGAGATGTGATATCTCAATGCTTCTAATACCAAAACTGAGACCCTTCTTAAAGCATGAGATGTGATATCCAACTCCTTCCCGTGTTCCAAACCTGAGACCCTTCCTATAGCATATGTGCTACCCTTCCTATGGCATGAGATGTCATATACAACTACTTCCCATTCCAATCCGGAGACCCTTCCTATAGCATGAGATGTGATATCTCAATGCTTCTACCAAACCTGAGACCCTTCCTATAGCATGAGATGTGATATCCAACTCCTTCCCATTCCAATCCTGAGACCCTTCCTATATCATGAGATGTGATATCTCAATGCTTCTAATACCAAACCTGATATCCTTCCTATAACATGAGATGTGATATCTCAATGTTTCTCATACCAAACCTGAGGCCCTTCCTATAGCAAGAGATGTGATGTACAAACCCTTCCCATTCCAAACCTGAGACCCTTCCTATAGCATGAGATGTGATATCCAACTCCTTCCCAATCCAATCCTGAGACCCTTCCTATAGCATGAGATATAATATCACAATGCTTGTAATTCCAAACCTGAGACCCTTCCTATAGCATAAGATGTGATATCCAACTCCTTCCCATTCCAATCTTTAGACCCTTCCTATAGCATGAGATGTGATATCTCAATGCTTCTAATACCAAACCTGAGACCCTTCTTAAAGCATGAGATGGGATATCCAACTCCTTCCTATTCCAATCCTGAGACCCTTACGATAGCAGAGATGTGATATCTCAATGCTTATACCAAACCTGAGACTCTTCCTATGGCATGAGATGTGATATCCAACTCCTTCCCATTCCAATCCTATGACCCTTCCTATAGCATGAGATGTGATATCTCAATGCTTCTATCAAACCTGAGACCCTTCCTATTGCATGAGATGTGATATCCAACTTCTTCCCATTCCAATCCTGAAACCCTTCCTATACCATGAGATGTGATATCTCAATGTTTCTAATACCAAACCTGAGACCCGTCCTAAAACATGAGATGTGAAATCCAAATCCTTCCCCTTCCAAACTTGAGACCCTTCCTATAGCTTGAGATGTGATATCAAACTCCTTCCCATTCCAATCCTGAGATAGCTTGAGATGTGATATCCAACTCCTTCCCATTCCAATCCTGAGACCCTTCCGATAGCATGAGATGTGATATCTTAATGTTTCTCTTACCAAACCTGAGGCCCTTCCTATAGCAAGAGATGTGATGTACAAATCCTTCCCATTCCAAACCTGAGACCCTTCCTATAGCATTAGATGTGATATCCAACTCCTTCCCAATCCAATCCTGAAACCCTTCCTATAGCATGAGATGTAATATCACAATGTTTGTAATACCAAACCTGAGACCCTTCCTATAGCATGAGATGTGATATCCAACTCCTTCCCATTCCAATCCTGAGACCCTTCCTATAGCATGAGATGTGATATCTCAATGCTTCTAATACCAAACCTGAGATCCTTCCGATAGCATGAGATGTGATATCTCAATGCTTCTAATACCAAACCTGAGATCTTCCTATAACATGAGATGTGATATCCAAATCCTTCCACTTCCAAACCTGAAACCCTCCCTTTAGCATGAGATGTGATATCCGACTCCTTCCCATTCCAATCCTGAGACCCTTCTGGTAGCATGAGAAGTGATATCTCAATGCTTCTAATACCAAACCTGAGATCCTTCCGATAGCATGAGATCTGATATCTCAATGCTTCTAACACCAAACCTGAGATCCTTCCTATAGCATGAGATGTGATATCCAACTCCTTCCCATTCCAAACCTGAGACCCTTCCTATAGCATGAGATGTGATATCTCAATGCTTCTAATACCAAACCTGAGATCCTTCCTATAACATGAGATGTGATATCTCAATGCTTCTAAAACCAAACATGAGAACTATCCTGTAACATGTGAAATCCAAATCATTCCCTTTCCAAACCTGAGACCCTTCCTATAGCTTGAGATGTGATATCAAACTCCTTCCCATTCCAATCCTGAGATAGCTTGAGATGTGCTATCCAACTCCTTCCCATTCCAATCCTGAGACCCTTCCTATACCATGAGATGTGATATCTCAATGCTTCTAATACCAAACCTGACACCCGTCCTAAAACATATGTGAGATCCAAATCCTTCCCCTTCCAAACCTGAGACCTTTCCTTTAGCATGTGATGTGATATCCAACTCCTTCCCATTCCAATCCTGAGACCTTTCCTATAGCATGATATGTGATATCTCAATGCTTCTAATACCAAACCTGACATCCTTCCTATAACATGAGATTTGTATCCAACTCCTTCCCATTCCAAACCTGAGACCCTTCCTATAGCATGAGATGTGATATCTTACTGCTTCTAAAACCAAACCTGAGAACCATCCTATAACATATGTGAAATCCAAATCCTTCCCTTTCCAAACCTGAGACCCTTCCGATAGCATGAGATGTGATATCTCAATGCTTCTAAAATCAAACATGAGAACCATCCTACAACATGAGATGTGAAATCCAAATCCTTCCCTTTCCAAACCTGAGACCCTTCCTATAGCTTGAGAAGTAATATCTCAATGCTTCTAATAGCAAACCTGAGATCCTTCCTATGACATGAGATGTGATATCCAATTCCTTCCCATTCCAAACCTGAGACCCTTCCTACAGCATGCAATGTGATATCTCAATCCTTCTAATACCACACCTGAGACCCGTCCTATAACATGAGATGAGATATCCAAGTCCTTCCCATCCCAATCCTGAGACCTTTCCTATAGCATGAGATGTGATATCTCAATGCTTCTAATACCAAACCTGAGACCCTTCCTATAACATGAGATGGGATATCCAACTCCTTCCCATTCCAATCCTGAGACCCTTCCGATAGCAGAGATGTGATATCTCAATGCTTATACCAAACCTGAGACCCTTCCTATGGCATGAGATGTAATATACAACTACTACCCATTCCAATCCGGACACCCTTCCTATAGCATGATATGTGATATCTCAATGCTTCTACCAAACCTGAGACCCTTCCTATAGCATGAGATGTGATATCCAACTCCTTCCCACTCCAAACCTGAGACCCTTCCTATGGCATGAGATGTGATATCACAATGCTTCTAATACCAGACCTGAGATCCTTCCTATAACATGAGATGTGATATCCAATTCCTTCCCATTCCAAACCTGAGACCCTTCCTGTAGCATGAGATGTGATATCCAACTCCTTCCCATTCCAATACTGAGACCCTTCCTATAGCATGAGATGTGATATCTCAATGCTTCTAATACCAAACCTGAGAACCTTCCTATAGCATGAGACGTGATATCCAACTCCTTCCCTTTCCAAACCTGAGACCCTTCCGATAGCAGAGATGTGATATCTCAATGCTTGTACCAAACCTGAGACCATTCCTATGGCATGAGAGGTCATATACTACTCCTTCCCATTCCAATCCTGAGACCCTTCCTATAGCATGAGATGTGATATCTCAATGCTTCTACCAAACCTGAGACCCTTCCTATAGCATGAGATGTGATATCTCAATGCTTCTACCAAACCTGAGACCCTTCCTGTAGCATGAGATGTGATATCCAACTCCTTCCCATCCCAATCCTGAGACCTTTCCTATAGCATGAGATGTGATATCTCAATGCTTCTAATACCAAACCTGAGACCCTTCCTATAACATGAGATGGGATATCCAACTCCTTCCCATTCCAATCCTGAGACCCTTCCGATAGCAGAGATGTGATATCTCAATGCTTATACCAAACCTGAGACCCTTCCTATGGCATGAGATGTAATATACAACTACTACCCATTCCAATCCGGACACCCTTCCTATAGCATGATATGTGATATCTCAATGCTTCTACCAAACCTGAGACCCTTCCTATAGCATGAGATGTGATATCCAACTCCTTCCCACTCCAAACCTGAGACCCTTCCTATGGCATGAGATGTGATATCACAATGCTTCTAATACCAGACCTGAGATCCTTCCTATAACATGAGATGTGATATCCAATTCCTTCCCATTCCAAACCTGAGACCCTTCCTGTAGCATGAGATGTGATATCCAACTCCTTCCCATTCCAATACTGAGACCCTTCCTATAGCATGAGATGTGATATCTCAATGCTTCTAATACCAAACCTGAGAACCTTCCTATAGCATGAGACGTGATATCCAACTCCTTCCCTTTCCAAACCTGAGACCCTTCCGATAGCAGAGATGTGATATCTCAATGCTTGTACCAAACCTGAGACCATTCCTATGGCATGAGAGGTCATATACTACTCCTTCCCATTCCAATCCTGAGACCCTTCCTATAGCATGAGATGTGATATCTCAATGCTTCTACCAAACCTGAGACCCTTCCTATAGCATGAGATGTGATATCCAACTCCTTCACATTCCAATCCTGAGATCCTTCCTATACCATGAGATGTGATATTTCAATGTTTCTCATACCAAACCTGAGGCCCTTCCTATAGCAAGAGATGTGATGTACAAATCCTTCCCATTCCAAACCTGAGACCCTTCCTATAGCATCAGATGTGATATCCAACTCCTTCCCAATCCAATCCTGAGACCCTTCCTATAGCATGAGATGTAATATCACAATGCTTGTAATACCAAACCTGAGACCCTTCCTATAGCATGTGTGATATCCAACTCCTTCCCATTCCAATCCTTAGACCCTTCCTATAGCATGAGATGTGATATCTCAATGCTTCTAATACCAAACCTGAGACCCTTCTTAAAGCATGAGATGGGATATCCAACTCCTTCCTATTCCAATCCTGAGACCCTTACGATAGCATGAGATGTGATATCCAACTCCTTCCCATTTCAATCCTGAGACCCTTCCTATAGCATGAGATGTGTTATCTCAATGTTTCTAATACCAAACCTGAGATCCTTCCTATAACATGAGATGTGATATCCAACTCCTTCCCATTCCAAACCGGAGACCCTTCCTTTAGCATGAGATATGATATCAAACTCCTTCCCATGCCAATCCTGAGACCCTTACTATAGCATGAGATGTGATATCTCAATGCTTCTAATACCAAACCTGAGAGCCTTCATATAACATGAAATGTGATATCCAACTCCTTCTCATTCCAAAACTGAGATCCTTCCTATAGCCTGAGATGTGATATCCAACTCCTTCCCATTCCAAACCTGAGACCCTTCCTATAGCATGAGATGTGATATCTCAATGCTTCTAATACCAAACCTGAGACCCTTGTTATAGCATGAGATGTGATATCCAACTCCTTCCCATCCCAAACCAGAGACCCTTCCTATAGTATGAAATGTGATATCTCAAAGCTTCTAATACCAAACCTGAGACCCTTCATATAGCATGAGATGTTATCTCCAACTCCTTCCCATCCCAAAACAGAGACCCTTCCTATAGCATGAGATGTGATATCTCAATGCTTCTAATACCAAACCTGATATCCTTCCTATAACATGAGATGTGATATCCAACTCCTTCCCATTCCAATCCTGAGATCCTTCCTATACCATGAGATGTGATATCTCAATGTTTCTCATACCAAACCTGAGGCCCTTCCTATAGCAAGAGATGTGATATACAAATCCTCCCCATTCCAAACCTGAGACCCTTCCTATAGCATGAGATGTAATATCGCAATGCTTGTAATACCAAACCTGAGACCCTTCCTATAGCATGAGATGTGATATCCAACTCCTTCCCATTCCAATCCTGAGACCCTTCCTATAGCATGAGATGTGATATCTCAATGCTTCTAATACCAAAACTGAGACCCTTCTTAAAGCATGAGATGTGATATCCAACTCCTTCCCGATCCAAATCTGAGACCCTTCCTGTAGCCAGAATGTAATATCTAACTCCTTCCCATTCCAATCCTGAGACCATTCCTATAGCATGAGATGTGATATCTCAGTGCTTCTAATAGCAAACCTGAGATCCTTCCTATGACATGAGATGGGATATCCAACTCCTTCCCGTTCCAAACCTGAGACCCTTCCTATAGCAAGAATGTAATATCCAACTCCTTCCCATTCCAATCCCGAGACCCTTCCGATAGCAGAGATGTGATATCTCAATGCTTATACCAAACCTGAGACCCTTCCTATGGCATGAGATGTCATATACTACTCCTTCCCATTCCAATCCTGAGACCCTTCCTATAGCATGAGATGTGATATCTCAATGCTTCTACCAAACCTGAGACCCTTCCTATAGCATGAGATGTGATATCCAACTCCTTCCCATTCCAATCCTGAGACCCTTCCTATAGCATGAGATGTGATATCTCAATGCTTCTAATACCAAACCTGATATCCTTCCTATAACATGAGATGTGATATCCAACCCCTTTCCATTCCAATACTGAGATCCTTCCTATACCATGAGATGTGATATCTCAATGTTTCTGATACCAAACCTGAGGGCCTTCCTATAGCAAGAGATGTGATATACAAATCATTCCCAATCCAATCCTGAGACCCTTCCTATAGCATGAGATGTGATTTCCAACTCGTTCCCATTCCAATCCTGAGACCCTTCCTATAGCATGAGATGTGATATCTCAATGCTTCTAATACCAAAACTGAGACCCTTCTTAAAGCATGAGATGTGATATCCAACTCCTTCCCGTGTTCCAAACCTGAGACCCTTCCTATAGCATATGTGCTACCCTTCCTATGGCATGAGATGTCATATACAACTACTTCCCATTCCAATCCGGAGACCCTTCCTATAGCATGAGATGTGATATCTCAATGCTTCTACCAAACATGAGACCCTTCCTTTAGCATGAGATGTGATATCCATCTCCTTCCCATTCCAATCCTGAGACCCTTCCTATAGCATGAGATGTGATATCTCAATGCTTCTAATACCAAACCTGAGATCCTTCCGATAACATGAGATGTGATATCCAAATCCTTCCCCTTCCAAACCTGAGACCCTCCCTTTAGCATGAGATGTGATATCCAACTCCTTCCCATTCCAATCCTGAGACCCTTCTGATAGCATGAGATGTGATATCTCAGTGCTTCTAATACCAAACCTGGGACCCGTCCTATAACATGAGATATGATATCCAAATCCTTCCCATTCGAATCCTGAAACCCTTCCTTTAGCATGAGATGTGATATCTCAATGTGTCTAATAAAAAACCTGAGACCCTTCCTATAGCAAGAGATGTGATATCCAAATCCTTCGCATTCCAATCCTGAGACCCTTCCTATAGCATGCGATGTGATATCCTACTCCTTCCCATTCCAATCCTGAGACCCTTCCTATAGCACGAGATGTGATATCTCAATGCTTCTAATACCAAACCTGACACCCTTCATATAGCATGAGATGGGATATCCAACTCCTTCCCAATCCAATCCTGAGACCCTTCCGATAGCATGAGATGTCATTTCTCAATGCTTCTACCAAAACTGAGACCCTTCCTATGGCATGAGATGTGATATCAAACTCCTTCCCATTGCAATCCTGAGACCCTTCCGATAGCTTGAGAAGTAATATCTCAATGCTTCTAATAGCAAACCTGAGATCCTTCCTATGACATGAGATGTGATATCCAATTTCTTCCCATTCCAAACCTGGGACCCTTCCTACAGCATGCAATGTGATATCTCAATCCTTCTAATACCACACCTGAGACCCGTCCTATAACATGAGATGAGATATCCAAGTCCTTCCCATCCCAATCCTGAGACCTTTCCTATAGCATGAGATGTGATATCTCAATGCTTCTAATACCAAACCTGAGACCCTTCCTATAACATGAGATGGGATATCCAACTCCTTCCCATTCCAATCCTGAGACCCTTCCGATAGCAGAGATGTGATATCTCAATGCTTATACCAAACCTGAGACCCTTCCTATGGCATGAGATGTAATATACAACTACTACCCATTCCAATCCGGACACCCTTCCTATAGCATGATATGTGATATCTCAATGCTTCTACCAAACCTGAGACCCTTCCTATAGCATGAGATGTGATATCCAACTCCTTCCCACTCCAAACCTGAGACCCTTCCTATGGCATGAGATGTGATATCACAATGCTTCTAATACCAGACCTGAGATCCTTCCTATAACATGAGATGTGATATCCAATTCCTTCCCATTCCAAACCTGAGACCCTTCCTGTAGCATGAGATGTGATATCCAACTCCTTCCCATTCCAATACTGAGACCCTTCCTATAGCATGAGATGTGATATCTCAATGCTTCTAATACCAAACCTGAGAACCTTCCTATAGCATGAGACGTGATATCCAACTCCTTCCCTTTCCAAACCTGAGACCCTTCCGATAGCAGAGATGTGATATCTCAATGCTTGTACCAAACCTGAGACCATTCCTATGGCATGAGAGGTCATATACTACTCCTTCCCATTCCAATCCTGAGACCCTTCCTATAGCATGAGATGTGATATCTCAATGCTTCTACCAAACCTGAGACCCTTCCTATAGCATGAGATGTGATATCTCAATGCTTCTACCAAACCGGAGACCCTTCCTGTAGCATGAGATGTGATATCCAACTCCTTCCCATCCCAATCCTGAGACCTTTCCTATAGCATGAGATGTGATATCTCAATGCTTCTAATACCAAACCTGAGACCCTTCCTATAACATGAGATGGGATATCCAACTCCTTCCCATTCCAATCCTGAGACCCTTCCGATAGCAGAGATGTGATATCTCAATGCTTATACCAAACCTGAGACCCTTCCTATGGCATGAGATGTAATATACAACTACTACCCATTCCAATCCGGACACCCTTCCTATAGCGTGATATGTGATATCTCAATGCTTCTACCAAACCTGAGACCCTTCCTATAGCATGAGATGTGATATCCAACTCCTTCCCACTCCAAACCTGAGACCCTTCCTATGGCATGAGATGTGATATCACAATGCTTCTAATACCAGACCTGAGATCCTTCCTATAACATGAGATGTGATATCCAATTCCTTCCCATTCCAAACCTGAGACCCTTCCTGTAGCATGAGATGTGATATCCAACTCCTTCCCATTCCAATACTGAGACCCTTCCTATAGCATGAGATGTGATATCTCAATGCTTCTAATACCAAACCTGAGAACCTTCCTATAGCATGAGACGTGATATCCAACTCCTTCCCTTTCCAAACCTGAGACCCTTCCGATAGCAGAGATGTGATATCTCAATGCTTGTACCAAACCTGAGACCATTCCTATGGCATGAGAGGTCATATACTACTCCTTCCCATTCCAATCCTGAGACCCTTCCTATAGCATGAGATGTGATATCTCAATGCTTCTACCAAACCTGAGACCCTTCCTATAGCATGAGATGTGATATCTCAATGCTTCTAATACCAAACTTGATATCCTTCCTATAACACGAGATGTGATATCCAACTCCTTCACATTCCAATCCTGAGATCCTTCCTATACCATGAGATGTGATATTTCAATGTTTCTCATACCAAACCTGAGGCCCTTCCTATAGCAAGAGATGTGATGTACAAATCCTTCCCATTCCAAACCTGAGACCCTTCCTATAGCATCAGATGTGATATCCAACTCCTTCCCAATCCAATCCTGAGACCCTTCCTATAGCATGAGATGTAATATCACAATGCTTGTAATACCAAACCTGAGACCCTTCCTATAGCATGTGTGATATCCAACTCCTTCCCATTCCAATCCTTAGACCCTTCCTATAGCATGAGATGTGATATCTCAATGCTTCTAATACCAAACCTGAGACCCTTCTTAAAGCATGAGATGGGATATCCAACTCCTTCCTATTCCAATCCTGAGACCCTTACGATAGCATGAGATGTGATATCCAACTCCTTCCCATTTCAATCCTGAGACCCTTCCTATAGCATGAGATGTGTTATCTCAATGTTTCTAATACCAAACCTGAGATCCTTCCTATAACATGAGATGTGATATCCAACTCCTTCCCACTCCAAACCGGAGACCCTTCCTTTAGCATGAGATATGATATCAAACTCCTTCCCATGCCAATCCTGAGACCCTTACTATAGCATGAGATGTGATATCTCAATGCTTCTAATACCAAACCTGAGAGCCTTCATATAACATGAAATGTGATATCCAACTCCTTCTCATTCCAAAACTGAGATCCTTCCTATAGCCTGAGATGTGATATCCAACTCCTTCCCATTCCAAACCTGAGACCCTTCCTATAGCATGAGATGTGATATCTCAATGCTTCTAATACCAAACCTGAGACCCTTGTTATAGCATGAGATGTGATATCCAACTCCTTCCCATCCCAAACCAGAGACCCTTCCTATAGTATGAAATGTGATATCTCAAAGCTTCTAATACCAAACCTGAGACCCTTCATATAGCATGAGATGTTATCTCCAACTCCTTCCCATCCCAAAACAGAGACCCTTCCTATAGCATGAGATGTGATATCTCAATGCTTCTAATACCAAACCTGATATCCTTCCTATAACATGAGATGTGATATCCAACTCCTTCCCATTCCAATCCTGAGATCCTTCCTATACCATGAGATGTGATATCTCAATGTTTCTCATACCAAACCTGAGGCCCTTCCTATAGCAAGAGATGTGATATACAAATCCTCCCCATTCCAAACCTGAGACCCTTCCTATAGCATGAGATGTAATATCGCAATGCTTGTAATACCAAACCTGAGACCCTTCCTATAGCATGAGATGTGATATCCAACTCCTTCCCATTCCAATCCTGAGACCCTTCCTATAGCATGAGATGTGATATCTCAATGCTTCTAATACCAAAACTGAGACCCTTCTTAAAGCATGAGATGTGATATCCAACTCCTTCCCGTTCCAAACCTGAGACCCTTCCTATAGCAAGAATGTAATATCCAACTCCTTCCCATTCCAATCCTGAGACCATTCCTATAGCATGAGATGTGATATCTCAGTGCTTCTAATAGCAAACCTGAGATCCTTCCTATGACATGAGATGGGATATCCAACTCCTTCCCGTTCCAAACCTGAGACCCTTCCTATAGCAAGAATGTAATATCCAACTCCTTCCCATTCCAATCCCGAGACCCTTCCGATAGCAGAGATGTGATATCTCAATGCTTATACCAAACCTGAGACCCTTCCTATGGCATGAGATGTCATATACTACTCCTTCCCATTCCAATCCTGAGACCCTTCCTATAGCATGAGATGTGATATCTCAATGCTTCTACCAAACCTGAGACCCTTCCTATAGCATGAGATGTGATATCCAACTCCTTCCCATTCCAATCCTGAGACCCTTCCTATAGCATGAGATGTGATATCTCAATGCTTCTAATACCAAACCTGATATCCTTCCTATAACATGAGATGTGATATCCAACCGCTTTCCATTCCAATACTGAGATCCTTCCTATACCATGAGATGTGATATCTCAATGTTTCTGATACCAAACCTGAGGGCCTTCCTATAGCAAGAGATGTGATATACAAATCATTCCCAATCCAATCCTGAGACCCTTCCTATAGCATGAGATGTGATTTCCAACTCGTTCCCATTCCAATCCTGAGACCCTTCCTATAGCATGAGATGTGATATCTCAATGCTTCTAATACCAAAACTGAGACCCTTCTTAAAGCATGAGATGTGATATCCAACTCCTTCCCGTGTTCCAAACCTGAGACCCTTCCTATAGCATATGTGCTACCCTTCCTATGGCATGAGATGTCATATACAACTACTTCCCATTCCAATCCGGAGACCCTTCCTATAGCATGAGATGTGATATCTCAATGCTTCTACCAAACATGAGACTCTTCCTTTAGCATGAGATGTGATATCCATCTCCTTCCCATTCCAATCCTGAGACCCTTCCTATAGCATGAGATGTGATATCTCAATGCTTCTAATACCAAACCTGAGATCCTTCCGATAACATGAGATGTGATATCCAAATCCTTCCCCTTCCAAACCTGAGACCCTCCCTTTAGCATGAGATGTGATATCCAACTCCTTCCCATTCCAATCCTGAGACCCTTCTGATAGCATGAGATGTGATATCTCAGTGCTTCTAATACCAAACCTGGGACCCGTCCTATAACATGAGATATGATATCCAAATCCTTCCCATTCGAATCCTGAAACCCTTCCTTTAGCATGAGATGTGATATCTCAATGTGTCTAATAAAAAACCTGAGACCCTTCCTATAGCAAGAGATGTGATATCCAAATCCTTCGCATTCCAATCCTGAGACCCTTCCTATAGCATGAGATGTGATATCCTACTCCTTCCCATTCCAATCCTGAGACCCTTCCTATAGCACGAGATGTGATATCTCAATGCTTCTAATACCAAACCTGACACCCTTCATATAGCATGAGATGGGATATCCAACTCCTTCCCAATCCAATCCTGAGACCCTTCCGATAGCATGAGGTGTCATTTCTCAATGCTTCTACCAAAACTGAGACCCTTCCTATGGCATGAGATGTGATATCAAACTCCTTCCCATTGCAATCCTGAGACCCTTCCTATAGCTTGAGATGTGATATCCAACTCCTTCCCATTCCAATCCTGAAACCCTTCCTATACCATGAGATGTGATATCTCAATGCTTGTAGTACCAAACCTGAGACCCGTCCTACAGCATGAGATGTGATATCCAAATCCTTCCCCTTCCAAGCCTGAGACCCTTCCTTTAGCATGAGATGTGATATCCAACTCCTTCCCATTCCAATCCTGAGACCCTTCCGATAGCATGAGATGTGATATCTCAATGCTTCTAATATCAAACCTGAGACCCTCCCTATAGCATGAGATGTGATATCCAAGTCCTTCCCATTCCAATCCTGAGATCCTTCCTATAGCATGAGATGTGATATCTCAATGCTTCTAATACCAAACATGATATCCTTCCTATAACATGAGATGTGATATATAAACTCCTTACCATTCCAATCCCGAGACCCTTCCGATAGCAGAGATGTGATATCTCAATGCTTATACCAAACCTGAGACCCTTCCTACGGCATGAGATGTCATATACTACTGCTTCCCATTCCAATCCTGGGACCCTTCCTATAGCATGAGATGTGATATCTCAATGCTTCTACCAAACTTGAGACCCTTCCTATAGCATGAGATGTGATATCCAACTCCTTCCCATTCCAATCCTGAGACCCTTCCTATAGCATGAGATGTGATGTCTCAATGCTTCTAATACCAAACCTGATATCCTTCCTATAACATGAGATGTGATATCCAACTCCTTTCCATTCCAATACTGAGATCCTTCCTATACCATGAGATGTGATATCTCAATGTTTCTCATACCAAACCTGAGGCCCTTCCTATAGCATGAGATGTAATATCCGACTCTTTCCCAATCCAATCCTGAGACCCTTCCTATAGCATGAGATGTAATATCACAATGCTTGTAATACCAAACCTGAGACCATTCCTATAGCATGAGATGTGATATCCAACTCCTTCCCATTCCAATCCTGAGACCCTTCCTATAGCATGAGATGTGATATCTCAATGCTTTTAATACCAAAACTGAGACCCTTCTTAAAGCATGAGATGTGATATCCAACTACTTCCCGTTCCAAACCTGAGACCCTTCCTATAGCATATGTGACATCCAACTCCTTCCCATTCCAAACCTGAGACCCTTCATATAGCAAGAATGTAATATCCAACTCCTTCCCATTCCAATCCTGAGACCATTCCTATAGCATGAGAAGTGATATCTCAATGCTTCTAATAGCAAACCTGAGATCCTTCCTATGACATGAGATGTGATATCCAATTCCTTCCCATTCCAAACCTGAGACCCTTCCTACAGCATGCGATGTGATATCTCAATCCTTCTAATACCACACCTGAGACCCGTCCTATAACATGAGATGAGATATCCAACTCCTTCCCATTCCAATCCTGAGACCCTTCCGATAGCAGAGATGTGATATCTCAATGCTTATACCAAACCTGAGACCCTTCCTATGGCATGAGATGTAATATACAACTACTACCCATTCCAATCCGGAGACCCTTCCTATAGCATGAGATGTGATATCTCAATGCTTCTACCAAACCTGAGACCCTTCCTATAGCATGAGATGTGATATCCAACTCCTTCCCACTCCAAACCTGAGACCCTTCCTATGGCATGAGATGTGATATCACAATGCTTCTAATACCAGACCTGAGATCCTTCCTATAACATGAGATGTGATATCCAATTCCTTCCCATTCCAAACCTGAGACCCTTCCTGTAGCATGAGATGTGATATCCAACTCCTTCCCATTCCAATACTGAGACCCTTCCTATAGCATGAGATGTGATATCTCAATGCTTCTAATACCAAACCTGATATCCTTCCTATAACATGAGATGTGATATCCAACTCCTTCCCATTCCAATCCTGAGATCCTTCCTATACCATGAGATGTGATATCTCAATGTTTCTCATACCAAACCTGAGGCCCTTCCTATAGCAAGAGATGTGATATACAAATCCTCCCCATTCCAAACCGGAGACCATTCCTATAGCATGAGATGTAATATCGCAATGCTTGTAATACCAAACCTGAGACCCTTCCTATAGCATGAGATGTGATATCCAACTCCTTCCCATTCCAATCCTGAGACCCTTCTTAGAGCATGAGATGTGATATCTCAATGCTTCTAATACCAAAACTGAGACCCTTCTTAAAGCATGAGATGTGATATCCAACTCCTTCCCGTTCCAAACCTGAGACCCTTCCTATAGCAAGAATGTAATATCCAACTCCTTCCCATTCCAATCCTGAGACCATTCCTATAGCATGAGATGTGATATCTCAGTGCTTCTAATAGCAAACCTGAGATCCTTCCTATGACATGAGATGGGATATCCAACTCCTTCCCGTTCCAAACCTGAGACCCCTCCTATAGCAAGAATGTAATATCCAACTCCTTCCCATTCCAATCCCGAGACCCTTCCGATAGCAGAGATGTGATATCTCAATGCTTATACCAAACCTGAGACCCTTCCTATGGCATGAGATGTCATATACTACTCCTTCCCATTCCAATCCTGAGACCCTTACTATAGCATGAGATGTGATATCTTAATGCTTCTACCAAACCTGAGACCCTTCCTATAGCATGAGATGTGATATCCAACTCCTTCCCATTCCAATCCTGAGACCCTTCCTATAGCATGAGATGTGATATCTCAATGCTTCTAATACCAAACCTGATATCCTTCCTATAACATGAGATGTGATATCCAACCCCTTTCCATTCCAATACTGAGATCCTTCCTATACCATGAGATGTGATATCTCAATGTTTCTGATACCAAACCTGAGGCCCTTCCTATAGCAAGAGATGTGAAATACAAATCATTCCCATTCCAAACCTGAGACCTTTCCTATAGCATGGGATGTGATATCCGACTCCTTCCCAATCCAATCCTGAGACCCTTCCTATAGCATGAGATGTGATATCCAACTCGTTCCCATTCCAATCCTGAGACCCTTCCTATAGCATGAGATGTGATATCTCAATGCTTCTAATACCAAAACTGAGACCCTTCTTAAAGCATGAGATGTGATATCCAACTCCTTCCCGTGTTCCAAACCTGAGACCCTTCCTATAGCATATGTGCTACCCTTCCTATGGCATGAGATGTCATATACAACTACTTCCCATTCCAATCCGGAGACCCTTCCTATAGCATGAGATGTGATATCTCAATGCTTCTACCAAACCTGAGACCCTTCCTATAGCATGAGATGTGATATCCAACTCCTTCCCATTCCAATCCTGAGACCCTTCCTATATCATGAGATGTGATATCTTAATGCTTCTAATACCAAACCTGATATCCTTCCTATAACATGAGATGTGATATCTCAATGTTTCTCATACCAAACCTGAGGCCCTTCCTATAGCAAGAGATGTGATGTACAAACCCTTCCCATTCCAAACCTGAGACCCTTCCTATAGCATGAGATGTGATATCCAACTCCTTCCCAATCCAATCCTGAGACCCTTCCTATAGCATGAGATATAATATCACAATGCTTGTAATTCCAAACCTGAGACCCTTCCTATAGCATAAGATGTGATATCCAACTCCTTCCCATTCCAATCCTTAGACCCTTCCTATGGCATGAGATGTGATATCTCAATGCTTCTAATACCAAACCTGAGACCCTTCTTAAAGCATGAGATGGGATATCCAACTCCTTCCTATTCCAATCCTGAGACCCTTACGATAGCAGAGATGTGATATCTCAATGCTTATACCAAACCTGAGACTCTTCCTATGGCATGAGATGTGATATCCAACTCCTTCCCATTCCAATCCTATGACCCTTCCTATAGCATGAGATGTGATATCTCAATGCTTCTATCAAACCTGAGACCCTTCCTATTGCATGAGATGTGATATCCAACTCCTTCCCATTCCAATCCTGAAACCCTTCCTATACCATGAGATGTGATATCTCAATGTTTCTAATACCAAACCTGAGACCCGTCCTAAAACATGAGATGTGAAATCCAAATCCTTCCCCTTCCAAACTTGAGACCCTTCCTATAGCTTGAGATGTGATATCAAACTCCTTCCCATTCCAATCCTGAGATAGCTTGAGATGTGATATCCAACTCCTTCCCATTCCAATCCTGAGACCCTTCCGATAGCATGAGATGTGATATCTTAATGTTTCTCTTACCAAACCTGAGGCCCTTCCTATAGCAAGAGATGTGATGTACAAATCCTTCCCATTCCAAACCTGAGACCCTTCCTATAGCATGAGATGTGATATCCAACTCCTTCCCAATCCAATCCTGAAACCCTTCCTATAGCATGAGATGTAATATCACAATGTTTGTAATACCAAACCTGAGACCCTTCCTATAGCATGAGATGTGATATCCAACTCCTTCCCATTCCAATCCTGAGACCCTTCCTATAGCATGAGATGTGATATCTCAATGCTTCTAATACCAAACCTGAGATCCTTCTGATAGCATGAGGTGTGATATCTCAATGCTTCTAATACCAAACCTGAGATCTTCCTATAACATGAGATGTGATATCCAAATCCTTCCACTTCCAAACCTGAAACCCTCCCTTTAGCATGAGATGTGATATCCGACTCCTTCCCATTCCAATCCTGAGACCCTTCTGGTAGCATGAGATGTGATATCTCAATGCTTCTAATACCAAACCTGAGATCCTTCCGATAGCATGAGATCTGATATCTCAATGCTTCTAACACCAAACCTGAGATCCTTCCTATAGCATGAGATGTGATATCCAACTCCTTCCCATTCCAAACCTGAGACCCTTCCTATAGCATGAGATGTGATATCTCAATGCTTCTAATACCAAACCTGAGATCCTTCCTATAACATGAGATGTGATATCTCAATGCTTCTAAAACCAAACATGAGAACTATCCTGTAACATGTGAAATCCAAATCATTCCCTTTCCAAACCTGAGACCCTTCCTATAGCTTGAGATGTGATATCAAACTCCTTCCCATTCCAATCCTGAGATAGCTTGAGATGTGCTATCCAACTCCTTCCCATTCCAATCCTGAGACCCTTCCTATACCATGAGATGTGATATCTCAATGCTTCTAATACCAAACCTGACACCCGTCCTAAAACATATGTGAGATCCAAATCCTTCCCCTTCCAAACCTGAGACCTTTCCTTTAGCATGTGATGTGATATCCAACTCCTTCCCATTCCAATCCTGAGACCTTTCCTATAGCATGATATGTGATATCTCAATGCTTCTAATACCAAACCTGACATCCTTCCTATAACATGAGATTTGTATCCAACTCCTTCCCATTCCAAACCTGAGACCCTTCCTATAGCATGAGATGTGATATCTTACTGCTTCTAAAACCAAACCTGAGAACCATCCTATAACATATGTGAAATCCAAATCCTTCCCTTTCCAAACCTGAGACCCTTCCGATAGCATGAGATGTGATATCTCAATGCTTCTAAAACCAAACATGAGAACCATCCTACAACATGAGATGTGAAATCCAAATCCTTCCCTTTCCAAACCTGAGACCCTTCCGATAGCAGAGATGTGATATCTCAATGCTTGTACCAAACCTGAGACCATTCCTATGGCATGAGAGGTCATATACTACTCCTTCCCATTCCAATCCTGAGACCCTTCCTATAGCATGAGATGTGATATCTCAATGCTTCTACCAAACCTGAGACCCTTCCTATAGCATGAGATGTGATATCTCAATGCTTCTACCAAACCTGAGACCCTTCCTGTAGCATGAGATGTGATATCCAACTCCTTCCCATCCCAATCCTGAGACCTTTCCTATAGCATGAGATGTGATATCTCAATGCTTCTAATACCAAACCTGAGACCCTTCCTATAACATGAGATGGGATATCCAACTCCTTCCCATTCCAATCCTGAGACCCTTCCGATAGCAGAGATGTGATATCTCAATGCTTATACCAAACCTGAGACCCTTCCTATGGCATGAGATGTAATATACAACTACTACCCATTCCAATCCGGACACCCTTCCTATAGCATGATATGTGATATCTCAATGCTTCTACCAAACCTGAGACCCTTCCTATAGCATGAGATGTGATATCCAACTCCTTCCCACTCCAAACCTGAGACCCTTCCTATGGCATGAGATGTGATATCACAATGCTTCTAATACCAGACCTGAGATCCTTCCTATAACATGAGATGTGATATCCAATTCCTTCCCATTCCAAACCTGAGACCCTTCCTGTAGCATGAGATGTGATATCCAACTCCTTCCCATTCCAATACTGAGACCCTTCCTATAGCATGAGATGTGATATCTCAATGCTTCTAATACCAAACCTGAGAACCTTCCTATAGCATGAGACGTGATATCCAACTCCTTCCCTTTCCAAACCTGAGACCCTTCCGATAGCAGAGATGTGATATCTCAATGCTTGTACCAAACCTGAGACCATTCCTATGGCATGAGAGGTCATATACTACTCCTTCCCATTCCAATCCTGAGACCCTTCCTATAGCATGAGATGTGATATCTCAATGCTTCTACCAAACCTGAGACCCTTCCTATAGCATGAGATGTGATATCTCAATGCTTCTAATACCAAACTTGATATCCTTCCTATAATACGAGATGTGATATCCAACTCCTTCACATTCCAATCCTGAGATCCTTCCTATACCATGAGATGTGATATTTCAATGTTTCTCATACCAAACCTGAGGCCCTTCCTATAGCAAGAGATGTGATGTACAAATCCTTCCCATTCCAAACCTGAGACCCTTCCTATAGCATCAGATGTGATATCCAACTCCTTCCCAATCCAATCCTGAGACCCTTCCTATAGCATGAGATGTAATATCACAATGCTTGTAATACCAAACCTGAGACCCTTCCTATAGCATGTGTGATATCCAACTCCTTCCCATTCCAAACCTTAGACCCTTCCTATAGCATGAGATGTGATATCTCAATGCTTCTAATACCAAACCTGAGACCCTTCTTAAAGCATGAGATGGGATATCCAACTCCTTCCTATTCCAATCCTGAGACCCTTACGATAGCATGAGATGTGATATCCAACTCCTTCCCATTTCAATCCTGAGACCCTTCCTATAGCATGAGATGTGTTATCTCAATGTTTCTAATACCAAACCTGAGATCCTTCCTATAACATGAGATGTGATATCCAACTCCTTCCCATTCCAAACCGGAGACCCTTCCTTTAGCATGAGATATGATATCAAACTCCTTCCCATGCCAATCCTGAGACCCTTACTATAGCATGAGATGTGATATCTCAATGCTTCTAATACCAAACCTGAGAGCCTTCATATAACATGAAATGTGATATCCAACTCCTTCTCATTCCAAAACTGAGATCCTTCCTATAGCCTGAGATGTGATATCCAACTCCTTCCCATTCCAAACCTGAGACCCTTCCTATAGCATGAGATGTGATATCTCAATGCTTCTAATACCAAACCTGAGACCCTTGTTATAGCATGAGATGTTATCTCCAACTCCTTCCCATCCCAAAACAGAGACCCTTCCTATAGCATGAGATGTGATATCTCAATGCTTCTAATACCAAACCTGATATCCTTCCTATAACATGAGATGTGATATCCAACTCCTTCCCATTCCAATCCTGAGATCCTTCCTATACCATGAGATGTGATATCTCAATGTTTCTCATACCAAACCTGAGGCCCTTCCTATAGCAAGAGATGTGATATACAAATCCTCCCCATTCCAAACCTGAGACCCTTCCTATAGCATGAGATGTAATATCGCAATGCTTGTAATACCAAACCTGAGACCCTTCCTATAGCATGAGATGTGATATCCAACTCCTTCCCATTCCAATCCTGAGACCCTTCCTATAGCATGAGATGTGATATCTCAATGCTTCTAATACCAAAACTGAGACCCTTCTTAAAGCATGAGATGTGATATCCAACTCCTTCCCGTTCCAAACCTGAGACCCTTCCTATAGCAAGAATGTAATATCCAACTCCTTCCCATTCCAATCCTGAGACCATTCCTATAGCATGAGATGTGATATCTCAGTGCTTCTAATAGCAAACCTGAGATCCTTCCTATGACATGAGATGGGATATCCAACTCCTTCCCGTTCCAAACCTGAGACCCTTCCTATAGCAAGAATGTAATATCCAACTCCTTCCCATTCCAATCCCGAGACCCTTCCGATAGCAGAGATGTGATATCTCAATGCTTATACCAAACCTGAGACCCTTCCTATGGCATGAGATGTCATATACTACTCCTTCCCATTCCAATCCTGAGACCCTTCCTATAGCATGAGATGTGATATCTCAATGCTTCTACCAAACCTGAGACCCTTCCTATAGCATGAGATGTGATATACAACTCCTTCCCATTCCAATCCTGAGACCCTTCCTATAGCATGAGATGTGATATCTCAATGCTTCTAATACCAAACCTGATATCCTTCCTATAACATGAGATGTGATATCCAACCCCTTTCCATTCCAATACTGAGATCCTTCCTATACCATGAGATGTGATATCTCAATGTTTCTGATACCAAACCTGAGGGCCTTCCTATAGCAAGAGATGTGATATACAAATCATTCCCAATCCAATCCTGAGACCCTTCCTATAGCATGAGATGTGATTTCCAACTCGTTCCCATTCCAATCCTGAGACCCTTCCTATAGCATGAGATGTGATATCTCAATGCTTCTAATACCAAAACTGAGACCCTTCTTAAAGCATGAGATGTGATATCCAACTCCTTCCCGTGTTCCAAACCTGAGACCCTTCCTATAGCATATGTGCTACCCTTCCTATGGCATGAGATGTCATATACAACTACTTCCTATTCCAATCCGGAGACCCTTCCTATAGCATGAGATGTGATATCTCAATGCTTCTACCAAACATGAGACCCTTCCTTTAGCATGAGATGTGATATCCATCTCCTTCCCATTCCAATCCTGAGACCCTTCCTATAGCATGAGATGTGATATCTCAATGCTTCTAATACCAAACCTGAGATCCTTCCGATAACATGAGATGTGATATCCAAATCCTTCCCCTTCCAAACCTGAGACCCTCCCTTTAGCATGAGATGTGATATCCAACTCCTTCCCATTCCAATCCTGAGACCCTTCTGATAGCATGAGATGTGATATCTCAGTGCTTCTAATACCAAACCTGGGACCCGTCCTATAACATGAGATATGATATCCAAATCCTTCCCATTCGAATCCTGAAACCCTTCCTTTAGCATGAGATGTGATATCTCAATGTGTCTAATAAAAAACCTGAGACCCTTCCTATAGCAAGAGATGTGATATCCAAATCCTTCGCATTCCAATCCTGAGACCCTTCCTATAGCATGAGATGTGATATCCTACTCCTTCCCATTCCAATCCTGAGACCCTTCCTATAGCACGAGATGTGATATCTCAATGCTTCTAATACCAAACCTGACACCCTTCATATAGCATGAGATGGGATATCCAACTCCTTCCCAATCCAATCCTGAGACCCTTCCGATAGCATGAGATGTCATTTCTCAATGCTTCTACCAAAACTGAGACCCTTCCTATGGCATGAGATGTGATATCAAACTCCTTCCCATTGCAATCCTGAGACCCTTCCTATAGCTTGAGATGTGATATCCAACTCCTTCCCATTCCAATCCTGAAACCCTTCCTATACCATGAGATGTGATATCTCAATGCTTGTAGTACCAAACCTGAGACCCGTCCTACAACATGAGATGTGATATCCAAATCCTTCCCCTTCCAAGCCTGAGACCCTTCCTTTAGCATGAGATGTGATATCCAACTCCTTCCCATTCCAATCCTGAGACCCTTCCGATAGCATGAGATGTGATATCTCAATGCTTCTAATATCAAACCTGAGACCCTCCCTATAGCATGAGATGTGATATCCAAGTCCTTCCCATTCCAATCCTGAGATCCTTCCTATAGCATGAGATGTGATATCTCAATGCTTCTAATACCAAACATGATATCCTTCCTATAACATGAGATGTGATATATAAACTCCTTACCATTCCAATCCCGAGACCCTTCCGATAGCAGAGATGTGATATCTCAATGCTTATACCAAACCTGAGACCCTTCCTATGGCATGAGATGTCATATACTACTGATTCCCATTCCAATCCTGGGACCCTTCCTATAGCATGAGATGTGATATCTCAATGCTTCTACCAAACTTGAGACCCTTCCTATAGCATGAGATGTGATATCCAACTCCTTCCCATTCCAATCCTGAGACCCTTCCTATAGCATGAGATGTGATGTCTCAATGCTTCTAATACCAAACCTGATATCCTTCCTATAACATGAGATGTGATATCCAACTCCTTTCCATTCCAATACTGAGATCCTTCCTATACCATGAGATGTGATATCTCAATGTTTCTCATACCAAACCTGAGGCCCTTCCTATAGCAAGAGATGTGATATACAAATCCTTCCCATTCCAAACCTGAGACCCTTCCTATAGCATGAGATGTGATATCCGACTCTTTCCCAATCCAATCCTGAGACCCTTCCTATAGCATGAGATGTAATATCACAATGCTTGTAATACCAAACCTGAGACCATTCCTATAGCATGAGATGTGATATCCAACTCCTTCCCATTCCAATCCTGAGACCCTTCCTATAGCATGAGATGTGATATCTCAATGCTTTTAATACCAAAACTGAGACCCTTCTTAAAGCATGAGATGTGATATCCAACTACTTCCCGTTCCAAACCTGAGACCCTTCCTATAGCATATGTGACATCCAACTCCTTCCCATTCCAAACCTGAGACCCTTCATATAGCAAGAATGTAATATCCAACTCCTTCCCATTCCAATCCTGAGACCATTCCTATAGCATGAGAAGTGATATCTCAATGCTTCTAATAGCAAACCTGAGATCCTTCCTATGACATGAGATGTGATATCCAATTCCTTCCCATTCCAAACCTGAGACCCTTCCTACAGCATGCCATGTGATATCTCAATCCTTCTAATACCACACCTGAGACCCGTCCTATAACATGAGATGAGATATCCAACTCCTTCCCATTCCAATCCTGAGACCCTTCCGATAGCAGAGATGTGATATCTCAATGCTTATACCAAACCTGAGACCCTTCCTATGGCATGAGATGTAATATACAACTACTACCCATTCCAATCCGGAGACCCTTCCTATAGCATGAGATGTGATATCTCAATGCTTCTACCAAACCTGAGACCCTTCCTATAGCATGAGATGTGATATCCAACTCCTTCCCACTCCAAACCTGAGAACCTTCCTATGGCATGAGATGTGATATCACAATGCTTCTAATACCAGACCTGAGATCCTTCCTATAACATGAGATGTGATATCCAATTCCTTCCCATTCCAAACCTGAGACCCTTCCTGTAGCATGAGATGTGATATCCAACTCCTTCCCATTCCAATACTGAGACCCTTCCTATAGCATGAGATGTGATATCTCAATGCTTCTAATACCAAACCTGAGAACCTTCCTATAGCATGAGACGTGATATCCAACTCCTTCCCTTTCCAAACCTGAGACCCTTCCGATAGCAGAGATGTGATATCTCAATGCTTGTACCAAACCTGAGACCCTTCCTATGGCATGAGAGGTCATATACTACTCCTTCCCATTCCAATCTTGAGACCCTTCCTATAGCATGAGATGTGATATCTCAATGCTTCTACCAAACCTGAGACCCTTCCTATAGCATGAGATGTGATATCTCAATGCTTCTAATACCAAACTTGATATCCTTCCTATAACACGAGATGTGATATCCAACTCCTTCACATTCCAATCCTGAGATCCTTCCTATACCATGAGATGTGATATTTCAATGTTTCTCATACCAAACCTGAGGCCCTTCCTATAGCAAGAGATGTGATGTACAAATCCTTCCCATTCCAAACCTGAGACCTTTCCTATAGCATCAGATGTGATATCCAACTCCTTCCCAATCCAATCCTGAGACCCTTCCTATAGCATGAGATGTAATATCACAATGCTTGTAATACCAAACCTGAGACCCTTCCTATAGCATGTGTGATATCCAACTCCTTCCCATTCCAATCCTTAGACCCTTCCTATAGCATGAGATGTGATATCTCAATGCTTCTAATACCAAACCTGAGACCCTTCTTAAAGCATGAGATGGGATATCCAACTCCTTCCTATTCCAATCCTGAGACCCTTACGATAGCATGAGATGTGATATCCAACTCCTTCCCATTTCAATCCTGAGACCCTTCCTATAGCATGAGATGTGTTATCTCAATGTTTCTAATACCAAACCTGAGATCCTTCCTATAACATGAGATGTGATATCCAACTCCTTCCCATTCCAAACCGGAGACCCTTCCTTTAGCATGAGATGTGATATCAAACTCCTTCCCATGCCAATCCTGAGACCCTTACTATAGCATGAGATGTGATATCTCAATGCTTCTAATACCAAACCTGAGAGCCTTCATATAACATGATATGTGATATCCAACTCCTTCTCATTCCAAACCTGAGATCCTTCCTATAGCCTGAGATGTGATATCCAACTCCTTCCCATTCCAAACCTGAGACCCTTCCTATAGCATGAGATGTGATATCTCAATGCTTCTAATACCAAACCTGAGACCCTTGTTATAGCATGAGATGAGATATCCAACTCCTTCCCATCCCAAACCAGAGACCCTTCCTATAGTATGAAATGTGATATCTCAAAGCTTCTAATACCAAACCTGAGACCCTTCATATAGCATGAGATGTTATCTCCAACTCCTTCCCATCCCAAAACAGAGACCCTTCCTATAGCATGAGATATGATATCTCAATGCTTCTAATACCAAACCTGATATCCTTCCTATAACATGAGATGTGATATCCAACTCCTTCCCATTCCAATCCTGAGATCCTTCCTATACCATGAGATGTGATATCTCAATGTTTCTCATACCAAACCTGAGGCCCTTCCTATAGCAAGAGATGTGATATACAAATCCTCCCCATTCCAAACCTGAGACCCTTCCTATAGCATGAGATGTGATGTCTCAATGCTTCTAATACCAAACCTGATATCCTTCCTATAACATGAGATGTGATATCCAACTCCTTTCCATTCCAATACTGAGATCCTTCCTATACCATGAGATGTGATATCTCAATGTTTCTCATACCAAACCTGAGGCCCTTCCTATAGCAAGAGATGTGATATACAAATCCTTCCCATTCCAAACCTGAGACCCTTCCTATAGCATGAGATGTGATATCCGACTCTTTCCCAATCCAATCCTGAGACCCTTCCTATAGCATGAGATGTAATATCACAATGCTTGTAATACCAAACCTGAGACCATTCCTATAGCATGAGATGTGATATCCAACTCCTTCCCATTCCAATCCTGAGACCCTTCCTATAGCATGAGATGTGATATCTCAATGCTTTTAATACCAAAACTGAGACCCTTCTTAAAGCATGAGATGTGATATCCAACTACTTCCCGTTCCAAACCTGAGACCCTTCCTATAGCATATGTAACATCCAACTTCTTCCCATTCCAAACCTGAGACCCTTCATATAGCAAGAATGTAATATCCAACTCCTTCCCATTCCAATCCTGAGACCATTCCTATAGCATGAGAAGTGATATCTCAATGCTTCTAATAGCAAACCTGAGATCCTTCCTATGACATGAGATGTGATATCCAATTCCTTCCCATTCCAAACCTGAGACCCTTCCTACAGCATGCGATGTGATATCTCAATCCTTCTAATACCACACCTGAGACCCGTCCTATAACATGAGATGAGATATCCAACTCCTTCCCATTCCAATCCTGAGACCCTTCCGATAGCAGAGATGTGATATCTCAATGCTTATACCAAACCTGAGACCCTTCCTATGGCATGAGATGTAATATACAACTACTACCCATTCCAATCCGGAGACCCTTCCTATAGCATGAGATGTGATATCTCAATGCTTCTACCAAACCTGAGACCCTTCCTATAGCATGAGATGTGATATCCAACTCCTTCCCACTCCAAACCTGAGACCCTTCCTATGGCATGAGATGTGATATCACAATGCTTCTAATACCAGACCTGAGATCCTTCCTATAACATGAGATGTGATATCCAATTCCTTCCCATTCCAAACCTGAGACCCTTCCTGTAGCATGAGATGTGATATCCAACTCCTTCCCATTCCAATACTGAGACCCTTCCTATAGCATGAGATGTGATATCTCAATGCTTCTAATACCAAACCTGAGAACCTTCCTATAGCATGAGACGTGATATCCAACTCCTTCCCTTTCCAAACCTGAGACCCTTCCGATAGCAGAGATGTGATATCTCAATGCTTGTACCAAACCTGAGACCCTTCCTCTGGCATGAGAGGTCATATACTACTCCTTCCCATTCCAATCCTGAGACCCTTCCTATAGCATGAGATGTGATATCTCAATGCTTCTACCAAACCTGAGACCCTTCCTATAGCATGAGATGTGATATCTCAATGCTTCTAATACCAAACTTGATATCCTTCCTATAACACGAGATGTGATATCCAACTCCTTCACATTCCAATCCTGAGATCCTTCCTATACCATGAGATGTGATATTTCAATGTTTCTCATACCAAACCTGAGGCCCTTCCTATAGCAAGAGATGTGATGTACAAATCCTTCCCATTCCAAACCTGAGACCTTTCCTATAGCATCAGATGTGATATCCAACTCCTTCCCAATCCAATCCTGAGACCCTTCCTATAGCATGAGATGTAATATCACAATGCTTGTAATACCAAACCTGAGACCCTTCCTATAGCATGTGTGATATCCAACTCCTTCCCATTCCCATTCCAATCCTTAGACCCTTCCTATAGCATGAGATGTGATATCTCAATGCTTCTAATACCAAACCTGAGACCCTTCTTAAAGCATGAGATGGGATATCCAACTCCTTCCTATTCCAATCCTGAGACCCTTACGATAGCATGAGATGTGATATCCAACTCCTTCCCATTTCAATCCTGAGACCCTTCCTATAGCATGAGATGTGTTATCTCAATGTTTCTAATACCAAACCTGAGATCCTTCCTATAACATGAGATGTGATATCCAACTCCTTCCCATTCCAAACCGGAGACCCTTCCTTTAGCATGAGATGTGATATCAAACTCCTTCCCATGCCAATCCTGAGACCCTTACTATAGCATGAGATGTGATATCTCAATGCTTCTAATACCAAACCTGAGAGCCTTCATATAACATGATATGTGATATCCAACTCCTTCTCATTCCAAACCTGAGATCCTTCCTATAGCCTGAGATGTGATATCCAACTCCTTCCCATTCCAAACCTGAGACCCTTCGTATAGCATGAGATGTGATATCTCAATGCTTCTAATACCAAACCTGAGACCCTTGTTATAGCATGAGATGTGATATCCAACTCCTTCCCATCCCAAACCAGAGACCCTTCCTATAGTATGAAATGTGATATCTCAAAGCTTCTAATACCAAACCTGAGACCCTTCATATAGCATGAGATGTTATCTCCAACTCCTTCCCATCCCAAAACAGAGACCCTTCCTATAGCATGAGATATGATATCTCAATGCTTCTAATACCAAACCTGATATCCTTCCTATAACATGAGATGTGATATCCAACTCCTTCCCATTCCAATCCTGAGATCCTTCCTATACCATGAGATGTGATATCTCAATGTTTCTCATACCAAACCTGAGGCCCTTCCTATAGCAAGAGATGTGATATACAAATCCTCCCCATTCCAAACCTGAGACCCTTCCTATAGCATGAGATGTAATATCGCAATGCTTGTAATACCAAACCTGAGACCCTTCCTATAGCATGAGATGTGATATCCAACTCCTTCCCATTCCAATCCTGAGACCCTTCCTAGAGCATGAGATGTGATATCTCAATGCTTCTAATACCAAAACTGAGACCCTTCTTAAAGCATGAGATGTGATATCCAACTCCTTCCCGTTCCAAACCTGAGACCCTTCCTATAGCAAGAATGTAATATCCAACTCCTTCCCATTCCAATCCTGAGACCATTCCTATAGCATGAGATGTGATATCTCAGTGCTTCTAATAGCAAACCTGAGATCCTTCCTATGACATGAGATGGGATATCCAACTCCTTCCCGTTCCAAACCTGAGACCCTTCCTATAGCAAGAATGTAATATCCAACTCCTTCCCATTCCAATCCCGAGACCCTTCCGATAGCAGAGATGTGATATCTCAATGCTTATACCAAACCTGAGACCCTTCCTATGGCATGAGATGTCATATACTACTCCTTCCCATTCCAATCCTGAGACCCTTCCTATAGCATGAGATGTGATATCTTAATGCTTCTACCAAACCTGAGACCCTTCCTATAGCATGAGATCTGATATCCAACTCCTTCCCATTCCAATCCTGAGACCCTTCCTATAGCATGAGATGTGATATCTCAATGCTTCTAATACCAAACCTGATATCCTTCCTATAACATGAGATGTGATATCCAACCCCTTTCCATTCCAATACTGAGATCCTTCCTATACCATGAGATGTGATATCTCAATGTTTCTGATACCAAACCTGAGGCCCTTCCTATAGCAAGAGATGTGATATACAAATCATTCCCATTCCAAACCTGAGACCTCTCCTATAGCATGGGATGTGATATCCGACTCCTTCCCAATCCAATCCTGAGACCTTTCCTATAGCATGAGATGTGATATCCAACTCGTTCCCATTCCAATCCTGAGACCCTTCCTATAGCATGAGATGTGATATCTCAATGCTTCTAATACCAAAACTGAGACCCTTCTTAAAGCATGAGATGTGATATCCAACTCCTTCCCGTGTTCCAAACCTGAGACCCTTCCTATAGCATATGTGCTACCCTTCCTATGGCATGAGATGTCATATACAACTACTTCCCATTCCAATCCAGAGACCCTTCCTATAGCATGAGATGTAATATCTCAATGCTTCTACCAAACCTGAGACCCTTCCTATAGCATGAGATGTGATATCCAACTCCTTCCCATTCCAATCCTGAGACCCTTCCTATATCATGAGATGTGATATCTCAATGCTTCTAATACCAAACCTGATATCCTTCCTATAACATGAGATGTGATATCTCAATGTTTCTCATACCAAACCTGAGGCCCTTCCTATAGCAAGAGATGTGATGTACAAACCCTTCCCATTCCAAACCTGAGACCCTTCCTATAGCATGAGATGTGATATCCAACTCCTTCCCAATCCAATCCTGAGACCCTTCCTATAGCATGAGATATAATATCACAATGCTTGTAATACAAAACCTGAGACCCTTCCTATAGCATAAGATGTGATATCCAACTCCTTCCCATTCCAATCCTTAGACCCTTCCTATAGCATGAGATGTGATATCTCAATGCTTCTAATACCAAACCTGAGACCCTTCTTAAAGCATGAGATGGGATATCCAACTCCTTCCTATTCCAATCCTGAGACCCTTACGATAGCAGAGATGTGATATCTCAATGCTTATACCAAACCTGAGACTCTTCCTATGGCATGAGATGTGATATCCAACTCCTTCCCATTCCAATCCTGAGACCCTTCCTATAGCATGAGATGTGATATCTCAATGCTTCTATCAAACCTGAGACCCTTCCTATTGCATGAGATGTGATATCCAACTCCTTCCCATTCCAATCCTGAAACCCTTCCTATACCATGAGATGTGATATCTCAATGTTTCTAATACCAAACCTGAGACCCGTCCTAAAACATGAGATGTGAAATCCAAATCCTTCCCCTTCCAAACTTGAGACCCTTCCTATAGCTTGAGATGTGATATCAAACTCCTTCCCATTGCAATCCTGAGATAGCTTGAGATGTGATATCCAACTCCTTCCCATTCCAATCCTGAGACCCTTCCGATAGCATGAGATGTGATATCTTAATGTTTCTCTTACCAAACCTGAGGCCCTTCCTATAGCAAGAGATGTGATGTACAAATCCTTCCCATTCCAAACCTGAGACCCTTCCTATAGCATGAGATGTGATATCCAACTCCTTCCCAATCCAATCCTGAAACCCTTCCTATAGCATGAGATGTAATATCACAATGTTTGTAATACCAAACCTGAGACCCTTCCTATAGCATGAGATGTGATATCCAACTCCTTCCCATTCCAATCCTGAGACCCTTCCTATAGCATGAGATGTGATATCCAAATCCTTCCACTTCCAAACCTGAAACCCTCCCTTTAGCATGAGATGTGATATCCGACTCCTTCCCATTCCAATCCTGAGACCCTTCCTATAGCAAGAGATGTGATATACAAATCCTCCCCATTCCAAACCTGAGACCCTTCCTATAGCATGAGATGTAATATCGCAATGCTTGTAATACCAAACCTGAGACCCTTCCTATAGCATGAGATGTGATATCCAACTCCTTCCCATTCCAATCCTGAGACCCTTCCTATAGCATGAGATGTGATATCTCAATGCTTCTAATACCAAAACTGAGACCCTTCTTAAAGCATGAGATGTGATATCCAACTCCTTCCCGTTCCAAACCTGAGACCCTTCCTATAGCAAGAATGTAATATCCAACTCCTTCCCATTCCAATCCTGAGACCATTCCTATAGCATGAGATGTGATATCTCAGTGCTTCTAATAGCAAACCTGAGATCCTTCCTATGACATGAGATGGGATATCCAACTCCTTCCCATTCCAAACCTGAGACCCTTCCTATAGCAAGAATGTAATATCCAACTCCTTCCCATTCCAATCCTGAGACCCTTCCGATAGCAGAGATGTGATATCTCAATGCTTATACCAAACCTGAGACCCTTCCTATGGCATGAGATGTCATATACTACTCCTTCCCATTCCAATCCTGAGACCCTTCCTATAGCATGAGATGTGATATCTCAATGCTTCTACCAAACCTGAGACCCTTCCTATAGCATGAGATGTGATATCTCAATGCTTCTAATACCAAACCTGATATCCTTCCTATAACATGAGATGTGATATCCAACCCCTTTCCATTCCAATACTGAGATCCTTCCTATACCATGAGATGTGATATCTCAATGTTTCTGATACCAAACCTGAGGCCCTTCCTATAGCAAGAGATGTGATATACAAATCATTCCCATTCCAAACCTGAGACCTCTCCTATAGCATGGGATGTGATATCCGACTCCTTCCCAATCCAATCCTGAGACCCTTCCTATAGCATGAGATGTGATATCCAACTCGTTCCCATTCCAATCCTGAGACCCTTCCTATAGCATGAGATGTGATATCTCAATGCTTCTAATACCAAAACTGAGACCCTTCTTAAAGCATGAGATGTGATATCCAACTCCTTCCCGTGTTCCAAACCTGAGACCCTTCCTATAGCATATGTGCTACCCTTCCTATGGCATGAGATGTCATATACAACTACTTCCCATTCCAATCCAGAGACCCTTCCTATAGCATGAGATGTAATATCTCAATGCTTCTACCAAACCTGAGACCCTTCCTATAGCATGAGATGTGATATCCAACTCCTTCCCATTCCAATCCTGAGACCCTTCCTATATCATGAGATGTGATATCTCAATGCTTCTAATACCAAACCTGATATCCTTCCTATAACATGAGATGTGATATCTCAATGTTTCTCATACCAAACCTGAGGCCCTTCCTATAGCAAGAGATGTGATGTACAAACCCTTCCCATTCCAAACCTGAGACCCTTCCTATAGCATGAGATGTGATATCCAACTCCTTCCCAATCCAATCCTGAGACCCTTCCTATAGCATGAGATATAATATCACAATGCTTGTAATACCAAACCTGAGACCCTTCCTATAGCATAAGATGTGATATCCAACTCCTTCCCATTCCAATCCTTAGACCCTTCCTATAGCATGAGATGTGATATCTCAATGCTTCTAATACCAAACCTGAGACCCTTCTTAAAGCATGAGATGGGATATCCAACTCCTTCCTATTCCAATCCTGAGACCCTTACGATAGCAGAGATGTGATATCTCAATGCTTATACCAAACCTGAGACTCTTCCTATGGCATGAGATGTGATATCCAACTCCTTCCCATTCCAATCCTGAGACCCTTCCTATAGCATGAGATGTGATATCTCAATGCTTCTATCAAACCTGAGACCCTTCCTATTGCATGAGATGTGATATCCAACTCCTTCCCATTCCAATCCTGAAACCCTTCCTATACCATGAGATGTGATATCTCAATGTTTCTAATACCAAACCTGAGACCCGTCCTAAAACATGAGATGTGAAATCCAAATCCTTCCCCTTCCAAACTTGAGACCCTTCCTATAGCTTGAGATGTGATATCAAACTCCTTCCCATTCCAATCCTGAGATAGCTTGAGATGTGATATCCAACTCCTTCCCATTCCAATCCTGAGACCCTTCCGATAGCATGAGATGTGATATCTTAATGTTTCTCTTACCAAACCTGAGGCCCTTCCTATAGCAAGAGATGTGATGTACAAATCCTTCCCATTCCAAACCTGAGACCCTTCCTATAGCATGAGATGTGATATCCAACTCCTTCCCAATCCAATCCTGAAACCCTTCCTATAGCATGAGATGTAATATCACAATGTTTGTAATACCAAACCTGAGACCCTTCCGATAGCATGAGATGTGATATCAAACTCCTTCCCATTCCAATCCTGAGATAGCTTGAGATGTGATATCCAACTCCTTCCCATTCCAAACCTGAGACCCTTCCTATAGCATGAGATGTGATATCCAACTCCTTCCCATTCCAATCCTGAGACCCTTCCTATAGCATGAGATGTGATATCTCAATGCTTCTAATACCAAACCTGAGATCCTTCCGATAGCATGAGATGTGATATCTCAATGCTTCTAATACCAAACCTGAGATCTTCCTATAGCATGAGATGTGATATCCAACTCCTTCCCATTCCAAACCTGAGACCCTTCCTATAGCGTGAGATGTGATATCTCAATGCTTCTAATACCAAACCTGAGATCTTCCTATAACATGAGATGTGATATCCAAATCCTTCCACTTCCAAACCTGAAACCCTCCCTTTAGCATGAGATGTGATATCCGACTCCTTCCCATTCCAATCCTGAGACCCTTCTGGTAGCATGAGATGTGATATCTCAATGCTTCTAATACCAAACCTGAGATCCTTCCGATAGCATGAGATCTGATATCTCAATGCTTCTAACACCAAACCTGAGATCCTTCCTATTGCATGAGATGTGCTATCCAACTCCTTCCCATTCCAAACCTGAGACCCTTCCTATAGCATGAGATGTGATATCTCAATGCTTCTAATACCAAACCTGAGATCCTTCCTATAACATGAGATGTGATATCTCAATGCTTCTAAAACCAAACATGAGAACTATCCTGTAACATGTGAAATCCAAATCATTCCCTTTCCAAACCTGAGACCCTTCCTATAGCTTGAGATGTGATATCAAACTCCTTCCCATTCCAATCCTGAGATAGCTTGAGATGTGATATCCAACTCCTTCCCATTCCAATCCTGAGACCCTTCCTATACCATGAGATGTGATATCTCAATGCTTCTAATACCAAACCTGACACCCGTCCTAAAACATATGTGAGATCCAAATCCTTCCCCTTCCAAACCTGAGACCTTTCCTTTAGCATGTGATGTGATATCCAACTCCTTCCCATTCCAATCCTGAGACCTTTCCTATAGCATGATATGTGATATCTCAATGCTTCTAATACCAAACCTGAGATCCTTCCTATAACATGAGATTTGTATCCAACTCCTTCCCATTCCAAACCTGAGACCCTTCCGATAGCATGAGATGTGATATCTCAGTGCTTCTAATAGCAAACCTGAGATCCTTCCTATGACATGAGATGGGATATCCAAATCCTTCCCCTTCCAAACCTGAGACCTTTCCTTTAGCATGTGATGTGATATCCAACTCCTTCCCATTCCAATCCTGAGACCTTTCCTATAACATGAGATGTGATATCTTACTGCTTCTAAAACCAAACCTGAGAACCATCCTATAACATATGTGAAATCCAAATCCTTCCCTTTCCAAACCTGAGACCCTTCCGATAGCATGAGATGTGATATCTCAATGCTTCTAAAACCAAACATGAGAACCATCCTACAACATGAGATGTGAAATCCAAATCCTTCCCTTTCCAAACCTGAGACCCTTCCTATAGCTTGAGAAGTGATATCTCAATGCTTCTAATAGCAAACCTGAGATCCTTCCTATGACATGAGATGTGATATCCAATTCCTTCCCATTCCAAACCTGAGACCCTTCCTACAGCATGCGATGTGATATCTCAATCCTTCTAATACCACACCTGAGACCCGTCCTATAACATGAGATGAGATATCCAAGTCCTTCCCATCCCAATCCTGAGACCTTTCCTATAGCATGAGATGTGATATCTCAATGCTTCTAATACCAAACCTGAGACCCTTCCTATAACATGAGATGGGATATCCAACTCCTTCCCATTCCAATCCTGAGACCCTTCCGATAGCAGAGATGTGATATCTCAATGCTTATACCAAACCTGAGACCCTTCCTATGGCATGAGATGTAATATACAACTACTACCCATTCCAATCCGGAGACCCTTCCTATAGCATGAGATGTGATATCTCAATGCTTCTACCAAACCTGAGACCCTTCCTATAGCATGAGATGTGATATCCAACTCCTTCCCACTCCAAACCTGAGACCCTTCCTATGGCATGAGATGTGTTATCACAATGCTTCTAATACCAGACCTGAGATCCTTCCTATAACATGAGATGTGATATCCAATTCCTTCCCATTCCAAACCTGAGACCCTTCCTGTAGCATGAGATGTGATATCCAACTCCTTCCCATTCCAATACTGAGACCCTTCCTATAGCATGAGATGTGATATCTCAATGCTTCTAATACCAAACCTGAGAACCTTCCTATAGCATGAGACGTGATATCCAACTCCTTCCCTTTCCAAACCTGAGACCCTTCCGATAGCAGAGATGTGATATCTCAATGCTTGTACCAAACCTGAGACCATTCCTATGGCATGAGAGGTCATATACTACTCCTTCCCATTCCAATCCTGAGACCCTTCCTATAGCATGAGATGTGATATCTCAATGCTTCTACCAAACCTGAGACCCTTCCTATAGCATGAGATGTGATATCTCAATGCTTCTAATACCAAACTTGATATCCTTCCTATAACACGAGATGTGATATCCAACTCCTTCACATTCCAATCCTGAGATCCTTCCTATACCATGAGATGTGATATTTCAATGTTTCTCATACCAAACCTGAGGCCCTTCCTATAGCATCAGATGTGATATCCAACTACTTCCCAATCCAATCCTGAGAGCCTTCCTATAGCATGAGAGGTAATATCACAATGCTTGTAATACCAAACCTGAGACCCTTCCTATAGCATGTGTGATATCCAACTCCTTCCCATTCCAATCCTTAGACCCTTCCTATAGCATGAGATGTGATATCTCAATGCTTCTAATACCAAACCTGAGACCCTTCTTAAAGCATGAGATGGGATATCCAACTCCTTCCTATTCCAATCCTGAGACCCTTACGATAGCATGAGATGTGATATCCAACTCCTTCCCATTTCAATCCTGAGACCCTTCCTATAGCATGAGATGTGTTATCTCAATGTTTCTAATACCAAACCTGAGATCCTTCCTATAACATGAGAGTTGATATCCAACTCCTTCCCATTCCAAACCGGAGACCCTTCCTTTAGCATGAGATGTGATATCAAACTCCTTCCCATGCCAATCCTGAGACCCTTACTATAGCATGAGATGTGATATCTCAATGCTTCTAATACCAAACCTGAGAGCCTTCATATTACATGATATGTGATATCCAACTCCTTCTCATTCCAAAACTGAGATCCTTCCTATAGCCTGAGATGTGATATCCAACTCCTTCCCATTCCAAACCTGAGACCCTTCCTATAGCATGAGATGTGATATCTCAATGCTTCTAATACCAAACCTGAGACCCTTGTTATAGCATGAGATGTGATATCCAACTCCTTCCCATCCCAAACCAGAGACCCTTCCTATAGTATGAAATGTGATATCTCAAAGCTTCTAATACCAAACCTGAGACCCTTCATATAGCATGAGATGTTATCTCCAACTCCTTCCCATCCCAAAACAGAGACACTTCCTATAGCATGCGATGTGATATCTCAATGCTTCTAATACCAAACCTGATATCCTTCCTATAACATGAGATGTGATATCCAACTCCTTCCCATTCCAATCCTGAGATCCTTCCTATACCATGAGATGTGATATCTCAATGTTTCTCATACCAAACCTGAGGCCCTTCCTATAGCAAGAGATGTGATATACAAATCCTCCCCATTCCAAACCTGAGACCCTTCCTATAGCATGAGATGTAATATCGCAATGCTTGTAATACCAAACCTGAGACCCTTCCTATAGCATGAGATGTGATATAAAACTCCTTCCCATTCCAATCCTGAGACCCTTCCTATAGCATGAGATGTGATATCTCAATGCTTCTAATACCAAAACTGAGACCCTTCTTAAAGCATGAGATGTGATATCCAACTCCTTCCCGTTCCAAACCTGAGACCCTTCCTATAGCAAGAATGTAATATCCAACTCCTTCCCATTCCAATCCTGAGACCATTCCTATAGCATGAGATGTGATATCTCAGTGCTTCTAATAGCAAACCTGAGATCCTTCCTATGACATGAGATGGGATATCCAACTCCTTCCCATTCCAAACCTGAGACCCTTCCTATAGCAAGAATGTAATATCCAACTCCTTCCCATTCCAATCCCGAGACCCTTCCGATAGCAGAGATGTGATATCTCAATGCTTATACCAAACCTGAGACCCTTCCTATGGCATGAGATGTCATATACTACTCCTTCCCATTCCAATCCTGAGACCCTTCCTATAGCATGAGATGTGATATCTCAATGCTTCTACCAAACCTGAGACCCTTCCTATAGCATGAGATGTGATATCTCAATGCTTCTAATACCAAACCTGATATCCTTCCTATAACATGAGATGTGATATCCAACCCCTTTCCATTCCAATACTGAGATCCTTCCTATACCATGAGATGTGATATCTCAATGTTTCTGATACCAAATCTGAGGCCCTTCCTATAGCAAGAGATGTGATATACAAATCATTCCCATTCCAAACCTGAGACCTTTCCTATAGCATGGGATGTAATATCCGACTCCTTCCCAATCCAATCCTGAGACCCTTCCTATAGCATGAGATGTGATATCCAACTCGTTCCCATTCCAATCCTGAGACCCTTCCTATAGCATGAGATGTGATATCTCAATGCTTCTAATACCAAAACTGAGACCCTTCTTAAAGCATGAGATGTGATATCCAACTCCTTCCCGTGTTCCAAACCTGAGACCCTTCCTATAGCATATGTGCTACCCTTCCTATGGCATGAGATGTCATATACAACTACTTCCCATTCCAATCCGGAGACCCTTCCTATAGCATGAGATGTGATATCTCAATGCTTCTACCAAACCTGAGACCCTTCCTATAGCATGAGATGTGATATCCAACTCCTTCCCATTCCAATCCTGAGACCCTTCCTATATCATGAGATGTGATATCTCAATGCTTCTAATACCAAACCTGATATCCTTCCTATAACATGAGATGTGATATCTCAATGTTTCTCATACCAAACCTGAGGCCCTTCCTATAGCAAGAGATGTGATGTACAAACCCTTCCCATTCCAAACCTGAGACCCTTCCTATAGCATGAGATGTGATATCCAACTCCTTCCCAATCCAATCCTGAGACCCTTCCTATAGCATGAGATATAATATCACAATGCTTGTAATACCAAACCTGAGACCCTTCCTATAGCATAAGATGTGATATCCAACTCCTTCCCATTCCAATCCTTAGACCCTTCCTATAGCATGAGATGTGATATCTCAATGCTTCTAATACCAAACCTGAGACCCTTCTTAAAGCATGAGATGGGATATCCAACTCCTTCCTATTCCAATCCTGAGACCCTTACGATAGCAGAGATGTGATATCTCAATGCTTATACCAAACCTGAGACTCTTCCTATGGCATGAGATGTGATATCCAACTCCTTCCCATTCCAATCCTGAGACCCTTCCTATAGCATGAGATGTGATATCTCAATGCTTCTATCAAACCTGAGACCCTTCCTATTGCATGAGATGTGATATCCAACTCCTTCCCATTCCAATCCTGAAACCCTTCCTATACCATGAGATGTGATATCTCAATGTTTCTAATACCAAACCTGAGACCCGTCCTAAAACATGAGATGTGAAATCCAAATCCTTCCCCTTCCAAACTTGAGACCCTTCCTATAGCTTGAGATGTGATATCAAACTCCTTCCCATTCCAATCCTGAGATAGCTTGAGATGTGATATCCAACTCCTTCCCATTCCAATCCTGAGACCCTTCCGATAGCATGAGATGTGATATCTTAATGTTTCTCTTACCAAACCTGAGGCCCTTCCTATAGCAAGAGATGTGATGTACAAATCCTTCCCATTCCAAACCTGAGACCCTTCCTATAGCATGAGATGTGATATCCAACTCCTTCCCAATCCAATCCTGAAACCCTTCCTATAGCATGAGATGTAATATCACAATGTTTGTAATACCAAACCTGAGACCCTTCCTATAGCATGAGATGTGATATCCAACTCCTTCCCATTCCAATCCTGAGACCCTTCCGATAGCATGAGATGTGATATCTTAATGTTTCTCTTACCAAACCTGAGGCCCTTCCTATAGCAAGAGATGTGATGTACAAATCCTTCCCATTCCAAACCTGAGATCTTCCTATAACATGAGATGTGATATCCAAATCCTTCCACTTCCAAACCTGAAACCCTCCCTTTAGCATGAGATGTGATATCCGACTCCTTCCCATTCCAATCCTGAGACCCTTCTGGTAGCATGAGATGTGATATCTCAATGCTTCTAATACCAAACCTGAGATCCTTCCGATAGCATGAGATCTGATATCTCAATGCTTCTAACACCAAACCTGAGATCTTTCCTATAGCATGAGATGTGATATCCAACTCCTTCCCATTCCAAACCTGAGACCCTTCCTATAGCATGAGATGTGATATCTCAATGCTTCTAATACCAAACCTGAGATCCTTCCTATAACATGAGATGTGATATCTCAATGCTTCTAAAACCAAACATGAGAACTATCCTGTAACATGTGAAATCCAAATCATTCCCTTTCCAAACCTGAGACCCTTCCTATAGCTTGAGATGTGATATCAAACTCCTTCCCATTCCAATCCTGAGATAGCTTGAGATGTGCTATCCAACTCCTTCCCATTCCAATCCTGAGACCCTTCCTATACCATGAGATGTGATATCTCAATGCTTCTAATACCAAACCTGACACCCGTCCTAAAACATATGTGAGATCCAAATCCTTCCCCTTCCAAACCTGAGACCTTTCCTTTAGCATGTGATGTGATATCCAACTCCTTCCCATTCCAATCATGAGACCTTTCCTATAGCATGATATGTGATATCTCAATGCTTCTAATACCAAACCTGAGATCCATCCTATAACATGAGATTTGTATCCAACTCCTTCCCATTCCAAACCTGAGACCCTTCCTATAGCATGAGATTTGATATCTTACTGCTTCTAAAACCAAACCTGAGAACCATCCTATAACATATGTGAAATCCAAATCCTTCCCTTTCCAAACCTGAGACCCTTCCGATAGCATGAGATGTGATATCTCAATGCTTCTAAAACCAAACATGAGAACCATCCTACAACATGAGATGTGAAATCCAAATCCTTCCCTTTCCAAACCTGAGACCCTTCCTATAGCTTGAGATGTGATATCAAACTCCTTCCCATTCCAATCCTGAGATAGCTTGAGATGTGATATCCAACTCCTTCCCATTCCAATCCTGGGACCCTTCCGATAGCATGAGATGTGATATCTCAATGCTTCTAATATCAAAACTGAGACCCTCCCTATAGCATGAGATGTGATATCTAAGTCCTTCCCATTCCTATCCTGAGACCCTTCCGATAGCAGAGATGTGATATCTCAATGCTTATACCAAATCTGAGACCCCTCCTATGGCATGAGATGTGATATCCAACTCCTTCCCATTCCAATCCTGAGACCCTTCCTATAGCATGAGATGTGAAATCTCAATGCTTCTATCAAACCTGAGACCCTTCCTTTAGCATGACATGTGATATCCAACTCCTTCCCATTCCAATCCTGAGACCCTTCCTATAGCATGAGTTGTGATATCTCAATGCTTCTAATACCAAACCTGGGACCCGTCCTATAACATGAGATGTGATATCCAAATCCTTCCCCTTCCAAACCTAAGACCCTTCCTTTAGCATGAGATGTGATATCCAAATCCGATCGCTACCTTGATTGGTCTGGTTCGTCCAGAGGTTACCCTGTTCCAAGTAATTAGGTTGGCCTTCTGAACTTCTGCGCCACCAGGACAGAGTTCAGAAATCCGTCTTAACAGCATGAGATGTCATATACAACTCCTTCCGATTCCAATCCTGAGACCCTTCCTATAGCATGAGATGTGATATCTCAATGCTTCTAATACCAAACCTGAGATCCTTCCTATAGCATGAGATGTGATATCAAACTCCTTCCCATTCCAAACCTGAGACCCTTCTGATAGCATGAGATGTGATATCTCAATGCTTCTAAAACCAAACATGAGAACCATCCTATAACATGAGATGTGAAATCCAAATCATTCCCTTTCCAAACCTGAGACCCTTCCTATAGCTTGAGATGTGATATCAAACTCCTTCCCATTCAATGTGATATCCAACTCCTTCCCATTCCAAACCTGAGACCCTTCCTATAGCATGAGATGTAATATCGCAATGCTTGTAATACCAAACCTGAGACCCTTCCTATAGCATGAGATGTGATATCCAACTCCTTCCCATTCCAATCCTGAGACCCTTCCTAGAGCATGAGATGTGATATCTCAATGCTTCTAATACCAAAACTGAGACCCTTCTTAAAGCATGAGATGTGATATCCAACTCCTTCCCGTTCCAAACCTGAGACCCTTCCTATAGCAAGAATGTAATATCCAACTCCTTCCCATTCCAATCCTGAGACCATTCCTATAGCATGAGATGTGATATCTCAGTGCTTCTAATAGCAAACCTGAGATCCTTCCTATGACATGAGATGGGATATCCAACTCCTTCCCGTTCCAAACCTGAGACCCTTCCTATAGCAAGAATGTAATATCCAACTCCTTCCCATTCCAATCCCGAGACCCTTCCGATAGCAGAGATGTGATATCTCAATGCTTATACCAAACCTGAGACCCTTCCTATGGCATGAGATGTCATATACTACTCCTTCCCATTCCAATCCTGAGACCCTTCCTATAGCATGAGATGTGATATCTTAATGCTTCTACCAAACCGAGACCCTTCCTATAGCATGAGATCTGATATCCAACTCCTTCCCATTCCAATCCTGAGACCCTTCCTATAGCATGAGATGTGATATCCAACTCCTTCCCATTCCAATCCTGAGACCCTTCCTATAGCATGAGATGTGATGTCTCAATGCTTCTAATACCAAACCTGATATCCTTCCTATAACATGAGATGTGATATCCAACTCCTTTCCATTCCAATACTGAGATCCTTCCTATACCATGAGATGTGATATCTCAATGTTTCTCATACCAAACCTGAGGCCCTTCCTATAGCAAGAGATGTGATATACAAATCCTTCCCATTCCAAACCTGAGACCCTTCCTATAGCATTAGATGTGATATCCGACTCTTTCCCAATCCAATCCTGAGACCCTTCCTATAGCATGAGATGTAATATCACAATGCTTGTAATACCAAACCTGAGACCATTCCTATAGCATGAGATGTGATATCCAACTCCTTCCCATTCCAATCCTGAGACCCTTCCTATAGCATGAGATGTGATATCTCAATGCTTTTAATACCAAAACTGAGACCCTTCTTAAAGCATGAGATGTGATATCCAACTACTTCCCGTTCCAAACCTGAGACCCTTCCTATAGCATATGTGACATCCAACTCCTTCCCATTCCAAACCTGAGACCCTTCATATAGCAAGAATGTAATATCCAACTCCTTCCCATTCCAATCCTGAGACCATTCCTATAGCATGAGAAGTGATATCTCAATGCTTCTAATAGCAAACCTGAGATCCTTCCTATGACATGAGATGTGATATCCAATTCCTTCCCATTCCAAACCTGAGACCCTTCCTACAGCATGCGATGTGATATCTCAATCCTTCTAATACCACACCTGAGACCCGTCCTATAACATGAGATGAGATATCCAACTCCTTCCCATTCCAATCCTGAGACCCTTCCGATAGCAGAGATGTGATATCTCAATGCTTATACCAAACCTGAGACCCTTCCTATGGCATGAGATGTAATATACAACTACTACCCATTCCAATCCGGAGACCCTTCCTATAGCATGAGATGTGATATCTCAATGCTTCTACCAAACCTGAGACCCTTCCTATAGCATGAGATGTGATATCCAACTCCTTCCCACTCCAAACCTGAGACCCTTCCTATGGCATGAGATGTGATATCACAATGCTTCTAATACCAGACCTGAGATCCTTCCTATAACATGAGATGTGATATCCAATTCCTTCCCATTCCAAACCTGAGACCCTTCCTGTAGCATGAGATGTGATATCCAACTCCTTCCCATTCCAATACTGAGACCCTTCCTATAGCATGAGATGTGATATTTCAATGCTTCTAATACCAAACCTGAGAACCTTCCTATAGCATGAGACGTGATATCCAACTCCTTCCCTTTCCAAACCTGAGACCCTTCCGATAGCAGAGATGTGATATCTCAATGCTTGTACCAAACCTGAGACCCTTCCTATGGCATGAGAGGTCATATACTACTCCTTCCCATTCCAATCCTGAGACCCTTCCTATAGCATGAGATGTGATATCTCAATGCTTCTACCAAACCTGAGACCCTTCCTATAGCATGAGATGTGATATCTCAATGCTTCTAATACCAAACTTGATATCCTTCCTATAACACGAGATGTGATATCCAACTCCTTCACATTCCAATCCTGAGATCCTTCCTATACCATGAGATGTGATATTTCAATGTTTCTCATACCAAACCTGAGGCCCTTCCTATAGCAAGAGATGTGATGTACAAATCCTTCCCATTCCAAACCTGAGACCTTTCCGATAGCATCAGATGTGATATCCAACTCCTTCCCAATCCAATCCTGAGACCCTTCCTATAGCATGAGATGTAATATCACAATGCTTGTAATACCAAACCTGAGACCCTTCCTATAGCATGTGTGATATCCAACTCCTTCCCATTCCAATCCTTAGACCCTTCCTATAGCATGAGATGTGATATCTCAATGCTTCTAATACCAAACCTGAGACCCTTCTTAAAGCATGAGATGGGATATCCAACTCCTTCCTATTCCAATCCTGAGACCCTTACGATAGCATGAGATGTGATATCCAACTCCTTCCCATTTCAATCCTGAGACCCTTCCTATAGCATGAGATGTGTTATCTCAATGTTTCTAATACCAAACCTGAGATCCTTCCTATAACATGAGATGTGATATCCAACTCCTTCCCATTCCAAACCGGAGACCCTTCCTTTAGCATGAGATATGATATCAAACTCCTTCCCATGCCAATCCTGAGACCCTTACTATAGCATGAGATGTGATATCTCAATGCTTCTAATACCAAACCTGAGAGCCTTCATATAACATGAAATGTGATATCCAACTCCTTCTCATTCCAAAACTGAGATCCTTCCTATAGCCTGAGATGTGATATCCAACTCCTTCCCATTCCAAACCTGAGACCCTTCCTATAGCATGAGATGTGATATCTCAATGCTTCTAATACCAAACCTGAGACCCTTGTTATAGCATGAGATGTGATATCCAACTCCTTCCCATCCCAAACCAGAGACCCTTCCTATAGTATGAAATGTGATATCTCAAAGCTTCTAATACTAAACCTGAGACCCTTCATATAGCATGAGATGTTATCTCCAACTCCTTCCCATCCCAAAACAGAGACCCTTCCTATAGCATGAGATGTGATATCTCAATGCTTCTAATACCAAACCTGATATCCTTCCTATAACATGAGATGTGATATCCAACTCCTTCCCATTCCAATCCTGAGATCCTTCCTATACCATGAGATGTGATATCTCAATGTTTCTCATACCAAACCTGAGGCCCTTCCTATAGCAAGAGATGTGATATACAAATCCTCCCCATTCCAAACCTGAGACCCTTCCTATAGCATGAGATGTAATATCGCAATGCTTGTAATACCAAACCTGAGACCCTTCCTATAGCATGAGATGTGATATCCAACTCCTTCCCATTCCAATCCTGAGACCCTTCCTATAGCATGAGATGTGATATCTCAATGCTTCTAATACCAAAACTGAGACCCTTCTTAAAGCATGAGATGTGATATCCAACTCCTTCCCGTTCCAAACCTGAGACCCTTCCTATAGCAAGAATGTAATATCCAACTCCTTCCCATTCCAATCCTGAGACCATTCCTATAGCATGAGATGTGATATCTCAGTGCTTCTAATAGCAAACCTGAGATCCTTCCTATGACATGAGATGGGATATCCAACTCCTTCCCGTTCCAAACCTGAGACCCTTCCTATAGCAAGAATGTAATATCCAACTCCTTCCCATTCCAATCCCGAGACCCTTCCGATAGCAGAGATGTGATATCTCAATGCTTATACCAAACCTGAGACCCTTCCTATGGCATGAGATGTCATATACTACTCCTTCCCATTCCAATCCTGAGACCCTTCCTATAGCATGAGATGTGATATCTCAATGCTTCTACCAAACCTGAGACCCTTCCTATAGCATGAGATGTGATATACAACTCCTTCCCATTCCAATCCTGAGACCCTTCCTATAGCATGAGATGTGATATCTCAATGCTTCTAATACCAAACCTGATATCCTTCCTATAACATGAGATGTGATATCCAACCCCTTTCCATTCCAATACTGAGATCCTTCCTATACCATGAGATGTGATATCTCAATGTTTCTGATACCAAACCTGAGGGCCTTCCTATAGCAAGAGATGTGATATACAAATCATTCCCAATCCAATCCTGAGACCCTTCCTATAGCATGAGATGTGATTTCCAACTCGTTCCCATTCCAATCCTGAGACCCTTCCTATAGCATGAGATGTGATATCTCAATGCTTCTAATACCAAAACTGAGACCCTTCTTAAAGCATGAGATGTGATATCCAACTCCTTCCCGTGTTCCAAACCTGAGACCCTTCCTATAGCATATGTGCTACCCTTCTTATGGCATGAGATGTCATATACAACTACTTCCCATTCCAATCCGGAGACCCTTCCTATAGCATGAGATGTAATATCTCAATGCTTCTACCAAACATGAGACCCTTCCTTTAGCATGAGATGTGATATCCATCTCCTTCCCATTCCAATCCTGAGACCCTTCCTATAGCATGAGATGTGATATCTCAATGCTTCTAATACCAAACCTGAGATCCTTCCGATAACATGAGATGTGATATCCAAATCCTTCCCCTTCCAAACCTGAGACCCTCCCTTTAGCATGAGATGTGATATCCAACTCCTTCCCATTCCAATCCTGAGACCCTTCTGATAGCATGAGATGTGATATCTCAGTGCTTCTAATACCAAACCTGGGACCCGTCCTATAACATGAGATATGATATCCAAATCCTTCCCATTCGAATCCTGAAACCCTTCCTTTAGCATGAGATGTGATATCTCAATGTGTCTAATAAAAAACCTGAGACCCTTCCTATAGCAAGAGATGTGATATCCAAATCCTTCGCATTCCAATCCTGAGACCCTTCCTATAGCATGAGATGTGATATCCTACTCCTTCCCATTCCAATCCTGAGACCCTTCCTATAGCACGAGATGTGATATCTCAATGCTTCTAATACCAAACCTGACACCCTTCATATAGCATGAGATGGGATATCCAACTCCTTCCCAATCCAATCCTGAGACCCTTCCGATAGCATGAGATGTCATTTCTCAATGCTTCTACCAAAACTGAGACCCTTCCTATGGCATGAGATGTGATATCAAACTCCTTCCCATTGCAATCCTGAGACCCTTCCTATAGCTTGAGATGTGATATCCAACTCCTTCCCATTCCAATCCTGAAACCCTTCCTATACCATGAGATGTGATATCTCAATGCTTGTAGTACCAAACCTGAGACCCGTCCTACAACATGAGATGTGATATCCAAATCCTTCCCCTTCCAAGCCTGAGACCCTTCCTTTAGCATGAGATGTGATATCCAACTCCTTCCCATTCCAATCCTGAGACCCTTCCGATAGCATGAGATGTGATATCTCAATGCTTCTAATATCAAACCTGAGACCCTCCCTATAGCATGAGATGTGATATCCAAGTCCTTCCCATTCCAATCCTGAGATCCTTCCTATAGCATGAGATGTGATATCTCAATGCTTCTAATACCAAACATGATATCCTTCCTATAACATGAGATGTGATATATAAACTCCTTACCATTCCAATCCCGAGACCCTTCCGATAGCAGAGATGTGATATCTCAATGCTTATACCAAACCTGAGACCCTTCCTATGGCATGAGATGTCATATACTACTGATTCCCATTCCAATCCTGGGACCCTTCCTATAGCATGAGATGTGATATCTCAATGCTTCTACCAAACTTGAGACCCTTCCTATAGCATGAGATGTGATATCCAACTCCTTCCCATTCCAATCCTGAGACCCTTCCTATAGCATGAGATGTGATGTCTCAATGCTTCTAATACCAAACCTGATATCCTTCCTATAACATGAGATGTGATATCCAACTCCTTTCCATTCCAATACTGAGATCCTTCCTATACCATGAGATGTGATATCTCAATGTTTCTCATACCAAACCTGAGGCCCTTCCTATAGCAAGAGATGTGATATACAAATCCTTCCCATTCCAAACCTGAGACCCTTCCTATAGCATGAGATGTGATATCCGACTCTTTCCCAATCCAATCCTGAGACCCTTCCTATAGCATGAGATGTAATATCACAATGCTTGTAATACCAAACCTGAGACCATTCCTATAGCATGAGATGTGATATCCAACTCCTTCCCATTCCAATCCTGAGACCCTTCCTATAGCATGAGATGTGATATCTCAATGCTTTTAATACCAAAACTGAGACCCTTCTTAAAGCATGAGATGTGATATCCAACTACTTCCCGTTCCAAACCTGAGACCCTTCCTATAGCATATGTGACATCCAACTCCTTCCCATTCCAAACCTGAGACCCTTCATATAGCAAGAATGTAATATCCAACTCCTTCCCATTCCAATCCTGAGACCATTCCTATAGCATGAGAAGTGATATCTCAATGCTTCTAATAGCAAACCTGAGATCCTTCCTATGACATGAGATGTGATATCCAATTCCTTCCCATTCCAAACCTGAGACCCTTCCTACAGCATGCGATGTGATATCTCAATCCTTCTAATACCACACCTGAGACCCGTCCTATAACATGAGATGAGATATCCAACTCCTTCCCATTCCAATCCTGAGACCCTTCCGATAGCAGAGATGTGATATCTCAATGCTTATACCAAACCTGAGACCCTTCCTATGGCATGAGATGTAATATACAACTACTACCCATTCCAATCCGGAGACCCTTCCTATAGCATGAGATGTGATATCTCAATGCTTCTACCAAACCTGAGACCCTTCCTATAGCATGAGATGTGATATCCAACTCCTTCCCACTCCAAGCCTGAGACCCTTCCTATGGCATGAGATGTGATATCACAATGCTTCTAATACCAGACCTGAGATCCTTCCTATAACATGAGATGTGATATCCAATTCCTTCCCATTCCAAACCTGAGACCCTTCCTGTAGCATGAGATGTGATATCCAACTCCTTCCCATTCCAATACTGAGACCCTTCCTATAGCATGAGATGTGATATCTCAATGCTTCTAATACCAAACCTGAGAACCTTCCTATAGCATGAGACGTGATATCCAACTCCTTCCCTTTCCAAACCTGAGACCCTTCCGATAGCAGAGATGTGATATCTCAATGCTTGTACCAAACCTGAGACCCTTCCTATGGCATGAGAGGTCATATACTACTCCTTCCCATTCCAATCCTGAGACCCTTCCTATAGCATGAGATGTGATATCTCAATGCTTCTACCAAACCTGAGACCCTTCCTATAGCATGAGATGTGATATCTCAATGCTTCTAATACCAAACTTGATATCCTTCCTATAACACGAGATGTGATATCCAACTCCTTCACATTCCAATCCTGAGATCCTTCCTATACCATGAGATGTGATATTTCAATGTTTCTCATACCAAACCTGAGGCCCTTCCTATAGCAAGAGATGTGATGTACAAATCCTTCCCATTCCAAACCTGAGACCTTTCCTATAGCATCAGATGTGATATCCAACTCCTTCCCAATCCAATCCTGAGACCCTTCCTATAGCATGAGATGTAATATCACAATGCTTGTAATACCAAACCTGAGACCCTTCCTATAGCATGTGTGATATCCAACTCCTTCCCATTCCAATCCTTAGACCCTTCCTATAGCATGAGATGTGATATCTCAATGCTTCTAATACCAAACCTGAGACCCTTCTTAAAGCATGAGATGGGATATCCAACTCCTTCCTATTCCAATCCTGAGACCCTTACGATAGCATGAGATGTGATATCCAACTCCTTCCCATTTCAATCCTGAGACCCTTCCTATAGCATGAGATGTGTTATCTCAATGTTTCTAATACCAAACCTGAGATCCTTCCTATAACATGAGATGTGATATCCAACTCCTTCCCATTCCAAACCGGAGACCCTTCCTTTAGAATGAGATGTGAAATCAAACTCCTTCCCATGCCAATCCTGAGACCCTTACTATAGCATGAGATGTGATATCTCAATGCTTCTAATACCAAACCTGAGAGCCTTCATATAACATGATATGTGATATCCAACTCCTTCTCATTCCAAACCTGAGATCCTTCCTATAGCCTGAGATGTGATATCCAACTCCTTCCCATTCCAAACCTGAGACCCTTCCTATAGCATGAGATGTGATATCTCAATGCTTCTAATACCAAACCTGAGACCCTTGTTATAGCATGAGATGAGATATCCAACTCCTTCCCATCCCAAACCAGAGACCCTTCCTATAGTATGAAATGTGATATCTCAAAGCTTCTAATACCAAACCTGAGACCCTTCATATAGCATGAGATGTTATCTCCAACTCCTTCCCATCCCAAAACAGAGACCCTTCCTATAGCATGAGATATGATATCTCAATGCTTCTAATACCAAACCTGATATCCTTCCTATAACATGAGATGTGATATCCAACTCCTTCCCATTCCAATCCTGAGATCCTTCCTATACCATGAGATGTGATATCTCAATGTTTCTCATACCAAACCTTAGGCCCTTCCTATAGCAAGAGATGTGATATACAAATCCTCCCCATTCCAAACCTGAGACCCTTCCTATAGCATGAGATGTGATGTCTCAATGCTTCTAATACCAAACCTGATATCCTTCCTATAACATGAGATGTGATATCCAACTCCTTTCCATTCCAATACTGAGATCCTTCCTATACCATGAGATGTGATATCTCAATGTTTCTCATACCAAACCTGAGGCCCTTCCTATAGCAAGAGATGTGATATACAAATCCTTCCCATTCCAAACCTGAGACCCTTCCTATAGCATGAGATGTGATATCCGACTCTTTCCCAATCCAATCCTGAGACCCTTCCTATAGCATGAGATGTAATATCACAATGCTTGTAATACCAAACCTGAGACCATTCCTATAGCATGAGATGTGATATCCAACTCCTTCCCATTCCAATCCTGAGACCCTTCCTATAGCATGAGATGTGATATCTCAATGCTTTTAATACCAAACCTGAGACCATTCCTATAGCATGAGATGTGATATCCAACTCCTTCCCATTCCAATCCTGAGACCCTTCCTATAGCATGAGATGTGATATCTCAATGCTTTTAATACCAAAACTGAGACCCTTCTTAAAGCATGAGATGTGATATCCAACTACTTCCCGTTCCAAACCTGAGACCCTTCCTATAGCATATGTGACATCCAACTCCTTCCCATTCCAAACCTGAGACCCTTCATATAGCAAGAATGTAATATCCAACTCCTTCCCATTCCAATCCTGAGACCATTCCTATAGCATGAGAAGTGATATCTCAATGCTTCTAATAGCAAACCTGAGATCCTTCCTATGACATGAGATGTGATATCCAATTCCTTCCCATTCCAAACCTGAGACCCTTCCTACAGCATGCGATGTGATATCTCAATCCTTCTAATACCACACCTGAGACCCGTCCTATAACATGAGATGAGATATCCAACTCCTTCCCATTCCAATCCTGAGACCCTTCCGATAGCAGAGATGTGATATCTCAATGCTTATACCAAACCTGAGACCCTTCCTATGGCATGAGATGTAATATACAACTACTACCCATTCCAATCCGGAGACCCTTCCTATAGCATGAGATGTGATATCTCAATGCTTCTACCAAACCTGAGACCCTTCCTATAGCATGAGATGTGATATCCAACTCCTTCCCACTCCAAACCTGAGACCCTTCCTATGGCATGAGATGTGATATCACAATGCTTCTAATACCAGACCTGAGATCCTTCCTATAACATGAGATGTGATATCCAATTCCTTCCCATTCCAAACCTGAGACCCTTCCTGTAGCATGAGATGTGATATCCAACTCCTTCCCATTCCAATACTGAGACCCTTCCTATAGCATGAGATGTGATATCTCAATGCTTCTAATACCAAACCTGAGAACCTTCCTATAGCATGAGACGTGATATCCAACTCCTTCCCTTTCCAAACCTGAGACCCTTCCGATAGCAGAGATGTGATATCTCAATGCTTGTACCAAACCTGAGACCCTTCCTCTGGCATGAGAGGTCATATACTACTCCTTCCCATTCCAATCCTGAGACCCTTCCTATAGCATGAGATGTGATATCTCAATGCTTCTACCAAACCTGAGACCCTTCCTATAGCATGAGATGTGATATCTCAATGCTTCTAATACCAAACTTGATATCCTTCCTATAACACGAGATGTGATATCCAACTCCTTCACATTCCAATCCTGAGATCCTTCCTATACCATGAGATGTGATATTTCAATGTTTCTCATACCAAACCTGAGGCCCTTCCTATAGCAAGAGATGTGATGTACAAATCCTTCCCATTCCAAACCTGAGACCTTTCCTATAGCATCAGATGTGATATCCAACTCCTTCCCAATCCAATCCTGAGACCCTTCCTATAGCATGAGATGTAATATCACAATGCTTGTAATACCAAACCTGAGACCCTTCCTATAGCAGGTGTGATATCCAACTCCTTCCCATTCCAATCCTTAGACCCTTCCTATAGCATGAGATGTGATATCTCAATGCTTCTAATACCAAACCTGAGACCCTTCTTAAAGCATGAGATGGGATATCCAACTCCTTCCTATTCCAATCCTGAGACCCTTACGATAGCATGAGATGTGATATCCAACTCCTTCCCATTTCAATCCTGAGACCCTTCCTATAGCATGAGATGTGTTATCTCAATGTTTCTAATACCAAACCTGAGATCCTTCCTATAACATGAGATGTGATATCCAACTCCTTCCCATTCCAAACCGGAGACCCTTCCTTTAGCATGAGATGTGATATCAAACTCCTTCCCATGCCAATCCTGAGACCCTTACTATAGCATGAGATGTGATATCTCAATGCTTCTAATACCAAACCTGAGAGCCTTCATATAACATGATATGTGATATCCAACTCCTTCTCATTCCAAACCTGAGATCCTTCCTATAGCCTGAGATGTGATATCCAACTCCTTCCCATTCCAAACCTGAGACCCTTCCTATAGCATGAGATGTGATATCTCAATGCTTCTAATACCAAACCTGAGACCCTTGTTATAGCATGAGATGTGATATCCAACTCCTTCCCATCCCAAACCAGAGACCCTTCCTATAGTATGAAATGTGATATCTCAAAGCTTCTAATACCAAACCTGAGACCCTTCATATAGCATGAGATGTTATCTCCAACTCCTTCCCATCCCAAAACAGAGACCCTTCCTATAGCATGAGATATGATATCTCAATGCTTCTAATACCAAACCTGATATCCTTCCTATAACATGAGATGTGATATCCAACTCCTTCCCATTCCAATCCTGAGATCCTTCCTATACCATGAGATGTGATATCTCAATGTTTCTCATACCAAACCTGAGGCCCTTCCTATAGCAAGAGATGTGATATACAAATCCTCCCCATTCCAAACCTGAGACCCTTCCTATAGCATGAGATGTAATATCGCAATGCTTGTAATACCAAACCTGAGACCCTTCCTATAGCATGAGATGTGATATCCAACTCCTCCCCATTCCAATCCTGAGACCCTTCCTAGAGCATGAGATGTGATATCTCAATGCTTCTAATACCAAAACTGAGACCCTTCTTAAAGCATGAGATGTGATATCCAACTCCTTCCCGTTCCAAACCTGAGACCCTTCCTATAGCAAGAATGTAATATCCAACTCCTTCCCATTCCAATCCTGAGACCATTCCTATAGCATGAGATGTGATATCTCAGTGCTTCTAATAGCAAACCTGAGATCCTTCCTATGACATGAGATGGGATATTCAACTCCTTCCCGTTCCAAACCTGAGACCCTTCGTATAGCAAGAATGTAATATCCAACTCCTTCCCATTCCAATCCCGAGACCCTTCCGATAGCAGAGATGTGATATCTCAATGCTTATACCAAACCTGAGACCCTTCCTATGGCATGAGATGTCATATACTACTCCTTCCCATTCCAATCCTGAGACCCTTCCTATAGCATGAGATGTGATATCTTAATGCTTCTACCAAACCTGAGACCCTTCCTATAGCATGAGATCTGATATCCAACTCCTTCCCATTCCAATCCTGAGACCCTTCCTATAGCATGAGATGTGACATCTCAATGCTTCTAATACCAAACCTGATATCCTTCCTATAACATGAGATGTGATATCCAACCCCTTTCCATTCCAATACTGAGATCCTTCCTATACCATGAGATGTGATATCTCAATGTTTCTGATACCAAACCTGAGGCCCTTCCTATAGCAAGAGATGTGATATACAAATCATTCCCATTCCAAACCTGAGACCTCTCCTATAGCATGGGATGTGATATCCGACTCCTTCCCAATCCAATCCTGAGACCCTTCCTATAGCATGAGATGTGATATCCAACTCGTTCCCATTCCAATCCTGAGACCCTTCCTATAGCATGAGATGTGATATCTCAATGCTTCTAATACCAAAACTGAGACCCTTCTTAAAGCATGAGATGTGATATCCAACTCCTTCCCGTGTTCCAAACCTGAGACCCTTCCTATAGCATATGTGCTACCCTTCCTATGGCATGAGATGTCATATACAACTACTTCCCATTCCAATCCAGAGACCCTTCCTATAGCATGAGATGTAATATCTCAATGCTTCTACCAAACCTGAGACCCTTCCTATAGCATGAGATGTGATATTCAACTCCTTCCCATTCCAATCCTGAGACCCTTCCTATATCATGAGATGTGATATCTCAATGCTTCTAATACCAAACCTGATATCCTTCCTATAACATGAGATGTGATATCTCAATGTTTCTCATACCAAACCTGAGGCCCTTCCTATAGCAAGAGATGTGATGTACAAACCCTTCCCATTCCAAACCTGAGACCCTTCCTATAGCATGAGATGTGATATCCAACTCCTTCCCAATCCAATCCTGAGACCCTTCCTATAGCATGAGATATAATATCACAATGCTTGTAATACCAAACCTGAGACCCTTCCTATAGCATAAGATGTGATATCCAACTCCTTCCCATTCCAATCGTTAGACCCTTCCTATAGCATGAGATGTGATATCTCAATGCTTCTAATACCAAACCTGAGACCCTTCTTAAAGCATGAGATGGGATATCCAACTCCTTCCTATTCCAATCCTGAGACCCTTACGATAGCAGAGATGTGATATCTCAATGCTTATACCAAACCTGAGACTCTTCCTATGGCATGAGATGTGATATCCAACTCCTTCCCATTCCAATCCTGAGACCCTTCCTATAGCATGAGATGTGATATCTCAATGCTTCTATCAAACCTGAGACCCTTCCTATTGCATGAGATGTGATATCCAACTCCTTCCCATTCCAATCCTGAAACCCTTCCTATACCATGAGATGTGATATCTCAATGTTTCTAATACCAAACCTGAGACCCGTCCTAAAACATGAGATGTGAAATCCAAATCCTTCCCCTTCCAAACTTGAGACCCTTCCTATAGCTTGAGATGTGATATCAAACTCCTTCCCATTCCAATCCTGAGATAGCTTGAGATGTGATATCCAACTCCTTCCGATTCCAATCCTGAGACCCTTCCGATAGCATGAGATGTGATATCTTAATGTTTCTCTTACCAAACCTGAGGCCCTTCCTATAGCAAGAGATGTGATGTACAAATCCTTCCCATTCCAAACCTGAGACCCTTCCTATAGCATGAGATGTGATATCCAACTCCTTCCCAATCCAATCCTGAAACCCTTCCTATAGCATGAGATGTAATATCACAATGTTTGTAATACCAAACCTGAGACCCTTCCTATAGCATGAGATGTGATATCCAACTCCTTCCCATTCCAATCCTGAGACCCTTCCTATAGCATGAGATGTGATATCTCAATGCTTCTAATACCAAACCTGAGATCCTTCCGATAGCATGAGATGTGATATCTCAATGCTTCTAATACCAAACCTGAGATCTTCCTATAGCATGAGATGTGATATCCAACTCCTTCCCATTCCAAACCTGAGACCCTTCCTATAGCATGAGATGTGATATCTCAATGCTTCTAATACCAAACCTGAGATCTTCCTATAACATGAGATGTGATATCCAAATCCTTCCACTTCCAAACCTGAAACCCTCCCTTTAGCATGAGATGTGATATCCGACTCCTTCCCATTCCAATCCTGAGACCCTTCTGGTAGCATGAGATGTGATATCTCAATGCTTCTAATACCAAACCTGAGATCCTTCCGATAGCATGAGATCTGATATCTCAATGCTTCTAACACCAAACCTGAGATCCTTCCTATAGCATGAGATGTGATATCCAACTCCTTCCCATTCCAAACCTGAGACCCTTCCTATAGCATGAGATGTGATATCTCAATGCTTCTAATACCAAACCTGAGATCCTTCCTATAACATGAGATGTGATATCTCAATGCTTCTAAAACCAAACATGAGAACTATCCTGTAACATGTGAAATCCAAATCATTCCCTTTCCAAACCTGAGACCCTTCCTATAGCTTGAGATGTGATATCAAACTCCTTCCCATTCCAATCCTGAGATAGCTTGAGATGTGCTATCCAACTCCTTCCCATTCCAATCCTGAGACCCTTCCTATACCATGAGATGTGATATCTCAATGCTTCTAATACCAAACCTGACACCCGTCCTAAAACATATGTGAGATCCAAATCCTTCCCCTTCCAAACCTGAGACCTTTCCTTTAGCATGTGATGTGATATCCAACTCCTTCCCATTCCAATCCTGAGACCTTTCCTATAGCATGATATGTGATATCTCAGTGCTTCTAATAGCAAACCTGAGATCCTTCCTATGACATGAGATGGGATATCCAACTCCTTCCCGTTCCAAACCTGAGACCCTTCCTATAGCAAGAATGTAATATCCAACTCCTTCCCATTCCAATCCCGAGACCCTTCCGATAGCAGAGATGTGATATCTCAATGCTTATACCAAACCTGAGACCCTTCCTATGGCATGAGATGTCATATACTACTCCTTCCCATTCCAATCCTGAGACCCTTCCTATAGCATGAGATGTGATATCTTAATGCTTCTACCAAACCTGAGACCCTTCCTATAGCATGAGATCTGATATCCAACTCCTTCCCATTCCAATCCTGAGACCCTTCCTATAGCATGAGATGTGATATCTCAATGCTTCTAATACCAAACCTGATATCCTTCCTATAACATGAGATGTGATATCCAACCCCTTTCCATTCCAATACTGAGATCCTTCCTATACCATGAGATGTGATATCTCAATGTTTCTGATACCAAACCTGAGGCCCTTCCTATAGCAAGAGATGTGATATACAAATCATTCCCATTCCAAACCTGAGACCTCTCCTATAGCATGGGATGTGATATCCGACTCCTTCCCAATCCAATCCTGAGACCCTTCCTATAGCATGAGATGTGATATCCAACTCGTTCCCATTCCAATCCTGAGACCCTTCCTATAGCATGAGATGTGATATCTCAATGCTTCTAATACCAAAACTGAGACCCTTCTTAAAGCATGAGATGTGATATCCAACTCCTTCCCGTGTTCCAAACCTGAGACCCTTCCTATAGCATATGTGCTACCCTTCCTATGGCATGAGATGTCATATACAACTACTTCCCATTCCAATCCAGAGACCCTTCCTATAGCATGAGATGTAATATCTCAATGCTTCTACCAAACCTGAGACCCTTCCTATAGCATGAGATGTGATATCCAACTCCTTCCCATTCCAATCCTGAGACCCTTCCTATATCATGAGATGTGATATCTCAATGCTTCTAATACCAAACCTGATATCCTTCCTATAACATGAGATGTGATATCTCAATGTTTCTCATACCAAACCTGAGGCCCTTCCTATAGCAAGAGATGTGATGTACAAACCCTTCCCATTCCAAACCTGAGACCCTTCCTATAGCATGAGATGTGATATCCAACTCCTTCCCAATCCAATCCTGAGACCCTTCCTATAGCATGAGATATAATATCACAATGCTTGTAATACCAAACCTGAGACCCTTCCTATAGCATAAGATGTGATATCCAACTCCTTCCCATTCCAATCCTTAGACCCTTCCTATAGCATGAGATGTGATATCTCAATGCTTCTAATACCAAACCTGAGACCCTTCTTAAAGCATGAGATGGGATATCCAACTCCTTCCTATTCCAATCCTGAGACCCTTACGATAGCAGAGATGTGATATCTCAATGCTTATACCAAACCTGAGACTCTTCCTATGGCATGAGATGTGATATCCAACTCCTTCCCATTCCAATCCTGAGACCCTTCCTATAGCATGAGATGTGATATCTCAATGCTTCTATCAAACCTGAGACCCTTCCTATTGCATGAGATGTGATATCCAACTCCTTCCCATTCCAATCCTGAAACCGTTCCTATACCATGAGATGTGATATCTCAATGTTTCTAATACCAAACCTGAGACCCGTCCTAAAACATGAGATGTGAAATCCAAATCCTTCCCCTTCCAAACTTGAGACCCTTCCTATAGCTTGAGATGTGATATCAAACTCCTTCCCATTCCAATCCTGAGATAGCTTGAGATGTGATATCCAACTCCTTCCCATTCCAATCCTGAGACCCTTCCGATAGCATGAGATGTGATATCTTAATGTTTCTCTTACCAAACCTGAGGCCCTTCCTATAGCAAGAGATGTGATGTACAAATCCTTCCCATTCCAAACCTGAGACCCTTCCTATAGCATGAGATGTGATATCCAACTCCTTCCCAATCCAATCCTGAAACCCTTCCTATAGCATGAGATGTAATATCACAATGTTTGTAATACCAAACCTGAGACCCTTCCTATAGCATGAGATGTGATATCCAACTCCTTCCCATTCCAATCCTGAGACCCTTCCTATAGCATGAGATGTGATATCTCAATGCTTCTAATACCAAACCTGAGATCCTTCCGATAGCATGAGATGTGATATCTCAATGCTTCTAATACCAAACCTGAGATCTTCCTATAGCATGAGATGTGATATCCAACTCCTTCCCATTCCAAACCTGAGACCCTTCCTATAGCATGAGATGTGATATCTCAATGCTTCTAATACCAAACCTGAGATCTTCCTATAACATGAGATGTGATATCCAAATCCTTCCACTTCCAAACCTGAAACCCTCCCTTTAGCATGAGATGTGATATCCGACTCCTTCCCATTCCAATCCTGAGACCCTTCTGGTAGCATGAGATGTGATATCTCAATGCTTCTAATACCAAACCTGAGATCCTTCCGATAGCATGAGATCTGATATCTCAATGCTTCTAACACCAAACCTGAGATCCTTCCTATAGCATGAGATGTGATATCCAACTCCTTCCCATTCCAAACCTGAGACCCTTCCTATAGCATGAGATGTGATATCTCAATGCTTCTAATACCAAACCTGAGATCCTTCCTATAACATGAGATGTGATATCTCAATGCTTCTAAAACCAAACATGAGAACTATCCTGTAACATGTGAAATCCAAATCATTCCCTTTCCAAACCTGAGACCCTTCCTATAGCTTGAGATGTGATATCAAACTCCTTCCCATTCCAATCCTGAGATAGCTTGAGATGTGCTATCCAACTCCTTCCCATTCCAATCCTGAGACCCTTCCTATACCATGAGATGTGATATCTCAATGCTTCTAATACCAAACCTGACACCCGTCCTAAAACATATGTGAGATCCAAATCCTTCCCCTTCCAAACCTGAGACCTTTCCTTTAGCATGTGATGTGATATCCAACTCCTTCCCATTCCAATCCTGAGACCTTTCCTATAGCATGATATGTGATATCTCAATGCTTCTAATACCAAACCTGAGATCCTTCCTATAACATGAGATTTGTATCCAACTCCTTCCCATTCCAAACCTGAGACCCTTCCGATAGCATGAGATGTGATATCTCAGTGCTTCTAATAGCAAACCTGAGATCCTTCCTATGACATGAGATGGGATATCCAAATCCTTCCCCTTCCAAACCTGAGACCTTTCCTTTAGCATGTGATGTGATATCCAACTCCTTCCCATTCCAATCCTGAGACCTTTCCTATAACATGAGATGTGATATCTTACTGCTTCTAAAACCAAACCTGAGAACCATCCTATAACATATGTGAAATCCAAATCCTTCCCTTTCCAAACCTGAGACCCTTCCGATAGCATGAGATGTGATATCTCAATGCTTCTAAAACCAAACATGAGAACCATCCTACAACATGAGATGTGAAATCCAAATCCTTCCCTTTCCAAACCTGAGACCCTTCCTATAGCTTGAGAAGTGATATCTCAATGCTTCTAATAGCAAACCTGAGATCCTTCCTATGACATGAGATGTGATATCCAATTCCTTCCCATTCCAAACCTGAGACCCTTCCTACAGCATGCGATGTGATATCTCAATCCTTCTAATACCACACCTGAGACCCGTCCTATAACATGAGATGAGATATCCAAGTCCTTCCCATCCCAATCCTGAGACCTTTCCTATAGCATGAGATGTGATATCTCAATGCTTCTAATACCAAACCTGAGACCCTTCCTATAACATGAGATGGGATATCCAACTCCTTCCCATTCCAATCCTGAGACCCTTCCGATAGCAGAGATGTGATATCTCAATGCTTATACCAAACCTGAGACCCTTCCTATGGCATGAGATGTAATATACAACTACTACCCATTCCAATCCGGAGACCCTTCCTATAGCATGAGATGTGATATCTCAATGCTTCTACCAAACCTGAGACCCTTCCTATAGCATGAGATGTGATATCCAACTCCTTCCCACTCCAAACCTGAGACCCTTCCTATGGCATGAGATGTGTTATCACAATGCTTCTAATACCAGACCTGAGATCCTTCCTATAACATGAGATGTGATATCCAATTCCTTCCCATTCCAAACCTGAGACCCTTCCTGTAGCATGAGATGTGATATCCAACTCCTTCCCATTCCAATACTGAGACCCTTCCTATAGCATGAGATGTGATATCTCAATGCTTCTAATACCAAACCTGAGAACCTTCCTATAGCATGAGACGTGATATCCAACTCCTTCCCTTTCCAAACCTGAGACCCTTCCGATAGCAGAGATGTGATATCTCAATGCTTGTACCAAACCTGAGACCATTCCTATGGCATGAGAGGTCATATACTACTCCTTCCCATTCCAATCCTGAGACCCTTCCTATAGCATGAGATGTGATATCTCAATGCTTCTACCAAACCTGAGACCCTTCCTATAGCATGAGATGTGATATCTCAATGCTTCTAATACCAAACTTGATATCCTTCCTATAACACGAGATGTGATATCCAACTCCTTCACATTCCAATCCTGAGATCCTTCCTATACCATGAGATGTGATATTTCAATGTTTCTCATACCAAACCTGAGGCCCTTCCTATAGCATCAGATGTGATATCCAACTACTTCCCAATCCAATCCTGAGACCCTTCCTATAGCATGAGAGGTAATATCACAATGCTTGTAATACCAAACCTGAGACCCTTCCTATAGCATGTGTGATATCCAACTCCTTCCCATTCCAATCCTTAGACCCTTCCTATAGCATGAGATGTGATATCTCAATGCTTCTAATACCAAACCTGAGACCCTTCTTAAAGCATGAGATGGGATATCCAACTCCTTCCTATTCCAATCCTGAGACCCTTACGATAGCATGAGATGTGATATCCAACTCCTTCCCATTTCAATCCTGAGACCCTTCCTATAGCATGAGATGTGTTATCTCAATGTTTCTAATACCAAACCTGAGATCCTTCCTATAACATGAGAGGTGATATCCAACTCCTTCCCATTCCAAACCGGAGACCCTTCCTTTAGCATGAGATGTGATATCAAACTCCTTCCCATGCCAATCCTGAGACCCTTACTATAGCATGAGATGTGATATCTCAATGCTTCTAATACCAAACCTGAGAGCCTTCATATAACATGATATGTGATATCCAACTCCTTCTCATTCCAAAACTGAGATCCTTCCTATAGCCTGAGATGTGATATCCAACTCCTTCCCATTCCAAACCTGAGACCCTTCCTATAGCATGAGATGTGATATCTCAATGCTTCTAATACCAAACCTGAGACCCTTGTTATAGCATGAGATGTGATATCCAACTCCTTCCCATCCCAAACCAGAGACCCTTCCTATAGTATGAAATGTGATATCTCAAAGCTTCTAATACCAAACCTGAGACCCTTCATATAGCATGAGATGTTATCTCCAACTCCTTCCCATCCCAAAACAGAGACACTTCCTATAGCATGAGATGTGATATCTCAATGCTTCTAATACCAAACCTGATATCCTTCCTATAACATGAGATGTGATATCCAACTCCTTCCCATTCCAATCCTGAGATCCTTCCTATACCATGAGATGTGATATCTCAATGTTTCTCATACCAAACCTGAGGCCCTTCCTATAGCAAGAGATGTGATATACAAATCCTCCCCATTCCAAACCTGAGACCCTTCCTATAGCATGAGATGTAATATCGCAATGCTTGTAATACCAAACCTGAGACCCTTCCTATAGCATGAGATGTGATATAAAACTCCTTCCCATTCCAATCCTGAGACCCTTCCTATAGCATGAGATGTGATATCTCAATGCTTCTAATACCAAAACTGAGACCCTTCTTAAAGCATGAGATGTGATATCCAACTCCTTCCCGTTCCAAACCTGAGACCATTCCTATAGCAAGAATGTAATATCCAACTCCTTCCCATTCCAATCCTGAGACCATTCCTATAGCATGAGATGTGATATCTCAGTGCTTCTAATAGCAAACCTGAGATCCTTCCTATGACATGAGATGGGATATCCAACTCCTTCCCATTCCAAACCTGAGACCCTTCCTATAGCAAGAATGTAATATCCAACTCCTTCCCATTCCAATCCCGAGACCCTTCCGATAGCAGAGATGTGATATCTCAATGCTTATACCAAACCTGAGACCCTTCCTATGGCATGAGATGTCATATACTACTCCTTCCCATTCCAATCCTGAGACCCTTCCTATAGCATGAGATGTGATATCTCAATGCTTCTACCAAACCTGAGACCCTTCCTATAGCATGAGATGTGATATCTCAATGCTTCTAATACCAAACCTGATATCCTTCCTATAACATGAGATGTGATATCCAACCCCTTTCCATTCCAATACTGAGATCCTTCCTATACCATGAGATGTGATATCTCAATGTTTCTGATACCAAATCTGAGGCCCTTCCTATAGCAAGAGATGTGATATACAAATCATTCCCATTCCAAACCTGAGACCTTTCCTATAGCATGGGATGTAATATCCGACTCCTTCCCAATCCAATCCTGAGACCCTTCCTATAGCATGAGATGTGATATCCAACTCGTTCCCATTCCAATCCTGAGACCCTTCCTATAGCATGAGATGTGATATCTCAATGCTTCTAATACCAAAACTGAGACCCTTCTTAAAGCATGAGATGTGATATCCAACTCCTTCCCGTGTTCCAAACCTGAGACCCTTCCTATAGCATATGTGCTACCCTTCCTATGGCATGAGATGTCATATAAAACTACTTCCCATTCCAATCCGGAGACCCTTCCTATAGCATGAGATGTGATATCTCAATGCTTCTACCAAACCTGAGACCCTTCCTATAGCATGAGATGTGATATCCAACTCCTTCCCATTCCAATCCTGAGACCCTTCCTATATCATGAGATGTGATATCTCAATGCTTCTAATACCAAACCTGATATCCTTCCTATAACATGAGATGTGATATCTCAATGTTTCTCATACCAAACCTGAGGCCCTTCCTATAGCAAGAGATGTGATGTACAAACCCTTCCCATTCCAAACCTGAGACCCTTCCTATAGCATGAGATGTGATATCCAACTCCTTCCCAATCCAATCCTGAGACCCTTCCTATAGCATGAGATATAATATCACAATGCTTGTAATACCAAACCTGAGACCCTTCCTATAGCATAAGATGTGATATCCAACTCCTTCCCATTCCAATCCTTAGACCCTTCCTATAGCATGAGATGTGATATCTCAATGCTTCTAATACCAAACCTGAGACCCTTCTTAAAGCATGAGATGGGATATCCAACTCCTTCCTATTCCAATCCTGAGACCCTTACGATAGCAGAGATGTGATATCTCAATGCTTATACCAAACCTGAGACTCTTCCTATGGCATGAGATGTGATATCCAACTCCTTCCCATTCCAATCCTGAGACCCTTCCTATAGCATGAGATGTGATATCTCAATGCTTCTATCAAACCTGAGACCCTTCCTATTGCATGAGATGTGATATCCAACTCCTTCCCATTCCAATCCTGAAACCCTTCCTATACCATGAGATGTGATATCTCAATGTTTCTAATACCAAACCTGAGACCCGTCCTAAAACATGAGATGTGAAATCCAAATCCTTCCCCTTCCAAACTTGAGACCCTTCCTATAGCTTGAGATGTGATATCAAACTCCTTCCCATTCCAATCCTGAGATAGCTTGAGATGTGATATCCAACTCCTTCCCATTCCAATCCTGAGACCCTTCCGATAGCATGAGATGTGATATCTTAATGTTTCTCTTACCAAACCTGAGGCCCTTCCTATAGCAAGAGATGTGATGTACAAATCCTTCCCATTCCAAACCTGAGACCCTTCCTATAGCATGAGATGTGATATCCAACTCCTTCCCAATCCAATCCTGAAACCCTTCCTATAGCATGAGATGTAATATCACAATGTTTGTAATACCAAACCTGAGACCCTTCCTATAGCATGAGATGTGATATCCAACTCCTTCCCATTCCAATCCTGAGACCCTTCGTATAGCATGAGATGTGATATCTCAATGCTTCTAATACCAAACCTGAGATCCTTCCGATAGCATGAGATGTGATATCTCAATGCTTCTAATACCAAACCTGAGATCTTCCTATAACATGAGATGTGATATCCAAATCCTTCCACTTCCAAACCTGAAACCCTCCCTTTAGCATGAGATGTGATATCCGACTCCTTCCCATTCCAATCCTGAGACCCTTCTGGTAGCATGAGATGTGATATCTCAATGCTTCTAATACCAAACCTGAGATCCTTCCGATAGCATGAGATCTGATATCTCAATGCTTCTAACACCAAACCTGAGATCTTTCCTATAGCATGAGATGTGATATCCAACTCCTTCCCATTCCAAACCTGAGAAGACCCTTCCTATAGCATGAGATGTGATATCTCAATGCTTCTAATACCAAACCTGAGATCCTTCCTATAACATGAGATGTGATATCTCAATGCTTCTAAAACCAAACATGAGAACTATCCTGTAACATGTGAAATCCAAATCATTCCCTTTCCAAACCTGAGACCCTTCCAATAGCTTGAGATGTGATATCAAACTCCTTCCCATTCCAATCCTGAGATAGCTTGAGATGTGCTATCCAACTCCTTCCCATTCCAATCCTGAGACCCTTCCTATACCATGAGATGTGATATCTCAATGCTTCTAATACCAAACCTGACACCCGTCCTAAAACATATGTGAGATCCAAATCCTTCCCCTTCCAAACCTGAGACCTTTCCTTTAGCATGTGATGTGATATCCAACTCCTTCCCATTCCAATCATGAGACCTTTCCTATAGCATGATATGTGATATCTCAATGCTTCTAATACCAAACCTGAGATCCATCCTATAACATGAGATTTGTATCCAACTCCTTCCCATTCCAAACCTGAGACCCTTCCTATAGCATGAGATTTGATATCTTACTGCTTCTAAAACCAAACCTGAGAACCATCCTATAACATATGTGAAATCCAAATCCTTCCCTTTCCAAACCTGAGACCCTTCCGATAGCATGAGATGTGATATCTCAATGCTTCTAAAACCAAACATGAGAACCATCCTACAACATGAGATGTGAAATCCAAATCCTTCCCTTTCCAAACCTGAGACCCTTCCTATAGCTTGAGATGTGATATCAAACTCCTTCCAATTCCAATCCTGAGATAGCTTGAGATGTGATATCCAACTCCTTCCCATTCCAACCCTGGGACCCTTCCGATAGCATGAGATGTGATATCTCAATGCTTCTAATATCAAAACTGAGACCCTCCCTATAGCATGAGATGTGATATCTAAGTCCTTCCCATTCCTATCCTGAGACCCTTCCGATAGCAGAGATGTGATATCTCAATGCTTATACCAAATCTGAGACCCTTCCTATGGCATGAGATGTGATATCCAACTCCTTCCCATTCCAATCCTGAGACCCTTCCTATAGCATGAGATGTGAAATCTCAATGCTTCTATCAAACCTGAGACCCTTCCTTTAGCATGACATGTGATATCCAACTCCTTCCCATTCCAATCCTGAGACCCTTCCTATAGCATGAGTTGTGATATCTCAATGCTTCTAATACCAAACCTGGGACCCGTCCTATAACATGAGATGTGATATCCAAATCCTTCCCCTTCCAAACCTAAGACCCTTCCTTTAGCATGAGATGTGATATCCAAATCCGATCGCTACCTTGATTGGTCTGGTTCGTCCAGAGGTTACCCTGTTCCAAGTAATTAGGTTGGCCTTCTGAACTTCTGCGCCACCAGGACAGAGTTCAGAAATCCGTCTTAACAGCATGAGATGTCATATACAACTCCTTCCGATTCCAATCCTGAGACCCTTCCTATAGCATGAGATGTGATATCTCAATGCTTCTAATACCAAACCTGAGATCCTTCCTATAGCATGAGATGTGATATCAAACTCCTTCCCATTCCAAACCTGAGACCCTTCTGATAGCATGAGATGTGATATCTCAATGCTTCTAAAACCAAACATGAGAACCATCCTATAACATGAGATGTGAAATCCAAATCATTCCCTTTCCAAACCTGAGACCCTTCCTATAGCTTGAGATGTGATATCAAACTCCTTCCCATTCAATGTGATATCCAACTCCTTCCCATTCCAAACCTGAGACCCTTCCTATAGCATGAGATGTTATATCGTAATGCTTCTAAAACCAAACCTGAGACCCTTCCGATAGCATGAGATGTAATATCTCAATGCTACTAAAACCAAACATGAGAACCATCCTATAACATGAGATGTGAAATCCAAATCCTTCCCTTTCCAAACCTGAGATAGCTTGAGATGTGATATCAAACTCCTTCCCATTCCAATCCTGAGATAGCTTGAGATGTGATATCCAACTCCTTCCCATTCCAATCCTGAGACCCTTCCTATACCATGAGATGTGATATCTCAATGCTTCTAATACCAAACCTGAGACCCGTCCTAAAACATGAGATGTGAGATCCAAATACTTCCCCTTCCAAACCTGAGACCCTTCCTATAGCTTGAGATGTGATATCAAACTCCTTCCCATTCCAATCCTGAGATAGCTTGAGATGTTGTATCCAACTCCATCCCATTCCAATCCTGAGACCCTTCCGATAGCATGAGATGTGATAGCTCAATGCTTCTAATATCAAAACTGAGACCCTCCCTATAGTATGAGTATCTAAGTCCTTCCCATTCCTATCCTGAGACCCTTCCGATAGCAGAGATGTGATATCTCAATGCTTATACCAAACCTGATGACCCATCCTATGGCATGATATGTGATATCCAACTCCTTCCCATTGCAATCCTGAGTTCCTTCCTATAGCATGAGATGTGATCTCAATGCTTCTATCAAACCTGAGACCCTTCCTTTAGCATGAGATGTGATATCCAACTCCTTGCCATTCCAATCCTGAGACCCTTCCTATAACATGAGACGTGATATCCAACTCCTTCCCATTCCAATCCTGAGACACCTCCTATAGCATGAGATGTGATATCTCAATGCTTCTAATACCAAACCTGGGACCCGTCCTATAAAATGAGATATGATATCCAAATCCTTCCCCTTCCAAACCTGAGACCCTTCAATTAGCATGAGATGTGATATCCAAATCCTTCCATTCCAATTCTGAAACCCTTCCTATAGCATGAGATGTGATATCCAAATCCTTCCCATTCCAATCCTGAGACCCTTCCTATAACGAGATGTGATATCCAACTCCTTCCCATTCCAACCTGACCTTCCTTTAGCATGAGAAGGGATATCCAACTCCTTCCCATTCCAATCCTGAAACCCTTCCTATAGCATGAGATGTGATATCTCAATGTTTCTAATAAAAAACCTGAGACCCTTCCTATAGCAAGAGATGTGATATCCAAATCCTTCCCATTTCAATCTTGAGACCCTTCCTATAGCATGAGATGTGATATCCAACTCCTTCCCATTGCAATCCTGAATTCCTTCCTATAGCATGAGATGTGATCTCAATGCTTCTATCAAACCTGAGACCCTTCCTTTAGCATGAGATGTGATATCCAACTCCTTGCCATTCCAATCCTGAGACCCTTCCTATAACATGAGACGTGATATCCAACTCCTTCCCATTCCAATCCTGAGACACCTCCTATAGCATGAGATGTGATATCTCAATGCTTCTAATACCAAACCTGGGACCCGTCCTATAACATGAGATATGATATCCAAATTCTTCCCCTTCCAAACCTGAGACCCTTCAATTAGCATGAGATGTGATATCCAAATCCTTCCATTCCAATTCTGAAACCCTTCCTATAGCATGAGATGTGATGGCTCAATGTTTCTAATAAAAAACCTGAGACCCTTCCTATAGCAAGAGATGTGATATCCAAATCCTTCCCATTCCAATCCTGAGACCCTTCCTATAACGAGATGTGATATCCAACTCCTTCCCATTCCAACCTGACCTTCCTTTAGCATGAGAAGGGATATCCAACTCCTTCCCATTCCAATCCTGAAACCCTTCCTATAGCATGAGATGTGATATCTCAATGTTTCTAATAAAAAACCTGAGACCCTTCCTATAGCAAGAGATGTGATATCCAAATCCTTCCCATTTCAATCTTGAGACCCTTCCTATAGCATGAGATGTGATATCCAACTCCTTCCCATTCCAACCTGATACCCTTCCTATAGCATAAGGGATATCCAACTCCTTCCCAATCCAATCCTGAGACCCTTCCGATAGCAGAGATGTGATATCTCAATGCTTATACCAAACCTGAGACCCTACCTTTAGCATGATGTGATATCCAAATCCTTCACATTCCAATCCTGAGACCCTTCCTATAGCATGAGATGTGATATCTCAATGCTTCTAATACCAAACCTGAGAACTATCCTATAACATGAGATGTGAAATCCCAATCCTTCCCTTCCCAAACCTGAGACCCTTCCTATAGCTCGAGATGTGATATCAAACTCCTTCCCATTCCAATCCTGAGATAGCTTGAGATGTGATGTCCAACTCCTTCCCTTTCCAATCCTGAGACCCTTATCATACCATATGTGCTATCTCAAGGCTTCTAATACCAAACCTGAGACCCGTCCTAAAACATGAGATGTGAGATCCAAATCCTTCCCCTTCCAAACCTGAGACCTTTCCTTTAGCATATGTGATATCCTACTCCTTCCCATTCCAATCCTGAGACCCTTCCCATAGCATGAGATGTGATATCTCAATGCTTCTAATATCAAACCTGAGAACCTCCCTATAGCATGAGATGTGATATCCAACTCCTTCCAATTCCAATACTGAGACCCTTCCAATAGCATATGTGATATCTCAGTGCTTCTAATATCAAAACTGAGACCCTCCCTATAGCATGAGATGTGATATCCAACTCCTTCCCATTCCAATCGAGACCCTTCCTATAACGAGATGTGATATCTCTTTGCTACTAATACCAAACCTGTGCCCCTTCATGTGATATCCAACTCCTTCCCATTCCAAACTTGTGACCCTTCCTGTAGCATGAAATGTGATTTCTCACCCCTTCCAATGCCAAACCCGAGACCATTCCCACAGCCTGAGATTTGAAATCTCATTTCTTCCAATACCAAACCCGAGACCCTTCCGATAGGATGAGATTTACTATCTCACTCCTTAAAATACCAAACTCGAGTCCCTTCCTAAAGGATGTGATTCTAATACCAAACCTGAGACTCTCCCTACAACAAGAGATGTCATATCCAACTCCTTCCCATTCCAATCCTGAGACTCTTCCTATAGCATGACATGTGATATCGAACTTCCCATTCCAATCCTGAGACTCAGACCTCCCCGTCTAACCTTCTCACCACTCCTAGCTCCCGGATTGATCATGAACTCCTGCTGTCTCTTCGCTCCCTTCTTCTGCTTCCTTTCCTCTCTCCTTCCTCATCTGCCCTAGGTCAGGCTCCTTCTACACCTCCGCAGGGATTACTGATTTGTACCCCTCCCCACTCTCAACTCTCACTCAGTTTCAAACACTCATCTGACATCTGCCATTTCCTGGAAGTACCCGACCTTGATGTTCTTGGTCTAACCGAGACATGGTTGACGGCCAGCGCTATCTCGAGCTTTGACACTTTCCTCCCTGATGACAAGTTCCTCTCCATGCCCAGATCCAACCGTTCTTGAGGGGGAGTATCCTTGATTCCTGTAGTAAATTGCTTTCCTTTGCAGGCCGACTCCTCTCACGAATGCCTTGTCTGCATGCATTCTCTCTTTCCTGGCGAATCTCTCACCGTGGCTATTTGCCTACCCCCTTCCTCTCTCAGTGGATGGACTTCTCCATCCTAGCCTCCTACCACTCAACTCCGCCTACTTGGAGAATTCCACATGAACCTGTATGCTTCCTGACCTGGACTTTTACGAGATCTGCAACTCTTCATGTATCTGGCCCTACACACTGCAGGGAATACTCAGGATTTTCAGATCTCAGACCTCCCCCTCTGTAACCCTCTCAACAATCCTCTCCCGTGGTGATCAAGTTCTCATCTCCAAAGAAGGCTAACTGCCAGCTGTTCCTCCTCAGTGGAGTTCTCCCTTTCTGTCCCTGCTCCCTGCACCGTTTCGCGTTGCAAGTACTCGCTTCCCAGCTCTCTGGTTTCGACGCGTGTTCCCTGCCTTCTCTCCTCTTCCCGCTGCCTTCAAATCAACAAATGAGCTTCAAAAGATACACGGTGTATGTACTGTGTCCGTGCGTTTGTTGTCGAATCCTGAAGTTTTTAACCACTGTTCTCCCATACAAGGGGGGGTCAACATCTACTGCTGTTCACAGGCTGATTGTATACGGCTGAAATCTTCAAGGCATTATCAGCTTTCCTGACTGTTTTGGAACGTGTATTTGCCATCTGTTAATGCAGTCGCCGTGTTCATCGTCCCTTCTACTTTACAGGCTGCACTCCCCTGGAGATCACATTCTCCTCTCCAGAGCAGGTTAACTACCAGCTGCTCCTCCTCATAGGCGTTCATCCTTTCTGTCCCTGATCCCTGCTCCGTTTCGCGTTGCAAACACTCGCTTCCCTGCTATCTGGTTTAGACGCTGTTCCTCCTCAGAGGCGTTCTTCTTTCTGTCCCTGCTCCCTGCACAGTTTCGCGTTGCAGTACTCGCTTCCCAGCTCTCTGGTTTAGAAGCGTGTTCCCTGCCTTCTCTCCTCTTCCCGCTGCCTTCAAATCAACAAATGAGCTTCAAAAGATACACATTGCTCAGAATGCTTTATAACACCCATTATTCATCATATAGCTGTAACCCGCTAGACGTATTGAAATGTGCTGTAAACTAGCAAAACCAGCTAGAAAATGTACTTTCCTTGCGTTTTTGTAAATGCGAATTCTGATGGGTTCCCATGTATGTACTGTGTCCGTGCGTTTGTTGTCGAATCCTGAAGTGTTTAACCACTGTTCTCCCATACAAGGGGGGGTTCAACATCTACTGCTGTTCACAGGCTGAATGTATACGGCTGAAATCTTCAAGGCATTATCAGCTTTCCTGACTGTTTTGGAACGTGTATTTGCCATCTGTTAATGCAGTCGCCTTGTGGTCATCGTCCCTTTTAGTTTACAGGCTGCACTCCCCTGGTGATCACATTCTCTTCTCCAGAGCAGGCTAACTACCAGCTGCTCCTCCTCAGAGGCGTTCCTTCTTTCTGTCCCTGCTCCCTGCACCGTTTCGCGTTGCATGTACTCGCTTCCCACCTCTCTGGTTTAGATGCGTGTTCCCTGCCTTCTCTCCTCTTCCTACAGCCTTCCAATGAGCTCCACAAGATAGTGTTCAGAATGCTTCATAACCCCATTATTCAACATATAGCTGTAACCCGCTAGACGTATTGAAACGTGCTAAAAACTAGCAAAAATAGCTAGAAAATGTACTTCCCTCCCGTTTTTGTAAATGCGAATTCTGGTGGGTTCCCATGTTGTATGTACTGTGTCCGTGCGTTTGTTGTCGAATCCTGAAGTTTTTAACCACTGTTCTCCCATACTAAGGGGGGGGTCAACATCTACTGCTGTTCACAGGCTGAATGTATACGGCTGAAATCTTCAAGGCATTATCAGCTTTCCTGACTGTTTTGGAACGTGTATTTGCCATCTGTTAATGCAGTCGCCTTGTGGTCATCGTCCCTTTTAGTTTACAGGCTGCACTCCCCTGGTGATCACATTCTCCTCTCCAGAGCAGGCTAACTACCAGCTGCTCCTCCTCAGAGGCGTTCCTTCTTTCTGTCCCTGCTCCCTGCACCGTTTCGCGTTGCATGTACTCGCTTCCCACCTCTCTGGTTTAGATGCGTGTTCCCTGCCTTCTCTGCTCTTCCTAAAGCCTTCCAAGGAGCTCCACAAGATAGTGTTCAGAATGCTTTATAACACCCATTATTCAACATATAGCCGTAACCCGCTAGACGTATTGAAACGTGCTAAAAACTAGCAAACACAGCTAGAAAATGTACTTTCCCCGCGTGTACTACCCTCAAGAACGGTTGGATCTGGGCATGGAGAGGAACTTGTCATCAGGGAGGAAAGTGTCAAAGCTCGAGACAGCGCTGGCCGTCAACCATGTCTCGGTTAGACCAAGAACATCAAGGTCGGGTTCTTCCAGGAAATGGCAGATGTCAGATGAGTTTTTGAAACTGAGTGAGAGTTGAGAGTGGGGAGGGGTACAAATCAGTAATCCCTGCGGAGGTGTAGAAGGAGCCTGACCTAGGGCAGATGAGGAAGGAGAGAGGAAAGGAAGCAGAAGAAGGGAGAGAGGAGACAGCAGGAGTGCATGATCCATCCGGGAGCTAGGAGTGGTGAGAAGGTTAGACGGGGAGGTCTGAGTCTCAGGATTGGAATGGGAAGTTCGATATCACATGTCATGCTATAGGAAGAGTCTCATGATTGGAATGGGAAGGAGTTGGATATGACATCTCTTGTTATAGGGAGGGTCTCAGGTTTGGTATTAGAATCGCATCCTTTAGGAAGGGACTCGAGTTTGGTATTTTAAGGAGTGAGATAGTAAATCTCATCCTATCGGAAGGGTCTCAGGTTTGGTATTGGAAGAAATGAGATTTCAAATCTCAGGCTGTGGGAATGGTCTCGGGTTTGGTATTGGAAGGGGTGAAAATCACATTTCATGCTACAGGAAGGGTCACAAGTTTGGAATGGGAAGGAGTTGGATATCACATATACTACGAGAAGGGGCTCAGGTTTGGTATAAGAAGCATAGAGATATCACATCTCATGTTATAGGAAGGGTCTCGATTGGAATGGGAAGGAGTTAGCTATCACATCTCATGCTATAGGGAGGGTCTCAGTTTTGATATTAGAAGCATTGAGATATCACATATGCTATTGGAAGGGTCGCAGTATTTGAATTGGAAGGAGTTGGATATCCCTTCTCATGCTATAGGAAGGGTCTCAGGTTGGAATGGGAAGGATTTGGATATCACATCTCTTGCTATAGGAAGGGTCTCAGGTTTTTTATTAGAAACATTGAGATATCACATCTCATGCTATAGGAAGGGTTTAAGGATTGGAATGGGAAGGATTTGGATATCACATCTCATGCTAAAGGAAGGGTCTCAGGTTTGGAATTGGAAGGATTTGGATATCACATCTCATGTTATTTGACCGGTCTCAGGTTTGGTATTAGAAGCATTGAGATATCAAGTCTCATGGTATAGGACGGGAGTTTGATATCACATCATGCCATGGTATGGGTCTCAGGTTTTGTAGAAGCATTGGGATATCACATCTCATGCTATCGGAAGGGTATCAGGATTGGATTTGGAAGGAGTTGTTGGATATCCCATCTCATGCTATAGGAAAGGTCTCAGGTTGGAATGGGAAAGAGTTGGATATCACATCTCATGTTATAGGAAGGGTCTCAAGATTGGAATGGGAAGGACTTGGATATCACATCTCATGCTGTAGGAAGGCTCTCAGGTTTGGAAAGGGAAGGAGTTGGATATCACATTTCATGTTAGAGGTAGGATCTCAGGTTTGGTATTAGAGGCATTGAGATATCACATCTCATGCTATCAGAAGGGTATCAGGATTGGAATGGGAAGGAGTTGGATATCACATCTCATGCTAAAGGGAGGGTCTCAGGTTTGGATGGGGAAGGATTTGGATATTACATCTCATGTTATAGGAAGGATCTCAGGTTTGGTATTAGAAGCATTGAGATATCACATCTCATGCTATCGGAAGGATCTCAGGTTTGGTATTAGAAGCATTGAGATATCACATCTCATGCTATAGGAAGGGTCTCAGGATTGGAATGGGAAGGACTTGGATATCACATCTCATGCTAAAGGAAGGGTCTCAGTTTTGGTAGAAGCATTGCGATATCACATCTCATGCTATAGGAAGGGTCTCAGGATTGGAATCGGAAGGAGTTGGATATCACATCTCATGCTATAGGAAGGGTCTCAGGTTTGGTATAAGCATTGAGATATCACATCTCTGCTATCGGAAGGGTCTCAGGATTGGATTGGGAAGGAGTTGGATATCACATCTCATGTTATAGGAAGGGTCTCCGGATTGGAATGTGAAGGATTTGGATATCACATCTCATGCTAAAGGAAGGGTCTCAGGTTTGGAATGGGAAGGAGTTGGATATGACATCTCTTGTTATAGGGAGGGTCTCAGGATTTGAATGGCAAGGTGTTGGATATCACATCTCATGCCATAGGAAGGGTCTCAGGTTTGGTATAAGCATTGAGATATCACATCTCTGCTATCGGAAGGGTCTCAGGATTGGATTGGGAAGGAGTTGGATATCCCTTCTCATGCTATAGGAAGGGTCTCAGATTGGAAAGGGAAGGAGTTGGATATCACATCTCATGCTATAGGGAGGGTTGACAGTTTTGATATTAGAAGCATTGAGATATCACATCTCATGCTATCGGAAGTGTCTCAGGATTGGAATGGGAAGGAGCTGGATATTACATCTCATGTTATAGGAAGGATCTCAGGTTTGGTATTAGAAGCATTGAGACATCACATCTCATGCTATAGGAAGGGTCTCAGGATTGGAATGGGAAGGAGTTGGATATCACATCTCATGCTATAGGAAGGGTCTCAGGTTTGGTATAAGCATTGAGATATCACATCTCATGCTATAGGAAGGGTCTCAGGATTGGAATGGGAAGGAGTTGTATATGACATCTCATGCCGTAGGAAGGGTCTCAGGTTTGGTATAAGCATTGAGATATCACATCTCTGCTATCAGAAGAGTCTCAGGATTGGAATGGGAAGGAGTTGGATATCCCATCTCATGTTATAGGAAGAGTCTCAGGTTTGGTATTAGAAGCATTGAGATATCACATCTCATGCTATAGGAAGTGTCTCAGGATTGGAATGGGAAGGACTTGGATATCACATCTCATGCTATAGGGAGGTTCTCAAGTTTGATATTAGAAGCATTGAGATATCACATCTCATGCTATAGGAAGAGTCTCAGGTTTGGGAAGGGAAGGATTTGGATTTCACATCTCATGCCATAGGAAGGGTCTCAGGTTTGGTATAAGCATTGAGATATCACATCTCTGCTATCGGAAGGGTCTCAGGATTGGATTGGGAAGGAGTTGGATATCACATCTCATGTTATAGGAAGGGTCTCCGGATTGGAATGTGAAGGATTTGGATATCACATCTCATGCTAAAGGAAGGGTCTCAGGTTTGGAATGGGAAGGAGTTGGATATGACATCTCTTGTTATAGGGAGGGTCTCAGGATTTGAATGGCAAGGAGTTGGATATCACATCTCATGCCATAGGAAGGGTCTCAGGTTTGGTATAAGCATTGAGATATCACATCTCTGCTATCGGAAGGGTCTCAGGATTGGATTGGGAAGGAGTTGGATATCCCTTCTCATGCTATAGGAAGGGTCTCAGGTTGGAATGGGAAGGAGTTGGATATCACATCTCATGCTAAAGGAAGGGTCTCAGGTTTGGTAGAAGCATTGAGATATCACATCTCATGCTATCGGAAGTGTCTCAGGATTGGAATGGGAAGGAGCTGGATATTACATCTCATGCTAAAGGAAGGGTCTCAGGTTTGGAACGGGAAGGAGTTGGATATCCGATCTCATGTTATAGGAAGGGTCTCAGGTTTGCTATAAGCATTGAGATATCACATCTCTGCTATCGGAAGTGTCTCAGGATTGGAATGGGAAGGAATTGGATATCCCATCTCATGTTATAGGACGGGTCTCAGGATTGTTATTAGAATCATTGAGATATCATATTGCATGCTGTATGAAGGGTCTAAGGATTGGAATGGGAAAGACTTGGATATCACATCTCATGCTATAGGAAGGGTCTCAGGTTTGGTATAAGCATTGAGATATCAAATCTCATGCTATAGGAAGGGTCTCAGGATTGGAATGGAAGGAGTTGGATATCACATCTCATGTTATAGGAAGGATCTCAGGTTTGGTATTAGAAGCATTGAGACATCACATCTCATGCTATAGGAAGGGTCTCAGGATTGGAATGGGAAGGAGTTGGATATCACATCTCATGCTATAGGAAGGGTCTCAGGTTTGGTATAAGCATTGAGATATCACATCTCATGCTATAGGAAGGGTCTCAGGATTGGAATGGGAAGGAGTTGTATATGACATCTCATGCCGTAGGAAGGGTCTCAGGTTTGGTATAAGCATTGAGATATCACATCTCTGCTATCAGAAGAGTCTCAGGATTGGAATGGGAAGGAGTTGGATATCCCATCTCATGTTATAGGAAGAGTCTCAGGTTTGGTATTAGAAGCATTGAGATATCACATCTCATGTTATAGGAAGTGTCTCAGGATTGGAATGGGAAGGACTTGGATATCACATCTCATGCTATAGGGAGGGTCTCAAGTTTGATATTAGAAGCATTGAGATATCACATCTCATGCTATAGGAAGAGTCTCAGGTTTGGGAAGGGAAGGATTTGGATTTCACATCTCATGTTATAGGATGGTTCTCATGTTTGGTTTTTGAAGCATTGAGATATCACATCTCATGCTATCGGAAGGGTCTCAGGTTTGGTATTAGAAGCATTGAGATATCACATCTCATGCTATAGGATTGGTCTCCGGATTGGAATGTGAAGGATTTGGATATCACATCTCATTCTAAAGGAAGGGTCTCAGGTTTGGAATGGGAAGGAGTTGGATATGACATCTCTTGTTATAGGGAGGGTCTCAGGATTTGAATGGCAAGGAGTTGGATATCACATCTCATGCCATAGGAAGGGTCTCAGGTTTGGTATAAGCATTGAGATATCACATCTCTGCTATCGGAAGGGTCTCAGGATTGGAATGGGAAGGACTTAGATATCACATCTCATGCTATAGGGAGGGTCTCAGTTTTGATATTAGAAGCATTGAGATATCACATCTCATGATATCGGAAGGGTCTCAGGATTGGAATGGGAGGAGCTGGATATCACATCTCATGCTAAAGGAAGGGTCTCAGGTTTGGAAGGGGAAGGATTTGGATATCACATCTCATGTTATAGGATGGGTCTCAGGTTTGGTATTAGAAGCATTGTGATATCACATCTCATGCTATAGGAAGTGTCTCAGGATTGGAATGGGAAGGAGTTGGATATCACATCTCATGCTATAGGAAGGGTTTCAGGTTTGGTAGAAGCATTGAGATATCACATCTCATGCTATAGGAAGAGTCTCAGGTTTGGGAAGGGAAGGATTTGGATTTCACATCTCATGTTATAGGATGGTTCTCATGTTTGGTTTTTGAAGCATTGAGATATCACATCTCATGCTATCGGAAGGGTCTCAGGTTTGGTATTAGAAGCATTGAGATATCACATCTCATGCTATAGGATTGGTCTCCGGATTGGAATGTGAAGGATTTGGATATCACATCTCATGCTAAAGGAAGGGTCTCAGGTTTGGAATGGGAAGGAGTTGGATATGACATCTCTTGTTATAGGGAGGGTCTCAGGATTTGAATGGCAAGGAGTTGGATATCACATCTCATGCCATAGGAAGGGTCTCAGGTTTGGTATAAGCATTGAGATATCACATCTCTGCAAGGGTCTCAGGATTGGATTGGGAAGGAGTTGGATATCACATCTCATGTTATAGGAAGGGTCTCCGGATTGGAATGTGAAGGATTTGGATATCACATCTCATGCTAAAGGAAGTATCTCAGGTTTGGAATGGGAAGGAGTTGGATATGACATCTCTTGTTATAGGGAGGGTCTCAGGATTTGAATGGCAAGGAGTTGGATATCACATCTCATGCCATAGGAAGGGTCTCAGGTTTGGTATAAGCATTGAGATATCACATCTCTGCTATCGGAAGGGTCTCAGGATTGGATTGGGAAGGAGTTGGATATCCCTTCTCATGCTATAGGAAGGGTCTCAGGTTGGAATGGGAAGGAGTTGGATATCACATCTCATGCTAAAGGAAGGGTCTCAGGTTTGGTAGAAGCATTGAGATATCACATCTCATGCTATCGGAAGTGTCTCAGGATTGGAATGGGAAGGAGCTGGATATTACATCTCATGCTAAAGGAAGGGTCTCAGGTTTGGAACGGGAAGGAGTTGGATATCCGATCTCATGTTATAGGAAGGGTCTCAGGTTTGGTATAAGCATTGAGATATCACATCTCTGCTATCGGAAGTGTCTCAGGATTGGAATGGGAAGGAATTGGATATCCCATCTCATGTTATAGGACGGGTCTCAGGATTGTTATTAGAATCATTGAGATATCATATTGCATGCTGTATGAAGGGTCTAAGGATTGGAATGGGAAAGACTTGGATATCACATCTCATGCTATAGGAAGGGTCTCAGGTTTGGTATAAGCATTGAGATATCAAATCTCATGCTATAGGAAGGGTCTCAGGATTGGAATGGAAGGAGTTGGATATCACATCTCATGTTATAGGAAGGATCTCAGGTTTGGTATTAGAAGCATTGAGACATCACATCTCATGCTATAGGAAGGGTCTCAGGATTGGAATGGGAAGGAGTTGGATATCACATCTCATGCTATAGGAAGGGTCTCAGGTTTGGTATAAGCATTGAGATATCACATCTCATGCTATAGGAAGGGTCTCAGGATTGGAATGGGAAGGAGTTGTATATGACATCTCATGCCGTAGGAAGGGTCTCAGGTTTGGTATAAGCATTGAGATATCACATCTCTGCTATCAGAAGAGTCTCAGGATTGGAATGGGAAGGAGTTGGATATCCCATCTCATGTTATAGGAAGAGTCTCAGGTTTGGTATTAGAAGCATTGAGATATCACATCTCATGCTATAGGAAGTGTCTCAGGATTGGAATGGGAAGGACTTGGATATCACATCTCATGCTATAGGGAGGGTCTCAAGTTTGATATTAGAAGCATTGAGATATCACATCTCATGCTATAGGAAGAGTCTCAGGTTTGGGAAGGGAAGGATTTGGATTTCACATCTCATGTTATAGGATGGTTCTCATGTTTGGTTTTTGAAGCATTGAGATATCACATCTCATGCTATCGGAAGGGTCTCAGGTTTGGTATTAGAAGCATTGAGATATCACATCTCATGCTATAGGATTGGTCTCCGGATTGGAATGTGAAGGATTTGGATATCACATCTCATGCTAAAGGAAGGGTCTCAGGTTTGGAATGGGAAGGAGTTGGATATGACATCTCTTGTTATAGGGAGGGTCTCAGGATTTGAATGGCAAGGAGTTGGATATCATATCTCATGCCATAGGAAGGGTCTCAGGTTTGGTATAAGCATTGAGATATCACATCTCTGCTATCGGAAGGGTCTCAGGATTGGAATGGGAAGGACTTAGATATCACATCTCATGCTATAGGGAGGGTCTCAGTTTTGATATTAGAAGCATTGAGATATCACATCTCATGCTATCGGAAGGGTCTCAGGATTGGAATGGGAGGAGCTGGATATCACATCTCATGCTAAAGGAAGGGTCTCAGGTTTGGAAGGGGAAGGATTTGGATATCACATCTCATGTTATAGGATGGGTCTCAGGTTTGGTATTAGAAGCATTGTGATATCACATCTCATGCTATAGGAAGTGTCTCAGGATTGGAATGGGAAGGAGTTGGATATCACATCTCATGCTATAGGAAGGGTTTCAGGTTTGGTAGAAGCATTGAGATATCACATCTCATGCTATAGGAAGAGTCTCAGGTTTGGGAAGGGAAGGATTTGGATTTCACATCTCATGTTATAGGATGGTTCTCATGTTTGGTTTTTGAAGCATTGAGATATCACATCTCATGCTATCGGAAGGGTCTCAGGTTTGGTATTAGAAGCATTGAGATATCACATCTCATGCTATAGGATTGGTCTCCGGATTGGAATGTGAAGGATTTGGATATCACATCTCATGCTAAAGGAAGGGTCTCAGGTTTGGAATGGGAAGGAGTTGGATATGACATCTCTTGTTATAGGGAGGGTCTCAGGATTTGAATGGCAAGGAGTTGGATATCACATCTCATGCCATAGGAAGGGTCTCAGGTTTGGTATAAGCATTGAGATATCACATCTCTGCAAGGGTCTCAGGATTGGATTGGGAAGGAGTTGGATATCACATCTCATGTTATAGGAAGGGTCTCCGGATTGGAATGTGAAGGATTTGGATATCACATCTCATGCTAAAGGAAGGGTCTCAGGTTTGGAATGGGAAGGAGTTGGATATGACATCTCTTGTTATAGGGAGGGTCTCAGGATTTGAATGGCAAGGAGTTGGATATCACATCTCATGCCATAGGAAGGGTCTCAGGTTTGGTATAAGCATTGAGATATCACATCTCTGCTATCGGAAGGGTCTCAGGATTGGATTGGGAAGGAGTTGGATATCCCTTCTCATGCTATAGGAAGGGTCTCAGGTTGGAATGGGAAGGAGTTGGATATCACATCTCATGCTAAAGGAAGGGTCTCAGGTTTGGTAGACGCATTGAGATATCACATCTCATGCTATAGGAAGGGTCTCAGGATTGGAATGGGAAGGACTTAGATATCACATATCATGCTATAGGGAGGGTTTCAGTTTTGATATTAGAAGCATTGAGATATCACATCTCATGCTATCGGAAGTGTCTCAGGATTGGAATGGGAAGGAGCTGGATATTACATCTCATGCTAAAGGAAGGGTCTCAGGTTTGGAACGGGAAGGAGTTGGATATCCGATCTCATGTTATAGGAAGGGTCTCAGGTTTGGTATAAGCATTGAGATATCACATCTCTGCTATCGCAAGTGTCTCAGGATTGGAATGGGAAGGAATTGGATATCCCATCTCATGTTATAGGATGGGTCTCAGGATTGTTATTAGAATCATTGAGATATCATTTTGCATGCTGTAGGAAGGGTCTAAGGATTGGAATGGGAAAGACTTGGATATCACATCTCATGCTATAGGAAGGGTCTCAGGATTGGAATGGAAGGAGTTGGATATCACATCTCATGTTATAGGAAGGATCTCAGGTTTGGTATTAGAAGCATTGAGACATCAAATCTCATGCTATAGGAAGGGTCTCAGGATTGGAATGGGAAGGAGTTGGATATCACATCTCATGCTATAGGAAGGGTCTCAGGTTTGGTATAAGCATTGAGATATCACATCTCATGCTATAGGAAGGGTCTCAGGATTGGAATGGGAAGGAGTTGTATATGACATCTCATGCCGTAGGAAGGGTCTCAGGTTTGGTATAAGCATTGAGATATCACATCTCTGCTATCAGAAGAGTCTCAGGATTGGAATGGGAAGGAGTTGGATATCCCATCTCATGTTATAGGAAGAGTCTCAGGTTTGGTATTAGAAGCATTGAGATATCACATCTCATGCTATAGGAAGTGTCTCAGGATTGGAATGGGAAGGACTTGGATATCACATCTCATGCTATAGGGAGGGTCTCAAGTTTGATATTAGAAGCATTGAGATATCACATCTCATGCTATAGGAAGAGTCTCAGGTTTGGGAAGGGAAGGATTTGGATTTCACATCTCATGTTATAGGATGGTTCTCATGTTTGGTTTTTGAAGCATTGAGATATCACATCTCATGCTATCGGAAGGGTCTCAGGTTTGGTATTAGAAGCATTGAGATATCACATCTCATGCTATAGGATTGGTCTCCGGATTGGAATGTGAAGGATTTGGATATCACATCTCATGCTAAAGGAAGGGTCTCAGGTTTGGAATGGGAAGGAGTTGGATATGACATCTCTTGTTATAGGGATGGTCTCAGGATTTGAATGGCAAGGAGTTGGATATCACATCTCATGCCATAGGAAGGGTCTCAGGTTTGGTATAAGCATTGAGATATCACATCTCTGCTATCGGAAGGGTCTCAGGATTGGAATGGGAAGGACTTAGATATCACATCTCATGCTATAGGGAGGGTCTCAGGATTGGAATGGGAGGAGCTGGATATCACATCTCATGCTAAAGGAAGGGTCTCAGGTTTGGAAGGGGAAGGATTTGGATATCACATCTCATGTTATAGGATGGGTTTCAGGTTTGGTATTAGAAGCATTGTGATATCACATCTCATGCTATAGGAAGGGTTTAAGGATTGGAATGGGAAGGATTTGGATATCACATCTCATGCTAAAGGAAGGGTCTCAGGTTTGGAATTGGAAGGATTTGGATATCACATCTCATGTTATTTGACCGGTCTCAGGTTTGGTATTAGAAGCATTGAGATATCAAGTCTCATGGTATAGGACGGGAGTTTGATATCACATCATGCCATGGTATGGGTCTCAGGTTTTGTAGAAGCATTGGGATATCACATCTCATGCTATCGGAAGGGTATCAGGATTGGATTTGGAAGGAGTTGTTGGATATCCCATCTCATGCTATAGGAAAGGTCTCAGGTTGGAATGGGAAAGAGTTGGATATCACATCTCATGTTATAGGAAGGGTCTCAAGATTGGAATGGGAAGGACTTGGATATCACATCTCATGCTGTAGGAAGGCTCTCAGGTTTGGAAAGGGAAGGAGTTGGATATCACATTTCATGTTAGAGGTAGGATCTCAGGTTTGGTATTAGAGGCATTGAGATATCACATCTCATGCTATCAGAAGGGTATCAGGATTGGAATGGGAAGGAGTTGGATATCACATCTCATGCTAAAGGGAGGGTCTCAGGTTTGGATGGGGAAGGATTTGGATATTACATCTCATGTTATAGGAAGGATCTCAGGTTTGGTATTAGAAGCATTGAGATATCACATCTCATGCTATCGGAAGGATCTCAGGTTTGGTATTAGAAGCATTGAGATATCACATCTCATGCTATAGGAAGGGTCTCAGGATTGGAATGGGAAGGACTTGGATATCACATCTCATGCTAAAGGAAGGGTCTCAGTTTTGGTAGAAGCATTGCGATATCACATCTCATGCTATAGGAAGGGTCTCAGGATTGGAATCGGAAGGAGTTGGATATCACATCTCATGCTATAGGAAGGGTCTCAGGTTTGGTATAAGCATTGAGATATCACATCTCTGCTATCGGAAGGGTCTCAGGATTGGATTGGGAAGGAGTTGGATATCACATCTCATGTTATAGGAAGGGTCTCCGGATTGGAATGTGAAGGATTTGGATATCACATCTCATGCTAAAGGAAGGGTCTCAGGTTTGGAATGGGAAGGAGTTGGATATGACATCTCTTGTTATAGGGAGGGTCTCAGGATTTGAATGGCAAGGTGTTGGATATCACATCTCATGCCATAGGAAGGGTCTCAGGTTTGGTATAAGCATTGAGATATCACATCTCTGCTATCGGAAGGGTCTCAGGATTGGATTGGGAAGGAGTTGGATATCCCTTCTCATGCTATAGGAAGGGTCTCAGATTGGAAAGGGAAGGAGTTGGATATCACATCTCATGCTATAGGGAGGGTTGACAGTTTTGATATTAGAAGCATTGAGATATCACATCTCATGCTATCGGAAGTGTCTCAGGATTGGAATGGGAAGGAGCTGGATATTACATCTCATGTTATAGGAAGGATCTCAGGTTTGGTATTAGAAGCATTGAGACATCACATCTCATGCTATAGGAAGGGTCTCAGGATTGGAATGGGAAGGAGTTGGATATCACATCTCATGCTATAGGAAGGGTCTCAGGTTTGGTATAAGCATTGAGATATCACATCTCATGCTATAGGAAGGGTCTCAGGATTGGAATGGGAAGGAGTTGTATATGACATCTCATGCCGTAGGAAGGGTCTCAGGTTTGGTATAAGCATTGAGATATCACATCTCTGCTATCAGAAGAGTCTCAGGATTGGAATGGGAAGGAGTTGGATATCCCATCTCATGTTATAGGAAGAGTCTCAGGTTTGGTATTAGAAGCATTGAGATATCACATCTCATGCTATAGGAAGTGTCTCAGGATTGGAATGGGAAGGACTTGGATATCACATCTCATGCTATAGGGAGGTTCTCAAGTTTGATATTAGAAGCATTGAGATATCACATCTCATGCTATAGGAAGAGTCTCAGGTTTGGGAAGGGAAGGATTTGGATTTCACATCTCATGCCATAGGAAGGGTCTCAGGTTTGGTATAAGCATTGAGATATCACATCTCTGCTATCGGAAGGGTCTCAGGATTGGATTGGGAAGGAGTTGGATATCACATCTCATGTTATAGGAAGGGTCTCCGGATTGGAATGTGAAGGATTTGGATATCACATCTCATGCTAAAGGAAGGGTCTCAGGTTTGGAATGGGAAGGAGTTGGATATGACATCTCTTGTTATAGGGAGGGTCTCAGGATTTGAATGGCAAGGAGTTGGATATCACATCTCATGCCATAGGAAGGGTCTCAGGTTTGGTATAAGCATTGAGATATCACATCTCTGCTATCGGAAGGGTCTCAGGATTGGATTGGGAAGGAGTTGGATATCCCTTCTCATGCTATAGGAAGGGTCTCAGGTTGGAATGGGAAGGAGTTGGATATCACATCTCATGCTAAAGGAAGGGTCTCAGGTTTGGTAGAAGCATTGAGATATCACATCTCATGCTATCGGAAGTGTCTCAGGATTGGAATGGGAAGGAGCTGGATATTACATCTCATGCTAAAGGAAGGGTCTCAGGTTTGGAACGGGAAGGAGTTGGATATCCGATCTCATGTTATAGGAAGGGTCTCAGGTTTGCTATAAGCATTGAGATATCACATCTCTGCTATCGGAAGTGTCTCAGGATTGGAATGGGAAGGAATTGGATATCCCATCTCATGTTATAGGACGGGTCTCAGGATTGTTATTAGAATCATTGAGATATCATATTGCATGCTGTATGAAGGGTCTAAGGATTGGAATGGGAAAGACTTGGATATCACATCTCATGCTATAGGAAGGGTCTCAGGTTTGGTATAAGCATTGAGATATCAAATCTCATGCTATAGGAAGGGTCTCAGGATTGGAATGGAAGGAGTTGGATATCACATCTCATGTTATAGGAAGGATCTCAGGTTTGGTATTAGAAGCATTGAGACATCACATCTCATGCTATAGGAAGGGTCTCAGGATTGGAATGGGAAGGAGTTGGATATCACATCTCATGCTATAGGAAGGGTCTCAGGTTTGGTATAAGCATTGAGATATCACATCTCATGCTATAGGAAGGGTCTCAGGATTGGAATGGGAAGGAGTTGTATATGACATCTCATGCCGTAGGAAGGGTCTCAGGTTTGGTATAAGCATTGAGATATCACATCTCTGCTATCAGAAGAGTCTCAGGATTGGAATGGGAAGGAGTTGGATATCCCATCTCATGTTATAGGAAGAGTCTCAGGTTTGGTATTAGAAGCATTGAGATATCACATCTCATGTTATAGGAAGTGTCTCAGGATTGGAATGGGAAGGACTTGGATATCACATCTCATGCTATAGGGAGGGTCTCAAGTTTGATATTAGAAGCATTGAGATATCACATCTCATGCTATAGGAAGAGTCTCAGGTTTGGGAAGGGAAGGATTTGGATTTCACATCTCATGTTATAGGATGGTTCTCATGTTTGGTTTTTGAAGCATTGAGATATCACATCTCATGCTATCGGAAGGGTCTCAGGTTTGGTATTAGAAGCATTGAGATATCACATCTCATGCTATAGGATTGGTCTCCGGATTGGAATGTGAAGGATTTGGATATCACATCTCATTCTAAAGGAAGGGTCTCAGGTTTGGAATGGGAAGGAGTTGGATATGACATCTCTTGTTATAGGGAGGGTCTCAGGATTTGAATGGCAAGGAGTTGGATATCACATCTCATGCCATAGGAAGGGTCTCAGGTTTGGTATAAGCATTGAGATATCACATCTCTGCTATCGGAAGGGTCTCAGGATTGGAATGGGAAGGACTTAGATATCACATCTCATGCTATAGGGAGGGTCTCAGTTTTGATATTAGAAGCATTGAGATATCACATCTCATGATATCGGAAGGGTCTCAGGATTGGAATGGGAGGAGCTGGATATCACATCTCATGCTAAAGGAAGGGTCTCAGGTTTGGAAGGGGAAGGATTTGGATATCACATCTCATGTTATAGGATGGGTCTCAGGTTTGGTATTAGAAGCATTGTGATATCACATCTCATGCTATAGGAAGTGTCTCAGGATTGGAATGGGAAGGAGTTGGATATCACATCTCATGCTATAGGAAGGGTTTCAGGTTTGGTAGAAGCATTGAGATATCACATCTCATGCTATAGGAAGAGTCTCAGGTTTGGGAAGGGAAGGATTTGGATTTCACATCTCATGTTATAGGATGGTTCTCATGTTTGGTTTTTGAAGCATTGAGATATCACATCTCATGCTATCGGAAGGGTCTCAGGTTTGGTATTAGAAGCATTGAGATATCACATCTCATGCTATAGGATTGGTCTCCGGATTGGAATGTGAAGGATTTGGATATCACATCTCATGCTAAAGGAAGGGTCTCAGGTTTGGAATGGGAAGGAGTTGGATATGACATCTCTTGTTATAGGGAGGGTCTCAGGATTTGAATGGCAAGGAGTTGGATATCACATCTCATGCCATAGGAAGGGTCTCAGGTTTGGTATAAGCATTGAGATATCACATCTCTGCAAGGGTCTCAGGATTGGATTGGGAAGGAGTTGGATATCACATCTCATGTTATAGGAAGGGTCTCCGGATTGGAATGTGAAGGATTTGGATATCACATCTCATGCTAAAGGAAGTATCTCAGGTTTGGAATGGGAAGGAGTTGGATATGACATCTCTTGTTATAGGGAGGGTCTCAGGATTTGAATGGCAAGGAGTTGGATATCACATCTCATGCCATAGGAAGGGTCTCAGGTTTGGTATAAGCATTGAGATATCACATCTCTGCTATCGGAAGGGTCTCAGGATTGGATTGGGAAGGAGTTGGATATCCCTTCTCATGCTATAGGAAGGGTCTCAGGTTGGAATGGGAAGGAGTTGGATATCACATCTCATGCTAAAGGAAGGGTCTCAGGTTTGGTAGAAGCATTGAGATATCACATCTCATGCTATCGGAAGTGTCTCAGGATTGGAATGGGAAGGAGCTGGATATTACATCTCATGCTAAAGGAAGGGTCTCAGGTTTGGAACGGGAAGGAGTTGGATATCCGATCTCATGTTATAGGAAGGGTCTCAGGTTTGGTATAAGCATTGAGATATCACATCTCTGCTATCGGAAGTGTCTCAGGATTGGAATGGGAAGGAATTGGATATCCCATCTCATGTTATAGGACGGGTCTCAGGATTGTTATTAGAATCATTGAGATATCATATTGCATGCTGTATGAAGGGTCTAAGGATTGGAATGGGAAAGACTTGGATATCACATCTCATGCTATAGGAAGGGTCTCAGGTTTGGTATAAGCATTGAGATATCAAATCTCATGCTATAGGAAGGGTCTCAGGATTGGAATGGAAGGAGTTGGATATCACATCTCATGTTATAGGAAGGATCTCAGGTTTGGTATTAGAAGCATTGAGACATCACATCTCATGCTATAGGAAGGGTCTCAGGATTGGAATGGGAAGGAGTTGGATATCACATCTCATGCTATAGGAAGGGTCTCAGGTTTGGTATAAGCATTGAGATATCACATCTCATGCTATAGGAAGGGTCTCAGGATTGGAATGGGAAGGAGTTGTATATGACATCTCATGCCGTAGGAAGGGTCTCAGGTTTGGTATAAGCATTGAGATATCACATCTCTGCTATCAGAAGAGTCTCAGGATTGGAATGGGAAGGAGTTGGATATCCCATCTCATGTTATAGGAAGAGTCTCAGGTTTGGTATTAGAAGCATTGAGATATCACATCTCATGCTATAGGAAGTGTCTCAGGATTGGAATGGGAAGGACTTGGATATCACATCTCATGCTATAGGGAGGGTCTCAAGTTTGATATTAGAAGCATTGAGATATCACATCTCATGCTATAGGAAGAGTCTCAGGTTTGGGAAGGGAAGGATTTGGATTTCACATCTCATGTTATAGGATGGTTCTCATGTTTGGTTTTTGAAGCATTGAGATATCACATCTCATGCTATCGGAAGGGTCTCAGGTTTGGTATTAGAAGCATTGAGATATCACATCTCATGCTATAGGATTGGTCTCCGGATTGGAATGTGAAGGATTTGGATATCACATCTCATGCTAAAGGAAGGGTCTCAGGTTTGGAATGGGAAGGAGTTGGATATGACATCTCTTGTTATAGGGAGGGTCTCAGGATTTGAATGGCAAGGAGTTGGATATCATATCTCATGCCATAGGAAGGGTCTCAGGTTTGGTATAAGCATTGAGATATCACATCTCTGCTATCGGAAGGGTCTCAGGATTGGAATGGGAAGGACTTAGATATCACATCTCATGCTATAGGGAGGGTCTCAGTTTTGATATTAGAAGCATTGAGATATCACATCTCATGCTATCGGAAGGGTCTCAGGATTGGAATGGGAGGAGCTGGATATCACATCTCATGCTAAAGGAAGGGTCTCAGGTTTGGAAGGGGAAGGATTTGGATATCACATCTCATGTTATAGGATGGGTCTCAGGTTTGGTATTAGAAGCATTGTGATATCACATCTCATGCTATAGGAAGTGTCTCAGGATTGGAATGGGAAGGAGTTGGATATCACATCTCATGCTATAGGAAGGGTTTCAGGTTTGGTAGAAGCATTGAGATATCACATCTCATGCTATAGGAAGAGTCTCAGGTTTGGGAAGGGAAGGATTTGGATTTCACATCTCATGTTATAGGATGGTTCTCATGTTTGGTTTTTGAAGCATTGAGATATCACATCTCATGCTATCGGAAGGGTCTCAGGTTTGGTATTAGAAGCATTGAGATATCACATCTCATGCTATAGGATTGGTCTCCGGATTGGAATGTGAAGGATTTGGATATCACATCTCATGCTAAAGGAAGGGTCTCAGGTTTGGAATGGGAAGGAGTTGGATATGACATCTCTTGTTATAGGGAGGGTCTCAGGATTTGAATGGCAAGGAGTTGGATATCACATCTCATGCCATAGGAAGGGTCTCAGGTTTGGTATAAGCATTGAGATATCACATCTCTGCAAGGGTCTCAGGATTGGATTGGGAAGGAGTTGGATATCACATCTCATGTTATAGGAAGGGTCTCCGGATTGGAATGTGAAGGATTTGGATATCACATCTCATGCTAAAGGAAGGGTCTCAGGTTTGGAATGGGAAGGAGTTGGATATGACATCTCTTGTTATAGGGAGGGTCTCAGGATTTGAATGGCAAGGAGTTGGATATCACATCTCATGCCATAGGAAGGGTCTCAGGTTTGGTATAAGCATTGAGATATCACATCTCTGCTATCGGAAGGGTCTCAGGATTGGATTGGGAAGGAGTTGGATATCCCTTCTCATGCTATAGGAAGGGTCTCAGGTTGGAATGGGAAGGAGTTGGATATCACATCTCATGCTAAAGGAAGGGTCTCAGGTTTGGTAGACGCATTGAGATATCACATCTCATGCTATAGGAAGGGTCTCAGGATTGGAATGGGAAGGACTTAGATATCACATATCATGCTATAGGGAGGGTTTCAGTTTTGATATTAGAAGCATTGAGATATCACATCTCATGCTATCGGAAGTGTCTCAGGATTGGAATGGGAAGGAGCTGGATATTACATCTCATGCTCAAGGAAGGGTCTCAGGTTTGGAACGGGAAGGAGTTGGATATCCGATCTCATGTTATAGGAAGGGTCTCAGGTTTGGTATAAGCATTGAGATATCACATCTCTGCTATCGCAAGTGTCTCAGGATTGGAATGGGAAGGAATTGGATATCCCATCTCATGTTATAGGACGGGTCTCAGGATTGTTATTAGAATCATTGAGATATCATTTTGCATGCTGTAGGAAGGGTCTAAGGATTGGAATGGGAAAGACTTGGATATCACATCTCATGCTATAGGAAGGGTCTCAGGATTGGAATGGAAGGAGTTGGATATCACATCTCATGTTATAGGAAGGATCTCAGGTTTGGTATTAGAAGCATTGAGACATCAAATCTCATGCTATAGGAAGGGTCTCAGGATTGGAATGGGAAGGAGTTGGATATCACATCTCATGCTATAGGAAGGGTCTCAGGTTTGGTATAAGCATTGAGATATCACATCTCATGCTATAGGAAGGGTCTCAGGATTGGAATGGGAAGGAGTTGTATATGACATCTCATGCCGTAGGAAGGGTCTCAGGTTTGGTATAAGCATTGAGATATCACATCTCTGCTATCAGAAGAGTCTCAGGATTGGAATGGGAAGGAGTTGGATATCCCATCTCATGTTATAGGAAGAGTCTCAGGTTTGGTATTAGAAGCATTGAGATATCACATCTCATGCTATAGGAAGTGTCTCAGGATTGGAATGGGAAGGACTTGGATATCACATCTCATGCTATAGGGAGGGTCTCAAGTTTGATATTAGAAGCATTGAGATATCACATCTCATGCTATAGGAAGAGTCTCAGGTTTGGGAAGGGAAGGATTTGGATTTCACATCTCATGTTATAGGATGGTTCTCATGTTTGGTTTTTGAAGCATTGAGATATCACATCTCATGCTATCGGAAGGGTCTCAGGTTTGGTATTAGAAGCATTGAGATATCACATCTCATGCTATAGGATTGGTCTCCGGATTGGAATGTGAAGGATTTGGATATCACATCTCATGCTAAAGGAAGGGTCTCAGGTTTGGAATGGGAAGGAGTTGGATATGACATCTCTTGTTATAGGGATGGTCTCAGGATTTGAATGGCAAGGAGTTGGATATCACATCTCATGCCATAGGAAGGGTCTCAGGTTTGGTATAAGCATTGAGATATCACATCTCTGCTATCGGAAGGGTCTCAGGATTGGAATGGGAAGGACTTAGATATCACATCTCATGCTATAGGGAGGGTCTCAGGATTGGAATGGGAGGAGCTGGATATCACATCTCATGCTAAAGGAAGGGTCTCAGGTTTGGAAGGGGAAGGATTTGGATATCACATCTCATGTTATAGGATGGGTTTCAGGTTTGGTATTAGAAGCATTGTGATATCACATCTCATGCTATCGGAAGGGTCTCAGGATTGGAATGGGAGGAGCTGGATATCACATCTCATGCTAAAGGAAGGGTCTCAGGTTTGGAAGGGGAAGGATTTGGATATCACATCTCATGTTATAGGATGGGTTTCAGGTTTGGTATTAGAAGCATTGTGATATCACATCTCATGCTATAGGAAGTGTCTCAGGATTGGAATGGGAAGGAGTTGGATATCACATCTCATGCTATAGGAAGGGTTTCAGGTTTGGTAGAAGCATTGAGATATCACATCTCATGCTATAGGAAGAGTCTCAGGTTTGGGAAGGGAAGGATTTGGATTTCACATCTCATGTTATAGGATGGTTCTCATGTTTGGTTTTTGAAGCATTGAGATATCACATCTCATGCTATCGGAAGGGTCTCAGGTTTGGTATTAGAAGCATTGAGATATCACATCTCATGCTATAGGATTGGTCTCTAGATTGGAATGTGAAGGATTTGGATATCACATCTCATGCTAAAGGAAGGGTCTCAGGTTTGGAATGGGAAGGAGTTGGATATGACATCTCTTGTTATAGGGAGGGTCTCAGGATTTGAATGGCAAGGAGTTGGATATCACATCTCATGCCATAGGAAGGGTCTCAGGTTTGGTATAAGCATTGAGATATCACATCTCTGCTATCGGAAGGGTCTCAGGATTGGATTGGGAAGGAGTTGGATATCACATCTCATGTTATAGGAAGGGTCTCCGGATTGGAATGTGAAGGATTTGGATATCACATCTCATGCTAAAGGAAGGGTCTCAGGTTTGGAATGGGAAGGAGTTGGATATGACATCTCTTGTTATAGGGAGGGTCTCAGGATTTGAATGGCAAGGAGTTGGATATCACATCTCATGCCATAGGAAGGGTCTCAGGTTTGGTATAAGCATTGAGATATCACATCTCTGCTATCGGAAGGGTCTCAGGATTGGATTGGGAAGGAGTTGGATATCCCTTCTCATGCTATAGGAAGGGTCTCAGGTTGGAATGGGAAGGAGTTGGATATCACATCTCATGCTAAAGGAAGGGTCTCAGGTTTGGTAGAAGCATTGAGATATCACATCTCATGCTATAGGAAGGGTCTCAGGATTGGAATGGGAAGGACTTAGATATCACATATCATGCTATAGGGAGGGTTTCAGTTTTGATATTAGAAGCATTGAGATATCACATCTCATGCTATCGGAAGTGTCTCAGGATTGGAATGGGAAGGAGCTGGATATTACATCTCATGCTAAAGGAAGGGTCTCAGGTTTGGAACGGGAAGGAGTTGGATATCCGATCTCATGTTATAGGAAGGGTCTCAGGTTTGGTATAAGCATTGAGATATCACATCTCTGCTATCGGAAGTGTCTCAGGATTGGAATGGGAAGGAATTGGATATCCCATCTCATGTTATAGGACGGGTCTCAGGATTGTTATTAGAATCATTGAGATATCATATTGCATGCTGTAGGAAGGGTCTAAGGATTGGAATGGGAAAGACTTGGATATCACATCTCATGCTATAGGAAGAGTCTCAGGTTTGGTATAAGCATTGAGATATCAAATCTCATGCTATAGGAAGGGTCTCAGGATTGGAATGGAAGGAGTTGGATATCACATCTCATGTTATAGGAAGGATCTCAGGTTTGGTATTAGAAGCATTGAGACATCACATCTCATGCTATAGGAAGGGTCTCAGGATTGGAATGGGAAGGAGTTGGATATCACATCTCATGCTATAGGAAGGGTCTCAGGATTGGAATGGGAAGGAGTTGTATATGACATCTCATGCCGTAGGAAGGGTCTCAGGTTTGGTAAAAGCATTGAGATATCACATCTCATGCTATAGGAAGTGTCTCAGGATTGGAATGGGAAGGACTTGGATATCACATCTCATGCTATAGGGAGGGTCTCAAGTTTGATATTAGAAGCATTGAGATATCACATCTCATGCTATAGGAAGAGTCTCAGGTTTGGGAAGGGAAGGATTTGGATTTCACATCTCATGTTATAGGATGGTTCTCATGTTTGGTTTTTGAAGCATTGAGATATTACATCTCATGCTATCGGAAGGGTCTCAGGTTTGGTATTAGAAGCATTGAGATATCACATCTCATGCTATAGGATTGGTCTAGGGGTTGGAATGTGAAGGATTTGGATATCACATCTCATGCTAAAGGAAGGGTCTCAGGTTTGGAATGGGAAGGAGTTGGATATGACATCTCTTGTTATAGGGAGGGTCTCAGGATTTGAATGGCAAGGAGTTGGATATCACATCTCATGCCATAGGAAGGGTCTCAGGTTTGGTATAAGCATTGAGATATCACATCTCTGCTATCGGAAGGGTCTCAGGATTGGAATGGGAAGGACTTAGATATCACATCTCATGCTATAGGGAGGGTCTCAGTTTTGATATTAGAAGCATTGAGATATCACATCTCATGCTATCGGAAGGGTCTCAGGATTGGAGTGGGAGGAGCTGGATATCACATCTCATGCTAAAGGAAGGGTCTCAGGTTTGGAAGGGGAAGGATTTGGATATCACATCTCATGTTATAGAATGGGTCTCAGGTTTGGTATTAGAAGCATTGTGATATCACATCTCATGCTATAGGAAGTGTCTCAGGATTGGAATGGGAAGGAGTTGTATATCACATCTTATGCTATAGGAAGGGTTTCAGGTTTGGTAGAAGCATTGAGATATCACATCTCATGCTATAGGAAGAGTCTCAGGTTTGGGAAGGGAAGGATTTGGATTTCACATCTCATGTTATAGGATGGTTCTCATGTTTGGTTTTTGAAGCATTGAGATATCACATCTCATGCTATCGGAAGGGTCTCAGGTTTGGTATTAGAAGCATTGAGATATCACATCTCATGCTATAGGATTGGTCTCTGGATTGGAATGTGAAGGATTTGGATATCACATCTCATGCTAAAGGAAGGGTCTCAGGTTTGGAATGGGAAGGAGTTGGATATGACATCTCTTGTTATAGGGAGGGTCTCAGGATTTGAATGGCAAGGAGTTGGATATCACATCTCATGCCATAGGAAGGGTCTCAGGTTTGGTATTAGAAGCCTTGAGATATCACATCTCATGGTATAATAAGGGTCTCAGGATTGGAATGGGAAGGAGTTGGATATCACATCTCAAGCTATTTCAGGATTGGAATGGGAAGGAGTTTGATATCACATCTCAAGCTATAGGAAGTGTCTCAGGTTTGGGAAGGGAAGGATTGGGATTTCACATCTCATGTTATAGGATGGTTCTCATGTTTGGTTTTAGAAGCATTGAGATATCACATCTCATGCTATCGGAAGGGTCTCAGGTTTGGAATGGGAAGGAGTTGAATATCACATCTCATGTTATAGGAAGCATCTCAGGTTTGGTATTAGAAGCATTGAGATATCACATCTCATGCTATAGGAAGGGTCTCAGGATTGGATTGGGAAGGAGTTGGACATCCCTTCTCATGCTATAGGAAGGGTCTCATGTTGGAATGGGAAGGAGTTGGATATCATATCTCATGTTATAGGAAGGGTCTCAAGATTGAAATGGGAAGTATTTGGATATCACATCTCTTGCTATATGAAGGGTCTCAGGTTTTTTATTAGAAACATTGAGATATCACATCTCATGCTATCGGAAGGGTTTCAGGATTGGAATGGGAAGGATTTGGATATCATATCTCATGCTAAAGGAAGGGTCTCAGGTTTGGTATAAGCATTGAGATATCACATCTCTGCTATCGGAAGGGTCTCAGGATTGGATTGGGAAGGAGTTGGACATCCCTTCTCATGCTATAGGAAGGGTCTCATGTTGGAATGGGAAGGAGTTGGATATCATATCTCATGTAATAGGAAGGGTCTCAAGATTGAAATGGGAAGTATTTGGATATCACATCTCTTGCTATATGAAGGGTCTCAGGTTTTTTATTAGAAACATTGAGATATCACATCTCATGCTATCGGAAGGGTTTCAGGATTGGAATGGGAAGGATTTCGATATCATATCTCATGTTATAGGACGGGTCCCAGGTTTGGTATTAGAAGCATTGAGATATCACATCTTATGGTATAGGAAGGGTCTCAGGTTTGGAATGGGAAGTAGTTGGATATCACATCTCATCCAATAGGAAGGGTCTCAGGTTTGGAATGGGAAGGATTTGGATATCACATCTCTTGCTATAGGAAGGGTCTCAGGTTTTTTATTAGAAACATTGAGATATCACATCTCATGCTACAGGAAGGGTTTAAGGATTGGAATGGGAAGGAGTTGGATATCCCTTCTCATGCTATAGGAAGGGTCTCAGGTTGGAATGGGAAGGATTTGGATATCACATCTCTTGCTATAGGAAGGGTCTCAGGTTTTTTATTAGAAACATTGAGATATCACATCTCATGCTATAGGAAGGGTTTAAGGATTGGAATGGGAAGGATTTGGATATCACATCTCATGCTAAAGGAAGGGTCTCAGGTTTGGAAGGGGAAGGATTTGGATATCACATCTCATGTTATTTGACCGGTCTCAGGTTTGGTATTAGAAGCATTGAGATATCAAGTCTCATGGTATAGGACGGGAGTTTGATATCACATCATGCCATGGTATGGGTCTCAGGTTTTGTAGAAGCATTGGGATATCACATCTCATGCTATCGGAAGGGTATCAGGATTGGATTTGGAAGGAGTTGTTGGATATCCCATCTCATGCTATAGGAAAGGTCTCAGGTTGGAATGGGAAAGAGTTGGATATCACATCTCATGTTATAGGAAGGGTCTCAAGATTGGAATGGGAAGGACTTGGATATCACATCTCATGCTGTAGGAAGGCTCTCAGGTTTGGAAAGGGAAGGAGTTGGTTATCACATTTCATGTTAGAGGTAGGATCTCAGGTTTGGTATTAGAGGCATTGAGATATCACATCTCATGCTATCAGAAGGGTATCAGGATTGGAATGGGAAGGAGTTGGATATCATATCTCATGCTAAAGGGAGGGTCTCAGGTTTGGATGGGGAAGGATTTGGATATCACATCTCATGTTATAGGAAGGATCTCAGGTTTGGTATTAGAAGCATTGAGATATCACATCTCATGCTATCGGAAGGATCTCAGGTTTGGTATTAGAAGCATTGAGATATCACATCTCATGCTATAGGAAGGGTCTCAGGATTGGAATGGGAAGGACTTGGATATCACATCTCATGCTAAAGGAAGGGTCTCAGTTTTGGTAGAAGCATTGCGATATCACATCTCATGCTATAGGAAGGGTCTCAGGATTGGAATCGGAAGGAGTTGGATATCACATCTCATGCTATAGGAAGGGTCTCAGGTTTGGTATAAGCATTGAGATATCACATCTCTGCTATCGGAAGGGTCTCAGGATTGGATTGGGAAGGAGTTGGATATCACATCTCATGTTATAGGAAGGGTCTCCGGATTGGAATGTGAAGGATTTGGATATCACATCTCATGCTAAAGGAAGGGTCTCAGGTTTGGAATGGGAAGGAGTTGGATATGACATCTCATGCCATAGGAAGGGTCTCAGGTTTGGTATAAGCATTGAGATATCACATCTCTGCTATCGGAAGGGTCTCAGGATTGGATTGGGAAGGAGTTGGATATCCCTTCTCATGCTATAGGAAGGGTCTCAGGTTGGAATGGGAAGGAGTTGGATATCACATCTCATGCTATAGGGAGGGTTTCAGTTTTGATATTAGAAGCATTGAGATATCACATCTCATGCAATCGGAAGTGTCTCAGGATTGGAATGGGAAGGAGCTGGATATTACATCTCATGCTAAAGGAAGGGTCTCAGGTTTGGAACGGGAAGGAGTTGGATATCCGATCTCATGTTATAGGAAGGGTCTCAGGTTTGGTATAAGCATTGAGATATCAGATCTCTGCTATCGGAAGTGTCTCAGGATTGGAATGGGAAGGAGTTGGATATCCCATCTCATGTTATAGGACGGGTCTCAGGATTGTTATTAGAATCATTGAGATATCATATTGCATGCTGTAGGAAGGGTCTAAGGATTAGAATGGGAAAGACTTGGATATCACATCTCATGCTATAGGAAGGGTCTCAGGTTTGGTATAAGCATTGAGATATCAAATCTCATGCTATAGGAAGGGTCTCAGGATTGGAATGGAAGGAGTTGGATATCACATCTCATGTTATAGGAAGGATCTCAGGTTTGGTATTAGAAGCATTGAGACATCACATCTCATGCTATAGGAAGGGTCTCAGGATTGGAATGGGAAGGAGTTGGATATCACATCTCATGCTATAGGAAGTGTCTCAGGTTTGGTATAAGCATTGAGATATCACATCTCATGCTATAGGAAGGGTCTCAGGATTGGAATGGGAAGGAGTTGTATATGACATCTCATGCCGTAGGAAGGGTCTCAGGTTTGGTATAAGCATTGAGATATCACATCTCTGCTATCAGAAGAGTCTCAGGATTGGAATGGGAAGGAGTTGGATATCCCATCTCATGTTATAGGAAGAGTCTCAGGTTTGGTATTAGAAGCATTGAGATATCACATCTCATGCTATAGGAAGTGTCTCAGGATTGGAATGGGAAGGACTTGGATATCACATCTCATGCTATCGGAAGGGTCTCAGGTTTGGTATTAGAAGCATTGAGATATCACATCTCATGCTATAGGATTGGTCTCTGGATTGGAATGTGAAGGATTTGGATATCACATCTCATGCTAAAGGAAGGGTCTCAGGTTTGGAATGGGAAGGAGTTGGATATGACATCTCTTGTTATAGGGAGGGTCTCAGGATTTGAATGGCAAGGAGTTGGATATCACATCTCATGCCATAGGAAGGGTCTCAGGTTTGGTATAAGCATTGAGATATCACATCTCTGCTATCGGAAGTGTCTCAGGATTGGAATGGGAAGGAATTGGATATCCCATCTCATGTTATAGGACGGGTCTCAGGTTTGGTATTAGAAGCATTGAGACATCACATCTCATGCTATAGGAAGGGTCTCAGGATTGGAATGGGAAGGAGTTGGATATCACATCTCATGCTATAGGAAGGGTCTCAGGTTTGGTATAAGCATTGAGATATCACATCTCATGCTATAGGAAGGGTCTCAGGATTGGAATGGGAAGGAGTTGTATATGACATCTCATGCCATAGGAAGGGTCTCAGGTTTGGTATAAGCATTGAGATATCACAACCCTGCTATCGGAAGGGTCTCAGGATTGGAATGGGAAGGACTTAAATATCACATCTCATGCTATAGGGAGGGTCTCAGTTTTGATATTAGAAGCATTGAGATATCACATCTCATGCTATCGGAAGGGTCTCAGGATTGGAATGGGAGGAGCTGGATATCACATCTCATGCTATAGGAAGAGTCTCAGGTTTGGGAAGGGAAGGATTTGGATTTCACATCTCATGTTATAGGATGGTTCTCATGTTTGGTTTTTGAAGCATTGAGATATCACATCTCATGCTATCGGAAGGGTCTCAGGTTTGGTATTAGAAGCATTGAGATATCACATCTCATGCTATAGGATTGGTCTCTGGATTGGAATGTGAAGGATTTGGATATCACATCTCATGCTAAAGGAAGCGTCTCAGGTTTGGAATGGGAAGGAGTTGGATATGACATCTCTTGTTATAGGGAGGGTCTCAGGATTTGAAAGGCAAGGAGTTGGATATCACATCTCATGCCATAGGAAGGGTCTCAGGTTTGGTATTAGAAGCCTTGAGATATCACATCTCATGGTATAATAAGGGTCTCAGGATTGGAATGGGAAGGAGTTGGATATCACATCTCAAGCTATTTCAGGATTGGAATGGAAAGGAGTTTGATATCACATCTCAAGCTATAGGAAGGGTCTCAGGTTTGGGAAGGGAAGGATTGGGATTTCACATCTCATGTTATAGGATGGTTCTCATGTTTGGTTTTAGAAGCATTGAGATATCACATCTCATGCTATCGGAAGGGTCTCAGGTTTGGAATGGGAAGGAGTTGGATATCACATCTCATGTTATAGGAAGCATCTCAGGTTTGGTATTAGAAGCATTGAGATATCACATCTCATGCTATAGGAAGGGTCTCAGGATTTGAATGTGAAGGATTTGGATATCAAATCTCATGCTAAAGGAAGGGTCTCAGGTTTGGTATAAGCATTGAGATATCACATCTCTGCTATCGGAAGGGTCTCAGGATTGGATTGGGAAGGAGTTGGACATCCCTTTTCATGCTATAGGAAGGGTCTCATGTTGGAATGGGAAGGAGTTGGATATCATATCTCATGTTATAGGAAGGGTCTCAAGATTGAAATGGGAAGGATTTGGATATCACATCTCTTGCTATATGAAGGGTCTCAGGTTTTTTATTAGAAACATTGAGATATCACATCTCATGCTATCGGAAGGGTTTCAGGATTGGAATGGGAAGGATTTGGATATCATATCTCATGTTATAGGACGGGTCCCAGGTTTGGTATTAGAAGCATTGAGATATCACATCTTATGGTATAGGAAGGGTCTCAGGTTTGGAATGGGAAGGAGTTGGATATCACATCTCATCCAATAGGAAGGGTCTCAGGTTTGGAATGGGAAGGAATTGGATATCACATCTCATGTTATAGGAAGGATCTCAGGATTGGAATGGGAAGGAGTTGGATATCCCTTCTCATGCTATAGGAAGGGTCTCAGGTTAGAATGGGAAGGATTTGGATATCACACCTCTTGCTATAGGAAGGGTCTCAGGTTTTTTATTAGAAACATTGAGATATCACATCTCATGCTATAGGAAGGGTTTAAGGATTGGAATGGGAAGGAGTTGGATATCCCTTCCCATGCTATAGGAAGGGTCTCAGGTTGGAATGGGAAGGATTTGGATATCACATCTCTTGCTATAGGAAGGGTCTCAGGTTTTTTATTAGAAACATTGAGATATCACATCTCATGCTATAGGAAGGGTTTAAGGATTGGAATGGGAAGGATTTGGATATCACATCTCATGCTAAAGGAAGGGTCTCAGGTTTGGAAGGGGAAGGATTTGGATATCACATCTCATGTTATTTGACCGGTCTCAGGTTTGGTATTAGAAGCATTGAGATATCAAGTCTCATGGTATAGGACGGGAGTTTGATATCACATCATGCCATGGTATGGGTCTCAGGTTTTGTAGAAGCATTGGGATATCACATCTCATGCTATCGGAAGGGTATCAGGATTGGATTTGGAAGGAGTTGTTGGATATCCCATCTCATGCTATAGGAAAGGTCTCAGGTTGGAATGGGAAAGAGTTGGATATCACATCTCATGTTATAGGAAGGGTCTCAAGATTGGAATGGGAAGGACTTGGATATCACATCTCATGCTGTAGGAAGGCTCTCAGGTTTGGAAAGGGAAGGAGTTGGATATCACATTTCATGTTAGAGTTAGGATCTCAGGTTTGGTATTAGAGGCATTGAGATATCACATCTCATGCTATCAGAAGGGTATCAGGATTGGAATGGGAAGGAGTTGGATATCACATCTCATGCTAAAGGGAGGGTCTCAGGTTTGGATGGGGAAGGATTTGGATATCACATCTCATGTTATAGGAAGGATCTCAGGTTTGGTATTAGAAGCATTGAGATATCACATCTCATGCTATCGGAAGGATCTCAGGTTTGGTATTAGAAGCATTGAGATATCACATCTCATGCTATAGGAAGGGTCTCAGGATTGGAATGGGAAGGACTTGGATATCACATCTCATGCTAAAGGAAGGGTCTCAGTTTTGGTAGAAGCATTGCGATATCACATCTCATGCTATAGGAAGGGTCTCAGGATTGGAATCGGAAGGAGTTGGATATCACATCTCATGCTATAGGAAGGGTCTCAGGTTTGGTATAAGCATTGAGATATCACATCTCTGCTATCGGAAGGGTCTCAGGATTGGATTGGGAAGGAGTTGGATATCACATCTCATGTTATAGGAAGGGTCTCCGGATTGGAATGTGAAGGATTTGGATATCACATCTCATGCTAAAGGAAGGGTCTCAGGTTTGGAATGGGAAGGAGTTGGATATGACATCTCTTGTTATAGGGAGGGTCTCAGGATTTGAATGGCAAGGTGTTGGATATCACATCTCATGCCATAGGAAGGGTCTCAGGTTTGGTATAAGCATTGAGATATCACATCTCTGCTATCGGAAGGGTCTCAGGATTGGATTGGGAAGGAGTTGGATATCCCTGGGTTCCTGGGAGCCTAAAGTCGCAGAGGCTTATGCTAGGATTCCGGATAATACCAAGCACTACTTTAAAGACAGTGTGCTGATCAATGGAGTAGATACTCCAGCTCTTAGGGATAGTGGGTGCAGTCGCACTGTAGTGGATTCTACCTTGGTAGACTCAGAGGAAGTTGCCAGAGCTACTCTGATGCCCACTAAATTGGCTGACGGCCCCCTCCGTATGTTTCCAGTAATACCTGTAAATCTTACTTTAAATGGTACAGCAGTCAGGATTCCAGTGAGCATTCAGAGAAACGTCCCGGGAAAGGTCTTGTTAGGTAATGATCTCAGAGCTTTAGGGCTCGTAGGAGACACTGCCAAAAGACCCTACACACGGTCTCAAGCACGGGCAGCATTGGCCAAGTCCAATACGCCGCCCCAGCCGAAGGGGAAACCCAAGGCGAAAGGAGTCAACAAGTCACGATGGGGGAAAGAGAATATTCCCCCGAGCTCGCCTACCACTGCGGTGGAGGAACCCCACCACCTTCCGCACTGTCCTCAGAAGTTATAGCGTCAAGCTGCGCTTCCTGCCACGCCACGATTCTTTGGATCATTTCCAATTTCGTGCCTTGAGAGGAAACACCTCTCTCCGCACACATCTTCTTCAATGTTTCTGATTTGGAAGCATTTAAAGTTAACAAGGTATTTGTTTCCATACTGTTAGATAGGACTATGGCTTTTTTAAAGTTATACTACAACAATTCACTACGTGTCCTGGTTGGAATAACCTGAAATGCCTTAGTTCGTGCGCAACACTGGATACCTTCAGTCGTATCCCACCGCTGTACACCAATTTGTTAAGACGGATTTCTGAACTCTGTCCTGGTGGCGCAGAAGTTCAGAAGGCCAACCTAATTACTTGGAACAGGGTAACCTCTGGACGAGCCAGACCAATCAAGGTAGCGATTGCGGCGGTCAAGACTAGGTCTCAAGAGGGGTGAGGGTGACTGAAAGCCCGCAATGAGCACACAAAACCAGAACACTTACAAACTACTCCAAAGAGGTGTTATATAAAAATATATACACGTTTATTTTAAGGCCTTTAAAACAATGACCGTAGCGAGAAAATCACAATATCACAATATTAAACCAACACATACCATATCAAGACAATATATATACAAATACGACAGTCGCAAGCGTTATACGCATGAAATGTGTAGTCCACCTGAAAGGGAAGGAAAACAGGCAGTGCGATAATGCTTTAGACTCAGTTCGCCTTCAGCGGCACCTAACTAGATGGAAGTCCGAGCCCTGCGAAGAGTGGAGCCTTGTGCTCAAAGTACCTGCACGCGCTGGTGCCAACGGGCAAAAGGGGAAGCTCTTCGAAGGAAGTCAGGCAGTTCAGATTAGTGCACTAAAGAAGAAGAACAGGTTCCGCGACTCAAGCGCAGCCTCCACAGTGGGCAGAAGCAGAGCGCGAGTACGGACAAAAGGGTGCTGTTTTACACAGCGGGGAAAAGCAATGGGCTACTGCAGGAGGGCGACCAGATCCTAGCTATGCTACTCACCGGTCCCCGATGCAAGCAGACCCAGGCTTCTCCACGTCAGTTTCAGCAGCTGGCAGGTTCAGAAGAGCCGGGAATGCCTCGTCGTCGTGTAGAGCAAAAAGACGTCCCAATCGAAGAAACCTGCACAGTTTGTTGCCGCAGCAGGACAACGGAGCGGCCGTGTGTATCTGAGCCAAATGTACACTCCTCCCTTCCGACCTGGGAACGCCAAGTGTACGAAGCGTGGGAGAGTGACAAGGACTCGAGATACTACACAACCTGGCGGCGGTTACAGAGCAGGACTCCCGTGTAAGCTGGTCAGTCAACTGGATGGCCCAGAGACGCTTCCGAAGGCTTACTGGCAGGAGATGATGAAGTTGCCGAGAATAGCTGTTCCTGCTATTCCAAAGGTCGAAGCACCAGTACAGGCCTTCTGGTTCGATCAAAGGAGGAAAGGGTTTCACAGGACGACAGCAGTGCAAAGGAGGAGTCCTTCAGCGGGTCACCAGCGATTCCTCGGTCCAGCCTCTTGGTTGCAGGATACTTGGCTCCTGTATTCCTTCGTTCGTGAGAACTCAGGAGATCGACATGGTAGTGGTGTTTCCAGCCCCCTCTTATCCACGGTTCCCTTCGCGCCAAAACGGAGGGGACCCAATGGGAGATCCGCACATCAAACACGCACACCATTCGTGGACCAATCACGGACCACGGTGGTCCCAGGCATTCACACCACCCTAGACTCTCTGGCACCCAGGATGTGTATTGGGACCAGACATCCCAGCCCACACCCTGGAGGCACACATACGACATGTAGAAGCCCGCGAAAGCATCCGTGTTTCGCGGGAAAGTACATGACCAAAAAAAGGAAGGCCCCGGGTCGGCTCGACCTGGGGAAGGTGAAGGGAGCAAGACGGTCAGTGGACAAGACAAAGGAGCCTCGTGGTCTGGCCATTTTGGGAGCCAGGCCACCATTTTGGGTTCAGCGCGAAAAACGCACTTAGAACGCCAAAAGGAGCTCAAAATACACAAAACGATCGCTGCCACCATTCCAGTCCCTGAATGACTTGCACCGATCAAATACCATCCTAAATGAGTATCTAGGGCCTGTAGAAGGCTAGAGACCCAAGAGAGCTGTAACTTAGCTTACAGTGCCCTCTTGTGTCATGTTGCACTAAAGCCGCAACATGGTAAAAGAAACTACGGGAAACAGCGTTCCCCGGTACTGACTGTCTTAAGGGCATGTCAGTTTCCCCGTAAGAAAGGAGCGAAAGCAAAGAGGAGTGCGGCAGAAGGCTGCACTTCTCTGGCAAAGTCAAGAACAAGGTGAAAAACAACAGCAAAAAGTTTAGGGGTTGCCACATGGAAGGAAAATTACCTACAATTTACGAAATCTTTCCTAACACATTCCAATCCTGAGACCCTTCTGATAGCATGAGATGTGATATCTCAATGCCTCTAATACCAAACCTGAGATCCTACCTCTAACATGAAATGTGATATCCAACTCCTTCCCCTTCCAAACCTGAGAGCCTTCCTATAGCATGAAATGTGATATCCAAGTCCTTCCCATTCCAATCCTGAGACCCTTCCTATAACATGAGATGTGATATCCAACTCCTTCCCATTCCAACCTGAGACCCTTCCTATAGCATGACATGGGATATCCAACTCCTTCCAAATCCAATCCTGATACCCTTCCGATAGCATGAGATGTGATATCACAATGCTTCTACAAAACCTGAGACCCATACAAGGCATGAGATGTGATATCAAACTCCTTCCCATTCCAATCCTGAGACACTTCCTATAGCATCAGATGTGATATCTCAATGCTTCTAATACCAAACCTGAGACTCTTCCTATAACATGAGATGGGATATCCAACTCCTTCCCATTCCAATCCTGAGACCCTTCCGATAGCAGAGATGTGATATCTCAATGCTTATACCAAACCTGAGACCCTTCCTATGGCATGAGTTGTCATATACAACTCCTTCCCATTCCAATCCTGAGACCCTTCCTATAGCATGAGATGTGATATCTCAATGCTTCTAATACCAAACCTGAGATCCTTCCTATAACATGAGATGTGATATCCAACTCCTTCCCATTCCAATCCTGAGGCCCTTCCTATAGCATGAGATGTGACATCTCAATGTTTATACCAAACCTGAGAACCTTCCTATAGCATGAGATGTGATATCCAACTCCTTCCCATTCCAATCCTGAGACCCTTCCTATAGCATGAGATGTGCTATCTCAATGCCTCTAATACCAAACCTGAGATCCTTCCTCTAACATGAAATGTGATATCCAACTCCTTCCCTTTCCAAACCTGAGAGCCTACCTATAGCATGAGATGTGATATTCAAGTCCTTCCCATTCCAATCCTTAGACCCTTCCTACAGCATGCAATATGATATCTCAATGATTCTAATAACAAACCTGAGACCCGTCCTATAAAATGAGATGGGTATCCAACTCCTTCCCATTCCAATCCTGAGACACTTTCGATAGCAGAGATGTGATACCTCAATGCTTATACCAAACCTGAGAACCTTCCTATAGCATGAGATGTAATATCCAACTCCTTCCCATTCCAATCCTGAGACCCTTCCTACAGCATGCGATGTGATATCTCAATGCTTCTAATACCAAACCTGAGACCCATCCTATAACATGAGATGGGATATCCAACTCCTTCCCGTTCCAAACCTGAGACCCTTCCTATAGCATGAGATGTGATATCCAACTCCTTCCCATCCCAATCCTGAGACACTTCCGATTGCAGAGATGTGATATCTCAATGCTTATACCAAACCTGAGACTCTTCCTATAACATGAGATGTGATATCCAACTCCTTCCCGTTCCAAACCTGAGACCCTTCCTATAGCATGAGATGTGATATCCAACTCCTTCCCATTCCAATCCTGAGACCCTTCCGATAGCATGAGATGTGATAGCTCAATGCTTCTAATACCAAACCTGAGATCCTTCTTATAACATGTGATGTGATATCCAAATCCTTCCCCTTCCAAACCTGAGACCCTCCCTTTAGCATGAGAAGTGATATCCAACTCCTTCCCATTCCAATCCTGAGACCCTTATGATAGCATGAGATGTGATATCTCAATGCCTCTAATACCAAACCTGAGATACTTCCGATAGCATGAGATGTGATATGTCAATGATTCTAATACCAAACCTGAGATCCTTCCTATAACACGCGATGTGATATCCAAATCCTTCCCCTTCCAAACCTGAGACCCTCCCTTTAGCATGAGATGTGATATCCAACTCCTTCCCATTCCAATCCTGAGACCCTTCTGATAGCATGAGATGTGATACCTCAATGCCTCTAATACCAAACCTGAGATCCTACCTCTAACATGAAATGTGATATCCAACTCCTTCCCTTACCAAACCTGAGATCCTTCCTATAACATGCGATGTGATATCCAAATCCTTCCCCTTCCAAACCTGAGACCCTCCCTATAGCATGAGATGTGATATCCAAGTCCGTCCCATTCCAATCCTGAGACCCTTCCTATAGCATGAGATGTGATATCTCAATGCTTATTCCAAACCTGAGACCCTTCCTATGGCATGAGATGTCATATACAACTCCTTCCCATTCCAATCCTGAGACCCTTCCTATAGCATGAGATGTGATATCTTAATGCTTATACCAAACCTGAGACCCTTCCTATAGCATGAGATGTGATAGCCAACTTCTTCCCATTCCAATCCTGAGACCCTTCCTATAACATGAGATGTGATGTTGCAATGCTTCTAATACCAAACCTGAGATCTTTCCTATAACATGAGATGTGATATCCAACACCTTCCCATTCCAATCCTGAGACCCTTCCTATAGCATGAGATGTGATATCTCAATGCTTATACCAAACGTGAGACCCTTCCTATAGCTTGAGATGTGATATACAACTCCTTCCCATTCCAATCCTGAGACCCTTCCTATAGCATGAGATGTGATATCTCAATGCTTGTACCAAACGTGAGACCCTTCCTATAACAAGAGGTGATATCTCAATGCCTCTAATACCAAACCTGAGATCCTTCCTCTAACATGAAATGTGATATCCAACTCCTTCCCCTTCCAAACCTGAGAGCCTTCCTATAGCATGAGATATGATATCCAAGTCCTTCCCATTCCAATCCTGGGACCCTTCCTATAACATGAGATGTGATATCCAACTCCTTCCCATTCCAACCTGAGACCCTTCCTATAGCATGAGATGGGATATCCAACTCCTTCCAAATCAAATCCTGATACCCTTCCGATAGCATGAGATGTGATATCCCAATGTTTCTACCAAACCTGAGACCCATACTATGGCATGAGTTGTGCTATCAAACCCCTTCCCATTCCAAACCTGAGACCCTTCCTATAGCTTGAGATATCCAACTCCTTCCCATTCCAATTCTGAGACCCTTCCTATACCATGAGACTTGATATCTCAATGCTTCTAATACCAAACCTGAGACCCTTCCTATAGCATGAGATGTGATATCTCAATGCTTCTAATACCAAACCTGAAATCCTTCCGATAACATGAGATGTGATATCCAAATCCTACCCCTTCCAAACCTGAGACCCTCCCTTTAGCATGGGATGTGATATCCAACTCCTTCCCATTCCCATCCTGAGACCCTTCTGATAGCATGAGATGTGATATCTCAATGCCTCCAATACCAAACCTGAGATCCTACCTCTAACATGAAATGTGATATCCACATCCTTCCCCTTCCAAACCTGAGACCCTCCCTTTAGCATGAGATGTGATATCCAACTCCGTCCCATTCCAATCCTGAGACCCTTCCGATAGCATGAGATGTGATATCTCAATGCTTCTAATACCAAACCTGTGATCCTTCCTATAACAAGAGATGTGATATCCAAATCCTTCCCCTTACAAACCTGAGACCCTCCCTTTAGCATGAGATGTGATATCTCAATGCCTCTAATACCAAACCTGAGATCCTTCCGATAGCATGAGATGTGATATCTCAATGCTTCTAATACCAAACCTGAGATCCTTCCTATAACATGAGACGTGATATCCAAATCCTTCCCCTTCCAAACCTGAGACCCTCCCTTTAGCATGAGATGTGATATCCAACTCCTTCCCATTCTAATCCTGAGACCCTTCTGATAGCATGAGATGTGATATCTCAATGCCTCTAATACCAAACCTGAGATCCTACCTCTAACATGAAATGTGATATCCAACTCTTTCCCCTTCCAAACCTGAGAGCCTTCCTATAGCATGAGATGTGATATCCGACTCCTTCCCATTCCAATCCTGAGACCCTTCCGATAGCATGAGATGTGATATCCCAATGCTTCTAATACCAAACCTGACATCCTTCTTATAACATGTGATGTGATATCCAAATCCTTCCCCTTCCAAACCTGAGACCCTCCCTTTAGCATGAGATGTGATATCCAACTCCTTCCCATTCCAATCCTGAGACCCTTATGATAGATAGCATGAGATGTGATATCTCAATGCCTCTAATACCAAACCTGAGATACTTCCGATAGCATGAGATGTGATATCTCAATGCTTCTAATACCAAACCTGAGATCCTTCCTGTAACATGAGATGTGATATCCAAATCCTTCCCCTTCCAAACCTGAGACCCTCCCTTTAGCATGAGATGTGTTATCCAACTCCTTCCCATTCCAATCCTGAGACCCTTCCGATAGCATGAGATGTGATATCTCAATGCTTCTAATACCAAACCTGTGATCCTTCCTATAACAAGAGATGTGATATCCAAATCCTTCCCCTTCCAAACCTGAGACCCTCCCTTTAGCATGAGATGTGATATCTCAATGCCTCTAATACCAAACCTGAGATCCTTCCGATAGCATGAGATGTGATATCTCAATGCTTCTAATACCAAACCTGAGATCCTTCCTATAACATGAGACGTGATATCCAAATCCTTACCCTTCCAAACCTGAGACCCTCCCTTTAGCATGAGATGTGATATCCAACTCCTTCCCATTCCAATCCTGAGACCCTTCTGATAGCATGAGATGTGATATCTCAATGCCTCTAATACCAAACCTGAGATCCTACCTCTAACATGAAATGTGATATCCAACTCTTTCCCCTTCCAAACCTGAGGGCCTTCCTATAGCATGAGATGTGATATCCGACTCCTTCCCATTCCAATCCTGAGACCCTTCCGATAGCATGAGATGTGATATCTCAATGCTTCTAATACCAAACCTGAAATCCTTCTTATAACATGTGATGTGATATCCAAATCCTTCCCCTTCCAAACCTGAGACCCTCCCTTTAGCATGAGATGTGATATCCAACTCCTTCCCATTCCAATCCTGAGACCCTTATGATAGATAGCATGAGATGTGATATCTCAATGCCTCTAATACCAAACCTGAGATACTTCCGATAGCATGAGATGTGATATCTCAATGCTTCTAATACCAAACCTGAGATCCTTCCTATAACATGAGATGTGATATCCAAATCCTTCCCCTTCCAAACCTGAGACCCTCCCTTTAGCATGAGATGTGATATCCAACTCCTTCCCATTCCAATTCTGAGCCCCTTCCTATACCATGAGACTTGATATCCAACTCCTTCCCATTCCAATTCTGAGCCCCTTCCTATACCATGAGACTTGATATCTCAATGCTTCTAATTCCAAACCTGAGACCCGTCCTATAACATGAGATGTGATATCCAAATCCTTCCCCTTCCAAACCTTAGACCCTTCCTTTATCATGAGATGTGATATCCAACTCCTTCCCATTCCAATCCTGAGACCCTTCCGATATCATGAGATGTGATATCTCAATGCTTCTAATATCAAACTTGAGACCCTCCCTATAGCATGAGATGTGATATCCAAGTCCTTCCCATTCCAATCCTGAGACCCTTCCTATAGCTTGAGTTGTGACATCCAACTCCTTCCCATTCCAATTCTGATCCCCTTTCTATACCATGAGACTTGATATCTCAATGCTTCTAATACCAAACCTGAGACCCGTCCTATAACATGAGATGTGATATCCAAATCCTTCCCCTTCCAAACCTTAGACCCTTCCTTTATCATGAGATGTGATATCCAACTCCTTCCCATTCCAATCCTGAGACCCTTCCGATATCATGAGATGTAATATCTCAATGCTTCTAATATCAAACTTGAGACCCTCCCTATAGCATGAGATGTGATATCCAAGTCCTTCCCATTCCAATCCTGAGACCCTTCCTATAGCATGAGATGTGATATCTCAATGCTTCTAATACCAAACCTGAGACCCTTCCTATAACATGAGATTGGAATATCCAACTCCTTCCCATTCCAATCCTGAGACCCTTCCGATAGCAGAGATGTGATATCTCAATTCTTATACCAAACCTGAGATCCTTCCTATAACATGAGATGTGATATCCAACTCCTTCCCATTCCAATCCTGAGACACTTCCTATAGCATGAGATGTGATATCTCACTGCTTATACCAAACCTGAGACCCTTCCAATAGCATGAGATGTGATATCCAACTCCTTCCCATTCCAATCCTGGTCCCTTCCTATAGCATGAGATGTGATATCTCAATGCTTCTAATATCAAACTTGAGAGCCTCCCTATAGCATGAGATGTGATATCCAAGTCCTTCCCATTCCAATCCTGAGACACTTCCTATAGCATGAGATGTGATATCTCAATGCTTCTAATACCAAACCTGAGACTCTTCCTATAACATGAGATGGGATATCCAACTCCTTCCCATTCCAATCCTGAGACCCTTCCGATAGCAGAGATGTGATATCTCAATGCTTATACCAAGCCTGAGACCCTTCCTACGGCATGAGATGTCATATACAACTCCTTCCCATTCCAATCCTGACACCCTTCCTATAGCATGAGATGTGATATCTCAATGCTTATACCAAACCTGAGACCCTTCCTATAGCATGAGATGGGATATCCAACTCCTTCCCATTCCAATCCTGAGACCCTTCCTATAGCATGAGATGTGATATCTCAATGCTTATACCAAACCTGAGACCCTTCCTACGGCATGAGATGTCATATACAACTCCTTCCCATTCCAATCCTGAGACCCTTCCTATAGCATGAGATGTGATATCTCAATGCTTATACCAAACCTGAGACCCTTCCTATAGCATGAGATGTGATATCCAACTCCTTCCCATTCCAATCCTGAGACCCTTCCTATAGCATGATGTTAAGACGGATTTCTGAACTCTGTCCTGGTGGCGCAGAGGTTCAGAAGGCCAACCTAATTACTTGGAACAGGGTAACCTCTGGACAAGCCAGACCAATCAAGGTAGCGATCGCGGCGGTCAAGACTAGGTCTCAAGAGGGGTGAGGGTGACTGAAAGCCCGCAATGAGCACACAAAGCAAGAGCGCTTACAAACTACTCCAAACAGTTGTTTATATCAAAAATAGATACACATTTATTATAAGGCCTTGAAACTAATAACTACAGTAAAAGCAGCAATATACAACGATATTAAACCAACACATACACTATCCACCCAATATATATACAGAATACACAGTTTCACAGCATTAGCAGCACGAAATATGTTATCCACCTGCAGGGGAAGGAAAACAGGCAGTGCGAACCAATGCGAGTGATATGTCCGCCTTCTGAGGCCCCTAACTGGATGGTAGTCCAATCCCTACGAAGAGTGGAGCCTAGCGCTCAAAAGTACCTGCACACGCCGGTGCCAATGGGCAGAAGGTGAAGCTCTTCGGAGGACGTTGAACAGCTCTGTAGGGAGCTCTAATGAAGGAGAACACGGTCCGCGACTCTAGCGCAGCCTCCACTGTGAGGCAGAAGCAGGGCGCGAGTACGGACAAGGGGTGCTGTATTCACAGCGGGGAAAAGCAAGGGGCACTGCAGGAGGGCGACCAGATCCTAGCTAATCTACTCACCGGTCCCCGAAGCAAGCAGGCCCGAGCTTCTCCTCGATAGATGCAGCTTCTGGCAGGTTCTGAAGAGCAGGGAACGTCTCGTCGTCGTGCAGAGTAAAAAGACGTCCCGATCGAAGAAACAAGCACAGTTTTGTCGCCACAGCAGGGCAACGGAACGGCCGGGTGTATTCAAGCCAAACGAGCACTGCTCACCTCTAGCTTAGGGTTGCTAAGCAAACGAAGCGTGTGAGCGTGCCCCGGACTCAGAATACCACCCAACCTGTCGGCGATTACAGAGCAGGCCTCCTTAGTAAGCTGGTCAGTCAACTGGATGGCCCAGAGACACTTCCGAAGGCTTACAGCAGGAGTTGATGAAGGTGCCGGGAATAGCTGGTCCTGCTATTCCAATAGGTCGAAGCGCCAGTACAGGCCTTCTTGTTCGATCTTAGGTGGAAAGGGCTTCACCGGACGACAGCAATGAGGAGCAGAAGTTCTTCAGGGGGTCACCAGCGATTCCTCGGTCCAGCCTCGTGTTCGCAGGATACTTGGCTCCTGTATCCCTGGGTTCGTAAGAACTCAGGAGATCGACATGGTAGTGGTGTTTCCAGCCCCCTCTTATCCACGGTTCCCTTCGCGCCAAAACGGAGGGGAGCCAATGGGAGATCCGCTCATCAACACACATACCATACGTGGACCAATCACGGACCACAGTGGTCCCAGGCATTCACACCACCCTAGACTCTCTGGCACCCAGGATGTGTATTGGGACCAGACAGCCCAGCCCACATCCTGGGGGCACTCAAACGACATGTAGAAGCCCGCGAAAGCAACCGTGTTTCGCGGGAAACTACATGCCCAAATAAGGAAGGCCCCGGGTCGCCTGACCCGGGGGAAGGTAAAGGGAGCAAGACGGACAGTGGACGAGACAAAGGAGCCTCGTGGTCCGGCCATTTTGGGTAGCCGGGCCACCCTTTTGTGTTCGCGGCAAAAAGGTGCTCAGAACGGCAAAAGGAGCTCAAAATAAACCAAATGATCGCTGCCACCAGCCCAGTCCCTGAATGACTTGCACCGATCCAAAAACCATCCTATAAGAGTGTCTAGGGTCTGTAGAAGGCTAGAGACCCAAGAGAGCTGTAACTTAGCTTACAGTGCCCTCTTGTGTCGTGTTGCACTAAAATGGCGACACGATAAAAGAAACTACGGGAAACAGCGTTCCCCGGTACTGACTGTCTTAAGGGCATGTCAGTTTCCCCGTAAGAAAGGAGCGAAAGCCCAGAGGAGTACAGCAGAAGGCTGCACTTCTCTGGCAAAGTCAAGAAAACAGGTTGAAAACAATAGCAAAAAGTTTAGGGGTTGCCACATGGAAGGAAAGTTCCCTACAATAACGAAATCTTTCCTAACACTCGCCCCTCCCAGACTATGGACAGGGGGAACTAATCCACCCCTGGATGAGTCTCTTGTTCAGGTCGGTAAAACATTCTGGACAACCCATCAGCATTGCTATGTTGGACACCTGGCCTATGCTCAATAGTGAAGTCGAAGCCTTGTAGACTTATGGACCACCTAAGCAACTTTGGATTCTCCCCCTTCATGTTCATTAGCCACTTTAACGGCTTATGGTCAGTCTGCACAGTGAAGTGGGTCCCATAGAGGTAGGGCCGCAGCTTCCTTAGGGCCCACACAACAGAGAAACATTCTTTCTCTACCGTGGACCATCTGAGCTCTCTGTCCTTAAGCTGGCGACTAATAAAACCGATAGGGTGTTCCTTACCCTTCTCATCTACTTGTGATAGTACAGCTCCTATCCCAGTGTCAGAGGCATCCGTCTGCACGATAAAAGGTCTTTGATAATCAGGGGCCCTGAGCACAGGGGCCTGGCACAAGGAGTCTTTCAAGCCATTGAAGGCCTTCTCACACTCGTCAGTCCAAGTTACCTTCTTGGGTTTCTTCGGAGTTGTGAGGGCAGTCAGAGGAGCAGCTATGGTGCCATAGTCTGCCATAAAATTGCGGTAATAACCCGTGAGTCCTAAGAAGGCTCTCACTTGGGTTTGTGTAGTGGGGGTAGGCCAGTCTTGTACTGCTTGTACTTTACTGGGGAGAGGCTGTATCCTTCCTCCACCTACTTCATGCCCAAGGTAAACCACTGAGCCTTGTCCAATCTGGCATTTACTCGCCTTTATGGTCAAGTGGGCTTTCTGAAGAGCCTGGAGCACAATCCCGAGGTGTTTCACATGGTCTTCCCAGGTGGCACTGAAAACTGCTATATCGTCCAGATATGCAAGACAGAATTCGTCCAACCCATTCAACACATGATTCACAAGCCTCTGGAAAGTGGCAGGTGCATTCTTCAATCCGAACGGCATTACCCGGAATTGGTAAAGCCCGTCGGGAGTTGAAAATGCTGTCTTCTCCTTGGCATGTTCTGCTAAAGCTATTTGCCAATAGCCCGCAGTCAGGTCAAACGTGCTGAGGTACTTGGAGGCACCCAAGGTATCCACCAGCTCGTCAGTTCGAGGCAAGGGGTGAGCGTCTGTCTTGGTGACAGCATTCAGAGCCCTGTAATCCACGCAGAACCTCAATTCAGAAGTGCCTGCTTTTGGAACCAGAACCACAGGACTGGACCAAGGACTACTAGAGGGTTCAATCACCCCAAGGTCTAACATCTTGTTGACCTCGGTCTTAATATAAGACCGTACTTTATCCGACATCCTGTATCCCCTACTTTTGGTAGGTACACTGTCTCCTGTGTCAATGTTATGTTTGCACCAAGGTGTCAAACCAGGCGACTGTGAAAACAGGGGGGAAAACTGCCTAAGCAAACTTTTCACCTCAGCCTGCTGATCAGAAGTCAGGTGAGGGGCCACTCGGACACCCTCAACGGAGCTATCTGAAGGACCGCTTTGGAACAGGTCGGGAAGAGGTTCTGACTCCTCTTCCTCAACGTCTGACGCCAGTAGCAGTGCTGCGATTTCGACTCTTGGGACGAAAGCCTTCAGCCTATTTACGTGGAACACTTTTGGAGCCTGTCCAGGCCTTCCAAGGTCCACTAAATAGTTCACCTCACCCAGGGGCTCCACCACTGTGTAAGGGCCTGACCATTTGTCCTGTAAAGCGCGAGGCCTTATGGGGTTCATGATCAGGACTTGCTGACCAGGTGTAAAGTGAATTAAGGAAGCTTTCTGGTCGTACCAATGTTTCACCAGCGCTTGTCCTGCTTTCAACTTTTCACTAGCCAAGCCCATCAGGAGTACCATCCGTTTTCTGAGCCCTAGCACATAGTCAACTACATTGGTAGTAACAGGGGGAGTGGGCATCTCCCATCCCTCTTTGACGATGGCTAAGGGTCCCCGTACGGGATGACCGAACAGAAGTTCGAAGGGGCTGAAGCCAACACCCTCCTGTGGTACCTCTCTGTAGGCAAACAACAAGCATGGTAAAAGAAGGTCCCATTTCCTCCTCTGGGGCTCCTCCAGAGCCCCAATCATGCTCTTTAGCGTTCTGTTGAAACGCTCCACCAGACCATTGGTCTGGGGGTGGTATGCAGAAGAGAACTTGTAGGTGACCCCACATTCTTTCCACATAGCCTGCATATACTTCGACATAAAGTTGCTGCCACGATCTGACACAACTTCTTTAGGGAAGCCAACCCTAGTAAATATGCCGAGTAACGCTTTTGCAACTGACTTGGCAGTTACAGTCTTTAATGGGATGGCCTCAGGATACCTGGTTGCATGGTCGACCAGCACCAGGATAAACCTATTGCCTGAGGATGTTTGCGGGTCAAGGGGACCAACGATGTCGATCCCTACCCTTTCAAATGGTACCCCCACAACTGGGAGCGGTACCAACGGAGCTTGGATTGTCGCGCCAACCTTACCAGACAACTGGCAGGAGGCACAACTCCTGCAGTGACTTTCTACTTGCACCCCCATCTTGGGCCAGTAGAAGTGCATAGATAACCTCTGCTTGGTCCTCTTCATTCCAAGGTGACCAGCAAGGGGAACTTCATGCGCCAACTGCAGGAGGAAGGGTCTAACAGAAAGGGGAACCACCAACCTCCTATGGTCTCCTTCTGTAGACTCTGTGGGCTCACTGTACAGGAGTCCACCTTCCCAATAAATCCGATGCTTCCCAGGAGGTTCACCCTCAAGCTGGGAGCAGGCCTGTCTCCTTAGGCCTTCCAGAGATGGGCACTCACGTTGGCCCTTACTGAAGTCGTCCCTATCAGGACCTCCTTCAACTAACAAGTCTTTTAGTTCAGGATGGTCGTTGGGGTCGAACACTTCAGGCATCGCCACCTCCTCGTCAGGCTCGGGCGATTGACCAACTCCCTCCACCGCAGTGGTAGGCGAGTTCGGGGGAATATTCTCTTTCCCCCGTCGGGACTTGTTGACTCCTTTCGCCTTGGGTTTCCCCTTCGGCTGGGGCGGCGTATTGGACTTGGCCAATGCTGCCCGTGCTTGAGACCGTGTGTAGGGTCTTTCGGCAGTGTCTCCTACGAGCCCTAGAGCTCTGAGATCATTGCCCAACAAGACCTTTCCCGGGACGTTTCTCTGAATGCTCACTGGAATCCTAACTGCTGTACCATTTAAAGTTAGATTAACAGGGATCACGGGAAACATACGGAGGGGGCCGTCAGCCAACTTAGTGGGCATCAGAGTAGCTCTGGCAACTTCCTCTGAGTCTACCAAGGTAGAATCCACTACAGTTCGACTGCACCCACTATCCCTAAGAGCTGGAGTATCCACTCCATTGATCAGCACACTGTCTTTAAAGTAGTGCTTGGTATTATCCGGAATCCTAGCATACGCCTCTGCGACTTTAGGCTCCCAGGAACCCAGGGACACTAAAACTACCTCAGCCTCTATTCCGCTGGGAAATGAGTCTGAGGAGAAGGATGCTCCTGTAATCTCTTCTTCCTCGTAGGAGGAGAAGGCCAGATTAGCGGAGTGGACCCCCAAAGGTCTAACCTTACAACGGGGATCCCCCTTCACATGGTCAGTTGCTCCACAAGAAAAACAAGCCCCATTGGGTCTGTTTACGTAGGGAGGCTTATTATAACCAGAGTTCTGTTTCGGAGGCGAACCTCCACTACCCTGTGAGTTCTCGGATGGCTTACCCTTATTTTTCTTTTTGTGGCCCTTATGGGAAGAAGATTTAGCAGATTCCCCACCCTCCACATCTTTGGACTTTTTCCCTTCCTCCTGCTTACCAGGATGAGTTTTGTCCTTATGGGACACTCGATGTGACACCCATAAATCTGCTGCAATGGCCAGCTTCTTAGGATCTATCTCCTTCGAATCGGCCAAATGCTGCTTAAGCTCCGGGGAAGAAGAAGCAAAAATGTGTTCCAGCATGACCAGATTGATCATGCCTTCGAAGGTAGAAACCTTATAACCTTCAACCCAGCCAGTCAAGTTTTTCAGGGACTCAGCTACATACGACACCCAAGTACCACCTTCCTTTTTCTTATACTCTCTAAACCTTTTCAAATATTGGGTCGGAGTCTTCCCAAACTTTAAAATGAGAGTCTGCTTCAACATTGCAAAATCAGCGCGCTCAGCCTTCGACATTTCCATAATGGCACTGCAACCAGAATGGGGCAGTCTGCTGAGTAACCATGCAATCTTATCCGCATTATCAACCTCTTGAACCTCGCATGCATACTCAAACGCATTTAACCAGTCCATAATGTCATTTCGTTCCTCATACACACTGAGCAGATCTTTTGGAAACCGTGGATGAGAGGAAGCCCCAGAACCATGTCCAGGACCCTTGGACCCATTTGCGAACCGAAGCTTGGCCAGTTCCAACTGGTGATCCCTGTCTTTTTGTTTTTCTGCCTGGTCGATTTTCAGTTTGGCTATGCTGAATTCAAGCTCCTGCTGCCTAAACCGCAGCTCTTGCTTCTTGAATTCAAGCATAGCCTCCCCATCAACACTGGCAGAGGAAACGTTAGACATTACATCCTCCCTGTCCTCGTGGTCGTGATGGATCAGTGCAGCGGCAGAACCGTCGGTTCTGCCAGTGAGAGCAGCCCCACCACCTTCTGCACTGTCCTCGGAAGTTATAGCGTCAAGCTGCGCTTCTTGCCACGCCACGATTCTCTGGATCATTTCCAATTTAGTGCCTTGAGAGGAAACCCCTCTCTCCGCACACATCTTCTTCAATGTTTCAGATTTCGAAGCATTTAAGGTTAATAAAGTATTCGTTTCCATACTGTTGATAGGACTATGGCCTTTTTAACGTTATATTCAATACTTTACTGCGTGTCCTGGTTGGAATAACCTGAAAACGCCTTAGCTCGTGCGCAACACTGGATACCTTCAGTCGTATCCCACCGCTGTACACCAATTTGTTAAGACGGATTTCTGAACTCTGTCCTGGTGGCGCAGTGGTTCAGAAGGCCAACCTAATTACTTGGAACAGGGTAACCTCTGGACAAGCCAGACCAATCAAGGTAGCGATCGCGGCGGTCAAGACTAGGTCTCAAGAGGGGTGAGGGTGACTGAAAGCCCGCAATGAGCACACAAAGCAAGAGCGCTTACAAACTACTCCAAACAGTTGTTTATATCAAAAATAGATACACATTTATTATAAGGCCTTGAAACTAATAACTACAGTAAAAGCAGCAATATACAACGATATTAAACCAACACATACACTATCCACCCAATATATATACAGAATACACAGTTTCACAGCATTAGCAGCACGAAATATGTTATCCACCTGCAGGGGAAGGAAAACAGGCAGTGCGAACCAATGCGAGTGATATGTCCGCCTTCTGAGGCCCCTAACTGGATGGTAGTCCAATCCCTACGAAGAGTGGAGCCTAGCGCTCAAAAGTACCTGCACACGCCGGTGCCAATGGGCAGAAGGTGAAGCTCTTCGGAGGACGTTGAACAGCTCTGTAGGGAGCTCTAATGAAGGAGAACACGGTCCGCGACTCTAGCGCAGCCTCCACTGTGAGGCAGAAGCAGGGCGCGAGTACGGACAAGGGGTGCTGTATTCACAGCGGGGAAAAGCAAGGGGCACTGCAGGAGGGCGACCAGATCCTAGCTAATCTACTCACCGGTCCCCGAAGCAAGCAGGCCCGAGCTTCTCCTCGATAGATGCAGCTTCTGGCAGGTTCTGAAGAGCAGGGAACGTCTCGTCGTCGTGCAGAGTAAAAAGACGTCCCGATCGAAGAAACAAGCACAGTTTTGTCGCCACAGCAGGGCAACGGAACGGCCGGGTGTATTCAAGCCAAACGAGCACTGCTCACCTCTAGCTTAGGGTTGCTAAGCAAACGAAGCGTGTGAGCGTGCCCCGGACTCAGAATACCACCCAACCTGTCGGCGATTACAGAGCAGGCCTCCTTAGTAAGCTGGTCAGTCAACTGGATGGCCCAGAGACACTTCCGAAGGCTTACAGCAGGAGTTGATGAAGGTGCCGGGAATAGCTGGTCCTGCTATTCCAATAGGTCGAAGCGCCAGTACAGGCCTTCTTGTTCGATCTTAGGTGGAAAGGGCTTCACCGGACGACAGCAATGAGGAGCAGAAGTTCTTCAGGGGGTCACCAGCGATTCCTCGGTCCAGCCTCGTGTTCGCAGGATACTTGGCTCCTGTATCCCTGGGTTCGTAAGAACTCAGGAGATCGACATGGTAGTGGTGTTTCCAGCCCCCTCTTATCCACGGTTCCCTTCGCGCCAAAACGGAGGGGAGCCAATGGGAGATCCGCTCATCAACACACATACCATACGTGGACCAATCACGGACCACAGTGGTCCCAGGCATTCACACCACCCTAGACTCTCTGGCACCCAGGATGTGTATTGGGACCAGACAGCCCAGCCCACATCCTGGGGGCACTCAAACGACATGTAGAAGCCCGCGAAAGCAACCGTGTTTCGCGGGAAACTACATGCCCAAATAAGGAAGGCCCCGGGTCGCCTGACCCGGGGGAAGGTAAAGGGAGCAAGACGGACAGTGGACGAGACAAAGGAGCCTCGTGGTCCGGCCATTTTGGGTAGCCGGGCCACCCTTTTGTGTTCGCGGCAAAAAGGTGCTCAGAACGGCAAAAGGAGCTCAAAATAAACCAAATGATCGCTGCCACCAGCCCAGTCCCTGAATGACTTGCACCGATCCAAAAACCATCCTATAAGAGTGTCTAGGGTCTGTAGAAGGCTAGAGACCCAAGAGAGCTGTAACTTAGCTTACAGTGCCCTCTTGTGTCGTGTTGCACTAAAATGGCGACACGATAAAAGAAACTACGGGAAACAGCGTTCCCCGGTACTGACTGTCTTAAGGGCATGTCAGTTTCCCCGTAAGAAAGGAGCGAAAGCCCAGAGGAGTACAGCAGAAGGCTGCACTTCTCTGGCAAAGTCAAGAAAACAGGTTGAAAACAATAGCAAAAAGTTTAGGGGTTGCCACATGGAAGGAAAGTTCCCTACAATAACGAAATCTTTCCTAACACATGAGATGTGATATCTCAATGCTTATACCAAACCTGAGACCCTTCCTATAACATGAGATGGGATATCCAACTCCTTCCCATTCCAATCCTGAGACACTTCCGATAGCAGAGATGTGATATCTCAATGCTTATACCAGACCTTAGACCCTTCCTATAACATGAGATCGGATATCCAACTCCTTCCCGTTCCAAACCTGAGACCCTTCCTTTAGCATGAGATGTGATATCCAGCTCCTTCCCATTCCAATCCTGAGACACTTCCGATAGCATGAGATGTGATATCTCAATGCTTCTAATATCAAAACGGAAACCCTCCCTATAGCATGATATGTGATATCTAAGTCCTTCCCATTCCAATCCTGAGACCCTTCCTATAGCATGAGATGTGATATCTCAATGCTTCTACCAAACCTGAGACCCTTCCTTTAGCATGAGATGTGATATCCAACTCCTTCCCATTCCAATCCTGAGACCCTTCCTATAGCATGAGATGTGATATCTCAATACTTCTAATACCAAACCTGAGATCCTTCCGATAACATGAGATGTGATATCCAAATCCTTCCCCTTCCAAACCTGAGACCCTCCCTTTAGCATGAGATGTGATATCCATCTCCTTCCCATTCCAATCCTGAGACCCTTCTGATAGCATGAGATGTGATATCTCAATGCTTCTAATACCAAACCTGAGATCCTTCCGATAGCATGAGATGTGATATCTCAATGCTTCTAATACCAAACCTGAGACCCGTCCTATAACATGAGATGTGATATCCAAATCCTTCCCCTTCCAAACCTTAGACCCTTCCTTTATCATGAGATGTGATATCCAACTCCTTCCCATTCCAATCCTGAGACCCTTCCGATATCATGAGATGTAATATCTCAATGCTTCTAATATCAAACTTGAGACCCTCCCTATAGCATGAGATGTGATATCCAAGTCCTTCCCATTCCAATCCTGAGACCCTTCCTATAGCATGAGATGTGATATCTCAATGCTTCTAATACCAAACCTGAGACCCTTCCTATAACATGAGATTGGAATATCCAACTCCTTCCCATTCCAATCCTGAGACCCTTCCGATAGCAGAGATGTGATATCTCAATTCTTATACCAAACCTGAGATCCTTCCTATAACATGAGATGTGATATCCAACTCCTTCCCATTCCAATCCTGAGACACTTCCTATAGCATGAGATGTGATATCTCACTGCTTATACCAAACCTGAGACCCTTCCAATAGCATGAGATGTGATATCCAACTCCTTCCCATTCCAATCCTGAGACCCTTCCTATAGCATGAGATGTGATATCTCAATGCTTCTAATATCAAACTTGAGAGCCTCCCTATAGCATGAGATGTGATATCCAAGTCCTTCCCATTCCAATCCTGAGACACTTCCTATAGCATGAGATGTGATATCTCAATGCTTCTAATACCAAACCTGAGACTCTTCCTATAACATGAGATGGGATATCCAACTCCTTCCCATTCCAATCCTGAGACCCTTCCGATAGCAGAGATGTGATATCTCAATGCTTATACCAAGCCTGAGACCCTTCCTACGGCATGAGATGTCATATACAACTCCTTCCCATTCCAATCCTGACACCCTTCCTATAGCATGAGATGTGATATCTCAATGCTTATACCAAACCTGAGACCCTTCCTATAGCCTGAGATGGGATATCCAACTCCTTCCCATTCCAATCCTGAGACCCTTCCTATAGCATGAGATGTGATATCTCAAAGCTTATACCAAACCTGAGACCCTTCCTACGGCATGAGATGTCATATACAACTCCTTCCCATTCCAATCCTGAGACCCTTCCTATAGCATGAGATGTGATATCTCAATGCTTATACCAAACCTGAGACCCTTCCTATAGCATGAGATGTGATATCCAACTCCTTCCCATTCCAATCCTGAGACCCTTCCTATAGCATGAGATGTGATATCTCAATGCTTATACCAAACCTGAGACCCTTCCTATAACATGAGATGGGATATCCAACTCCTTCCCATTCCAATCCTGAGACACTTCCGATAGCAGAGATGTGATATCTCAATGCTTATACCAGACCTTAGACCCTTCCTATAACATGAGATCGGATATCCAACTCCTTCCCGTTCCAAACCTGAGACCCTTCCTTTAGCATGAGATGTGATATCCAGCTCCTTCCCATTCCAATCCTGAGACACTTCCGATAGCATGAGATGTGATATCTCAATGCTTCTAATATCAAAACGGAAACCCTCCCTATAGCATGATATGTGATATCTAAGTCCTTCCCATTCCAATCCTGAGACCCTTCCTATAGCATGAGATGTGATATCTCAATGCTTCTACCAAACCTGAGACCCTTCCTTTAGCATGAGATGTGATATCCAACTCCTTCCCATTCCAATCCTGAGACCCTTCCTATAGCATGAGATGTGATATCTCAATACTTCTAATACCAAACCTGAGATCCTTCCGATAACATGAGATGTGATATCCAAATCCTTCCCCTTCCAAACCTGAGACCCTCCCTTTAGCATGAGATGTGATATCCATCTCCTTCCCATTCCAATCCTGAGACCCTTCTGATAGCATGAGATGTGATATCTCAATGCTTCTAATACCAAACCTGAGATCCTTCCGATAGCATGAGATGTGATATCTCAATGCTTCTAATACCAAACCTGAGACCCTTCCTATAACATGAGATTGGAATATCCAACTCCTTCCCATTCCAATCCTGAGACCCTTCCGATAGCAGAGATGTGATATCTCAATTCTTATACCAAACCTGAGATCCTTCCTATAACATGAGATGTGATATCCAACTCCTTCCCATTCCAATCCTGAGACACTTCCTATAGCATGAGATGTGATATCTCACTGCTTATACCAAACCTGAGACCCTTCCTATAGCATGAGATGTGATATCTAACTCCTTCCCATTCCAATCCTGAGACCCTTCCTATAGCATGAGATGTGATATCTCAATGCTTCTAATACCAAACCTGAGACTCTTCCTATAACATGAGATGGGATATCCAACTCCTTCCCATTCCAATCCTGAGACCCTTCCGATAGCAGAGATGTGATATCTCAATGCTTATACCAAACCTGAGACCCTTCCTATAGCATGAGATGTGATATCCAACTCCTTCCCATTCCAATCCTGAGACCCTTCCTATAGCATGAGATGTGATATCTCAATGCTTATACCAAACCTGAGACCCTTCCTACGGCATGAGATGTCATATACAACTCCTTCCCATTCCAATCCTGAGACCCTTCCTATAGCATGAGATGTGATATCTCAATGCTTATACCAAACCTGAGACCCTTCCTATAGCATGAGATGTGATATCCAACTCCTTCCCATTCCAATCCTGAGACCCTTCCTATAGCATGAGATGTGATATCTCAATACTTCTAATACCAAACCTGAGATCCTTCCGATAACATGAGATGTGATATCCAAATCCTTCCCCTTCCAATCCTGAGACCCTTCCTATAGCATGAGATGTGATATCTCAATGCTTATACCAAACCTGAGACCCTTCCTACGGCATGAGATGTCATATACAACTCCTTCCCATTCCAATCCTGAGACCCTTCCTATAGCATGAGATGTGATATCTCAATGCTTATACCAAACCTGAGACCCTCCCTTTAGCATGAGATGTGATATCCATCTCCTTCCCATTCCAATCCTGAGACCCTTCTGATAGCATGAGATGTGATATCTCAATGCTTCTAATACCAAACCTGAGATCCTTCCGATAGCATGAGATGTGATATCTCAATGCTTCTAATACCAAACCTGAGACCCTTCCTATAACATGAGATTGGAATATCCAACTCCTTCCCATTCCAATCCTGAGACCCTTCCGATAGCAGAGATGTGATATCTCAATTCTTATACCAAACCTGAGATCCTTCCTATAACATGAGATGTGATATCCAACTCCTTCCCATTCCAATCCTGAGACACTTCCTATAGCATGAGATGTGATATCTTACTGCTTATACCAAACCTGAGACCCTTCCTATAGCATGAGATGTGATATCTAACTCCTTCCCATTCCAATCCTGAGACCCTTCCTATAGCATGAGATGTGATATCTCAATGCTTCTAATATCAAACTTGAGAGCCTCCCTATAGCATGAGATGTGATATCCAAGTCCTTCCCATTCCAATCCTGAGACACTTCCTATAGCATGAGATGTGATATCTCAATGCTTCTAATACCAAACCTGAGACTCTTCCTATAGCATGAGATGTGATATCCAACTCCTTCCCATTCCAATCCTGAGACCCTTAGTATAGCATGAGATGTGATATCTCAATGCTTATACCAAACCTGAGACCCTTCCTACGGCATGAGATGTCATATACAACTCCTTCCCATTCCAATCCTGAGACCCTTCCTATAGCATGAGATGTGATATCTCAATGCTTATACCAAACCTGAGACCCTTCCTATAGCATGAGATGTGATATCCAACTCCTTCCCATTCCAATCCTGAGACCCTTCCTATAGCATGAGATGTGATATCTCAATGCTTATACCAAACCTGAGACCCTTCCTATAACATGAGATGGGATATCCAACTCCTTCCCATTCCAATCCTGAGACACTTCCGATAGCAGAGATGTGATATCTCAATGCTTATACCAGACCTTAGACCCTTCCTATAACATGAGATCGGATATCCAACTCCTTCCCGTTCCAAACCTGAGACCCTTCCTTTAGCATGAGATGTGATATCCAGCTCCTTCCCATTCCAATCCTGAGACACTTCCGATAGCATGAGATGTGATATCTCAATGCTTCTAATATCAAAACGGAAACCCTCCCTATCGCATGATATGTGATATCTAAGTCCTTCCCATTCCAATCCTGAGACCCTTCCTATAGCATGAGATGTGATATCTCAATGCTTCTAATACCAAACCTGAGATCCTTCCGATAGCATGAGATCGGATATCCAACTCCTTCCCATTCCAATCCTGAGACACTTCCGATAGCAGAGATGTGATATCTCAATGCTTATACCAGACCTTAGACCCTTCCTATAACATGAGATCGGATATCCAACTCCTTCCCGTTCCAAACCTGAGACCCTTCCTTTAGCATGAGATGTGATATCCAGCTCCTTCCCATTCCAATCCTGAGACACTTCCTATAGCATGAGATGTGATATCTCAATGCTTCTACCAAACCTGAGACCCTTCCTTTAGCATGAGATGTGATATCCAAATCCTTCCCATTCCAATCCTGAGACCCTTCCTATAGCATGAGATGTGATATCTCAATACTTCTAATACCAAACCTGAGATCCTTTCCGATAACATGAGATGTGATATCCAAATCCTTCCCCTTCCAAACCTGAGACCCTCCCTTTAGCATGAGATGTGATATCCATCTCCTTCCCATTCCAATCCTGAGACCCTTCTGATAGCATGAGATGTGATATCTCAATGCTTCTAATACCAAACCTGAGATCCTTCCGATAGCATGAGATGTGATATCTCAATGCTTCTAATACCAAACCTGAGATCCTTCCTATAACATGAGATGTGATATCCAAATCCTTCCCCTTCCAATTCTGAGACCCTCCCTTTAACATGAGATGTGATATCCAAGTCCTTCCCATTCCAATCCTTAGACCCTTCCTACAGCATGCAATATGATATCTCAATGCCTCTAATACCAAACCTGAGATCCTTCCTCTAACATGAAATGTGATATCCAACTCCTTCCCTTTCCAAACCTGAGAGCCTATCTATAGCATGAGATGTGATATCCAAGTCCTTTCCATTCCAATCCTTAGACCCTTCCTACAGCATGCAATATGATATCTCAATGATTCTAATAACAAACCTGAGACCCGTCCTATAACATGAGATGGGATATCCAACTCCTTCCATTTCCAATCCTGAGACACTTCCGATAGCAGAGATGTGATATCTCAATGCTTATACCAAACCTGAGACCCTTCCTATAACATGAGATGTGATATCCAACTCCTTCCCGTTCCAATCCTGAGACTCTTCCTTTAGCATGAGATGTGATATCCAGCTCCTTCCCATTCCAATCGTGAGACACTTCCGATAGCATGAGATGTGATATCTCAATGCTTCTAATATCAAAACTGAGACCCTCCCTATAGCATGATATGTGATATCTAAGTCCTTCCCATTCCAATCCTGAGACCCTTCCTATAGCATGAGATGTGATATCTCAATGCTTCTACCAAACCTGAGACCCTTCCTTTAGCATGAGATGTGATATCCAACTCCTTCCCATTCCAATCCTGAGACCCTTCCTATAGCATGAGATGTGATATCTCAATACTTCTAATACCAAACCTGAGATCCTTCCTATAGCATGAGATGTGATATCTCAATGCTTCTAATACCAAACCTGAGACCCTTCCTACAGCATGCGATGTGATATCTCACTGCTTATACCAAACCTGAGACCCTTCCTATAGCATGAGATGTGATATCCAACTCCTTCCCATTCCAATCCTGAGACCCTTCCTATAGCATGAGATGTGATATCTCAATGCTTCTAATATCAAACTTGAGAGCCTCCCTATAGCATGAGATGTGATATCCAAGTCCTTCCCATTCCAATCCTGAGACACTTCCTATAGCATGAGATGTGATATCTCAATGCTTCTAATACCAAACCTGAGACTCTTCCTATAACATGAGATGGGATATCCAACTCCTTCCCATTCCAATCCTGAGACCCTTCCGATAGCAGAGATGTGATATCTCAATGCTTATACCAAACCTGAGACCCTTCCTACGGCATGAGATGTCATATACAACTCCTTCCCATTCCAATCCTGAGACCCTTCCTATAGCATGAGATGTGATATCTCAATGCTTATACCAAACCTGAGACCCTTCCTATAGCATGAGATGTGATATCCAACTCCTTCCCATTCCAATCCTGAGACCCTTCCTATAGCATGAGATGTGATATCTCAATGCTTATACCAAACCTGAGACCCTTCCTACGGCATGAGATGTCATATACAACTCCTTCCCATTCCAATCCTGAGACCCTTCCTATAGCATGAGATGTGATATCTCAATGCTTATACCAAACCTGAGACCCTTCCTATAGCATGAGATGTGATATCCAACTCCTTCCCATTCCAATCCTGAGACCCTTCCTATAGCATGAGATGTGATATCTCAATGCTTATACCAAACCTGAGACCCTTCCTATAACATGAGATGGGATATCCAACTCCTTCCCATTCCAACCCTGAGACACTTCCGATAGCAGAGATGTGATATCTCAATGCTTATACCAGACATTAGACCCTTCCTATAACATGAGATCGGATATCCAACTCCTTCCCGTTCCAAACCTGAGACCCTTCGTTTAGCATGAGATGTGATATCCAGCTCCTTCCCATTCCAATCCTGAGACCCTCCCTTTAGCATGAGATGTGATATCTCAATGCTTCTAATATCAAAACAGAAACCCTCCCTATAGCATGATATGTGATATCTAAGTCCTTCCCATTCCAATCCTGAGACCCTTCCTATAGCATGAGATGTGATATCTCAATGCTTCTACCAAACCTGAGACCCTTCCTTTAGCATGAGATGTGATATCCAACTCCTTCCCATTCCAATCCTGAGACCCTTCCTATAGCATGAGATGTGATATCTCAATACTTCTAATACCAAACCTGAAATCCTTCCGATAACATGAGATGTGATATCCAAATCCTTCCCCTTCCAAACCTGAGACCCTCCCTTTAACATGAGATGTGATATCCAACTCCTTCCCATTCCAATCCTGAGACACTTCCCATAGCAGAGATGTGATATCTCAATGCTTATACCAGACCTTAGACCCTTCCTATAACATGAGATCGGATATCCAACTCCTTCCCGTTCCAAACCTGAGACCCTTCCTTTAGCATGAGATGTGATATCCAGCTCCTTCCCATTCCAATCCTGAGACACTTCGGATAGCATGAGATGTGATATCTCAATGCTTCTAATATCAAAACGGAAACCCTCCCTATAGCATGATATGTGATATCTAAGTCCTTCCCATTCCAATCCTGAGACCCTTCCTATAGCATGAGATGTGATATCTCAATGCTTCTAATACCAAACCTGAGATCCTTCCGATAGCATGAGATCGGATATCCAACTCCTTCCCATTCCAATCCTGAGACACTTCCGATAGCAGAGATGTGATATCTCAATGCTTATACCAGACCTTAGACCCTTCCTATAACATGAGATCGGATATCCAACTCCTTCCCGTTCCAAACCTGAGACCCTTCCTTTAGCATGAGATGTGATATCCAGCTCCTTCCCATTCCAATCCTGAGACACTTCCTATAGCATGAGATGTGATATCTCAATGCTTCTACCAAACCTGAGACCCTTCCTTTAGCATGGGATGTGATATCCAACTCCTTCCCATTCCAATCCTGAGACCCTTCCTATAGCATGAGATGTGATATCTCAATACTTCTAATACCAAACCTGAGATCCTTCCGATAACATGAGATGTGATATCCAAATCCTTCCCCTTCCAAACCTGAGACCCTCCCTTTAGCATGAGATGTGATATCCATCTCCTTCCCATTCCAATCCTGAGACCCTTCTGATAGCATGAGATGTGATATCTCAATGCTTCTAATACCAAACCTGAGATCCTTCCGATAGCATGAGATGTGATATCTCAATGCTTCTAATACCAAACCTGAGATCCTTCCTATAACATGAGATGTGATATCCAAATCCTTCCCCTTCCAATTCTGAGACCCTCCCTTTAACATGAGATGTGATATCCAACTCCTTCCCATTCCAACCTGAGACCCTTCCTATAGCATGAGATGTGATATCCAAGTCCTTCCCATTCCAATCCTTAGACCCTTCCTACAGCATGCAATATGATATCTCAATGCCTCTAATACCAAACCTGAGATCCTTCCTCTAACATGAAATGTGATATCCAACTCCTTCCCTTTCCAAACCTGAGAGCCTATCTATAGCATGAGATGTGATATCCAAGTCCTTTCCATTCCAATCCTTAGACCCTTCCTACAGCATGCAATATGATATCTCAATGATTCTAATAACAAACCTGAGACCCGTCCTATAACATGAGATGGGATATCCAACTCCTTCCATTTCCAATCCTGAGACACTTCCGATAGCAGAGATGTGATATCTCAATGCTTATACCAAACCTGAGACTCTTCCTTTAGCATGAGATGTGATATCCAGCTCCTTCCCATTCCAATCGTGAGACACTTCCGATAGCATGAGATGTGATATCTCAATGCTTCTAATATCAAAACTGAGACCCTCCCTATAGCATGATATGTGATATCTAAGTCCTTCCCATTCCAATCCTGAGACCCTTCCTATAGCATGAGATGTGATTTCTCAATGCTTCTACCAAACCTGAGACCCTTCCTTTAGCATGAGATGTGATATCCAACTCCTTCCCATTCCAATCCTGAGACCCTTCCTATAGCATGAGATGTGATATCTCAATACTTCTAATACCAAACCTGAGATCCTTCCTATAGCATGAGATGTGATATCTCAATGCTTCTAATACCAAACCTGAGACCCTTCCTACAGCATGCGATGTGATATCTCACTGCTTATACCAAACCTGAGACCCTTCCTATAGCATGAGTTGTGATATCCAACTCCTTCCCATTCCAATCCTGAGACCCTTCCTATAGCATGAGATGTGATATCTCAATGCTTCTAATATCAAACTTGAGAGCCTCCCTATAGCATGAGATGTGATATCCAAGTCCTTCCCATTCCAATCCTGAGACACTTCCTATAGCATGAGATGTGATATCTCAATGCTTCTAATACCAAACCTGAGACTCTTCCTATAACATGAGATGGGATATCCAACTCCTTCCCATTCCAATCCTGAGACCCTTCCTATAGCATGAGATGTGATATCTCAATGCTTATACCAAACCTGAGACCCTTCCTACGGCATGAGATGTCATATACAACTCCTTCCCATTCCAATCCTGAGACCCTTCCTATAGCATGAGATGTGATATCTCAATGCTTATACCAAACCTGAGACCCTTCCTATAGCATGAGATGTGATATCCAACTCCTTCCCATTCCAATCCTGAGACCCTTCCTATAGCATGAGATGTGATATCTCAATGCTTATACCAAACCTGAGACCCTTCCTACGGCATGAGATGTCATATACAACTCCTTCCCATTCCAATCCTGAGACCCTTCCTATAGCATGAGATGTTATATCTCAGTGCTTATACCAAACCTGAGACCCTTCCTATAGCATGAGATGTGATATCCAGCTCCTTCCCATTCCAATCCTGAGACCCTCCCTTTAGCATGAGATGTGATATCTCAATGCTTCTAATATCAAAACAGAAACCCTCCCTATAGCATGATATGTGATATCTAAGTCCTTCCCATTCCAATCCTGAGACCCTTCCTATAGCATGAGATGTGATATCTCAATGCTTCTACCAAACCTGAGACCCTTCCTTTAGCATGAGATGTGATATCCAACTCCTTCCCATTCCAATCCTGAGACCCTTCCTATAGCATGAGATGTGATATCTCAATACTTCTAATACCAAACCTGAAATCCTTCCGATAACATGAGATGTGATATCCAAATCCTTCCACTTCCAAACCTGAGACCCTCCCTTTAGCATGAGATGTGATATCCAACTCCTTCCCATTCCAATCCTGAGACCCTTCTGATAGCATGAGATGTGATATCTCAATGCTTCTAATACCAAACCTGAGATCCTTCCGATAGCATGAGATGTGATATCTCAATGCTTCTAATACCAAACCTGAGATCCTTCCTATAACATGAGATGTGATATCCAAATCCTTCCCCTTCCAATTCTGAGACCCTCCCTTTAACATGAGATGTGATATCCAACTCCTTCCCATTCCAACCTGAGACCCTTCCTATAGCATGAGATGTGATATCTCAATGCTTATACCAAACCTGAGACCCTTCCTATAACATGAGATGGGATATCCAACTCCTTCCCATTCCAATCCTGAGACACTTCCCATAGCAGAGATGTGATATCTCAATGCTTATACCAGACCTTAGACCCTTCCTATAACATGAGATCGGATATCCAACTCCTTCCCGTTCCAAACCTGAGACCCTTCCTTTAGCATGAGATGTGATATCCAGCTCCTTCCCATTCCAATCCTGAGACACTTCCGATCGCATGAGATATGATATCTCAATGCTTCTAATATCAAATCGGAAACCCTCCCTATAGCATGATATGTGATATCTAAGTCCTTCCCATTCCAATCCTGAGACCCTTCCTATAGCATGAGATGTGATATCTCAATGCTTCTAATACCAAACCTGAGATCCTTCCGATAGCATGAGATCGGATATCCAACTCCTTCCCATTCCAATCCTGAGACACTTCCGATAGCAGAGATGTGATATCTCAATGCTTATACCAGACCTTAGACCCTTCCTATAACATGAGATCGGATATCCAACTCCTTCCCGTTCCAAACCTGAGACCCTTCCTTTAGCATGAGATGTGATATCCAGCTCCTTCCCATTCCAATCCTGAGACACTTCCTATAGCATGAGATGTGATATCTCAATGCTTCTACCAAACCTGAGACCCTTCCTTTAGCATGAGATGTGATATCCAACTCCTTCCCATTCCAATCCTGAGACCCTTCCTATAGCATGAGATGTGATATCTCAATACTTCTAATACCAAACCTGAGATCCTTCCGATAACATGAGATGTGATATCCAAATCCTTCCCCTTCCAAACCTGAGACCCTCCCTTTAGCATGAGATGTGATATCCATCTCCTTCCCATTCCAATCCTGAGACCCTTCTGATAGCATGAGATGTGATATCTCAATGCTTCTGATACCAAACCTGAGATCCTTCCGATAGCATGAGATGTGATATCTCAATGCTTCTAATACCAAACCTGAGATCCTTCCTATAACATGAGATGTGATATCCAAATCCTTCCCCTTCCAATTCTGAGACCCTCCCTTTAACATGAGATGTGATATCCAACTCCTTCCCATTCCAACCTGAGACCCTTCCTATAGCATGAGATGTGATATCTCAATGCCTCTAATACCAAACCTGAGATCCTTCCTCTAACATGAAATGTGATATCCAACTCCTTCCCTTTCCAAACCTGAGAGCCTATCTATAGCATGAGATGTGATATCCAAGTCCTTCCCATTCCAATCCTTAGACCCTTCCTACAGCATGCAATATGATATCTCAATGATTCTAATAACAAACCTGAGACCCGTCCTATAACATGAGATGGGATATCCAACTCCTTCCATTTCCAATCCTGAGACACTTCCGATAGCAGAGATGTGATATCTCAATGCTTATACCAAACCTGAGACCCTTCCTATAACATAAGATGTGATATCCAACTCCTTCCCGTTCCAAACCTGAGACTCTTCCTTTAGCATGAGATGTGATATCCAGCTCCTTCCCATTCCAATCCTGAGACACTTCCGATAGCATGAGATGTGATATCTCAATGCTTCTAATATCAAAACTGAGACCCTCCCTATAGCATGATATGTGATATCTAAGTCCTTCCCATTCCAATCCTGAGACCCTTCCTATAGCATGAGATGTGATATCTCAATGCTTCTACCAAACCTGAGACCCTTCCTTTAGCATGATATGTGATATCCAACTCCTTCCCATTCCAATCCTGAGACCCTTCCTATAGCATGAGATGTGATATCTCAATACTTCTAAAACCAAACCTGAGATCCTTGCTATAGCATGAGATGTGATATCTCAATGCTTCTAATACCAAACCTGAGACCCTTCCTACAGCATGCGATGTGATATCTCACTGCTTATACCAAACCTGAGACCCTTCCTATAGCATGAGATGTGATATCCAACTCCTTCCCATTCCAATCCTGAGACCCTTCCTATAGCATGAGATGTGATATCTCAATGCTTCTAATATCAAACTTGAGAGCCTCCCTATAGCATGAGATGTGATATCCAAGTCCTTCCCATTCCAATCCTGAGACACTTCCTATAGCATGAGATGTGATATCTCAATGCTTCTAATACCAAACCTGAGACTCTTCCTATAACATGAGATGGGATATCCAACTCCTTCCCATTCAAATCCAGAGACCCTTGCGATAGCAGAGATGTGATATCTCAATGCTTATACCAAACCTGAGACCCTTCCTACGGCATGAGATGTCATATACAACTCCTTCCCATTCCAATCCTGAGACCCTTCCTATAGCATGAGATGTGATATCTCGATGCTTATACCAAACCTGAGACCCTTCCTATAGCATGAGATGTGATATCCAACTCCTTCCCATTCCAATCCTGAGACCCTTCCTATAGCATGAGATGTGATATCTCAATGCTTATACCAAACCTGAGACCCTTCCTACGGCATGAGATGTCATATACAACTCCTTCCCATTCCAATCCTGAGACCCTTCCTATAGCATGAGATGTGATATCTCAATGCTTATACCAAACCTGAGACCCTTCCTATAGCATGAGATGTGATATCCAACTACTTCCCATTCCAATCCTGAGACCCTTCCTATAGCATGAGATGTGATATCTCAATGCTTATACCAAACCTGAGACCCTTCCTATAACATGAGATGGGATATCCAACTCCTTCCCATTCCAATCCTGAGACACTTCCGATAGCAGAGATGTGATATCTCAATGCTTATACCAGACCTTAGACCCTTCCTATAACATGAGATCGGATATCCAACTCCTTCCCGTTCCAAACCTGAGACCCTTCCTTTAGCATGAGATGTGATATCCAGCTCCTTCCCATTCCAATCCTGAGACACTTCCGATAGCATGGGATGTGATATCTCAATGCTTCTAATATCAAAACGGAAACCCTCCCTATAGCATGATATGTGATATCTAAGTCCTTCCCATTCCAATCCTGAGACCCTTCCTATAGCATGAGATGTGATATCTCAATGCTTCTACCAAACCTGAGACCCTTCCTTTAGCATGAGATGTGATATCCAACTCCTTCCCATTCTAATCCTGAGACCCTTCCTATAGCATGAGATGTGATATCTCAATACTTCTAATACCAAACCTGAGATCCTTCCGATAACATGAGATGTGATATCCAAATCCTTCCCCTTCCAAACCTGAGACCCTCCATTTTAGCATGAGATGTGCTATCCAACTCCTTCCCATTCCAATCCTGAGACCCTTCTGATAGCATGAGATGTGATATCTCAATGCTTCTAATACCAAACCTGAGATCCTTCCGATAGCATGAGATGTGATATCTCAATGCTTCTAATACCAAACCTGAGATCCTTCCTATAACATGAGATGTGATATCCAAATCCTTCCCCTTCCAATTCTGAGACCTTCCCTTTAACATGAGATGTGATATCCAACTCCTTCCCATTCCAACCTGAGACCCTTCCTATAGCATGAGATGTGATATCTCAATGCCTCTAATACCAAACCTGAGATCCTTCCTCTAACATGAAATGTGATATCCAACTCCTTCCCTTTCCAAACCTGAGAGCCTATCTATAGCATGAGATGTGATATCCAAGTCCTTCCCATTCCAATCCTTAGACCCTTCCTACAGCATGCAATATGATATCTCAATGATTCTAATAACAAACCTGAGACCCGTCCAATAACATGAGATGGGATATCCAACTCCTTCCCATTCCAATCCTGAGACACTTCCGATAGCAGAGATGTGATATCTCAATGCTTATACCAAACCTGAGACCCTTCCTATAACATGTGATGTGATATCCAACTCCTTCCCGTTCCAAACCTGAGACTCTTCATTTAGCATGAGATGTGATATCCAGCTCCTTCCCATTCCAATCCTGAGACACTTCCGATAGCATGAGATGTGATATCTCAATGCTTCTAATATCAAAACCGAGACCCTCCCTATAGCATGATATGTGATATCTAAGTCCTTCCCATTCCAATCCTGAGACCCTTCTGATAGCATGAGATGTGATATCTCAATGTCTCTAATACCAAACCTGAGATCCTACCTCTAACATGAAATGTGATATCCAACTCTCTCCCCTTCCAAACCTGAGAGCCTTCCTATAGCATGAGATGTGATATCCAAGTCCTTCCCATTCCAATCCTGAGACCCTTCCTATAACATGAGATGTGATATCCAACTCCTTCCCATTCCAACCTGAGACCCTTCCTATAGCATGAGATGGGATATCCAACTCCTTCCAAATCCAATCCTGATACCATTCCGATAGCATGAGATGTGATATCCCAATGCTTCTACCAAACCTGAGACCCATACTATGGCATGAGATGTGATATCAAACTCCTTCCCATTCCAATTCTGAGACCCTTCCTATACCATGAGACTTGCTATCTCAATGCTTCTAATACCAAACCTGAGACCCGTCCTATAACATGAGATGTGATATCCAAATCCTTCCCCTTCCAAACCTTAGACCCTTCCTTTATCATGAGATGTGATATCCAACTCCTTCCCATTCCAATCCTGAGACCCTTCCGATATCATGAGATGTGATATCTCAATGCTTCTAATATCAAACTTGAGACCCTCCCTATAGCATGAGATGTGATATCCAAGTCCTTCCCATTCCAATCCTGAGACCCTTCCTATAGCATGAGATGTGATATTTCAATGCTTCTAATACCAAACCTGAGACCCTTCCTATAACATGAGATGGGAATATCCAACTCCTTACATTCCAATCCTGAGACCCTTCCGATAGCAGAGATGTGATATCTCAATGTTTATACCAAACCTGAGATCCTTCCTATAACATGAGATGTGATATCCAACTCCTTCCCATTCCAATACTGAGACACTGCCTATAGCATGAGATGTGATATCTCACTGCTTATACCAAACCTGAGACCCTTCCTATAGCATGAGATGTGATATCCAACTCCTTCCCATTCCAATCCTGAGACCCTTCCTATAGCATGAGATGTGATATCTCAATGCTTCTAATATCAAACTTGAGAGCCTCCCTATAGCATGAGATGTGATATCCAAGTCCTTCCCATTCCAATCCTGAGACACTTCCTATAGCATGAGATGTGATATCTCAATGCTTCTAATACCAAACCTGAGACTCTTCCTATAACATGAGATGGGATATCCAACTCCTTCCCATTCCAATCCTGAGACCCTTCCGATAGCAGAGATGTGATATCTCAATGCTTATACCAAACCTGAGACCCTTCCTACGGCATGAGATGTCATATACAACTCCTTCCCATTCCAATCCTGAGACCCTTCCTATAGCATGAGATGTGATATCTCAATGCTTATACCAAACCTGAGACCCTTCCTATAGTATGAGATGTGATATCCAACTCCTTCCCATTCCAATCCTGAGACCCTTCCTATAGCATGAGGTGTGATGTCTCAATGCTTCTAATACCAAACCTGAGATCCTTCCTATAACATGAGATGTGATATCCAACTCCTTCCATTCCAATCCTGAGACCCTTCCTATAGCATGAGATTTGATATCTCAATGCTTATACCAAACCTGAGACCCTTCCTATAGCATGAGATGTGATATCCAAGTCCTTCCCATTCCAATCCTTAGACCCTTCCTACAGCATGCAATATGATATCTCAATGATTCTAATAACAATCCTGAGACCCGTCCTATAACATGAGATGGGATATCCAATTCCTTCCCATTCCAATCCTGAGACACTTCCGATAGCGGAGATGTGATATCTCAATGCTTATACCAAACCTGAGACCCTTCCTATAACATGAGATCGGATATCCAACTCCTTTTCGTTCCAAACCTGAGACCCTTCCTTTAGCATGAGATGTGATATCCAGCTCCTTCGCATTCCAATCCTGAGACCCTTCCGATAGCATGAGATGTGATATCTCAATGCTTCTAATACCAAACCTGTGATCCTTCCTATAACAAGAGATGTGATATCCAAATCCTTCCCCTTACAAACCTGAGACCCTCCCTTTAGCATGAGATGTGATATCTCAATGCCTCTAATACCAAACCTGAGATCCTTCCGATAGCATGAGATGTGATATCTCAATGCTTCTAATACCAAACCTGAGATCCTTCCTATAACATGAGACGTGATATCCAAATCATTCCCCTTCCAAACCTGAGACCCTCCCTTTAGCATGAGATGTGATATCCAACTCCTTCCCATTCTAATCCTGAGACCCTTCTGATAGCATGAGATGTGATATCTCAATGCCTCTAATACCAAACCTGAGATCCTACCTCTAACATGAAATGTGATATCCAACTCTTTCCCCTTCCAAACCTGAGAGCCTTCCTATAGCATGAGATGTGATATCCGACTCCTTCCCATTCCAATCCTGAGACCCTTCCGATAGCATGAGATGTGATATCCCAATGCTTCTTAATACCAAACCTGAGATCCTTCTTATAACATGTGATGTGATATCCAAATCCTTCCCCTTCCAAACCTGAGACCCTCCCTTTAGCATGAGATGTGATATCCAACTCCTTCCCATTCCAATCCTGAGACCCTTATGATAGATAGCATGAGATGTGATATCTCAATGCCTCTAATACCAAACCTGAGATACTTCCGATAGCATGAGATGTGATATCTCAATGCTTCTAATACCAAACCTGAGATCCTTCCTGTAACATGAGATGTGATATCCAAATCCTTCCCCTTCCAAACCTGAGACCCTCCCTTTAGCATGAGATGTGTTATCCAACTCCTTCCCATTCCAATCCTGAGACCCTTCCGATAGCATGAGATGTGATATCTCAATGCTTCTAATACCAAACCTGTGATCCTTCCTATAACAAGAGATGTGATATCCAAATCCTTCCCCTTCCAAACCTGAGACCCTCCCTTTAGCATGAGATGTGATATCTCAATGCCTCTAATACCAAACCTGAGATCCTTCCGATAGCATGAGATGTGATATCTCAATGCTTCTAATACCAAACCTGAGATCCTTCCTATAACATGAGACGTGATATCCAAATCCTTCCCCTTCCAAACCTGAGACCCTCCCTTTAGCATGAGATGTGATATCCAACTCCTTCCCATTCCAATCCTGAGACCCTTCTGATAGCATGAGATGTGATATCTCAATGCCTCTAATACCAAACCTGAGATCCTACCTCTAACATGAAATGTGATATCCAACTCTTTCCCCTTCCAAACCTGAGGGCCTTCCTATAGCATGAGATGTGATATCAGACTCCTTCCCATTCCAATCCTGAGACCCTTCCGATAGCATGAGATGTGATATCTCAATGCTTCTAATACCAAACCTGAGATCCTTCTTATAACATGTGATGTGATATCCAAATCCTTCCCCTTCCAACCCTGAGACCCTCCCTTTAGCATGAGATGTGATATCCAACTCCTTCCCATTCCAATCCTGAGACCCTTATGATAGATAGCATGAGATGTGATATCTCAATGCCTCTAATACCAAACCTGAGATACTTCCGATAGCATGAGATGTGATATCTCAATGCTTCTAATACCAAACCTGAGATCCTTCCTATAACATGAGATGTGATATCCAAATCCTTCCCCTTCCAAACCTGAGACCCTCCCTTTAGCATGAGATGTGATATCCAACTCCTTCCCATTCCAATTCTGAGCCCCTTCCTATACCATGAGACTTGATATCCAACTCCTTCCCATTCCAATTCTGAGCCCCTTCCTATACCATGAGACTTGATATCTCAATGCTTCTAATACCAAACCTGAGACCCGTCCTATAACATGAGATGTGATATCCAAATCCTTCCCCTTCCAAACCTTAGACCCTTCCTTTATCATGAGATGTGATATCCAACTCCTTCCCATTCCAATCCTGTGACCCTTCCGATATCATGAGATGTGATATCTCAATGCATCTAATATCAAACTTGAGACCCTCCCTATAGCATGAGATGTGATATCCAAGTCCTTCCCATTCCAATCCTGAGACCCTTCCTATAGCTTGAGTTGTGACATCCAACTCCTTCCCATTCCAATTCTGATCCCCTTTCTATACCATGAGACTTGATATCTCAATGCTTCTAATACCAAACCTGAGACCCGTCCTATAACATGAGATGTGATATCCAAATCCTTCCCCTTCCAAACCTTAGACCCTTCCTTTATCATGAGATGTGATATCCAAGTCCTTCCCATTCCAATCCTGAGACCCTTCCTATAGCATGAGATGTGATATCTCAATGCTTCTAATACCAAACCTGAGACCCTTCCTATAACATGAGATTGGAATATCCAACTCCTTCCCATTCCAATCCTGAGACCCTTCCGATAGCAGAGATGTGATATCTCAATTCTTATACCAAACCTGAGATCCTTCCTATAACATGAGATGTGATATCCAACTCCTTCCCATTCCAATCCTGAGACACTTCCTATAGCATGAGATGTGATATCTCACTGCTTATACCAATCCTGAGACCCTTCCTATAGCATGAGATGTGATATCTCAATGCTTCTAATATCAAACTTGAGAGCCTCCCTATAGCATGAGATGTGATATCCAAGTCCTTCCCATTCCAATCCTGAGACACTTCCTATAGCATGAGATGTGATATCTCAATGCTTCTAATACCAAACCTGAGACTCTTCCTATAACATGAGATGGGATATCCAACTCCTTCCCATTCCAATGATGAGACCCTTCCGATAGCAGAGATGTGATATCTCAATGCTTAAACCAAACCTGAGACCCTTCCTACGGCATGAGATGTCATATACAACTCCTTCCCATTCCAATCCTGAGACCCTTCCTATAGCATGAGATGTGATATCTCAATGCTTATACCAAACCTGAGACCCTCCCTTTAGCATGAGATGTGATATCCATCTCCTTCCCATTCCAATCCTGAGACCCTTCTGATAGCATGAGATGTGATATCTCAATGCTTCTAATACCAAACCTGAGATCCTTCCGATAGCATGAGATGTGATATCTCAATGCTTCTAATACCAAACCTGAGACCCTTCCTATAACATGAGATTGGAATATCCAACTCCTTCCCATTCCAATCCTGAGACCCTTCCGATAGCAGAGATGTGATATCTCAATTCTTATACCAAACCTGAGATCCTTCCTATAACATGAGATGTGATATCCAACTCCTTCCCATTCCAATCCTGAGACACTTCCTATAGCATGAGATGTGATATCTCACTGCTTATACCAATCCTGAGACCCTTCCTATAGCATGAGATGTGATATCTCAATGCTTCTAATATCAAACTTGAGAGCCTCCCTATAGCATGAGATGTGATATCCAAGTCCTTCCCATTCCAATCCTGAGACACCTCCTATAGCATGAGATGTGATATCTCAATGCTTCTAATACCAAACCTGAGACTCTTCCTATAACATGAGATGGGATATCCAACTCCTTCCCATTCCAATGATGAGACCCTTCCGATAGCAGAGATGTGATATCTCAATGCTTAAACCAAACCTGAGACCCTTCCTACGGCATGAGATGTCATATACAACTCCTTCCCATTCCAATCCTGAGACCCTTCCTATAGCATGAGATGTGATATCTCAATGCTTATACCAAACCTGAGACCCTTCCTATAGCATGAGATGTGATATCCAACTCCTTCCCATTCCAATCCTGAGACCCTTCCTATAGCATGAGATGTGATATCTCAATGCTTATACCAAACCTGAGACCCTTCCTACGGCATGAGATGTCATATACAACTCCTTCCCATTCCAATCCTGAGACCCTTCCTATAGCATGAGATGTGATATCTCAATGCTTATACCAAACCTGAGACCCTTCCTATAGCATGAGATGTGATATCCAACTCCTTCCCATTCCAATCCTGAGACCCTTCCTATAGCATGAGATGTGATATCTCAATGCTTATACCAAACCTGAGACCCTTCCTATAACATGAGATGGGATATCCAACTCCTTCCCATTCCAATCCTGAGACACTTCCGATAGCAGAGATGTGATATCTCAATGCTTATACCAGACCTTAGACCCTTCCTATAACATGAGATCGGATATCCAACTCCTTCCCGTTCCAAACCTGAGACCCTTCCTTTAGCATGAGATGTGATTTCCAGCTCCTTCCCATTCCAATCCTGAGACACTTCCGATAGCATGAGATGTGATATCTCAATGCTTCTAATATCAAAACGGAAACCCTCCCTATAGCATGATATGTGATATCTAAGTCCTTCCCATTCCAATCCTGAGACCCTTCCTATAGCATGAGATGTGATATCTCAATGCTTCTACCAAACCTGAGACCCTTCCTTTAGCATGAGATGTGATATCCAACTCCTTCCCATTCCAATCCTGAGACCCTTCCTATAGCATGAGATGTGATATCTCAATACTTCTAATACCAAACCTGAGATCTTTCCGATAACATGAGATGTGATATCCAAATCCTTCCCCTTCCAAACCTGAGACCCTCCCTTTAGCATGAGATGTGATATCCATCTCCTTCCCATTCCAATCCTGAGACCCTTCCGATAGCAGAGATGTGATATCTCAATTCTTATACCAAACCTGAGATCCTTCCTATAACATGAGATGTGATATCCAACTCCTTCCCTTCCAATCCTGAGACACTTCCTATAGCATGAGATGTGATATCTCACTGCTTATACCAAACCTGAGACCCTTCCTATAGCATGAGATGTGATATCTAACTCCTTCCCATTCCAATCCTGAGACCCTTCCTATAGCATGAGATGTGATATCTCAATGCTTCTAATACCAAACCTGAGACTCTTCCTATAACATGAGATGGGATATCAAACTCCTTCCCATTCCAATCCTGAGACCCTTCCGATAGCAGAGATGTGATATCTCAATGCTTATACCAAACCTGAGACCCTTCCTACGGCATGAGATGTCATATACAACTCCTTCCCATTCCAATCCTGAGACCCTTCCTATAGCATGAGATGTGATATCTCAATGCTTATACCAAACCTGAGACCCTTCCTATAGCATGAGATGTGATATCCAACTCCTTCCCATTCCAATCCTGAGACCCTTCCTATAGCATGAGATGTGATATCTCAATGCTTATACCAAACCTGAGACCCTTCCTACGGCATGAGATGTCATATACAACTCCTTCCCATTCCAATCCTGAGACCCTTCCTATAGCATGAGATGTGATATCTCAATGCTTATACCAAACCTGAGACCCTTCCTATAGCATGAGATGTGATATCCAACTCCTTCCCATTCCAATCCTGAGACCCTTCCTATAGCATGAGATGTGATATCTCAATGCTTATACCAAACCTGAGACCCTTCCTATAACATGAGATGGGATATCCAACTCCTTCCCATTCCAATCCTGAGACACTTCCGATAGCAGAGATGTGATATCTCAATGCTTATACCAGACCTTAGACCCTTCCTATAACATGAGATCGGATATCCAACTCCTTCCAGTTCCAAACCTGAGACCCTTCCTTTAGCATGAGATGTGATATCCAGCTCCTTCCCATTCCAATCCTGAGACACTTCCGATAGCATGAGATGTGATATCTCAATGCTTCTAATATCAAAACAGAAACCCTCCCTATAGCATGATATGTGATATCTAAGTCCTTCCCATTCCAATCCTGAGACCCTTCCTATAGCATGAGATGTGATATCTCAATGCTTCTACCAAACCTGAGACCCTTCCTTTAGCATGAGATGTGATATCCAACTCCTTCCCATTCCAATCCTGAGACCCTTCCTATAGCATGAGATGTGATATCTCAATGCTTCTAATACCAAACCTGAGACTCTTCCTATAACATGAGATGGGATATCCAACTCCTTCCCATTCCAATCCTGAGACCCTTCCGATAGCAGAGATGTGATATTTCAATGCTTATACCAAACCTGAGACCCTTCCTACGGCATGAGATGTCATATACAACTCCTTCCCATTCCAATCCTGAGACCCTTCCTATAGCATGAGATGTGATATCTCAATGCTTATACCAAACCTGAGACCCTTCCTATAGCATGAGATGTGATATCCAACTCCTTCCCATTCCAATCCTGAGACCCTTAGTATAGCATGAGATGTGATATCTCAATGCTTATACCAAACCTGAGACCCTTCCTACGGCATGAGATGTCATATACAACTCCTTCCCATTCCAATCCTGAGACCCTTCCTATAGCATGAGATGTGATATCTCAATGCTTATACCAAACCCGAGACCCTTCCTATAGCATGAGATGTGATATCCAACTCCTTCCCATTCCAATCCTGAGACCCTTCCTATAGCATGAGATGTGATATCTCAATGCTTATACCAAACCTGAGACCCTTCCTATAACATGAGATGGGATATCCAACTCCTTCCCATTCCAATCCTGAGACACTTCCGATAGCAGAGATGTGATATCTCAATGCTTATACCAGACCTTAGACCCTTTCTATAACATGAGATTGGATATCCAACTCCTTCCCGTTCCAAACCTGAGACCCTTCCTTTAGCATGAGATGTGATATCCAGCTCCTTCCCATTCCAATCCTGAGACACTTCCGATAGCATGAGATGTGATATCTCAATGCTTCTAATATCAAAACGGAAACCCTCCCTATCGCATGATATGTGATATCTAAGTCCTTCCCATTCCAATCCTGAGACCCTTCCTATAGCATGAGATGTGATATCTCAATGCTTCTAATACCAAACCTGAGATCCTTCCGATAGCATGAGATCGGATATCCAACTCCTTCCCATTCCAATCCTGAGACACTTCCGATAGCAGAGATGTGATATCTCAATGCTTATACCAGACCTTAGACCCTTCCTATAACATGAGATCGGATATCCAACTCCTTCCCGTTCCAAACCTGAGACCCTTCCTTTAGCATGAGATGTGATATCCAGCTCCTTCCCATTCCAATCCTGAGACACTTCCTATAGCATGAGATGTGATATCTCAATGCTTCTACCAAACCTGAGACCCTTCCTTTAGCATGAGATGTGATATCCAACTCCTTCCCATTCCAATCCTGAGACCCTTCCTATAGCATGAGATGTGATATCTCAATACTTCTAATACCAAACCTGAGATCCTTTCCGATAACATGAGATGTGATATCCAAATCCTTCCCCTTCCAATTCTGAGACCCTCCCTTTAACATGAGATGTGATATCCAACTCCTTCCCATTCCAACCTGAGACCCTTCCTATAGCATGAGATGTGATATCCAAGTCCTTACCATTCCAATCCTTAGACCCTTCCTACAGCATGCAATATGATATCTCAATGCCTCTAATACCAAACCTGAGATCCTTCCTCTAACATGAAATGTGATATCCAACTCCTTCCCTTTCCAAACCTGAGAGCCTATCTATAGCATGAGATGTGATATCCAAGTCCTTTCCATTCCAATCCTTAGACCCTTCCTACAGCATGCAATATGATATCTCAATGATTCTAATAACAAACCTGAGACCCGTCCTATAACATGAGATGGGATATCCAACTCCTTCCATTTCCAATCCTGAGACACTTCCGATAGCAGAGATGTGATATCTCAATGCTTATACCAAACCTGAGACCCTTCCTATAATATGAGATGTGATATCCAACTCCTTCCCGTTCCAATCCTGAGACTCTTCCTTTAGCATGAGATGTGATATCCAGCTCCTTCCCATTCCAATCGTGAGACACTTCCGATAGCATGAGATGTGATATCTCAATGCTTCTAATATCAAAACTGAGACCCTCCCTATAGCATGATATGTGATATCTAAGTCCTTCCCATTCCAATCCTGAGACCCTTCCTATAGCATGAGATGTGATATCGCAATGCTTCTACCAAACCTGAGACCCTTCCTTTAGCATGAGATGTGATATCCAACTCCTTCCCATTCCAATCCTGAGACCCTTCCTATAGCATGAGATGTGATATCTCAATACTTCTAATACCAAACCTGAGATCCTTCCTATAGCATGAGATGTGATATCTCAATGCTTCTAATACCAAACCTGAGACCCTTCCTACAGCATGCGATGTGATATCTCACTGCTTATACCAAACCTGAGACCCTTCCTAAAGCATGAGATGTGATATCCAACTCCTTCCCATTCCAATCCTGAGACCCTTCCTATAGCATGAGATGTGATATCTCAATGCTTCTAATATCAAACTTGAGAGCCTCCCTATAGCATGAGATGTGATATCCAAGTCCTTCCCATTCCAATCCTGAGACACTTCCTATAGCATGAGATGTGATATCTCAATGCTTCTAATACCAAACCTGAGACTCTTCCTATAACATGAGATGGGATATCCAACTCCTTCCCATTCCAATCCTGAGACCCTTCCGATAGCAGAGATGTGATATCTCAATGCTTATACCAAACCTGAGACCCTTCCTACGGCATGAGATGTCATATACAACTCCTTCCCATTCCAATCCTGAGACCCTTCCTATAGCATGAGATGTGATATCTCAATGCTTATACCAAACCTGAGACCCTTCCTATAGCATGAGATGTGATATCCAACTCCTTCCCATTCCAATCCTGAGACCCTTCCTATAGCATGAGATGTGATATCTCAATGCTTATACCAAACCTGAGACCCTTCCTACGGCATGAGATGTCATATACAACTCCTTCCCATTCCAATCCTGAGACCCTTCCTATAGCATGAGATGTGATATCTCAATGCTTATACCAAACCTGAGACCCTTCCTATAGCATGAGATGTGATATCCAACTCCTTCCCATTCCAATCCTGAGACCCTTCCTATAGCATGAGATGTGATATCTCAATGCTTATACCAAACCTGAGACCCTTCCTATAACATGAGATGGGATATCCAACTCCTTCCCATTCCAATCCTGAGACACTTCCGATAGCAGAGATGTGATATCTCAATGCTTATACCAGACCTTAGACCCTTCCTATAACATGAGATCGGATATCCAACTCCTTCCCGTTCCAAACCTGAGACCCTTCCTTTAGCATGAGATGTGATATCCAGCTCCTTCCCATTCCAATCCTGAGACCCTCCCTTTAGCATGAGATGTGATATCTCAATGCTTCTAATATCAAAACAGAAACCCTCCCTATAGCATGATATGTGATATCTAAGCCCTTCCCATTCCAATCCTGAGACCCTTCCTATAGCATGAGATGTGATATCTCAATGCTTCTACCAAACCTGAGACCCTTCCTTTAGCATGAGATGTGATATCCAACTCCTTCCCATTCCAATCCTGAGACCCTTCCTATAGCATGAGATGTGATATCTCAATACTTCTAATACCAAACCTGAAATCCTTCCGATAACATGAGATGTGATATCCAAATCCTTCCCCTTCCAAACCTGAGACCCTCCCTTTAGCATGAGATGTGATATCCAACTCCTTCCCATTCCAATCCTGAGACCCTTCTGATAGCATGAGATGTGATATCTCAATGCTTCTAATACCAAACCTGAGATCCTTCCGATAGCATGAGATGTGATATCTCAATGCTTCTAATATCAAAACGGAAACCCTCCCTATAGCATGAGATGTGATATCCAACTCCTTCCCATTCCAATCCTGAGACCCTTCCTATAGCATGAGATGTGATATCTCAATACTTCTAATACCAAACCTGAGATCCTTCCTATAGCATGAGATGTGATATCTCAATGCTTCTAATACCAAACCTGAGACCCTTCCTACAGCATGCGATGTGATATCTCACTGCTTATACCAAACCTGAGACCCTTCCTAAAGCATGAGATGTGATATCCAACTCCTTCCCATTCCAATCCTGAGACCCTTCCTATAGCATGAGATGTGATATCTCAATGCTTCTAATATCAAACTTGAGAGCCTCCCTATAGCATGAGATGTGATATCCAAGTCCTTCCCATTCCAATCCTGAGACACTTCCTATAGCATGAGATGTGATATCTCAATGCTTCTAATACCAAACCTGAGACTCTTCCTATAACATGAGATGGGATATCCAACTCCTTCCCATTCCAATCCTGAGACCCTTCCGATAGCAGAGATGTGATATCTCAATGCTTATACCAAACCTGAGACCCTTCCTACGGCATGAGATGTCATATACAACTCCTTCCCATTCCAATCCTGAGACCCTTCCTATAGCATGAGATGTGATATCTCAATGCTTATACCAAACCTGAGACCCTTCCTATAGCATGAGATGTGATATCCAACTCCTTCCCATTCCAATCCTGAGACCCTTCCTATAGCATGAGATGTGATATCTCAATGCTTATACCAAACCTGAGACCCTTCCTACGGCATGAGATGTCATATACAACTCCTTCCCATTCCAATCCTGAGACCCTTCCTATAGCATGAGATGTGATATCTCAATGCTTATACCAAACCTGAGACCCTTCCTATAGCATGAGATGTGATATCCAACTCCTTCCCATTCCAATCCTGAGACCCTTCCTATAGCATGAGATGTGATATCTCAATGCTTATACCAAACCTGAGACCCTTCCTATAACATGAGATGGGATATCCAACTCCTTCCCATTCCAATCCTGAGACACTTCCGATAGCAGAGATGTGATATCTCAATGCTTATACCAGACCTTAGACCCTTCCTATAACATGAGATCGGATATCCAACTCCTTCCCGTTCCAAACCTGAGACCCTTCCTTTAGCATGAGATGTGATATCCAGCTCCTTCCCATTCCAATCCTGAGACCCTCCCTTTAGCATGAGATGTGATATCTCAATGCTTCTAATATCAAAACAGAAACCCTCCCTATAGCATGATATGTGATATCTAAGCCCTTCCCATTCCAATCCTGAGACCCTTCCTATAGCATGAGATGTGATATCTCAATGCTTCTACCAAACCTGAGACCCTTCCTTTAGCATGAGATGTGATATCCAACTCCTTCCCATTCCAATCCTGAGACCCTTCCTATAGCATGAGATGTGATATCTCAATACTTCTAATACCAAACCTGAAATCCTTCCGATAACATGAGATGTGATATCCAAATCCTTCCCCTTCCAAACCTGAGACCCTCCCTTTAGCATGAGATGTGATATCCAACTCCTTCCCATTCCAATCCTGAGACCCTTCTGATAGCATGAGATGTGATATCTCAATGCTTCTAATACCAAACCTGAGATCCTTCCGATAGCATGAGATGTGATATCTCAATGCTTCTAATATCAAAACGGAAACCCTCCCTATAGCATGATATGTGATATCTAAGTCCTTCCCATTCCAATCCTGAGACCCTTCCTATAGCATGAGATGTGATATCTCAATGCTTCTAATACCAAACCTGAGATCCTTCCGATAGCATGAGATCGGATATCCAACTCCTTCCCATTCCAATCCTGAGACACTTCCGATAGCAGAGATGTGATATCTCAATGCTTATACCAGACCTTAGACCCTTCCTATAACATGAGATCGGATATCCAACTCCTTCCCGTTCCAAACCTGAGACCCTTCCTTTAGCATGAGATGTGATATCCAGCTCCTTCCCATTCCAATCCTGAGACACTTCCTATAGCATGAGATGTGATATCTCAATGCTTCTACCAAACCTGAGACCCTTCCTTTAGCATGAGATGTGATATCCAACTCCTTCCCATTCCAATCCTGAGACCCTTCCTATAGCATGAGATGTGATATCTCAATACTTCTAATACCAAACCTGAGATCCTTCCGATAACATGAGATGTGATATCCAAATCCTTCCCCTTCCAAACCTGAGACCCTCCCTTTAGCATGAGATGTGATATCCATCTCCTTCCCATTCCAATCCTGAGACCCTTCTGATAGCATGAGATGTGATATCTCAATGCTTCTAATACCAAACCTGAGATCCTTCCGATAGCATGAGATGTGATATCTCAATGCTTCTAATACCAAACCTGAGATCCTTCCTATAACATGAGATGTGATATCCAAATCCTTCCCCTTCCAATTCTGAGACCCTCCCTTTAACATGAGATGTGATATCCAAGTCCTTCCCATTCCAATCCTTAGACCCTTCCTACAGCATGCAATATGATATCTCAATGCCTCTAATACCAAACCTGAGATCCTTCCTCTAACATGAAATGTGATATCCAACTCCTTCCCTTTCCAAACCTGAGAGCCTATCTATAGCATGAGATGTGATATCCAAGTCCTTTCCATTCCAATCCTTAGACCCTTCCTACAGCATGCAATATGATATCTCAATGATTCTAATAACAAACCTGAGACCCGTCCTATAACATGAGATGGGATATCCAACTCCTTCCATTTCCAATCCTGAGACACTTCCGATAGCAGAGATGTGATATCTCAATGCTTATACCAAACCTGAGACCCTTCCTATAACATGAGATGTGATATCCAACTCCTTCCCGTTCCAATCCTGAGACTCTTCCTTTAGCATGAGATGTGATATCCAGCTCCTTCCCATTCCAATCGTGAGACACTTCCGATAGCATGAGATGTGATATCTCAATGCTTCTAATATCAAAACTGAGACCCTCCCTATAGCATGATATGTGATATCTAAGTCCTTCCCATTCCAATCCTGAGACCCTTCCTATAGCATGAGATGTGATATCTCAATGCTTCTACCAAACCTGAGACCCTTCCTTTAGCATGAGATGTGATATCCAACTCCTTCCCATTCCAATCCTGAGACCCTTCCTATAGCATGAGATGTGATATCTCAATACTTCTAATACCAAACCTGAGATCCTTCCTATAGCATGAGATGTGATATCTCAATGCTTCTAATACCAAACTTGAGAGCCTCCCTATAGCATGAGATGTGATATCCAAGTCCTTCCCATTCCAATCCTTAGACCCTTCCTACAGCATGCAATGTGATATCTCAATGCTTCTAATACCAAACTTGAGAGCCTCCCTATAGCATGAGATGTGATATCTAAGTCCTTCCCATTCCAATCCTGAGACCCTTCCTACAGCATGCGATGTGATATCTCACTGCTTATACCAAACCTGAGACCCTTCCTATAGCATGAGATGTGAAATCCAACTCCTTCCCATTCCAATCCTGAGACCCTTCCTATAGCATGAGATGTGATATCTCAATGCTTCTAATATCAAACTTGAGAGCCTCCCTATAGCATGAGATGTGATATCCAAGTCCTTCCCATTCCAATCCTGAGACACTTCCTATAGCATGAGATGTGATATCTCAATGCTTCTAATACCAAACCTGAGACTCTTCCTATAACATGAGATGGGATATCCAACTCCTTCCCATTCCAATCCTGAGACCCTTCCGATAGCAGAGATGTGATATCTCAATGCTTATACCAAACCTGAGACCCTTCCTACGGCATGAGATGTCATATACAACTCCTTCCCATTCCAATCCTGAGACCCTTCCTATAGCATGAGATGTGATATCTCAATGCTTATACCAAACCTGAGACCCTTCCTATAGCATGAGATGTGATATCCAACTCCTTCCCATTCCAATCCTGAGACCCTTCCTATAGCATGAGATGTGATATCTCAATGCTTATACCAAACCTGAGACCCTTCCTACGGCATGAGATGTCATATACAACTCCTTCCAATTCCAATCCTGAGACCCTTCCTATAGCATGAGATGTGATATCTCAATGCTTATACCAAACCTGAGACCCTTCCTATAGCATGAGATGTGATATCCAACTCCTTCCCATTCCAATCCTGAGACCCTTCCTATAGCATGAGATGTGATATCTCAATGCTTATACCAGACCTTAGACCCTTCCTATAACATGAGATCGGATATCCAACTCCTTCCCGTTCCAAACCTGAGACCCTTCCTTTAGCATGAGATGTGATATCCAGCTCCTTCCCATTCCAATCCTGAGACCCTCCCTTTAGCATGAGATGTGATATCTCAATGCTTCTAATATCAAAACAGAAACCCTCCCTATAGCATGATATGTGATATCTAAGTCCTTCCCATTCCAATCCTGAGACCCTTCCTATAGCATGAGATGTGATATCTCAATGCTTCTACCAAACCTGAGACCCTTCCTTTAGCATGAGAAGTGATATCCAACTCCTTCCCATTCCAATCCTGAGACCCTTCCTATAGCATGAGATGTGATATCTCAATACTTCTAATACCAAACCTGAAATCCTTCCGATAACATGAGATGTGATATCCAAATCCTTCCCCTTCCAAACCTGAGACCCTCCCTTTAGCATGAGATGTGATATCCAACTCCTTCCCATTCCAATCCTGAGACCCTTCTGATAGCATGAGATGTGATATCGTCAATGCTTCTAATACCAAACCTGAGATCCTTCCGATAGCATGAGATGTGATATCTCAATGCTTCTAATACCAAACCTGAGATCCTTCCTATAACATGAGATGTGATATCCAAATCCTTCCCCTTCCAATTCTGAGACCCTCCCTTTAACATGAGATGTGATATCCAACTCCTTCCCATTCCAACCTGAGACCCTTCCTATAGCATGAGATGTGATATCTCAATGCTTATACCAAACCTGAGACCCTTCCTATAACATGAGATGGGATATCCAACTCCTTCCCATTCCAATCCTGAGACACTTCCCATAGCAGAGATGTGATATCTCAATGCTTATACCAGACCTTAGACCCTTCCTATAACATGAGATCGGATATCCAACTCCTTCCCGTTCCAAACCTGAGACCCTTCCTTTAGCATGAGATGTGATATCCAGCTCCTTCCCATTCCAATCCTGAGACACTTCCGATAGCATGAGATGTGATATCTCAATGCTTCTAATATCAAAACGGAAACCCTCCCTATAGCATGATATGTGATATCTAAGTCCTTCCCATTCCAATCCTGAGACCCTTCCTATAGCATGAGATGTGATATCTCAATGCTTCTAATACCAAACCTGAGATCCTTCCGATAGCATGAGATCGGATATCCAACTCCTTCCCATTCCAATCCTGAGACACTTCCGATAGCAGAGATGTGATATCTCAATGCTTATACCAGACCTTAGACCCTTCCTATAACATGAGATCGGATATCCAACTCCTTCCCGTTCCAAACCTGAGACCCTTCCTTCAGCATGAGATGTGATATCCAGCTCCTTCCCATTCCAATCCTGAGACACTTCCTATAGCATGAGATGTGATATCTCAATGCTTCTACCAAACCTGAGACCCTTCCTTTAGCATGAGATGTGATATCCAACTCCTTCCCATTCCAATCCTGAGACCCTTCCTATAGCATGAGATGTGATATCTCAATACTTCTAATACCAAACCTGAGATCCTTCCGATAACATGAGATGTGATATCCAAATCCTTCCCCTTCCAAACCTGAGACCCTCCCTTTAGCATGAGATGTGATATCCATCTCCTTCCCATTCCAATCCTGAGACCCTTCTGATAGCATGAGATGTGATATCTCAATGCTTCTAATACCAAACCTGAGATCCTTCCGATAGCATGAGATGTGATATCTCAATGCTTCTAATACCAAACCTGAGATCCTTCCTATAACATGAGATGTGATATCCAAATCCTTCCCCTTCCAATTCTGAGACCCTCCCTTTAACATGAGATGTGATATCCAACTCCTTCCCATTCCAACCTGAGACCCTTCCTATAGCATGAGATGTGATATCTCAATGCCTCTAATACCAAACCTGAGATCCTTCCTCTAACATGAAATGTGATATCCAACTCCTTCCCTTTCCAATCCTGAGAGCCTATCTATAGCATGAGATGTGATATCCAAGTCCTTCCCATTCCAATCCTTAGACCCTTCCTACAGCATGCAATATGATATCTCAATGATTCTAATAAATAACCTGAGACCCGTCCTATAACATGAGATGGGATATCCAACTCCTTCCATTTCCAATCCTGAGACACTTCCGATAGCAGAGATGTGATATCTCAATGCTTATACCAAACCTGAGACCCTTCCTATAACATAAGATGTGATATCCAACTCCTTCCCGTTCCAAACCTGAGACTCTTCCTTTAGCATGAGATGTGATATCCAGCTCCTTCCCATTCCAATCCTGAGACACTTCCGATAGCATGAGATGTGATATCTCAATGCTTCTAATATCAAAACTGAGACCCTCCCTATAGCATGATATGTGATATCTAAGTCCTTCCCATTCCAATCCTGAGACCCTTCCTATAGCATGAGATGTGATATCTCAATGCTTCTACCAAACCTGAGACCCTTCCTTTAGCATGATATGTGATATCCAACTCCTTCCCATTCCAATCCTGAGACCCTTCCTATAGCATGAGATGTGATATCTCAATACTTCTAATACCAAACCTGAGATCCTTCCTATAGCATGAGATGTGATATCTCAATGCTTCTAATACCAAACCTGAGACCCTTCCTACAGCATGCGATGTGATATCTCACTGCTTATACCAAACCTGAGACCCTTCCTATAGCATGAGATGTGATATCCAACTCCTTCCCATTCCAATCCTGAGACCCTTCCTATAGCATGAGATGTGATATCTCAATGCTTCTAATATCAAACTTGAGAGCCTCCCTATAGCATGAGATGTGATATCCAAGTCCTTCCCATTCCAATCCTGAGACACTTCCTATAGCATGAGATGTGATATCTCAATGCTTCTAATACCAAACCTGAGACTCTTCCTATAACATGAGATGGGATATCCAACTCCTTCCCATTCAAATCCAGAGACCCTTGCGATAGCAGAGATGTGATATCTCAATGCTTATACCAAACCTGAGACCCTTCCTACGGCATGAGATGTCATATACAACTCCTTCCCATTCCAATCCTGAGACCCTTCCTATAGCATGAGATGTGATATCTCAATGCTTATACCAAACCTGAGACCCTTCCTATAGCATGAGATGTGATATCCAACTCCTTCCCATTCCAATCCTGAGACCCTTCCTATAGCATGAGATTTGATATCTCAATGCTTATACCAAACCTGAGACCCTTCCTACGGCATGAGATGTCATATACAACTCCTTCCCATTTTAATCCTGAGACCCTTCCTATAGCATGAGATGTGATATCTCAATGCTTATACCAAACCTGAGACCCTTCCTATAGCATGAGATGTGATATCCAACTACTTCCCATTCCAATCCTGAGACCCTTCCTATAGCATGAGATGTGATATCTCAATGCTTATACCAAACCTGAGACCCTTCCTATAACATGAGATGGGATATCCAACTCCTTCCCATTCCAATCCTGAGACACTTCCGATAGCAGAGATGTGATATTTCAATGCTTATACCAGACCTTAGACCCTTCCTATAACATGAGATCGGATATCCAACTCCTTCCCGTTCCAAACCTGAGACCCTTCCTTTAGCATGAGATGTGATATCCAGCTCCTTCCCATTCCAATCCTGAGACACTTCCGATAGCATGAGATGTGATATCTCAATGCTTCTAATATCAAAACGGAAACCCTCCCTTTAGCATGATATGTGATATCTAAGTCCTTCCCATTCCAATCCTGAGACCCTTCCTATAGCATGAGATGTGATATCTCAATGCTTCTAACAAACCTGAGACCCTTCCTTTAGCATGAGATGTGATATCCAACTCCTTCCCATTCTAATCCTGAGACCCTTCCTATAGCATGAGATGTGATATCTCAATACTTCTAATACCAAACCTGAGATCCTTCCGATAACATGAGATGTGATATCCAATTCCTTCCCCTTCCAAACCTGAGACCCTCCATTTTAGCATGAGATGTGATATCCAACTCCTTCCCATTCCAATCCTGAGACCCTTCTGATAGCATGAGATGTGATATCTCAATGCTTCTAATACCAAACCTGAGATCCTTCCGATAGCATGAGATGTGATATCTCAATGCTTCTAATACCAAACCTGAGATCCTTCCTATAACATGAGATGTGATATCCAAATCCTTCCCCTTCCAATTCTGAGACCCTCCCTTTAACATGAGATGTGATATCCAACTCCTTCCCATTCCAACCTGAGACCCTTCCTATAGCATGAGATGTGATATCTCAATGCCTCTAATACCAAACCTGAGATCCTTCCTCTAACATGAAATGTGATATCCAACTCCTTCCCTTTCCAATCCTGAGAGCCTATCTATAGCATGAGATGTGATATCCAAGTCCTTCCCATTCCAATCCTTAGACCCTTCCTACAGCATGCAATATGATATCTCAATGATTCTAATAAATAACCTGAGACCCGTCCTATAACATGAGATGGGATATCCAACTCCTTCCATTTCCAATCCTGAGACACTTCCGATAGCAGAGATGTGATATCTCAATGCTTATACCAAACCTGAGACCCTTCCTATAACATGAGATGTGATATCCAGCTCCTTCCCATTCCAATCCTGAGACACTTCCGATAGCATGAGATGTGATATCTCAATGCTTCTAATATCAAAACTGAGACCCTCCCTATAGCATGATATGTGATATCTAAGTCCTTCCCATTCCAATCCTGAGACCCTTCCTATAGCATGAGATGTGATATCTCAATGCTTCTACCAAACCTGAGACCCTTCCTTTAGCATGATATGTGATATCCAACTCCTTCCCATTCCAATCCTGAGACCCTTCCTATAGCATGAGATGTGATATCTCAATACTTCTACCAAACCTGAGACCCTTCCTCTAACATGAAATGTGATATCCAACTCCTTCCCTTTCCAAACCTGAGAGCCTATCTATAGCATGAGATGTGATATCCAAGTCCTTCCCCTTCCAATCCTTAGACCCTTCCTACAGCATGCAATATGATATCTCAATGATTCTAATAACAAACCTGAGACCCGTCCTATAACATGAGATGGGATATCCAACTCCTTCCCATTCCAATCCTGAGACACTTCCGATAGCAGAGATGTGATATCTCAATGCTTATACCAAACCTGAGACCCTTCCTATAACATGAGATGTGATATCCAGCTCCTTCCCATTCCAATCCTGAGACACTTCCGATAGCATGAGATGTGATATCTCAATGCCTCTAATACCAAACCTGAGATCCTACCTCTAACATGAAATGTGATATCCAACTCTCTCCCCTTCCAAACCTGAGAGCCTTCCTATAGCATGAGATGTGATATCCAAGTCCTTCCCATTCCAATCCTGAGACCCTTCCTATAACATGAGATGTGATATCCAACTCCTTCCCATTCCAACCTGAGACCCTTCCTATAGCATGAGATGGGATATCCAACTCCTTCCAAATCCAATCCTGATACCATTCCGATAGCATGAGATGTGATATCCCAATGCTTCTACCAAACCTGAGACCCATACTATGGCATGAGATGTGATATCAAACTCCTTCCCATTCCAATTCTGAGACCCTTCCTATACCATGAGACTTGCTATCTCAATGCTTCTAATACCAAACCTGAGACCCGTCCTATAACATGAGATGTGATATCCAAATCCTTCCCCTTCCAAACCTTAGACCCTTCCTTTATCATGAGATGTGATATCCAACTCCTTCCCATTCCAATCCTGAGACCCTTCCGATATCATGAGATGTGATATCTCAATGCTTCTAATATCAAACTTGAGACCCTCCCTATAGCATGAGATGTGATATCCAAGTCCTTCCCATTCCAATCCTGAGACCCTTCCTATAGCATGAGATGTGATATCTCAATGCTTCTAATACCAAACCTGAGACCCTTCCTATAACATGAGATGGGAATATCCAACTCCTTACATTCCAATCCTGAGACCCTTCCGATAGCAGAGATGTGATATCTCAATGTTTATACCAAACCTGAGATCCTTCCTATAACATGAGATGTGATATCCAACTCCTTCCCATTCCAATACTGAGACACTGCCTATAGCATGAGATGTGATATCTCACTGCTTATACCAAACCTGAGACCCTTCCAATAGCATGAGATGTGATATCCAACTCCTTTCCATTCCAATCCTGAGACCCTTCCTATAGCATGAGATGTGATATCTCAATGCTTCTAATATCAAACTTGAGAGCCTCCCTATAGCATGAGATGTGATATCCAAGTCCTTCCCATTCCAATCCTGAGACACTTCCTACAGCATGGGATGTGATATCTCAATGCCTCTAATACCAAACCTGAGACTCTTCCTATAACATGAGATGGGATATCCAACTCCTTCCCATTCCAATCCTGAGACCCTTCCGATAGCAGAGATGTGATATCTCAATGCTTATACCAAACCTGAGACCCTTCCTACGGCATGAGATGTCATATACAACTCCATCCCATTCCAATCCTGAGACCCTTCCTATAGCATGAGATGTGATATCTCAATGCTTCTAATATCAAACTTGAGACCCTCCCTATAGCATGAGATGTGATATCCAAGTCCTTCCCATTCCAATCCTGAGACTCTTCCTATAACATGAGATGGGATATCCAACTCCTTCCCATTCCAATCCTGAGACCCTTCCGATAGCAGAGATGTGATATCTCAATGCTTATACCAAACCTGAGACCCTTCCTACGGCATGAGATGTCATATACAACTCCATCCCATTCCAATCCTGAGACCCTTCCTACGGCATGAGATGTCATATACAACTCCATCCCATTCCAATCCTGAGACCCTTCCTATAGCATGAGATGTGATATCTCAATGCTTCTAATACCAAACCTGAGACTCTTCCTATAACATGAGATGGAATATCCAACTCCTTCCCATTCCAATCCTGAGACCCTTCCGATAGCAGAGATGTGATATCTCAATGCTTATACCAAACCTGAGACCCTTCCTACGGCATGAGATGTCATATACAACTCCTTCCCATTCCAATCCTGAGACCCTTCCTATAGCATGAGATGTGATATCTCAATGCTTATACCAAACCTGAGACCCTTCCTATAGTATGAGATGTGATATCCAACTCCTTCCCATTCCAATCCTGAGAACCTTCCTATAGCATGAGATGTGATGTCTCAATGCTTCTAATACCAAACCTGAGATCCTTCCTATAACATGAGATGTGATATCCAACTCCTTCCATTCCAATCCTGAGACCCTTCCTATAGCATGAGATTTGATATCTCAATGCTTATACCAAACCTGAGACCCTTCCTATAGCATGAGATGTGATATCCAAGTCCTTCCCATTCCAATCCTTAGACCCTTCCTACAGCATGCAATATGATATCTCAATGATTCTAATAACAATCCTGAGACCCGTCCTATAACATGAGATGGGATATCCAATTCCTTCCCATTCCAATCCTGAGACACTTCCGATAGCAGAGATGTGATATCTCAATGCTTCTAATATCAAAACTGAAACCCTCCCTATAGCATGATATGTGATATCTAAGTCCTTCCCATTCCAATCCTGAGACCCTTCCTATAGCATGAGATGTGATATCTCAATGCTTCTACCAAACCTGAGACCCTTCCTATGGCATGAGATGTGATATCCAACTCCTTCCCAATACAATCCTGAGACCCTTCCGATAGCAGAGATGTGATATCTCAATGCTTATACCAAACCTGAGACCCTTCCTATGGCATGAGATGTGATATCCAACTCCTTGCCATTCAAATCCTGAGACCCTCCCTATAACAAGAGATGTCATATCCAACTCCTTCCCATTCCAAACCTGAGACCCTTCCTTTAGCATGAGATATGATATCCAAATCCTTCACATTCCAATCCGGAGACCCTTCCTATAACATGAGATGTGATATCCAACTCCTTCCCAATCCAATCCTGAGACCCTTCCGATAGCAGAGATGTGATATCTCAATGCTTATACCAAACCTGAGACCCTTCCTACGGCATGAGATGTGATATCCAACCCCTTGCAATTCAAATCCTGAGACCCTCCCTATAACAAGAGATGTCATATCCAACTCCTTCCCATTCCAAACCTGAGACCCTTCCTTTAGCATGAGATGTGATTTCCAAATCCTTCACATTCCAATCTGGAGCCCAATCCTATAGCATGAGATGTGATATCTCAATGCTTCTAATACCAAATCTGAGACCCTACCGATAGCATGAGATGTGATATCTCAATGCTTCAAAAACCAAACATGAGAACCATCCTATAACATGAGATGTGAAATCCAAATCCTTCCCTTCCCAAACCTGAGACTCTTCCTATAGCATGAGATGTGATATCTCAATGCTTCTACCAAACCTGAAACCCTTCCTATAGCATGAGATGTGATATCCAAATCCTTCCCCTTCCAAACCTGAGACCCTTGCTTTAGCATGAGATGTGATATCCAGCTCCTCCCATTCCAACCCTGAGACCCTTCCGATAGCATGAGATGTGATATCTCAATGCTTCTAATATCAAAACTGAGACCCTCCCTATAGCATGAGATGTGATATCTAAGTCCTCCCCATTCCAATCCTCAGACCCTTCCTATAGCATGAGATGTGATATCGCAATGCTTCTACCAAAACTGAGACCCTTCCTTTAGCATGAGATGTGATATCCAACTCCTTCCCATTCCAATCCTGAGACCCGTCCTATAGCATGAGATGTGATATCTCAATGCTTCTAATACCAAACCTGAGATCCTTCCGATAGCATGAGATGTGATATCTCAATGCTTCTAATACCAAACCTGAGATCCTTCCTATAACATGAGATGTGATATCCAAATCCTTTCCCTTCCAAACCTGAGACCCTCCCTTTAGCATGAGATGTGATATCCAACTCCTTCCCATTCCAATCCTGATACCCTTCTGATAGCATGAGATGTGATATCTCAATGCCTCTAATACCAAACCTGAGATCCTACCTCTAACATGAAATGTGATATCCAACTCCTTCCCTTTCCAAACCTGAGAGCATTCCTACAGCATGAGATGTGATATCCAAGTCCTTCCCATTCCAATCCTGAGACCCTTCCTATAACATGAGATGTGATATCCAACTCTTTCCCATTCCAACCTGAGACCCTTCCTATAGCATGAGATGGGATATCCAACTCCTTCCAAATCCAATCCTGATACCCTTCCGATAGCATGAGATGTGATATCCCAATGCTTCTACAAAACCTGAGACCCATACCATGGCATGATGTGATATAAAACTCCCGTCCTATACCATGAGACTTGATATCTCAATGCTTCTAATACCAAACCTGAGACCGGTCCAATAACATGAGATGTGATATCCAAATCCTTCCCCTTCCAAACCTTAGACCCTTCCTTTATCATGAGATGCGATATCCAAGTCCTTCCTATTCCATTCCTGAGACCCTTCTTATAGCATGAGATGTGATATCTCAATGCTTCTAATACCAAACCTGAGACCCTTCCTATAACATGAGATGTGATATCCAAGTCCTTCCCATTCCAATCCTGAGACCCTTCCTATAGCATGAGATGTGATATCTCAATGCTTATACCAAACCTGAGACCCTTCCTATGGCATGAGATGTGATATCCAACTCCTTCCCATTCCAATCCTGAGACCCTTCTGATAGCATGAGATGTGATATCTCAATGCCTCTAATACCAAAACTGAGATCCTACCTCTACATGAAATGTGATATCCAACTCCTTCCCCTTCCAACCCTGAGAGCCTTCCTATAGAATGAGATGTGATATCCAAGTCCTTCCCATTCCAATCCTGAGACCCTTCCTATAACATGAGATGTGATATCCAACTCCTTCACATTCCAACCTTAGACCCTTCCTATAGCATGAGATGGGATATCCAACTCCTTCCAAATCCAATCCTGATACCCTTCTGATAGCATGAGATGTGATATCCCAATGCTTCTACAAAACCTGAAACCCATACCATGGCATGAGATGTGATATCAAACTCCTTCCCATTCCAATCCTGAGACCCTTCCTATAGCTTGAGATGTGATATCCAACTCCTTCCCATTCCAATTCTGAGACCCGTCCTATACCATGAGACTTGATATCTCAATGCTTCTAATACCAAACCTGAGACCGGTCCTATAACATGAGATGTGATACCCAAATCCTTCCCCTTCCAAACCTTAGACCCTTCCTATAGCATGAGATGTGATATCTCAATGCTTCTAATACCAAACCTGAGACCCTTCCTATAACGAGATGGGATATCCAACTCCTTCCCATTCCAATCCTGAGACCCTTCCGATAGCAGAGATGTGATATCTCAATGCTTATACCAAACCTGAGACCCTTCATATGGCATGAGATGTCATATACAACTCCTTCCGATTCCAATCCTGAGACCCTTCCTATAGCATGAGATGGGATATCCCAATGCTTATACCAAACCTGAGACCCTTCCTATAGCATGAGATGTGATATCCAACTCCTTCCCATTCCAATCCTGAGACCCTTCCTATAGCATGAGATGTGATATCTAAATGCTTCTAAAACCAAACATGAGAACCATCCTATAACATGAGATGTGAAATCCAAATCATTCCCTTTCCAAACCTGAGACCCTTCCTATAGCTTGAGATGTGATATCAAACTCCTTCCCATTCAATGTGATATCCAATTCCTTCCCATTCCAATCCTGAGACCCTTCCTATACCATGAGATGTGATATTTCAATGCTTCTAATACCAAACCTGAGACCGTCCTAAAACATGAGATGTGAGATCCAAATCCTTCCCCTTCCAAACCTGAGACCTTTCCTTTAGCATGAGATGTGATATCTAACTCCTTCCCATTCCAAACCTGAGACCGTTCCTATAGCTTGAGATGTTATATCTTAATGCTTCTAAAACCAAACCTGAGAACCATCCTATAACATGAGATGTGAAATCCAAATCCTTCCCTTTCCAAACCTGAGACCCTTCCTATAGCTTGAGATGTGATATCAAAATCTTTCCCATTGCAGTCCTGAGATAGCTTGAGATGTGACAGCCAACTCCTTCCCATTCCAATCCTGAGACCCTTCCTATACCATGAGATGTGATATCTCAATGCTTCTAATATCAAAACTGAGCCCCTCCCTGTAGCATGAGATGTGATATCTAAATCCTTCCCATTCCAATCCTGAGACCCTTCCGATAGCAGAGATGTGATATTTCAATGCTTATACCAAACCTGAGACCCTTCCTATAGCATGAGATGTGATATCCAACTCCTTCCGATTCCAATCCTGAGACCCTTCCTATAGCATGAGATGTGATATCGCAATGCTTCTATCAAAACTGAGACCCTTCCTTTAGCATGAGATGTGATATCCAACTCCTTCCCATTCCAATCCTGAGACCTTTCCTATAGCATGAGATGTGATATCTCAATGCTTCTAATACCAAACCTGAGATCCTTCCTATAACATGAGATGTGATATCCAAATCCTTCCCCTTCCAAACCTGAGACCCTCCCTTTAGCATGAGATGTGATATCCAATTCCTTCCCATTACAATCCTGATACCCTTCTGATAGCATGAGATGTGATATCTCAATGCCTCTAATACCAAACCTGAGATCCTACCTCTAACATGAAAAGTGATATCCAACTCCTTCCCTTTCCAAACCTGAGAGCCTTCCTAAAGCATGAGATGTGATATCCAAGTCCTTCCCATTCCAATCCTGAGACCCTTCCTATAACATGAGATGTGACATCCAACTCTTTCCCATTCCAACTTGAGACCCTTCCTATAGCATGAGATGGGATATCCAACTCCTTCCAAATCCAATCCGGATACCCTTCCGATAGCATGAGATGTGATATCCCAATGCTTCTACAAAACCTGAGACCCATACCATGGCATGATGTGATATCAAACTCCCGTCCTATATCATGAGACTTGATATCTCAATGCTTCTAATACCAAACCTGAGACCGGTCCAATAACATGAGATGTGATATCCAAATCCTTCCCCTTCCAAACCTGAGACCCTTCCTTTAGCATGAGATGTGATATCCAAATCCTTCCCATTCCAACCCTGAGATCCTTCCTATAACATGAGATGTGATATCCAATTCCTTCCCATTCCAAACCTGAGACCCTTCCTATTGGATGAGATGTGATATCCAACTCCTTCCCATTCCAATCCTGAGACCCTTCCTATAACATAAGATGTGATATCTCAATGCTTCTAATACCAAACCTGGGACCCGTCCTATAACATGAGATATGATATCCAAATCCTTCCCCTTCCAAACCTGAGAGCCTTCCTTTAGCATGAGATGTGATATCTAAATCCTTCCCATTCCAATCCTGAAACCCTTCCTATAGCATGAGATGTGATATCTCAATGTTTCTAATAAAAAACCTGAGACCCTTCCTATAGCAAGAGATGTGATATCCAAATCCTTCCCATTTCAATCTTGAGACCCTTCCTATGACATGAGATGTGATATCCAACTCCTTCCCATTCCAACCTGAGACCTTTCCTATAGCATGAGAAGGGATATCCAACTCCTTCCCAATCCAATCCTGAGACCCTTCCGATAGCAGAGATGTGATATCTCAATGCTTATACCAAACCTGAGACCCTTCCTTTAGCATGAGATGTGATATCCAAATCCTTCACATTCCAATCCTGAGACCCTTCCTATAGCATGAGATGTGATATCTCAATGCTTCTAATACCAAACCTGAGATGCTTCCTATAACATGAGATGTGATATCCAACTCCTTCCCATTCCAAACCTGAGACCCTTCCGATAGCATGAGATGTGATATCTCAATGCTTCTAAAACCAAACATGAGAACCATCCTATAACATGAGATGTGAAATCCCAATCCTTCCCTTCCCAAACCTGAGACCCTTCCTATAGCTTGAGATGTGATATCAAACTCCTTCCCATTCCAATCCTGAAATAGCTTGAGATGTGATATCCAACTCCTTCCCATTCCAATCCTGAGACCCTTATTATACCATGAGATGTGATATCTCAAGGCTTCTAATACCAAACCTGAGACCCGTCCTAAAACATGAGATGTGAGATCCAAATCCTTCCCCTTCCAAACCTGAGACCTTTCCTTTAGCATATGTGATATCCAACTACTTCCCATTCCAATCCTGAGACCCTTCCGATAGCATGAGATGTGATATCTCAATGCTTCTAATATCAAACCTGAGAACCTCCCTATAGCACGAGATGTGCTATCCAACTCCTTCCAATTCCAATACTGAGACCCTTCCAATAGCATATGTGATATCTCAATGCTTCTAATATCAAAACTGAGACCCTCCCTATAGCATGAGATGTGATATCCAACTCCTTCCCATTCCAATCGAGACCCTTCCTATAACATGAGATGTGATATCTCTATGCTTCTAATACCAAACCTGAGCCCCTTCCCGTAGTATATGTGATATCCAACTCCTTCCCATTCCAAACTTGTGACCCTTCCTGTAGCATGAAATGTGATTTCTCACCCCTTCCAATACCAAACCCGAGACCCTTCCCACAGCATGAGATTTGAAATCTCATTTCTTCCAATACCAAACCCGATACCCTTCCGATAGGATGAGATTTACTATCTCACTCCTTAAAATACCAAACTCGAGTCCCTTCCGAAAGGATGTGATTTGATATCTCAGTGCTTCTAATACCAAACCTGAGACCCTCCCTATAACAAGAGATGTCATATCCAACTCCTTCCCATTCCATTCCTGAGACTCTTCCTATAGCATGACATGTGATATCGAACTTCCCATTCCAATCCTGAGACTCAGACCTCCCCGTCTAACCTTCTCACCACTCCTAGCTCCCGGATTGATCATGCAGTCCTGCTGTCTCTTCTCTCCCTTCTTTTGCTTTCTTTCCTCTCTCCGTCCTCATCTGCCCTAGGTCAAGCTCCTTCTACACCTCAGCAGGGATTACTGATTTGTACCCCTCCCCACTCTCAACTCTCACTCAGTTTCAAACACTCATCTGACATCTACCATTTCCTGGAAGAACCCGACCTTGATGTCCTTGGTCTAACCGAGACATGGTTGACGGCCAGCGCTGTCTCGAGCTTTGACACTTTCCTCCCTGATGACAAGTTCCTCTCCATGCCCAGATTTCTTGAGGGGGAGTATCCTTGATTCCTGTAGTAAATTGCTTTCCTTTGCAGGCCGACTCCTCTCACGAATGCCTTGTCTGCATGCATTCTCTCTTTCCTGGTCATTCTCTCACCGTGGCTATTTGCCTAACCCCTTCCTCTCTCAGTGGATGGACTTCTCCATCCTAGCCTCCTACCACTCAACTCAGCCTACTTGGAGAATTCAACATGAACCTGTATACTTCCTGACCTGGACTTTTACGAGCTCTGCAACTCTACATGTCGCTGGCCCTACACACTGCAGGGAATACTCAGGATTTTCTGATCTCAGACCTCCCCCTCTGTAACCCTCTCAACAATCCTCTCCTGTGGTGATCAAGTTCTCATCTCCAAAGAAGGCTAACTACCAGCTGTTCCTCCTCAGTGGAGTTCTCCCTTTCTGTCCCTGCTCCCTGCACCGTTTCGCGTTGCAAACACTCGCTTCCCAGCTCTCTGGTTTAGACGCGTGTTCCCTGCCTTCTCTCATCTTCCCGCTGCCTTCAAATCAACAAATGAGCTTCAAAAGATACACGGTGCTCAGAATGCTTTATAACACCCATTATTCATCATAAAGCCGTAACCCGCTAGACGTATTGAAATGTGCTGTAAACTAGCAAAACCAGCTAGAAAATGTACTGTCCTCGCGTTCTTGTAAATGCGAATTCTGATGGGTTCCCATGTATGTACTGTGTCCGTGCGTTTGTTGTCGAATCCTGAAGTTTTTAGCCACTGTTCTCCCATACAAGGAGGGGGGTCAACATCTACTGCTGTTCACAGGCTGAATGTATACGGCTGAAATCTTCAAGGCATTATCAGGTTTCGTGACTGTTTTGGAATGTGTATTTGCCATCTGTTAATGCAGTCGCCTTGTGGTCATCGTCCCTTTTAGTTTACAGGCTGCATTCCCCTGGTGATCACATTCTCCTCTCCAGAGCAGGCTAACTACCAGCTGCTCCTCAGAGGCGTTCCTTCTTTCTGTCCCTGCTCTCTGCACCGTTTCGCGTTGCATGTACTCGCTTCCCAGCTCTCTGGTTAGATGCGTATTCCCTGCCTTCTCTCCTCTTCCTACAGCCTTCCAATGAGCTCCACAAGATAGTGTTCAGAATGCTTTATAACCCCATTATTCAACATTAGCTGTAACCCGCTAGACGTATTGAAACGTGCTAAAAACTAGCAAAAATAGCTAGAAAATGTACTTCCCTCGCGTTTTTGTAAATGCGAATTCTGGTGGGTTCCCATGTTGTATGTACTGTGTCCATGCGTTTGTTGTCGAATCCTGAAGTTTTTAACCATTGTTCTCCCATACTAAGGGGGGTCAACATCTACTGCTGTTCACAGTCTGAATGTATACGGCTGAAATCTTCAATGCATTATCAGCTTTCCTGACTGTTTTGGAACGTGTATTTGCCATCTGTTAATGCAGTCGCCCTGTGTTCATCGTCCCTTCTACTTTACAGGCTGCACTCCCCTGGTGATCACATTCTCCTCTCCAGAGCAGGCTAACTACCAGCTGCTCCTCCTCATAGGCGTTCATCCTTTCTGTCCCTGATCCCTGCTCCGTTTCGCGTTGCAAACACTCGCTTCCCTGCTCTCTGGTTTAGACGCTGTTCCTCCTCATAGGCGTTCTTCTTTCTGTCCCTGCTCCCTGCACAGTTTCGCGTTGCAAGTACTCGCTTCACAGCTCTCTGGTTTAGACTCTGGGAGAGTCTCAGGTTTGGTATTAGAATCACATCCTTTAGGAAGGGACTCGAGGTTGGTATTTTAAGGAGTGAGATAGTAAATCTCATCCTATCGGAAGGGTCTCGAGTTTGGTATTGGAAGAAATGAGATTTCAAATCTCAGGCTCTGGGAATGGTCTCAGGTTTGGTATTAGAAGCATAGAGATATCACATCTCATGTTATAGGGCGGGTCCCAGGTTTGGTATTAGAAGCATTGAGATATCACATCTCATGCTATAGGGAGGGTCTCAGTTTTGATATTAGAAGCATTGAGATATCACATATGCTATTGGAAGGGTCTCAGTATTGGAATTGGAAGGAGTTGGATATCACATATGCTATAGGGAGGTTCTCAGGTTTGATATTAGAAGCATTGAGATATCACATCTCATGCTATCGGAAGGGTCTCAGGATTGGAATGGGAAGGAGTTGGATATCACATATGCTAAAGGAAAGGTCTCAGGTTTGGAAGGGGAAGGATTTGGATCTCACATCTCATGTTTTAGGACGGGTCTCAGGTTTGGTATTAGAAGCCTTGAGATATCACATCTCATGGTATAATAAGGGTCTCAGGATTGGAATGGGAAGGAGTTGGATATCACATCTAAAGCTATCTCAGGATTGGAATGGGAAGGAGTTTGATATCACATCTCGAGCTATAGGAAGGGTCTCAGGTTTGGGAAGGGAAGGATTGGGATTTCACATCTCATGTTATAGGATGGTTCTCATGTTTAATTTTAGAAGCATTGAGATATCACATCTCATGCTATCGGAAGGGTCTCAGGTTTGGAATGGGAAGGAGTTGGATATCACATCTCATGTTATAGGAAGGATCTCAGGTTTGTTATTAGAAGCATTGAGATATCACATCTCATGCTATCGGAAGGGTCTCAGGATTGGAATGTGAAGGATTTGGATATCACATCATGCTAAAGGTAGGGTCTCAGGTTTGGTATAAGCATTGAGATATCACATCTCTGCTATCGGAAGGGTCTCAGGATTGGATTGGGAAGGAGTTGGATATCCCTTCTCATGCTATAGGAAGGGTCTCAGGTTGGAATGGGAAGGAGTTGGATATCACATCTCATGCTATAGGAAGGGTCTCAAGATTGAAATGGGAAGGATTTGGATATCACATCTCTTGCTATAGGAAGGGTCTCAGGTTTTTTATTAGAAACATTGAGATATCACATCTCATGCTATAGGAAGGGTTTCAGGATTGGAATGGGAAGGATTTGGATATCACATCTCATGCTAAAGGAAGGGTCTCAGGTTTGGAAGGGGAAGGATTTGGATATCAAATCTCATGTTATAGGGCGGGTCCCAGGTTTGGTATTATAAGCATTGAGATATCACATCTCATGGTATAGGAAGGGTCTCAGGATTGGAATGGGAAGGAGTTGGATATCACATCTCATCCAATAGGAAGGGTCTCAGGTTTGGAATGGGAATGAATTGGATATCACATCTCATGTTATAGGAAGGATCTCAGGATTGGAATGGGAAGGATTCGGATATCACATCTCTTGCTATAGGAAGGGTCTCAGGTTTTTTATTAGAAGCATTGAGATATCACATCTCATGGTATAGGAAGGGTCTCAGGATTGGAATGGGAAGGAGTTGGATATCCCTTCTCATGCTATTGGAAGGGTTTCAGGATTGGAATGGGAAGGATTTGGATATCACATCTCATGTTATACGGCGGGTCCCAGGTTTGGTATTCGAAGCATTGAGATATCACATCTCATGGTATAGGAAGGGACTCAGGATTGGAATGGGAAAGAGTTGGATATCACATCTCATCCAATAGGAAGGGTCTCAGGTTTGGAATGGGAATGAATTGGATATCACATCTCATGTTATAGGAAGGATCTCAGGATTGGAATGGGAAGGATTTGGATATCACATCTCTTGCTATATGAAGGGTCTCAGGTTTTTTATTAGAAGCATTGTGATATCACATCTCATGGTATAGGAAGGGTCTCAGGATTGGAATGGGAAGGAGTTGGATATCCCTTCTCATGCTATAGGAAGGGTTTCAGGTTTGGAAGGGGAAGGATTTGGATATCATATCTCATGTTATAGGACGGGTCCCAGGTTTGGTATTAGAAGCATTGAGATATCACATCTCATGGTATAGGAGGGGAGTTTGATATGACATCTCATGCCATGGTATGGGTCTCAGGTTTTGTAGAAGCATTGGGATATCACATCTCATGCTATCGGAAGGGTATCAGGATTGGATTTGGAAGGAGTTGGATATCCCATCTCATGCTATAGGAAGGGTCTCAGGTTGGAATGGGAAGGAGTTGGATATCACATCTCATGTTATAGGAAGGGTCTCAGGATTGGAATGGGAAGGACTTGGATATCACATCTCATGCTGTAGGAAGGCTCTCAGGTTTGGAAAGGGAAGGAGTTGGATATCACATTTCATGTTAGAGGTAGGATCTCAGGTTTGGTATTAGAGGCATTGAGATATCACATCTCATGCTATCAGAAGGGTATCAGGATTGGAATTGGAAGGAGTTGGATATCACATCTCATTCTAAAGGGAGGGTTTCAGGTTTGGAAGGCGAAGGATTTGGATATCACATCTCATGTTATAGGAAGGATCTCAGGTTTGGTATTAGAAGCATTGAGATATCACATCTCATGCTATCGGAAGGATTTCAGGTTTGGTATAAGAAGCATTGAGATATCACATCTCATGCTATAGGAAAGGTCTCAGGTTTGGAAGGGGAAGGATTTGGATCTCACATCTCATGTTTTAGGACGGTTCTCAGGTTTGGTATTAGAAGCATTGAAATATCACATCTCATGGTATAGGAAGGGTCTCAGGATTGGAATGGGAAGGAGTTGGATATCACATTGAATGGGAAGGAGTTTGATATCACATCTCAAGCTATAGGAAGGGTCTCAGGTTTGGAAAGGGAATGATTTGGATTTCACATCTCATGTTATAGGATGGTTCTCATGTTTGGTTTTAGAAGCATTGTGATATCACATATCATGCTATCGGAAGGGTCTCAGGTTTGGAAAGGGAAGGAGTTTGATATCACATCTCATGTTATAGGAAGGATCTCAGGTTTGGTATTAGAAGCATTGAGATATCACATCTCATGCTATAGGAAGGGTCTCAGGATTGGAATCGGAAGGAGTTGTATATGACATCTCATGCCATAGGAAGGGTCTCAGGTTTGGTATAAGCATTGAGATATCACATCTCTGCTATCGGAAGGGTCTCAGGATTGGAATGGGAAGGAGTTGGATATCCCATCTCGTTATAGGAAGGGTCTCAGGTTTGGTATTAGAAGCATTGAGATATCACATCTCATGCTATAGGAAGGGTCTATGGTTTGGAAGGGGAAGGATTTGGGTATCACATCTCATGTTATAGGACCGGTCTCAGGTTTGGTATTAGAAGCATTGAGATATCAAGTCTCATGGTATAGGACGGGTCTCAGAATTGGAATGGGAAGGAGTTGGATATTACTCATGTTATAGGACGGGTCTCAGAATTGGAATGGGAAGGATTTGGATATTATCTCATGTTATAGGAAGGGTCTCAGGTTTGGTAGAAGCATTGAGATATCACATCTCATGCTATAGGAAGAGTCTCAGGATTGGAATGGGAAGGAGTTGGATATCCCGTCTCTTGTTATAGGAAGGATCTCAGGTTTGGTATTAGAAGCATTGAGATATCATATCTCATGCTATAGGAAGGGTCTCAGGATTGGAATGTGAAGGATTTGGATATCACATCTCATGCAGTAGGAAGGCTCTCAGGTTTGGAAAGGGAAGGAGTTGGATATCACATTTCATGTTAGAGGTAGGATCTCAGGTTTGGTATTAGAGGCATTGAGATATCACATCTCATGCTATCAGAAGGGTATCAGGATTGGAATTGGAAGGAGTTGGATATCACATCTCATTCTAAAGGGAGGGTCTCAGGTTTGGAAGGCGAAGGATTTGGATATCACATCTCATGTTATAGGAAGGATCTCAGGTTTGGTATTAGAAGCATTGAGATATCACATCTCATGCTATCGGAAGGATTTCAGGTTTGGTATAAGAAGCATTGAGATATCACATCTCATGCTATAGGAACGGTCTCAGGTTTGGAAGGGGAAGGATTTGGATCTCACATCTCATGTTTTAGGACGGGTCTCAGGTTTGGTATTAGAAGCATTGAAATATCACATCTCATGGTATAGGAAGGGTCTCAGGATTGGAATGGGAAGGAGTTGGATTTCACATCTCATGTTATAGGATGGTTCTCATGTTTGGTTTTAGAAGCATTGTGATATCACATATCATGCTATCGGAAGGGTCTCAGGTTTGGAATGGGAAGGAGTTTGATATCACATCTCATGTTATAGGATGGATCTCAGGTTTGGTATTAGAAGCATTGAGATATCACATCTCATGCTATAGGAAGGGTCTCAGGATTGGAATCGGAAGGAGTTGTATATGACATCTCATGCCATAGGAAGGGTCTCAGGTTTGGTATAAGCATTGAGATATCACATCTCTGCTATCGGAAGGGTCTCAGGATTGGAATGGGAAGGAGTTGGATATCCCATCTCGTTATAGGAAGGGTCCCAGGTTTGGTATTAGAAGCATTGAGATATCACATCTCATGCTATAGGAAGGGTCTATGGTTTGGAAGGGGAAGGATTTGGGTATCACATCTCATGTTATAGACCGGTCTCAGGTTTGGTATTAGAAGCATTGAGATATCAAGTCTCATGGTATAGGACGGGTCTCAGAATTGGAATGGGAAGGAGTTGGATATTACTCATGTTATAGGACGGGTCTCAGAATTGGAATGGGAAGGATTTGGATATTATCTCATGTTATAGGAAGGGTCTCAGGTTTGGTAGAAGCATTGAGATATCACATCTCATGCTATAGGAAGAGTCTCAGGATTGGAATGGGAAGGAGTTGGATATCCCGTCTCATGTTATAGGAAGGATCTCAGGTTTGGTATTAGAAGCATTGAGATATCATATCTCATGCTATAGGAAGGGTCTCAGGATTGGAATGTGAAGGATTTGGATATCACATCTCATGCTAAAGGAAGGGTCTCAGGTTTGGCAGAAGCATTGAGATATCACATCTCATGCAATAGGAAGGGTCTCAGGATTGCTATAAGCATTGAGATATCACATCTCTGCTATCGGAAGGGTCTCAGGATTGGATTGGGAAGGAGTTGGATATCCCTTCTCATGCTATAGGAAGGGTCACAGGTTGGAATGGGAAGGAGTTGGATATCACATATGTTATAGGTAGGGTCTCAGGATTGAAATGGGAAGGATTTGGATATCACATCTCTTGCTATAGGAAGGGTCTCAGTTTTGTATTAGAAACATTGAGATATCACATCTCATGGTATAGGAAGGGTGTCAGGATTGGAATGGGAAGGTGTTGAATATCACATCTCATCCAATAGGAAGGGTCTCAGGTTTGGAATGGGAAATAATTGGGTATCACATCTCATGTTATAGGAAGGATCTCAGGATTGGAATGGGAAGGATTTGGATATCACATCTCTTGCGATAGGAAGGGTCTCAGGATTGGAATGGGAAGGAGTTGGATATCCCTTCTCATGCTATAGGAAGGGTCTCAGGTTGGAATGGGAAGGAGTTGGATATCACATCTCATGTTATAGGAAGGGTCTCAGGATTGGAATGGGAAGGATTTGGATATCACATCTCTTGCTATTGGAAGGGTCTCAGGTTTTTTATTAGAAACATTGAGATATCACATCTCATGCTATAGGAGGGGTTTCAGGATTGGAATGGGAAGGATTTGGATATCACATCTCATGTTATAGGAAGGGTCCCAGGTTTGGTATTAGAAGCATTGAGATATCACATCTCATGGTATAGGAAGGGTGTCAGGATTGGAATGGGAAGGTGTTGGATATCACATCTCATCCAATAGGAAGGGTCTCAGGTTTGGAATGGGAAATAATTGGGTATCACATCTCATGTTATAGGAAGGATCTCAGGATTGGAATGGGAAGGATTTGGATATCACATCTCTTGCTATAGGAAGGGTCTCAGGATTGGAATGGGAAGGAGTTGGATATCCCTTCTCATGCTATAGGAAGGGTCTCAGGTTGGAATGGGAAGGAGTTGGATATCACATCTCATGTTATAGAAAGGGTCTCAGGATTGGAATGGGAAGGATTTGGATATCACATCTCTTGCTATTGGAAGGGTTTCAGGATTGGAATGGGAAGGAGTTGGATATCACATCTAATGTTATAGGAAGGGTCTCAGGATGGGAATGGGAAGGATTTGGATATCACATCTCTTGCTATAGGAAGGGTCTCAGGTTTTTTATTAGAAACATTGAGATATCACATCTCATGCTAAAGGAAGGGTTTCAGGATTGGAATGGGAAGGATTTGGATATCATATCTCATGTTATAGGACAGGTCCCAGGTTTGGTATTAGAAGCATTGAGATATCACTTCTCATGCTATCGGAAGGATCTCAGGTTTAGTATTAGAAGCATTGAGATATCACATCTCATGCTATCAGAAGGGTCTCAGGATTGGAATGGGAAGGAGTTGGATATCACATCTCATGCTAAAGGGAGGGTCTCAGGTTGGAATGGGAAGGAGTTGGATATCACATCTCATGTTATAGGTAGGGTCTCAGGATTGAAATGGGAAGGATTTGGATATCACATCTCTTGCTATAGGAAGGGTCTCAGTTTTTTTATTAGAAACATTGAGATATCAGATCTCATGCTTTAGGAGGGGTTTCAGGATTGAAATGGGAAGGATTTGGATATCACATCTCTTGCTATAGGAAGGGTCTCAGTTTTGTATTAGAAACATTGTGATATCACATCTCATGGTATAGGAAGGGTGTCAGGATTGGAATGGGAAGGTGTTGAATATCACATCTCATCCAATAGGAAGGGTCTCAGGTTTGGAATGGTAAATAATTGGGTATCACATCTCATGTTATACGAAGGATCTCAGGATTGGAATGGGAAGGATTTGGATATCACATCTCTTGCTATAGGAAGGGTTTTAGGATTGGAATGGGAAGGAGTTGGATATCCCTTCTCATGCTATAGGAAGGGTCTCAGGTTGGAATGGGAAGGAGTTGGATATCACATCTCATGTTATAGGAAGGGTCTCAGGATTGGAATGGGAAGGATTTGGATATCACATCTCTTGCTATTGGAAGGGTCTCAGGTTTTTTATTAGAAACATTGAGATATCACATCTCATGCTATAGGAGGGGTTTCAGGATTGGAATGGGAAGGATTTGGATATCACATCTCATGCTAAAGGAAGGGTCTCAGGTTTGGAAGGGGAAGGATTTGGATATCATATCTCATGTTATAGGACGTGTCCCAGGTTTGGTATTAGAAGCATTGAGATATCACATCTCATGGTATAGGAAGGGTGTCAGGATTGGAATGGGAAGGTGTTGGATATCACATCTCATCCAATAGGAAGGGTCTCAGGTTTGGAATGGGAAATAATTGGGTATCACATCTCATGTTATAGGAAGGATCTCAGGATTGGAATGGGAAGGATTTGGATATCACATCTCTTGCTATAGGAAGGGTCTCAGGATTAGAATGGGAAGGAGTTGGATATCCCTTCTCATACTATAGGAAGGGTCTCAGGTTGGAATGGGAAGGAGTTGGATATCACATCTCATGTTATAGGAAGGGTCTCAGGATTGGAATGGTAAGGATTTGGATATCACATCTCTTGCTATTGGAAGGGTCTCAGGTTTTTTATTAGAAACATTGAGATATCACATCTCATGCTATAGGAAGGGTTTCAGGATTGGAATGGGAAGGAGTTGGATATCACATCTCATGTTATAGGAAGGGTCTCAGGATTGGAATGGGAAGGATTTGGATATCACATCTCTTGCTATAGGAAGGGTCTCAGGTTTTTTATTAGAAACATTGAGATATCACATCTCATGCTAAAGGAAGGGTTTCAACATTGGAATGGGAAGGATTTGGATATCATATCTCATGTTATAGGACGGGTCCCAGGTTTGGTATTAGAAGCATTGAGATATCACTTCTCATGCTATCAGAAGGATCTCAGGTTTAGTATTAGAAGCATTGAGATATCACATCTCATGCTATCAGAAGGGTCTCAGGATTGGAATGGGAAGGAGTTGGATATCACATCTCATGCTAAAGGGAGGGTATCAGGTTTGGAAGGGGAAGGATTTGGATATCACATCTCATGTTATCGGAAGGATCTCAGGTTTGGTATTAGAAGCATTGAGATATCACATCTCATGCTATAGGAAGGGTCTCAGGATTGGAATGGGAAGGAGATGGATATCACATCTCATGCTAAAGGAAGGGTCTCATGTTTGGTAGAAGCATTGAGATATCACATCTCATGCTATAGGAAGGGTCTCAGGATTGAAATGGGAAGGAGTTGGATATCACATCTCATGCCATAGGAAGGGTCTCAGGTTTGGTATAAGCATTGAGATATCACATCTCTGCTATCGGAAGGGTCTCAGGATTGGAATGCGAAGGACTTAGATATCACATCTCATGCTATAGGGAGGGTCTCAGTTTTGATATTAGAAGCATTGAGATATCACATCTCATGCTATCGGAAGGGTCTCAGGATTGGAATGGGAAGGAGCTGGATATCACATCTCTTGCTATAGGAAGGGTCTCAGGTTTTTTATTAGAAACATTGAGATATCACATCTCATGCTAAAGGAAGGGTTTCAGGATTCGAATGGGAAGGATTTTGATATAATATCTCATGTTATAGGACGGGTCCCAGGTTTGGTATTAGAGGCATTGAGATATCACTTCTCATGCTATCGGAAGGATCTCAGGTTTAGTATTAGAAGCATTGAGATATCACATCTCATGCTATCAGAAGGGTCTCGGGATTGGAATGGGAAGGAGTTGGATATCACATCTCATGCTAAAGGGAGGGTCTCAGGTTTGGAAGGGGAAGGATTTGGATATCACATCTCATGTTATCGGAAGGATCTCAGGTTTGGTATTAGAAGCATTGAGATATCACATCTCATGCTATAGGAAGGGTCTCAGGATTGAAATGGGAAGGAGATGGATATCACATCTCATGCTAAAGGAAGGGTCTCAGGATTGAAATGGGAAGGAGTTGGATATCACATCTCATGCCATAGGAAGGGTCTCAGGTTTGGTATAAGCACTGAGATATCACATCTCTGCTATAGGAAGGGTCTCAGGATTGGAATGGGAAGGTCTTAGATATCACATCTCATGCTATAGGGAGGGTCTCAGTTTTGATATTAGAAGCATTGATATATCACATCTCATGCTATCGGAAGGGTCTCAGGATTGGAATGGGAAGGAGCTGGATATCACATCTCATGCTAAAGGAAGGGTCTCAGGTTTGGAAGGGGAAGGATTTGGATATCACATCTCATGTTATAGGACGGGTCTCAGGTTTGGTATTAGAAGCATTAAGATATCACATCTCATGGTATAGGAAGGGTTTCAGGATTGGAATGGGAAGGAGTTGGATATCATATCTCATGCTATAGGAAGGGTCTCAGGATTGGAATGGGAAGGAGTTTGATATCAAATCTCATGCCATAGGAAGGGTCTCAGGTTTGGTATTAGAAGCATTGAGATATCACATCTCATGCTATAGGAAGTGTCTGAGGATTGGAATGGGAAGGAGTTGGATATCCCATCTCATGTTATAGGAAGGGTCTCAGGTTTGGTAGAAGCATTGAGATATCACATCTCATGCTATAGGAAGAGTCTCAGGATTGGAATGGGAAGGAGTTGGATATCACGTCTCATGCTATAGGGAGGGTCTCAAGTTTGATATTAGAAGCATTGAGATATCACATCTCATGCTATAGGAAGGGTCTCAGGATTGGAATGGGAAGGAGTTGGATATCACATCTCATGCTATAGGAAGGGTCTCAGGTTTGGTATAAGCAGTGAGATATCACATCTCATGCTATAGGAAGGGCCTCAGGATTGGAATGGGAAGGAGTTGGATATCACATCTCATGTTATAGGAAGGATCTCAGGTTTGGTATTAGAAGCATTGAGACATCACATCTCATGCTATAGGAAGGGTCTCAGGTTGGAATGGGAAGGAGTTGGATATCACATCTCATGTTATAGGTAGGGTCTCAGGATTGAAATGGGAAGGATTTGGATATCACATCTCTTGCTATAGGAAGGGTCTCAGTTTTTTATTAGAAACATTGAGATATCACATCTCATGCTATAGGAGGGGGTTCAGGATTGGAAGGGGAAGGATTTGGATATCATATCTCATGTTATAGGACGGGTCCCAGGTTTGGTATTAGAAGCATTGAGATATCACATCTCATGGTATAGGAAGGGTGTCAGGATTGGAATGGGAAGGTGTTGGATATCACATCTCATCCAATAGGAAGGGTCTCAGGTTTGGAATGGGAAATAATTGGGTATCACATCTCATGTTATAGGAAGGATCTCAGGATTGGAATGGGAAGGATTTGGATATCACATCTCTTGCTATAGGAAGGGTCTCAGGATTGGAATGGGAAGGAGTTGGATATCCCTTCTCATGCTATAGGAAGGGTCTCAGGTTGGAATGGGAAGGAGTTGGATATCACATCTCATGTTATAGGAAGGTTCTCAGGATTGGAATGGGAAGGATTTGGATATCTCATCTCTTGCTATTGGAAGGGTCTCAGGTTTTTTATTAGAAAAATTGAGATATCACATCTCATGCTATAGGAAGGGTTTCAGGATTGGAATGGGAAGGAGTTGGATATCACATCTCATGTTATAGGAAGGGTCTCAGGATTGGAATGGGAAGGATTTGGATATCACATCTCTTGCTATAGGAAGGGTCTCAGGTTTTTTATTAGAAACATTGAGATATCACATCTCATGCTAAAGGAAGGGTTTCAGGATTGGAATGGGAAGGATTTGGATATAATATCTCATGTTATAGGACGGGTCCCAGGTTTGGTATTAGAAGCATTGAGATATCACTTCTCATGCTATCGGAAGGATCTCAGGTTTAGTATTAGAAGCATTGAGATATCACATCTCATGCTATCAGAAGGGTCTCAGGATTGGAATGGGAAGGAGTTGGATATCACATCTCATGCTAAAGGGAGGGTCTCAGGTTTGGAAGGGGAAGGATTTGGATATCACATCTCATGTTATCGGAAGGATCTCAGGTTTGGTATTAGAAGCATTGAGATATCACAACTCATGCTATAGGAAGGGTCTCAGGATTGGAATGGGAAGGAGATGGATATCACATCTCATGCTAAAGGAAGGGTCTCATGTTTGGTAGAAGCATTGAGATATCACATCTCATGCTATCAGAAGGGTCTCAGGATTGGAATGGGAAGGAGTTGGATATCACATCTCATGCTAAAGGGAGGGTCTCAGGTTTGGAAGGGGAAGGATTTGGATATCACATCTCATGTTATCGGAAGGATCTCAGGTTTGGTATTAGAAGCATTGAGATATCACATCTCATGCTATAGGAAGGGTCTCAGGATTGGAATGGGAAGGAGATGGATATCACATCTCATGCTAAAGGAAGGGTCTCAGGTTTGGTATAAGCATTGAGATATCACATCTCTGCTATCGGAAGGGTCTCAGGATTGGAATGGGAAGGTCTTAGATATCACATCTCATGCTATAGGGAGGGTCTCAGTTTTGATATTAGAAGCATTGATATATCACATCTCATGCTATCGGAAGGGTCTCAGGATTGGAATGGGAAGGAGCTGGATATCACATCTCATGCTAAAGGAAGGGTCTCAAGTTTGGAAGGGGAAGGATTTGGATATCACATCTCATGTTATAGGACGGGTCTCAGGTTTGGTATTAGAAGCATTAAGATATCACATCTCATGGTATAGGAAGGGTTTCAGGATTGGAATGGGAAGGAGTTGGATATCATATCTCATGCTATAGGAAGGGTCTCAGGATTGGAATGGGAAGGAGTTTGATATCAAATCTCATGCCATAGGAAGGGTCTCAGGTTTGGTATTAGAAGCATTGAGATATCACATCTCATGCTATAGGAAGTGTCTGAGGATTGGAATGGGAAGGAGTTGGATATCCCATCTCATGTTATAGGAAGGGTCTCAGGTTTGATATTAGAAGCATTGAGATATCACATCTCATGCTATAGGAAGGGTCTCAGGATTGGAATGGGAAGGAGTTGGATATCACATCTCATGCTATAGGAAGGGTCTCAGGTTTGGTATAAGCAGTGAGATATCACATCTCATGCTATAGGAAGGGCCTCAGGATTGGAATGGGAAGGAGTTGGATATCACGTCTCATGCTATAGGGAGGGTCTCAAGTTTGATATTAGAAGCATTGAGATATCACATCTCATGCTATAGGAAGGGTCTCAGGATTGGAATGGGAAGGAGTTGGATATCACATCTCATGCTATAGGAAGGGTCTCAGGTTTGGTATAAGCAGTGAGATATCACATCTCATGCTATAGGAAGGGCCTCAGGATTGGAATGGGAAGGAGTTGGATATCACATCTCATGTTATAGGAAGGATCTCTGGTTTGGTATTAGAAGCATTGAGACATCACATCTCATGCTATAGGAAGGGTCTCAGGTTGGAATGGGAAGGAGTTGGATATCACATCTCATGTTATAGGTAGGGTCTCAGGATTGAAATGGGAAGGATTTGGATATCACATCTCTTGCTATAGGAAGGGTCTCAGTTTTTTATTAGAAACATTGAGATATCACATCTCATGCTATAGGAGGGGTTTCAGGATTGGAATGGGAAGGATTTGGATATCACATCTCATGCTAAAGGAAGGGTCTCAGGTTTGGAAGGGGAAGGATTTGGATATCATATCTCATGTTATAGGACGGGTCCCAGGTTTGGTATTAGAAGCATTGAGATATCACATCTCATGGTATAGGAAGGGTGTCAGGATTGGAATGGGAAGGTGTTGGATATCATCCAATAGGAAGGGTCTCAGGTTTGGAATGGGAAATAATTGGGTATCACATCTCATGTTATAGGAAGGATCTCAGGATTGGAATGGGAAGGAATTGGATATCACTTCTCTTGCTATAGGAAGGGTCTCAGGATTGGAATGGGAAGGCGTTGGATATTCCTTCTCATGCTATAGGAAGGGTCTCAGGTTGGAATGGGAAGGAGTTGGATATCACATCTCATGTTATAGGAAGGGTCTCAGGATTGGAATGGGAAGGATTTGGATATCACATCTCTTGCTATTGGAAGGGTCTCAGGTTTTTTATTAGAAAAATTGAGATATCACATCTCATGCTATAGGAAGGGTTTCAGGATTGGAATGGGAAGGAGTTGGATATCACATCTCATGTTATAGGAAGGGTCTCAGGATTGGAATGGGAAGGATTTGGATATCACATCTCTTGCTATAGGAAGGGTCTCAGGTTTTTTATTAGAAACATTGAGATATCACATCTCATGCTAAAGGAAGGGTTTCAGGATTGGAATGGGAAGGATTTGGATATAATATCTCATGTTATAGGACGGGTCCCAGGTTTGGTATTAGAAGAATTGAGATATCACTTCTCATGCTATCGGAAGGATCTCAGGTTTAGTATTAGAAGCATTGAGATATCACATCTCATGCTATCAGAAGGGTCTCAGGATTGGAATGGGAAGTAGTTGGATATCACATCTCATGCTAAAGGGAGGGTCTCAGGTTTGGAAGGGGAAGGATTTGGATATCACATCTCATGTTATCGGAAGGATCTCAGGTTTGGTATTAGAAGCATTGAGATATCACATCTCATGCTATAGGAAGGGTCTCAGGATTGGAATGGGAAGGAGATGGATATCACATCTCATGCTAAAGGAAGGGTCTCATGTTTGGTAGAAGCATTGAGATATCACATCTCATGCTATAGGAAGGGTCTCAGGATTGAAATGGGAAGGAGTTGGATATCACATCTCATGCCATAGGAAGGGTCTCAGGTTTGGTATAAGCATTGAGATATCACATCTCTGCTATTGGAAGGGTCTCAGGATTGGAATGGGAAGGACTTAGATATCACATCTCATGCTATAGGGAGGGTCTCAGTTTTGATATTAGAAGCATTGAGATATCACATCTCATGCTATCGGAGGGGTCTCAGGATTGGAATGGGAAGGAGCTGGATATCACATCTCATGCTAAAGGAAGGGTCTCAGGTTTGGAAGGGTAAGGATTTGGATATCACATCTCATGTTATAGGACGGGTCTCAGGTTTGGTATTAGAAGCATTAAGATATCACATCTCATGGTATAGGAAGGGTTTCAGGATTGGAATGGGAAGGAGTTGGATATCATATCTCATGCTATAGGAAGGGTCTCAGGATTGGAATGGGAAGGAGTTTGATATCAAATCTCATGCCATAGGAAGGGTCTCAGGTTTGGTATTAGAAACATTGAGATATCACATCTCATGCTATAGGAAGTGTATGAGGATTGGAATGGGAAGGAGTTGGATATCCCATCTCATGTTATAGGAAGGGTCTCAGGTTTGGTAGAAGCATTGAGATATCACATCTCATGCTATAGGAAGAGTCTCAGGATTGGAATGGGAAGGAGTTGGATATCACGTCTCATGCTATAGGGAGGGTCTCAAGTTTGATATTAGAAGCATTGAGATATCACATCTCATGCTATAGGAAGGGTCTCAGGATTGGAATGGGAAGGAGTTGGATATCACATCTCATGCTATAGGAAGGGTCTCAGGTTTGGTATAAGCAGTGAGATATCACATCTCATGCTATAGGAAGGGTCTCAGGATTGGAATGGGAAGGAGTTGGATATCACATCTCATGTCATAGGAAGGATCTCAGGTTTGGTATTAGAAGCATTGAGACATCACATCTCATGCTATAGGAAGGGTCTCAGGATTGGAATGGGAAGGAGTTGGATATCACATCTCATGCCATAGGAAGGGTATCAGGCTTGGTATAAGCATTGAGATATCACATCTATGCTACCCGAAGGGTCTCAGGATTGGAATGGGAAGGAGTTGGATATCCCATCTCATGTCATAGGAAGGGTCTCAGGTTTGGTATTAGAAGCATTGAGATATCACATCTCATGTTAAAGGAAGGATCTCAGGATTGGAATGGGAAGGATTTGGATATCACATCTCTTGCTATAGGAAGGGTCTCAGGATTGGAATGGGAAGGAGTTGGATATCCCTTCTCATGCAATAGGAAGGGTCTCCGGTTGGTATGGGAAGGAGTTGGATATCACATCTCATGTTATAGGAAGGGTCTCAGGATTGGAATGGGAAGGATTTGGATATCACATCTCTTGCTATTGGAAGGGTCTCAGGTTTTTTATTAGAAACATTGAGATATCACATCTCATGCTATAGGAAGGGTTTCAGGATTGGAATGGGAAGGAGTTGGATATCACATCTCATGTTATAGGAAGGGTCTCAGGTTGGAATGGGAAGGAGTTGGATATCACATCTCATGCTATAGGTAGGGTTTCAGGATTGGAATGGGAAGGAGTTGGATATCACATCTCATGTTATAGGAAGGGTCTCAGGTTGGAATGGGAAGGAGTTGGATATCACATCTCATGCTGTAGGTAGGGTCTCAGGATTGAAATGGGAAGGATTTGGATATCACATCTCATGCTAAAGGAAGGGTCTCAGGTTTGGAAGGGGAAGGATTTGGATATCATATCTCATGTTATAGGACGGGTCCCAGGTTTGGTATTAGAAGCATTGAGATATCACATCTCATGGTATAGGAAGGGTGTCAGGATTGGAATGGGAAGGTGTTGGATATCACATCTCATCCAATAAGAAGGGTCTCAGGTTTGGAATGGGAAATAATTGGGTATCACATCTCATGTTATAGGAAGGATCTCAGGATTGGAATGGGAAGGATTTGGATATCACATCTCTTGCTATAGGAAGGGTCTCAGGATTGGAATGGGAAGGAGTTGGATATCCCTTCTCATGCTATAGGAAACGTCTCAGGTTGGAATGGGAAGGAGTTGGATATCACATCTCATGTTATAGGAAGGGTCTCAGGATTGGAATGGGAAGGATTTGGATAGCACATCTCTTGCTATTGGAAGGGTCTCAGGTTTTTTATTAGAAACATTGAGATATCACATCTCATGCTATAGGACGGGTTTCAGGATTGGAATGGGAAGAAGTTGGATATCACATCTCATGTTATAGGAAGGGTCTCAGGTTGGAATGGGAAGGAGTTGGATATCACATCTCATGTTATAGGTAGGGTCTCAGGATTGAAATGGGAAGGATTTGGATATCACATCTCTTGCTATAGGAAGGGTCTCAGTTTTTTATTAGAAACATTGAGATATCACATCTCATGCTATAGGATGGGGTTTCAGGATTGGAATGGGAAGGATTTGGATATCACATCTCATGCTAAAGGAAGGGTCTCAGGTTTGGAAGGGGAAGGATTTGGATATCATATCTCATGTTATAGGACGAGTCCCAGGTTTGGTATTAGACGCATTGAGATATCACATCTCATGGTATAGGAAGGGTGTCAGGATTGGAATGGGAAGGTGTTGGATATCACATCTCATCCAATAGGAAGGGTCTCAGGTTTGGAATGGGAAATAATTGGGTATCACATCTCATGTTATAGGAAGCATCTCAGGATTGGAATGGGAAGGATTTGGATATCACATCTCTTGCTATAGGAAGGGTCTCAGGATTGGAATGGGAAGGAGTTGGATATCCCTTCTCATGCTATAGGAACGGTCTCAGGTTGGAATGGGAAGGAGTTGGATATCACATCTCATGCTATAGGTAGGGTCTCAGGATTGAAATGGGAAGGATTTGGATATCACATCTCTTGCTATAGGAAGGGTCTCAGTTTTTTATTAGAAACATTGAGATATCACATCTCATGCTATAGGAGGGGTTTCAGGATTGGAATGGGAAGGATTTGGATATCACATCTCATGCTAAAGGAAGGGTCTCAGGTTTGGAAGGGGAAGGATTTGGATATCATATCTCATGTTATAGGACGGGTCCCAGGTTTGGTATTAGAAGCATTGAGATATCACATCTCATGGTATAGGAAGGGTGTCAGGATTGGAATGGGAAGGTGTTGGATATCACATCTCATCCAATAGGAAGGGTCTCAGGTTTGGAATGGGAAATAATTGGGTATCACATCTCATGTTATAGGAAGGATCTCAGGATTGGAATGGGAAGGATTTGGATATCACATCTCTTGCTATAGGAAGGGTCTCAGGATTGGAATGGGAAGGAGTTGGATATCCCTTCTCATGCTATAGGAAACGTCTCAGGTTGGAATGGGAAGGAGTTGGATATCACATCTCATGTTATAGGAAGGGTCTCAGGATTGGAATGGGAAGGATTTGGATAGCACATCTCTTGCTGTTGGAAGGGTCTCAGGTTTTTTATTAGAAACATTGAGATATCACATCTCATGCTATAGGAAGGGTTTCAGGATTGGAATGGGAAGGAGTTGGATATCACATCTCATGTTATAGGAAGGGTCTCAGGTTGGAATGGGAAGGAGTTGGATATCACATCTCATGTTATAGGTAGGGTCTCAGGATTGAAATGGGAAGGATTTGGATATCACATCTCTTGCTATAGGAAGGGTCTCAGTTTTTTATTAGAAACATTGAGATATCACATCTCATGCTATAGGAGGGGTTTCAGGATTGGAATGGGAAGGATTTGGATATCACATCTCATGCTAAAGGAAGGGTCTCAGGTTTGGAAGGGGAAGGATTTGGATATCATATCTCATGTTATAGGACGAGTCCCAGGTTTGGTATTAGACGCATTGAGATATCATATCTCATGGTATAGGAAGGGTGTCAGGATTGGAATGGGAAGGTGTTGGATATCACATCTCATCCAATAGGAAGGGTCTCAGGTTTGGAATGGGAAATAATTGGGTATCACATCTCATGTTATAGGAAGCATCTCAGGATTGGAATGGGAAGGATTTGGATATCACATCTCTTGCTATAGGAAGGGTCTCAGGATTGGAATGGGAAGGAATTGGATATCCCTTCTCATGCTATAGGAACGGTCTCAGGTTTTTTATTAGAAACATTGAGATATCACATCTCATGCTAAAGGAAGGGTTTCAGGATTGGAATGGGAAGGATTTGGATATCATATCTCATGTTATAGGACGGGTCCCAGGTTTGGTATTAGAAGCATTGAGATATCACTTCTCATGCTATCGGAAGGATCTCAGGTTTAGTATTAGAAGCATTGAGATATCACATCTCATGCTATCAGAAGGGTCTCAGGATTGGAATGGGAAGGAGTTGGATATCACATCTCATGCTAAAGGGAGGGTCTCGGGTTTGGAAGGGGAAGGATTTGGATATCACATCTCATGTTATCGGAAGGATCTCAGGTTTGGTATTAGAAGCATTGAGATATCACATCTCATGCTATAGGAAGGGTCTCAGGATTGGAATGGGAAGGAGATGGATATCACATCTCATGCTAAAGGAAGGGTCTCATGTTTGGTAGAAGCATTGAGATATCACATCTCATGCTATAGGAAGGGTCTCAGGATTGAAATGGGAAGGAGTTGGATATCACATCTCATGCCATAGGAAGGGTCTCAGGTTTGGTATAAGCATTGAGATATCACATCTCTGCTATCGGAAGGGACTCAGGATTGGAACGGGAAGGACTTAGATATCACATCTCATGCTATAGGGAGGGTTTCAGTTTTGATATTAGAAGCATTGAGATATCACATCTTATGCTATCGGAAGGGTCTCAGGATTGGAATGGGAAGGAGCTGGATATCACATCTCTTGCTATAGGAAGGGTCTCAGGTTTTTTATTAGAAACATTGAGATATCACATCTCATGCTAAAGGAAGGGTTTCAGGATTGGAATGGGAAGGATTTGGATATAATATCTCATGTTATAGGACGGGTCCCAGGTTTGGTATTAGAAGCATTGAGACATCACTTCTTATGCTATCGGAAGGATCTCAGGTTTAGTATTAGAAGAATTGAGATATCACATCTCATGCTATCAGAAGGGTCTCAGGATTGGAATGGGAAGGAGTTGGATATCACATCTCATGCTAAAGGGAGGGTCTCAGGTTTGGAAGGGGAAGGATTTGGATATCACATCTCATGTTATCGGAAGGATCTCAGGTTTGGTATTAGAAGCATTGAGATATCACATCTCATGCTATAGGAAGGGTCTCAGGATTGGAATGGGAAGGAGATGGATATCACATCTCATGCTAAAGGAAGGGTCTCATGTTTGGTAGAAGCATTGAGATATCACATCTCATGCTATAGGAAGGGTCTCAGGATTGAAATGGGAAGGAGTTGGATATCACATCTCATGCCACAGGAAGGGTCTCAGGTTTGGTATAAGCATTGAGATATCACATCTCTGCTATCGGAAGGGACTCAGGATTGGAATGGGAAGGACTTAGATATCACATCTCATGCTATAGGGAGGGTCTCAGTTTTGATATTAGAAGCATTGAGATATCACATCTCATGCCATCGGAAGGGTCTCAGGATTGGAATGGGAAGGAGCTGGATATCACATCTCATGCTAAAGGAAGGGTCTCAGGTTTGGAAGGGGACGGATTTGGATATCACATCTCATGTTATAGGACGGGTCTCAGGTTTGGTATTAGAAGCATTAAGATATCACATCTCATGGTATAGGAAGGGTTTCAGGATTGGAATGGGAAGGAGTTGGATATCATATCTCATGCTATAGGAAGGGTCTCAGGATTGGAATGGGAAGGAGTTTGATATCAAATCTCATGCCATAGGAAGGGTCTCAGGTTTGGTATTAGAAGCATTGAGATATCACATCTCAAGCTATAGGAAGTGTCTGAGGATTGGAATGGGAAGGAGTTGGATATCCCATCTCATGTTATAGGAAGGGTCTCAGGTTTGGTAGAAGCATTGAGTTATCACATCTCATGCTATAGGAAGAGTCTCAGGATTGGAATGGGAAGGAGTTGGATATCACGTCTCATGCTATAGGGAGGGTCTCAAGTTTGATATTAGAAGCATTGAGATATCACATCTCATGCTATAGGAAGGGTCTCAGGATTGGAATGGGAAGGAGTTGGATATCACATCTCATGCTATAGGAAGGGTCTCAGGTTTGGTATAAGCAGTGAAATATCACATCTCATGCTATAGGAAGGGTCTCAGGATTGGAATGGGAAGGAGTTGGATATCACATCTCATGTTATAGGAAGGATCTCAGGTTTGGTATTAGAAGCATTGAGACATCACATCTCATGCTATAGGAAGGGTCTCAGGATTGGAATGGGAAGGAGTTGGATATCCCATCTCATGTCATAGGAAGGGTCTCAGGTTTGGTATTAGAAGCATTGAGATATCACATCTCATGCTATAGGAAGGGTCTCAGGATTGGAATGGGAAGGACTTGGATATCACATCTCATGCTGTAGGAAGGGTCTCAGGCTTGGTATAAGCATTGAGATATCATATCTCTGCTATCCGAAGGGTCTCAGGATTGGAATGGGAAGGAGTTGGATATCCCATCTCATGTCATAGGAAGGGTCTCAGGTTTGGTATTAGAAGCATTGAGATATCACATCTCATGCTATAGGAAGAGTCTCAGGATTGGAATGGGAAGGACTTGGATATCACATCTCATGCTGTAGGGAGGGTCTCAAGTTTGATATTAGAAGCATTGAGATATCACATCTCATGATATCGGAAAGGTCTCAGGATTGGAATGGGAAGGAGTTGGATATCACATCTCATGATAAAGGAAGGGTCTCAGGATTGGAATGGGAAGGACTTGGATATCACATCTCATGTTATAGGAAGGATCTCAGGTTTGGTATTAGAAGCATTGAGATATCACTTCTCATGCTATCGGAAGGATCTCAGGTTTAGTATTAGAGGCATTGAAATATCACATCTCATGCTATCGTAAGGGTATCAGGATTGGATTTGGAAGTAGTTGGATATCCCATCTCATGCTATAGGAAGGGGCTCAGGTTTGGAAGGGGAAGGAGTTGGATATCACATTTCATGTTAGAGGTAGAATCTCAGGTTTGATATTAGAAGCATTGAGATAGCACATCTCATGCTATCGGAAGGGTCTCAGGATTGGAATGGTAAGGAGTTGGATATCACATCTCATGCTAAAGGAAAGGTCTCAGGTTTGGAAGGGGAAGGATTTGGATCTCACATCTCATGTTTTAGGACGGGTCTCAGGTTTGGTATTAGAAGCATTGAGATATGACATCTCATGGTATAAAAAGGGTCTCAGGATTGGAATGGGAAGGAGTTGGATATCACATCTCATGCTATAGGAAGGCTCTCAGGTTTGGAAGGGGAAGGAGTTGGATATCACATTACCCATCTCATGCTATAGGAAGGGTCTCAGGTTTGGTATTAGAAGCATTGAGATATCACATCTCATGCTATAGGAAGGGTCTCAGGATTGGAATGGGAAGGAGTTGGCTATCACATCTCATGCTAAAGGAAGGGTCTCAGGTTTGGTAGATAGCATGAGATGGGATATCCAACTACTTCCAAATTCAATCCTGATACACTTCCGATAGCATGAGATGTGATGTTTCAATGCCTCTAATACTAAACCTGAGATCCTTCCTATAACATGAGATGTGATATCCAAATCCTTCCCCTTCCAAATCTGAGACCCTCCCTTTAGCATGAGATGTGATATCCAACGCCTTCCCATCCCAATCCTGAGACCCTTCTGATAGCATGAGATGTGATATCTCAATGCCTCTAATTCCAAACCTGCGATTCTACCTCTAACATGAAATGTGGTATCCAACTCCTTCCCCTTCCAAACCTGAGAGCCTTCCTATAGCATGAGATGTGATATCCAAGTCCTTCCCATTCCAATCCTGAGACCCTTCCTTTATCATGAGATGTGATATCCAACTCCTTCCCATTCCAATCCTGAGACCCTTCCGATATCATGAGATGTGATATCTCAATGCTTCTAATATCAAACTTGAGACCCTTCCTATAACATGAGATGGGATATCCAACTCCTTCCCATTCCAATCCTGAGACCCTTCCTATAGCATGAGATGTGATGTCTCAATGCTTCTAATACCAAACCTGAGACTCTTCCTATAACATGAGATGGGATATCCAACTCCTTCCCATTCCAATCCTGATACCCTTCCTATAGCAGAGATGTGATATCTCAATGCTTATACCAAACCTGAGATCCTTCCTATGGCATGAGATGTCATATACAACTTCCAATTCCAATCCTGAGACCCTTCCTATAGCATGGGATGTGGTGATATCTCAATGCTTATACCAAACCTGAGACCCTTCCTATAGCATGAGATGTGATGTCTCAATGCTTCTAATACCAAACCTGAGATCCTTCCTATAGCATGAGATGTGATATCTCAATGTTTATACCAAACCTGATAACCCTTCCTATGGCATGAGATGTGATATCCAACTCCTTCCCATTCCAATCCTGAGTTCCTTCCTATAGCATGAGATGTGATATCTCAATGCTTCTATCAAACCTGAGACCCTTCCTTTAGCATGAGATGTGATATCCAACTCCTTGCCATTCCAATCCTGAGACCCTTCCTATAGCATGAGATGTGATATCTCAATGCTTCTAATACCAAACCTGAGATCCTTCCTATAACATGAGATGTGATATCCAACTCCTTCCCATTCCAAACCTGAGACCCTTCCGATAGCATGAGATGTGATATCTCAATGCTTCAAAAACCAAACATGAGAACCATCCTATAACATGAGATGTCAAATCCAAATCCTTCCCTTCCCAAACCTGAGACTCTTCCCATAGCATGAGATGTGATATCTCAATGCTTCTACCAAACCTGAAACCCTTCCTATAGCATGAGATGTGATATCCAACTCCTTCCCATTCCAATCCTGAGACACTTCCTATAGCATGAGATGTGATATCACAATGCTTCTAATACCAAACCTGAGACCCGTCCTATAACATGAGATGTGATATCCAAATCCTTCCCCTTCCAAACCTGAGACCCTTCCTTTAGCATGAGATGTGATATCCAGCTCCTCCCATTCCAATCCTGAGACCCTTCCGATAGCATGAGATGTGATATCTCAATGCTTCTGATATCAAAACTGAGACCCTCCCTATAGCATGAGATGTGATATCTAAGTCCTTCCCATTCCAATCTTGAGACCCTTCCGATAGCAGAGATGTGATATTTCAATGCTTATACCAAACCTGAGACCCTTCCTATAGCATGAGATGTGATATCCAACTCCTTCCGATTCCAATCCTGAGACCCTTCCTATAGCATGAGATGTGATATCGCAATGCTTCTACCAAAACTGAGAACCTTCCTTTAGCATGAGATGTGATATCCAACTCCTTCCCATTCCAATCCTGAGACCCTTCCTTTAGCATGAGATGTGATATCTCAATGCTTCTAATACCAAACCTGAGATCCTTCCTATAACATGAGATGTGATATCCAACTCCTTCCCATTCCAATCCTGAGACCCTTCCTATAGCATGAGATGTGATATCTCAATGCTTTTAATACCAAACCTGAGATCCTTCCGATAGCATGAGATGTGATATCTCAATGCTTCTAATACCAAACCTGAGATCCTTCCTATAACATGAGATGTGATATCCAAATCCTTCCCCTTCCAAACCTGAGACCCTCCCTTTAGCATGAGATGTGATATCCAACTCCTTCCCATTCCAATCCTGATACCCTTCTTGTTAAGACGGATTTCTGAACTCTGTCCTGGTGGCGCAGAAGTTCAGAAGGCCAACCTAGTTACTTGGAACAGGGTAACCTCTGGACGAGCCAGACCAATCAAGGTAGCGATCGCGGCGGGCAAGACTAGGTCTCAAGAGGGGTGAGGGTGACTGAAAGCTCGTAATGAGCCCACAAAGCAAGATCACTTACAAACTACTCCAAACAGTTGTTATATAAAAAATATATACACATTTATTTTAAGGCCTTTAAAACAATGACCGTAGCGAGAAAATCACAATATCACAATATTAAACCAACACATACCATATCCACACAATATATATACAAATACGACAGTCGCAAGCGTTATAGGCACGAAATGTGTAGTCCACCTAAAAGGGAAGGAAAACAGGCAGTGCGATATAATGCTTAGACTCAGTTCGCCTTCAGAGGCACCTAACTAGATGGAAGTCCGAGCCCTGCGAAGAGTGGAGCCTTGTGCTCAAAGTACCTGCACGCGCTGGTGCCAACGGGCAAAAGGAGAAGCTCTTTGAAGGAAGTCAGGCAGTTCAGTTTAGTGCACGAAAGAAGAAGAACAAGTTCCGCGACTCAAGCGCAGCCTCCACAGTGGGCAGAAGCAGAGCGCGAGTACGGACAAGGGTGCTGTTTTACACAGCGGGGAAAAGCAATGGGCTCCTGCAGGAGGGCGACCAGATCCTAGCTATGCTACTCACCGGTCCCCGATGCAAGCAGACCCAGGCTTCTCCGCGTCAGTTTCAGCAGCTGGCAGGTTCAGAAGAGCAGGGAACGCCTCGTCGTCGTGTAGAGCAACAAGACGTCCCAATCGAAGAAACCTGCACAGTTTGTTGCCGCAGCAGGGCAACGGAGCGGCCGTGTGTATCTGAGCCAAATGTCCACTCCTCCCTTCAGACCTGGGAACGCCAAGAGTACGAAGCGTGGGAGAGTGACAAGGACTCGAGATACTACACAACCTGGCGGCGGTTACAGAGCAGGACTCCCGTGTAAGCTGGTCAGTCAACTGGATGGCCCAGAGACGCTTTCGAAGGCTTACTGGCAGGAGATGATGAAGTTGCCGAGAATAGCTGTTCCTGCTATTCCAAAGGTCGAAGCACCAGTACAGGCCTTCTGGTTCGATCAAAGGAGGAAAGGGTTTCACAGGACGACAGCAGTGCAAAGGAGGAGTCCTTCAGCGGGTCACCAGCGATTCCTCGGTCCAGCCTCTTGGTTGCAGGATACTTGGCTCCTGTATTCCTTCGTTCGTGAGAACTCAGGAGATCGACATGGTAGTGGTGTTTCCAGCCCCCTCTTATCCACGGTTCCCTTCGCGCCAAAACGGAGGGGACCCGATGGGAGATCTGCTCATCAACACTCACACCATTCGTGGACCAATCACGGACCACGGTGGTCCCAGGCATTCACACCACCCTAGACTCTCTGGCACCCAGGATGTGTATTGGGACCAGACATCCCAGCCCACATCCTAGAGGCACACACACGACATGTAGAAGCCCGCAAAAGCATCCGTGTTTCGTGGGAAAGTACATGCCCAAATAAGGAAGGCCCCGGGTCGGCTCGACCTGGGAAAGGTGAAGGGAGCAAGACGGTCAGCGGACAGGACAAAGGAGCCTCGTGGTCTGGCCATTTTGGGAGCCAGGCCACCATTTTGGGTTAAGCGCGAGAAATGCGCTTAGAACGCCAAAAGGAGCTCAAAACACAAGAAAACGATCGCTGCCACCATTCCCGTCCCTGAATTACTTGCACCGATCAGATAGAGTATCTAGGGCCCGTAGAAGGCTAGAGACCCAAGAGAGCTGTAACTTAGCTTACAGTGCCCTCTTGTGTCATGTTGCACTAAAGCCGCAACATGATAAAAGAAACTACGGGAAACAGCGTTCCCCGGTACTGACTGTCTTAAGGGCATGTCAGTTTCCCCATGAGAAAAGGAGCGAAAGCCCAGAGGAGTGCAGCAGAAGGCTGCACTTCTCTGGCAAAGTCAAGAACAAGGTGAAAAACAACAGCAAAAAGTTTAGGGGTTGCCACATGGAAGGAAAATTACCTACAATTACGAAATCTTTCCTAACACTTCTGATAGCATGAGGTGTGATATCTCAATGTCTCTAATACCAAACCTGAGATCCTACCTCTAACATGAAATGTGATATCCAACTCCTTCCCTTTCCAAACCTGAGAGCCTTCCTACAGCATGAGATGTGATATCCAAGTCCTTCCCATTCCAATCCTGAGACCCTTCCTATAGCATGAGATGGGATATCCAACTCCTTCCAAATCCAATCCTGATACCCTTCCGATAGCATGAGATGTGATATGCCAATGCTTCTACAAAACCTGAGACCCATACCATGGCATGAGATGTGATATCAAACTCCCGTCCTATACCATGAGACTTGATATCTCAATGCTTCTAATACCAAACCTGAGACCGGTCCAATAACATGAGATGTGATATCCAAATCCTTCATGTTCCAAAACTGATACCCTTCCTATAGCATGAGATGTGATATCCAATTCCTTCCCATCCCAATCCTGAGACACCTCCGATAGCAGAGATGTGATATCTCAATGCTTCTAATACCAAACCTGTGACTCTTCCTTAACATGAGATGTGATATCCAACTCCTTCCCGTTCCAAACCTGAGACCCTTCCTATAGCATGAGATGTGATATCCAACTCCTTCCCATTCCAATCCTGAGACCCTTCATACAGCATGAGATGTGATATCTCAATGCTTCTAATACCAAACCTGAGACCCTTCCTATAACATGAGATGGGAATATCCAACTCCTTCCCATTCCAATCCTGAGACCCTTCCGATAGCAGAGATGTGATATCTCAATGCTTATACCAAACCTGATATCCTTCCTATAACATGAGATGTGATATCCAACTCCTTCCCATTCCAATCCTGAGACCCTTCCTATAGCATGAGATGTGATATCTCACTGCTTATACCAAACGTGAGACCCTTCCTATAGCATGAGAAGTGATATCCAACTCCTTCCCATTCCAATCCTGAGACCCTTCCTATAGCATGAGATGTGATATCTCAATGCTTCTAATATCAAACTTGAGACCCTCCCTATAGCATGAGTAGTGATATCCAAGTCCTTCCCATTCCAATCCTGAGACACTTCCTATAGCATGAGATGTGATATCTCAATGCTTCTAATACCAAACCTGAGACTCTTCCTATAGCATGAGATGTGAAATCTCAATGCTTATACCAAACCTGAGACCCTTCCTATAGCATGAGATGTGATACCCAACTCCTTCCCATTCCAATCCTGAGACCCTTCCTATAGCATGAGATGTGATATCTCAATGCCTCTAATACCGAACCTGAGATCCTTCCTCTAACATGAAATGTGATATCCAACTCCTTCCCTTTCCAAACCTGAGAGCCTATCTATAGCATGAGATGTGATATCCAAGTCCTTCCCATTCCAATCCTTAGACCCTTCCTACAGCATGCAATATGATATCTCAATGATTCTAATAACAAACCTGAGACCCGTCCTATAACATGAGATGGGATATCCAACTCCTTCCCATTCCAATCCTGAGACACTTCCGATAGCAGAGATGTGATATCTCAATGCTTATACCAAACCTGAGACCCTTCCTATAACATGAGATGTGATATCCAACTCCTTCCCATTCCAAACCTGAGACCCTTCCTTTAGCATGAGATGTGATATCCAGCTCCTTCCCATTCCAATCCTGAGACACTTCGAATAGCATGAGATGTGATGTCTCAATGCTTCTAATATCAAAACTGAGACCCTCCCTATAGCATGATATGTGATATCTAAGTCCTTCCCATTCCAATCCTGAGACCCTTCCTATAGCATGAGATGTGATATCTCAATGCTTCTACCAAACCTGAGACCCTTCCTTTAGCATGAGATGTGATATCCAACTCCTTCCCATTCCAATCCTGAGACCCTTCCTATAGCATGAGATGTGATATCTCAATACTTCTAATACCAAACCTGAGATACTTCCGATAACATGAGATGTGATATCCAAATCCTTCCCCTTCCAATCCTGAGACCCTTCTGATAGCATGAGATGTGATATCTCAATGCTTCTAATACCAAACCTGAGATCCTTCCGATAGCTTGAGATGTGATATCTCAATGCTTCTAATACCAAACCTGAGATCCTTCCTATAACATGAGATGTTATATCCAAATCCTTCCCCTTCCAAACCTGAGACCCTCCCTTTAGCATGAGATGTGATATCCAACTCCTTCCCATTCCAATTCTGAGCCCCTTCCTATACCATGAGACTTGATATCCAACTCCTTCCCATTCCAATTCTTAGCCCCTTCCTATACCATGAGACTTGATATCTCAATGCTTCTAATAACAAACCTGAGACCCGTCCTATAACATGAGATGTGATATCCAAATCCTTCCCCTTCCAAACCTTAGACCCTTCCTTTATCATGAGATGTGATATCCAACTCCTTCCCATTCCAATCCTGAGACCCTTCCGATATCATGAGATGTGATATCTCAATGCTTCTAATATCAAACTTGAGACACTCCCTATAGCATGAGATGTGATATCCAAGTCCTTCCCATTCCAATCCTGAGACCCTTCCTATAGCTTGAGATGTGATATCCAACTCCTTCCCATTCCAATTCTGAGCCCCTTCCTATACCATGAGACTTGATATCTCAATGCTTCTAATACCAAACCTGAGACCCGTCCTATAACATGAGATGTGATATCCAAATCCTTCCCCTTCCAAACCTTAGACCCTTCCTTTATCATGAGATGTGATATCCAACTCCTTCCCATTCCAAACATGAGACCCTTCCTATAGCAAGAATGTAATATCCAACTCCTACCCATTCCAATCCTGAGACCATTCCTATAGCATGAGATGTGATATCTCAATGCTTCTAATACCAAACCTGAGATACTTCCTATGACATGAGATGTGATATCCAATTCCTTCCCATTCCAAACCTGAGATCCTTCCTACAGCATGCGATGTGATATCTCAATGCTTCTAATACCAAACCTGAGACCCGTCCTATAACATGAGATGGGATATCCAACTCCTTCCCGTTCCATACCTGATACCCTTCCTATAGCATGAGATGTAATATCCAACTCCTTCCCATCCCAATCCTGAGACACCTCCGATAGCAGAGATGTGATATCTCAATGCTTATACCAAACCTGAGACTCTTCCTATAACATGAGATGTGATATCCAACTCCTTCTCATTCCAAACCTGAGACCCTTCCTATAGCATGAGATGTGATATCCAACTCCTTCCCATTCCAATCCTGAGACCCTTCCGATAGCATGAGATGTGATATCTCAATGCTTCTAATACCAAACCTGTGATCCTTCCTATAACATGAGATGTGATATCCAAATCCTTCCCCTTCCAAACCTGAGACCCTCCCTTTAGCATGAGATGTGATATCCAACTCCTTCCCATTCCAATCCTGAGACCCTTCATACAGCATGAGATGTGATATCTCAATGCTTCTAATACCAAACCTGAGACCCTTCCTATAACATGAGATGGGAATATCCAACTCCTTCCCATTCCAATCCTGAGACCCTTCCGATAGCAGAGATGTGATATCTCAATGCTTATACCAAACCTGATATCCTTCCTATAACATGAGATGTGATATCCAACTCCTTCCCATTCCAATCCTGAGACCCTTCCTATAGCATGAGATGTGATATCTCACTGCTTATACCAAACGTGAGACCCTTCCTATAGCATGAGATGTGATATCCAACTCCTTCCCATTCCAATCCTGAGACCCTTCCTATAGCATGAGATGTGATATCTCAATGCTTCTAATATCAAACTTGAGACCCTCCCTATAGCATGAGTAGTGATATCCAAGTCCTTCCCATTCCAATCCTGAGACACTTCCTATAGCATGAGATGTGATATCTCAATGCTTCTAATACCAAACCTGAGACTCTTCCTATAACATGAGATGGGATATCCAACTCCTTCCCATTCCAATCCCGAGACCCTTCCGATAGCAGAGATGTGATATCTCAATGCTTATACCAAACCTGAGATCCTTCCTATAACATGAGATGTGATATCCAACTCCTTCCCATTCCAATCCTGAGACCCTTCCTATAGCATGAGATGTGAAATCTCAATGCTTATACCAAACCTGAGACCCTTCCTATAGCATGAGATGTGATACCCAACTCCTTCCCATTCCAATCCTGAGACCCTTCCTATAGCATGAGATGTGATATCTCAATGCCTCTAATACCGAACCTGAGATCCTTCCTCTAACATGAAATGTGATATCCAACTCCTTCCCTTTCCAAACCTGAGAGCCTATCTATAGCATGAGATGTGATATCCAAGTCCTTCCCATTCCAATCCTTAGACCCTTCCTACAGCATGCAATATGATATCTCAATGATTCTAATAACAAACCTGAGACCCGTCCTATAACATGAGATGGGATATCCAACTCCTTCCCATTCCAATCCTGAGACACTTCCGATAGCAGAGATGTGATATCTCAATGCTTATACCAAACCTGAGACCCTTCCTATAACATGAGATGTGATATCCAACTCCTTCCCATTCCAAACCTGAGACCCTTCCTTTAGCATGAGATGTGATATCCAGCTCCTTCCCATTCCAATCCTGAGACACTTCGAATAGCATGAGATGTGATATCTCAATGCTTCTAATATCAAAACTGAGACCCTCCCTATAGCATGATATGTGATATCTAAGTCCTTCCCATTCCAATCCTGAGACCCTTCCTATAGCATGAGATGTGATATCTCAATGCTTCTACCAAACCTGAGACCCTTCCTTTAGCATGAGATGTGATATCCAACTCCTTCCCATTCCAATCCTGAGACCCTTCCTATAGCATGAGATGTGATATCTCAATACTTCTAATACCAAACCTGAGATCCTTCCGATAACATGAGATGTGATATCCAAATCCTTCCCCTTCCAATCCTGAGACCCTTCTGATAGCATGAGATGTGATATCTCAATGCTTCTAATACCAAACCTGAGATCCTTCCGATAGCTTGAGATGTGATATCTCAATGCTTCTAATACCAAACCTGAGATCCTTCCTATAACATGAGATGTTATATCCAAATCCTTCCCCTTCCAAACCTGAGACCCTCCCTTTAGCATGAGATGTGATATCCAACTCCTTCCCATTCCAATTCTGAGCCCCTTCCTATACCATGAGACTTGATATCCAACTCCTTCCCATTCCAATTCTTAGCCCCTTCCTATACCATGAGACTTGATATCTCAATGCTTCTAATACCAAACCTGAGACCCGTCCTATAACATGAGATGTGATATCCAAATCCTTCCCCTTCCAAACCTTAGACCCTTCCTTTATCATGAGATGTGATATCCAACTCCTTCCCATTCCAATCCTGAGACCCTTCCGATATCATGAGATGTGATATCTCAATGCTTCTAATATCAAACTTGAGACACACCCTATAGCATGAGATGTGATATCCAAGTCCTTCCCATTCCAATCCTGAGACCCTTCCTATAGCTTGAGATGTGATATCCAACTCCTTCCCATTCCAATTCTGAGCCCCTTCCTATACCATGTGACTTGATATCTCAATGCTTCTAATACCAAACCTGAGACCCATCCTATAACATGAGATGTGATATCCAAATCCTTCCCCTTCCAAACCTTAGACCCTTCCTTTATCATGAGATGTGATATCCAACTCCTTCCCATTCCAATCCTGAAACCCTTCCGATATCATGAGATGTGATATCTCAATGCTTCTAATATCAAACTTGAGACCCTCCCTATAGCATGAGATGTGATATCCAAGTCCTTCCCATTCCAATCCTGAGACCCTTCCTATAGCATGAGATGTGATATCTCACTGCTTATACCAAACCTGAGATCCTTCCTATAACATGAGATGTGATATCCAACTCCTTCCCATTCCAATCCTGAGACACTTCCTATAGCATGAGATGTGATATCTCACTGCTTATACCAAACCTGAGACCCTTCCTATAGCATGAGATGTGATATCCAACTCCTTCCCATTCCAATCCTGAGACCCTTCCTATAGCAAGAGATGTGATATCTCAATGCTTCTAATATCAAACTTGAGAGCCTCCCTATAGCATGAGATGTGATATCCAAGTCCTTCCCATTCCAATCCTGAGACACTTCCTATAGCATGAGATGTGATATCTCAATGCTTCTAATACCAAACCTGAGACTCTTCCTATAACATGAGATGGGATATCCAACTCCTTCCCATTCCAATCCTGAGACCCTTCCGATAGCAGAGATGTGATATCTCAATGCTTATATCAAACCTGAGACCCTTCCTACGGCATGAGATGTCATATACAACTCCTTCCCATTCCAATCCTGAGACCCTTCCTATAGCATGAGATGTGATATCTCAATGCTTATACCAAACCTGAGACCCTTCCTATAGCATGAGATGTGATATCCAACTCCTTCCCATTCCAATCCTGAGACCCTTCCTATAGCATGAGATGTGATATCTCAATGCTTATACCAAACCTGAGACCCTTCCTACGGCATGAGATGTCATATACAACTCCTTCCCATTCCAATCCTGAGACCCTTCCTATAGCATGACATGTGATATCTCAATGCTTATACCAAACCTGAGACCCTTCCTATAGCATGAGATGTGATATCCAACTCCTTCCCATTCCAATCCTGAGACCCTTCCTATAGCATGAGATGTGATATCTCAATGCTTCTACCAAACCTGAGACCCTTGCTTTAGCATGAGATGTGATATCCAACTCCCTCCCATTCCAATCCTGAGACCCTTCCTATAGCATGAGTTGTGATATCTCAATACTTCTAATACCAAACCTGAGATCCTTCCGATAACATGAGATGTGATATCTCAATGCTTCTAATACCAAACCTGAGATCCTTCCTATAACATGAGATGTGATATCCAAATCCTTCCCCTTCCAAACCTGAGACCCTCCCTTTAGCATGAGATGTGATATCCAACTCCTTCCCATTCCAATTCTGAGCCCCTTCCTATACCATGAGACTTGATATCCAACTCCTTCCCATTCCAATTCTGAGCCCCTTCCTATACCATGAGACTTGATATCTCAATGCTTCTAATACCAAACCTGAGACCCGTCCTATAACATGAGATGTGATATCCAAATCCTTCCCCTTCCAAACCTTAGACCCTTCCTTTATGATGAGATGTGATATCCAACTCCTTCCCATTCCAATCCTGAGACCCTTCCGATATCATGAGATGTGATATTTCAATGCTTCTAATATCAAACTTGAGACCCTCCCTATAGCATGAGATGTGATATCCAAGTCCTTCCCATTCCAATCCTGAGACCCTTCCTATAGCTTGAGATGTGACATCCAACTCCTTCCCATTCCAATTCTGATCCCCTTCCTATACCATGAGACTTGATATCTCAATGCTTCTAATACCAAACCTGAGACCCGTCCTATAACATGAGATGTGATATCCAAACCCTTCCCCTTCCAAACCTTAGACCCTTCCTTTATCATGAGATGTGATATCCAACTCCTTCCCATTCCAATCCTGAGACCCTTCCGATATCATGAGATGTAATATCTCAATGCTTCTAATATCAAACTTGAGACCCTCCCTATAGCATGAGATGTGATATCCAAGTCCTTCCCATTCCAATCCTGAGACCCTTCCTATAGCATGAGATGTGATATCTCAATGCTTCTAATACCAAACCTGAGACCCTTCCTATAACATGAGATTGGAATATCCAACTCCTTCAAATTCCAATCCTGAGACCCTTCCGATAGCAGAGATGTGATATCTCAATTCTTATACCAAACCTGAGATCCTTCCTATAACATGAGATGTGATATCCAACTCCTTCCCATTACAATCCTGAGACACTTCCTATAGCATGAGATGTGATATCTCACTGCTTATACCAAACCTGAGACCCTTCCTATAGCATGAGATGTGATATCCAACTCCTTCCCATTCCAATCCTGAGACCCTTCCTATAGCATGAGATGTGATATCTCAATGCTTCTAATATCAAACTTGAGAGCCTCCCTATAGCATGAGATGTGATATCCAAGTCCTTCCCATTCCAATCCTGAGACACTTCCTATAGCATGAGATGTGATATCTCAATGCTTCTAATACCAAACCTGTGATCCTTCCTATAACATGAGATGTGATATCCAAATCCTTCCCCTTCCAAACCTGAGACCCTTCCTATAGCATGAGATGTGATATCCAACTCCTTCCCATTCCAATCTGAGACCCTTCCGATAGCATGAGATGTGATATCTCAATGCTTCTAATACCAAACCTGTGATCCTTCCTATAACATGAGATGTGATATCCAAATCCTTCCCCTTCCAAACCTGAGACCCTCCCTTTAGCATGAGATGTGATATCCAACTCCTTCCCATTCCAATCCTGAGACCCTTCATACAGCATGAGATGTGATATCTCAATGCTTCTAATACCAAACCTGAGACCCTTCCTATAACATGAGATGGGAATATCCAACTCCTTCCCATTCCAATCCTGAGACCCTTCCGATAGCAGAGATGTGATATCTCAATGCTTATACCAAACCTGATATCCTTCCTATAACATGAGATGTGATATCCAACTCCTTCCCATTCCAATCCTGAGACCCTTCCTATAGCATGAGATGTGATATCTCACTGCTTATACCAAACGTGAGACCCTTCCTATAGCATGAGATGTGATATCCAATTCCTTCCCATTCCAATCCTGAGACCCTTCCTATAGCATGAGATGTGATATCTCAATGCTTCTAATATCAAACTTGAGACCCTCCCTATAGCATGAGTAGTGATATCCAAGTCCTTCCCATTCCAATCCTGAGACACTTCCTATAGCATGAGATGTGATATCTCAATGCTTCTAATACCAAACCTGAGACTCTTCCTATAACATGAGATGGGATATCCAACTCCTTCCCATTCCAATCCCGAGACCCTTCCGATAGCAGAGATGTGATATCTCAATGCTTATACCAAACCTGAGATCCTTCCTATAACATGAGATGTGATATCCAACTCCTTCCCATTCCAATCCTGAGACCCTTCCTATAGCATGAGATGTGAAATCTCAATGCTTATACCAAACCTGAGACCCTTCCTATAGCATGAGATGTGATACCCAACTCCTTCCCATTCCAATCCTGAGACCCTTCCTATAGCATGAGATGTGATATCTCAATGCCTCTAATACCGAACCTGAGATCCTTCCTCTAACATGAAATGTGATATCCAACTCCTTCCCTTTCCAAACCTGAGAGCCTATCTATAGCATGAGATGTGATATGCAAGTCCTTCCCATTCCAATCCTTAGACCCTTCCTACAGCATGCAATATGATATCTCAATGATTCTAATAACAAACCTGAGACCCGTCCTATAACATGAGATGGGATATCCAACTCCTTCCCATTCCAATCCTGAGACACTTCCGATAGCAGAGATGTGATATCTCAATGCTTATACCAAACCTGAGACCCTTCCTATAACATGAGATGTGATATCCAACTCCTTCCCATTCCAAACCTGAGACCCTTCCTATAGCATGAGATGTGATATCTCAATACTTCTAATACCAAACCTGAGATCCTTCCGATAACATGAGATGTGATATCTCAATGCTTCTAATACCAAACCTGAGATCCTTCCTATAACATGAGATGTTATATCCAAATCCTTCCCCTTCCAAACCTGAGACCCTCCCTTTAGCATGAGATGTGATATCCAACTCCTTCCCATTCCAATTCTGAGCCCCTTCCTATACCATGAGACTTGATATCCAACTCCTTCCCATTCCAATTCTTAGCCCCTTCCTATACCATGAGACTTGATATCTCAATGCTTCTAATACCAAACCTGAGACCTGTCCTATAACATGAGATGTGATATCCAAATCCTTCCCCTTCCAAACCTTAGACCCTTCCTTTAGCATGAGATGTGATATCCAACTCCTTCCCATTCCAATCCTGAGACCCTTCCTATAGCATGAGATGTGATATCTCAATACTTCTAATACCAAACCTGAGATCCTTCCGATAACATGAGATGTGATATCCAAATCCTTCCCCTTCCAATCCTGAGACCCTTCTGATAGCATGAGATGTGATATCTCAATGCTTCTAATACCAAACCTGAGATCCTTCCGATAGCTTGAGATGTGATATCTCAATGCTTCTAATACCAAACCTGAGATCCTTCCTATAACATGAGATGTTATATCCAAATCCTTCCCCTTCCAAACCTGAGACCCTCCCTTTAGCATGAGATGTGATATCCAACTCCTTCCCATTCCAATTCTGAGCCCCTTCCTATACCATGAGACTTGATATCCAACTCCTTCCCATTCCAATTCTTAGCCCCTTCCTATACCATGAGACTTGATATCTCAATGCTTCTAATACCAAACCTGAGACCTGTCCTATAACATGAGATGTGATATCCAAATCCTTCCCCTTCCAAACCTTAGACCCTTCCTTTATCATGAGATGTGATATCCAACTCCTTCCCATTCCAATCCTGAGACCCTTCCGATATCATGAGATGTGATATCTCAATGCTTCTAATATCAAACTTGAGACACTCCCTATAGCATGAGATGTGATATCCAAGTCCTTCCCATTCCAATCCTGAGACCCTTCCTATAGCTTGAAATGTGATATCCAACTCCTTCCCATTCCAATTCTGAGCCCCTTCCTATACCATGAGACTTGATATCTCAATGCTTCTAATACCAAACCTGAGACCCGTCCTATAACATGAGATGTGATATCCAAATCCTTCCCCTTCCAAACCTTAGACCCTTCCTTTATCATGAGATGTGATACCCAACTCCTTCCCATTCCAATCCTGAGACCCTTCCTATAGCATGAGATGTGATATCTCAATGCCTCTAATACCGAACCTGAGATCCTTCCTCTAACATGAAATGTGATATCCAACTCCTTCCCTTTCCAAACCTGAGAGCCTATCTATAGCATGTGATGTGATATCCAAGTCCTTCCCATTCCAATCCTTAGACCCTTCCTACAGCATGCAATATGATATCTCAATGATTCTAATAACAAACCTGAGACCCGTCCTATAACATGAGATGGGATATCCAACTCCTTCCCATTCCAATCCTGAGACACTTCCGATAGCAGAGATGTGATATCTCAATGCTTATACCAAACCTGAGACCCTTCCTATAGCATGAGATGTGATACCCAACTCCTTCCCATTCCAATCCTGAGACCCTTCCTATAGCATGAGATGTGATATCTCAATGCCTCTAATACCGAACCTGAGATCCTTCCTCTAACATGAAATGTGATATCCAACTCCTTCCCTTTCCAAACCTGAGAGCCTATCTATAGCATGAGATGTGATATCCAAGTCCTTCCCATTCCAATCCTTAGACCCTTCCTACAGCATGCAATATGATATCTCAATGATTCTAATAACAAACCTGAGACCCGGCCTATAACATGAGATGGGATATCCAACTCCTTCCCATTCCAATCCTGAGACACTTCCGATAGCAGAGATGTGATATCTCAATGCTTATACCAAACCTGAGACCCTTCCTATAACATGAGATGTGATATCCAACTCCTTCCCATTCCAAACCTGAGACCCTTCCTTTAGCATGAGATGTGAAATCCAGCTCCTTCCCATTCCAATCCTGAGACACTTCCAATAGCATGAGATGTGATATCTCAATGCTTCTAATATCAAAACTGAGACCCTCCCTATAGCATGATATGTGATATCTAAGTCCTTCCCATTCCAATCCTGAGACCCTTCCTATAGCATGAGATGTGATATCTCAATGCTTCTACCAAACCTGAGACCCTTCCTTTAGCATGAGATGTGATATCCAACTCCTTCCCATTCCAATCCTGAGACCCTTCCTATAGCATGAGATGTGATATCTCAATACTTCTAATACCAAACCTGAGATCCTTCCGATAACATGAGATGTGATATCCAAATCCTTCCCCTTCCAATCCTGAGACCCTTCTGATAGCATGAGATGTGATATCTCAATGCTTCTAATACCAAACCTGAGATCCTTCCGATAGCTTGAGATGTGATATCTCAATGCTTCTAATACCAAACCTGAGATCCTTCCTATAACATGAGATGTTATATCCAAATCCTTCCCCTTCCAAACCTGAGACCCTCCCTTTAGCATGAGATGTGATATCCAACTCCTTCCCATTCCAATTCTGAGCCCCTTCCTATACCATGAGACTTGATATCCAACTCCTTCCCATTCCAATTCTTAGCCCCTTCCTATACCATGAGACTTGATATCTCAATGCTTCTAATACCAAACCTGAGACCTGTCCTATAACATGAGATGTGATATCCAAATCCTTCCCCTTCCAAACCTTAGACCCTTCCTTTATCATGAGATGTGATATCCAACTCCTTCCCATTCCAATCCTGAGACCCTTCCGATATCATGAGATGTGATATCTCAATGCTTCTAATATCAAACTTGAGACACTCCCTATAGCATGAGATGTGATATCCAAGTCCTTCCCATTCCAATCCTGAGACCCTTCCTATAGCTTGAGATGTGATATCCAACTCCTTCCCATTCCAATTCTGAGCCCCTTCCTATACCATGAGACTTGATATCTCAATGCTTCTAATACCAAACCTGAGACCCGTCCTATAACATGAGATGTGATATCCAAATCCTTCCCCTTCCAAACCTTAGACCCTTCCTTTATCATGAGATGTGATATCCAACTCCTTCCCATTCCAATCCTGAGACCCTTCCGATATCATGAGATGTGATATCTCAATGCTTCTAATATCAAACTTGAGACCCTCCCTATAGCTTGAGATGTGATATCCAAGTCCTTCCCATTCCAATCCTGAGACCCTTCCTATAGCATGAGATGTGATATCTCAATTCTTATACCAAACCTGAGATCCTTCCTATAACATGAGATGTGATATCCAACTCCTTCCCATTCCAATCCTGAGACACTTCCTATAGCATGAGATGTGATATCTCACTGCTTATACCAAACCTGAGACCCTTCCTATAGCATGAGATGTGATATCCAACTCCTTCCCATTCCAATCCTGAGACCCTTCCTATAGCAAGAGATGTGATATCTCAATGCTTCTAATATCAAACTTGAGAGCCTCCCTATAGCATGAGATGTGATATCCAAGTCCTTCCCATTCCAATCCTGAGACACTTCCTATAGCATGAGATGTGATATCTCAATGCTTCTAATACCAAACCTGAGACTCTTCCTATAACATGAGATGGGATATCCAACTCCTTCCCATTCCAATCCTGAGACCCTTCCGATAGCAGAGATGTGATATCTCAATGCTTATATCAAACCTGAGACCCTTCCTACGGCATGAGATGTCATATACAACTCCTTCCCATTCCAATCCTGAGACCCTTCCTATAGCATGAGATGTGATATCTCAATGCTTATACCAAACCTGAGACCCTTCCTATAGCATGAGATGTGATATCCAACTCCTTCCCATTCCAATCCTGAGACCCTTCCTATAGCATGAGATGTGATATCTCAATGCTTAAACCAAACCTGAGACCCTTCCTACGGCATGAGATGTCATATACAACTCCTTCCCATTCCAATCCTGAGACCCTTCCTATAGCATGACATGTGATATCTCAATGCTTATACCAAACCTGAGACCCTTCCTATAGCATGAGATGTGATATCCAACTCCTTCCCATTCCAATCCTGAGACCCTTCCTATAGCATGAGATGTGATATCTCAATGCTTCTAACAAACCTGAGACCCTTCCTTTAGCATGAGATGTGATATCCAACTCCCTCCCATTCCAATCCTGAGACCCTTCCTATAGCATGAGTTGTGATATCTCAATACTTCTAATACCAAACCTGAGATCCTTCCGATAACATGAGATGTGATATCCAAATCCTTCCCCTTCCAATCCTGAGACCCTTCTGATAGCATGAGATGTGATATCTCAATGCTTCTAATACCAAACCTGAGATCCTTCCGATAGCATGAGATGTGATATCTCAATGCTTCTAATACCAAACCTGAGATCCTTCCTATAACATGAGATGTGATATCCAAATCCTTCCCCTTCCAAACCTGAGACCCTCCCTTTAGCATGAGATGTGATATCCAACTCCTTCCCATTCCAATTCTGAGCCCCTTCCTATACCATGAGACTTGATATCCAACTCCTTCCCATTCCAATTCTGAGCCCCTTCCTATACCATGAGACTTGATATCTCAATGCTTCTAATACCAAACCTGAGACCCGTCCTATAACATGAGATGTGATATCCAACTCCTTCCCATTCCAATCCTGAGACCCTTCCGATATCATGAGATGTGATATCTCAATGCTTCTAATATCAAACTTGAGACCCTCCCTATAGCATGAGATGTGATATCCAAGTCCTTCCCATTCCAATCCTGAGACCCTTCCTATAGCTTGAGATGTGACATCCAACTCATTCCCATTCCAATTCTGATCCCCTTCCTATACCATGAGACTTGATATCTCAATGCTTCTAATACCAAACCTGAGACCCGTCCTATAACATGAGATGTGATATCCAAATCCTTCCCCTTCCAAACCTTAGACCCTTCCTTTATCATGAGATGTAATATCTCAATGCTTCTAATATCAAACTTGAGACCCTCCCTATAGCATGAGATGTGATATCCAAGTCCTTCCCATTCCAATCCTGATACCCTTCCTATAGCATGAGACTTGATATCTCAATGCTTCTAATACCAAACCTGAGACCCGTCCTATAACATGAGATGTGATATCCAAATCCTTCCCCTTCCAAACCTTAGACCCTTCCTTTATCATGAGATGTGATATCCAACTCCTTCCCATTCCAATCCTGAGACCCTTCCGATATCATGAGATGTGATATCTCAATGCTTCTAATATCAAACTTGAGACCCTCCCTATAGCATGAGATGTGATATCCAAGTCCTTCCCATTCCAATCCTGAGACCCTTCCTATAGCATGAGATGTGATATCTCAATGCTTCTAATACCAAACCTGAGACCCTTCCTATAACATGAGATTGGAATATCCAACTCCTTCCCATTCTAATCCTGAGACCCTTCCGATAGCAGAGATGTGATATCTCAATTCTTATACCAAACCTGAGATCCTTCCTATAACATGAGATGTGATATCCAACTCCTTCCCATTCCAATCCTGAGACACTTCCTATAGCATGAGATGTGATATCTCACTGCTTATACCAAACCTGAGACCCTTCCTATAGCATGAGATGTGATATCCAACTCCTTCCCATTCCAATCCTGAGACCCTTCCTATAGCAAGAGATGTGATATCTCAATGCTTCTAATATCAAACTTGAGAGCCTCCCTATAGCATGAGATGTGATATCCAAGTCCTTCCCATTCCAATCCTGAGACACTTCCTATAGCATGAGATGTGATATCTCAATGCTTCTAATACCAAACCTGAGACTCTTCCTATAACATGAGATGGGATATCCAACTCCTTCCCATTCCAATCCTGAGACCCTTCCGATAGCAGAGATGTGATATCTCAATGCGTATATCAAACCTGAGACCCTTCCTACGGCATGAGATGTCATATACAACTCCTTCCCATTCCAATCCTGAGACCCTTCCTATAGCATGAGATGTGATATCTCAATGCTTATACCAAACCTGAGACCCTTCCTATAGCATGAGATGTGATATCCAACTCCTTCCCATTCCAATCCTGAGACCCTTCCTATAGCATGAGATGTGATATCTCAATGCTTAAACCAAACCTGAGACCCTTCCTACGGCATGAGATGTCATATACAACTCCTTCCCATTCCAATCCTGAGACCCTTCCTATAGCATGACATGTGATATCTCAATGCTTATACCAAACCTGAGACCCTTCCTATAGCATGAGATGTGATATCCAACTCCTTCCCATTCCAATCCTGAGACCCTTCCTATAGCATGAGATGTGATATCTCAATGCTTCTACCAAACCTGAGACCCTTCCTTTAGCATGAGATGTGATATCCAACTCCCTCCCATTCTAATCCTGAGACCCTTCCTATAGCATGAGTTGTGATATCTCAATACTTCTAATACCAAACCTGAGATCCTTCCGATAACATGAGATGTGATATCCAAATCCTTCCCCTTCCAATCCTGAGACCCTTCTGATAGCATGAGATGTGATATCTCAATGCTTCTAATACCAAACCTGAGATCCTTCCGATAGCATGAGATGTGATATCTCAATGCTTCTAATACCAAACCTGAGATCCTTCCTATAACATGAGATGTGATATCCAAATCCTTCCCCTTCCAAACCTGAGACCCTCCCTTTAGCATGAGATGTGATATCCAACTCCTTCCCATTCCAATTCTGAGCCCCTTCCTATACCATGAGACTTGATATCCAACTCCTTCCCATTCCAATTCTGAGCCCCTTCCTATACCATGAGACTTGATATCTCAATGCTTCTAATACCAAACCTGAGACCCGTCCTATAACGTGAGAGGTGATATCCAAATCCTTCCCCTTCCAAACCTTAGACCCTTCCTTTATGATGAGATGTGATATCCAACTCCTTCCCATTCCAATCCTGAGACCCTTCCGATATCATGAGATGTGATATCTCAATGCTTCTAATATCAAACTTGAGACCCTCCCTATAGCATGAGATGTGATATCCAAGTCCTTCCCATTCCAATCCTGAGACCCTTCCTATAGCTTGAGATGTGACATCCAACTCCTTCCCATTCCAATTCTGATCCCCTTCCTATACCATGAGACTTGATATCTCAATGCTTCTAATACCAAACCTTAGACCCGTCCTATAACATGAGATGTGATATCCAAATCCTTCCCCTTCCAAACCTTAGACCCTTCCTTTATCATGAGATGTGATATCCAACTCCTTCCCATTCCAATCCTGAGACCCTTCCGATATCATGAGATGTAATATCTCAATGCTTCTAATATCAAACTTGAGACCCTCCCTATAGCATGAGATGTGATATCCAAGTCCTTCCCATTCCAATCCTGAGACCCTTCCTATAGCATGAGATGTGATATCTCAATGCTTCTAATACCAAACCTGAGACCCTTCCTATAACATGAGATTGGAATATCCAACTCCTTCAAATTCCAATCCTGAGACCCTTCCGATAGCAGAGATGTGATATCTCAATTCTTATACCAAACCTGAGATCCTTCCTATAACATGAGATGTGATATCCAACTCCTTCCCATTCCAATCCTGAGACACTTCCTATAGCATGAGATTTGATATCTCACTGCTTATACCAAACCTGAGACCCTTCCTATAGCATGAGATGTGATATCCAACTCCTTCCCATTCCAATCCTGAGACCCTTCCTATAGCATGAGATGTGATATCTCAATGCTTCTAATATCAAACTTGAGAGCCTCCCAATAGCATGAGATGTGATATCCAAGTCCTTCCCATTCCAATCCTGAGACCCTTCCGATAGCAGAGATGTGATATCTCAATGCTTATACCAAACCTGAGACCCTTCCTACGGCATGAGATGTCATATACAACTCCTTCCCATTCCAATCCTGAGACCCTTCCTATAGCATGAGATGTGATATCTCAATGCTTTTACCAAACCTGAGAACCTTCCTATAGCATGAGATGTGATATCCACCTCCTTCCCATTCCAATCCTGAGACCCTTCCTATAGCATGAGATGTGATATCTCAATGCTTATACCAAACCTGAGACCCTTCCTACGGCATGAGATGTCATATACAACTCCTTCCCATTACAATCCTGAGACCCTTCCTATAGCATGAGATGTGATATCTCAATGCTTATACCAAACCTGAGACCCTTCCTATAGCATGAGATGTGATATCCAACTCCTTCCCATTCCAATCCTGAGACCCTTCCTATAGCATGAGATGTGATATCTCAATGCTTATACCAAACCTGAGACCCTTCCTATAACATGAGATGGGATATCCAACTCCTTCCCATTCCAATCCTGAGACACTTCCGATAGCAGAGATGTGATATCTCAATGCTTATACCAGACCTTAGACCCTTCCTATAACATGAGATCGGATATCCAACTCCTTCCCGTTCCAAACCTGAGACCCTTCCTTTAGCATGAGATGTGATATCCAGCTCCTTCCCATTCCAATCCTGAGACACTTCTGATAGCATGAGATGTGATATCTCAATGCTTCTAATATCAAAACGGAAACCCTCCCTATAGCATGATATGTGATATCTAAGTCCTTCCCATTCCAATCCTGAGACCCTTCCTATAGCATGAGATGTGATATCTCAATGCTTCTACCAAACCTGAGACCCTTACTTTAGCATGAGATGTGATATCCAACTCCTTCCCATTCCAATCCTGAGACCCTTCCTATAGCATGAGATGTGATATCTCAATACTTCTAATACCAAACCTGAGATCCTTCCGATAACATGAGATGTGATATCCAAATCCTTCCCCTTCCAAACCTGAGACCCTCCCTTTAGCATGAGATGTGATATCCATCTCCTTCCCATTCCAATCCTGAGACCCTTCTGATAGCATGAGATGTGATATCTCAATGCTTCTAATACCAAACCTGAGATCCTTCCGATAGCATGAGATGTGATATCTCAATGCTTCTAATACCAAACCTGAGACCCTTCCTATAACATGAGATTGGAATATCCAACTCCTTCCCATTCCAATCCTTAGACCCTTCCTACAGCATGCAATATGATATCTCAATGATTCTAATAACAAACCTGAGACCCGTCCTATAACATGAGATGGGATATCCAAGTCCTTCCCATTCCAATCCTGAGACACTTCCGATAGCAGAGATGTGATATCTCAATTCTTATACCAAACCTGAGATCCTTCCTATAACATGAGATGTGATATCCAACTCATGCTATAGGAACGGTCTCAGGTTTTTTATTAGAAACATTGAGATATCACATCTCATGCTAAAGGAAGGGTTTCAGGATTGGAATGGGAAGGATTTGGATATCATATCTCATGTTATAGGACGGGTCCCAGGTTTGGTATTAGAAGCATTGAGATATCACTTCTCATGCTATCGGAAGGATCTCAGGTTTAGTATTAGAAGCATTGAGATATCACATCTCATGCTATCAGAAGGGTCTCAGGATTGGAATGGGAAGGAGTTGGATATCACATCTCATGCTAAAGGGAGGGTCTTGGGTTTGGAAGGGGAAGGATTTGGATATCACATCTCATGTTATCGGAAGGATCTCAGGTTTGGTATTAGAAGCATTGAGATATCACATCTCATGCTATAGGAAGGGTCTCAGGATTGGAATGGGAAGGAGATGGATATCACATCTCATGCTAAAGGAAGGGTCTCATGTTTGGTAGAAGCATTGAGATATCACATCTCATGCTATAGGAAGGGTCTCAGGATTGAAATGGGAAGGAGTTGGATATCACATCTCATGCCATAGGAAGGGTCTCAGGTTTAGTATAAGCATTGAGATATCACATCTCTGCTATCGGAAGGGTCTCAGGATTGGAATGGGAAGGACTTAGATATCACATCTCATGCTATAGGGAGGGTTTCAGTTTTGATATTAGAAGCATTGAGATATCACATCTCATGCTATCGGAAGGGTCTCAGGATTGGAATGGGAAGGAGCTGGATATCACATCTCTTGCTATAGGAAGGGTCTCAGGTTTTTTATTAGAAACATTGAGATATCACATCTCATGCTAAAGGAAGGGTTTCAGGATTGGAATGGGAAGGATTTGGATATAATATCTCATGTTATAGGACGGGTCCCAGGTTTGGTATTAGAAGCATTGAGACATCACTTCTTATGCTATCGGAAGGATCTCAGGTTTAGTATTAGAAGAATTGAGATATCACATCTCATGCTATCAGAAGGGTCTCAGGATTGGAATGGGAAGGAGTTGGATATCACATCTCATGCTAAAGGGAGGGTCTCAGGTTTGGAAGGGGAAGGATTTGGATATCACATCTCATGTTATCGGAAGGATCTCAGGTTTGGTATTAGAAGCATTGAGATATCACATCTCATGCTATAGGAAGGGTCTCAGGATTGGAATGGGAAGGAGATGGATATCACATCTCATGCTAAAGGAAGGGTCTCATGTTTGGTAGAAGCATTGAGATATCTCAATTCATGCTATAGGAAGGGTCTCAGGATTGAAATAGGAAGGAGTTGGATATCACATCTCATGCCATAGGAAGGGTCTCAGGTTTGGTATAAGCATTGAGATATCACATCTCTGCTATCGGAAGGGACTCAGGATTGGAATGGGAAGGACTTAGATATCACATCTCATGCTATAGGGAGGGTCTCAGTTTTGATATTAGAAGCATTGAGATATCACATCTCATGCCATCGGAAGGGTCTCAGGATTGGAATGGGAAGGAGCTGGATATCACATCTCATGCTAAAGGAAGGGTCTCAGGTTTGGAAGGGGAAGGATTTGGATATCACATCTCATGTTATAGGACGGGTCTCAGGTTTGGTATTAGAAGCATTAAGATATCACATCTCATGGTATAGGAAGGGTTTCAGGATTGGAATGGGAAGGAGTTGGATGTCATATCTCATGCTATAGGAAGGGTCTCAGGATTGGAATGGGAAGGAGTTTGATATCAAATCTCATGCCATAGGAAGGGTCTCAGGTTTGGTATTAGAAGCATTGAGATATCACATCTCATGCTATAGGAAGTGTCTGAGGATTTGAATGGGAAGGAGTTGGATATCCCATCTCATGTTATAGGAAGGGTCTCAGGTTTGGTAGAAGCATTGAGATATCACATCTCATGCTATAGGAAGAGTCTCAGGATTGGAATGGGAAGGAGTTGGATATCACGTCTCATGCTATAGGGAGGGTCTCAAGTTTGATATTAGAAGCATTGAGATATCACATCTCATGCTATAGGAAGGGTCTCAGGATTGGAATGGGAAGGAGTTGGATATCACATCTCATGCTATAGGAAGGGTCTCAGGTTTGGTATAAGCAGTGAAATATCACATCTCATGCTATAGGAAGGGTCTCAGGATTGGAATGGGAAGGAGTTGGATATCACATCTCATGTTATAGGAAGGATCTCAGGTTTGGTATTAGAAGCATTGAGACATCACATCTCATGCTATAGGAAGGGTCTCAGGATTGGAATGGGAAGGAGTTGGATATCCCATCTCATGTCATAGGAAGGGTCTCAGGTTTGGTATTAGAAGCATTGAGATATCACATCTCATGCTATAGGAAGGGTCTCAGGATTGGAATGGGAAGGACTTGGATATCACATCTCATGCTGTAGGAAGGGTCTCAGGCTTGGTATAAGCATTGAGATATCATATCTCTGCTATCCGAAGGGTCTCAGGATTGGAATGGGAAGGAGTTGGATATCCCATCTCATGTCATAGGAAGGGTCTCAGGTTTGGTATTAGAAGCATTGAGATATCACATCTCATGCTATAGGAAGGGTCTCAGGATTGGAATGGGAAGGACTTGGATATCACATCTCATGCTGTAGGGAGGGTCTCAAGTTTGATATTAGAAGCATTGAGATATCACATCTCATGATATCGGAAAGGTCTCAGGATTGGAATGGGAAGGAGTTGGATATCACATCTCATGATAAAGGAAGGGTCTCAGGATTGGAATGGGAAGGACTTGGATATCACATCTCATGTTATAGGAAGGATCTCAGGTTTGGTAGTAGAAGCATTGAGATATCACTTCTCATGCTATCGGAAGGATCTCAGGTTTAGTATTAGAGGCATTGAAATATCACATCTCATGCTATCGTAAGGGTATCAGGATTGGATTTGGAAGTAGTTGGATATCCCATCTCATGCTATAGGAAGGGGCTCAGGTTTGGAAGGGGAAGGAGTTGGATATCACATTTCATGTTAGAGGTAGAAACTCAGGTTTGATATTAGAAGCATTGAGATAGCACATCTCATGCTATCGGAAGGGTCTCAGGATTGGAATGGTAAGGAGTTGGATATCACATCTCATGCTAAAGGAAAGGTCTCAGGTTTGGAAGGGGAAGGATTTGGATCTCACATCTCATGTTTTAGGACGGGTCTCAGGTTTGGTATTAGAAGCATTGAGATATGACATCTCATGGTATAATAAGGGTCTCAGGATTGGAATGGGAAGGAGTTGGATATCACATCTCATGCTATAGGAAGGCTCTCAGGTTTGGAAGGGGAAGGAGTTGGATATCACATTTCCCATCTCATACTATAGGAAGGGTCTCAGGTTTGGTATTAGAAGCATTGAGATATCACATCTCATGCTATAGGAAGGGTCTCAGGATTGGAATGGGAAGGAGTTGGATATCACATCTCATGCTAAAGGAAGGGTCTCAGGTTTGGTAGATAGCATGAGATGGGATATCCAACTACTTCCAAATCCAATCCTGATACCCTTCCGATAGCATGAGATGTGATGTTTCAATGCCTCTAATACTAAACCTGAGATCCTTCCGATAGCATGAGAAGTGATATCTCAATGCTTCTAATACCAAACCTGAGATCCTTCCTATAACATGAGATGTGATATCCAAATCCTTCCCCTTCCAAATCTGAGACCCTCCCTTTAGCATGAGATGTGATATCCAACGCCTTCCCATCCCAATCCTGAGACCCTTCTGATAGCATGAGATGTGATATCTCAATGCCTCTAATTCCAAACCTGCGATTCTACCTCTAACATGAAATGTGGTATCCAACTCCTTCCCCTTCCAAACCTGAGAGCCTTCCTATAGCATGAGATGTGATATCCAAGTCCTTCCCATTCCAATCCTGAGACCCTTCCTTTATCATGAGATGTGATATCCAACTCCTTCCCATTCCAATCCTGAGACCCTTCCGATATCATGAGATGTGATATCTCAATGCTTCTAATATCAAACTTGAGACCCTTCCTATAACATGAGATGGGATATCCAACTCCTTCCCATTCCAATCCTGAGACCCTTCCTATAGCATGAGATGTGATGTCTCAATGCTTCTAATACCAAACCTGAGACTCTTCCTATAACATGAGATGGGATATCCAACTCCTTCCCATTGCAATCCTGATACCCTTCCGATAGCAGAGATGTGATATCTCAATGCTTATACCAAACCTGAGATCCTTCCTATGGCATGAGATGTCATATACAACTTCCAATTCCAATCCTGAGACCCTTCCTATAGCATGGGATGTGGTGATATCTCAATGCTTATACCAAACCTGAGACCCTTCCTATAGCATGAGATGTGATGCCTCAATGCTTCTAATACCAAACCTGAGATCCTTCCTATAGCATGAGATGTGATATCTCAATGTTTATACCAAACCTGATAACCCTTCCTATGGCATGAGATGTGATATCCAACTCCTTCCCATTCCAATCCTGAGTTCCTTCCTATAGCATGAGATGTGATATCTCAATGCTTCTATCAAACCTGAGACCCTTCCTTTAGCATGAGATGTGATATCCAACTCCTTGCCATTCCAATCCTGAGACCCTTCCTATAGCATGAGATGTGATATCTCAATGCTTCTAATACCAAACCTGCGATCCTTCCTATAACATGAGATGTGATATCCAACTCCTTCCCATTCCAAACCTGAGACCCTTCCGATAGCATGAGATGTGATATCTCAATGCTTCAAAAACCAAACATGAGAACCATCCTATAACATGAGATGTGAAATCCAAATCCTTCCCTTCCCAAACCTGAGACTCTTCCCATAGCATGAGATGTGATATCTCAATGCTTCTACCAAACCTGAAACCCTTCCTATAGCATGAGATGTGATATCCAACTCCTTCCCATTCCAATCCTGAGACACTTCCTATAGCATGAGATGTGTTATCACAATGCTTCTAATACCAAACCTGAGACCCATCCTATAACATGAGATGTGATATCCAAATCCTTCCCCTTCCAAACCTGAGACCCTTCCTTTAGCATGAGATGTGATATCCAGCTCCTCCCATTCCAATCCTGAGACCCTTCCGATAGCATGAGATGTGATATCTCAATACTTCTGATATCAAAACTGAGACCCTCCCTATAGCATGAGATGTGATATCTAAGTCCTTCTCATTCCAATCTTGAGACCCTTCCGATAGCAGAGATGTGATATTTCAATGCTTATACCAAACCTGAGACCCTTCCTATAGCATGAGATGTGATATCCAACTCCTTCCGATTCCAATCCTGAGACCCTTCCTATAGCATGAGATGTGATATCGCAATGCTTCTACCAAAACTGAGAACCTTCCTTTAGCATGAGATGTGATATCCAACTCCTTCCCATTCCAATCCTGAGACCCTTCCTTTAGCATGAGATGTGATATCTCAATGCTTCTAATACCAAACCTGAGATCCTTCCTATAACATGAGATGTGATATCCAACTCCTTCCCATTCCAATCCTGAGACCCTTCCTATAGCATGAGATGTGATATCTCAATGCTTTTAATACCAAACCTGAGATCCTTCCGATAGCATGAGATGTGATATCTCAATGCTTCTAATACCAAACCTGAGATCCTTCCTATAACATGAGATGTGAATCCAAATCCTTCCCCTTCCAAACCTGAGACCCTCCCTTTAGCATGAGATGTGATATCCAACTCCTTCCCATTCCAATCCTGATACCCTTCTTGTTAAGACGGATTTCTGAACTCTGTCCTGGTGGCGCAGAAGTTCAGAAGGCCAACCTAGTTACTTGGAACAGGGTAACCTCTGGACGAGCCAGACCAATCAAGGTAGCGATCGCGGCGGGCAAGACTAGGTCTCAAGAGGGGTGAGGGTGACTGAAAGCTCGTAATGAGCCCACAAAGCAAGATCACTTACAAACTACTCCAAACAGTTGTTATATAAAAAATATATACACATTTATTTTAAGGCCTTTAAAACAATGACCCTAGCGAGAAAATCACAATATCACAATATTAAACCAACACATACCATATCCACACAATATATATACAAATACGACAGTCGCAAGCGTTATAGGCACGAAATGTGTAGTCCACCTAAAAGGGAAGGAAAACAGGCAGTGTGATATAATGCTTAGACTCAGTTCGCCTTCAGAGGCACCTAACTAGATGGAAGTCCGAGCCCTGCGAAGAGTGGAGCCTTGTGCTCAAAGTACCTGCACGCGCTGGTGCCAACGGGCAAAAGGAGAAGCTCTTTGAAGGAAGTCAGGCAGTTCAGTTTAGTGCACGAAAGAAGAAGAACAAGTTCCGCGACTCAAGCGCAGCCTCCACAGTGGGCAGAAGCAGAGCGCGAGTACGGACAAGGGTGCTGTTTTACACAGCGGGGAAAAGCAATGGGCTCCTGCAGGAGGGCGACCAGATCCTAGCTATGCTACTCACCGGTCCCCGATGCAAGCAGACCCAGGCTTCTCCGCGTCAGTTTCAGCAGCTGGCAGGTTCAGAAGAGCAGGGAACGCCTCGTCGTCGTGTAGAGCAAAAAGACGTCCCAATCGAAGAAACCTGCACAGTTTGTTGCCGCAGCAGGGCAACGGAGCGGCCGTGTGTATCTGAGCCAAATGTCCACTCCTCCCTTCAGACCTGGGAACGCCAAGAGTACGAAGCGTGGGAGAGTGACAAGGACTCGAGATACTACACAACCTGGCGGCGGTTACAGAGCAGGACTCCCGTGTAAGCTGGTCAGTCAACTGGATGGCCCAGAGACGCTTCCGAAGGCTTACTGGCAGGAGATGATGAAGTTGCCGAGAATAGCTGTTCCTGCTATTCCAAAGGTCGAAGCACCAGTACAGGCCTTCTGGTTCGATCAAAGGAGGAAAGGGTTTCACAGGACGACAGCAGTGCAAAGGAGGAGTCCTTCAGCGGGTCACCAGCGATTCCTCGGTCCAGCCTCTTGGTTGCAGGATACTTGGCTCCTGTATTCCTTCGTTCGTGAGAACTCAGGAGATCGACATGGTAGTGGTGTTTCCAGCCCCCTCTTATCCACGGTTCCCTTCGCGCCAAAACGGAGGGGACCCGATGGGAGATCCGCTCATCAACACTCACACCATTCGTGGACCAATCACGGACCACGGTGGTCCCAGGCATTCACACCACCCTAGACTCTCTGGCACCCAGGATGTGTATTGGGACCAGACATCCCAGCCCACATCCTGGAGGCACACACACGACATGTAGAAGCCCGCAAAAGCATCCGTGTTTCGCGGGAAAGTACATGCCCAAATAAGGAAGGCCCCGGGTCGGCTCGACCTGGGAAAGGTGAAGGGAGCAAGACGGTCAGCGGACAGGACAAAGGAGCCTCGTGGTCTGGCCATTTTGGGAGCCAGGCCACCATTTTGGGTTAAGCGCGAGAAATGCGCTTAGAACGCCAAAAGGAGCTCAAAACACAAGAAAACGATCGCTGCCACCATTCCCGTCCCTGAATTACTTGCACCGATCAGATACAATCCTAAACGAGTATCTAGGGCCCGTAGAAGGCTAGAGACCCAAGAGAGCTGTAACTTAGCTTACAGTGCCCTCTTGTGTCATGTTGCACTAAAGCCGCAACATGATAAAAGAAACTACGGGAAACAGCGTTCCCCGGTACTGACTGTCTTAAGGGCATGTCAGTTTCCCGATGAGAAAAGGAGCGAAAGCCCAGAGGAGTGCAGCAGAAGGCTGCACTTCTCTGGCAAAGTCAAGAACAAGGTGAAAAACAACAGCAAAAAGTTTAGGGGTTGCCACATGGAAGGAAAATTACCTACAATTACGAAATCTTTCCTAACACTTCTGATAGCATGAGGTGTGATATCTCAATGTCTCTAATACCAAACCTGAGATCCTACCTCTAACATGAAATGTGATATCCAACTCCTTCCCTTTCCAAACCTGAGAGCCTTCCTACAGCATGAGATGTGATATCCAAGTCCTTCCCATTCCAATCCTGAGACCCTTCCTATAGCATGAGATGGGATATCCAACTCCTTCCAAATCCAATCCTGATACCCTTCCGATAGCATGAGATGTGATATGCCAATGCTTCTACAAAACCTGAGACCCATACCATGGCATGAGATGTGATATCAAACTCCCGTCCTATACCATGAGACTTGATATCTCAATGCTTCTAATACCAAACCTGAGACCGGTCCAATAACATGAGATGTGATATCCAAATCCTTCATGTTCCAAAACTGATACCCTTCCTATAGCATGAGATGTGATATCCAATTCCTTCCTATCCCAATCCTGAGACACCTCCGATAGCAGAGATGTGATATCTCAATGCTTATACCAAACCTGAGACTCTTCCTATAACATGAGATGTGATATCCAACTCCTTCCCGTTCCAAACCTGAGACCCTTCCTATAGCATGAGATGTGATATCCAACTTCTTCCCATTCCAATCCTGAGACCCTTCCGATAGCATGAGATGTGATATCTCAATGCTTCTAATACCAAACCTGTGATCCTTCCTATAACAAGAGATGTGATATCCAAATCCTTTCCCTTCCAAACCCGAGACCCTCCCTTTAGCATGAGATGTGATATCTCAATGCTTCTAATACCAAACCTGAGATCCTTCCTATAACATGAGATGTGATATCCAAATCCTTCCCCTTCCATTCCTGAGACCCTCCCTTTAGCATGAGATGTGATATCCAACTCCTTCCCATTCCAATCCTGAGACCCTTCTGATAGCATGAGATGTGATATCTCAATGCCTCTAATAACAAACCTGAGATCCTACCTCTAACATGAAATGTGATATCCAACTCCTTCCCTTTCCAAACGTGAGACCCTCCCTATAGCATGAGATGTGATATCCAAGTCCTTCCCATTCCAATCCTGAGACCCTTCCTATAGCATGAGATGTGATATCTCAATGCTTCTAATACCAAACCTGAGACCCTTCCTATAACATAAGATGGGATATCCAACTCCTTCCCATTGCAATCCTGAGACCCTTCCGATAGCAGAGATGTGATATCTCAATGCTTATACCAAACCTGAGACCCTTCCTGTGGCATGAGATGTCATATACAACTCCTTCCCATTCCAATCCTGAGACCCTTCCTATAGCATGAGATGTGATATCTCAATGCTTATACCAAACCTGAGACCCTTCCTATAGCATGAGATGTGATATCCAACTCCTTCCCATTCCAATCCTGAGACCCTTCCTATAACATGAGATGTGATGTCTCAATGCTTCTAAAACCAAAACTGAGATCCTTCCTATGGCATGAGATGTCATATAAAACTCCTTCCCATTCCAATCCTGAGACCCTTCCTATAGCATGAGATGTGATATCGAACTCCTTCCCATTCCAATCCTGAGATCCTTCCGATAGCATGAGATGTGATATCTCAATGCTTCTAATACCAAACCTGAGATCATTCCTATAACACAAGATGTAATATCCAAATCCTTCCCCTTCCAAACCTGAGACCCTCCCTTTAGCATGAGATGTGATATCCAACTCCTTCCCATTCCAATCCTGAGACCCTTCCTATAGCATGAGATGTGATGTCTCAATGCTTCTAATACCAAACCTGAGATCCTTCCTATAACATGAGATGTGATATCCAACTCCTTCCCATTCCAATCCTGAGACACTTCCTATAGCATGAGAAGTGATATCTCCATGCTTATACCAAACCTGAGACCCTTCCTATAGCATGAGATGTGATATCCAAATCCTTTCCATTCCAATCCCGAGACCCTTCCTATAGCATGAGATGTGATATCTCAATGCTTATACCAAACCTGAGAGCCTACCTATAGCATGAGATGTGATATCCAAGTCCATCCCATTCCAATCCTTAGACCCTTCCTACAGCATGCGATGTGATATCTCAATGATTCTAATACCAAACCAGAGACCCGTCCTATAAAATGAGATGGGATATCCAACTCCTTCCCATTCCAATCCTGAGCCACCTCCGATAGCAGAGATGTGATATCTCAATGCTTATACCAAACCTGAGACCCTTCCTATAACATGAGATGTGATATCCAACTCCTTCCCGTTCCAAACCTGAGACCCTTCCTATAGCATATGTGATATCCAACTCCTTCCCATTCCAAACATGAGACCCTTCCTATAGCAAGAATGTAATATCCAACTCCTACCCATTCCAATCCTGAGACCATTCCTATAGCATGAGATGTGATATCTCAATGCTTCTAATACCAAACCTGAGATACTTCCTATGACATGAGATGTGATATCCAATTCCTTCCCATTCCAAACCTGAGATCCTTCCTACAGCATGCGATGTGATATCTCAATGCTTCTAATACCAAACCTGAGACCCGTCCTATAACATGAGATGGGATATCCAACTCCTTCCCGTTCCATACCTGATACCCTTCCTATAGCATGAGATGTAATATCCAACTCCTTCCCATCCCAATCCTGAGACACCTCCGATAGCAGAGATGTGATATCTCAATGCTTATACCAAACCTGAGACTCTTCCTATAACATGAGATGTGATATCCAACTCCTTCCCGTTCCAAACCTGAGACCCTTCCTATAGCATGAGATGTGATATCCAACTCCTTCCCATTCCAATCCTGAGACCCTTCCGATAGCATGAGATGTGATATCTCAATGCTTCTAATACCAAACCTGTGATCCTTCCTATAACATGAGATGTGATATCCAAATCCTTCCCCTTCCAAACCTGAGACCCTCCCTTTAGCATGAGATGTGATATCCAACTCCTTCCCATTCCAATCCTGAGACCCTTCATACAGCATGAGATGTGATATCTCAATGCTTCTAATACCAAACCTGAGACCCTTCCTATAACATGAGATGGGAATATCCAACTCCTTCCCATTCCAATCCTGAGACCCTTCCGATAGCAGAGATGTGATATCTCAATGCTTATACCAAACCTGATATCCTTCCTATAACGTGAGATGTGATATCCAACTACTTCCCATTCCAATCCTGAGACCCTTCCTATAGCATGAGATGTGATATCTCACTGCTTATACCAAACGTGAGACCCTTCATATAGCATGAGATGTGATATCCAACTCCTTCCCATTCCAATCCTGAGACCCTTCCTATAGCATGAGATGTGAAATCTCAATGCTTATACCAAACCTGAGACCCTTCCTATAGCATGAGATGTGATACCCAACTCCTTCCCATTCCAATCCTGAGACCCTTCCTATAGCATGAGATGTGATATCTCAATGCTTATACCAAACCTGAGAGCCTACCTATAGCATGAGATGTTATATCCAAGTCCATCCCATTCCAATCCTTAGACCCTTCCTACAGCATGCGATGTGATATCTCAATGATTCTAATACCAAACCAGAGACCCGTCCTATAACATGAGATGGGATATCCAACTCCTTCCCATTCCAATCCTGAGCCACCTCCGATAGCAGAGATGTGATTTCTCAATGCTTATACCAAACCTGAGACCCTTCCTATAACATGAGATGTGATATCCAACTCCTTCCCGTTCCAAACCTGAGACCCTTCCTATAGCATATGTGATATCCAACTCCTTCCCATTCCAAACATGAGACCCTTCCTATAGCAAGAATGTAATATCCAACTCCTACCCATTCCAATCCTGAGACCATTCCTATAGCATGAGATGTGATATCTCAATGCTTCTAATACCAAACCTGAGATACTTCCTATGACATGAGATGTGATATCCAATTCCTTCCCATTCCAAACCTGAGATCCTTCCTACAGCATGCGATGTGATATCTCAATGCTTCTAATACCAAACCTGAGACCCGTCCTATAACATGAGATGGGATATCCAACTCCTTCCCGTTCCATACCTGATACCCTTCCTATAGCATGAGATGTAATATCCAACTCCTTCCCATCCCAATCCTGAGACACCTCCGATAGCAGAGATGTGATATCTCAATGCTTATACCAAACCTGAGACTCTTCCTATAACATGAGATGTGATATCCAACTCCTTCCCGTTCCAAACCTGAGACCCTTCCTATAGCATGAGATGTGATATCCAACTCCTTCCCATTCCAATCCTGAGACCCTTCCGATAGCATGAGATGTGATATCTCAATGCTTCTAATACCAAACCTGTGATCCTTCCTATAACATGAGATGTGATATCCAAATCCTTCCCCTTCCAAACCTGAGACCCTCCCTTTAGCATGAGATGTGATATCCAACTCCTTCCCATTCCAATCCTGAGACCCTTCATACAGCATGAGATGTGATATCTCAATGCTTCTAATACCAAACCTGAGACCCTTCCTATAACATGAGATGGGAATATCCAACTCCTTCCCATTCCAATCCTGAGACCCTTCCGATAGCAGAGATGTGATATCTCAATGCTTATACCAAACCTGATATCCTTCCTATAACATGAGATGTGATATCCAACTACTTCCCATTCCAATCCTGAGACCCTCCCTATAGCATGAGATGTGATATCTCACTGCTTATACCAAACGTGAGACCCTTCCTATAGCATGAGATGTGATATCCAACTCCTTCCCATTCCAATCCTGAGACCCTTCCTATAGCATGAGATGTGAAATCTCAATGCTTATACCAAACCTGAGACCCTTCCTATAGCATGAGATGTGATACCCAACTCCTTCCCATTCCAATCCTGAGACCCTTCCTATAGCATGAGATGTGATATCTCAATGCTTATACCAAACCTGAGAGCCTACCTATAGCATGAGATGTGATATCCAAGTCCATCCCATTCCAATCCTTAGACCCTTCCTACAGCATGCGATGTGATATCTCAATGATTCTAATACCAAACCAGATACCCGTCCTATAACATGAGATGGGATATCCAACTCCTTCCCATTCCAATCCTGAGCCACCTCCGATAGCAGAGATGTGATATCTCAATGCTTATACCAAACCTGAGACCCTTCCTATAACATGAGATGTGATATCCAACTCCTTCCCGTTCCAAACCTGAGACCCTTCCTATAGCATATGTGATATCCAACTCCTTCCCATTCCAAACATGAGACCCTTCCTATAGCAAGAATGTAATATCCAACTCCTACCCATTCCAATCCTGAGACCATTCCTATAGCATGAGATGTGATATCTCAATGCTTCTAATACCAAACCTGAGATACTTCCTATGACATGAGATGTGATATCCAATTCCTTCCCATTCCAAACCTGAGATCCTTCCTACAGCATGCGATGTGATATCTCAATGCTTCTAATACCAAACCTGAGACCCGTCCTATAACATGAGATGGGATATCCAACTCCTTCCCGTTCCATACCTGATACCCTTCCTATAGCATGAGATGTAATATCCAACTCCTTCCCATCCCAATCCTGAGACACCTCCGATAGCAGAGATGTGATATCTCAATGCTTATACCAAACCTGAGACTCTTCCTATAACATGAGATGTGATATCCAACTCCTTCCCGTTCCAAACCTGAGACCCTTCCTATAGCATGAGATGTGATATCCAACTCCTTCCCATTCCAATCCTGAGACCCTTCCGATAGCATGAGATGTGATATCTCAATGCTTCTAATACCAAACCTGTGATCCTTCCTATAACATGAGATGTGATATCCAAATCCTTCCCCTTCCAAACCTGAGACCCTCCCTTTAGCATGAGATGTGATATCCAACTCCTTCCCATTCCAATCCTGAGACCCTTCATACAGCATGAGATGTGATATCTCAATGCTTCTAATACCAAACCTGAGACCCTTCCTATAACATGAGATGGGATGTATCCAACTCCTTCCCATTCCAATCCTGAGACCCTTCCGATAGCAGAGATGTGATATCTCAATGCTTATACCAAACCTGATATCCTTCCTATAACATGAGATGTGATATCCAACTCCTTCCCATTCCAATCCTGAGACCCTTCCTATAGCATGAGATGTGATATCTCACTGCTTATACCAAACGTGAGACCCTTCCTATAGCATGAGATGTGATATCCAACTCCTTCCCATTCCAATCCTGAGACCCTTCCTATAGCATGAGATGTGAAATCTCAATGCTTATACCAAACCTGAGACCCTTCCTATAGCATGAGATGTGATACCCAACTCCTTCCCATTCCAATCCTGAGACCCTTCCTATAGCATGAGATGTGATATCTCAAGGCCTCTAATACCGAACCTGAGATCCTTCCTCTAACATGAAATGTGATATCCAACTCCTTCCCTTTCCAAACCTGAGAGCCTATCTATAGCATGAGATGTGATATCCAAGTCCTTCCCATTCCAATCATTAGACCCTTCCTACAGCATGCAATATGATATCTCAATGATTCTAATAACAAACCTGAGACCCGTCCTATAACATGAGATGGGATATCCAACTCCTTCCCATTCCAATCCTGAGACACTTCCGATAGCAGAGATGTGATATCTCAATGCTTATACCAAACCTGAGACCCTTCCTATAACATGAGATGTGATATCCAACTCCTTCCCATTCCAATCCTGAGACCCTTCCTATAGCATGAGATGTGATATCTCAATGCTTCTAATATCAAACTTGAGACCCTCCCTATAGCATGAGTAGTGATATCCAAGTCCTTCCCATTCCAATCCTGAGACACTTCCTATAGCATGAGATGTGATATCTCAATGCTTCTAATACCAAACCTGAGACTCTTCCGATAACATGATATGGGATATCCAACTCCTTCCCATTCCAATCCCGAGACCCTTCCGATAGCAGAGATGTGATATCTCAATGCTTATACCAAACCTGAGATCCTTCCTATAACATGAGATGTGATATCCAACTCCTTCCCATTCCAATCCTGAGACCCTTCCTATAGCATGAGATGTGAAATCTCAATGCTTATACCAAACCTGAGACCCTTCCTATAGCATGAGATGTGATACCCAACTCCTTCCCATTCCAATCCTGAGACCCTTCCTATAGCATGAGATGTGATATCTCAATGCCTCTAATACCGAACCTGAGATCCTTCCTCTAACATGAAATGTGATATCCAACTCCTTCCCTTTCCAAACCTGAGAGCCTATCTATAGCATGAGATGTGATATCCAAGTCCTTCCCATTCCAATCCTTAGACCCTTCCTACAGCATGCAATATGATATCTCAATGATTCTAATAACAAACCTGAGACCCGTCCTATAACATGAGATGGGATATCCAACTCCTTCCCATTCCAATCCTGAGACACTTCCGATAGCAGAGATGTGATATCTCAATGCTTATACCAAACCTGAGACCCTACCTATAACATGAGATGTGATATCCAACTCCTTCCCATTCCAAACCTGAGACCCTTCCTTTAGCATGAGATGTGATATCCAGCTCCTTCCCATTCCAATCCTGAGACACTTCGAATAGCATGAGATGTGATATCTCAATGCTTCTAATATCAAAACTGAGACCCTCCCTATAGCATGATATGTGATATCTAAGTCCTTCCCATTCCAATCCTGAAACCCTTCCTATAGCATGAGATGTGATATCTCAATGCTTCTACCAAACCTGAGACCCTTCCTTTAGCATGAGATGTGATATCCAACTCCTTCCCATTCCAATCCTGAGACCCTTCCTATAGCATGAGATGTGATATCTCAATACTTAAAATACCAAACCTGAGATCCTTCCGATAACATGAGATGTGATATCCAAATCCTTCCCCTTCCAATCCTGAGACCCTTCTGATAGCATGAGATGTGATATCTCAATGCTTCTAATACCAAACCTGAGATCCTTCCGATAGCTTGAGATGTGATATCTCAATGCTTCTAATACCAAACCTGAGATCCTTCCTATAACATGAGATGTTATATCCAAATCCTTCCCCTTCCAAACCTGAGACCCTCCCTTTAGCATGAGATGTGATATCCAACTCCTTCCCATTCCAATTCTGAGCCCCTTCCTATACCATGAGACTTGATATCCAACTCCTTCCCATTCCAATTCTTAGCCCCTTCCTATACCATGAGACTTGATATCTCAATGCTTCTAATACCAAACCTGAGACCCGTCCTATAACATGAGATGTGATATCCAAATCCTTCCCCTTCCAAACCTTAGACCCTTCCTTTATCATGAGATGTGATATCCAACTCCTTCCCATTCCAATCCTGAGACCCTTCCGATATCATGAGATGTGATATCTCAATGCTTCTAATATCAAACTTGAGACACTCCCTATAGCATGAGATGTGATATCCAAGTCCTTCCCATTCCAATCCTGAGACCCTTCCTATAGCTTGAGATGTGATATCCAACTCCTTCCCATTCCAATTCTGAGCCCCTTCCTATACCATGAGACTTGATATCTCAATGCTTCTAATACCAAACCTGAGACCCGTCCTATAACATGAGATGTGATATCCAAATCCTTCCCCTTCCAAACCTTAGACCCTTCCTTTATCATGAGATGTGATATCCAACTCCTTCCCATTCCAATCCTGAGACCCTTCCGATATCATGAGATGTGATATCTCAATGCTTCTAATGTCAAACTTGAGACCCTCCCTATAGCATGAGATGTGATATCCAAGTCCTTCCCATTCCAATCCTGAGACCCTTCCTATAGCATGAGATGTGATATCTCAATGCTTCTAATACCAAACCTGAGACCCTTCCTATAACATGAGATTGGAATATCCAACTCCTTCCCATTCTAATCCTGAGACCCTTCCGATAGCAGAGATGTGATATCTCAATTCTTATACCAAACCTGAGATCCTTCCTATAACATGAGATGTGATATCCAACTCCTTCCCATTCCAATCCTGAGACACTTCCTATAGCATGAGATGTGATATCTCACTGCTTATACCAAACCTGAGACCCTTCCTATAGCATGAGATGTGATATCCAACTCCTTCCCATTCCAATCCTGAGACCCTTCCTATAGCAAGAGATGTGATATCTCAATGCTTCTAATATCAAACTTGAGAGCCTCCCTATAGCATGAGATGTGATATCCAAGTCCTTCCCATTCCAATCCTGAGACACTTCCTATAGCAAGAGATGTGATATCTCAATGCTTCTAATACCAAACCTGAGACTCTTCCTATAACATGAGATGGGATATCCAACTCCTTCCCATTCCAATCCTGAGACCCTTCCGATAGCAGAGATGTGATATCTCAATGCTTATATCAAACCTGAGACCCTTCCTACGGCATGAGATGTCATATACAACTCCTTCCCATTCCAATCCTGAGACCCTTCCTATAGCATGAGATGTGATATCTCAATGCTTATACCAAACCTGAGACCCTTCCTATAGCATGAGATGTGATATCCAACTCCTTCCCATTCCAATCCTGAGACCCTTCCTATAGCATGAGATGTGATATCTCAATGCTTATACCAAACCTGAGACCCTTCCTACGGCATGAGATGTCATATACAACTCCTTCCCATTCCAATCCTGAGACCCTTCCTATAGCATGACATGTGATATCTCAATGCTTATACCAAACCTGAGACCCTTCCTATAGCATGAGATGTGATATCCAACTCCTTCCCATTCCAATCCTGAGACCCTTCCTATAGCATGAGATGTGATATCTCAATGCTTCTACCAAACCTGAGACCCTTCCTTTAGCATGAGATGTGATATCCAACTCCCTCCCATTCCAATCCTGAGACCCTTCCTATAGCATGAGTTGTGATATCTCAATACTTCTAATACCAAACCTGAGATCCTTCCGATAACATGAGATGTGATATCCAAATCCTTCCCCTTCCAATCCTGAGACCCTTCTGATAGCATGAGATGTGATATCTCAATGCTTCTAATACCAAACCTGAGATCCTTCCGATAGCATGAGATGTGATATCTCAATGCTTCTAATACCAAACCTGAGATCCTTCCTATAACATGAGATGTGATATCCAAATCCTTCCCATTCCAATTCTGAGCCCCTTCCTATACCATGAGACTTGATATCCAACTCCTTCCCATTCCAATTCTGAGCCCCTTCCTATACCATGAGACTTGATATCTCAATGCTTCTAATACCAAACCTGAGACCCGTCCTATAACATGAGATGTGATATCCAAATCCTTCCCCTTCCAAACCTTAGACCCTTCCTTTATGATGAGATGTGATATCCAACTCCTTCCCATTCCAATCCTGAGACCCTTCCGATATCATGAGATGTGATATCTCAATGCTTCTAATATCAAACTTGAGACCCTCCCTCTAGCATGAGATGTGATATCCAAGTCCTTCCCATTCCAATCCTGAGACCCTACCTATAGCTTGAGATGTGACATCCAACTCCTTCCCATTCCAATTCTGATCCCCTTCCTATACCATGAGACTTGATATCTCAATGCTTCTAATACCAAACCTGAGACCCGTCCTATAACATGAGATGTGATATCCAAATCCTTCCCCTTCCAAACCTTAGACCCTTCCTTTATCATGAGATGTGATATCCAACTCCTTCCCATTCCAATCCTGAGACCCTTCCGATATCATGAGATGTAATATCTCAATGCTTCTAATATCAAACTTGAGACCCTCCCTATAGCATGAGATGTGATATCCAAGTCCTTCCCATTCCAATCCTGAGACCCTTCCTATAGCATGAGATGTGATATCTCAATGCTTCTAATACCAAACCTGAGACCCTTCCTATAACATGAGATTGGAATATCCAACTCCTTCAAATTCCAATCCTGAGACCCTTCCGATAGCAGAGATGTGATATCTCAATTCTTATACCAAACCTGAGATCCTTCCTATAACATGAGATGTGATATCCAACTCCTTCCTATTCCAATCCTGAGACACTTCCTATAGCATGAGATGTGATATCTCACTGCTTATACCAAACCTGAGACCCTTCCTATAGCATGAGATGTGATATCCAACTCCTTCCCATTCCAATCCTGAGACCCTTCCTATAGCATGAGATGTGATATCTCAATGCTTCTAATATCAAACTTGAGAGCCTCCCTATAGCATGAGATGTGATATCCAAGTCCTTCCCATTCCAATCCTGAGACACTTCCTATAGCATGAGATGTGATATCTCAATGTTTCTTATACCAAACCTGTGATCCTTCCTATAACATGAGATGTGATATCCAAATCCTTCCCCTTCCAAACCTGAGACCCTTCCTATAGCATGAGATGTGATATCCAACTCCTTCCCATTCCAATCCTGAGACCCTTCCGATAGCATGAGATGTGATATCTCAATGCTTCTAATACCAAACCTGTGATCCTTCCTATAACATGAGATGTGATATCCAAATCCTTCCCCTTCCAAACCTGAGACCCTCCCTTTAGCATGAGATGTGATATCCAACTCCTTCCCATTCCAATCCTGAGACCCTTCATACAGCATGAGATGTGATATCTCAATGCTTCTAATACCAAACCTGAGACCCTTCCTATAACATGAGATGGGAATATCCAACTCCTTCCCATTCCAATCCTGAGACCCTTCCGATAGCAGAGATGTGATATCTCAATGCTTATACCAAACCTGATATCCTTCCTATAACATGAGATGTGATATCCAACTCCTTCCCATTCCAATCCTGAGACCCTTCCTATAGCATGAGATGTGATATCTCACTGCTTATACCAAACGTGAGACCCTTCCTATAGCATGAGATGTGATATCCAACTCCTTCCCATTCCAATCCTGAGACCCTTCCTATAGCATGAGATGTGATATCTCAATGCTTCTAATATCAAACTTGAGACCCTCCCTATAGCATGAGTAGTGATATCCAAGTCCTTCCCATTCCAATCCTGAGACACTTCCTATAGCATGAGATGTGATATCTCAATGCTTCTAATACCAAACCTGAGACTCTTCCTATAACATGAGATGGGATATCCAACTCCTTCCCATTCCAATCCCGAGACCCTTCCGATAGCAGAGATGTGATATCTCAATGCTTATACCAAACCTGAGATCCTTCCTATAACATGAGATGTGATATCCAACTCCTTCCCATTCCAATCCTGAGACCCTTCCTATAGCATGAGATGTGAAATCTCAATGCTTATACCAAACCTGAGACCCTTCCTATAGCATGAGATGTGATACCCAACTCCTTCCCATTCCAATCCTGAGACCCTTCCTATAGCATGAGATGTGATATCTCAATGCCTCTAATACCGAACCTGAGATCCTTCCTCTAACATGAAATGTGATATCCAACTCCTTCCCTTTCCAAACCTGAGAGCCTATCTATAGCATGAGATGTGATATCCAAGTCCTTCCCATTCCAATCCTTAGACCCTTCCTACAGCATGCAATATGATATCTCAATGATTCTAATAACAAACCTGAGACCCGTCCTATAACATGAGATGGGATATCCAACTCCTTCCCATTCCAATCCTGAGACACTTCCGATAGCAGAGATGTGATATCTCAATGCTTATACCAAACCTGAGACCCTTCCTATAACATGAGATGTGATATCCAACTCCTTCCCATTCCAAACCTGAGACCCTTCCTTTAGCATGAGATGTGATATCCAGCTCCTACCCATTCCAATCCTGAGACACTTCGAATAGCATGAGATGTGATATCTCAATGCTTCTAATATCAAAACTGAGACCCTCCCTATAGCATGATATGTGATATCTAAGTCCTTCCCATTCCAATCCTGAGACCCTTCCTATAGCATGAGATGTGATATCTCAATGCTTCTACCAAACCTGAGACCCTTCCTTTAGCATGAGATGTGATATCCAACTCCTTCCCATTCCAATCCTGAGACCCTTCCTATAGCATGAGATGTGATATCTCAATACTTCTAATACCAAACCTGAGATCCTTCCGATAACATGAGATGTGATATCCAAATCCTTCCCCTTCCAATCCTGAGACCCTTCTGATAGCATGAGATGTGATATCTCAATGCTTCTAATACCAAACCTGAGATCCTTCCGATAGCTTGAGATGTGATATCTCAATGCTTCTAATACCAAACCTAAGATCCTTCCTATAACATGAGATGTTATATCCAAATCCTTCCCCTTCCAAACCTGAGACCCTCCCTTTAGCATGAGATGTGATATCCAACTCCTTCCCATTCCAATTCTGAGCCCCTTCCTATACCATGAGACTTGATATCCAACTCCTTCCCATTCCAATTCTTAGCCCCTTCCTATACCATGAGACTTGATATCTCAATGCTTCTAATACCAAACCTGAGACCCGTCCTATAACATGAGATGTGATATCCAAATCCTTCCCCTTCCAAACCTTAGACCCTTCCTTTATCATGAGATGTGATATCCAACTCCTTCCCATTCCAATCCTGAGACCCTTCCGATATCATGAGATGTGATATCTCAATGCTTCTAATATCAAACTTGAGACACTCCCTATAGCATGAGATGTGATATCCAAGTCCTTCCCATTCCAATCCTGAGACCCTTCCTATAGCTTGAGATGTGATATCCAACTCCTTCCCATTCCAATTCTGAGCCCCTTCCTATACCATGAGACTTGATATCTCAATGCTTCTAATACCAAACCTGAGACCCGTCCTATAACATGAGATGTGATATCCAAATCCTTCCCCTTCCAAACCTTAGACCCTTCCTTTATCATGAGATGTGATATCCAACTCCTTCCCATTCCAATCCTGAGACCCTTCCGATATCATGGGATGTGATATCTCAATGCTTCTAATATCAAACTTGAGACCCTCCCTATAGCATGGGATGTGATATCCAAGTCCTTCCCATTCCAATGCTGAGACCCTTCCTATAGCATGAGATGTGATATCTCAATGCTTCTAATACCAAACCTGAGACCCTTCCTATAACATGAGATTGGAATATCCAACTCCTTCCCATTCTAATCCTGAGACCCTTCCGATAGCAGAGATGTGATATCTCAATTCTTATACCAAACCTGAGATCCTTCCTATAACATGAGATGTGATATCCAACTCCTTCCCATTCCAATCCTGAGACACTTCCTATAGCATGAGATGTGATATCTCACTGCTTATACCAAACCTGAGACCCTTCCTATAGCATGAGATGTGATATCCAACTCCTTCCCATTCCAATCCTGAGACCCTTCCTATAGCAAGAGATGTGATATCTCAATGCTTCTAATATCAAACTTGAGAGCCTCCCTATAGCATGAGATGTGATATCCAAGTCCTTCCCATTCCAATCCTGAGACACTTCCTATAGCATGAGATGTGATATCTCAATGCTTCTAATACCAAACCTGAGACTCTTCCTATAACATGAGATGGGATATCCAACTCCTTCCCATTCCAATCCTGAGACCCTTCCGATAGCAGAGATGTGATATCTCAATGCTTATATCAAACCTGAGACCCTTCCTACGGCATGAGATGTCCTATACAACTCCTTCCCATTCCAATCCTGAGACCCTTCCTATAGCATGAGATGTGATATCTCAATGCTTATACCAAACCTGAGACCCTTCCTATAGCATGAGATGTGATATCCAACTCCTTCCCATTCCAATCCTGAGACCCTTCCTATAGCATGAGATGTGATATCTCAATGCTTATACCAAACCTGAGACCCTTCCTACGGCATGAGATGTCATATACAACTCCTTCCCATTCCAATCCTGAGACCCTTCCTATAGCATGACATGTGATATCTCAATGCTTATACCAAACCTGAGACCCTTCCTATAGCATGAGATGTGATATCCAACTCCTTCCCATTCCAATCCTGAGACCCTTCCTATAGCATGAGATGTGATATCTCAGTGCTTCTACCAAACCTGAGACCCTTCCTTTAGCATGAGATGTGATATCCAACTCCCTCCCATTCCAATCCTGAGACCCTTCCTATAGCATGAGTTGTGATATCTCAATACTTCTAATACCAAACCTGAGATCCTTCCGATAACATGAGATGTGATATCCAAATCCTTCCCCTTCCAATCCTGAGACCCTTCTGATAGCATGAGATGTGATATCTCAATGCTTCTAATACCAAACCTGAGATCCTTCCGATAGCATGAGATGTGATATCTCAATGCTTCTAATACCAAACCTGAGATCCTTCCTATAACATGAGATGTGATATCCAAATCCTTCCCCTTCCAAACCTGAGACCCTCCCTTTAGCATGAGATGTGATATCCAACTCCTTCCCATTCCAATTCTGAGCCCCTTCCTATACCATGAGACTTGATATCCAACTCCTTCCCATTCCAATTCTGAGCCCCTTCCTATACCATGAGACTTGATATCTCAATGCTTCTAATACCAAACCTGAGACCCGTCCTATAACATGAGATGTGATATCCAAATCCTTCCCCTTCCAAACCTTAGACCCTTCCTTTATGACGAGATGTGATATCCAACTCCTTCCCATTCCAATCCTGAGACCCTTCCGATATCATGAGATGTGATATCTCAATGCTTCTAATATCAAACTTGAGACCCTCCCTATAGCATGAGATGTGATATCCAAGTCCTTCCCATTCCAATCCTGAGACCCTTCCTATAGCTTGAGATGTGACATCCAACTCCTTCCCATTCCAATTCTGATCCCCTTCCTATACCATGAGACTTGATATCTCAATGCTTCTAATACCAAACCTGAGACCCGTCCTATAACATGAGATGTGATATCCAAATCCTTCCCCTTCCAAACCTTAGACCCTTCCTTTATCATGAGATGTGATATCCAACTCCTTCCCATTCCAATCCTGAGACCCTTCCGATATCATGAGATGTAATATCTCAATGCTTCTAATATCAAACTTGAGACCCTCCCTATAGCATGAGATGTGATATCCAAGTCCTTCCCATTCCAATCCTGAGACCCTTCCTATAGCATGAGATGTGATATCTCAATGCTTCTAATACCAAACCTGAGACCCTTCCTATAACATGAGATTGGAATATCCAACTCCTTCAAATTCCAATCCTGAGACCCTTCCGATAGCAGAGATGTGATATCTCAATTCTTATACCAAACCTGAGATCCTTCCTATAACATGAGATGTGATATCCAACTCCTTCCCATTCCAATCCTGAGACACTTCCTATAGCATGAGATGTGATATCTCACTGCTTATACCAAACCTGAGACCCTTCCTATAGCATGAGATGTGATATCCAACTCCTTCCCATTCCAATCCTGAGACCCTTCCTATAGCATGAGATGTGATATCTCAATGCTTCTAATATCAAACTTGAGAGCCTCCCTATAGCATGAGATGTGATATCCAAGTCCTTCCCATTCCAATCCTGAGACACTTCCTATAGCATGAGATGTGATATCTCAATGCTTCTAATACCAAACCTGTGATCCTTCCTATAACATGAGATGTGATATCCAAATCCTTCCCCTTCCAAACCTGAGACCCTTCCTATAGCATGAGATGTGATATCCAACTCCTTCCCATTCCAATCCTGAGACCCTTCCGATAGCATGAGATGTGATATCTCAATGCTTCTAATACCAAACCTGTGATCCTTCCTATAACATGAGATGTGATATCCAAATCCTTCCCCTTCCAAACCTGAGACCCTCCCTTTAGCATGAGATGTGATATCCAACTCCTTCCCATTCCAATCCTGAGACCCTTCATACAGCATGAGATGTGATATCTCAATGCTTCTAATACCAAACCTGAGACCCTTCCTATAACATGAGATGGGAATATCCAACTCCTTCCCATTCCAATCCTGAGACCCTTCCGATAGCAGAGATGTGATATCTCAATGCTTATACCAAACCTGATATCCTTCCTATAACATGAGATGTGATATCCAACTCCTTCCCATTCCAATCCTGAGACCCTTCCTATAGCATGAGATGTGATATCTCACTGCTTATACCAAACGTGAGACCCTTCCTATAGCATGAGATGTGATATCCAACTCCTTCCCATTCCAATCCTGAGACCCTTCCTATAGCATGAGATGTGATATCTCAATGCTTCTAATATCAAACTTGAGACCCTCCCTATAGCATGAGTAGTGATATCCAAGTCCTTCCCATTCCAATCCTGAGACACTTCCTATAGCATGAGATGTGATATCTCAATGCTTCTAATACCAAACCTGAGACTCTTCCTATAACATGAGATGGGATATCCAACTCCTTCCCATTCCAATCCCGAGACCCTTCCGATAGCAGAGATGTGATATCTCAATGCTTATACCAAACCTGAGATCCTTCCTATAACATGAGATGTGATATCCAACTCCTTCCCATTCCAATCCTGAGACCCTTCCTATAGCATGAGATGTGAAATCTCAATGCTTATACCAAACCTGAGACCCTTCCTATAGCATGAGATGTGATACCCAACTCCTTCCCATTCCAATCCTGAGACCCTTCCTATAGCATGAGATGTGATATCTCAATGCCTCTAATACCGAACCTGAGATCCTTCCTCTAACATGAAATGTGATATCCAACTCCTTCCCTTTCCAAACCTGAGAGCCTATCTATAGCATGAGATGTGATATCCAAGTCCTTCCCATTCCAATCCTTAGACCCTTCCTACAGCATGCAATATGATATCTCAATGATTCTAATAACAAACCTGAGACCCGTCCTATAACATGAGATGGGATATCCAACTCCTTCCCATTCCAATCCTGAGACACTTCCGATAGCAGAGATGTGATATCTCAATGCTTATACCAAACCTGAGACCCTTCCTATAACATGAGATGTGATATCCAACTCCTTCCCATTCCAAACCTGAGACCCTTCCTTTAGCATGAGATGTGAAATCCAGCTCCTTCCCATTCCAATCCTGAGACACTTCGAATAGCATGAGATGTGATATCTCAATGCTTCTAATATCAAAACTGAGACCCTCCCTATAGCATGGTATGTGATATCTAAGTCCTTCCCATTCCAATCCTGAGACCCTTCCTATAGCATGAGATGTGATATCTCAATGCTTCTACCAAACCTGAGACCCTTCCTTTAGCATGAGATGTGATATCCAACTCCTTCCCATTCCAATCCTGAGACCCTTCCTATAGCATGAGATGTGATATCTCAATACTTCTAATACCAAACCTGAGATCCTTCCGATAACATGAGATGTGATATCCAAATCCTTCCCTTCCAATCCTGAGACCCTTCTGATAGCATGAGATGTGATATCTCAATGCTTCTAATAACAAACCTGAGATCCTTCCGATAGCTTGAGATGTGATATCTCAATGCTTCTAATACCAAACCTGAGATCCTTCCTATAACATGAGATGTTATATCCAAATCCTTCCCCTTCCAAACCTGAGACCCTCCCTTTAGCATGAGATGTGATATCCAACTCCTTCCCATTCCAATTCTGAGCCCCTTCCTATACCATGAGACTTGATATCCAACTCCTTCCCATTCCAATTCTTAGCCCCTTCCTATACCATGAGACTTGATATCTCAATGCTTCTAATACCAAACCTGAGACCCGTCCTATAACATGAGATGTGATATCCAAACCCTTCCCCTTCCAAACCTTAGACCCTTCCTTTATCATGAGATGTGATATCCAACTCCTTCCCATTCCAATCCTGAGACCCTTCCGATATCATGAGATGTGATATCTCAATGCTTCTAATATCAAACTTGAGACACTCCCTATAGCATGAGATGTGATATCCAAGTCCTTCCCATTCCAATCCTGAGACCCTTCCTATAGCTTGAGATGTGATATCCAACTCCTTCCCATTCCAATTCTGAGCCCCTTCCTATACCATGAGACTTGATATCTCAATGCTTCTAATACCAAACCTGAGACCCGTCCTATAACATGAGATGTGATATCCAAATCCTTCCCCTTCCAAACCTTAGACCCTTCCTTTATCATGAGATGTGATATCCAACTCCTTCCCATTCCAATCCTGAGACCCTTCCGATATCATGAGATGTGATATCTCAATGCTTCTAATATCAAACTTGAGACCCTCCCTATAGCATGAAATGTGATATCCAAGTCCTTCCCATTCCAATCCTGAGACCCTTCCTATAGCATGAGATGTGATATCTCAATGCTTCTAATACCAAACCTGAGACCCTTCCTATAACATGAGATTGGAATATCCAACTCCTTCCCATTCTAATCCTGAGACCCTTCCGATAGCAGAGATGTGATATCTCAATTCTTATACCAAACCTAAGACCCTTCCTATAGCATGAGATGTGATATCCAACTCCTTCCCATTCCAATCCTGAGACCCTTCCTATAGCAAGAGATGTGATATCTCAATGCTTCTAATATCAAACTTGAGAGCCTCCCTATAGCATGAGATGTGATATCCAAGTCCTTCCCATTCCAATCCTGAGACACTTCCTATAGCATGAGATGTGATATCTCAATGCTTCTAATACCAAACCTGAGACTCTTCCTATAACATGAGATGGGATATCCAACTCCTTCCCATTCCAATCCTGAGACCCTTCCGATAGCAGAGATGTGATATCTCAATGCTTATATCAAACCTGAGACCCTTCCTACGGCATGAGATGTCATATACAACTCCTTCCCATTCCAATCCTGAGACCCTTCCTATAGCATGAGATGTGATATCTCAATGCTTATACCAAACCTGAGACCCTTCCTATAGCATGAGATGTGATATCCAACTCCTTCCCATTCCAATCCTGAGACCCTTCCTATAGCATGAGATGTGATATCTCAATGCTTATACCAAACCTGAGACCCTTCCTACGGCATGAGATGTGATATCCAACTCCTTCCCATTCCAATCCTGAGACCCTTCCTATAGCATGACATGTGATATCTCAATGCTTATACCAAACCTGAGACCCTTCCTATAGCATGAGATGTGATATCCAACTCCTTCCCATTCCAATCCTGAGACCCTTCCTATAGCATGAGATGTGATATCTCAATGCTTCTACCAAACCTGAGACCCTTCCTTTAGCATGAGATGTGATATCCAACTCCCTCCCATTCCAATCCTGAGACCCTTCCTATAGCATGAGTTGTGATATCTCAATGCTTCTAATACCAAACCTGAGATCCTTCCAATAACATGAGATGTGATATCCAAATCCTTCCCCTTCCAAACCTGAGACCCTCCCTTTAGCATGAGATGTGATATCCAACTCCTTCCCATTCCAATTCTGAGCCCCTTCCTATACCATGAGACTTGATATCCAACTCCTTCCCATTCCAATTCTGAGCCCCTTCCTATACCATGAGACTTGATATCTCAATGCTTCTAATACCAAACCTGAGACCCGTCCTATAACATGAGATGTGATATCCAAATCCTTCCCCTTCCAAACCTTAGACCCTTCCTTTATCATGAGATGTGATATCCAACTCCTTCCCATTCCAATCCTGAGACCCTTCCGATATCATGAGATGTGATATCTCAATGCTTATACCAAACCTGAGACCCTTCCTACGGCATGAGATGTCATATACAACTCCTTCCCATTCCAATCCTGAGACCCTTCCTATAGCATGAGATGTGATATCTCAATGCTTCTACCAAACCTGAGACCCTTCCTTTAGCATGAGATGTGATATCCAACTCCCTCCCATTCCAATCCTGAGACCCTTCCTATAGCATGAGTTGTGATATCTCAATGCTTCTAATATCAAACTTGAGACCCTCCCTATAGCATGAGATGTGATATCCAAGTCCTTCCCATTCCAATCCTGAGACCCTTCCTATAGCTTGAGATGTGACATCCAACTCCTTCCCATTCCAATTCTGATCCCCTTCCTATACCATGAGACTTGATATCTCAATGCTTCTAATACCAAACCTGAGACCCGTCCTATAACATGAGATGTGATATCCAAATCCTTCCCCTTCCAAACCTTAGACCCTTCCTTTATCATGAGATGTGATATCCAACTCCTTCCCATTCCAATCCTGAGACCCTTCCGATATCATGAGATGTAATTTCTCAATGCTTCTAATATCAAACTTGAGACCCTCCCTATAGCATGAGATGTGATATCCAAGTCCTTCCCATTCCAATCCTGAGACCCTTCCTATAGCATGAGATGTGATATCTCAATGCTTCTAATACCAAACCTGAGACCCTTCCTATAACATGAGATTGGAATATCCAACTCCTTCAAATTCCAATCCTGAGACCCTTCCGATAGCAGAGATGTGATATCTCAATTCTTATACCAAACCTGAGATCCTTCCTATAACATGAGATGTGATATCCAACTCCTTCCCATTCCAATCCTGAGACACTTCCTATAGCATGAGATGTGATATCTCACTGCTTATACCAAACCTGAGACCCTTCCTATAGCATGAGATGTGATATCCAACTCCTTCCCATTCCAATCCTGAGACCCTTCCTATAGCATGAGATGTGATATCTCAATGCTTCTAATATCAAACTTGAGAGCCTCCCTATAGCATGAGATGTGATATCCAAGTCCTTCCCATTCCAATCCTGAGACACTTCCTATAGCATGAGATGTGATATCTCAATGCTTCTAATACCAAACCTGAGACTCTTCCTATAACATGAGATGGGATATCCAACTCCTTCCCATTCCAATCCTGAGACCCTTCCGATAGCAGAGATGTGATATCTCAATGCTTATACCAAACCTGAGACCCTTCCTACGGCATGAGATGTCATATACAACTCCTTCCCATTCCAATCCTGAGACCCTTCCTATAGCATGAGATGTGATATCTCAATGCTTATACCAAACCTGAGACCCTTCCTATAGCATGAGATGTGATATCCACCTCCTTCCCATTCCAATCCTGAGACCCTTCCTATAGCATGAGATGTGATATCTCAATGCTTATACCAAACCTGAGACCCTTCCTACGGCATGAGATGTCATATACAACTCCTTCCCATTCCAATCCTGAGACCCTTCCTATAGCATGAGATGTGATATCTCAATGCTTATACCAAACCTGAGACCCTTCCTATAGCATGAGATGTGATATCCAACTCCTTCCCATTCCAATCCTGAGACCCTTCCTATAGCATGAGATTTGATATCTCAATGCTTATACCAAACCTGAGACCCTTCCTATAACATGAGATGGGATATCCAACTCCTTCCCATTCCAATCCTGAGACACTTCCGATAGCAGAGATGTGATATCTCAATGCTTATACCAGGCCTTAGACCCTTCCTATAACATGAGATCGGATATCCAACTCCTTCCCGTTCCAAACCTGAGACCCTTCCTTTAGCATGAGATGTGATATCCAGCTCCTTCCCATTCCAATCCTGAGACACTTCTGATAGCATGAGATGTGATATCTCAATGCTTCTAATATCAAAACGGAAACCCTCGCTATAGCATGATATGTGATATCTAAGTCCTTCCCATTCCAATCCTGAGACCCTTCCTATAGCATGAGATGTGATATCTCAATGCTTCTACCAAACCTGAGACCCTTCCTTTAGCATGAGATGTGATATCTCAATACTTCTAATACCAAACCTGAGATCCTTCCGATAACATGAGATGTGATATCCAAATCCTTCCCCTTCCAAACCTGAGACCCTCCCTTTAGCATGAGATGTGATATCCATCTCCTTCCCATTCCAATCCTGAGACCCTTCTGATAGCATGAGATGTGATATCTCAATGCTTCTAATACCAAACCTGAGATCCTTCCGATAGCATGAGATGTGATATCTCAATGCTTCTAATACCAAACCTGAGACCCTTCCTATAACATGAGATTAGAATATCCAACTCCTTCCCATTCCAATCCTGAGACCCTTCCGATAGCAGAGATGTGATATCTCAATTCTTATACCAAACCTGAGATCCTTCCTATAACATGAGATGTGATATCCAACTCCTTCCCATTCCAATCCTGAGACACTTCCTATAGCATAAGATGTGATATCTCACTGCTTATACCAAACCTGAGACCCTTCCTATAGCATGAGATGTGATATCCAACTCCTTCCCATTCCAATCCTGAGACCCTTCCTATAGCATGAGATGTGATATCTCAATGCTTCTAATATCAAACTTGAGAGCCTCCCTATAGCATGAGATGTGATATCCAAGTCCTTCCCATTCCAATCCTGAGACACTTCCTATAGCATGAGATGTGATATCTCAATGCTTCTAATACCAAACCTGAGACTCTTCCTATAACATGAGATGGGATATCCAACTCCTTCCCATTCCAATCCTGAGACCCTTCCGATAGCAGAGATGTGATATCTCAATGCTTATACCAAACCTGAGACCCTTCCTACGGCATGAGATGTCATATACAACTCCTTCCCATTCCAATCCTGAGACCCTTCCTATAGCATGAGATGTGATATCTCAATGCTTATACCAAACCTGAGACCCTTCCTATAGCATGAGATGTGATATCCAACTCCTTCCCATTCCAATCCTGAGACCCTTCCTATAGCATGAGATGTGATATCTCAATGCTTATACCAAACCTGAGACCCTTCCTATAACATGAGATGGGATATCCAACTCCTTCCCATTCCAATCCTGAGACACTTCCGATAGCAGAGATGTGATATCTCAATGCTTATACCAGACCTTAGACCCTTCCTATAACATGAGATCGGATATCCAACTCCTTCCCGTTCCAAACCTGAGACCCTTCCTTTAGCATGAGATGTGATATCCAGCTCCTTCCCATTCCAATCCTGAGACACTTCCGATAGCATGAGATGTGATATCTCAATGCTTCTAATATCAAAACGGAAACCCTCCCTATAGCATGATATGTGATATCTAAGTCCTTCCCATTCCAATCCTGAGACCCTTCCTATAGCATGAGATGTGATATCTCAATGCTTCTAATACCAAACCTGAGATCCTTCCGATAGCATGAGATTGGATATCCAACTCCTTCCCATTCCAATCCTGAGACACTTCCGATAGCAGAGATGTGATATCTCAATGCTTATACCAGACCTTAGACCCTTCCTATAACATGAGATCGGATATCCAACTCCTTCCCGTTCCAAACCTGAGACCCTTCCTTTAGCATGAGATGTGATATCCAGCTCCTTCCCATTCCAAACCTGAGACCCTTCCTTTAGCATGAGATGTGATATCCAACTCCTTCCCATTCCAATCCTGAGACCCTTCATATAGCATGAGATGTGATATCTCAATACTTCTAATACCAAACCTGAGATCCTTCCGATAACATGAGATGTGATATCCAAATCCTTCCCCTTCCAAACCTGAGACCCTCCCTTTAGCATGAGATGTGATATCCATCTCCTTCCCATTCCAATCCTGAGACCCTTCTGATAGCATGAGATGTGATATCTCAATGCTTCTAATACCAAACCTGAGATCCTTCCGATAGCATGAGATGTGATATCTCAATGCTTCTAATACCAAACCTGAGATCCTTCCTATAACATGAGATGTGATATCCAAATCCTTCCCCTTCCAATTCTGAGACCCTCCCTTTAACATGAGATGTGATATCCAACTCCTTCCCATTCCAACCTGAGACCCTTCCTATAGCATGAGATGTGATATCTCAATGCCTCTAATACCAAACCTGAGATCCTTCCTCTAACATGAAATGTGATATCCAACTCCTTCCCTTTCCAAACCTGAGAGCCTATCTATAGCATGAGATGTGATATCCAAGTCCTTCCCATTCCAATCCTTAGACCCTTCCTACAGCATGCAATATGATATCTCAATGATTCTAATAACAAACCTGAGACCCGTCCTATAACATGAGATGGGATATCCAACTCCTTCCATTTCCAATCCTGAGACACTTCCGATAGCAGAGATGTGATATCTCAATGCTTATACCAAACCTGAGACCCTTCCTATAACATGAGATGTGATATCCAACTCCTTCCCGTTCCAAACCTGAGACTCTTCCTTTAGCATGAGATGTGATATCTAGCTCCTTCCCATTCCAATCCTGAGACACTTCCGATAGCATGAGATGTGATATCTCAATGCTTCTAATATCAAAACTGAGACCCTCCCTATATCATGATATGTGATATCTAAGTCCTTCCCATTCCAATCCTGAGACCCTTCCTATAGCATGAGATGTGATATCTCAATGCTTCTACCAAACCTGAGACCCTTCCTTTAGCATGAGATGTGATATCCAACTCCTTCCCATTCCAATCCTGAGACCCTTCCTATAGCATGAGATGTAATATCTCAATGCTTCTAATACCAAACCTGAGACTCTTCCTATAACATGAGATGGGATATCCAACTCCTTCCCATTCCAATCCTGAGACCCTTCCGATAGCAGAGATGTGATATCTCAATGCTTATACCAAACCTGAGACCCTTCCTACGGCATGAGATGTCATATACAACTCCTTCCCATTCCAATCCTGAGACCCTTCCTATAGCATGAGATGTGATATCTCAATGCTTATACCAAACCTGAGACCCTTCCTATAGCATGAGATGTGATATCCAACTCCTTCCCATTCCAATCCTGAGACCCTTCCTATAGCATGAGATGTGATATCTCAATGCTTATACCAAACCTGAGACCCTTCCTACGGCATGAGATGTCATATACAACTCCTTCCCATTCCAATCCTGAGACCCTTCCTATAGCATGAGATGTGATATCTCAATGCTTATACCAAACCTGAGACCCTTCCTATAGCATGAGATGTGATATCCAACTCCTTCCCATTCCAATCCTGAGACCCTTCCTATAGCATGAGATGTGATATCTCAATGCTTATACCAAACCTGAGACCCTTCCTACGGCATGAGATGTCATATACAACTCCTTCCCATTCCAATCCTGAGACCCTTCCTATAGCATGAGATGTGATATCTCAATGCTTATACCAAACCTGAGACCCTTCCTATAGCATGAGATGTGATATCCAACTCCTTCCCATTCCAATCCTGAGACCCTTCCTATAGCATGAGATGTGATATCTCAATGCTTATACCAAACCTGAGACCCTTCCTACGGCATGAGATGTCATATACAACTCCTTCCCATTCCAATCCTGAGACCCTTCCTATAGCATGAGATGTGATATCTCAATGCTTATACCAAACCTGAGACCCTTCCTATAGCATGAGATGTGATATCCAACTCCTTCCCATTCCAATCCTGAGACCCTTCCTATAGCATGAGATGTGATATCTCAATGCTTATACCAAACCTGAGACCCTTCCTATAACATGAGATGGGATATCCAACTCCTTCCCGTTCCAAACCTGAGACCCTTCCTTTAGCATGAGATGTGATATCCAGCTCCTTCCCATTCCAATCCTGAGACACTTCCGATAGCATGAGATGTGATATCTCAATGCTTCTAATACCAAAACGGAAACCCTCCATATAGCATGATATGTAATATCTAAGTCCTTCCCATTCCAATCCTGAGACCCTTCCTATAGCATGAGATGTGATATCTCAATGCTTCTACCAAACCTGAGACCCTTCCTTTAGCATGAGATGTGATATCCAACTCCTTCCCATTCCAATCCTGAGACCCTTCCTATAGCATGAGATGTGATATCTCAATACTTCTAATACCAAACCTGAGATCCTTCCGATAACATGAGATGTGATATCCAAATCCTTCCCCTTCCAAACCTGAGACCCTCCCTTTAGCATGAGATGTGATATCCAACTCCTTCCCATTCCAATCCTGAGACCCTTCTGATAGCATGAGATGTGATATCTCAATGCTTCTAATACCAAACCTGAGATCCTTCCGATAGCATGAGATGTGATATCTCAATACTTCTAATACCAAACCTGAGATCCTTCCTATAACATGAGATGTGATATCCAAATCCTTCCCCTTCCAATTCTGAGACCCTCCCTTTAACATGAGATGTGATATGCAACTCCTTCCCATTCCAACCTGAGACCCTTCCTATAGCATGAGATGTGATATCTCAATGCTTATACCAAACCTGAGACCCTTCCTATAACATGAGATGGGATATCCAACTCCTTCCCATTCCAATCCTGAGACACTTCCGATAGCAGAGATGTGATATCTCAATGCTTATACCAGACCTTAGACCCTTCCTATAACATGAGATCAGATATCCAACTCCTTCCCGTTCCAAACCTGAGACCCTTCCTTTAGCATGAGATGTGATATCCAGCTCCTTCCCATTCCAATCCTGAAACACTTCCGATAGCATGAGATGTGATATCTCAATGCTTCTAATATCAAAACGGAAACCCTCCCTATAGCATGATATGTGATATCTAAGTCCTTCCCATTCCAATCCTGAGACCCTTCCTATAGCATGAGATGTGATATCTCAATGCTTCTAATACCAAACCTGAGATCCTTCCGATAGCATGAGATCGGATATCCAACTCCTTCCCATTCCAATCCTGAGACACTTCCGATAGCAGAGATGTGATATCTCAATGCTTATACAGAACCTTAGACCCTTCCTATAACATGAGATCGGATATCCAACTCATTCCCGTTCCAAACCTGAGACCCTTCCTTTAGCAAGAGATGTGATATCCAGCTCCTTCCCATTCCAATCCTGAGACACTTCCTATAGCATGAGATGTGATATCTCAATGCTTCTACCAAACCTGAGACCCTTCCTTTAGCATGAGATGTGATATCCAACTCCTTCCCATTCCAATCCTGAGAGCCTTCCTATAGCATGAGATGTGATATCTCAATACTTCTAATACCAAACCTGAGATCCTTCCGATAACATGAGATGTGATATCCAAATCCTTCCCCTTCCAAACCTGAGACCCTCCCTTTAGCATGAGATGTGATTGTTAGGAAAGATTTCGTAATTGTAGGGAATTTTCCTTCCATGTGGCAACCCCTAAACTTTTTGCTATTGTTTTTAACCTTGTTCTTGACTTTGCCAGAGAAGTACAGCCTTCTGCCGCACTTCTCTGGGCTTTCGCTCCTTTCTTACGGGGAAACTGACATGCCCTTAAGACAGTCAGTACCGGGGAACGCTGTTTCCCGTAGTTTCCTTTATCATGTTGCGGCTTTTGTGCAACATGACACAAGAGGGCACTGTAAGCTAAGTTACAGCTCTCTTGGGTCTCTAGCCTTCTACAGACCCTAGATACTCTTTTAGGATGGTATTTGATCGGTGCAAGTCATTCAGGGACTCGAATGGTGGCAGCGATCGTTTTGTTTATTTTGAGCTCCTTTTGGCGTTCTGAGCACGTTTTTGCCCTGAACCCAAAATGGTGGCCTGGCTCTCCAAAATGGCCAGACCACGAGGCTCCTTTGTCTTGTCCACTGACCGTCTTGCTCCCTTCACCTTCCCCAGGTCGGGCGACCCGGGGCCTTCCTTATTTGGGCATGTACTTTCCCGCGAAACGTGGTTGCTTTCGCGGGCTTCTACATGTCGTTTGTGTGCCTCCAGGGTGTGGGCTGGGATGTCTGGTCCCAATACACATCCTGGGTGCCAGAGAGTCTAGGGTGGTGTGAATGCCTGGGACCACCGTGGTCCGTGATTGGTCCACGTATGGTATGTGTGTTGATGAGCGGATCTCCCATTGGCTCCCCTCCGTTTTGGCGCGAAGGGAACCATGGATAAGAGGGAGCTGGAAACACCACTACCATGTCGATCTCCTGAGTTCTCACGAACGAAGGAATACAGGAGCCAAGTATCCTGCAACCAAGAGGCTGGACCGAGGAATCGCTGGTGACCCGCTGAAGGAATCCTCCTTTGCACTGCTGTCGTCCTGTGAAACCCTTTCCTCCTTGGATCGAACCAGAAGGCCTGTACTGGTGCTTCGACCTTTGGAATAGCAGGAACAGCTATTCCCGGCGACTTCATCATCTCCTGCCAAGTAAGCCTTCGGAAGTGTCTCTGGGCCATCCAGTTGACTGACCAGCTTACAAGGGAGTCCTGCTCTGTAACTGCCGCCAGGTTGTGTCGTGTTTCGAGTCCTTGTCCCTCTCCCACGCTTCGTACACTTGGCGTTCCCAAGTCTGAAGGGAGGAGTGTACATTTGGCTTGAATACACACGGCCGCTCCGTTGTCCTGCTGCGGCAACAAAACTGTGCTGGTTTCGTCGATTGGGACGCCTTTTTGCTCTACACGACTACGAGGCGTTCCCTGCTCTTCTGAACCCGCCAGCTGCTGAAACTAACGTGGAGAAGCCTGGGTCTGCTTGCTTCGGGGACCGGTGAGTAGTTTAGCTAGGATCTGGTCGTCCTCCTGCAGTATCCCATTGCTTTTCCCTGCTGTGTAAAACAGCACCCTTTTCGCCCGTACTCGCGCTCTGCTTCTGCCCGCTGTGGAGGCTGCGCTTGAGTTGCGGAACCTGTTCTCCTTCTGCTGTGCACTAACCCGAACTGCCTGACTTCCTCCGAAGAGCTTCCCCTTTTGCCCGTTGGCACCGGCGTGGCAGGTACTTTGAGCACAAGGCTCCACTCTTCGCAGGGCTCGGACTTCCATCTAGTTAGGTGCCTCTAAAGGCGAACTGAGTCTAAAGCGTTATCGCACTGCCTGTTTTCCTTTCCTTTCAGGTGGACTACATATTTCGTGCTTTAAACGCTTGCGACTGTGTATTTGTATATATATTGTGTTGATTTGGTATGTGTTGGCTTAATACTGTGTTATTGTGATTTTCTCGCTACGGTCGTTGTTTTAAAGGCCTTAAAATAAATGTGTTTATATTTTTGATATAACACCTGTTTGGAGTAGTTTGTAAGCGCTCTTGCTTTGTGTGCTCATTGCGGGCTTTCAGTCACCCTCACCCCTCTTGAGACCTAGTCTTGACCGCCGAGATCGCTACCTTGATTGGTCTGGCTTGTCCAGAGGTTACCCTGTTCCAAGTAATTAGGTTGGCCTTCTGAACTTCTGCGCCACCAGGACAGAGTTCAGAAATCCGTCTTAACAAATTGGTGTACAGCGGTGGGATACGACTGAAGGTATCCAGTGTTGCGCTCGAACTAAGGCATTTCAGGTTATTCCAAACAGTACACGTAGTGAATTGTTGTAATATAACTTTAAAAAGGCCATAGTCCTATCAAACAGTATGGAAGCAAATACCTTGTTAACTTTAAATGCTTCCAAATCAGAAACGCTGAAAAAGATGTGTGCAGAGAGAGGTGTTTCCTCTCAAGGCACAAAATTGGAAATGATCCAGAGAATCGTGGCGTGGCAAGAAGCGCAGCTTGACGCTATAACTTCCGAGGACAGTGCAGAAGGTGGTGGGGCTGCTCTCACTGGCAGAACCGACGGTTCTGCCGCTGCACTGATCCATCGCGACCACGAGGACAGGGAGGATGTAATGTCTAATGTTTCCTCTGCCAGTGTTGATGGGGAGGCTATGCTTGAATTCAAGAAGCAAGAGCTGCGGTTTAGGCAGCAGGAGCTTGAATTCAGCATAGCCAAACTAAAAATCGAACAGGCAGAAAAACAGAAAGACAGGGATCACCAGTTGGAACTGGCCAAGCTTCAGGTTGCAAATGGATCCAAGGGTCCTAGACATGGGTCTGGGGCTTCCTCTCATCCACGGTTTCCAAAAGATCTGCTCAGTGTGTATGAAGAAAGGAATGACATTATGGACTGGCTGAATGCGTTTGAGTATGCATGCGAGGTTCAAGAAGTTGACAATGCTGATAAGATTGCGTGGTTGCTCAGTAGACTGCCCCATTCTGGCTGCAGTGCCATTATGGAAATGTCGAAGGCTGAGCGGGCTGATTTCGCAATGTTAAAGCAAACTCTCATTTTAAAGTTTGGGAAGACTCCGGCCCAATATTTAAAGCGTTTTCGAGAGTATAAGAAAAAGGAAGGTGGTACTTGGGTATCTTATGTCGCTGAATCTTTGAAAAACTTAACTGGCTGGGTCGAAGGTTATAAGGTTTCTACCTTCGAAGGCATGATAAATCTTGTCATGCTGGAACACATTTTTGCTTCTTCTTCCCTGGAGCTTAAGCAGCATTTGGCCGATTCGAAGGAGATAGATCCTAAGAAGCTGGCCATTGCAGCAGACTTATGGGTGTCACATCGAGTGTCCCATAAGGACAAAACTCATCCTGGTAAGCAGGAGGAAGGGAAAAAGTCCAAAGATGTGGAGGGTGGGGAATCTGCTAAATCTTCTTCCCATAAGGGCCACAAAAAGAAAAACAAGGGTAAGACACAAGAGAACTCACAGGGTAGTGGAGGTCAGCCTCCGAAACAGAACTCTGGTTACAATAAGCCTCCCTACGTAAACAGACCCAATGGGGCTTGTTTTTCTTGTGGAGCAACTGACCATGTGAAGGGGGATCCCCGTTGTAAGGTTAGACCTTTGGGGGTCCACTCCGCTAATCTGGCCTTCTCCTCCTACGAGGAAGAAGAGATTACAGGAGCATCCTTCTCCTCAGACTCATTTCCCAGCGGAATAGAGGCTGAGGTAGTTTTAGTGTCCCTGGGTTCCTGGGAGCCTAAAGTCGCAGAGGCTTATGCTAGGATTCCGGATAATACCAAGCACTACTTTAAAGACAGTGTGCTGATCAATGGAGTGGATACTCCAGCTCTTAGGGATAGTGGGTGCAGTCGCACTGTAGTGGATTCTACCTTGGTAGACTCAGAGGAAGTTGCCAGAGCTACTCTGATGCCCACTAAGTTGGCTGACGGCCCCCTCCGTATGTTTCCCGTGATCCCTGTAAATCTTACTTTAAATGGTACAGCAGTCAGGATTCCAGTGAGCATTCAGAGAAACGTCCCGGGAAAGGTCTTGTTGGGCAATGATCTCAGAGCTTTAGGGCTCGTAGGAGACACTGCCGAAAGACCCTACACACGGTCTCAAGCACGGGCCGCATTGGCGAAGTCCAATACGCAGCCCCAGCCAAAGGGGAAACCCAAGGCGAAAGGAGTCTACAAGTCAAGACGAGGGAAAGAGAATATTCCCCCGAGCTCGCCTACCACTGCGGTGGAGGAAGTTGGTCAATCGCCCGGGCCTGACGAGGAGGTGGCGATGCCTGAAGTATTCGACCCCAACGATCATCCTGAACTAAAAGACTTGTTAGTTGAAGGAGGTCCTGATAGGGACGAATTCAGTAAAGGCCAACGGGAGTGCCCATCTCTGGAAGGCCTAAGGAGACAGGCCTGCTCCCAGCTTGAGGGTGAACCTCCTGGGAAGCATAGGATTTATTGGGAAGGTGGACTCCTGTATAGTGAGCCCACAGAGTCTACAGAAGGAGACCATAGGAGGTTGGTGGTTCCCCTTGCTGTTAGGCCCTTCCTCCTGCAGTTGGCGCATGAAGTTCCCCTTGCTGGTCACCTTGGTATGAAGAGGACCAAGCAAAGGTTATCCATGCACTTCTACTGGCCCAAGATGGGGGTGCAAGTAGAAAGTCACTGCAGGAGTTGTGCCTCCTGCCAGTTGTCTGGTAAGGTTGGCGCGACAATCCAAGCTCCGTTGGTACCGCTACCAGTTGTGGGGGTTCCATTTGAAAGGGTAGGGATCGACATCGTTGGTCCCCTTGACCCGCAAACATCCTCGGGCAATAGGTTTATCCTGGTGCTGGTCGACCATGCAACCAGGTATCCTGAGGCCATCCCATTGAAAACTGTAACTGCCAAGTCAGTTGCAAAAGCTTACTCGGCATATTTACTAGGGTTGGCTTCCCTAAAGAAGTTGTGTCAGATCGTGGCAGCAACTTTATGTCGAAGTATATGCAGGCTATGTGGAAAGAATGTGGGGTCACCTACAAGTTCTCTTCTGCATACCACCCCCAGACCAATGGTCTGGTGGAACGTTTCAACAGAACGTTAAAGAGCATGATTGGGGCTCTGGAGGAGCCCCAGAGAAGAAAATGGGATCTTCTTTTACCATGCCTACTGTTTGCCTACCGAGAGGTACCACAGGAGGGTGTTGGCTTCAGCCCCTTCGAACTTCTGTTCGGTCATCCCGTACGGGGACCCTTTGCCATCGTCAAAGAGGGATGGGAGATGCCCACTCCCCCTGTTACTACCAATGTAGTTGATTATGTGCTAGGGCTCAGAAAACGGATGGTACTTCTGATGGGCTTGGCTAGTGATAAATTGAAGGCAGGGCAAGCGCTGGTGAAACATTGGTACGACCAGAAAGCTTCCCTCATCAACTTTACACCTGGTCAGCAAGTCCTGATCATGAATCCAATAAGGCCTCGAGCTTTACAGGACAAATGGTCAGGCCCTTACACAGTGGTGGAGCCCCTGGGTGAGGTAAACTATTTAGTGGACCTTGGAAGGCCTGGACAGGCTCCAAAAGTGTTCCACGTGAATAGGCTGAAGGCTTTCGTCCCAAGAGTCGAAATCGCAGCACTGCTACTGGCGTCAGACGTTGAGGAAGAGGAGTCAGAACCTCTCCCCGACCTGTTCCACAGCGGTCCTTCAGATAGCTCCATTGAGGGTGTCCGAGTGGCCCCTCACCTGACCTCTGATCAGCAGGCGGAGGTGAAAAGTTTGCTTAGGCAGTTTTCCCCCCTGTTCTCACAGTCGCCTGGTTTGACACCTTGGTGCAAACATAACATTGACACAGGAGACAGTGTACCTACCAAAAGTAGGGGATACAGGATGTCAGATAAAGTACGGTCTTATATTAAGACCGAGGTCAACAAGATGTTAGACCTTGGGGTGATTGAACCCTCTAGTAGTACTTGGTCCAGTCCTGTGGTCTTGGTTCCAAAGGCAGGCACTTCTGAATTGAGGTTCTGCGTGGATTACAGGGCTCTGAATGCTGTCACCAAGACAGATGCACACCCCTTGCCTCGAACGGATGAGCTGGTGGATACTTTGGGTGCCTCCAAGTACCTCAGCACGTTTGACCTCACTGCTGGCTATTGGCAAATAGCTTTAGCAGAACATGCCAAGGAGAAGACGGCATTTTCTACTCCAGACGGCCTTTACCAATTCCGGGTAATGCCGTTCGGGTTGAAGAATGCACCTGCCACTTTCCAGAGGCTTGTGAATCATGTGTTGAATGGGTTGGACGAATTCTGTCTTGCATATCTAGACGATATAGCAGTTTTCAGTGCCACCTGGGAAGACCATGTGAAACACCTCAAGATTGTGCTCCAGGCTCTTCAGAAAGCCCACTTGACCATAAAGGCTAGTAAATGCCAGATTGGACAAGGCTCAGTGGTTTACCTTGGACATGAAGTAGGTGGAGGGAGGATACAGCCTCTACCCAGTAAAGTACAAGCAGTACAAGACTGGCCTACCCCCACTACGCAAACCCAAGTGAGAGCCTTCTTAGGACTCACGGGGTATTACCGCAATTTTGTGGCAGACTATGGCACCATAGCTGCTCCTCTGACTGCCCTCACAACTCCGAAGAAACCCAAGAAGGTAACTTGGACCGACGAGTGTGAGAAGGCCTTCAATGGCTTAAAAGACTCCTTGTGCCAGGCCCCTGTGCTCAGGGCCCCTGATTATCAAAGACCTTTTATCGTGCAGACGGATGCCTCTGACACTGGGATAGGAGCTGTACTATCACAAGTAGATGAGAAGGGTAAGGAACACCCTATCGGTTTTATTAGTCGCCAGCTTAAGGACAGAGAGCTCAGATGGTCCACGGTAGAGAAAGAATGTTTCTCTGTTGTGTGGGCCCTAAGGAAGCTGAGGCCCTACCTCTATGGGACCCACTTCACTGTGCAGACTGACCATAAGCCGTTAAAGTGGCTAATGAACATGAAGGGGGAGAATCCAAAGTTGCTTAGGTGGTCCATAAGTCTACAAGGCTTCGACTTCACTATTGAGCATAGGCCAGGTGTCCAACATAGCAATGCTGATGGGTTGTCCAGAATGTTTTACCGACCTGAACAAGAGACTCATCCAGGGGTGGATTAGTTCCCCCTGTCCATAGTCTGGGAGGGGCGAGTGTTAGGAAAGATTTCGTAATTGTAGGGAATTTTCCTTCCATGTGGCAACCCCTAAACTTTTTGCTATTGTTTTTAACCTTGTTCTTGACTTTGCCAGAGAAGTACAGCCTTCTGCCGCACTTCTCTGGGCTTTCGCTCCTTTCTTACGGGGAAACTGACATGCCCTTAAGACAGTCAGTACCGGGGAACGCTGTTTCCCGTAGTTTCCTTTATCATGTTGCGGCTTTTGTGCAACATGACACAAGAGGGCACTGTAAGCTAAGTTACAGCTCTCTTGGGTCTCTAGCCTTCTACAGACCCTAGATACTCTTTTAGGATGGTATTTGATCGGTGCAAGTCATTCAGGGACTCGAATGGTGGCAGCGATCGTTTTGTTTATTTTGAGCTCCTTTTGGCGTTCTGAGCACGTTTTTGCCCTGAACCCAAAATGGTGGCCTGGCTCTCCAAAATGGCCAGACCACGAGGCTCCTTTGTCTTGTCCACTGACCGTCTTGCTCCCTTCACCTTCCCCAGGTCGGGCGACCCGGGGCCTTCCTTATTTGGGCATGTACTTTCCCGCGAAACGTGGTTGCTTTCGCGGGCTTCTACATGTCGTTTGTGTGCCTCCAGGGTGTGGGCTGGGATGTCTGGTCCCAATACACATCCTGGGTGCCAGAGAGTCTAGGGTGGTGTGAATGCCTGGGACCACCGTGGTCCGTGATTGGTCCACGTATGGTATGTGTGTTGATGAGCGGATCTCCCATTGGCTCCCCTCCATTTTGGCGCGAAGGGAACCGTGGATAAGAGGGAGCTGGAAACACCACTACCATGTCGATCTCCTGAGTTCTCACGAACGAAGGAATACAGGAGCCAAGTATCCTGCAACCAAGAGGCTGGACCGAGGAATCGCTGGTGACCCGCTGAAGGAATCCTCCTTTGCACTGCTGTCGTCCTGTGAAACCCTTTCCTCCTTGGATCGAACCAGAAGGCCTGTACTGGTGCTTCGACCTTTGGAATAGCAGGAACAGCTATTCCTGGCGACTTCATCATCTCCTGCCAAGTAAGCCTTCGGAAGTGTCTCTGGGCCATCCAGTTGACTGACCAGCTTACAAGGGAGTCCTGCTCTGTAACTGCCGCCAGGTTGTGTTGTATTTCGAGTCCTTGTCCCTCTCCCACGCTTCGTACACTTGGCGTTCCCAAGTCTGAAGGGAGGAGTGTACATTTGGCTTGAATACACACGGCCGCTCCGTTGTCCTGCTGCGGCAACAAAACTGTGCTGGTTTCGTCGATTGGGACGCCTTTTTGCTCTACACGACTACGAGGCGTTCCCTGCTCTTCTGAACCCGCCAGCTGCTGAAACTAACGTGGAGAAGCCTGGGTCTGCTTGCTTCGGGGACCGGTGAGTAGTTTAGCTAGGATCTGGTCGCCCTCCTGCAGTATCCCATTGCTTTTCCCTGCTGTGTAAAACAGCACCCTTTTCGCCCGTACTCGCGCTCTGCTTCTGCCCGCTGTGGAGGCTGCGCTTGAGTTGCGGAACCTGTTCTCCTTCTGCTGTGCACTAACCCGAACTGCCTGACTTCCTCCGAAGAGCTTCCCCTTTTGCCCGTTGGCACCGGCGTGGCACGTACTTTGAGCACAAGGCTCCACTCTTCGCAGGGCTCGGACTTCCATCTAGTTAGGTGCCTCTAAAGGCGAACTGAGTCTAAAGCGTTATCGCACTGCCTGTTTTCCTTTCCTTTCAGGTGGACTACATATTTCGTGCTTTAAACGCTTGCGACTGTGTATTTGTATATATATTGTGTTGATTTGGTATGTGTTGGCTTAATACTGTGTTATTGTGATTTTCTCGCTACGGTCGTTGTTTTAAAGGCCTTAAAATAAATGTGTTTATATTTTTGATATAACACCTGTTTGGAGTAGTTTGTAAGCGCTCTTGCTTTGTGTGCTCATTGCGGGCTTTCAGTCACCCTCACCCCTCTTGAGACCTAGTCTTGACTGCCGCGATCGCTACCTTGATTGGTCTGGCTTGTCCAGAGGTTACCCTGTTCCAAGTAATTAGGTTGGCCTTCTGAACTTCTGCGCCACCAGGACAGAGTTCAGAAATCCGTCTTAACAGTGATATCCATCTCCTTCCCATTCCAATCCTGAGACCCTTCTGATAGCATGAGATGTGATATCTCAATGCTTCTAATACCAAACCTGAGATCCTTCCGATAGCATGAGATGTGATATCTCAATGCTTCTAATACCAAACCTGAGATCCTTCCTATAACATGAGATGTGATATCCAAATCCTTTCCCTTCCAATTCTGAGACCCTCCCTTTAACATGAGATGTGATATCCAACTCCTTCCCATTCCAACCTGAGACCCTTCCTATAGCATGAGATGTGATATCTCAATGCCTCTAATACCAAACCTGAGATCCTTCCTCTAACATGAAATGTGATATCCAACTCCTTCCCTTTCCAAACCTGAGAGCCTATCTATAGCATGAGATGTGATATCCAAGTCCTTCCCATTCCAATCCTGAGACACTTCCGATAGCATGAGATGTGATATCTCAATGCTTCTAATATCAAAACGGAAACCCTCCCTATAGCATGATATGTGATATCTAAGTCCTTCCCATTCCAATCCTGAGACCCTTCCTATAGCATGAGATGTGATATCTCAATGCTTCTAATACCAAACCTGAGATCCTTCCGATAGCATGAGATCGGATATCCAACTCCTTCCCATTCCAATCCTGAGACACTTCCGAAAGCAGAGATGTGATATCTCAATGGTTATACCAGACCTTAGACCCTTCCTATAACATGAGATCGGATATCCAACTCCTTCCCGTTCCAAACCTGAGACCCTTCCTTTAGCATGAGATGTGATATCCAGCTCCTTCCCATTCCAATCCTGAGACACTTCCTATAGCATGAGATGTGATATCTCAATGCTTCTACCAAACCTGAGACCCTTCCTTTAGCATGAGATGTGATATCCAGCTCCTTCCCATTCCAATCCTGAGACCCTTCCTATAGCATGAGATGTGATATCTCAATACTTCTAATACCAAACCTGAGATCCTTCCGATAACATGAGATGTGATATCCAAATCCTTCCCCTTCCAAACCTGAGACCCTCCCTTTAGCATGAGATGTGATATCCATCTCCTTCCCATTCCAATCCTGAGACCCTTCTGATAGCATGAGATGTGATATCTCAATGCTTCTAATACCAAACCTGAGATCCTTCCGATAGCATGAGATGTGATATCTCAATGCTTCTAATACCAAACCTGAGACCCTTTCTATAACGAGATGGGATATCCAACTCCTTCCCATTCCAATCCTGAGACCCTTCCGATAGCAGAGATGTGATATCTCAATGCTTATACCAAACCTGAGACCCTTCCTATAGCATGAGATGTGCTATCCAACTCCTTCCCATTCCAATCCTGAGACCCTCCCTTTAGCATGAGATGTGATATCCAACTCCTTCCCATTCCAATCCTGATACCCTTCTGATAGCATGAGATGTGATATCTCAATGCCTCTAATACCAAACCTGAGATCCTACCTCTAACATGAAAAGTGATATCCAACTCCTTCCCTTTCCAAACCTGAGAGCCTTCCTACAGCATGAGATGTGATATCCAAGTCCTTCCCATTCCAATCCTGAGACCCTTCCTATAACATGAGATGTGACATCCAACTCTTTCCCATTCCAACCTGAGACCCTTCCTATAGCATGAGATGGGATATCCAACTCCTTCCAAATCCAATCCTGATACCCTTCCGATAGCATGAGATGTGATATGCCAATGCTTCTACAAAACCTGAGACCCATACCATGGCATGATGTGATATCAAACTCCCGTCCTATACCATGAGACTTGATATCTCAATGCTTCTAATACCAAACCTGAGACCGGTCCAATAACATGAGATGTGATATCCAAATCCTTCCCCTTCCAAACCTGAGACCCTTCCTTTAGCATGAGATGTGATATCCAAATCCTTCCCATTCCAATCCTTAAACCCTTCCTATAGCATGAGATGTGATATCTCAATGTTTCTAATAAAAAACCTGAGACCCTTCCTATAGCAAGAGATTTGATGTCCAAATCCTTCCCATTCCAAACTGAGACCCTTCCTATAGCATGAGAAGGGATATCCAACTCCTTCCCATTCCAATCCTGAGACGCTTCCTATACCATGAGATGTGATATCTCAATGCTTCTAATAAAAAACCTGAGACCCTTCCTATAGCAAGAGATGTGATATCCAAATCCTTCCCATTCCAATCCTGAGATCCTTCCTATAACATGAGATGTGATATCCAACTCCTTCCCATTCCAATCCTGAGACCCTTCTTATAGCATGAGATGTGATATCCAACTCCTTCCCATTCCAATCCTGAGACCCTTCCTATAGCATGAGATGTGATATCTCAATGCTTCTACCAAACCTGAGACCCTTCCTATAGCATGAGATGTGATATCTCAATGCTTCTAATACCAAACCTGAGACCCTTCCTATAGCATGAGAAGGGATATCCAACTCCTTCCCATTCCAATCCTGAGACCCTTCCTATAGCAAGAGATGTGATATCTCAATGCTTGTACCAAACCTGAGACCCTTCCTATAGCATGAGATGTGATATCTCAATGCTTCTACCAAACCTGAGACCCTTCCTATAGCATGAGATGTGATATCCAACTCCTTCCCATTCCAATCCTGAGACCCTTCCTATAACATGAGATGTGATATCCAATTCCTTCCCATTCCAAACCTGAGACCCTTCCTATTGGATGAGATGTGATAACCAACTCCTTCCCATTCCAATCCTGAGACCCTTCCTATACCATGAGATGTGATATCTCTATGCTTCTAATACCAAACCTGAGATCCTTCCTATAACATGAGATGTGTATCCAACTCCTTCCCATTCCAATCCTGAGACCCTTCCTATACCATGAGATGTGATATCTCAATGCTTCTAATACCAAACCTGAGATCCTTCCGATAGCATGAGATGTGATATCTCAATGCTTCTAATACCAAACCTGAGACCCTTCCTATAACGAGATGGGATATCCAACTCCTTCCCATTCCAATCCTGAGACCCTTCCGATAGCAGAGATGTGATATCTCAATGCTTATACCAAACCTGAGACCCTTCCTATAGCATGAGATGTGCTATCCAACTCCTTCCCATTCCAATCCTGAGACCCTCCCTTTAGCATGAGATGTGATATCCAACTCCTTCCCATTCCAATCCTGATACCCTTCTGATAGCATGAGATGTGATATCTCAATGCCTCTAATACCAAACCTGAGATCCTACCTCTAACATGAAAAGTGATATCCAACTCCTTCCCTTTCCAAACCTGAGAGCCTTCCTACAGCATGAGATGTGATATCCAAGTCCTTCCCATTCCAATCCTGAGACCCTTCCTATAACATGAGATGTGACATCCAACTCTTTCCCATTCCAACCTGAGACCCTTCCTATAGCATGAGATGGGATATCCAACTCCTTCCAAATCCAATCCTGATACCCTTCCGATAGCATGAGATGTGATATGCCAATGCTTCTACAAAACCTGAGACCCATACCATGGCATGATGTGATATCAAACTCCCGTCCTATACCATGAGACTTGATATCTCAATGCTTCTAATACCAAACCTGAGACCGGTCCAATAACATGAGATGTGATATCCAAATCCTTCCCCTTCCAAACCTGAGACCCTTCCTTTAGCATGAGATGTGATATCCAAATCCTTCCCATTCCAATCCTTAAACCCTTCCTATAGCATGAGATGTGATATCTCAATGTTTCTAATAAAAAACCTGAGACCCTTCCTATAGCAAGAGATTTTAAATCCAAATCCTTCCCATTCCAAACTGAGACCCTTCCTATAGCATGAGAAGGGATATCCAACTCCTTCCCATTCCAATCCTGAGACGCTTCCTATACCATGAGATGTGATATCTCAATGCTTCTAATAAAAAACCTGAGACCCTTCCTATAGCAAGAGATGTGATATCCAAATCCTTCCCATTCCAATCCTGAGATCCTTCCTATAACATGAGATGTGATATCCAATTCCTTCCTGTTAGGAAAGATTTCGTTATTGTAGGGAATTTTCCTTCCATGTGGCAACCCCTAAACTTTTTGCTATTGTTTTTAACCTTGTTCTTGACTTTGCCAGGGAAGTACAGCCTTCTGCCGCACTTCCCTGGGCTTTCGCTCCTTTCTTACGGGGAAACTGACATGCCCTTATGACAGTCAGTACCGGGGAACGTTGTTTCCCGTAGTTTCTTCTATCGTGTCGCAGCTTTAGTGCAACACGACACAAGAGGGCACAGTAAGCTAAGTTACAGCTCTCTTGGGTCTCTAGCCTTCTACAGGCCCTAGATACTCTTTTAGGATGGTATTTGATCGGTGCAAGTCATTCAGGGACTGGAATGGTGGCAGCGATCGTTTTGTATATTTTGAGCTCCTTTTGCCGTTCTGAGCACGTTTTTGCACTGAACCCAAAATGGTGGCCTGGCTCCCCAAAATGGCCAGACCACCAGGCTCCTTTGTCCTGTCCACTGTCCGTCTTGCTCCCTTCACCTTCCCCAGGTCCAGCGACCCGGGGCCTTCCTTATTTGGGCATGTACTTTCCCGCGAAACGTGGTTGCTTTCGCGGGCTTCTACATGCCGTTTGTGTGCCTCCAGGGTGTGGGCTGGGATGTCTGGTCCCAATACACATCCTGGGTGCCAGAGAGTCTAGGTTGGTGTGAATGCCTGGGACCACCGTGGTCCGTGATTGGTCCACGTATGGTATGTGTTTTGATGAGCGGATCTCCCATTGGTTCCTCTCCGTTTTGGCGCGAAGGGAACCGTGGATAAGAGGGGGCTGGAAACACCACTACCATGTCGATCTCCTGAGTTCTCACGAACGAAGGAATACAGGAGCCAAGTATCCTGCAACCAAGAGGCTGGACCGAGGAATCGCTGGTGACCCGCTGAAGGAATCCTCCTTTGCACTGCTGTCGTCCTGAGAGCCCCTGTCCTCCTTTGATCGAACCAGAAGGCCTGTACTGGTGCTTCGACCTTTGGAATAGCAGGAACAGCTATTCCCGGCATCTACATCATCTCCTGCCAAGTAAGCCTTCGGAAGCGTCTCTGGGCCATCCAGTTGACTGACCAGCTTACAAGGGAGCCTTGCTCTGTAACCGCCGCCAGGTTGTGCCGTATCTCGAGTCCTTGTCACTCTCCCACGCTTCGTGCCCTTGGCGTTCCCAGGTCTGAAGGGAGGAGGGTACTTTTGACTCAGATACGCACGGCCGCTCCGTTGTCCTGCTGCGGCAACAAACTGTGCCGGTTTCGTCGATTGGGACGTCTTTTTGATCTACACGACTACAAAGCATTCCCTGCTCTTCTGAACCTGCCAGCTGCTGAAACTAACGCGGAGGAGCCTGGGACTGCTTGCTTCGGGGACCGGTGAGTAGTATATCTAGGATCTGGTCGCCCTCCTGCAGTAACCCATTGCTTTTCCCCGCTGTGTAAAACAGCACCCTTTTGGCCCGTACTCGCGCTCTGCTTCTGCCCGCTGTGGAGGCTGCGCTTGAGTTGCGGACCCTGTTCTTCTTCTGCTGTGCACTAATCCGAACTGCCTGACTTCCTCCGAAGAGCTTCCCCTTTTGCCCGTTGGCACCAGCGTGTGCAGGTACTTTGAGCACAAGGCTCCACTCTTCGCAGGGCTCGGACTTCCATCTAGTTAGGTGCCTATGAAGGCGAACTAAGTCTAAAGCATTATTGCACTGCCTGTTTTCCTTCCCTTTCAGGTGGACTACATATTTCGTGCTTTAAACGCTTGCGACTGTGTATTTGTATATATATTGTGTTGATTTGGTATGTGTTGGCTTAATACTGTGTTATTGTGATTTTCTCGCTACGGTCGTTGTTTTAAAGGCCTTAAAATAAATGTGTTTATATTTTTGATATAACACCTGTTTGGAGTAGTTTGTAAGCGCTCTTGCTTTGTGTGCTCACTGCGGGCTTTCAGTCACCCTCACCCCTCTTGAGACCTAGTCTTGACCGCCGCGATCGCTACCTTGATTGGTCTGGCTTGTCCAGAGGTTACCCTGTTCCAAGTAATTAGGTTGGCCTTCTGAACTTCTGCGCCACCAGGACAGAGTTCAGAAATCCGTCTTAACAAATTGGTGTACAGCGGTGGGATACGACTGGAGGTATCCGGTGTTGCGCACGGGCTAGGGCATTTCGGGTTATTCCAAACAGTACACGTAGTGAATTGTTATAGTATAACTTTAAAAAGGCCATAGTCCTATCACACAGTATGGAAACAAGTACGTTGTTAACTTTAAATGCTTCCAAATCAGAAACGCTGAAAAAGATGTGTGCGGAGAGAGGTGTTTCCTCTCAAGGCACGAAATTGGAAATGATCCAAAGAATTGTGGCATGGCAAGAAGCGCAGCTTGATGCTATTACTTCTGAGGACAGTGCGGAAGGTGGTGGGGCTGCTCTCACTGGCAGAACCGACGGTTCTGCCGCCGCACTGTTCCACCGCGACCACGAGGACAGGGAGGACGAGATGTCTAGTGTTTCCTCTGCCAGTGCTGATGGGGAGGCTAGGCTTGAATTCAAGAAGCAAGAGCTGCGGTTTAGGCATCAGGAGCTTGAATTCAGCATAGCCAAACTGAAAATCGAACAGGCAGAAAAACAAAAAGACAGGGATCACCAGTTGGAACTGGCCAAGCTTCAGGTTGCAAATGGGTCCACGGGTCCTGGACATGGGTCTGGGGCCTCCTCTCATCCACGGTTTCCAAAAGATCTGCTCAGTGTGTATGAGGAACGGAATGACATTATGGACTGGCTGAATGCGTTTGAGTATGCATGCGAAGTTCAGAAAGTTGACAATGCTGACAAGATTGCGTGGTTGCTCAGTAGACTGCCCCATTCTGGCTGTAGTGCCATTATGGAGATGTCGAAGGCTGAGCGAGCTGATTTCGCAATGTTGAAGCAGACTCTCATTTTAAAGTTTGGGAAGACTCCGGCCCAATATTTAAAGCGTTTTCGAGAGTATAAGAAAAAGGAAGGTGGTACTTGGGTATCTTATGTCACTGAATCTTTGAAAAACTTAACTGGCTGGGTCGAAGGCTATAAGGTTTCTACCTTCGCCGGCATGATAAATCTTGTCATGCTGGAACACATTTTTGCTTCTTCTTCCCCGGAGCTTAAGCAGCACTTGGCCGATTTGAAGGAGATAGATCCTAAGAAGCTGGCCATGGCCGCCGACTTATGGGTGTCACATCGAGTGTCCCATAAGGACAAAACTCATCCTGGTAAGCAGGAGGAAGGGAAAAAGTCCAAAGATATGGAGGGTGGAGAATCTGCTAAATCTTCTTCCCAAAAGGGCCACAAAAAGAAAAACAAGGGTAAGACACAAGAGAACTCACAGGGTAGTGGAGGTCCGCCTCCGAAACAGAACTCTGGTTACAATAAGCCTCCCTATGTAAACAGACCCATTGGATCTTGTTTTGCTTGTGGAGCAACTGACCATGTGAAGGGGGATCCCCGTTGTAAGGTTAGACCTTTGGGGGTCCACTCCGCTAATCTGGCCTTCTCCTCCTACGAGGAAGAAGAGATTACAGGAGCATCCTTCTCCTCAGACTCATTTCCCAGCGGAATAGAGGCTGAGGTAGTTTTAGTGTCCCTGGGTTCCTGGGAGCCTAAAGTCGCAGAGGCGTATGCTAGGATTCCGGATAATACCAAGCACTACTTTAAAGACAGTGTGCTGATCAATGGAGTAGACACTCCAGCTCTTAGGGATAGTGGGTGCAGTCGCACTGTAGTGGATTCTACCTTGGTAGACTCAGAGGAAGTTGCCAGAGCTACTCTGATGCCCACTAAGTTGGCTGACGGCCCCCTCCGCATGTTTCCCGTGATCCCTGTTAATCTTACTTTAAATGGTACAGCAGTCAGGATTCCAGTGAGCATTCAGAGAAACGTCCCGGGAAAGGTCTTGTTAGGTAATGATCTCAGAGCTTTAGGGCTCGTAGGAGACACTGCCGAACGACCCTACACACGGTCTCAAGCACGGGCAGCATTGGCCAAGCCCAATACGCCGCCCCAGCCGAAGGGGAAACCCAAGGCGAAAGGAGTCAACAAGTCACGACGAGGGAAAGAAAATATTCCCCCGAGCTCGCCTACCACTGCGGTGGAGGAAGTTGGTCGATCGCCCGAGCCTGACGAGGAAGTGGCGATGCCTGAAGTATTCGACCCCAACGATCATCCTGAACTAAACGACTTGTTAGTTGAAGGAGGTCCTGATAGGGACGAATTCAGTAAAGGCCAACGTGAGTGCCCATCTCTGGAAGGCCTAAGGAGACAGGCCTGCTCCCAGCTTGAGGGTGAACCTCATGGGACGCATAGGATTTATTGGGAAGGTGGACTCCTGTATAGTGAGCCCACAGAGTCTACAGAAGGAGACCATAGGAGGTTGGTGGTTCCCCTTGCTGTTAGGCCCTTCCTCCTGCAGTTGGCGCATGAAGTTCCCCTTGCTGGTCACCTTGGTATGAAGAGGACCAAGCAAAGGTTATCCATGCACTTCTACTGGCCCAAGATGGGGGTGCAAGTAGAAAGTCACTGCAGGAGTTGTGCCTCCTGCCAGTTGTCTGGTAAGGTTGGCGCGACAATCCAAGCTCCGTTGGTACCGCTCTCAGTTGTGGGGGTACCATTTGAAAGGGTAGGGATCGACATCGTTGGTCCCCTTGACCCGCAAACATCCTCGGGCAATAGGTTTATCCTGGTGCTGGTCGACCATGCAACCAGGTATCCTGAGGCCATCCCATTAAAAACTGTAACTGCCAAGTCAGTTGCAAAAGCTTTACTCGGCATATTTACTAGGGTTGGCTTCCCTAAAGAAGTTGTGTCAGATCGTGGCAGCAACTTTATGTCGAAGTATATGCAGGCTATGTGGAAAGAATGTGGGGTCACCTACAAGTTCTCTTCTGCATACCACCCCCAGACCAATGGTCTGGTGGAACGCTTCAACAGAACGTTAAAGAGCATGATTGGGGCTCTGGAGGAGCCCCAGAGAAGAAAATGGGATCTTCTTTTACCATGTTTGCTGTTTGCCTACCGAGAGGTACCACAGGAGGGTGTTGGCTTCAGCCCCTTCGAACTTCTGTTCGGTCATCCCGTACGGGGACCCTTAGCCATCGTCAAAGAGGGATGGGAGATGCCCACTCCCCCTGTTACTACCAATGTAGTTGATTATGTGCTGGGGCTCAGAAAACGGATGGTACTTCTGATGGGCTTGGCTAGTGATAAGTTGAAGGCAGGGCAAGCGCTGGTGAAACATTGGTACGACCAGAAAGCTTCCCTCATCAACTTTACACCTGGTCAGCAAGTCCTGATCATGAATCCTATAAGGCCTCGAGCTTTACAGGACAAATGGTCAGGCCCTTACACAGTGGTGGAGCCCCTGGGTGAGGTGAACTATTTAGTGGACCTTGGAAGGCCTGGACAGGCTCCAAAAGTGTTCCACGTGAATAGGCTGAAGGCTTTCGTCCCAAGAGTCGAAATCGCAGCACTGCTACTGGCTTCAGACGTTGAGGAAGAGGAGTCTGAACCTCTCCCCGACCTGTTCCAAGGCGGTCCTTCAGATAGCTCCTTTGAGGGTGTCCGTGTGGCCCCTCACCTGACTTCTGATCAGCAGGCTGAGGTGAAAAGTTTGCTTCGGCAGTTTTCCCCCCTGTTTTCACAGTCGCCTGGTTTGACACCTTGGTGCAAACATAACATTGACACAGGAGACAGTGTACCTACCAAAAGTAGGGGATACAGGATGTCGGATAAAGTACGGTCTTATATTAAGACCGAGGTCAACAAAATGTTAGACCTTGGGGTGATTGAACCCTCTAGTAGTCCTTGGTCCAGCCCTGTGGTTTTGGTTCCAAAGGCAGGCACTTCTGAATTGAGGTTCTGCGTGGACTACAGGGCTCTGAATGCTGTCACCAAGACAGATGCACACCCCTTGCCTCGAACAGATGAGCTGGTGGATACTTTGGGTGCCTCCAAGTACCTCAGCACGTTTGACCTTACTGCTGGCTATTGGCAAATAGCGTTAGCAGAACATGCTAAGGAGAAGACAGCATTTTCTACTCCAGACAGCCTTTACCAATTCCGGGTAATGCCGTTCGGGTTGAAGAATGCACCTGCCACTTTCCAGAGGCTTGTGAATCATGTGTTGAATGGGTTGGACGAATTCTGTCTTGCATATCTGGACGATATAGCAGTTTTCAGTGCCACCTGGGAAGACCATGTGAAACACCTCGGGATTGTGCTCCAGTGTCACGCTTTCTCCCGCACACCCTCTCCCTGCTCCCTCCGCACGCCCGGTCCCTGCCAAATACCAACAGGGGATCCCGTTTATGCACTCTGGCAGTCGGAGACTGCATCTTACCCGCCATACCAGGACACTGTTTGGACCAGGGGTTTACCGGCCATCCCAGCGCTGGAAAGCACAATGGAGACTTCCACTGACAGCCCGTAACAATCCACATCGTTTGCAACGATCCCCGCGTCACGTGAGAGGGCCAACACGATCACGCATCACGTGAGGGGGCGAGCACTGCCAGGAGTCACGTGGCAACACCGTTTCCGCATCACGTGACACGCATCACGTGATTTTCTCTCCTCAAGGATTCAAAAAGCGGCCAGGAACACGGAAGCGTTGCTTCACAGCTGAACTCATTCAGTACTGTACGGCTCTTGTTCCTTGAACCTTGCTCCTACGAACTGTGTACGACCTCGGATTTTGTCTACTGGATTGCTTCTGTCTAAACCCTCGGCATTGGTGAACTTTGGCTTGAACTCTGTCACGACCTCGGATTTGTCTACTGGATTGATTTGTCTACTCCTCTGGCACCTTTGAAACTTGGCTTTACACGACCTCGGACTTGGATTTTGGATTGCCTCACGGATTTCGTTGTGTTTTGGTATTCTTGGCCACCGGCCTCTGCAAGGCGTTCGCCTGGCTGCATAACCTGGATTGCCTCAAACCCCAGTGTGCGCCCTTCCACAGAGTCTCGCACACCAAGCCCCGTCCAGGGCCCCACTATCCATCGGGGTGTCATTTTCTATACACTAGGTAAGCGTTGCTCTTTTCCTTGCTGGGTATTTATATTACAACACGCACATTGCTTGAATATCACTTATTGCCTTGCAGTGCTCCAAGGGTCCTTCTGGCTGTTCCCGGTTCCAGACCTGACGGTTCACAAAAAACCTGTGGCCTCAAAGACTGCACAGACACTGAACTTCACGCTGTCTGTGTGGTACTTGGGGACGGAGGCTTACTAATCTACACGACCATCAAGACCAACTACGTAACAGACTGTGAAGCCTGTTTGGTCGTGCTGATTATGGAAGCCTCCGCCGGGGACCCTGTGACCGCTCTAATGCAGGCTGTCGCGGCCCTTAGGACCGACATGGCCGCCGCAACCACTGCCATTCACCATCGTCTCGACGCCCTACAAAGTGCACGCCAACCTTTGCCTGTTGACGCTGTGTTCGGGGATCCCGACCCTCCGCTCCAGCCTAACCCTACTCTGCCTTCTACTCCCATGCCTGTTCTACTTCCAACCCCTCTTCCCCTGGCGGCTCCAGAACGCTACCAAGGCGATCCCCGCAAATACCGCACATTTATCAACCAATGCAAACTACATTTTCTGTGCAGACCCCAGGCCTTCCCCGACTCCGTTACCAAGGCCGCTTTTCTTCTGTCCCACTTATCCGGTGTAGCCGCTACTTGGGCAAATCCGTTCCTAGAAAACGACCATCCAGCTTTGTATGATTTCGAGCTACTAGTGTCCGAGATGGCGAAGGTGTTCGATACCCGATATAAAGCCCAATCACGAGACCTGGAACTCCTTGAACTGTCACAGGGCAAGCTTTCTCTGATTGAGTACATCACTCGTTTCAACCAGCTTGCAGCCGAAACGTCCTGGCCAGAGCAGAAAAAAGCAATTGTCTATTATCGAGGGTTATGCAACCCCATGAAAGACGCCCTCGCGGTGGTTCCATCCCTTCCTTCGGTTTTCTCTGATCTTGTTGATCTCACTCTCCAGGTGGACGCTCGCAGAACCGAGCGTAAAGCAGAGTCGTTTGTTTCTGGCCAGCTCTCTCCCGCTTCAACTGCCACTGGTGGTGAACCTATGCAAATCGGTGGCATCCGTAGTCCCATAACCTCAGTTGAGCGGGAACGCAGGAGAACCAGTAATGCCTGTTTTTACTGTGGGACTAGTGGGCATTATGTGAGAGAATGTCCCCGCCGGCCAAAAAACAAACCTCTGGGTTTTCCGAAGGCTCGCCCTTGAGATCGGGGGTACCGGCGAGCCCTTCATTGACCCCCACTGGACCCGTATTTGGCCCTATTAGACCCATAGTAGTACAGGCACTGCTGAAACCCTCTAGGGAGGTCATGCATGCCGTACGCATCGTGATTGACTCAGGGGCCACGGGCTGTTTTCTTGACATCACTTTAGCCCAGCATCTCAATCTGCCCCTAGTTCAGAAAGAACATCCTGAGCCTGTACAAGCGGTTGACGGCACCTCCCTGTCGTCTGGTCCAATCAAACAGCAGACTGCCCCTCTAGAAGTGGTAATTCAGGACACCCATAAAGAAACCATGTCTTTCGACCTTATCACCACGCCCCAGTTTGGTATCATACTGGGCATACCCTGGTTAAGACAACACAACCCCTTGATCAATTGGGGCACTGGGCAGGTAACGTTTGAATCAGATGTATGTCAGCATTTCTGCTTAACAGAACCCGAGAGACTCACCTCTCCCGCCGCTATTCTTGGCGCCATGGTCTCTTCCCGAATTGAGGATGTTGATCCACCCACACCTACACATACCGTGGGGGCTGTCACAGCTGGTATTCCTGCTGACTACCACGATTATCTGCAAGTGTTTGATAAAGCCACGGCAGAGGGTCTCCCTCCGCATAGGCCTTTTGACTGCCCCATTGACTTGATTCCCGATGCGCCAATACCAAAGGGTAGGATTTACTCATTATCCCATTCCGAAGAAGCCGTTTTGAAGGACTATATACAACAAGCCCTACGGTTAGGCCACATTCGTCCCTCTTGTTCCCCAGCCGCCAGCCCTATCTTTTTTGTGCCCAAAAAAGAGGGTGACCTACAACCATGCATAGACTATAGACGGTTGAATGCCATCACTATAAAGAACAGGTATCCCATCCCGCTTATCTCCACCTTGCTTGATAGACTGACACGTGCGTCCATCTTCACTAAGCTAGATCTAAGGGGGGCATACAACTTGATCCGAATGCGCCATGGAGACGAATGGAAGACGGCGTTCTGCTCCCGACAAGGGTTATATGAGTATACAGTAATGCCTTTCGGGCTGTGTAACGCCCCTGCCACCTTCCAGCGTTTCGTCAACGAAGTCTTCTCTGACATTCTTGATGTCTATGTGGTTGTCTACCTGGATGACATACTGATATTTTCGTCCTCCTTGGAAGAACATGTCATGCATGTCAGAGAAGTCCTATCCCGTCTCAAGAACAATGCTTTATTTGCTAAACCAGAGAAGTGCTTGTTTCACTCAAAGGAGGTGGATTTCCTGGGTTTTCACATCACCCCCGGGGGGCTCTGCATGAATTCATCGAAAGTACGAGCCATCATGGAATGGCCTGCCCCGGTCAATGTTAAACAGCTCCAGTCTTTCCTTGGCTTCGCCAATTTTTACCGACGCTTTATCGCCGGTTTTTCGGCCATTGTTTCTCCCCTCACAGCCTTGACCAGTCCTCTTGTTCCGTTTAATTGGACTCCCGAACACCAAAAGGCATTTGAGGCACTTAAATCTAGGTTTGCCTCGGCTCCGGTCTTACAACACCCAGACCCAGAACTCCCGTTCATCCTAGAAGCAGACGCCTCCTCTTTCGCATTAGGGGCGGTTCTTTCCCAGTCTTGTCCAACTACAGGCCGTCTCCATCCGGTAGCATATCATTCCCGGAAATTCACTCCGGCCGAATCCCACTATACAGTTACCGAAAAGGAACTGTTAGCCATCAAGGACGCCCTCCAGACATGGCGACACCACCTCATTGGGGCAAAACACCAGACGGTGGTATATTCTGATCATAAGAACCTGCAAGATCTAGCAACGCTGAAGTGTACAAACAGCAGGCATGTCCGCTGGCATCTCTTTCTTGCAGCATTTGACTTTGTGGTGAAACATAGGCCGGGTCTCTCCCATGGCAAGGCAGATGCGCTTTCCCGGTCTCCTGGGGGGGAATCATTACCTCTATTTCCCGACACGTTGTTAGAAAAGGGCCACGTCATCTGTGTGTGTACGCCATCCCCTCCTATGCTTACCATCATCAGACACTGGGTTTCCCAACACCCACATGCCTTAAATGAGTGGGATGTTCACTTACAGGAGGGGTTGCCTTTTATTCAAGGGAAGCTATTTCTCCCAACCAGCGATGTACGCAATCAGGCACTCGCTTGGTCTCATGATGCTGCAGTCAACGGGCACCCGGGGCAAAAACGCACTCTAGAACTCCTACAGCGGTGGTGCTGGTGGCCTTCAATGAGGAGAGACATAGAGAACTACGTCAACACTTGTTCAATATGCGCTCAGTGCAAGTCGTCTAGGGGACGGCCTCTGGGGCTGCTCCAACCACTACCAGTCCCGCCCAGGCCCTGGCACACGGTCTCTATGGACCTTATCACTGACCTACCCCGCAGACGAGGTTACGACACGATCTGGGTTATCGTTGACTCTTACACAAAAATGGCCCGCTTCATACCTTGTACGGGAATACCCTCAGCACCCACATTGGCCCGTTTGTTCTTTCAGTCCGTTTTCTGTCTGTTTGGTCTCCCGCAGGTCATTGTTTCGGACCGAGGGTCCCAGTTCACGTCTCGTTTCTGGCGTGCCCTCACGGGCCTCTTGGGTATCGATTCCCGCTTCTCCTCTGCCTATCATCCAGAAAGTGATGGGCAGACCGAGAGAGTGAACCAGGCCCTAGAACAGTATCTGCGCTGTCTTACCCTCCAGTACCAGGATTCCTGGTTCAACCTGCTCCACCTAGCTGAGTTCGCCTATAACAATTCTGGGCACTCGTCTACTGGTTTCTCTCCTTTCTATTCCTTGTACGGCCAACATCCTCGTGCCCTTCCCCTTCCTGATTTCCCCTCCGCCACTCCTGCTGCTGACGCCTGCGCTCGTGACCTGGTCGCGATCCATGCCCAAACACTTACCCACTTGCGCGAGGCACAGGCGATGATGAAAACCAAGGCAGATAGGAGGCGGCTGGCGGCTCCTAATTATTGTGTGGGTGACCGGGTTTGGCTCTCGACCCGCCATTTGCATATACCTGGCTGTCGCAAGCTGCTGCCCCGCTTTGTTGGTCCCTACAAAATTGCTAAAGTCCTGAATCCTGTGGCCTTGCGCCTTTCTGTTCCGCCTACCTGGCGGATTCACCCTGTTTTCCACACCTCCCTCCTCAAGCCCTGTCTTGCTCCTACCCGGCTTGGCGCCCCTCCTGCTCCTGTTTCTGTGTCTTCTCCTGACGAGTACGAGGTCAGTGCCATTTTGGGTTCTCGTTTCCTCAGGGGTCGTCTTCAGTATCTCGTGGATTGGGTGGGTTATGGCCCTGAGGACCGCTCCTGGGTCCCTTCCCGGGATGTGCACGCCCCGACCCTGGTTACCCGTTTTCATAGGGACTACCCGTCTAGCCCACGGGGTCGTGGGCCTTTGAGGGGGGGCTCTGTCACGCTTTCTCCCGCACACCCTCTCCCTGCTCCCTCCGCACGCCCGGTCCCTGCCAAATACCAACAGGGGATCCCGTTTATGCACTCTGGCAGTCGGAGACTGCATCTTACCCGCCATACCAGGACACTGTTTGGACCAGGGGTTTACCGGCCATCCCAGCGCTGGAAAGCACAATGGAGACTTCCACTGACAGCCCGTAACAATCCACATCGTTTGCAACGATCCCCGCGTCACGTGAGAGGGCCAACACGATCACGCATCACGTGAGGGGGCGAGCACTGCCAGGAGTCACGTGGCAACACCGTTTCCGCATCACGTGACACGCATCACGTGATTTTCTCTCCTCAAGGATTCAAAAAGCAGCCAGGAACACGGAAGCGTTGCTTCACAGCTGAACTCATTCAGTACTGTACGGCTCTTGTTCCTTGAACCTTGCTCCTACGAACTGTGTACGACCTCGGATTTTGTCTACTGGATTGCTTCTGTCTAAACCCTCGGCATTGGTGAACTTTGGCTTGAACTCTGTCACAACCTCGGATTTGTCTACTGGATTGATTTGTCTACTCCTCTGGCACCTTTGAAACTTGGCTTTACACGACCTCGGACTTGGATTTTGGATTGCCTCACGGATTTCGTTGTGTTTTGGTATTCTTGGCCACCGGCCTCTGCAAGGCGTTCGCCTGGCTGCATAACCTGGATTGCCTCAAACCCCAGTGTGCGCCCTTCCACAGAGTCTCGCACACCAAGCCCCGTCCAGGGCCCCACTATCCATCGGGGTGTCATTTTCTATACACTAGGTAAGCGTTGCTCTTTTCCTTGCTGGGTATTTATATTACAACACGCACATTGCTTGAATATCACTTATTGCCTTGCAGTGCTCCAAGGGTCCTTCTGGCTGTTCCCGGTTCCAGACCTGACGGTTCACAAAAAACCTGTGGCCTCAAAGACTGCACAGACACTGAACTTCACGCTGTCTGTGTGGTACTTGGGGACGGAGGCTTACTAATCTACACGACCATCAAGACCAACTACGTAACATCCAGGCTCTTCAGAAAGCCCACTTGACCATAAAGGCTAGTAAATGCCAGATTGGACAAGGCTCAGTGGTTTACCTTGGACATGAAGTAGGTGGAGGGAGGATACAGCCTCTACCCAGTAAAGTACAAGCAGTACAAGACTGGCCTACCCCCACTACGCAAACCCAAGTGAGGGCCTTCTTAGGACTCACGGGGTATTATCGGAATTTTATGGCAGACTATGGCACCATAGCTGCTCCTCTGACTGCTCTCACAACTCAGAAGAAACCCAAGAAGGTAACTTGGACCGACGAGTGTGAGAAGGCCTTCAATGGCTTAAAAGACTCCTTGTGCCAGGCCCCTGTCCTCAGGGCCCCGGATTATCAAAGAACTTTTATCGTGCAGACGGACGCCTCTGACACTGGGATAGGAGCTGTACTATCACAAGTAGATGAGAAGGGTAAGGAACACCCTATCGGTTTTATTAGTCGCCAGCTTAAGGACAGAGAGCTCAGATGGTCCACGGTAGAGAAAGAATGTTTCTCTGTTGTGTGGGCCCTAAGGAAGCTGAAGCCCTACCTCTATGGGACCCACTTCACTGTGCAAACTGACCATAAGCCGTTAAAGTGGCTAATGAACATGAAGGGGGAGAATCCAAAGTTGCTTAGGTGGTCCATAAGTCTACAAGGCTTCGACTTCACTATTGAGCATAGGCCAGGTGTACAACATAGCAATGCTGATGGGTTGTCCAGAATGTTTAACCGACCTGAACATGAGACTCATCCAGGGGTGGATTAGTTCCCCCTGTCCATAGTCTGGGAGGGGCGAGTGTTAGGAAAGATTTCGTTATTGTAGGGAATTTTCCTTCCATGTGGCAACCCCTAAACTTTTTGCTATTGTTTTTAACCTTGTTCTTGACTTTGCCAGGGAAGTACAGCCTTCTGCCGCACTTCCCTGGGCTTTCGCTCCTTTCTTACGGGGAAACTGACATGCCCTTATGACAGTCAGTACCGGGGAACGTTGTTTCCCGTAGTTTCTTCTATCGTGTCGCAGCTTTAGTGCAACACGACACAAGAGGGCACAGTAAGCTAAGTTACAGCTCTCTTGGGTCTCTAGCCTTCTACAGGCCCTAGATACTCTTTTAGGATGGTCTTTGATCGGTGCAAGTCATTCAGGGACTGGAATGGTGGCAGCGATCGTTTTGTATATTTTGAGCTCCTTTTGCCGTTCTGAGCACGTTTTTGCACTGAACCCAAAATGGTGGCCTGGCTCCCCAAAATGGCCAGACCACGAGGCTCCTTTGTCCTGTCCACTGTCCGTCTTGCTCCCTTCACCTTCCCCAGGTCCAGCGACCCGGGGCCTTCCTTACTTGGGCATGTACTTTCCCGCGAAACGTGGTTGCTTTCGCGGGCTTCTACATGCCGTTTGTGTGCCTCCAGGGTGTGGGCTGGGATGTCTGGTCCCAATACACATCCTGGGTGCCAGAGAGTCTAGGGTGGTGTGAATGCCTGGGACCACCGTGGTCCGTGATTGGTCCACGTATGGTATGTGTTTTGATGAGCGGATCTCCCATTGGTTCCTCTCCGTTTTGGCGCGAAGGGAACCGTGGATAAGAGGGGGCTGGAAACACCACTACCATGTCGATCTCCTGAGTTCTCACGAACGAAGGAATACAGGAGCCAAGTATCCTGCAACCAAGAGGCTGGACCGAGGAATCGCTGGTGACCCGCTGAAGGAATCCTCCTTTGCACTGCTGTCGTCCTGAGAGCCCCTGTCCTCCTTTGATCGAACCAGAAGGCCTGTACTGGTGCTTCGACCTTTGGAATAGCAGGAACAGCTATTCCCGGCATCTACATCATCTCCTGCCAAGTAAGCCTTCGGAAGCGTCTCTGGGCCATCCAGTTGACTGACCAGCTTACAAGGGAGCCTTGCTCTGTAACCGCCGCCAGGTTGTGCCGTATCTCGAGTCCTTGTCACTCTCCCACGCTTCGTGCCCTTGGCGTTCCCAGGTCTGAAGGGAGGAGGGTACTTTTGACTCAGATACGCACGGCCGCTCCGTTGTCCTGCTGCGGCAACAAACTGTGCCGGTTTCGTCGATTGGGACGTCTTTTTGATCTACACGACTACAAAGCATTCCCTGCTCTTCTGAACCTGCCAGCTGCTGAAACTAACGCGGAGGAGCCTGGGACTGCTTGCTTCGGGGACCGGTGAGTAGTATATCTAGGATCTGGTCGCCCTCCTGCAGTAACCCATTGCTTTTCCCCGCTGTGTAAAACAGCACCCTTTTGGCCCGTACTCGCGCTCTGCTTCTGCCCGCTGTGGAGGCTGCGCTTGAGTTGCGGACCCTGTTCTTCTTCTGCTGTGCACTAATCCGAACTGCCTGACTTCCTCCGAAGAGCTTCCCCTTTTGCCCGTTGGCACCAGCGTGTGCAGGTACTTTGAGCACAAGGCTCCACTCTTCGCAGGGCTCGGACTTCCATCTAGTTAGGTGCCTATGAAGGCGAACTAAGTCTAAAGCATTATTGCACTGCCTGTTTTCCTTCCCTTTCAGGTGGACTACATATTTCGTGCTTTAAACGCTTGCGACTGTGTATTTGTATATATATTGTGTTGATTTGGTATGTGTTGGCTTAATACTGTGTTATTGTGATTTTCTCGCTACGGTCGTTGTTTTAAAGGCCTTAAAATAAATGTGTTTATATTTTTGATATAACACCTGTTTGGAGTAGTTTGTAAGCGCTCTTGCTTTGTGTGCTCACTGCGGGCTTTCAGTCACCCTCACCCCTCTTGAGACCTAGTCTTGACCGCCGCGATCGCTACCTTGATTGGTCTGGCTTGTCCAGAGGTTACCCTGTTCCAAGTAATTAGGTTGGCCTTCTGAACTTCTGCGCCACCAGGACAGAGTTCAGAAATCCGTCTTAACAAATTGGTGTACAGCGGTGGGATACGACTGGAGGTATCCGGTGTTGCGCACGGGCTAGGGCATTTCGGGTTATTCCAAACAGTACACGTAGTGAATTGTTATATTATAACTTTAAAAAGGCCAAAGTCCTATCACACAGTATGGAAACAAGTACGTTGTTAACTTTAAATGCTTCCAAATCAGAAACGCTGAAAAAGATGTGTGCGGAGAGAGGTGTTTCCTCTCAAGGCACGAAATTGGAAATGATCCAAAGAATCGTGGCGTGGCAAGAAGCGCAGCTTGATGCTATTACTTCTGAGGACAGTGCGGAAGGTGGTGGGGCTGCTCTCACTGGCAGAACCGACGGTTCTGCCGCCGCACTGTTCCACCGCGACCACGAGGACAGGGAGGACGAGATGTCTAATGTTTCCTCTGCCAGTGCTGATGGGGAGGCTAGGCTTGAATTCAAGAAGCAAGAGCTGCGGTTTAGGCAGCAGGAGCTTGAATTCAGCATAGCCAAACTGAAAATCGAACAGGCAGAAAAACAAAAAGACAGGGATCACCAGTTGGAACTGGCCAAGCTTCAGGTTGCAAATGGGTCCACGGGTCCTGGACATGGGTCTGGGGCCTCCTCTCATCCACGGTTTCCAAAAGATCTGCTCAGTGTGTATGAGGAACGGAATGACATTATGGACTGGCTGAATGCGTTTGAGTATGCATGCGAAGTTCAGAAAGTTGACAATGCTGACAAGATTGCGTGGTTGCTCAGTAGACTGCCCCATTCTGGCTGTAGTGCCATTATGGAGATGTCGAAGGCTGAGCGAGCTGATTTCGCAATGTTGAAGCAGACTCTCATTTTAAAGTTTGGGAAGACTCCGGCCCAATATTTAAAGCGTTTTCGAGAGTATAAGAAAAAGGAAGGTGGTACTTGGGTATCTTATGTCACTGAATCTTTGAAAAACTTAACTGGCTGGGTCGAAGGCTATAAGGTTTCTACCTTCGCCGGCATGATAAATCTTGTCATGCTGGAACACATTTTTGCTTCTTCTTCCCCGGAGCTTAAGCAGCACTTGGCCGATTCGAAGGAGATAGATCCTAAGAAGCTGGCCATGGTCGCCGACTTATGGGTGTCACATCGAGTGTCCCATAAGGACAAAACTCATCCTGGTAAGCAGGAGGAAGGGAAAAAGTCCAAAGATATGGAGGGTGGAGAATCTGCTAAATCTTCTTCCCAAAAGGGCCACAAAAAGAAAAACAAGGGTAAGACACAAGAGAACTCACAGGGTAGTGGAGGTCCGCCTCCGAAACAGAACTCTGGTTACAATAAGCCTCCCTATGTAAACAGACCCATTGGATCTTGTTTTGCTTGTGGAGCAACTGACCATGTGAAGGGGGATCCCCGTTGTAAGGTTAGACCTTTGGGGGTCCACTCCGCTAATCTGGCCTTCTCCTCCTACGAGGAAGAAGAGATTACAGGAGCATCCTTCTCCTCAGACTCATTTCCCAGTGGAATAGAGGCTGAGGTAGTTTTAGTGTCCCTGGGTTCCTGGGAGCCTAAAGTCGCAGAGGCGTATGCTAGGATTCCGGATAATACCAAGCACTACTTTAAAGACAGTGTGCTGATCAATGGAGTAGACACTCCAGCTCTTAGGGATAGTGGGTGCAGTCGCACTGTAGTGGATTCTACCTTGGTAGACTCAGAGGAAGTTGCCAGAGCTACTCTGATGCCCACTAAGTTGGCTGACGGCCCCCTCCGCATGTTTCCCGTGATCCCTGTTAATCTTACTTTAAATGGTACAGCAGTCAGGATTCCAGTGAGCATTCAGAGAAACGTCCCGGGAAAGGTCTTGTTAGGTAATGATCTCAGAGCTTTAGGGCTCGTAGGAGACACTGCCGAATGACCCTACACACGGTCTCAAGCACGGGCAGCATTGGCCAAGCCCAATACGCCGCCCCAGCCGAAGGGGAAACCCAAGGCGAAAGGAGTCAACAAGTCACGACGAGGGAAAGAAAATATTCCCCCGAGCTCGCCTACCACTGCGGTGGAGGAAGTTGGTCGATCGCCCGAGCCTGACGAGGAAGTGGCGATGCCTGAAGTATTCGACCCCAACGATCATCCTGAACTAAACGACTTGTTAGTTGAAGGAGGTCCTGATAGGGACGAATTCAGTAAAGGCCAACGTGAGTGCCCATCTCTGGAAGGCCTAAGGAGACAGGCCTGCTCCCAGCTTGAGGGTGAACCTCATGGGACGCATAGGATTTATTGTGAAGGTGGACTCCTGTATAGTGAGCCCACAGAGTCTACAGAAGGAGACCATAGGAGGTTGGTGGTTCCCCTTGCTGTTAGGCCCTTCCTCCTGCAGTTGGCGCATGAAGTTCCCCTTGCTGGTCACCTTGGTATGAAGAGGACCAAGCAAAGGTTATCCATGCACTTCTACTGGCCCAAGATGGGGGTGCAAGTAGAAAGTCACTGCAGGAGTTGTGCCTCCTGCCAGTTGTCTGGTAAGGTTGGCGCGACAATCCAAGCTCCGTTGGTACCGCTCCCAGTTGTGGGGGTACCATTTGAAAGGGTAGGGATCGACATCGTTGGTCCCCTTGACCCGCAAACATCCTCGGGCAATAGGTTTATCCTGGTGCTGGTCGACCATGCAACCAGGTATCCTGAGGCCATCCCATTAAAAACTGTAACTGCCAAGTCAGTTGCAAAAGCTTTACTCGGCATATTTACTAGGGTTGGCTTCCCTAAAGAAGTTGTGTCAGATCGTGGCAGCAACTTTATGTCGAAGTATATGCAGGCTATGTGGAAAGAATGTGGGGTCACCTACAAGTTCTCTTCTGCATACCACCCCCAGACCAATGGTCTGGTGGAACGCTTCAACAGAACGTTAAAGAGCATGATTGGGGCTCTGGAGGAGCCCCAGAGAAGAAAATGGGATCTTCTTTTACCATGTTTGCTGTTTGCCTACCAAGAGGTACCACAGGAGGGTGTTGGCTTCAGCCCCTTCGAACTTCTGTTCGGTCATCCCGTACGGGGACCCTTAGCTATCGTCAAAGAGGGATGGGAGATGCCCACTCCCCCTGTTACTACCAATGTAGTTGATTATGTGCTGGGGCTCAGAAAACGGATGGTACTTCTGATGGGCTTGGCTAGTGATAAGTTGAAGGCAGGGCAAGCGCTGGTGAAACATTGGTACGACCAGAAAGCTTCCCTCATCAACTTTACACCTGGTCAGCAAGTCCTGATCATGAATCCTATAAGGCCTCGAGCTTTACAGGACAAATGGTCAGGCCCTTACACAGTGGTGGAGCCCCTGGGTGAGGTGAACTATTTAGTGGACCTTGGAAGGCCTGGACAGGCTCCAAAAGTGTTCCACGTGAATAGGCTGAAGGCTTTCGTCCCAAGAGTCGAAATCGCAGCACTGCTACTGGCTTCAGACGTTGAGGAAGAGGAGTCTGAACCTCTCCCCGACCTGTTCCAAGGCGGTCCTTCAGATAGCTCCTTTGAGGGTGTCCGTGTGGCCCCTCACCTGACTTCTGATCAGCAGGCTGAGGTGAAAAGTTTGCTTCGGCAGTTTTCCCCCCTGTTTTCACAGTCGCCTGGTTTGACACCTTGGTGCAAACATAACATTGACACAGGAGACAGTGTACCTACCAAAAGTAGGGGATACAGGATGTCGGATAAAGTACGGTCTTATATTAAGACCGAGGTCAACAAAATGTTAGACCTTGGGGTGATTGAACCCTCTAGTAGTCCTTGGTCCAGCCCTGTGGTTTTGGTTCCAAAGGCAGGCACTTCTGAATTGAGGTTCTGCGTGGACTACAGGGCTCTGAATGCTGTCACCAAGACAGATGCACACCCCTTGCCTCGAACAGATGAGCTGGTGGATACTTTGGGTGCCTCCAAGTACCTCAGCACGTTTGACCTTACTGCTGGCTATTGGCAAATAGCGTTAGCAGAACATGCTAAGGAGAAGACAGCATTTTCTACTCCAGACGGCCTTTACCAATTCCGGGTAATGCCGTTCGGGTTGAAGAATGCACCTGCCACTTTCCAGAGGCTTGTGAATCATGTGTTGAATGGGTTGGACGAATTCTGTCTTGCATATCTGGACGATATAGCAGTTTTCAGTGCCACCTGGGAAGACCATGTGAAACACCTCGGGATTGTGCTCCAGGCTCTTCAGAAAGCCCACTTGACCATAAAGGCTAGTAAATGCCAGATTGGACAAGGCTCAGTGGTTTACCTTGGACATGAAGTAGGTGGAGGGAGGATACAGCCTCTACCCAGTAAAGTACAAGCAGTACAAGACTGGCCTACCCCCACTACGCAAACCCAAGTGAGGGCCTTCTTAGGACTCACGGGGTATTATCGGAATTTTATGGCAGACTATGGCACCATAGCTGCTCCTCTGACTGCTCTCACAACTCAGAAGAAACCCAAGAAGGTAACTTGGACCGACGAGTGTGAGAAGGCCTTCAATGGCTTAAAAGACTCCTTGTGCCAGGCCCCTGTCCTCAGGGCCCCGGATTATCAAAGAACTTTTATCGTGCAGACGGACGCCTCTGACACTGGGATAGGAGCTGTACTATCACAAGTAGATGAGAAGGGTAAGGAACACCCTATCGGTTTTATTAGTCGCCAGCTTAAGGACAGAGAGCTCAGATGGTCCACGGTAGAGAAAGAATGTTTCTCTGTTGTGTGGGCCCTAAGGAAGCTGAGGCCCTACCTCTATGGGACCCACTTCACTGTGCAAACTGACCATAAGCCGTTAAAGTGGCTAATGAACATGAAGGGGGAGAATCCAAAGTTGCTTAGGTGGTCCATAAGTCTACAAGGCTTCGACTTCACTATTGAGCATAGGCCAGGTGTACAACATAGCAATGCTGATGGGTTGTCCAGAATGTTTAACCGACCTGAACATGAGACTCATCCAGGGGTGGATTAGTTCCCCCTGTCCATAGTCTGGGAGGGGCGAGTGTTAGGAAAGATTTCGTTATTGTAGGGAATTTTCCTTCCATGTGGCAACCCCTAAACTTTTTGCTATTGTTTTTAACCTTGTTCTTGACTTTGCCAGGGAAGTACAGCCTTCTGCCGCACTTCCCTGGGCTTTCGCTCCTTTCTTACGGGGAAACTGACATGCCCTTATGACAGTCAGTACCGGGGAACGTTGTTTCCCGTAGTTTCTTCTATCGTGTCGCAGCTTTAGTGCAACACGACACAAGAGGGCACAGTAAGCTAAGTTACAGCTCTCTTGGGTCTCTAGCCTTCTACAGGCCCTAGATACTCTTTTAGGATGGTATTTGATCGGTGCAAGTCATTCAGGGACTGGAATGGTGGCAGCGATCGTTTTGTATATTTTGAGCTCCTTTTGCCGTTCTGAGCACGTTTTTGCACTGAACCCAAAATGGTGGCCTGGCTCCCCAAAATGGCCAGACCACGAGGCTCCTTTGTCCTGTCCACTGTCCGTCTTGCTCCCTTCACCTTCACCAGGTCCAGCGACCCGGGGCCTTCCTTATTTGGGCATGTACTTTCCCACGAAACGTGGTTGCTTTCGCGGGCTTCTACATGCCGTTTGTGTGCCTCCAGGGTGTGGGCTGGGATGTCTGGTCCCAATACACATCCTGGGTGCCAGAGAGTCTAGGGTGGTGTGAATGCCTGGGACCACCGTGGTCCGTGATTGGTCCACGTATGGTATGTGTTTTGATGAGCGGATCTCCCATTGGTTCCTCTCCGTTTTGGCGCAAAGGGAACCGTGGATAAGAGGGGGCTGGAAACACCACTACCATGTCGATCTCCTGAGTTCTCACGAACGAAGGAATACAGGAGCCAAGTATCCTGCAACCAAGAGGCTGGACCGAGGAATCGCTGGTGACCCGCTGAAGGAATCCTCCTTTGCACTGCTGTCGTCCTGAGAGCCCCTGTCCTCCTTTGATCGAACCAGAAGGCCTGTACTGGTGCTTCGACCTTTGGAATAGCAGGAACAGCTATTCCCGGCATCTACATCATCTCCTGCCAAGTAAGCCTTCGGAAGCGTCTCTGGGCCATCCAGTTGACTGACCAGCTTACAAGGGAGCCTTGCTCTGTAACCGCCGCCAGGTTGTGCCGTATCTCGAGTCCTTGTCACTCTCCCACGCTTCGTGCCCTTGGCGTTCCCAGGTCTGAAGGGAGGAGGGTACTTTTGACTCAGATACGCACGGCCGCTCCATTGTCCTGCTGCGGCAACAAACTGTGCCGGTTTCGTCGATTGGGACGTCTTTTTGATCTACACGACTACAATGCATTCCCTGCTCTTCTGAACCTGCCAGCTGCTGAAACTAACGCGGAGGAGCCTGGGACTGCTTGCTTCGGGGACCGGTGAGTAGTATATCTAGGATCTGGTCGCCCTCCTGCAGTAACCCATTGCTTTTCCCCGCTGTGTAAAACAGCACCCTTTTGGCCCGTACTCGCGCTCTGCTTCTGCCCGCTGTGGAGCCTGCGCTTGAGTTGCGGACCCTGTTCTTCTTCTGCTGTGCACTAATCCAAACTGCCTGACTTCCTCCGAAGAGCTTCCCCTTTTGCCCGTTGGCACCAGCGTGTGCAGGTACTTTGAGGACAAGGCTCCACTCTTCACAGGGCTCGGACTTCCATCTAGTTAGGTGCCTATGAAGGCGAACTAAGTCTAAAGCATTATTGCACTGCCTGTTTTCCTTCCCTTTCAGGTGGACTACATATTTCGTGCTTTAAACGCTTGCGACTGTGTATTTGTATATATATTGTGTTGATTTGGTATGTGTTGGCTTAATACTGTGTTATTGTGATTTTCTCGCTACGGTCGTTGTTTTAAAGGCCTTAAAATAAATGTGTTTATATTTTTGATATAACACCTGTTTGGAGTAGTTTGTAAGCGCTCTTGCTTTGTGTGCTCACTGCGGGCTTTCAGTCACCCTCACCCCTCTTGAGACCTAGTCTTGACCGCCGCAATCGCTACCTTGATTGGTCTGGCTTGTCCAGAGGTTACCCTGTTCCAAGTAATTAGGTTGGCCTTCTGAACTTCTGCGCCACCAGGACAGAGTTCAGAAATCCGTCTTAACAAATTGGTGTACAGCGGTGGGATACGACTGGAGGTATCCGGTGTTGCGCACGGGCTAGGGCATTTCGGGTTATTCCAAACAGTACACGTAGTGAATTGTTATAGTATAACTTTAAAAAGGCCATAGTCCTATCACACAGTATGGAAACAAGTACGTTGTTAACTTTAAATGCTTCCAAATCAGAAACGCTGAAAAAGATGTGTGCGGAGAGAGGTGTTTCCTCTCAAGGCACGAAATTGGAAATGATCCAAAGAATCGTGGCGTGGCAAGAAGCGCAGCTTGATGCTATTACTTCTGAGGACAGTGCGGAAGGTGGTGGGGCTGCTCTCACTGGCAGAACCGACGGTTCTGCCGCCGCACTGTTCCACCGCGACCACGAGGACAGGGAGGACGAGATGTCTAATGTTTCCTCTGCCAGTGCTGATGGGGAGGCTAGGCTTGAATTCAAGAAGCAAGAGCTGCGGTTTAGGCAGCAGGAGCTTGAATTCAGCATAGCCAAACTGAAAATCGAACAGGCAGAAAAACAAAAAGACAGGGATCACCAGTTGGAACTGGCCAAGCTTCAGGTTGAAAATGGGTCCACGGGTCCTGGACATGGGTCTGGGGCCTCCTCTCATCCACGGTTTCCAAAAGATCTGCTCAGTGTGTATGAGGAACGGAATGACATTATGGACTGGCTGAATGCGTTTGAGTATGCATGCGAAGCTCAGAAAGTTGACAATGCTGACAAGATTGCGTGGTTGCTCAGTAGACTGCCCCATTCTGGCTGTAGTGCCATTATGGAGATGTCGAAGGCTGAGCGAGCTGATTTCGCAATGTTGAAGCAGACTCTCATTTTAAAGTTTGGGAAGACTCCGGCCCAATATTTAAAGCGTTTTCAAGAGTATAAGAAAAAGGAAGGTGGTACTTGGGTATCTTATGTCACTGAATCTTTGAAAAACTTAACTGGCTGGGTCGAAGGCTATAAGGTTTCTACCTTCGCCGGCATGATAAATCTTGTCATGCTGGAACACATTTTTGCTTCTTCTTCCCCGGAGCTTAAGCAGCACTTGGCCGATTCGAAGGAGATAGATCCTAAGAAGCTGGCCATGGCCGCCGACTTATGGGTGTCACATCGAGTGTCCCATAAGGACAAAACTCATCCTGGTAAGCAGGAGGAAGGGAAAAAGTCCAAAGATATGGAGGGTGGAGAATCTGCTAAATCTTCTTCCCAAAAGGGCCACAAAAAGAAAAACAAGGGTAAGACACAAGAGAACTCACAGGGTAGTGGAGGTCCGCCTCCGAAACAGAACTCTGGTTACAATAAGCCTCCCTATGTAAACAGACCCATTGGATCTTGTTTTGCTTGTGGAGCAACTGACCATGTGAAGGGGGATCCCCGTTGTAAGGTTAGACCTTTGGGGGTCCACTCCGCTAATCTGGCCTTCTCCTCCTACGAGGAAGAAGAGATTACAGGAGCATCCTTCTCCTCAGACTCATTTCCCAGCGGAATAGAGGCTGAGGTAGTTTTAGTGTCCCTGGGTTCCTGGGAGCCTAAAGTCGCAGAGGCGTATGCTAGGATTCCGGATAATACCAAGCACTACTTTAAAGACAGTGTGCTGATCAATGGAGTAGACACTCCAGCTCTTAGGGATAGTGGGTGCAGTCGCACTGTAGTGGATTCTACCTTGGTAGACTCAGAGGAAGTTGCCAGAGCTACTCTGATGCCCACTAAGTTGGCTGACGGCCCCCTCCGCATGTTTCCCGTGATCCCTGTTAATCTTACTTTAAATGGTACAGCAGTCAGGATTCCAGTGAGCATTCAGAGAAACGTCCCGGGAAAGGTCTTGTTAGGTAATGATCTCAGAGCTTTAGGGCTCGTAGGAGACACTGCCGAACGACCCTACACACGGTCTCAAGCACGGGCAGCATTGGCCAAGCCCAATACGCCGCCCCAGCCGAAGGGGAAACCCAAGGCGAAAGGAGTCAACAAGTCACGACGAGGGAAAGAAAATATTCCCCCGAGCTCGCCTACCACTGCGGTGGAGGAAGTTGGTCGATCGCCCGAGCCTGACGAGGAAGTGGCGATGCCTGAAGTATTCGACCCCAACGATCATCCTGAACTAAACGACTTGTTAGTTGAAGGAGGTCCTGATAGGGACGAATTCAGTAAAGGCCAACGTGAGTGCCCATCTCTGGAAGGCCTAAGGAGACAGGCCTGCTCCCAGCTTGAGGGTGAACCTCATGGGACGCATAGGATTTATTGGGAAGGTGGACTCCTGTATAGTGAGCCCACAGAGTCTACAGAAGGAGACCATAGGAGGTTGGTGGTTCCCCTTGCTGTTAGGCCCTTCCTCCTGCAGTTGGCGCATGAAGTTCCCCTTGCTGGTCACCTTGGTATGAAGAGGACCAAGCAAAGGTTATCCATGCACTTCTACTGGCCCAAGATGGGGGTGCAAGTAGAAAGTCACTGCAGGAGTTGTGCCTCCTGCCAGTTGTCTGGTAAGGTTGGCGCGACAATCCAAGCTCCGTTGGTACCGCTCCCAGTTGTGGGGGTACCATTTGAAAGGGTAGGGATCGACATCGTTGGTCCCCTTGACCCGCAAACATTCTCGGGCAATAGGTTTATCCTGGTGCTGGTCGACCATGCAACCAGGTATCCTGAGGCCATCCCATTAAAAACTGTAACTGCCAAGTCAGTTGCAAAAACTTTACTCGGCATATTTACTAGGGTTGGCTTCCCTAAAGAAGTTGTGTCAGATCGTGGCAGCAACTTTATGTCGAAGTATATGCAGGCTATGTGGAAAGAATGTGGGGTCACCTACAAGTTCTCTTCTGCATACCACCCCCAGACCAATGGTCTGGTGGAACGCTTCAACAGAACGTTAAAGAGCATGATTGGGGCTCTGGAGGAGCCCCAGAGAAGAAAATGGGATCTTCTTTTACCATGTTTGCTGTTTGCCTACCGAGAGGTACCACAGGAGGGTGTTGGCTTCAGCCCCTTCGAACTTCTGTTCGGTCATCCCGTACGAGGACCCTTAGCCATCGTCAAAGAGGGATGGGAGATGCCCACTCCCCCTGTTACTACCAATGTAGTTGATTATGTGCTGGGGCTCAGAAAACGGATGGTACTTCTGATGGGCTTGGCTAGTGATAAGTTGAAGGCAGGGCAAGCGCTGGTGAAACATTGGTACGACCAGAAAGCTTCCCTCATCAACTTTACACCTGGTCAGCAAGTCCTGATCATGAATCCTATAAGGCCTCGAGCTTTACAGGACAAATGGTCAGGCCCTTACACAGTGGTGGAGCCCCTGGGTGAGGTGAACTATTTAGTGGACCTTGGAAGGCCTGGACAGGCTCCAAAAGTGTTCCACGTGAATAGGCTGAAGGCTTTCGTCCCAAGAGTCGAAATCGCAGCACTGCTACTGGCTTCAGACGTTGAGGAAGAGGAGTCTGAACCTCTCCCCGACCTGTTCCAAGGCGGTCCTTCAGATAGCTCCTTTGAGGGTGTCCGTGTGGCCCCTCACCTGACTTCTGATCAGCAGGCTGAGGTGAAAAGTTTGCTTCGGCAGTTTTCCCCCCTGTTTTCACAGTCGCCTGGTTTGACACCTTGGTGCAAACATAACATTGACACAGGAGACAGTGTACCTACCAAAAGTAGGGGATACAGGATGTCGGATAAAGTACGGTCTTATATTAAGACCGAGGTCAACAAAATGTTAGACCTTGGGGTGATTGAACCCTCTAGTAGTCCTTGGTCCAGCCCTGTGGTTTTGGTTCCAAAGGCAGGCACTTCTGAATTGAGGTTCTGCGTGGACTACAGGGCTCTGAATGCTGTCACCAAGACAGATTCACACCCCTTGCCTCGAACAGATGAGCTGGTGGATACTTTGGGTGCCTCCAAGTACCTCAGCACGTTTGACCTTACTGCTGGCTATTGGCAAATAGCGTTAGCAGAACATGCTAAGGAGAAGACAGCATTTTCTACTCCAGACGGCCTTTACCAATTCCGGGTAATGCCGTTCGGGTTGAAGAATGCACCTGCCACTTTCCAGAGGCTTGTGAATCATGTGTTGAATGGGTTGGACGAATTCTGTCTTGCATATCTGGACGATATAGCAGTTTTCAGTGCCACCTGGGAAGACCATGTGAAACACCTCGGGATTGTGCTCCAGGCTCTTCAGAAAGCCCACTTGACCATAAAGGCTAGTAAATGCCAGATTGGACAAGGCTCAGTGGTTTACCTTGGACATGAAGTAGGTGGAGGGAGGATACAGCCTCTACCCAGTAAAGTACAAGCAGTACAAGACTGGCCTACCCCCACTACGCAAACCCAAGTGAGGGCCTTCTTAGGACTCACAGGGTATTATCGGAATTTTATGGCAGACTATGGCACCATAGCTGCTCCTCTGACTGCTCTCACAACTCCGAAGAAACCCAAGAAGGTAACTTGGACCGACGAGTGTGAGAAGGCCTTCAATGGCTTAAAAGACTCCTTGTGCCAGGCCCCTGTCCTCAGGGCCCCGGATTATCAAAGAACTTTTATCGTGCAGACGGACGCCTCTGACACTGGGATAGGAGCTGTACTATCACAAGTAGATGAGAAGGGTAAGGAACACCCTATCGGTTTTATTAGTCGCCAGCTTAAGGACAGAGAGCTCAGATGGTCCATGGTAGAGAAAGAATGTTTCTCTGTTGTGTGGGCCCTAAGGAAGCTGAGGCCCTACCTCTATGGGACCCACTTCACTGTGCAAACTGACCATAAGCCGTTAAAGTGGCTAATGAACATGAAGGGGGAGAATCCAAAGTTGCTTAGGTGGTCCATAAGTCTACAAGGCTTCGACTTCACTATTGAGCATAGGCCAGGTGTACAACATAGCAATGCTGATGGGTTGTCCAGAATGTTTAACCGACCTGAACATGAGACTCATCCAGGGGTGGATTAGTTCCCCCTGTCCATAGTCTGGGAGGGGCGAGTGTTAGGAAAGATTTCGTTATTGTAGGGAATTTTCCTTCCATGTGGCAACCCCTAAACTTTTTGCTATTGTTTTTAACCTTGTTCTTGACTTTGCGAAGGAAGTACAGCTTTCTGCCGCACTTCCCTGGGCTTTCGCTCCTTTCTTACGGGGAAACTGACATGCCCTTATGACAGTCAGTACCGGGGAACGTTGTTTCCCGTAGTTTCTTCTATCGTGTCGCAGCTTTAGTGCAACACGACACAAGAGGGCACAGTAAGCTAAGTTACAGCTCTCTTGGGTCTCTAGCCTTCTACAGGCCCTAGATACTCTTTTAGGATGGTATTTGATCGGTGCAAGTCATTCAGGGACTGGAATGGTGGCAGCGATCGTTTTGTATATTTTGAGCTCCTTTTGCCGTTCTGAGCACGTTTTTGCACTGAACCCAAAATGGTGGCCTGGCTCCCCAAAATGGCCAGACCACGAGGCTCCTTTGTCCTGTCCACTGTCCGTCTTGCTCCCTTCACCTTCCCCAGGTCCAGTGACCCGGGGCCTTCCTTATTTGGGCATGTACTTTCCCGCGAAACGTGGTTGCTTTCGCGGGCTGCTACATGCCGTTTGTGTGCCTCCAGGGTGTGGGCTGGGATGTCTGGTCCCAATACACATCCTGGGTGCCAGAGAGTCTAGGGTGGTGTGAATGCCTGGGACCACCGTGGTCCGTGATTGGTCCACGTATGGTATGTGTTTTGATGAGCGGATCTCCCATTGGTTCCTCTCCGTTTTGGCGCGAAGGGAACCGTGGATAAGAGGGGGCTGGAAACACCACTACCATGTCGATCTCCTGAGTTCTCACGAACGAAGGAATACAGGAGCCAAGTATCCTGCAACCAAGAGGCTGGACCGAGGAATCGCTGGTGACCCGCTGAAGGAATCCTCCTTTGCACTGCTGTCGTCCTGAGAGCCCCTGTCCTCCTTTGATCGAACCAGAAGGCCTGTACTGGTGCTTCGACCTTTGGAATAGCAGGAACAGCTATTCCCGGCATCTACATCATCTCCTGCCAAGTAAGCCTTCGGAAGCGTCTCTGGGCCATCCAGTTGACTGACCAGCTTACAAGGGAGCCTTGCTCTGTAACCGCCGCCAGGTTGTGCCGTATCTCGAGTCCTTGTCACTCTCCCACGCTTCGTGCCCTTGGCGTTCCCAGGTCTGAAGGGAGGAGGGTACTTTTGACTCAGATACGCACGGCCGCTCCGTTGTCCTGCTGCGGCAACAAACTGTGCCGGTTTCGTCGATTGGGACGTCTTTTTGATCTACACGACTACAAAGCATTCCCTGCTCTTCTGAACCTGCCAGCTGCTGAAACTAACGCGGAGGAGCCTGGGACTGCTTGCTTCGGGGACCGGTGAGTAGTATATCTAGGATCTGGTCGCCCTCCTGCAGTAACCCATTGCTTTTCCCCGCTGTGTAAAACAGCACCCTTTTGGCCCGTACTCGCGCTCTGCTTCTGCCCGCTGTGGAGGCTGCGCTTGAGTTGCGGACCCTGTTCTTCTTCTGCTGTGCACTAATCCGAACTGCCTGACTTCCTCCGAAGAGCTTCCCCTTTTGCCCGTTGGCACCAGCGTGTGCAGGTACTTTGAGCACAAGGCTCCACTCTTCGCAGGGCTCGGACTTCCATCTAGTTAGGTGCCTATGAAGGCGAACTAAGTCTAAAGCATTATTGCACTGCCTGTTTTCCTTCCCTTTCAGGTGGACTACATATTTCGTGCTTTAAACGCTTGCGACTGTGTATTTGTATATATATTGTGTTGATTTGGTATGTGTTGGCTTAATACTGTGTTATTGTGATTTTCTCGCTACGTGTGATATCTCAATGCTTCTAATATCAAACCTGAGAACCTCCCTATAGCACGAGATGTGCTATCCAACTCCTTCCAATTCCAATACTGAGACCCTTCCAATAGCATATGTGATATCTCAATGCTTCTAATATCAAAACTGAGACCCTCCCTATAGCATGAGATGTGATATCCAACTCCTTCCCATTCCAATCGAGACCCTTCCTATAACATGAGATGTGATATCTCTATGCTTCTAATACCAAACCTGAGCCCCTTCCCGTAGTATATGTGATATCCAACTCCTTCCCATTCCAAACTTGTGACCCTTCCTGTAGCATGAAATGTGATTTCTCACCCCTTCCAATACCAAACCCGAGACCATTCCCACAGCATGAGATTTGAAATCTCATTTCTTCCAATACCAAACCCGAGACCCTTCCGATAGGATGAGATTTACTATCTCACTCCTTAAAATACCAAACTCGAGTCCCTTCCGAAAGGATGTGATTTGATATCTCAGTGCTTCTAATACCAAACCTGAGACCCTCCCTATAACAAGAGATGTCATATCCAACTCCTTCCCATTCCATTCCTGAGACTCTTCCTATAGCATGACATGTGATATCGAACTTCCCATTCCAATCCTGAGACTCAGACCTCCCCGTCTAACCTTCTCACCACTCCTAGCTCCCGGATTGATCATGCACTCCTGCTGTCTCTTCTCTCCCTTCTTCCGCTTTCTTTCCTCTCTCCGTCCTCATCTGCCCTAGGTCAGGCTCCTTCTACACCTCAGCAGGGATTACTGATTTGTACCCCTCCCCACTCTCAACTCTCACTCAGTTTCAAACACTCATCTGACATCTGCCATTTCCTGGAAGAACCCGACCTTGATGTCCTTGGTCTAACCGAGACATGGTTGACGGCCAGCGCTGTCTCGAGCTTTGACACTTTCCTCCCTGATGACAAGTTCCTCTCCATGCCCAGATTTCTTGAGGGGGGAGTATCCTTGATTCCTGTAGTAAATTGCTTTCCTTTGCAGGCCGACTCCTCTCACGAATGCCTTGTCTGCATGTATTCTCTCTTTCCTGGTCATTCTCTCACCGTGGCTATTTGCCTAACCCCTTCCTCTCTCAGTGGATGGACTTCTCCATCCTAGCCTCCTACCACTCAACTCCGCCTACTTGGAGAATTCAACATGAACCTGTATACTTCCTGACCTGGACTTTTACGAGCTCTGCAACTCTACATGACGCTGGCCCTACACACTGCAGGGAATACTCAGGATTTTCTGATCTCAGACCTCCCCCTCTGTAACCCTCTCAACAATCCTCTCCCGTGGTGATCAAGTTCTCATCTCCAAAGAAGGCTAACTACCAGCTGTTCCTCCTCAGTGGAGTTCTCCCTTTCTGTCCCTGCTCCCTGCACCGTTTCGCGTTGCAAACACTCGCTTCCCAGCTCTCTGGTTTAGACGCGTGTTCCCTGCCTTCTCTCCTCTTCCCGCTGCCTTCAAATCAACAAATGAGCTTTAAAAGATACACGGTGCTCAGAATGCTTTATAACACCCATTATTCATCATAAAGCCGTAACCCGCTAGACGTATTGAAATGTGCTGTAAACTAGCAAAACCAGCTAGAAAATGTACTGTCCTCGCGTTCTTGTAAATGCGAATTCTGATGGGTTCCCATGTATGTACTGTGTCCGTGCGTTTGTTGTCGAATCCTGAAGTTTTTAGCCACTGTTCTCCCATACAAGGAGGGGGGTCAACATCTACTGCTGTTCACAGGCTGAATGTATACGGCTGAAATCTTCAAGGCATTATCAGGTTTCGTGACTGTTTTGGAGCGTGTATTTGCCATCTGTTAAAGCAGTCGCCTTGTGGTCATCGTCCCTTTTAGTTTACAGGCTGCATTCCCCTGGTGATCACATTCTCCTCTCCAGAGCAGGCTAACTACCAGCTGCTCCTCAGAGGCGTTCCTTCTTTCTGTCCCTGCTCTCTGCACCGTTTCGCGTTGCATGTACTCGCTTCCCAGCTCTCTGGTTAGATGCGTATTCCCTGCCTTCTCTCCTCTTCCTAGAGCCTTCCAATGAGCTCCACAAGATAGTGTTCAGAATGCTTTATAACCCCATTATTCAACATTAGCTGTAACCCGCTAGACGTATTGAAACGTGCTAAAAACTAGCAAAAATAGCTAGAAAATGTACTTCCCTCGCGTTTTTGTAAATGCGAATTCTGGTGGGTTCCCATGTTGTATGTACTGTGTCCGTGCGTTTGTTGTCGAATCCTGAAGTTTTTAACCATTGTTCTCCCATACTAAGGGGGGTCAACATCTACTGCTGTTCACAGTCTGAATGTATACGGCTGAAATCTTCAATGCATTATCAGCTTTCCTGACTGTTTTGGAACGTGTATTTGCCATCTGTTAATGCAGTCGCCCTGTGTTCATCGTCCCTTCTACTTTACAGGCTGCACTCCCCTGGTGATCACATTCTCCTCTCCAGAGCAGGCTAACTACCAGCTGCTCCTCCTCATAGGCGTTCATCCTTTCTGTCCCTGATCCCTGCTCCGTTTCGCGTTGCATGTACTCGCTTCCCAGCTCTCTGGTTTAGATGCGTGTTCCCTGCTTCTCCCCTCTTCCTAAAGCCTTCCAATGAGCTCCACAAGATACAGTGTTCAGAATGCTTTATAACACCCATTATTCAACATATAGCCGTAACCCGTTAGACGTATTGAAACGTTCGAAAAACTAGCAAAAACAGCTAGAAAATGTACTTTCCTCGCGTTTTGGTAAATGCGAATTCTGGTGGATTCCCATTTTGTACTCTGTTCGTGCGTTTGTTCAGTCGAATTCTGTACTTTTGAACCACTCTTCTCCCATAAAAGGGAGGATCAAAATGTGTTGTTCACAGGCTGAATTTATACTGCTGAAATGCTCGCTTCCCTGCTCTCTGGTTTAGACGCGTGTACCCTGCATTTACCAAAACGCGAGGAAGTACATTTTCTAGCTGTTTTTGCTAGTTTTTAGCACGTTTCAATACGTCTAGCGGGTTACAGCTATATGTTGAATAATGGGGTTACAAAGCATTCTGAACACTATCTTGTGGAGCTCATTGGAAGGCTGTAGGAAGAGGAGAGAAGGCAGGGAATACGCATCTAACCAGAGAGCTGGGAAGCGAGAACATGCAACGCGAAACGGTGCAGGGAGCAGGGACAGAAAGAAGGAATGCCTCTGAGGAGGAGCAGCTGGTAGTTAGCCTGCTCTGGAGAGGAGAATGTGATCACCAGGGGAGTGCAGCCTGTAAACTAAAAGGGACGATGACCACAAGGCGACTGCATTAACAGATGGCAAATACACGTTCCAAAACAGTCAGGAAAGCTGATAATGCCTTGAAGATTTCAGCCGTATACATTCAGCCTGTGAACAGCAGTAGATGTTAACCCCCCTTAGTATGGGAGAACAGTGGTTAAAAACTTCAGTTTGATATCACATCTCAAGCTATAGGAAGGGTCTCAGGTTTGGAAAGGGAATGATTTGGATTTCACATCTCATGTTATAGGATGGTTCTCATGTTTGGTTTTAGAAGCATTTAGATATCACATCTCATGCTATAGGAAGGGTCTCAGGTTTGGAAGGGGAAAGATTTGGGTATCACATCTCATGTTATAGGACCGGTCTCAGGTTTGGTATTAGAAGCATTGAGATATCCCATCTCATGCTATAGGAAGGGTCTCAGGATTGGAATCGGAAGGAGTTGTATATGACATCTCATGCCATAGGAAGGGTCTCAGGTTTGGTATAAGCATTGAGATATCACATCTCTGCTATCGGAAGGGTCTCAGGATTGGAATGGGAAGGAGTTGGATATCCCATCTCGTTATAGGAAGGGTCTCAGGTTTGGTATTAGAAGCATTGAGATATCACATCTCATGCTATAGGAAGGGTCTAAGGTTTGGAAGGGGAAGGATTTGGGTATCACATCTCATGTTATAGGACCGGTCTCAGGTTTGGTATTAGAAGCATTGAGATATCAAGTCTCATGGTATAGGACGGGTCTCAGAATTGGAATGGGAAGGAGTTGGATATCACATCTCAAGCTATAGGAAGGGTCTCAGGATTGGAATGGGGAGGAGTTTGATATCACATCTCATGCCATGGTATGGGTTTCAGGTTTTGTAGAAGCATTGGGATATCACATCTCATGCTATCAGAAGGGTATCGGGATTGGATTTGGAAGGAGTTGGATATCCCATCTCATGCTATAGGAAGGGTCTAAGGTTGGAATGTGAAGGAGTTGGATATCACATCTCATGTTATAGGAAGGGTCTCAGGATTGGAATGGGAAGGACTTGGATATCACATCTCATTCTATAGGAAGGCTCTCAGGGTTGGAAGGGGAAGGAGTTGGATATCACATTTCATGTAGAGGTAGGATCTCAGTTTTGGTATTAGAGGCATTGAGATATCACATCTCATGCTATCAGAAGGGTCTCAGGATTGGAATGGGAAGGAGTTGGATATCACATCTCATGCTAAAGGAAGGGTCTCAGGTTTGGTAGAAGCATTGAGATATCACATCTCATGCTATAGGAAGGGTCTCAGGATTGGAATGGGAAGGAGTTGGATATCACATCTCTTGTTATAGGGAGGGTCTCAGGATTTGAATGGCAAGGAGTTGGATATCACATCTCATGCCATAGGAAGGGTCTCAGGTTTGGTATAAGCATTGAGACATCACATCTCATGCTATAGGAAGGGTCTCAGGAATGGAATGGGAAGGACTTGGATATTGCATCTCATGATAAAGGAAGGGTCTAAGGTTTGGAAGGCGAAGGATTTGGATATCACATCTCATGTTATTGGACCGGTCTCAGGTTTGGTATTAGAAGCATTGAGATATCAAGTCTCATGGTATAGGACGGGAGTTTGATATCACATCATGCCATGGTATGGGTCTCAGGTTTTGTAGAAGCATTGGGATATCACATCTCATGCTATCGGAAGGGTATCAGGATTGGATTTGGAAGGAGTTGGATATCCCATCTCATGCTATAGGAAGGGTCTCAGGTTGGAATGGGAAAGAGTTGGATATCACATCTCATGTTATAGGAAGGGTCTCAGGATTGGAATGGGAAGGACTTGGATATCACATCTCATGCTGTAGGAATGCTCTCAGGTTTGGAAAGGGAAGGAGTTGGATATCACATTTCATGTTAGAGGTAGGATCTCAGGTTTGGTATTAGAGGCATTGAGATATCACATCTCATGCTATCAGAAGGGTATCAGGATTGGAATGGGAAGGAGTTGGATATCACATCTCATGCTAAAGGGAGGGTCTCAGGTTTGGAAGGGAAAGGATTTGGATATCACATCTCATGTTATAGGAAGGATCTCAGGTTTGGTATTAGAAGCATTGAGATATCACATCTCATGCTATCGGAAGGATTTCAGGTTTGGTATTAGAAGCATTGAGATATCACATCTCATGCTATAGGACGGGTCTCAGGATTGGAATGGGAAGGAGTTGGATATCACATCTCATGCTAAAGGAAGGGTCTCAGTTTTGGTAGAAGCATTGCGATATCACATCTCATGCTATAGGAAGGGTCTGAGGATTGGAATGGGAAGGACTTAGATATCACATCTCATGCTATAGGGAGGGTCTCAGTTTTGATATTAGAAGCATTGAGATATCACATCTCATGCTATCGGAAGGGTCTCAGGGTTGGAATGGGAGGAGCTGGATATCACATCTCATGCTAAAGGAAGGGTCTCAGGTTTGGAAGGGGAAGGATTTGGATATCACATCTCATGTTATAGGATGGGTCTCAGGTTTGGTATTAGAAGCATTGTGATATCACATCTCATGCTATAGGAAGTGTCTCAGGATTATAAAGGGAAGGAGTTGGATATCACATCTCATGCTATAGGAAGGGTTTCAGGTTTGGTAGAAGCATTGAGATATCACATCTCATGCTATAGGAAGAGTCTCAGGTTTGGGAAGGGAAGGATTTGGATTTCACATCTCATGTTATAGGATGGTTCTAATGTTTGGTTTTTGAAGCATTGAGATATCACATCTCATGCTATCGGAAGGGTCTCAGGTTTGGTATTAGAAGCATTGAGATATCACATCTCATGCTATAGGATTGGTCTCCGGATTGGAATGTGAAGGATTTGGATATCACATCTCATGCTAAAGGAAGGGTCTCAGGTTTGGAATGGGAAGGAGTTGGAAATGACATCTCTTGTTATAGGGAGGGTCTCAGGATTTGAATGGCAAGGAGTTGGATATCACATCTCATGCCGTAGGAAGGGTCTCAGGTTTGGTATAAGCATTGAGATATCACATCTCTGCTATCGGAAGGGTCTCAGGATTGGATTGGGAAGGAGTTGGATATCACATCTCATGTTATAGGAAGGGTCTCCGGATTGGAATGTGAAGGATTTGGATATCACATCTCATGCTAAAGGAAGGGTCTCAGGTTTGGAATGGGAAGGAGTTGGATATGACATCTCTTGTTATAGGGAGGGTCTCAGGATTTGAATGGCAAGGAGTTGGATATCACATCTCATGCCATAGGAAGGGTATCAGGTTTGGTATAAGCATTGAGATATCACATCTCTGCTATCGGAAGGGTCTCAGGATTGTATTGGGAAGGAGTTGGATATCCCTTCTCATGCTATAGGAAGGGTCTCAGGTTTGGTAGAAGCATTGAGATATCACATCTCATGCTATAGGAAGGGTCTCAGGATTGGAATGGGAAGGACTTAGATATCACATATCATGCTATAGGGAGGGTTTCAGTTTTGATATTAGAAGCATTGAGATATCACATCTCATGCTATCGGAAGTGTCTCAGGATTCGAATGGGAAGGAGCTGGATATCACATCTCATGCTAAAGGAAGGGTCTCAGGTTTGGAACGAAAAGGAGTTGGATATCCGATCTCATGTTATAGGAAGGGTCTCAGGTTTGGTATAAGCATTGAGATATCACATCTCTGCTATCGGAAGTGTCTCAGGATTGGAATGGGAAGGAATTGGATATCCCATCTCATGTTATAGGACGGGTCTCAGGATTGTTATTAGAATCATTGAGATATCATATTGCATGCTGTAGGAAGGGTCTAAGGATTGGAATGGGAAGGACTTGGATATCACATCTCATGCTATAGGAAGGGTCTCAGGTTTGGTATAAGCATTGACATATCAAATCTCATGCTATAGGAAGGGTCTCAGGATTGGAATGGAAGGAGTTGGATATCACATCTCATGTTATAGGAAGGATCTCAGGTTTGGTATTAGAAGCATTGAGACATCACATCTCATGCTATAGGAAGGGTCTTAGGATTGGAATGGGAAGGAGTTGGATATCACATCTCATACTATAGGAAGGGTCTCAGGTTTGGTATAAGCATTGAGATATCACATCTCATGCTATAGGAAGGGTCTCAGGATTGGAATGGGAAGGAGTTGTATATGACATCTCATGCCGTAGGAAGGGTCTCAGGTTTGGTATAAGCATTGAGATATCACATCTCTGCTATCGGAAGGGTCTCAGGATTGGAATGGGAAGGAGTTGGATATCCCATCTCATGTTATAGGAAGAGTCTCAGGTTTGGTATTAGAAGCATTGAGATATCACATCTCATGCTATAGGAAGTGTCTCAGGATTGGAATGGGAAGGACTTGGATATCACATCTCATGCTATATGGAGGGTCTCAAGTTTGATGTTAGAAGCATTGAGATATCACATCTCATGCTATAGGAAGGGTCTCAGGATTGGAATGGGAAGGAGTTGTATATGACATCTCATGCCGTAGGAAGGGTCTCAGGTTTGGTATAAGCATTGAGATATCACATCTCTGCTATCGGAAGGGTCTCAGGATTGGAATGGGAAGGAGTTGGATATCCCATCTCATGTTATAGGAAGAGTCTCAGGTTTGGTATTAGAAACATTGAGATATCACATCTCATGCTATAGGAAGTGTCTCAGGATTGGAATGGGAAGGACTTGGATATCACATCTCATGCTATAGGGAGGCTCTCAAGTTTGATATTAGAAGCATTGAGATATCACATCTCATGCTATAGGAAGGGTCTCAGGATTGGAATGGGAAGGAGTTGGATATCACATCTCATGCTATAGGAAGGGTCTCAGGTTTGGTATAAGCAGTGAGATATCACATCTCATGCTATAGGAAGTGTCTCAGTATTGGAATGGGAAGGAGTTGGATATCACATCTCATGTTATAGGAAGGATCTCAGGTTTGGTATAAACATTGAGATATCACATCTCTGCTATCGGAAGGGTCTCAGGATTGGAATGTAAGGAGTTGGATATTCCCAACTCATGTTATAGGAAGGGTCTCAGGTTTGGTATTAGAAGCATTGAGATATCACATCTCATGCTATAGGAAGGGTCTCAGGATTGGAATGGGAAGGAGTTGGATATCAAATCTCATGATAAAGGAAGGGTCTAAGGTTTGGAAGGGGAAGGATTTGGATATCACATCTCATGTTATAGGACGGGTCTCAGGTTTGATATTAGAAGCATTGAGATATCAAGTCTCATGGTATAGGAAGGGTCTCAGAATTGGAATGGGAAGGAGTTTGATATCACATCTCATGCCATAGTATGGGTCTCAGGATTGGAATGGGAAGGAGTTGGATATCACATCCCATGTTATAGGAAGGGTCTCAGGATTGGAATGGGAAGGAGTTTGATATCACATCTCATGCTATAGGAAGGGTCTCAGGTTGGAATGGGAAGGAGTTGGATATCACATCCCATGTTATAGGAAGGGTCTCAGGATTGGAATGGGAAGGACTTGGATATCACATCTCATGCTATAGGAAGGCTCTCAGGTTTGGAAGGGGAGAGAGTTGGATATCACATTTCATGTTAGAGGTAGGATCTCTGGTTTGGTATTAGAGGCATTGAGATATCACATCTCATGCTATCAGAAGGGTCTCAGGATTGGAATGGGAAGGACTTAGATATCACATATCATGCTATAGGGAGGGTCTCAGTTTTGATATTAGAAGCATTTAGATATCACATCTCATGCTATCGGAAGTGTCTCAGGATTGGAATGGGAAGGAGCAGGATATCACATCTCATGCTAAAGGAAGAGTCTCAGGTTTGGAACGGGAAGGAGTTGGATATCACATCTCATGTTGTAGGAAGGGTCTCAGGTTTGGTATAAGCATTGAGATATCACATCTCTGCTATCGGAAGTGTCTCAGGATTGGAATGGGAAGGAGTTGGATATCCCATCTCATGTTATAGGACGGGTCTCAGGTTTGTTATTAGAATCATTGAGATATCATATTGCATGCTGTAGGAAGGGTCTCAGGATTGGAATGGGAAGGAGTTGGATATCACATTTCATGTTAGAGGAAGGATCTCAGGTTTGGTATTAGAGGCATTGAGATATCACATCTCATGCTATAGGAAGGGTCTCAGGTTGGAATGGGAAGGAGTTGGATATCACATCTCATGTTAAAGGGAGGGTCTCAGAATTGGAAGGGGAAGGATTTGGATATCACATCTCATGTTATAGGAAGGATCTCAGGTTTGGTATTAGAAGCATTGAGATATCACATCTCATGCTATCGGAAGGATCTCAGGTTTGGTATTAGAAGCATTGAGATATCACATCTCATGCTATCAGAAGGGTCTCAGGATTGGAATGGGAAGGAGTTGGATATCACATCTCATGCTAAATGGAGGGTCTCAGGTTTGGAAGGGGAAGGATTTGGATATCACATCTCATGTTATCGGAAGGATCTCAGGTTTGGTATTAGAAGTATTGAGATATCACATCTCATGCTATAGGAAGGGTCTCAGGATTGGAATGGGAAGGAGTTGGATATCACATCTCATGCTCAAGGAAGGGTCTCAGGTTTGGTAGAAGCATTGAGATATCACATCTCATGCTATAGGAAGGGTCTCAGGATTGGAATGGGAAGGACTTAGATATCACATATCATGCTATAGGGAGGGTTTCCGTTTTGATATTAGAAGCATTGAGATATCACATCTCATGCTATCGGAAGTGTCTCAGGATTGGAATGGGAAGGAGCTGGATATCACATCTCATGCTAAAAGAAGGGTCTCAGGTTTGGAACGGGAAGGAGTTGGATATCCGATCTCATGTTATAGGAAGGGTCTAAGGTCTGGTATAAGCATTGAGATATCACATCTCTGCTATCGGAAGTGTCTCAGGATTGGAATGGGAAGGAGTTGGATATCCCATCTCATGTTATAGGAAAGTTCTCAGGTTTGGTATAAGCATTGAGATATCACATCTCATGCTATAGGAAGGGTCTCAGGATTGGAATGGGAAGGAGTTGGATATCACATCTCATGCTATAGGAAGGTTCTCAGGTTTGGTATAAGCATTGAGATATCACATCTCATGCTATAGGAAGGGTCTCAGGATTGGAATGGGAAGGAGTTGTATATGACATCTCATGCCGTAGGAAGGGTCTCAGGTTTGGTATAAGCATTGAGATATCACATCTCATGCTATAGGAAGGGTCTCAGGATTGGAATGGGAAGGAGTTGGATATCACATCTCATGCTATAGGAAGGGTCTCAGGTTTGGTATAAGCATTGAGATATCACATCTCATGCTATAGGAAGGGTCTCAGGATTGGAATGGGAAGGAGTTGTATATGACATCTCATGCCGTAGGAAGGGTCTCAGGTTTGGTATAAGCATTGAGATATCACATCTCTGCTATCGGAAGGGTCTCAGGATTGGAATGGGAAGGAGTTGGATATCCCATCTCATGTTATAGGAAGAGTCTCAGGTTTGGTATTAGAAGCATTGAGATATCACATCTCATGCTATAGGAAGTGTCTCAGGATTGGAATGGGAAGGACTTGGATATCACATCTCATGCTATCGGAAGGATCTCAGGTTTGGTATTAGAAGCATTGAGATATCACATCTCATGCTATCAGAAGGGTCTCAGGATTGGAATGGGAAGGAGTTGGATATCACATCTCATGCTAAATGGAGGGTCTCAGGTTTGGAAGGGGAAGGATTTGGATATCACATCTCATGTTATCGGAAGGATCTCAGGTTTGGTATTAGAAGTATTGAGATATCACATCTCATGCTATAGGAAGGGTCTCAGGATTGGAATGGGAAGGAGTTGGATATCACATCTCATGCTCAAGGAAGGGTCTCAGGTTTGGTAGAAGCATTGAGATATCACATCTCATGCTATAGGAAGGGTCTCAGGATTGGAATGGGAAGGACTTAGATATCACATATCATGCTATAGGGAGGGTTTCCGTTTTGATATTAGAAGCATTGAGATATCACATCTCATGCTATCGGAAGTGTCTCAGGATTGGAATGGGAAGGAGCTGGATATCACATCTCATGCTAAAAGAAGGGTCTCAGGTTTGGAACGGGAAGGAGTTGGATATCCGATCTCATGTTATAGGAAGGGTCTAAGGTCTGGTATAAGCATTGAGATATCACATCTCTGCTATCGGAAGTGTCTCAGGATTGGAATGGGAAGGAGTTGGATATCCCATCTCATGTTATAGGAAAGTTCTCAGGTTTGGTATAAGCATTGAGATATCACATCTCATGCTATAGGAAGGGTCTCAGGATTGGAATGGGAAGGAGTTGGATATCACATCTCATGCTATAGGAAGGTTCTCAGGTTTGGTATAAGCATTGAGATATCACATCTCATGCTATAGGAAGGGTCTCAGGATTGGAATGGGAAGGAGTTGTATATGACATCTCATGCCGTAGGAAGGGTCTCAGGTTTGGTATAAGCATTGAGATATCACATCTCATGCTATAGGAAGGGTCTCAGGATTGGAATGGGAAGGAGTTGGATATCACATCTCATGCTATAGGAAGGGTCTCAGGTTTGGTATAAGCATTGAGATATCACATCTCATGCTATAGGAAGGGTCTCAGGATTGGAATGGGAAGGAGTTGTATATGACATCTCATGCCGTAGGAAGGGTCTCAGGTTTGGTATAAGCATTGAGATATCACATCTCTGCTATCGGAAGGGTCTCAGGATTGGAATGGGAAGGAGTTGGATATCCCATCTCATGTTATAGGAAGAGTCTCAGGTTTGGTATTAGAAGCATTGAGATATCACATCTCATGCTATAGGAAGTGTCTCAGGATTGGAATGGGAAGGACTTGGATATCACATCTCATGCTATAGGGAGGCTCTCAAGTTTGATATTAGAAGCATTGAGATATCACATCTCATGCTATAGGAAGGGTCTCAGGATTGGAATGGGAAGGAGTTGGATATCACATCTCATGCTATAGGAAGGGTCTCAGGTTTGGTATAAGCAGTGAGATATCACATCGCATGTTATAGGAAGGGTCTAAGGTCTGGTATAAGCATTGAGATATCACATCTCTGCTATCGGAAGTGTCTCAGGATTGGAATGGGAAGGAGTTGGATATCCCATCTCATGTTATAGGAAAGTTCTCAGGTTTGGTATAAGCATTGAGATATCACATCTCATGCTATAGGAAGGGTCTCAGGATTGGAATGGGAAGGAGTTGGATATCACATCTCATGCTATAGGAAGGGTCTCAGGTTTGGTATAAGCATTGAGATATCACATCCCATGCTATAGGAAGGGTCTCAGGATTGGAATGGGAAGGAGTTGTATATGACATCTCATGCCGTAGGAAGGGTCTCAGGTTTGGTATAAGCATTGAGATATCACATCTCATGCTATAGGAAGGGTCTCAGGATTGGAATGGGAAGGAGTTGGATATCACATCTCATGCTATAGGAAGGGTCTCAGGTTTGGTATAAGCATTGAGATATCACATCTCATGCTATAGGAAGGGTCTCAGGATTGGAATGGGAAGGAGTTGTATATGACATCTCATGCCGTAGGAAGGGTCTCAGGTTTGGTATAAGCATTGAGATATCACATCTCTGCTATCGGAAGGGTCTCAGGATTGGAATGGGAAGGAGTTGGATATCCCATCTCATGTTATAGGAAGAGTCTCAGGTTTGGTATTAGAAGCATTGAGATATCACATCTCATGCTATAGGAAGTGTCTCAGGATTGGAATGGGAAGGACTTGGATATCACATCTCATGCTATAGGGAGGCTCTCAAGTTTGATATTAGAAGCATTGAGATATCACATCTCATGCTATAGGAAGGGTCTCAGGATTGGAATGGGAAGGAGTTGGATATCACATCTCATGCTATAGGAAGGGTCTCAGGTTTGGTATAAGCAGTGAGATATCACATCGCATGCTGTAGGAAGGGTCTCAGGTTTGGTATTAGAAGCATTGAGATATCACATCTCATGCTATAGGAAGGATCTCAGGTTTGGTATTAGAAGTATTGAGATATCACATCTCATGCTATAGGAAGGGTCTCAGGATTGGAATGGGAAGGAGTTGGATATCACATCTCATGCTAAAGGAAGGGTCTCAGGTTTGGTAGAAGCATTGAGATATCACATCTCATGCTATAGGAAGGGTCTCAGGATTGGAATGGGAAGGACTTAGATATCACATATCATGCTATAGGTAGGGTCTCAGTTTTGATATTAGAAGCATTGAGATATCACATCTCATGCTATCGGAAGTGTCTCAGGATTGGAATGGGAAGGAGCTGGATATCACAGCTCATGCTAAAGGAAGAGTCTCAGGTTTGGAACGGGAAGGAGTTGGATATCACATCTCATGTTATAGGAAGGGTCTCAGGTTTGGTATTAGAGGCATTGAGATATCACATCTCATGCTATAGGAAGGGTCTCAGGTTGGAATGGGAAGGAGTTGGATATCACATCTCATGTTAAAGGGAGGGTCTCAGAATTGGAAGGGGAAGGATTTGGATATCACATCTCATGTTATAGGAAGGATCTCAGGTTTGGTATTAGAAGCATTGAGATATCACATCTCATGCTATCGGAAGGATCTCAGGTTTGGTATTAGAAGCATTGAGATATCACATCTCATGCTATCAGAAGGGTCTCAGGATTGGAATGGGAAGGAGATGGATATCACATATCATGCTAAAGGGAGGGTCTCAGGTTTGGAAGGGGAAGGATTTGGATATCACATCTCATGTTATCGGAAGGATCTCAGGTTTGGTATTAGAAGTATTGAGATATCACATCTCATGCTATAGGAAGGGTCTCAGGATTGGAATGGGAAGGACTTAGATATCACATATCATGCTATAGGGAGGGTTTCCGTTTTGATATTAGAAGCATTGAGATATCACATCTCATGCTATCGGAAGTGTCTCAGGATTGGAATGGGAAGGAGCTGGATATCACATCTCATGCTAAAGGAAGGGTCTCAGGTTTGGAACGGGAAGGAGTTGGATATCCGATCTCATGTTATAGGAAGCGTCTAAGGTCTGGTATAAGCATTGAGATATCACATCTCTGCTATCGGAAGTGTCTCTGGATTGGAATGGGAAGGAGTTGGATATCCCATCTCATGTTATAGGAAGGGTCTCAGGTTTGGTATAAGCATTGAGATATCACATCTCATGCTATAGGAAGGGTCTCAGGTTGGAATGGGAAGGAGTTGGATATCACATCTCATGTTAAAGGGAGGGTCTCAGAATTGGAAGGGGAAGGATTTGGATATCACATCTCATGTTATAGGAAGGATCTCAGGTTTGGTATTAGAAGCATTGAGATATCACATCTCATGCTATCGGAAGGATCTCAGGTTTGGTATTAGAAGCATTGAGATATCACATCTCATGCTATCAGAAAGGTCTCAGGATTGGAATGGGAAGGAGTTGGATATCACATCTCATGCTAAAGGGAGGGTTTCCGTTTTGATATTAGAAGCATTGAGATATCACATCTCATGCTATCGGAAGTGTCTCAGGATTGGAATGGGAAGGAGTTGGATATCACATCTCATGCTAAAGGGAGGGTCTCAGGTTTGGAAGGGGAAGGATTTGGATATCACATCTCATGTTATCGGAAGGATCTCAGGTTTGGTATTAGAAGTATTGAGATATCACATCTCATGCTATAGGAAGGGTCTCAGGATTGGAATGGGAAGGAGTTGGATATCACATATCATGCTATAGGGAGGGTTTCCGTTTTGATATTAGAAGCATTGAGATATCACATCTCATGCTATCGGAAGTGTCTCAGGATTGGAATGGGAAGGAGTTGGATATCACATCTCATGCTAAAGGGAGGGTCTCAGGTTTGGAAGGGGAAGGATTTGGATATCACATCTCATGTTATCGGAAGGATCTCAGGTTTGGTATTAGAGGCATTGAGATATCACATCTCATGCTATCAGAAGGGTCTCAGGATTGGAATGGGAAGGACTTAGATATCACATATCATACTATAGGGAGGGTCTCAGTTTTGATATTAGAAGCATTTAGATATCACATCTCATGCTATCGGAAGTGTCTCAGGATTGGAATGGGAAGGAGCAGGATATCACATCTCATGCTAAAGGAAGAGTCTCAGGTTTGGAACGGGAAGGAGTTGGATATCACATCTCATGTTATAGGAAGGGTCTCAGGTTTGGTATAAGCATTGAGATATCACATCTCTGCTATCGGAAGTGTCTCAGGATTGGAATGGGAATGAGTTGGATATCCCATCTCATGTTATAGGACGGGTCTCAGGTTTGTTATTAGAATCATTGAGATATCATATTGCATGCTGTAGGAAGGGTCTAAGGATTGGAATGGGAAGGACTTGGATATCACATCTCATGCTATAGATAGGCTCTCATGTTTGGAAAGGGAAGGAGTTGGATATCACATTTCATGTTAGAGGAAGGATCTCAGGTTTGGTATTAGAGGCATTGAGATATCACATCTCATGCTATAGGAAGGGTCTCAGGTTGGAATGGGAAGGAGTTGGATATCACATCTCATGTTAAAGGGAGGGTCTCAGAATTGGAAGGGGAAGGATTTGGATATCACATCTCATGTTATAGGAAGGATCTCAGGTTTGGTATTAGAAGCATTGAGATATCACATCTCATGCTATCGGAAGGATCTCAGGTTTGGTATTAGAAGCATTGAGATATCATATTGCATGCTGTAGGAAGGGTCTAAGGATTGGAATGGGAAGGACTTGGATATCACATCTCATGCTATAGATAGGCTCTCATGTTTGGAAAGGGAAGGAGTTGGATATCACATTTCATGTTAGAGGAAGGATCTCAGGTTTGGTATTAGAGGCATTGAGATATCACATCTCATGCTATCGGAAGTGTCTCAGGATTGGAATGGGAAGGAGTTGGATATCACATCTCATGCTAAAGGGAGGGTCTCAGGTTTGGAAGGGGAAGGATTTGGATATCACATCTCATGTTATCGGAAGGATCTCAGGTTTGGTATTAGAGGCATTGAGATATCACATCTCATGCTATCAGAAGGGTCTCAGGATTGGAATGGGAAGGACTTAGATATCACATATCATACTATAGGGAGGGTCTCAGTTTTGATATTAGAAGCATTTAGATATCACATCTAATGCTATCGGAAGTGTCTCAGGATTGGAATGGGAAGGAGCAGGATATCACATCTCATGCTAAAGGAAGAGTCTCAGGTTTGGAACGGGAAGGAGTTGGATATCACATCTCATGTTATAGGAAGGGTCTCAGGTTTGGTATAAGCATTGAGATATCACATCTCTGCTATCGGAAGTGTCTCAGGATTGGAATGGGAATGAGTTGGATATCCCATCTCATGTTATAGGACGGGTCTCAGGTTTGTTATTAGAATCATTGAGATATCATATTGCATGCTGTAGGAAGGGTCTAAGGATTGGAATGGGAAGGACTTGGATATCACATCTCATGCTATAGATAGGCTCTCATGTTTGGAAAGGGAAGGAGTTGGATATCACATTTCATGTTAGAGGAAGGATCTCAGGTTTGGTATTAGAGGCATTGAGATATCACATCTCATGCTATAGGAAGGGTCTCAGGTTGGAATGGGAAGGAGTTGGATATCACATCTCATGTTAAAGGGAGGGTCTCAGAATTGGAAGGGGAAGGATTTGGATATCACATCTCATGTTATAGGAAGGATCTCAGGTTTGGTATTAGAAGCATTGAGATATCACATCTCATGCTATCGGAAGGATCTCAGGTTTGGTATTAGAAGCATTGAGATATCAGATCTCATGCTATCAGAAGGGTCTCAGGATTGGAATGGGAAGGAGTTGGATATCACATCTCATGCTAAAGGGAGGGTCTCAGGTTTGGAAGTGGAAGGATTTGGATATCACATCTCATGTTATCGGAAGGATCTCAGGTTTGGTATTAGAGGCATTGAGATATCACATCTCATGCTATCAGAAGGGTCTCAGGATTGGAATGGGAAGGACTTAGATATCACATATCATGCTATAGGGAGGGTCTCAGTTTTGATATTAGAAGCATTTAGATATCACATCTCATGCTATCGGAAGTGTCTCAGGATTGGAATGGGAAGGAGCAGGATATCACATCTCATGCTAAAGGAAGAGTCTCAGGTTTGGAACGGGAAGGAGTTGGATATCACATCTCATGTTATAGGAAGGGTCTCAGGTTTGGTATAAGCATTGAGATATCACATCTCTGCTATCGGAAGTGTCTCAGGATTGGAATGGGAAGGAGTTGGATATCCCATCTCATGTTATAGGACGGGTCTCAGGTTTGTTATTAGAATCATTGAGATATCATATTGCATGCTGTAGGAAGGGTCTAAGGATTGGAATGGGAAGGACTTGGATATCACATCTCATGCTATAGATAGGCTCTCATGTTTGGAAAGGGAAGGAGTTGGATATCACATTTCATGTTAGAGGAAGGATCTCAGGTTTGGTATTAGAGGCATTGAGATATCACATCTCATGCTATAGGAAGGGTCTCAGGTTGGAATGGGAAGGAGTTGGATATCACATCTCATGTTAAAGGGAGGGTCTCAGAATTGGAAGGGGAAGGATTTGGATATCACATCTCATGTTATAGGAAGGATCTCAGGTTTGGTATTAGAAGCATTGAGATATCACATCTCATGCTATCGGAAGGATCTCAGGTTTGGTATTAGAAGCATTGAGATATCACATCTCATGCTATCAGAAGGGTCTCAGGATTGGAATGGGAAGGAGTTGGATATCACATCTCATGCTAAATGGAGGGTCTCAGGTTTGGAAGGGGAAGGATTTGGATATCACATCTCATGTTATCGGAAGGATCTCAGGTTTGGTATTAGAAGTATTGAGATATCACATCTCATGCTATAGGAAGGGTCTCAGGATTGGAATGGGAAGGAGTTGGATATCACATCTCATGCTCAAGGAAGGGTCTCAGGTTTGGTAGCAGCATTGAGATATCACATCTCATGCTATAGGAAGGGTCTCAGGATTGGAATGGGAAGGACTTAGATATCACATATCATGCTATAGGGAGGGTTTCCGTTTTGATATTAGAAGCATTGAGATATCACATCTCATGCTATCGGAAGTGTCTCAGGATTGGAATGGGAAGGAGCTGGATATCACATCTCATGCTAAAGGAAGGGTCTCAGGTTTGGAACGGGAAGGAGTTGGATATCCGATCTCATGTTATAGGAAGGGTCTAAGGTCTGGTATAAGCATTGAGATATCACATCTCTGCTATCGGAAGGGTCTCAGGATTGGAATGGGAAGGAGTTGGATATCCCATCTCATGTTATAGGAAGAGTCTCAGGTTTGGTATTAGAAGCATTGAGATATCACATCTCATGCTATAGGAAGTGTCTCAGGATTGGAATGGGAAGGACTTGGATATCACATCTCATGCTATAGGGAGGCACTCAAGTTTGATATTAGAAGCATTGAGATATCACATCTCATGCTATAGGAAGGGTCTCAGGATTGGAATGGGAAGGAGTTGGATATCACATCTCATGCTATAGGAAGGGTCTCAGGTTTGGTATAAGCATTGAGATATCACATCTCATGCTATAGGAAGGGTCTCAGGATTGGAATGGGAAGGAGTTGTATATGACATCTCATGCCATAGGAAGGGTCTCAGGTTTGGTATAAGCATTGAGATATCACATCTCATGCTATAGGAAGGGTCTCAGGATTGGAATGGGAAGGAGTTGGATATCACATCTCATGCTATAGGAAGGGTCTCAGGTTTGGTATAAGCATTGAGATATCACATCTCATGCTATAGGAAGGGTCTCAGGATTGGAATTGGAAGGAGTTGTATATGACATCTCATGCCGTAGGAAGGGTCTCAGGTTTGGTATAAGCATTGAGATATCACATCTCTGCTATCGGAAGGGTCTCAGGATTGGAATGGGAAGGAGTTGGATATCCCATCTCATGTTATAGGAAGAGTCTCAGGTTTGGTATTAGAAGCATTGAGATATCACATCTCATGCTATAGGAAGTGTCTCAGGATTGGAATGGGAAGGACTTGGATATCACATCTCATGCTATAGGGAGGCACTCAAGTTTGATATTAGAAGCATTGAGATATCACATCTCATGCTATAGGAAGGGTCTCAGGATTGGAATGGGAAGGAGTTGGATATCACATCTCATGCTATAGGAAGGGTCTCAGGTTTGGTATAAGCAGTGAGATATCACATCGCATGCTGTAGGAAGGGTCTCAGGTTTGGTATTAGAAGCATTGAGATATCACATCTCATGCTATAGGAAGGATCTCAGGTTTGGTATTAGAAGTATTGAGATATCACATCTCATGCTATAGGAAGGGTCTCAGGATTGGAATGGGAAGGAGTTGGATATCACACCTCATGCTAAAGGAAGGGTCTCAGGTTTGGTAGAAGCATTGAGATATCACATCTCATGCTATAGGAAGGGTCTCAGGATTGGAATGGGAAGGACTTAGATATCACATATCATGCTATAGGGAGGGTCTCAGTTTTGATATTAGAAGCATTGAGATATCACATCTCATGCTATCGGAAGTGTCTCAGGATTGGAATGGGAAGGAGCTGGATATCACATCTCATGCTAAAGGAAGAGTCTCAGGTTTGGAACGGGAAGGAGTTGGATATCACATCTCATGTTATAGGAAGGGTCTCAGGTTTGGTATTAGAGGCATTGAGATATCACATCTCATGCTATAGGAAGGGTCTCAGGTTGGAATGGGAAGGAGTTGGATATCACATCTCATGTTAAAGGGAGGGTCTCAGAATTGGAAGGGGAAGGATTTGGATATCACATCTCATGTTATAGGAAGGATCTCAGGTTTGGTATTAGAAGCATTGAGATATCACATCTCATGCTATCGGAAGGATCTCAGGTTTGGTATTAGAAGCATTGAGATATCACATCTCATGCTATCAGAAGGGTCTCAGGATTGGAATGGGAAGGAGATGGATATCACATCTCATGCTAAAGGGAGGGTCTCAGGTTTGGAAGGGGAAGGATTTGGATATCACATCTCATGTTATCGGAAAGATCTCAGGTTTGGTATTAGAAGTATTGAGATATCACATCTCATGCTATAGGAAGGGTCTCAGGATTGGAATGGGAAGGACTTAGATATCACATATCATGCTATAGGGAGGGTTTCCGTTTTGATATTAGAAGCATTGAGATATCACATCTCATGCTATAGGAAGGGTCTCAGGATTGGAATGGGAAGGAGTTGGATATCACATCTCATGCTATAGGAAGGGTCTCAGGTTTGGTATAAGCATTGAGATATCACATCTCATGCTATAGGAAGGGTCTCAGGATTGGAATTGGAAGGAGTTGTATATGACATCTCATGCCGTAGGAAGGGTCTCAGGTTTGGTATAAGCATTGAGATATCACATCTCTGCTATCGGAAGGGTCTCAGGATTGGAATGGGAAGGAGTTGGATATCCCATCTCATGTTATAGGAAGAGTCTCAGGTTTGGTATTAGAAGCATTGAGATATCACATCTCATGCTATAGGAAGTGTCTCAGGATTGGAATGGGAAGGACTTGGATATCACATCTCATGCTATAGGGAGGCACTCAAGTTTGATATTAGAAGCATTGAGATATCACATCTCATGCTATAGGAAGGGTCTCAGGATTGGAATGGGAAGGAGTTGGATATCACATCTCATGCTATAGGAAGGGTCTCAGGTTTGGTATAAGCAGTGAGATATCACATCGCATGCTGTAGGAAGGGTCTCAGGTTTGGTATTAGAAGCATTGAGATATCACATCTCATGCTATAGGAAGGATCTCAGGTTTGGTATTAGAAGTATTGAGATATCACATCTCATGCTATAGGAAGGGTCTCAGGATTGGAATGGGAAGGAGTTGGATATCACACCTCATGCTAAAGGAAGGGTCTCAGGTTTGGTAGAAGCATTGAGATATCACATCTCATGCTATAGGAAGGGTCTCAGGATTGGAATGGGAAGGACTTAGATATCACATATCATGCTATAGGGAGGGTCTCAGTTTTGATATTAGAAGCATTGAGATATCACATCTCATGCTATCGGAAGTGTCTCAGGATTGGAATGGGAAGGAGCTGGATATCACATCTCATGCTAAAGGAAGAGTCTCAGGTTTGGAACGGGAAGGAGTTGGATATCACATCTCATGTTATAGGAAGGGTCTCAGGTTTGGTATTAGAGGCATTGAGATATCACATCTCATGCTATAGGAAGGGTCTCAGGTTGGAATGGGAAGGAGTTGGATATCACATCTCATGTTAAAGGGAGGGTCTCAGAATTGGAAGGGGAAGGATTTGGATATCACATCTCATGTTATAGGAAGGATCTCAGGTTTGGTATTAGAAGCATTGAGATATCACATCTCATGCTATCGGAAGGATCTCAGGTTTGGTATTAGAAGCATTGAGATATCACATCTCATGCTATCAGAAGGGTCTCAGGATTGGAATGGGAAGGAGATGGATATCACATCTCATGCTAAAGGGAGGGTCTCAGGTTTGGAAGGGGAAGGATTTGGATATCACATCTCATGTTATCGGAAAGATCTCAGGTTTGGTATTAGAAGTATTGAGATATCACATCTCATGCTATAGGAAGGGTCTCAGGATTGGAATGGGAAGGACTTAGATATCACATATCATGCTATAGGGAGGGTTTCCGTTTTGATATTAGAAGCATTGAGATATCACATCTCATGCTATCAGAAGTGTCTCAGGATTGGAATGGGAAGGAGCTGGATATCACATCTCATGCTAAAGGAAGGGTCTCAGGTTTGGAACGGGAAGGAGTTGGATATCCGATCTCATGTTATAGGAAGCGTCTAAGGTCTGGTAAAAGCATTGAGATATCACATCTCTGCTATCGGAAGTGTCTCAGGATTGGAATGGGAAGGAGTTGGATATCCCATCTCATGTTATAGGACGGGTCTCAGGTTTGTTATTAGAATCATTGAGATATCATATTGCATGCTGTAGGAAGGGTCTAAGGATTGGAATGGGAAGGACTTGGATATCACATCTCATGCTATAGATAGGCTCTCATGTTTGGAAAGGGAAGGAGTTGGATATCACATTTCATGTTAGAGGAAGGATCTCAGGTTTGGTATTAGAGGCATTGAGATATCACATCTCATGCTATAGGAAGGGTCTCAGGTTGGAATGGGAAGGAGTTGGATATCACATCTCATGTTAAAGGGAGGGTCTCAGAATTGGAAGGGGAAGGATTTGGATATCACATCTCATGTTATAGGAAGGATCTCAGGTTTGGTATTAGAAGCATTGAGATATCACATCTCATGCTATCGGAAGGATCTCAGGTTTGGTATTAGAAGCATTGAGATATCATATTGCATGCTGTAGGAAGGGTCTAAGGATTGGAATGGGAAGGACTTGGATATCACATCTCATGCTATAGATAGGCTCTCATGTTTGGAAAGGGAAGGAGTTGGATATCACATTTCATGTTAGAGGAAGGATCTCAGGTTTGGTATTAGAGGCATTGAGATATCACATCTCATGCTATCGGAAGTGTCTCAGGATTGGAATGGGAAGGAGTTGGATATCACATCTCATGCTAAAGGGAGGGTCTCAGGTTTGGAAGGGGAAGGATTTGGATATCACATCTCATGTTATCGGAAGGATCTCAGGTTTGGTATTAGAGGCATTGAGATATCACATCTCATGCTATCAGAAGGGTCTCAGGATTGGAATGGGAAGGACTTAGATATCACATATCATACTATAGGGAGGGTCTCAGTTTTGATATTAGAAGCATTTAGATATCACATCTAATGCTATCGGAAGTGTCTCAGGATTGGAATGGGAAGGAGCAGGATATCACATCTCATGCTAAAGGAAGAGTCTCAGGTTTGGAACGGGAAGGAGTTGGATATCACATCTCATGTTATAGGAAGGGTCTCAGGTTTGGTATAAGCATTGAGATATCACATCTCTGCTATCGGAAGTGTCTCAGGATTGGAATGGGAATGAGTTGGATATCCCATCTCATGTTATAGGACGGGTCTCAGGTTTGTTATTAGAATCATTGAGATATCATATTGCATGCTGTAGGAAGGGTCTAAGGATTGGAATGGGAAGGACTTGGATATCACATCTCATGCTATAGATAGGCTCTCATGTTTGGAAAGGGAAGGAGTTGGATATCACATTTCATGTTAGAGGAAGGATCTCAGGTTTGGTATTAGAGGCATTGAGATATCACATCTCATGCTATAGGAAGGGTCTCAGGTTGGAATGGGAAGGAGTTGGATATCACATCTCATGTTAAAGGGAGGGTCTCAGAATTGGAAGGGGAAGGATTTGGATATCACATCTCATGTTATAGGAAGGATCTCAGGTTTGGTATTAGAAGCATTGAGATATCACATCTCATGCTATCGGAAGGATCTCAGGTTTGGTATTAGAAGCATTGAGATATCAGATCTCATGCTATCAGAAGGGTCTCAGGATTGGAATGGGAAGGAGTTGGATATCACATCTCATGCTAAAGGGAGGGTCTCAGGTTTGGAAGTGGAAGGATTTGGATATCACATCTCATGTTATCGGAAGGATCTCAGGTTTGGTATTAGAGGCATTGAGATATCACATCTCATGCTATCAGAAGGGTCTCAGGATTGGAATGGGAAGGACTTAGATATCACATATCATGCTATAGGGAGGGTCTCAGTTTTGATATTAGAAGCATTTAGATATCACATCTCATGCTATCGGAAGTGTCTCAGGATTGGAATGGGAAGGAGCAGGATATCACATCTCATGCTAAAGGAAGAGTCTCAGGTTTGGAACGGGAAGGAGTTGGATATCACATCTCATGTTATAGGAAGGGTCTCAGGTTTGGTATAAGCATTGAGATATCACATCTCTGCTATCGGAAGTGTCTCAGGATTGGAATGGGAAGGAGTTGGATATCCCATCTCATGTTATAGGACGGGTCTCAGGTTTGTTATTAGAATCATTGAGATATCATATTGCATGCTGTAGGAAGGGTCTAAGGATTGGAATGGGAAGGACTTGGATATCACATCTCATGCTATAGATAGGCTCTCATGTTTGGAAAGGGAAGGAGTTGGATATCACATTTCATGTTAGAGGAAGGATCTCAGGTTTGGTATTAGAGGCATTGAGATATCACATCTCATGCTATAGGAAGGGTCTCAGGTTGGAATGGGAAGGAGTTGGATATCACATCTCATGTTAAAGGGAGGGTCTCAGAATTGGAAGGGGAAGGATTTGGATATCACATCTCATGTTATAGGAAGGATCTCAGGTTTGGTATTAGAAGCATTGAGATATCACATCTCATGCTATCGGAAGGATCTCAGGTTTGGTATTAGAAGCATTGAGATATCACATCTCATGCTATCAGAAGGGTCTCAGGATTGGAATGGGAAGGAGTTGGATATCACATCTCATGCTAAATGGAGGGTCTCAGGTTTGGAAGGGGAAGGATTTGGATATCACATCTCATGTTATCGGAAGGATCTCAGGTTTGGTATTAGAAGTATTGAGATATCACATCTCATGCTATAGGAAGGGTCTCAGGATTGGAATGGGAAGGAGTTGGATATCACATCTCATGCTCAAGGAAGGGTCTCAGGTTTGGTAGCAGCATTGAGATATCACATCTCATGCTATAGGAAGGGTCTCAGGATTGGAATGGGAAGGACTTAGATATCACATATCATGCTATAGGGAGGGTTTCCGTTTTGATATTAGAAGCATTGAGATATCACATCTCATGCTATCGGAAGTGTCTCAGGATTGGAATGGGAAGGAGCTGGATATCACATCTCATGCTAAAGGAAGGGTCTCAGGTTTGGAACGGGAAGGAGTTGGATATCCGATCTCATGTTATAGGAAGGGTCTAAGGTCTGGTATAAGCATTGAGATATCACATCTCTGCTATCGGAAGGGTCTCAGGATTGGAATGGGAAGGAGTTGGATATCCCATCTCATGTTATAGGAAGAGTCTCAGGTTTGGTATTAGAAGCATTGAGATATCACATCTCATGCTATAGGAAGTGTCTCAGGATTGGAATGGGAAGGACTTGGATATCACATCTCATGCTATAGGGAGGCACTCAAGTTTGATATTAGAAGCATTGAGATATCACATCTCATGCTATAGGAAGGGTCTCAGGATTGGAATGGGAAGGAGTTGGATATCACATCTCATGCTATAGGAAGGGTCTCAGGTTTGGTATAAGCATTGAGATATCACATCTCATGCTATAGGAAGGGTCTCAGGATTGGAATGGGAAGGAGTTGTATATGACATCTCATGCCATAGGAAGGGTCTCAGGTTTGGTATAAGCATTGAGATATCACATCTCATGCTATAGGAAGGGTCTCAGGATTGGAATGGGAAGGAGTTGGATATCACATCTCATGCTATAGGAAGGGTCTCAGGTTTGGTATAAGCATTGAGATATCACATCTCATGCTATAGGAAGGGTCTCAGGATTGGAATTGGAAGGAGTTGTATATGACATCTCATGCCGTAGGAAGGGTCTCAGGTTTGGTATAAGCATTGAGATATCACATCTCTGCTATCGGAAGGGTCTCAGGATTGGAATGGGAAGGAGTTGGATATCCCATCTCATGTTATAGGAAGAGTCTCAGGTTTGGTATTAGAAGCATTGAGATATCACATCTCATGCTATAGGAAGTGTCTCAGGATTGGAATGGGAAGGACTTGGATATCACATCTCATGCTATAGGGAGGCACTCAAGTTTGATATTAGAAGCATTGAGATATCACATCTCATGCTATAGGAAGGGTCTCAGGATTGGAATGGGAAGGAGTTGGATATCACATCTCATGCTATAGGAAGGGTCTCAGGTTTGGTATAAGCAGTGAGATATCACATCGCATGCTGTAGGAAGGGTCTCAGGTTTGGTATTAGAAGCATTGAGATATCACATCTCATGCTATAGGAAGGATCTCAGGTTTGGTATTAGAAGTATTGAGATATCACATCTCATGCTATAGGAAGGGTCTCAGGATTGGAATGGGAAGGAGTTGGATATCACACCTCATGCTAAAGGAAGGGTCTCAGGTTTGGTAGAAGCATTGAGATATCACATCTCATGCTATAGGAAGGGTCTCAGGATTGGAATGGGAAGGACTTAGATATCACATATCATGCTATAGGGAGGGTCTCAGTTTTGATATTAGAAGCATTGAGATATCACATCTCATGCTATCGGAAGTGTCTCAGGATTGGAATGGGAAGGAGCTGGATATCACATCTCATGCTAAAGGAAGAGTCTCAGGTTTGGAACGGGAAGGAGTTGGATATCACATCTCATGTTATAGGAAGGGTCTCAGGTTTGGTATTAGAGGCATTGAGATATCACATCTCATGCTATAGGAAGGGTCTCAGGTTGGAATGGGAAGGAGTTGGATATCACATCTCATGTTAAAGGGAGGGTCTCAGAATTGGAAGGGGAAGGATTTGGATATCACATCTCATGTTATAGGAAGGATCTCAGGTTTGGTATTAGAAGCATTGAGATATCACATCTCATGCTATCGGAAGGATCTCAGGTTTGGTATTAGAAGCATTGAGATATCACATCTCATGCTATCAGAAGGGTCTCAGGATTGGAATGGGAAGGAGATGGATATCACATCTCATGCTAAAGGGAGGGTCTCAGGTTTGGAAGGGGAAGGATTTGGATATCACATCTCATGTTATCGGAAAGATCTCAGGTTTGGTATTAGAAGTATTGAGATATCACATCTCATGCTATAGGAAGGGTCTCAGGATTGGAATGGGAAGGACTTAGATATCACATATCATGCTATAGGGAGGGTTTCCGTTTTGATATTAGAAGCATTGAGATATCACATCTCATGCTATAGGAAGGGTCTCAGGATTGGAATGGGAAGGAGTTGGATATCACATCTCATGCTATAGGAAGGGTCTCAGGTTTGGTATAAGCATTGAGATATCACATCTCATGCTATAGGAAGGGTCTCAGGATTGGAATTGGAAGGAGTTGTATATGACATCTCATGCCGTAGGAAGGGTCTCAGGTTTGGTATAAGCATTGAGATATCACATCTCTGCTATCGGAAGGGTCTCAGGATTGGAATGGGAAGGAGTTGGATATCCCATCTCATGTTATAGGAAGAGTCTCAGGTTTGGTATTAGAAGCATTGAGATATCACATCTCATGCTATAGGAAGTGTCTCAGGATTGGAATGGGAAGGACTTGGATATCACATCTCATGCTATAGGGAGGCACTCAAGTTTGATATTAGAAGCATTGAGATATCACATCTCATGCTATAGGAAGGGTCTCAGGATTGGAATGGGAAGGAGTTGGATATCACATCTCATGCTATAGGAAGGGTCTCAGGTTTGGTATAAGCAGTGAGATATCACATCGCATGCTGTAGGAAGGGTCTCAGGTTTGGTATTAGAAGCATTGAGATATCACATCTCATGCTATAGGAAGGATCTCAGGTTTGGTATTAGAAGTATTGAGATATCACATCTCATGCTATAGGAAGGGTCTCAGGATTGGAATGGGAAGGAGTTGGATATCACACCTCATGCTAAAGGAAGGGTCTCAGGTTTGGTAGAAGCATTGAGATATCACATCTCATGCTATAGGAAGGGTCTCAGGATTGGAATGGGAAGGACTTAGATATCACATATCATGCTATAGGGAGGGTCTCAGTTTTGATATTAGAAGCATTGAGATATCACATCTCATGCTATCGGAAGTGTCTCAGGATTGGAATGGGAAGGAGCTGGATATCACATCTCATGCTAAAGGAAGAGTCTCAGGTTTGGAACGGGAAGGAGTTGGATATCACATCTCATGTTATAGGAAGGGTCTCAGGTTTGGTATTAGAGGCATTGAGATATCACATCTCATGCTATAGGAAGGGTCTCAGGTTGGAATGGGAAGGAGTTGGATATCACATCTCATGTTAAAGGGAGGGTCTCAGAATTGGAAGGGGAAGGATTTGGATATCACATCTCATGTTATAGGAAGGATCTCAGGTTTGGTATTAGAAGCATTGAGATATCACATCTCATGCTATCGGAAGGATCTCAGGTTTGGTATTAGAAGCATTGAGATATCACATCTCATGCTATCAGAAGGGTCTCAGGATTGGAATGGGAAGGAGATGGATATCACATCTCATGCTAAAGGGAGGGTCTCAGGTTTGGAAGGGGAAGGATTTGGATATCACATCTCATGTTATCGGAAAGATCTCAGGTTTGGTATTAGAAGTATTGAGATATCACATCTCATGCTATAGGAAGGGTCTCAGGATTGGAATGGGAAGGACTTAGATATCACATATCATGCTATAGGGAGGGTTTCCGTTTTGATATTAGAAGCATTGAGATATCACATCTCATGCTATCAGAAGTGTCTCAGGATTGGAATGGGAAGGAGCTGGATATCACATCTCATGCTAAAGGAAGGGTCTCAGGTTTGGAACGGGAAGGAGTTGGATATCCGATCTCATGTTATAGGAAGCGTCTAAGGTCTGGTAAAAGCATTGAGATATCACATCTCTGCTATCGGAAGTGTCTCAGGATTGGAATGGGAAGGAGTTGGATATCCCATCTCATGTTATAGGAAGGGTCTCAGGTTTGGTATAAGCATTGAGATATCACATCTCATGCTATAGGAAGGGTCTCAGGTTGGAATGGGAAGGAGTTGGATATCACATCTCATGTTAAAGGGAGGGTCTCAGAATTGGAAGGGGAAGGATTTGGATATCACATCTCATGTTATAGGAAGGATCTCAGGTTTGGTATTAGAAGCATTGAGATATCACATCTCATGCTATCGGAAGGATCTCAGGTTTGGTATTAGAAGCATTGAGATATCACATCTCATGCTATCAGAAGGGTCTCAGGATTGGAATGGGAAGGAGTTGGATATCACATCTCATGCTAAAGGGAGGGTCTCAGGTTTGGAAGGGGAAGGATTTGGATATCACATCTCATGTTATCGGAAGGATCTCAGGTTTGGTATTAGAAGTATTGAGATATCACATCTCATGCTATAGGAAGGGTCTCAGGATTGGAATGGGAAGGAGTTGGATATCACATATCATGCTATAGGGAGGGTTTCCGTTTTGATATTAGAAGCATTGAGATATCACATCTCATGCTATCGGAAGTGTCTCAGCATTGGAATGGGAAGGAGCTGGATATCACATCTCATGCTAAAGGAAGGGTCTCAGGTTTGGAAAGGGAAGGAGTTGGATATCCGATCTCATGTTATAGGAAGGGTCTAAGGTCTGGTATAAGCATTGAGATATCACATCTCTGCTATCGGAAGTGTCTCAGGATTGGAATGGGAAGGAGTTGGATATCCCATCTCATGTTATAGGAAGGGTCTCAGGTTTGGTATAAGCATTGAGATATCACATCTCATGCTATAGGAAGGGTCTCAGGTTGGAATGGGAAGGAGTTGGATATCACATCTCATGTTAAAGGGAGGGTCTCAGAATTGGAAGGGGAAGGATTTGGATATCACATCTCATGTTATAGGAAGGATCTCAGGTTTGGTATTAGAAGCATTGAGATATCACATCTCATGCTATCGGAAGGATCTCAGGTTTGGTATTAGAAGCATTGAGATATCACATCTCATGCTATCAGAAGGGTCTCAGGATTGGAATGGGAAGGAGTTGGATATCACATCTCATGCTAAAGGGAGGGTCTCAGGTTTGGAAGGGGAAGGATTTGGATATCACATCTCATGTTATCGGAAGGATCTCAGGTTTGGTATTAGAAGTATTGAGATATCACATCTCATGCTATAGGAAGGGTCTCAGGATTGGAATGGGAAGGAGTTGGATATCACATCTCATGCTAAAGGAAGGGTCTCAGGTTTGGTAGAAGCATTGAGATATCACATCTCATGCTATAGGAAGGGTCTCAGGATTGGAATGGGAAGGACTTAGATATCACATATCATGCTATAGGGAGGGTTTCCGTTTTGATATTAGAAGCATTGAGATATCACATCTCATGCTATCGGAAGTGTCTCAGGATTGGAATGGGAAGGAGCTGGATATCACATCTCATGCTAAAGGAAGGGTCTCAGGTTTGGAACGGGAAGGAGTTGGATATCCGATCTCATGTTATAGGAAGGGTCTAAGGTCTGGTATAAGCATTGAGATATCACATCTCTGCTATCGGAAGTGTCTCAGGATTGGAATGGGAAGGAGTTGGATATCCCATCTCATGTTATAGGAAGGGTCTCAGGTTTGGTATAAGCATTGAGATATCACATCTCATGCTATAGGAAGGGTCTCAGGTTTGGTATAAACATTGAGATATCACATCTCATGCTATAGGAAGGGTCTCAGGATTGGAATGGGAAGGAGTTGGATATCACATCTCATGCTATAGGAAGGGTCTCAGGTTTGGTATAAGCATTGAGATATCACATCTCATGCTATAGGAAGGGTCTCAGGATTGGAATGGGAAGGAGTTGGATATCACATCTCATGCTATAGGAAGGGTCTCAGGTTTGGTATAAGCATTGAGATATCACATCTCATGCTATAGGAAGGGTCTCAGGATTGGAATGGGAAGGAGTTGTATATGACATCTCATGCCGTAGGAAGGGTCTCAGGTTTGGTATAAGCATTGAGATATCACATCTCTGCTATCGGAAGGGTCTCAGGATTGGAATGGGAAGGAGTTGGATATCCCATGTCATGTTATAGGAAGAGTCTCAGTTTTGATATTAGAAGCATTGAGATATCACATCTCATGCTATCGGAAGTGTCTCAGGATTGGAATGGGAAGGAGCTGGATATAACATCTCATGCTAAAGGAAGGGTCTCAGGTTTGGAACGAAAAGGAGTTGGATATCCGATCTCATGTTATAGGAAGGGTCTCAGGTTTGGTATAAGCATTGAGATATCACATCTCTGCTATCGGAAGTGTCTCAGGATTGGAATGGGAAGGAATTGGATATCCCATCTCATGTTATAGGACGGGTCTCAGGATTGTTATTAGAATCATTGAGATATCATATTGCATGCTGTAGGAAGGGTCTAAGGATTGGAATGGGAAGGACTTGGATATCACATCTCATGCTATAGGAAGGGTCTCAGGTTTGGTATAAGCATTGAGATATCAAATCTCATGCTATAGGAAGGGTCTCAGGATTGGAATGGAAGGAGTTGGATATCACATCTCATGTTATAGGAAGGATCTCAGGTTTGGTATTAGAAGCATTGAGACATCACATCTCATGCTATAGGAAGGGTCTCAGGATTGGAATGGGAAGGAGTTGGATATCACATCTCATACTATAGGAAGGGTCTCAGGTTTGGTATAAGCATTGAGATATCACATCTCATGCTATAGGAAGGGTCTCAGGATTGGAATGGGAAGGAGTTGTATATGACATCTCATGCCGTAGGAAGGGTCTCAGGTTTGGTATAAGCATTGAGATATCACATCTCTGCTATCGGAAGGGTCTCAGGATTGGAATGGGAAGGAGTTGGATATCCCATCTCATGTTATAGGAAGAGTCTCAGGTTTGGTATTAGAAACATTGAGATATCACATATCATGCTATAGGAAGTGTCTCAGGATTGGAATGGGAAGGACTTGGATATCACATCTCATGCTATAGGGAGGCTCTCAAGTTTGATATTAGAAGCATTGAGATATCACATCTCATGCTATAGGAAGGGTCTCAGGATTGGAATGGGAAGGAGTTGGATATCACATCTCATGCTATAGGAAGGGTCTCAGGTTTGGTATAAGCAGTGAGATATCACATCTCATGCTATAGGAAGTGTCTCAGTATTGGAATGGGAAGGAGTTGGATATCACATCTCATGTTATAGGAAGGATCTCAGGTTTGGTATAAACATTGAGATATCACATCTCTGCTATCGGAAGGGTCTCAGGATTGGAATGTAAGGAGTTGGATATTCCCATCTCATGTTATAGGAAGGGTCTCAGGTTTGGTATTAGAAGCATTGAGATATCACATCTCATGCTATAGGAAGGGTCTCAGGATTGGAATGGGAAGGAGTTGGATATCACATCTCATGATAAAGGAAGGGTCTAAGGTTTGGAAGGGGAAGGATTTGGATATCACATCTCATGTTATAGGACGGGTCTCAGGTTTGGTATTAGAAGCATTGAGATATCAAGTCTCATGGTATAGGAAGGGTCTCAGAATTGGAATGGGAAGGAGTTTGATATCACATCTCATGCCATAGTATGGGTCTCAGGATTGGAATGGGAAGGAGTTGGATATCACATCCCATGTTATAGGAAGGGTCTCAGGATTGGAATGGGAAGGAGTTTGATATCACATCTCATGCTATAGGAAGGGTCTCAGGTTGGAATGGGAAGGAGTTGGATATCACATCCCATGTTATAGGAAGGGTCTCAGGATTGGAATGGGAAGGACTTGGATATCACATCTCATGCTATAGGAAGGCTCTCAGGTTTGGAAGGGGAGAGAGTTGGATATCACATTTCATGTTAGAGGTAGGATCTCAGGTTTGGTATTAGAGGCATTGAGATATCACATCTCATGCTATCAGAAGGGTCTCAGGATTGGAATGGGAAGGACTTAGATATCACATATCATGCTATAGGGAGGGTCTCAGTTTTGATATTAGAAGCATTTAGATATCACATCTCATGCTATCGGAAGTGTCTCAGGATTGGAATGGGAAGGAGCAGGATATCACATCTCATGCTAAAGGAAGAGTCTCAGGTTTGGAACGGGAAGGAGTTGGATATCACATCTCATGTTATAGGAAGGGTCTCAGGTTTGGTATAAGCATTGAGATATCACATCTCTGCTATCGGAAGTGTCTCAGGATTGGAATGGGAAGGAGTTGGATATCCCATCTCATGTTATAGGACGGGTCTCAGGTTTGTTATTAGAATCATTGAGATATCATATTGCATGCTGTAGGAAGGGTCTAAGGATTGGAATGGGAAGGACTTGGATATCACATCTCATGCTATAGATAGGCTCTCATGTTTGGAAAGGGAAGGAGTTGGATATCACATTTCATGTTAGAGGAAGGATCTCAGGTTTGGTATTAGAGGCATTGAGATATCACATCTCATGCTATAGGAAGGGTCTCAGGTTGGAATGGGAAGGAGTTGGATATCACATCTCATGTTAAAGGGAGGGTCTCAGAATTGGAAGGGGAAGGATTTGGATATCACATCTCATGTTATAGGAAGGATCTCAGGTTTGGTATTAGAAGCATTGAGATATCACATCTCATGCTATCGGAAGGATCTCAGGTTTGGTATTAGAAGCATTGAGATATCACATCTCATGCTATCAGAAGGGTCTCAGGATTGGAATGGGAAGGAGTTGGATATCACATCTCATGCTAAATGGAGGGTCTCAGGTTTGGAAGGGGAAGGATTTGGATATCACATCTCATGTTATCGGAAGGATCTCAGGTTTGGTATTAGAAGTATTGAGATATCACATCTCATGCTATAGGAAGGGTCTCAGGATTGGAATGGGAAGGAGTTGGATATCACATCTCATGCTCAAGGAAGGGTCTCAGGTTTGGTAGAAGCATTGAGATATCACATCTCATGCTATAGGAAGGGTCTCAGGATTGGAATGGGAAGGACTTAGATATCACATATCATGCTATAGGGAGGGTTTCCGTTTTGATATTAGAAGCATTGAGATATCACATCTCATGCTATCGGAAGTGTCTCAGGATTGGAATGGGAAGGAGCTGGATATCACATCTCATGCTAAAGGAAGGGTCTCAGGTTTGGAACGGGAAGGAGTTGGATATCCGATCTCATGTTATAGGAAGGGTCTAAGGTCTGGTATAAGCATTGAGATATCACATCTCTGCTATCGGAAGTGTCTCAGGATTGGAATGGGAAGGAGTTGGATATCCCATCTCATGTTATAGGAAAGTTCTCAGGTTTGGTATAAGCATTGAGATATCACATCTCATGCTATAGGAAGGGTCTCAGGATTGGAATGGGAAGGAGTTGGATATCACATCTCATGCTATAGGAAGGGTCTCAGGTTTGGTATAAGCATTGAGATATCACATCTCATGCTATAGGAAGGGTCTCAGGATTGGAATGGGAAGGAGTTGTATATGACATCTCATGCCGTAGGAAGGGTCTCAGATTTGGTATAAGCATTGAGATATCACATCTCATGCTATAGGAAGGGTCTCAGGATTGGAATGGGAAGGAGTTGGATATCACATCTCATGCTATAGGAAGGGTCTCAGGTTTGGTATAAGCATTGAGATATCACATCTCATGCTATAGGAAGGGTCTCAGGATTGGAATGGGAAGGAGTTGTATATGACATCTCATGCCGTAGGAAGGGTCTCAGGTTTGGTATAAGCATTGAGATATCACATCTCTGCTATCGGAAGGGTCTCAGGATTGGAATGGGAAGTAGTTGGATATCCCATCTCATGTTATAGGAAGAGTCTCAGGTTTGGTATTAGAAGCATTGAGATATCACATCTCATGCTATAGGAAGTGTCTCAGGATTGGAATGGGAAGGACTTGGATATCACATCTCATGCTATAGGGAGGCTCTCAAGTTTGATATTAGAAGCATTGAGATATCACATCTCATGCTATAGGAAGGGTCTCAGGATTGGAATGGGAAGGAGTTGGATATCACATCTCATGCTATAGGAAGGGTCTCAGGTTTGGTATAAGCAGTGAGATATCACATCGCATGCTGTAGGAAGGGTCTCAGGTTTGGTATTAGAAGCATTGAGATATCACATCTCATGTTATAGGAAGGATCTCAGGTTTGGTATTAGAAGTATTGAGATATCACATCTCATGCTATAGGAAGGGTCTCAGGATTGGAATGGGAAGGAGTTGGATATCACATCTCATGCTAAAGGAAGGGTCTCAGGTTTGGTAGAAGCATTGAGATATCACATCTCATGCTATAGGAAGGGTCTCAGGATTGGAATGGGAAGGACTTAGATATCACATATCATGCTATAGGGAGGGTCTCAGTTTTGATATTAGAAGCATTGAGATATCACATCTCATGCTATCGGAAGTGTCTCAGGATTGGAATGGGAAGGAGCTGGATATCACATCTCATGCTAAAGGAAGAGTCTCAGGTTTGGAACGGGAAGGAGTTGGATATCACATCTCATGTTATAGGAAGGGTCTCAGGTTTGGTATTAGAGGCATTGAGATATCACATCTCATTCTATAGGAAGGGTCTCAGGTTGGAATGGGAAGGAGTTGGATATCACATCTCATGTTAAAGGGAGGGTCTCAGAATTGGAAGGGGAAGGATTTGGATATCACATCTCATGTTATAGGAAGGATCTCAGGTTTGGTATTAGAAGCATTGAGATATCACATCTCATGCTATCGGAAGGATCTCAGGTTTGGTATTAGAAGCATTGAGATATCACATCTCATGCTATCAGAAGGGTCTCAGGATTGGAATGGGAAGGAGATGGATATCACATCTCATGCTAAAGGGAGGGTCTCAGGTTTGGAAGGGGAAGGATTTGGATATCACATCTCATGTTATCGGAAGGATCTCAGGTTTGGTATTAGAAGTATTGAGATATCACATCTCATGCTATAGGAAGGGTCTCAGGATTGGAATGGGAAGGACTTAGATATCACATATCATGCTATAGGGAGGGTTTCCGTTTTGATATTAGAAGCATTGAGATATCACATCTCATGCTATCGGAAGTGTCTCAGGATTGGAATGGGAAGGAGCTGGATATCACATCTCATGCTAAAGGAAGGGTCTCAGGTTTGGAACGGGAAGGAGTTGGATATCCGATCTCATGTTATAGGAAGCGTCTAAGGTCTGGTATAAGCATTGAGATATCACATCTCTGCTATCGGAAGTGTCTCAGGATTGGAATGGGAAGGAGTTGGATATCCCATCTCATGTTATAGGAAGGGTCTCAGGTTTGGTATAAGCATTGAGATATCACATCTCATGCTATCAGAAGGGTCTCAGGATTGGAATGGGAAGGAGTTGGATATCACATCTCATGCTAAAGGGAGGGTCTCAGGTTTGGAAGGGGAAGGATTTGGATATCACATCTCATGTTATCGCAAGGATCTCAGGTTTGGTATTAGAAGTATTGAGATATCACATCTCATGCTATAGGAAGGGTCTCAGGATTGGAATGGGAAGGAGTTGGATATCACATATCATGCTATAGGGAGGGTTTCCGTTTTGATATTAGAAGCATTGAGATATCACATCTCATGCTATCGGAAGTGTCTCAGGATTGGAATGGGAAGGAGCTGGATATCACATCTCATGCTAAAGGAAGGGTCTCAGGTTTGGAACGGGAAGGAGTTGGATATCCGATCTCATGTTATAGGAAGGGTCTAAGGTCTGGTATAAGCATTGAGATATCACATCTCTGCTATCGGAAGTGTCTCAGGATTGGAATGGGAAGGAGTTGGATATCCCATCTCATGTTATAGGAAGGGTCTCAGGTTTGGTATAAGCATTGAGATATCACATCTCATGCTATAGGAAGGGTCTCAGGTTGGAATGGGAAGGAGTTGGATATCACATCTCATGTTAAAGGGAGGGTCTCAGAATTGGAAGGGGAAGGATTTGGATATCACATCTCATGTTATAGGAAGGATCTCAGGTTTGGTATTAGAAGCATTGAGATATCACATCTCATGCTATCGGAAGGATCTCAGGTTTGGTATTAGAAGCATTGAGATATCACATCTCATGCTATCAGAAGGGTCTCAGGATTGGAATGGGAAGGAGTTGGATATCACATCTCATGCTAAAGGGAGGGTCTCAGGTTTGGAAGGGGAAGGATTTGGATATCACATCTCATGTTATCGGAAGGATCTCAGGTTTGGTATTAGAAGTATTGAGATATCACATCTCATGCTATAGGAAGGGTCTCAGGATTGGAATGGGAAGGAGTTGGATATCACATCTCATGCTAAAGGAAGGGTCTCAGGTTTGGTAGAAGCATTGAGATATCACATCTCATGCTATAGGAAGGGTCTCAGGATTGGAATGGGAAGGACTTAGATATCACATCTCATGCTATAGGAAGGGTCTCAGGTTTGGTATAAGCATTGAAATATCACATCTCATGCTATCGGAAGGGTCTCAGGATTGGAATGGGAGGAGCTGGATATCACATCTCATGCTAAAGGAAGGGTCTCAGGTTTGGAAGGGGAAGGATTTGGATATCACATCTCATGTTATAGGACGGGTCTCAGGTTTGGTATTAGAAGCAATGTGATATCACATCTCATGCTATAGGAAGTGTCTCAGGATTGGAATGGGAAGGAGTTGGATATCACATCTCATGCTATAGGAAGGGTTTCAGGTTTGGTAGAAGCATTGAGATATCACATCTCATGTTATGGGAAGAGTCTCAGGTTTGGGAAGGGAAGGATTTGGATTTCACATCTCATGTTATAGGATGGTTCTCATGTTTGGTTTTTGAAGCATTGAGATATCACATCTCATGCTATCGGAAGGGTCTCAGGTTTGGAATGGGAAGGAGTTGGATATCACATCTCATGTTATAGGAAGGATCTCAGGTTTGGTATTAGAAGCATTGAGATATCACATCTCATGCTATAGGAAGGGTCTCAGGATTGGAATGGCAAGGAGTTGGATATCACATCTCATGCTAAAGGAAGGGTCTCAGGTTTGATAGAAGCATTGAGATATCACATCTCATGCTATAGGAAGGAACTCAGGATTGGAATGGGAAGGAGTTGGATATCACATCTCATGCCATAGGAAGGGTTATCAGGTTTGGTATAAACATTGAGATATCACATCTCATGCTATAGGAAGGATCTCAGGTTTGGTATTAGAAGCATTGAGACTTCACATCTCATGCTATAGGAAGGGTCTCAGGTTTGGTATAAGCATTGAGATATCACCACATCCCATGCTATAGGAAGGGTCTCAGGATTGGAATTGGAAGTTGTATATGACATCTCATGCCATAGGAAGGATCTCAGGTTTGGTATAAGCATTGAGATATCACATCTCTGCTATCGGAAGGGTATCAGGATTGGAATGGGAAGGAGTTGGATATCCCATCTCATGTTATAGGAAGAGTCTCAGGTTTGGTATTAGAAGCATTGAGACATCACATCTCATGCTATAGGAAGGGTCTCGGGATTGGAATGGGAAGGAGTTGGATATCCCATCTCATGTTATAGGAAGGGTCTCAAGTTTGATATTAGAAGCATTGAGATATCACATCTCATGATATCGGAAGGGTCTCAGGATTGGAATGGGAAGGAGTTGGATATCAAATCTCATGATAACGGAAGGGTCTCAGGATTGGAATGGGAAGGACTTGGCTATCACATCTCATGCTATAGGAAGGCTCTCAGGTTTGGAAGGGGAAGGAGTTGGATACCACATTTCATGTTAGAGGTAGAATCGCAGGTTTGGAATTAGAGGCATTAAGATATCACATCTCATGCTATCAAAAGGGTCTCAGGATTGGGATGGGAAGGTGTTGGATATCACATCTCATGCTAAAGGAAGGGTCTCAGGTTTGGAACGGGAAGGAGTTGGATATCCGATCTCATGTTATAGGAAGGGTCTAAGGTCTGGTATAAGCATTGAGATATCACATCTCTGCTATCGGAAGTGTCTCAGGATTGGAATGGGAAGGAGTTGGATATCCCATCTCATGTTATAGGAAGGGTCTCAGGTTTGGTATAAGCATTGAGATATCACATCTCATGCTATAGGAAGGGTCTCAGGTTGGAATGGGAAGGAGTTGGATATCACATCTCATGTTAAAGGGAGGGTCTCAGAATTGGAAGGGGAAGGATTTGGATATCACATCTCATGTTATAGGAAGGATCTCAGGTTTGGTATTAGAAGCATTGAGATATCACATCTCATGCTATCGGAAGGATCTCAGGTTTGGTATTAGAAGCATTGAGATATCACATCTCATGCTATCAGAAGGGTCTCAGGATTGGAATGGGAAGGAGTTGGATATCACATCTCATGCTAAAGGGAGGGTCTCAGGTTTGGAAGGGGAAGGATTTGGATATCACATCTCATGTTATCGGAAGGATCTCAGGTTTGGTATTAGAAGTATTGAGATATCACATCTCATGCTATAGGAAGGGTCTCAGGATTGGAATGGGAAGGAGTTGGATATCACATCTCATGCTAAAGGAAGGGTCTCAGGTTTGGTAGAAGCATTGAGATATCACATCTCATGCTATAGGAAGGGTCTCAGGATTGGAATGGGAAGGACTTAGATATCACATCTCATGCTATAGGAAGGGTCTCAGGTTTGGTATAAGCATTGAAATATCACATCTCATGCTATCGGAAGGGTCTCAGGATTGGAATGGGAGGAGCTGGATATCACATCTCATGCTAAAGGAAGGGTCTCAGGTTTGGAAGAGGAAGGATTTGGATATCACATCTCATGTTATAGGACGGGTCTCAGGTTTGGTATTAGAAGCATTGTGATATCACATCTCATGCTATAGGAAGTGTCTCAGGATTGGAATGGGAAGGAGTTGGATATCACATCTCATGCTATAGGAAGGGTTTCAGGTTTGGTAGAAGCATTGAGATATCACATCTCATGTTATGGGAAGAGTCTCAGGTTTGGGAAGGGAAGGATTTGGATTTCACATCTCATGTTATAGGATGGTTCTCATGTTTGGTTTTTGAAGCATTGAGATATCACATCTCATGCTATCGGAAGGGTCTCAGGTTTGGAATGGGAAGGAGTTGGATATCACATCTCATGTTATAGGAAGGATCTCAGGTTTGGTATTAGAAGCATTGAGATATCACATCTCATGCTATAGGAAGGGTCTCAGGATTGGAATGGCAAGGAGTTGGATATCACATCTCATGCTAAAGGAAGGGTCTCAGGTTTGATAGAAGCATTGAGATATCACATCTCATGCTATAGGAAGGAACTCAGGTTTGGTATTAGAAGCATTGAGACTTCACATCTCATGCTATAGGAAGGGTCTCAGGTTTGGTATAAGCATTGAGATATCACCACATCCCATGCTATAGGAAGGGTCTCAGGATTGGAATTGGAAGTTGTATATGACATCTCATGCCATAGGAAGGATCTCAGGTTTGGTATAAGCATTGAGATATCACATCTCTGCTATCGGAAGGGTATCAGGATTGGAATGGGAAGGAGTTGGATATCCCATCTCATGTTATAGGAAGAGTCTCAGGTTTGGTATTAGAAGCATTGAGACATCACATCTCATGCTATAGGAAGGGTCTCGGGATTGGAATGGGAAGGAGTTGGATATCCCATCTCATGTTATAGGAAGGGTCTCAAGTTTGATATTAGAAGCATTGAGATATCACATCTCATGATATCGGAAGGGTCTCAGGATTGGAATGGGAAGGAGTTGGATATCAAATCTCATGATAAAGGAAGGGTCTCAGGATTGGAATGGGAAGGACTTGGCTATCACATCTCATGCTATAGGAAGGCTCTCAGGTTTGGAAGGGGAAGGAGTTGGATACCACATTTCATGTTAGAGGTAGAATCGCAGGTTTGGAATTAGAGGCATTAAGATATCACATCTCATGCTATCAGAAGGGTCTCAGGATTGGGATGGGAAGGTGTTGGATATCACATCTCATGCTAAAGGGAGGGTCTCAGATTTGGAAGGGGAAGGATTTGGATATCACATCTCATGTTATAGGAAGGATCTCAGGTTTGGTATTAGAAGCATTGAGATATCACTTCTCATGCTATCGGAAGGGTATCAGGATTGGATTTGGAAGTAGTTGGATATCCCATCTCATGCTATCTACCAAACCTGAGACCCTTCCTTTAGCATGAGATGTGATATCCAACTCCTTCCCATTCCAATCCTGAGACCCTTCCTATAGCATGAGATGTGATATCTCAATGCTTCTAATACCAAACCTGAGACCCTTCCTATAGCATGAGATGGGAAATGTGATATCCAACTCCTTCCCCTTCCAAACCTGAGAGCCTTCCTATAGCATGAGATGTGATATCCAACTCCTTCCCATTCCAATCCTGAGACCCTTATTATACCATGAGATGTCATATCTCAATGCTTCTAATACCAAACCTGAGACCCGTCCTAAAACATGAGATGTGAGATCCAAATCCTTCCCCTTCCAAACCTGAGACCTTTCCTTTAGCATGAGATGTGATATCCAACTCCTTCCCATTCCAATCCGGAGACCCTTCCGATAGCATGAGATGTGCTATCTCAATGCTTCTAATATCAAACCTGAGATTCTACCTCTAACATGAAATGTGATATCCAACTCCTTCCCCTTCCAAACCTGAGCCCCTTCCTATAGCATGAGATGGGATATCCAACTACTTCCAAATCCAATCCTGATACCCTTCCGATAGCATGAGATGTGATATTTCAATGCCTCTAATACTAAACCTGAGATCCTTCCGATAGCATGAGAAGTGATATCTCAATGCTTCTAATACCAAACCTGAGATCCTTCCTATAACATGAGATGTGATATCCAAGTCCTTCCCATTCCAATCCTGAGACCCTTCCTTTATCATGAGATGTGATATCCAACTCCTTCCCATTCCAATCCTGAGACCTTTCCGATATCATGAGATGTGATATCTCAATGCTTCTAATATCAAACTTGAGACCCTCCCTACAGCATGAGATGTGATATCCAAGTCCTTCCCATTCCAATCCTGAGACCCTTCCTATAGCATGAGATGTGATATCTCAATGCTTCTAATACCAAACCTGAGACCCTTCCTATGACATGAGATGGGATATCCAACGCCTTCCCATTCCAATCCTGAGACCCTTCGGATAGCAGAGATGTGATATCTCAATGCTTATACCAAGCCTGAGACCCTTCCTACAGCATGAGATGTGATATCCAAGTCCTTCCCATTCCAATCCTGAGACCCTTCCTATAGCATGAGATGTGATATCTCAATGCTTCTAATACCAAACCTGAGACCCTTCCTATGACATGAGATGGGATATCCAACTCCTTCCCATTCCAATCCTGAGACCCTTCCTATAGCATGAGATGTGATGTCTCAATGCTTCTAATACCAAACCTGAGATCCTTCCTATAACATGAGATGTGATATCCAACTCCTTCCCATTCCAATCCTGAGACCCTTCCTATAGCATGAGATGTGATATCTCACTGCTTATACCAAACCTGAGACCCTTCCTATAGCATGAGATGTGATATCTCAATGCTTCTAATATCAAACTTGAGACCCTCCCTATAGCATGAGACGTGATATCCAACTCCTTCCCATTCCAATCCTGAGACTCTTCCTATAGCATGAGATGTGATAACTCAATGCTTCTACCAAACCTGAGACCCTTCCTATAACATGAGATGGGATATCCAACTCCTTCCCATTCCAATCCTCAGACACTTCCTATAGCATGCGATGTGATATCTCAATGCTTCTAATACCAAACCTGAGACCCTTCCTATGGCATGAGATTTGATATCAAACTCCTTCCCATTCCAATCCTGAGACCCTTCCTATACCATGAGATGTGATATCTTAATGCTTCTAATACCAAACCTGAGACCCGTCCTATATAACATGAGATGTGATATCCAAATCCTTCCCCTTCCAAACCTGAGACCCTTCCTTTAGCATGAGATGTGATATCCAGCTCCTTCCCATTCCAATCCTGAGACCCTTCCGATAGCATGAGATGTGATATCTCAATGCTTCTAATATCAAAACTGAGACCCTCCCTATAGCATGAGATGTGATATCTAAGTCCTTCCCATTCCAATCCTGAGATAGCAGAGATGTGATATCTCAATGCTTATACCAAACCTGAGACCCTTCCTATGGCATGAGATGTGATATCCAACTCCTTCCCATTTCAATCCTGAGACCCTTCCTATAGCATGAGATGTGATATCTCAATGCTTCTACCAAACATGAGACCCTTCCTTTAGCATGAGATGTGATATCCATCTCCTTCCCATTCCAATCCTGAGACCCTTCCTATAGCATGAGATGTGATATCTCAATGCTTCTAATACCAAACCTGAGATCCTTCCGATAACATGAGATGTGATATCCAAATCCTTCCCCTTCCAAACCTGAGACCCTCCCTTTAGCATGAGATGTGATATCCAACTCCTTCCCATTCCAATCCTGAGACCCTTCCTTTAGCATGCGATGTGATATCTCAATGTTTCTAATAAAAAACCTGAGACCCTTCCTATAGCAAGAGATGTGATATCCAGCTCCTTCCCATTCCAATCCTGAGACCCTTCCGATAGCATGAGATGTGATATCTCAATGCTTCTAATATCAAAACTGAAACCCTCCCTATAGCATGAGATGTGATATCTAAGTCCTTCCCATTCCAATCCTGAGACCCTTCCGATAGCAGAGATGTGATATCTCAATGCTTATACTAAACCTGAGACCCTTCCTATGGCATGAAATGTGATATCCAACTCCTTCCCATTTCAATCCTGAGACCCTTCCTATAGCATGAGATGTGATATCTCAATGCTTCTACCAAACATGAGACCCTTCCTTTAGCATGAGATGTGATATCCATCTCCTTCCCATTCCAATCCTGAGACCCTTCCTAGAGCATGAGATGTGATATCTCAATGTTTCTAATACTAAACCTGAGATCCTTCCGATAGCATGAGAAGTGATATCTCAATGCTTCTAATACCAAACCTGAGACCCGTCCTATAACATGAGATATTATATCCAAATCCTTCCCATTCCAATCCTGAAACCCTTCCTTTAGCATGCGATGTGATATCTCAATGTTTCTAATAAAAAACCTGAGACCCTTCCTATAGCAAGAGATGTGATATCCAGCTCCTTCCCATTCCAATCCTGAGACCCTTCCGATAGCATGAGATGTGATATCTCAATGCTTCTAATATCAAAACTGAAACCCTCCCTATAGCATGAGATGTGATATCTAAGTCCTTCCCATTCCAATCCTGAGACCCTTCCGATAGCAGAGATGTGATATCTCAATGCTTATACTAAACCTGAGACCCTTCCTATGGCATGAAATGTGATATCCAACTCCTTCCCATTTCAATCCTGAGACCCTTCCTATAGCATGAGATGTGATATCTCAATGCTTCTACCAAACATGAGACCCTTCCTTTAGCATGAGATGTGATATCTCAATGCTTCTAATACTAAACCTGAGATCCTTCCGATAGCATGAGAAGTGATATCTCAATGCTTCTAATACCAAACCTGAGACCCGTCCTATAACATGAGATATTATATCCAAATCCTTCCCATTCCAATCCTGAAACCCTTCCTTTAGCATGCGATGTGATATCTCAATGTTTCTAATAAAAAACCTGAGACCCTTCCTATAGCAAGAGATGTGATATCCAGCTCCTTCCCATTCCAATCCTGAGACCCTTCCGATAGCATGAGATGTGATATCTCAATGCTTCTAATATCAAAACTGAAACCCTCCCTATAGCATGAGATGTGATATCTAAGTCCTTCCCATTCCAATCCTGAGACCCTTCCGATAGCAGAGATGTGATATCTCAATGCTTATACTAAACCTGAGACCCTTCCTATGGCATGAAATGTGATATCCAACTCCTTCCCATTTCAATCCTGAGACCCTTCCTATAGCATGAGATGTGATATCTCAATGCTTCTACCAAACATGAGACCCTTCCTTTAGCATGAGATGTGATATCCATCTCCTTCCCATTCCAATCCTGAGACCCTTCCTAGAGCATGAGATGTGATATCTCAATGTTTCTAATACCAAACCTGAGATCCTTCCGATAACATGAGATGTGATATCCAAATCCTTCCCCTTCCAAACCCGAGACCCTCCCTTTAGCATGAGATGTGATATCCAACTCCTTCCCATTCCAATCCTGAGACCCTTCCGATAGCATGAGAAGTGATATCTCAATGCTTCTAATACCAAACCTGGGACCCGTCCTATAACATGAGATATGATATCCAAATCCTTCCCATTCCAATCCTGAAACCCTTCCTTTAGCATGAGATGTGATATCTCAATGTTTCTAATAAAAAACCTGAGACCGTTCCTATAGCAAGAGATGTGATATCCAAATCCTTCCCATTCCAATCCTGAGACCCTTCCTATAACATGAGATGTGATATCCAACTCCTTCCCATTCCAATCCTGAAACCCTTCCTATAGCATGAGATGTGATATCTCAATGTTTCTAATAAAAAACCTGAGACCCTTCCAAAAGCAAGACTTGTGATATCCAAATCCTTCCCATTCCAATCCTGAGACCCTTCCTATAACATGAGATGTGATATCCAATTCCTTCCCATTCCAACCTGAGACCCTTCCTATAGCATGAGAAGGGATATCCAACTCCTTCCCATTCCAATCCTGAGACCCTTCCTATAGCAAGAGATGTGATATCCAAATCCTTCCCATTCCAATCCTGAGATGCTTCCTATAACATGAGATGTGATACCCAATTATTTCCCATTCCAAACCTGAGACCCTTCCTATTGGATGAGATGTGATATCCAACACCTTCCCATTCCAATCCTGACACCCTTCCTATACCATGAGATGTGATATCTCAATGCGTCTAATACCAAACCTGGGACTCGTCCTATAACATGAGATATGATATCCAAATCCTTCCCCTTCCAAACCTGAGACCCTTCCTTTAGCATGAGATGTGATATCCAAATCCTTCCCATTCCAATCCTGAAACCCCTCCTATGGCATGAGATGTGATATCTCAATGTTTCTAATAAAAAACTGAGACCCTTCCTATAGCAAGAGATGTGATATCCAAATCCTTCCCATTTCAATCCTGAGACCCTACCTATAACATGAGATGTGATATCCAACTCCTTCCCATTCCAACCTGAGACCCTTCCTATAACATGAGATGTGATATCCAACTCCTTCCCATTTCAATCCTGAGACCCTTCCTATAGCATGAGATGTGATATCTCAATGCTTCTACCAAACATGAGACCCTTCCTTTAGCATGAGATGTGATATCCATCTCCTTCCCATACCAATCCTGAGACCCTTCCTATGGCATGAGATGTGATATCTCAATGTTTCTAATAAAAAACTGAGACCCTTCCTATAGCAAGAGATGTGATATCCAAATCCTTCCCATTTCAATCCTGAGACCCTACCTATAACATGAGATGTGATATCCAACTCCTTCCCATTCCAACCTGAGACCCTTCCTATAACATGAGATGTGATATCCAACTCCTTCCCATTCCAATCCTGAAACCCTTCCTATAGCATGAGATGTGATATCTCAATGTTTCTAATAAAAAACCTGAGACCCTTCCAATAGCAAGAGATGTGCTATCCAAATCCTTCCCATTCCAATCCTGAGACCCTTCCTATAACATGAGATGTGATATCCAACTCCTTCCCATTCCAACCTGAGACATTTCCTATAGCATGAGAAGGGATATCCAACTCCTTCCCATTCCAATCCTGAGACCCTTCCTATAGCAAGAGATGTGATATCCAAATCCTTCCCATTCCAATCCTGAGATCCTTCCTATAACATTAGATGTGATACCCAATTATTTCCCATTCCAAACCTGAGACCCTTCCTATTGGATGAGATGTGATATCCAACACCTTCCCATTCCAATCCTGACACCCTTCCTATACCATGAGATGTGATATCTCAATGCTTCTAATACCAAACCTGGGACCCGTCCTATAACATGAGATATGATATCCAAATCCTTCCCCTTCCAAACCTGAGACCCTTCCTTTAGCATGAGATGTGATATCCAAATCCTTCCCATTCCAATCCTGAAACCCCTCCTATAGCATGAGATGTGATATCTCAATGTTTCTAATAAAAAACTGAGACCCTTCCTATAGCAAGAGATGTGATATCCAAATCCTTCCCATTTCAATCCTGAGACCCTACCTATAACATGAGATGTGATATCCAACTCCTTCCCATTCCAACCTGAGACCCTTCCTATAACATGAGATGTGATATCCAACTCCTTCCCATTCCAATCCTGAAACCCTTCCTATAGCATGAGATGTGATATCTCAATGTTTCTAATAAAAAACCTGAGACCCTTCCAATAGCAAGAGATGTGATATCCAAATCCTTCCCATTCCAATCCTGAGACCCTACCTATAACATGAGATGTGATATCCAACTCCTTCCCATACCAACCTGAGACCCTTCCTATTGCATGAGAAGGGATATCCAACTCCTTCCCATTCCAATCCTGAGACCCTTCCTATAGCAAGAGATGTGATATCCAAATCCTTCCCATTCCAATCCTGAGATCCTTCCTATAACATGAGATGTGATATCTCAATGCTTCTAATACCAAACCTGAGACCCTTCCTATGACATGAGATGGGATATCCAACTCCTTCCCATTCCAATCCTGAGACCCTTCGGATAGCATAGATGTGATATCTCAATGCTTATACCAAGCCTGAGACCCTTCCTATGGCATGAGATGTGATATCTCAATGCTTCTAATATCAAACTTGAGACCCTCCCTATAGCATGAGACGTGATATCCAACTCCTTCCCATTCCAATCCTGAGACTCTTCCTATAGCATGAGATGTGATATCTCAATGCTTCTACCAAACCTGAGACCCTTCCTATGGCATGAGATGTGATATCCAACTCCTTCCCATTCCAATCCTGAGACCCTTCCTATAGCATGAGATGTGATATCTCAATGCTTCTAATATCAAACTTGAGACCCTCCCTATAGCATGAGACGTGATATCCAACTCCTTCCCATTCCAATCCTGAGACTCTTCCTATAGCATGAGATGTGATATCTCAATGCTTCTACCAAACCTGAGACCCTTCCTATAACATGAGATGGGATATCCAACTCCTTCCCATTCCAATCCTCAGACACTTCCTATAGCATGAGATGTGATATCTCAATGCTTCTAATACCAAACCTGAGACCCTTCCTATGGCATGAGATTTGATATCAAACTCCTTCCCATTCCAATCCTGAGACCCTTCCTATAGCATGAGATATGATATCCAACTCCTTCCCATTCCAATCCTGAAACCCTTCCTATACCATGAGATGTGATATCTTAATGCTTCTAATTCCAAACCTGAGACCCGTCCTATAACATGAGATGTGATATCCAAATCCTTCCCCTTCCAAACCTGAGACCCTTCCTTTAGCATGAGATGTGATATCCAGCTCCTTCCCATTCCAATCCTGAGACCCTTCCGATAGCATGAGATGTGATATCTCAATGCTTCTAATATCAAAACTGAGACCCTCCCTATAGCATGAGATGTGATATCTAAGTCCTTCCCATTCCAATCCTGAGACCCTTCCGATAGCAGAGATGTGATATCTCAATGCTTATACCAAACCTGAGACCCTTCCTATGGCATGAGATGTGATATCCAACTCCTTCCCATTTCAATCCTGAGACCCTTCCTATAGCATGAGATGTGATATCTCAATGCTTCTACCAAACATGAGACCCTTCCTTTAGCATGAGATGTGATATCCATCTCCTTCCCATACCAATCCTGAGACCCTTCCTATAGCATGAGATGTGATATCTCAATGCTTCTAATACCAAACCTGAGATCCTTCCGATAACATGAGATGTGATATCCAAATCCTTCCCCTTCCAAACCTGAGACCCTCCCTTTAGCATGAGATGTGATATCCAACTACTTCCCATTCCAATCCTGAGACCCTTCTGATAGCATGAGATGTGATATCTCAATGCTTCTAATACTAAACCTGAGATCCTTCCGATAGCATGAGAAGTGATATCTCAATGCTTCTACTACCAAACCTGGGACCCGTCCTATAACATGAGATATTATATCCAAATCCTTCCCATTCCAATCCTGAAACCCTTCCTTTAGCATGAGATGTGATATCTCAATGTTTCTAATAAAAAACCTGAGACCCTTCCTATAGCAAGAGATGTGTTATCCAAATCCTTCTCATTCCAATCCTGAGACCCTTCCTATAACATGAGATGTGATATCCAACTCCTTCCCATTCCAATCCTGAAACCCTTCCTATAGCATGAGATGTGATATCTCAATTTTTCTAATAAAAAACCTGAGACCCTTCCAATAGCAAGAGATGTGATATCCAAATCCTTCCCATTCCAATCCTGAGACCCTTCCTATAACATGAGATGTGATATCCAACTCCTTCCCATTCCAAACTGAGACCCTTCCTATAGCATGAGAAGGGATATCCAACTCCTTCCCATTCCAATCCTGAAACCCTTCCTATAGCATGAGATGTGATATCTCAATTTGTCTAATAAAAAACCTGAGACCCTTCCAATAGCAAGAGATGTGATATCCAAATCCTTCCCATTCCAATCCTGAAACCCTTCCTATAGCATGAGATGTGATATCTCAATTTTTCTAATAAAAAACCTGAGACCCTTCCAATAGCAAGAGATGTGATATCCAAATCCTTCCCATTCCAATCCTGAGACCCTTCCTATAGCATGAGAAGGGATATCCAACTCCTTCCCATTCCAATCCTGAGACCCTTCCTATAGCAAGAGAAGTGATATCCAATTCCTTCCCATTCCAATCCTGAGATCCTTCCTATAACATGAGATGTGATACCCAATTATTTCCCATTCCAAACCTGAGACCCTTCCTATTGGATGAGATGTGATATCCAACACCTTCCCATTCCAATCCTGACACCCTTCCTATACCATGAGATGTGATATCTCAATGCTTCTAATACCAAACCTGGGACCCGTCCTATAACATGAGATATGATATCCAAATCCTTCCCCTTCCAAACCTGAGACCCTTCCTTTAGCATGAGATGTGATATCCAAATCCTTCCCATTCCAATCCTGAAACCCCTCCTATAGCATGAGATGTGATATCTCAATGTTTCTAATAAAAAACTGAGACCCTTCCTATAGCAAGAGATGTGATATCCAAATCCTTCCCATTTCAATCCTGAGACCCTACCTATAACATGAGATGTGATATCCAACTCCTTCCCATTCCAACCTGAGACCCTTCCTATAGCATGAGATGTGATGTCTCAATGCTTCTAATACCGAACCTGAGATCCTTCCTATAACATGAGATGTGATATCCAACTCCTTCCCATTCCAATCCTGAGGCCCTTCCTATAGCATGAGATGTGATATCTCACTGCTTATACCAAACCTGAGACCCTTCCTATAGCATGAGATGTGATATCCAACTCCTTCCCATTCCAATCCTGAGACCCTTCCTATAGCATGAGATGTGATATCTCAATGCTTCTAATATCAAACTTGAGACCCTCCCTATAGCATGAGACGTGATATCCAACTCCTTCCCATTCCAATCCTGAGACTCTTCCTATAGCATGAGATGTGATATCTCAATGCTTCTACCAAACCTGAGACCCTTCCTATAACATGAGATGGGATTTCCAACTCCTTCCCATTCCAATCCTCAGACACTTCCTATAGCATGAGATGTGATATCTCAATGCTTCTAATACCAAACCTGAGACCCTTCCTATGGCATGAGATTTAATATCAAACTCCTTCCCATTCCAATCCTGAGACCCTTCCTATAGCATGAGATATGATATCCAACTCCTTCCCATTCCAATCCTGAAACCCTTCCTATACCATGAGATGTGATATCTTAATGCTTCTAATACCAAACCTGAGACCCGTCCTATAACATGAGATGTGATATCCAAATCCTTCCCCTTCCAAACCTGAGACCCTTCCTTTAGCATGAGATGTGATATCCAGCTCCTTCCCATTCCAATCCTGAGACCCTTCCGATAGCATGAGATGTGATATATCAATGCTTCTAATATCAAAACTGAGACCCTCCCTATAGCATGAGATGTGATATCTAAGACCTTCCCATTCCAATCCTGAGACCCTTCCGATAGCAGAGATGTGATATCTCAATGCGTATACCAAACCTGAGACCCTTCCTATGGCATGAGATGTGATATCGAACTCCTTCCCATTTCAATCCTGAGACCCTTCCTATAGCATGAGATGTGATATCTCAATGCTTCTACCAAACATGAGACCCTTCCTTTAGCATGAGATGTGATATCCATCTCCTTCCCATTCCAATCCTGAGACCCTTCCTATAGCATGAGATGTGATATCTCAATGCTTCTAATACCAAACCTGAGATCCTTCCGATAACATGAGATGTGATATCCAAATCCTTCCCCTTCCAAACCTGAGACCCTCCCTTTAGCATGAGATGTGATATCCAACTCCTTCCCATTCCAATCCTGAGACCCTTCTGATAGCATGAGATGTGATATCTCAATGCTTCTAATACTAAACCTGAGATCCTTCCGATAGCATGAGAAGTGATATCTCAATGCTTCTAATACCAAACCTGGGACCCGTCCTATAACATGAGATATTATATCCAAATCCTTCCCATTCCAATCCTGAAACCCTTCCTTTAGCATGAGATGTGATATCTCAATGTTTCTAATAAAAAACCTGAGACCCTTCCTATAGCAAGAGATGTGATATCCAGCTCCTTCCCATTCCAATCCTGAGACCCTTCCGATAGCATGAGATGTGATATCTCAATGCTTCTAATATCAAAACTGAGACCCTCCCTATAGCATGAGATGTGATATCTAAGTCCTTCGCATTCCAATCCTGAGACCCTTCCGATAGCAGAGATGTGATATCTCAATGCTTATACCAAACCTGAGACCCTTCCTATGGCATGAGATGTGATATCCAACTCCTTCCCATTTCAATCCTGAGACCCTTCCTATAGCATGAGATGTGATATCTCAATGCTTCTACCAAACATGAGACCCTTCCTTTAGCATGAGATGTGATATCAATCTCCTTCCCATTCCAATCCTGAGACCCTTCCTATAGCATGAGATGTGATATCTCAATGCTTCTAATACCAAACCTGAGATCCTTCCGATAACATGAGATGTGATATCCAAATCCTTCCCCTTCCAAACCTGAGACCCTCCCTTTAGCATGAGATGTGATATCCAACTCCTTCCCATTCCAATCCTGAGACCCTTCTGATAGCATGAGATGTGATATCTCAATGCTTCTAATACTAAACCTGAGATCCTTCCGATAGCATGAGAAGTGATATCTCAATGCTTCTAATACCAAACCTGGGACCCGTCCTATAACATGAGATATGATATCCAAATCCATCCCATTCCAATCCTGAAACCCTTCCTTTAGCATGAGATGTGATATCTCAATGTTTCTAATAAAAAACCTGAGACCCTTCCTATAGCAAGAGATGTGATATCCAAATCCTTCCCATTCCAATCCTGAGACCCTTCCTATAACATGAGATGTGATATCCATCTCCTTCCCATTCCAATCCTGAAACCCTTCCTATAGCATGAGATGTGATATCTCAATGTTTCTAATAAAAAACCTGAGACCCTTCCAATAGCAAGAGATGTGATATCCAAATCTTTCCCATTCCAATCCTGAGACCCTTCCTATAACATGAGATGTGATATCCAACTCCTTCCCATTCCAACCTGAGACCCTTCCTATAGTATGAGAAGGGATATCCAACTCCTTCCCATTCCAATCCTGAGACCCTTCCTATAGCAAGAGATGTGATATCCAAATCCTTCCCATTCCAATCCTGAGATCCTTCCTATAACATTGTTAGGAAAGATTTCGTAATTGTAGGTAATTTTCCTTCCATGTGGCAACCCCTAAACTTTTTGCTGTTGTTTTTCACCTTGTTCTTGACTTTGCCAGAGAAGTGCAGCCTTCTGCCGCACTCCTCTGGGCTTTCGCTCCTTTCTTACGGGGAAACTGACATGCCCTTAAGACAGTCAGTACCGGGGAACGCTGTTTCCCGTAGTTTCTTTTATCATGTTGCGGCTTTCGTGCAACATGACACAAGAGGGCACTGTAAGCTAAGTTACAGCTCTCTTTGGTCTCTAGCCTTCTACAGGCCCTAGATACTCGTTTAGGATTGTATTTGATCGGTGCAAGTCATTCAGGGACTGGAATGGTGGCAGCGATCATTTTGTGTATTTTGAGCTCCTTTTGGCGTTCTGAGCGCGTTTTTCGCACTGAACCCAAAATGGTGGCCTGGCTCCCAAAATGGCCAGACCACGAGGCTCCTTTGTCCTGTCCACTGACCGTCTTGCTCCCTTCACCTTCCCCAGGTCGAGCGACCCGGGGCCTTCCTTATTTGGGCATGTACTTTCCCGCGAAACACGGATGCTTTCGCGGGCTTCTACATGTCGGTTGTGTGCCTCCAGGGTGTGGGCTGGGATGTCTGGTCCCAATACACATCCTGGGTGCCAGAGAGTCTAGGGTGGTGTGAATGCCTGGGACCACCGTGGTCCGTGATTGGTCCACGAATGGTGTGTGTGTTGATGAGCGGATCTCCCATTGGCTCCCCTCCGTTTTGGCGCGAAGGGAACCGTGGATAAGAGGGGGCTGGAAACACCACTACCATGTCGATCTCCTGAGTTCTCACGAATGAAGGAATACAGGAGCCAAGTATCCTGCAACCAAGAGGCTGGACCGAGGAATCGCTGGTGACCCGCTGAAGGACTCCTCCTTTGCACTGCTGTCGTCCTGTGAAACCCTTTCCTCCTTTGATCGAACCAGAAGGCCTGTACTGGTGCTTCGACCTTTGGAATAGCAGGAACAGCTATTCCCGGCATCTTCACCATCTCCTGCCAAGTAAGCCTTCGGAAGCGTCTCTGGGCCATCCAGTTGACTGACCAGCTTACACGGGAGTCTTGCTCTGTAACCGCCGCCAGGTTGTGTAGTATCTCGAGTCCTTGTCACTCTCCCACGCTTCGTGCACTTGGCGTTCCCAGGTCTGAAGGGAGGAGTGTACTTTTGGCTCAGATACACACGGCCGCTCCGTTGTCCTGCTGCGGCAACAAACTGTGCAGGTTTCTACGATTGGGACGTCTTTTTGCTCTACACGATGACGAGGCTTTCCCTGCTCTTCTGAACCTGCCAGCTGCTGAAACTGAAGTGGAGAAGCCTGGGTCTGCTTGCATCGGGGACCGGTGAGTAGCATAGCTAGGATCTGGTCGCCCTCCTGCAGTAGCCCATTGCTTTTCCCCGCTGTGTAAAACAGCACCCTTTTTGTCCGTACTCGCGCTCTGCTTCTGCCCGCTGTGGAGGCTGCGCTTGAGTCGCGGAACCTGTTCTTCTTCTATTGTGCACTAACCCGAACTGCCTGACTTCCTCCGAAGAGCTTCTCCTTTTGCCCGTTGGCACCAGCGCGTGCAGGTACTTTGAGCACAAGGCTCCACTCTTCGCAGGCTCGGACTTCCATCTAGTTAGGTGCCTCTAAAGGCGAACTGAGTCGAAAGCATTATCGCACGGCCTGTTTTCCTTCCCTTTCAGGTGGACTACACATTTCGTGCATATAACGCTTGTGACTGTAGTATTTGTATATATATTGTGTTGATATGGTATGTGTTGGTTTAATATTGTGATATTGTGATTTTCTCGCTACGGTCATTGTTTTAAAGGCCTTAAAATAAATGTGTATATATTTTTGATATAACACCTGTTTGGAGTAGTTTGTGAGTGTTCTGGTTTTGTGTGCTCATTGCGGGCTTTCAGTCACCCTCACCCCTCTTGAGACCTAGTCTTGACCGCCGCGATCGCTACCTTGATTGGTCTGGCTCGTCCAGAGGTTACCCTGTTCCAAGTAATTAGGTTGGCCTTCTGAACTTCTGCGCCGCCAGGACAGAGTTCAGGAATCCGTCTTAACAAATTGGTGTACAGCGGTGGGATACGACTGAAGGTATCCAGTGTTGCGCACGAACTAAGGCATTTCAGGTTATTCCAACCAGTACACGTAGTGAATTGTTGTAATATAACTTTAAAAAGGCCATAGTCCTATCTAACAGTATGGAAACAAATACGTTGTTAACTTTAAATGCTTCCAAATCAGAAACGCTGAAAAAGATGTGTGCGGAGAGAGGTGTTTCCTCTCAAGGCACAAAATTGGAAATGATCCAGAGAATCGTGGCGTGGCAAGAAGCGCAGCTTGACGCTATAACTTCTGAGGACAGTGCAGAAGGTGGTGGGGCTGCTCTCACTGGCAGAACCGACGGTTCTGCCGCTGCATTGATCCATCGCGACCACGAGGACAGGGAGGACGAGATGTCTAATGTTTCCTCTGCCAGTGCTGATGGGGAGGCTATGCTTGAATTCAAGAAGCAAGAGCTGCGGTTTAGGCAGCAGGAGCTTGAATTCAGCATAGCCAAACTAAAAATCGAACAGGCAGAAAAACAAAAAGACAGGGATCACCAGTTGGAACTGGCCAAGCTTCAGGTTGCAAATGGGTCCAAGGGTCCTGGACATGGGTCTAGGGCCTCCTCTCATCCACGGTTTCCGAAAGATCTGCTCAGTGTGTATGAAGAACGGAATGACATTATGGACTGGCTGAATGCGTTTGAGTATGCATGCGAAGTTCAACAAGTTGACAATGCTGATAAGATTGCCTGGCTACTCAGCAGACTGCCCCATTCTGGCTGTAGTGCCATTATGGAAATGTCGAAGGCTGAGCGAGCTGATTTCGCAATGCTAAAGCAAACTCTCATTTTAAAGTTTGGGAAGACTCCGGCCCAATATTTGAAACGTTTTAGAGAGTATAAGAAAAAGGAAGGTGGTACTTGGGTATCTTATGTCACTGAATCCTTGAAAAACTTAACTGGCTGGGTCGAAGGTTATAAGGTTTCTACCTTCGAAGGCATGATAAATCTTGTCATGCTGGAACACATTTTTGCTTCTTCTTCCCCGGAGCTTAAGCAGCATTTGGCCGATTCGAAGGAGATAGATCCTAAGAAGCTGGCCATTGCAGCAGACTTATGGGTGTCACATCGAGTGTCCCATAAGGACAAAACTCATCCTGGTAAGCAGGAGGAAGGGAAAAAGTCCAAAGATATGGAGGGTGGAGAATCTGCTAAATCTTCTTCCCATAAGGGCCACAAAAAGAAAAACAAGGGTAAGACACAAGAGAACTCACAGGGTAGTGGAGGTCCGCCTCCGAAACAGAACTCTGGTTACAATAAGCCTCCCTATGTAAACAGACCCATTGGATCTTGTTTTGCTTGTGGAGCAACTGACCATGTGAAGGGGGATCCCCGTTGTAAGGTTAGACCTTTGGGGGTCCACTCCGCTAATCTGGCCTTCTCCTCCTACGAGGAAGAAGAGATTACAGGAGCATCCTTCTCCTCAGACTCATTTCCCAGCGGAATAGAGGCTGAGGTAGTTTTAGTGTCCCTGGGTTCCTGGGAGCCTAAAGTCGCAGAGGCTTATGCTAGGATTCCGGATAATACCAAGCACTACTTTAAAGACAGTGTGCTGATCAATGGAGTAGATACTCCAGCTCTTAGGGATAGTGGGTGCAGTCGCACTGTAGTGGATTCTACCTTGGTAGACTCAGAGGAAGTTGCCAGAGCTACTCTGATGCCCACTAAGTTGGCTGACGGCCCCCTCCGTATGTTTCCAGTAATACGTGTAAATCTTACTTTAAATGGTACATCAGTCAGGATTCCAGTGAGCATTCAGAGAAACGTCCCGGGAAAGGTCTTGTTAGGTAATGATCTCAGAGCTTTAGGGCTCGTAGGAGACACTGCCGAAAGACCCTACACACGGTCTCAAGCACGGGCAGCCTTGGCCAAGTCCAATACGCCGCCCCAGCCAAAGGGGAAACCCAAGGCGAAAGGAGTCAACAAGTCACAACGAGGGAAAGAGAATATTCCCCCGAGCTCGCCTACCACTGCGGTGGAGGAAGTTGGTCAATCGCCCGGCCCTGACGAGGAGGTGGCGATGCCTGAAGTATTCGACCCCAACGATCATCCTGAACTAAAAGACTTGTTAGTTGAAGGAGGTCCTGATAGGGACGAATTCAGTAAAGGCCAACGTGAGTGCCCATCTCTGGAAGGCCTAAGGAGACAGGCCTGCTCCCAGCTTGAGGGTGAACCTCCTGGGACGCATAGGATTTATTGGGAAGGTGGACTCCTGTATAGTGAGCCCACAGAGTCTACAGAAGGAGACCATAGGAGGTTGGTGGTTCCCCTTGCTCTTAGGCCCTTCCTCCTGCAGTTGGCGCATGAAGTTCCCCTTGCTGGTCACCTTGGTATGAAGAGGACCAAGCAAAGGTTATCCATGCACTTCTACTGGCCCAAGATGGGGGTGCAAGTAGAAAGTCACTGCAGGAGTTGTGCCTCCTGCCAGTTGTCTGGTAAGGTTGGCGCGACAATCCAAGCTCCGTTGGTACCGCTCCCAGTTGTGGGGGTACCATTTGAAAGGGTACGGATCGACATCGTTGGTCCCCTTGACCCGCAAACATCCTCGGGCAATAGGTTTATCCTGGTGCTGGTCGACCATGCAACCAGGTATCCTGAGGCCATCCCATTAAAAACTGTAACTGCCAAGTCAGTTGCAAAAGCTTTACTCGGCATATTTACTAGGGTTGGCTTCCCTAAAGAAGTTGTGTCGGATCGTGGCAGCAACTTTATGTCGAAGTATATGCAGGCTATGTGGAAAGAATGTGGGGTCACCTACAAGTTCTCTTCTGCATCCCACCCCCAGACCAATGGTCTGGTGGAACGCTTCAACAGAACGTTAAAGAGCATGATTGGGGCTCTGGAGGAGCCCCAGAGAAGAAAATGGGATCTTCTTTTACCATGCTTACTGTTTGCCTACCGAGAGGCACCACAGGAGGGTGTTGGCTTCAGCCCCTTCGAACTTCTGTTCGGTCATCCCGTACGGGGACCCTTAGCCATCGTCAAAGAGGGATGGGAGATGCCCACTCCCCCTGTTACTACCAACTTAGTTGATTATGTGCTAGGGCTCAGAAAACGGATGGTACTTCTGATGGGCTTGGCTAGTGATAAATTGAAGGCAGGGCAAGCGCTGGTGAAACATTGGTGCGACCAGAAAGCTTCCCTCATCAACTTTACACCTGGTCAGCAAGTCCTGATCATGAATCCCATAAGGCCTCGAGCTTTACAGGACAAATGGTCAGGCCCTTACACAGTGGTGGAGCCCCTGGGTGAGGTTAACTATTTAGTGGACCTTGGAAGGCCTGGACAGGCTCCAAAAGTGTTTCACGTGAATAGGCTGAAGGCTTTCGTCCCAAGAGTCGAAATCGCAGCACTGCTACTGGCTTCAGACGTTGAGGAAGAGGAGTCTGAACCTCTCCCCGACCTCTTCCAAAGCGGTCCTTCAGATAGCTCCTTTGAGGGTGTCCGAGTGGCCCCTCACCTGACTTCTGATCAGCAGGCTGAGGTGAAAAGTTTGCTTAGGCAGTTTTCCCCCCTGTTTTCACAGTCCCCTGGTTTGACACCTTGGTGCAAACATAACATTGACACAGGAGACAGTGTACCTACCAAAAGTAGTGGATACAGGATGTCAGACAAAGTACGGTCTTATATTAAGACCGAGGTCAATAAGATGTTAGACCTTGGGGTGATTGAACCCTCTAGTAGTCCTTGGTCCAGCCCTGTGGTTTTGGTTCCAAAGGCAGGCACTTCTGAATTGAGGTTCTGCGTGGATTACAGGGCTCTGAATGCTGTCACCAAGACAGATGCACACCCCTTGCCTCGAACAGATGAGCTGGTGGATACTTTGGGTGCCTCCAAGTACCTCAGCACGTTTGACCTCACTGCTGGCTATTGGCAAATAGCTTTAGCAGAACATGCCAAGGAGAAGACAGCATTTTCTACTCCAGACGGCCTTTACCAATTCCGGGTAATGCCGTTCGGGTTGAAGAATGCACCTGCCACTTTCCAGAGGCTTGTGAATCATGTGTTGAATGGGTTGGACGAATTCTGTCTTGCATATCTGGACGATATAGCAGTTTTCAGTGCCACCTGGGAAGACCATGTGAAACACCTCGGGATTGTGCTCCAGGCTCTTCAGAAAGCCCACTTGACCATAAAGGCTAGTAAATGCCAGATTGGACAAGGCTCAGTGGTTTACCTTGGACATGAAGTAGGTGGAGGGAGGATACAGCCTCTACCCAGTAAAGTACAAGCAGTACAAGACTGGCCTACCCCCACTACGCAAACCCAAGTGAGAGCCTTCTTAGGACTCACGGGGTATTACCGCAATTTTATGGCAGACTATGGCACCATAGCTGCTCCTCTGACTGCCCTCACAACTCCGAAGAAACCCAAGAAGGTAACTTGGACCGACGAGTGTGAGAAGGCCTTCAATGGCTTAAAAGACTCCTTGTGCCAGGCCCCTGTCCTCAGGGCCCCTGATTATCAAAGACCTTTTATCGTGCAGACGGACGCCTCTGACACTGGGATAGGAGCTGTACTATCACAAGTAGATGAGAAGGGTAAGGAACACCCTATCGGTTTTATTAGTCGCCAGCTTAAGGACAGAGAGCTCAGATGGTCCACGGTAGAGAAAGAATGTTTCTCTGTTGTGTGGGCCCTAAGGAAGCTGAGGCCCTACCTCTATGGGACCCACTTCACTGTGCAAACTGACCATAAGCCGTTAAAGTGGCTAATGAACATGAAGGGGGAGAATCCAAAGTTGCTTAGGTGGTCCATAAGTCTACAAGGCTTCGACTTCACTATTGAGCATAGGCCAGGTGTCCAACATAGCAATGCTGATGGGTTGTCCAGAATGTTTAACCAACCTGAACAAGAGACTCGTCCAGGGGTGGATTAGTTCCCCCTGTCCATAGTCTGGGAGGGGCGAGTGTTAGGAAAGATTTCGTAATTATAGGTAATTTTCCTTCCATGTGGCAACCCCTAAACTTTTTGCTGTTGTTTTTCACCTTGTTCTTGACTTTGCCAGAGAAGTGCAGCCTTCTGCCGCACTCCTCTGGGCTTTCGCTCCTTTCTTACGGGGAAACTGACATGCCCTTAAGACAGTCAGTACCGGGGAACGCTGTTTCCCGTAGTTTCTTTTATCATGTTGCGGCTTTCGTGCAACATGACACAAGAGGGCACTGTAAGCTAAGTTACAGCTCTCTTGGGTCTCTAGCCTTCTACAGGCCCTAGATACTCGTTTAGGATTGTATTTGATCGGTGCAAGTCATTCAGGGACTGGAATGGTGGCAGCGATCGTTTTGTGTATTTTGAGCTCCTTTTGGCGTTCTGAGCGCGTTTTTCGCACTGAACCCAAAATGGTGGCCTGGCTCCCAAAATGGCCAGACCACGAGGCTCCTTTGTCCTGCCCACTGACCGTCTTGCTCCCTTCACCTTCCCCAGGTCGAGCGACCCGGGGCCTTCCTTATTTGGGCATGTACTTTCCCGCGAAACACGGATGCTTTCGCGGGCTTCTACATGTCGGTTGTGTGCCTCCAGGGTGTGGGCTGGGATGTCTGGTCCCGATACACATCCTGGGTGCCAGAGAGTCTAGGGTGGTGTGAATGCCTGGGACCACCGTGGTCCGTGATTGGTCCACGAATGGTGTGTGTGTTGATGAGCGGATCTCCCATTGGCTCCCCTCCGTTTTGGCGCGAAGGGAACCGTGGATAAGAGGGGGCTGGAAACACCACTACCATGTCGATCTCCTGAGTTCTCACGAACGAAGGAATACAGGAGCCAAGTATCCTGCAACCAAGAGGCTGGACCGAGGAATCGCTGGTGACCCGCTGAAGGACTCCTCCTTTGCACTGCTGTCGTCCTGTGAAACCCTTTCCTCCTTTGATCGAACCAGAAGGCCTGTACTGGTGCTTCGACCTTTGGAATAGCAGGAACAGCTATTCCCGGCATCTTCACCATCTCCTGCCAAGTAAGCCTTCGGAAGCGTCTCTGGGCCATCCAGTTGACTGACCAGCTTACACGGGAGTCTTGCTCTGTAACCGCCGCCAGGTTGTGTAGTATCTTGAGTCCTTGTCACTCTCCCACGCTTCGTGCACTTGGCGTTCCCAGGTCTGAAGGGAGGAGTGTACTTTTGGCTCAGATACACACGGCCGCTCCGTTGTCCTGCTGCGGCAACAAACTGTGCAGGTTTCTACGATTGGGACGTCTTTTTGCTCTACACGACGACGAGGCTTTCCCGGCTCTTCTGAACCTGCCAGCTGCTGAAACTGAAGTGGAGAAGCCTGGGTCTGCTTGCATCGGGGACCGGTGAGTAGCATAGCTAGGATCTGGTCGCCCTCCTGCAGTAGCCCATTGCTTTTCCCCGCTGTGTAAAACAGCACCCTTTTTGTCCGTACTCGCGCTCTGCTTCTGCCCGCTGTGGAGGCTGCGCTTGAGTCGCGGAACATGTTCTTCTTCTATTGTGCACTAACCCGAACTGCCTGACTTCCTCCGAAGAGCTTCTCCTTTTGCCCGTTGGCACCAGCGCGTGCAGGTACTTTGAGCACAAGGCTCCACTCTTCGCAGGGCTCGGACTTCCATCTAGTTAGGTGCCTCTAAAGGCGAACTGAGTCGAAAGCATTATCGCACTGCCTGTTTTCCTTCCCTTTCAGGTGGACTACACATTTCGTGCATATAACGCTTGTGACTGTAGTATTTGTATATATATTGTGTTGATATGGTATGTGTTGGTTTAATATTGTGATATTGTGATTTTCTCGCTACGGTCATTGTTTTAAAGGCCTTAAAATAAATGTGTATATATTTTTGATATAACACCTGTTTGGAGTAGTTTGTGAGTGTTCTGGTTTTGTGTGCTCATTGCGGGCTTTCAGTCACCCTCACCCCTCTTGAGACCTAGTCTTGACAGCCGCGATCGCTACCTTGATTGGTCTGGCTCGTCCAGAGGTTACCCTGTTCCAAGTAATTAGGTTGGCCTTCTGAACTTCTGCGCCGCCAGGACAGAGTTCAGAAATCCGTCTTAACAAACATGAGATGTGATACCCAATTATTTCCCATTCCAAACCTGAGACCCTTCCTATTGGATGAGATGTGATATCCAACACCTTCCCATTCCAATCCTGACACCCTTCCTATACCATGAGATGTGATATCTCAATGCTTCTAATACCAAACCTGGGACCCGTCCTATAACATGAGATATGATATCCAAATCCTTCCCCTTCCAAACCTGAGACCCTTCCTTTAGCATGAGATGTGATATCCAAATCCTTCCCATTCCAATCCTGAAACCCCTCCTATAGCATGAGATGTGATATCTCAATGTTTCTAATAAAAAACCTGAGACCCTTCCAATAGCAAGAGATGTGATATCCAAATCCTTCCCATTCCAATCCTGAGACCCTTCCTATAACATGAGATGTGATATCCAACTCCTTCCCATTCCAACCTGAGACCCTTCCTATAGCATGAGAAGGGATATCCAACTCCTTCCCATTCCAATCCTGAGACCCTTCCTATAGCAAGAGATGTGATATCCAAATCCTTCCCATTCCAATCCTGAGATCCTTCCTATAACATGAGATGTGATACCCAATTATTTCCCATCCAAACCTGAGACCCTTCCTATTGGATGAGATGTGATATTCAACACCTTCCCATTCCAATCCTGACACCCTTCCTATACCATGAGATGTGATATCTCAATGTTTCTAATACAAAACTGAGACCCTTCCTATAGCAAGAGATGTGATATCCAAATCCTTCCCATTTCAATCCTGAAACCCCTCCTAAAGCATGAGATCTGATATCTCAATGTTTCTAATAAAAAACTGAGACCCTTCCTATAGCAAGAGATGTGATTTCCAAATCCTTCCCATTTCAATCCTGAGACCCTACCTATAACATGAGATGTGATATCCAACTCCTTCCCATTCCAACCTGAGACCCTCCCTTTAGCATGAGATGTGATATCCAACTCCTTCCCATTCCAATCCTGAGACCCTTCTGATAGCATGAGATGTGATATCTCAATGCTTCTAATACTAAACCTGAGATCCTTCCGATAGCATGAGAAGTGATATCTCAATGCTTCTAATACCAAACCTGGGACCCGTCCTATAACATGAGATATTATATCCAAATCCTTCCCATTCCAATCCTGAAACCCTTCCTTTAGCATGAGATGTGATATCTCAATGTTTCTAATAAAAACCTGAGACCCTTCCTATAGCAAGAGATGTGATATCCAAATCCTTCCCATTCCAATCCTGAGACCCTTCCTATAACATGAGATGTGATATCCAACTCCTTCCCATTCCAATCCTGAAACCCTTCCTATAGCATGAGATGTGATATCTCAATTTTTCTAATAAAAAACCTGAGACCCTTCCAATAGCAAGAGATGTGATATCCAAATCCTTCCCATTCCAATGCTGAGACCCTTCCTATAACATGAGATGTGATATCCAACTCCTTCCCATTCCAACCTGAGACCCTTCCTATAGCATGAGAAGGGATATCCAACTCCTTCCCATTCCAATCCTGAGACCCTTCCTATAGCAAGAGATGTGATATCCAAATCCTTCCCATTCCAATCCTGAGATCCTTCCTATAACATGAGATGTGATACCCAATTATTTCCCATTCCAAACCTGAGACCCTTCCTATTGGATGAGATGTGATATCCAACACCTTCCCATTCCAATCCTGACACCCTTCCTATACCATGAGATGTGATATCTCAATGCTTCTAATACCAAACCTGGGACCCGTCCTATAACATGAGATATGATATCCAAATCCTTCCCCTTCCAAACCTGAGACCCTTCCTTTAGCATGAGATGTGATATCCAAATCCTTCCCATTCCAATCCTGAAACCCCTCCTATAGCATGAGATGTGATATCTCAATGTTTCTAATAAAAAACTGAGACCCTTCCTATAGCAAGAGATGTGATATCCAAATCCTTCCCATTTCAATCCTGAGACCCTACCTGTAACATGAGATGTGATATCCAACTCCTTCCCATTCCAACCTGAGACCCTTCCTATAGCATGAGATGTGATGTCTCAATGCTTCTAATACCAAACCTGAGATCCTTCCTATAACATGAGATGTGATATCCAACTCCTTCCCATTCCAATCCTGAGGCCCTTCCTATAGCATGAGATGTGATATCTCACTGCTTATACCAAACCTGAGACCCTTCCTATAGCATGAGATGTGATATCCAACTCCTTCCCATTCCAATCCTGAGACCCTTCCTATAGCATGAGATGTGATATCTCAATGCTTCTAATATCAAACTTGAGACCCTCCCTATAGCATGAGACGTGATATCCAACTCCTTCCCATTCCAATCCTGAGACTCTTCCTATAGCATGAGATGTGATATCTCAATGCTTCTACCAAACCTGAGACCCTTCCTATAACATGAGATGGGATATCCAACTCCTTCCCATTCCAATCCTCAGACACTTCCTATAGCATGAGATGTGATATCTCAATGTTTCTAATACCAAACCTGAGACCCTTCCTATGGCATGAGATTTGATATCAAACTCCTTCCCATTCCAATCCTGAGACCCTTCCTATAGCATGAGATATGATATCCAACTCCTTCCCATTCCAATCCTGAAACCCTTCCTATACCATGAGATGTGATATCTTAATGCTTCTAATACCAAACCTGAGACCCGTCCTATAACATGAGATGTGATATCCAAATCCTTCCCCTTCCAACCCTGAGACCCTTCCTTTAGCATGAGATGTGATATCCAGCTCCTTCCCATTCCAATCCTGAGACCCTTCCGATAGCATGAGATGTGATATATCAATGCTTCTAATATCAAAACTGAGACCCTCCCTATAGCATGAGATGTGATATCTAAGACCTTCCCATTCCAATCCTGAGACCCTTCCGATAGCAGAGATGTGATATCTCAATGCTTATACCAAACCTGAGACCCTTCCTATGGCATGAGATGTGATATCCAACTCCTTCCCATTTAAATCCTGAGACCCTTCCTATAGCATGAGATGTGATATCTCAATGCTTCTACCAAACATGAGACCCTTCCTTTAGCATGAGATGTGATATCCATCTCCTTCCCATTCCAATCCTGAGACCCTTCCTATAGCATGAGATGTGATATCTCAATGCTTCTAATACCAAACCTGAGATCCTTCCGATAACATGAGATGTGATATCCAAATCCTTCCCCTTCCAAACCTGAGACCCTCCCTTTAGCATGAGATGTGATATCCAACTCCTTCCCATTCCAGTCCCGAGACCCTTCTGATAGCATGAGATGTGATATCTCAATGCTTCTAATAAAAAACCTGAGACCCTTCCTATAGCAAGAGATGTGATATCCAGCTCCTTCCCATTCCAATCCTGAGACCCTTCCGATAGCATGAGATGTGATATCTCAATGCTTCTAATATCAAAACTGAGACCCTCCCTATAGCATGAGATGTGATATCTAAGTCCTTCGCATTCCAATCCTGAGACCCTTCCGATAGCAGAGATGTGATATCTCAATGCTTATACCAAACCTGAGACCCTTCCTATGGCATGAGATGTGATATCCAACTCCTTCCCATTTCAATCCTGAGACCCTTCCTATAGCATGAGATGTGATATCTCAATGCTTCTACCAAACATGAGACCCTTCCTTTAGCATGAGATGTGATATCCATCTCCTTCCCATTCCAATCCTGAGACCCTTCCTATAGCACGAGATGTGATATCTCAATGCTTCTAATACCAAACCTGAGATCCTTCCGATAACATGAGATGTGATATCCAAATCCTTCCCCTTCCAAACCTGAGACCCTCCCTTTAGCATGAGATGTGATATCCAACTCCTTCCCATTCCAATCCTGAGACCCTTCTGATAGCATGAGATGTGATATCTCAATGCTTCTAATACTAAACCTGAGATCCTTCCGATAGCATGAGAAGTGATATCTCAATGCTTCTAATACCAAACCTGGGACCCGTCCTATAACATGAGATATGATATCCAAATCCTTCCCATTCCAATCCTGAAACCCTTCCTTTAGCATGAGATGTGATATCTCAATGTTTCTAATAAAAAACCTGAGACCCTTCCTATAGCAAGAGATGTGATATCCAAATCCTTGCCATTCCAATCCTGAGACCCTTCCTATAACATGAGATGTGATATCCAACTCCTTCCCATTCCAATCCTGAAACCCTTCCTATAGCATGAGATGTGATATCTCAATGTTTCTAATAAAAAACCTGAGACCCTTCCAATAGCAAGAGATGTGATATCCAAATCCTTCCCATTCCAATCCTGAGACCCTTCCTATAACATGAGATGTGATATCCAACTCCTTCCTATTCCAACCTGAGACCCTTCCTATAGTATGAGAAGGGATATCCAACTCCTTCCCATTCCAATCCTGAGACCCTTCCTATAGCAAGAGATGTGATATCCAAATCCTTCCCATTCCAATCCTGAGATCCTTCCTATAACATGAGATGTGATACCCAATTATTTCCCATTCCAAACCTGAGACCCTTCCTATTGGATGAGATGTGATATCCAACACCTTCCCATTCCAATCCTGACACCCTTCCTATACCATGAGATGTGATATCTCAATGCTTCTAATACCAAACCTGGGACACGTCCTATAACATGAGATATGATATCCAAATCCTTCCCCTTCCAAACCTGAGACCCTTCCTTTAGCATGAGATGTGATATCCAAATCCTTCCCATTCCAATCCTGAAACCCCTCCTATAGCATGAGATGTGATATCTCAATGTTTCTAATAAAAAACCTGAGACCCTTCCAATAGCAAGAGATGTGATATCCAAATCCTTCCCATTCCAATCCTGAGACCCTTCCTATAACATGAGATGTGATATCCAACTCCTTCCCATTCCAACCTGAGACCCTTTCTATAGCATGAGAAGGGATATCCAACTCCTTCCCATTCCAATCCTGAGACCCTTCCTATAGCAAGAGATGTGATATCCAAATCCTTCCCATTCCAATCCTGAGATCCTTCCTATAACATGAGATGTGATACCCAATTATTTCCCATTCCAAACCTGAGACCCTTCCTATTGGATGAGATGTGATATTCAACACCTTCCCATTCCAATCCTGACACCCTTCCTATACCATGAGATGTGATATCTCAATGTTTCTAATACAAAACTGAGACCCTTCCTATAGCAAGAGATGTGATATCCAAATCCTTCCCATTTCAATCCTGAAACCCCTCCTAAAGCATGAGATCTGATATCTCAATGTTTCTAATAAAAAACTGAGACCCTTCCTATAGCAAGAGATGTGATATCCAAATCCTTCCCATTTTAATCCTGAGACCCTACCTATAACATGACATGTGATATCCAACTCCTTCCCATTCCAACCTGAGACCCTCCCTTTAGCATGAGATGTGATATCCAACTCCTTCCCATTCCAATCCTGAGACCCTTCTGATAGCATGAGATGTGATATCTCAATGCTTCTAATACTAAACCTGAGATCCTTCCGATAGCATGAGAAGTGATATCTCAATGCTTCTAATACCAAACCTGGGACCCTTCCTATAGTATGAGAAGGGATATCCAACTCCTTCCCATTCCAATCCTGAGACCCTTCCTATGGCATGAGATGTGATATCCAACTCCTTCCCATTTCAATCCTGAGACCCTTCCTATAGCATGAGATGTGATATCTCAATGCTTCTACCAAACATGAGACCCTTCCTTTAGCATGAGATGTGATATCCATCTCCTTCCCATTCCAATCCTGAGACCCTTCCTATAGCATGAGATGTGATATCTCAATGCTTCTAATACCAAACCTGAGATCCTTCCGATAACATGAGATGTGATATCCAAATCCTTCCCCTTCCAAACCTGAGACCCTCCCTTTAGCATGAGATGTGATATCCAACTCCTTCCCATTCCAATCCTGAGACCCTTCTGATAGCATGAGATGTGATATCTCAATGCTTCTAATACTAAACCTGAGATCCTTCCGATAGCATGAGAAGTGATATCTCAATGCTTCTAATACCAAACCTGGGACCCGTCCTATAACATGAGATATGATATCCAAATCCTTCCCATTCCAATCCTGAAACCCTTCCTTTAGCATGAGATGTGATATCTCAATGTTTCTAATAAAAAACCTGAGACCCTTCCTATAGCAAGAGATGTGATATCCAAATCCTTCCCATTCCAATCCTGAGACCCTTCCTATAACATGAGATGTGATATCCAACTCCTTCCCATTCCAATCCTGAAACCCTTCCTATAGCATGAGATGTGATATCTCAATGTTTCTAATAAAAAACCTGAGACCCTTCCAATAGCAAGAGATGTGATATCCAAATCCTTCCCATTCCAATCCTGAGACCCTTCCTATAACATGAGATGTGATATCCAACTCCTTCCTATTCCAACCTGAGACCCTTCCTATAGTATGAGAAGGGATATCCAACTCCTTCCCATTCCAATCCTGAGACCCTTCCTATAGCAAGAGATGTGATATCCAAATCCTTCCCATTCCAATCCTGAGATCCTTCCTATAACATGAGATGTGATACCCAATTATTTCCCATTCCAAACCTGAGACCCTTCCTATTGGATGAGATGTGATATCCAACACCTTCCCATTCCAATCCTGACACCCTTCCTATACCATGAGATGTGATATCTCAATGCTTCTAATACCAAACCTGGGACACGTCCTATAACATGAGATATGATATCCAAATCCTTCCCCTTCCAAACCTGAGACCCTTCCTTTAGCATGAGATGTGATATCCAAATCCTTCCCATTCCAATCCTGAAACCCCTCCTATAGCATGAGATGTGATATCTCAATGTTTCTAATAAAAAACCTGAGACCCTTCCAATAGCAAGAGATGTGATATCCAAATCCTTCCCATTCCAATCTTGAGACCCTTCCTATAACATGAGATGTACTATCCAACTCCTTCCCATTCCAACCTGAGACCCTTTCTATAGCATGAGAAGGGATATCCAACTCCTTCCCATTCCAATCCTGAGACCCTTCCTATAGCAAGAGATGTGATATCCAAATCCTTCCCATTCCAATCCTGAGATCCTTCCTATAACATGAGATGTGATACCCAATTATTTCCCATTCCAAACCTGAGACCCTTCCTATTGGATGAGATGTGATATTCAACACCTTCCCATTCCAATCCTGACACCCTTCCTATACCATGAGATGTGATATCTCAATGTTTCTAATACAAAACTGAGACCCTTCATATAGCAAGAGATGTGATATCCAAATCCTTCCCATTTCAATCCTGAAACCCCTCCTAAAGCATGAGATCTGATATCTCAATGTTTCTAATAAAAAACTGAGACCCTTCCTATAGCAAGAGATGTGATATCCAAATCCTTCCCATTTTAATCCTGAGACCCTACCTATAACATGAGATGTGATATCCAACTCCTTCCCATTCCAACCTGAGACCCTCCCTTTAGCATGAGATGTGATATCCAACTCCTTCCCATTCCAATCCTGAGACCCTTCTGATAGCATGAGATGTGATATCTCAATGCTTCTAATACTAAACCTGAGATCCTTCCGATAGCATGAGAAGTGATATCTCAATGCTTCTAATACCAAACCTGGGACCCGTCCTATAACATGAGATATGATATCCAAATCCTTCCCATTCCAATCCTGAAACCCTTCCTTTAGCATGAGATGTGATATCTCAATGTTTCTAATAAAAAACCTGAGACCCTTCCTATAGCAAGAGATGTGATATCCAAATCCTTCCCATTCCAATCCTGAGACCCTTCCTATAACATGAGATGTGATATCCAACTCCTTCCCATTCCAATCCTGAAACCCTTCCTATAGCATGAGATGTGATATCTCAATGTTTCTAATAAAAAACCTGAGACCCTTCCAATAGCAAGAGATGTGATATCCAAATCCTTCCCATTCCAATCCTGAGACCCTTCCTATAACATGAGATGTGATATCCAACTCCTTCCTATTCCAACCTGAGACCCTTCCTATAGTATGAGAAGGGATATCCAACTCCTTCCCATTCCAATCCTGAGACCCTTCCTATAGCAAGAGATGTGATATCCAAATCCTTCCCATTCCAATCCTGAGATCCTTCCTATAACATGAGATGTGATACCCAATTATTTCCCATTCCAAACCTGAGACCCTTCCTATTGGATGAGATGTGATATCCAACACCTTCCCATTCCAATCCTGACACCCTTCCTATACCATGAGATGTGATATCTCAATGCTTCTAATACCAAACCTGGGACACGTCCTATAACATGAGATATGATATCCAAATCCTTCCCCTTCCAAACCTGAGACCGTTCCTTTAGCATGAGATGTGATATCCAAATCCTTCCCATTCCAATCCTGAAACCCCTCCTATAGCATGAGATGTGATATCTCAATGTTTCTAATAAAAAACCTGAGACCCTTCCAATAGCAAGAGATGTGATATCCAAATCCTTCCCATTCCAATCCTGAGACCCTTCCTATAACATGAGATGTACTATCCAACTCCTTCCCATTCCAACCTGAGACCCTTTCTATAGCATGAGAAGGGATATCCAACTCCTTCCCATTCCAATCCTGAGACCCTTCCTATAGCAAGAGATGTGATATCCAAATCATTCCCATTCCAATCCTGAGATCCTTCCTATAACATGAGATGTGATACCCAATTATTTCCCATTCCAAACCTGAGACCCTTCCTATTGGATGAGATGTGATATTCAACACCTTCCCATTCCAATCCTGACACCCTTCCTATACCATGAGATGTGATATCTCAATGTTTCTAATACAAAACTGAGACCCTTCCTATAGCAAGAGATGTGATATCCAAATCCTTCCCATTTCAATCCTGAAACCCGTCCTAAAGCATGAGATCTGATATCTCAATGTTTCTAATAAAAAACTGAGACCCTTCCTATAGCAAGAGATGTGATATCCAAATCCTTCCCATTTTAATCCTGAGACCCTACCTATAACATGAGATGTGATATCCAACTCCTTCCCATTCCAACCTGAGACCCTCCCTTTAGCATGAGATGTGATATCCAACTCCTTCCCATTCCAATCCTGAGACCCTTCTGATAGCATGAGATGTGATATCTCAATGCTTCTAATACTAAACCTGAGATCCTTCCGATAGCATGAGAAGTGATATCTCAATGCTTCTAATACCAAACCTGGGACCCTTCCAATAGTATGAGAAGGGATATCCAACTCCTTCCCATTCCAATCCTGAGACCCTTCCTATAGCAAGAGATGTGATGTCCAAATCCTTCCCATTCCAATCCTGAGATCCTTCCTATAACATGAGATGTGATACCCAATTATTTCCCATTCCAAACCTGAGACCCTTCCTATTGGATGAGATGTGATATCCAACACCTTCCCATTCCAATCCTGACACCCTTCCTATACCATGAGATGTGATATCTCAATGCTTCTAATACCAAACCTGGGACACGTCCTATAACATGAGATATGATATCCAAATCCTTCCCCTTCCAAACCTGAGACCCTTCCTTTAGCATGAGATGTGATATCCAAATCCTTCCCATTCCAATCCTGAAACCCCTCCTATAGCATGAGATGTGATATCTCAATGTTTCTAATAAAAAACCTGAGACCCTTCCAATAGCAAGAGATGTGATATCCAAATCCTTCCCATTCCAATCCTGAGACCCTTCCTATAAAATGAGATGTGATATCCAACTCCTTCCCATTCCAACCTGAGACCCTTCCTATAGCATGAGAAGGGATATCCAACTCCTTCCCATTCCAATCCTGAGACCCTTCCTATAGCAAGAGATGTGATATCCAAATCCTTCCCATTCCAATCCTGAGATCCTTCCTATAACATGAGATGTGATACCCAATTATTTCCCATTCCAAACCTGAGACCCTTCCTATTGGATGAGATGTGATATTCAACACCTTCCCATTCCAATCCTGACACCCTTCCTATACCATGAGATGTGATATCTCAATGTTTCTAATACAAAACTGAGACCCTTCCTATAGCAAGAGATGTGATATCCAAATCCTTCCCATTTCAATCCTGAAACCCCTCCTAAAGCATGAGATCTGATATCTCAATGTTTCTAATAAAAAACTGAGACCCTTCCTATAGCAAGAGATGTGATATCCAAATCCTTCCCATTTCAATCCTGAGACCCTACCTATAACATGAGATGTGATATCCAACTCCTTCCCATTCCAACCTGAGACCCTCCCTTTAGCATGAGATGTGATATCCAACTCCTTTCCATTCCAATCCTGAGACCCTTCTGATAGCATGAGATGTGATATCTCAATGCTTCTAATACTAAACCTGAGATCCTTCCGATAGCATGAGAAGTGATATCTCAATGCTTCTAATACCAAACCTGGGACCCGTCCTATAACATGAGATATGATATCCAAATCCTTCCCATTCCAGTCCTGAAACCCTTCCTTTAGCATGAGATGTGATATCTCAATGTTTCTAATAAAAAACCTGAGACCCTTCCTATAGCAAGAGATGTGATATCCAAATCCTTCCCATTCCAATCCTGAGACCCTTCCTATAACATGAGATGTGATATCCAACTCCTTCCCATTCCAATCCTGAAACCCTTCCTATAGCATGAAATGTGATATCTCAATGTTTCTAATAAAAAACCTGAGACCCTTCCAATAGCAAGAGATGTGATATCCAAATCCTTCCCATTCCAATCCTGAGACCCTTCCTATAACATGAGATGTGATATCCAACTCCTTCCCATTCCAACCTGAGACCCTTCCTATAGCATGAGAAGGGATATCCAACTCCTTCCCATTCCAATCCTGAGACCCTTCCTATAGCAAGAGATGTGATATCCAAATCCTTCCCATTCCAATCCTGAGATCCTTCCTATAACATGAGATGTGATATCCAACTCCTTCCCATTCCAATCCTGAGACCCTTCTGATAGCATGAGATGTGATATCTCAATGCTTCTAATACTAAACCTGAGATCCTTCCGATAGCATGAGAAGTGATATCTCAATGCTTCTAATACCAAACCTAGGACTCGTCCTATAACATGAGATATGATATCCAAATCCTTCCCATTCCAATCCTGAAACCCTTCCTTCAGCATGAGATGTGATATCTCAATGTTTCTAATAAAAAACCTGAGACCCTTCCTATAGCAAGAGATGTGATATCCAAATCCTTCCCATTCCAATCCTGAGACCCTTCCTATAACATGAGATGTGATATCCAACTCCTTCCCATTCCAATCCTGAAACCCTTCCTATAGCATGAGATGTGATATCTCAATGTTTCTAATAAAAAACCTGAGACCCTTCCAATAGCAAGAGATGTGATATCCAAATCCTTCCCATTCCAATCCTGAGACCCTTCCTATAACATGAGATGTGATATCCAACTCCTTCCTATTCCAACCTGAGACCCTTCCTATAGCAAGAGATGTGATATCCAAATCCTTCCCATTCCAATCCTGAGACCCTTCCTATAACATGAGATGTGATATCCAACTCCTTCCTATTCCAACCTGAGACCCTTCCTATAGCAAGAGATGTGATATCCAACTCCTTCCCATTCCAATCCTGAAACCCTTCCTATAGCATGAGATGTGATATCTCAATGTTTCTAATAAAAAACCTGAGACCCTTCCAATAGCAAGAGATGTGATATCCAAATCCTTCCCATTCCAATCCTGAGACCCTTCCTATAACATGAGATGTGATATCCAACTCCTTCCCATTCCAATCCTGAGACCCTTCCTATAGCAAGAGATGTGATATCCAAATCCTTCCCATTCCAATCCTGAGATCCTTCCTATAACATGAGATGTGATACCCAATTATTTCCCATTCCAAACCTGAGACCCTTCCTATTGGATGAGATGTGATATCCAACACCTTCCCATTCCAATCCTGACACCCTTCCTATACCATGAGATGTGATATCTCAATGCTTCTAATACCAAACCTGGGACACGTCCTATAACATGAGATATGATATCCAAATCCTTCCCCTTCCAAACCTGAGACCCTTCCTTTAGCATGAGATGTGATATCCAAATCCTTCCCATTCCAATCCTGAAACCCCTCCTATAGCATGAGATGTGATATCTCAATGTTTCTAATAAAAAACCTGAGACCCTTCCAATAGCAAGAGATGTGATATCCAAATCCTTCCCATTCCAATCCTGAGACCCTTCCTATAACATGAGATGTGATATCCAACTCCTTCCCATTCCAACCTGAGACCCTTTCTATAGCATGAGAAGGGATATCCAACTCCTTCCCATTCCAATCCTGAGACCCTTCCTATAGCAAGAGATGTGATATCCAAATCCTTCCCATTCCAATCCTGAGATCCTTCCTATAACATGAGATGTGATACCCAATTATTTCCCATTCCAAACCTGAGACCCTTCCTATTGGATGAGATGTGATATTCAACACCTTCCCATTCCAATCCTGACACCCTTCCTATACCATGAGATGTGATATCTCAATGTTTCTAATACAAAACTGAGACCCTTCCTATAGCAAGAGATGTGATATCCAAATCCTTCCCATTTCAATCCTGAAACCCCTCCTAAAGCATGAGATCTGATATCTCAATGTTTCTAATAAAAAACTGAGACCCTTCCTATAGCAAGAGATGTGATATCCAAATCCTTCCCATTTTAATCCTGAGACCCTACCTATAACATGACATGTGATATCCAACTCCTTCCCATTCCAACCTGAGACCCTCCCTTTAGCATGAGATGTGATATCCAACTCCTTCCCATTCCAATCCTGAGACCCTTCTGATAGCATGAGATGTGATATCTCAATGCTTCTAATACTAAACCTGAGATCCTTCCGATAGCATGAGAAGTGATATCTCAATGCTTCTAATACCAAACCTGGGACCCTTCCTATAGTATGAGAAGGGATATCCAACTCCTTCCCATTCCAATCCTGAGACCCTTCCTATAGCAAGAGATGTGATATCCAAATCCTTCCCATTCCAATCCTGAGATCCTTCCTATAACATGAGATGTGATACCCAATTATTTCCCATTCGAAACCTGAGACCCTTCCTATTGGATGAGATGTGATATCCAACACCTTCCCATTCCAATCCTGACACCCTTCCTATACCATGAGATGTGATATCTCAATGCTTCTAATACCAAACCTGGGACACGTCCTATAACATGAGATATGATATCCAAATCCTTCCCCTTCCAAACCTGAGACCCTTCCTTTAGCATGAGATGTGATATCCAAATCCTTCCCATTCCAATCCTGAAACCCCTCCTATAGCATGAGATGTGATATCTCAATGTTTCTAATAAAAAACCTGAGACCCTTCCAATAGCAAGAGATGTGATATCCAAATCCTTCCCATTCCAATCCTGAGACCCTTCCTATAACATGAGATGTGATATCCAACTCCTTCCCATTCCAACCTGAGACCCTTCCTATAGCATGAGAAGGGATATCCAACTCCTTCCCATTCCAATCCTGAGACCCTTCCTATAGCAAGAGATGTGATATCCAAATCCTTCCCATTCCAATCCTGAGATCCTTCCTATAACATGAGATGTGATACCCAATTATTTCCCATTCCAAACCTGAGACCCTTCCTATTGGATGAGATGTGATATTCAACACCTTCCCATTCCAATCCTGACACCCTTCCTATACCATGAGATGTGATATCTCAATGTTTCTAATACAAAACTGAGACCCTTCCTATAGCAAGAGATGTGATATCCAAATCCTTCCCATTTCAATCCTGAAACCCCTCCTAAAGCATGAGATCTGATATCTCAATGTTTCTAATAAAAAACTGAGACCCTTCCTATAGCAAGAGATGTGATATCCAAATCCTTCCCATTTCAATCCTGAGACCCTACCTATAACATGAGATGTGATATCCAACTCCTTCCCATTCCAATCCTGAGACCCTTCTGATAGCATGAGATGTGATATCTCAATGCTTCTAATACTAAACCTGAGATCCTTCCGATAGCATGAGAAGTGATATCTCAATGCTTCTAATACCAAACCTGGGACCCGTCCTATAACATGAGATATGATATCCAAATCCTTCCCATTCCAATCCTGAAACCCTTCCTTTAGCATGAGATGTGATATCTCAATGTTTCTAATAAAAAACCTGAGACCCTTCCTATAGCAAGAGATGTGATATCCAAATCCTTCCCATTCCAATCCTGAGACCCTTCCTATAACATGAGATGTGATATCCAACTCCTTCCCATTCCAATCCTGAAACCCTTCCTATAGCATGAAATGTGATATCTCAATGTTTCTAATAAAAAACCTGAGACCCTTCCAATAGCAAGAGATGTGATATCCAAATCCTTCCCATTCCAATCCTGAGACCCTTCCTATAACATGAGATGTGATATCCAACTCCTTCCCATTCCAACCTGAGACCCTTCCTATAGCATGAGAAGGGATATCCAACTCCTTCCCATTCCAATCCTGAGACCCTTCCTATAGCAAGAGATGTGATATCCAAATCCTTCCCATTCCAATCCTGAGATCCTTCCTATAACATGAGATGTGATATCCAACTCCTTCCCATTCCAATCCTGAGACCCTTCTGATAGCATGAGATGTGATATCTCAATGCTTCTAATACTAAACCTGAGATCCTTCCGATAGCATGAGAAGTGATATCTCAATGCTTCTAATACCAAACCTGGGACCCGTCCTATAACATGAGATATGATATCCAAATCCTTCCCATTCCAATCCTGAAACCCTTCCTTTAGCATGAGATGTGATATCTCAATGTTTATAATAAAAAACCTGAGACCCTTCCTATAGCAAGAGATGTGATATCCAAATCCTTCCCATTCCAATCCTGAGACCCTTCCTATAACATGCGATGTGATATCCAACTCCTTCCCATTCCAATCCTGAAACCCTTCCTATAGCATGAGATGTGATATCTCAATGTTTCTAATAAAAAACCTGAGACCCTTCCAATAGCAAGAGATGTGATATCCAAATCTTTCCCATTCCAATCCTGAGACCCTTCCTATAACATGAGATGTGATATCCAACTCCTTCCTATTCCAACCTGAGACCCTTCCTATAGTATGAGAAGGGATATCCAACTCCTTCCCATTCCAATCCTGAGACCCTTCCTATAGCAAGAGATGTGATATCCAAATCCTTCCCATTCCAATCCTGAGATCCTTCCTATAACATGAGATGTGATACCCAATTATTTCCCATTCCAAACCTGAGACCCTTCCTATTGGATGAGATGTGATATCCAACACCTTCCCATTCCAATCCTGACACCCTTCCTATACCATGAGATGTGATATCTCAATGCTTCTAATACCAAACCTGGGACAAGTCCTATAACATGAGATATGATATCCAAATCCTTCCCCTTCCAAACCTGAGACCCTTCCTTTAGCATGAGATGTGATATCCAAATCCTTCCCATTCCAATCCTGAAACCCCTCCTATAGCATGAGATGTGATATCTCAATGTTTCTAATAAAAAACCTGAGACCCTTCCAATAGCAAGAGATGTGATATCCAAATCCTTCCCATTCCAATACTGAGACCCTTCCTATAACATGAGATGTGATATCCAACTCCTTCCCATTCCAACCTGAGACCCTTTCTATAGCATGAGAAGGGATATCCAACTCCTTCCCATTCCAATCCTGAGACCCTTCCTATAGCAAGAGATGTGATATCCAAATCCTTCCCATTCCAATCCTGAGATCCTTCCTATAACATGAGATGTGATACCCAATTATTTCCCATTCCAAACCTGAGACCCTTCCTATTGGATGAGATGTGATATTCAACACCTTCCCATTCCAATCCTGACACCCTTCCTATACCATGAGATGTGATATCTCAATGCTTCTAATACCAAACCTGGGACACGTCCTATAACATGAGATATGATATCCAAATCCTTCCCCTTCCAAACCTGAGACCCTTCCTTTAGCATGAGATGTGATATCCAAATCCTTCCCATTCCAATCCTGAAACCCCTCCTATAGCATGAGATGTGATATCTCAATGTTTCTAATAAAAAACCTGAGACCCTTCCAATAGCAAGAGATGTGATATCCAAATCCTTCCCATTCCAATCCTGAGACCCTTCCTATAACATGAGATGTGATATCCAACTCCTTCCCATTCCAACCTGAGACCCTTTCTATAGCATGAGAAGGGATATCCAACTCCTTCCCATTCCAATCCTGAGACCCTTCCTATAGCAAGAGATGTGATATCCAAATCCTTCCCATTCCAATCCTGAGATCCTTCCTATAACATGAGATGTGATACCCAATTATTTCCCATTCCAAACCTGAGACCCTTCCTATTGGATGAGATGTGATATTCAACACCTTCCCATTCCAATCCTGACACCCTTCCTATACCATGAGATGTGATATCTCAATGTTTCTAATACAAAACTGAGACCCTTCCTATAGCAAGAGATGTGATATCCAAATCCTTCCCATTTCAATCCTGAAACCCCTCCTAAAGCATGAGATCTGATATCTCAATGTTTCTAATAAAAAACTGAGACCCTTCCTATAGCAAGAGATGTGATATCCAAATCCTTCCCATTTTAATCCTGAGACCCTACCTATAACATGACATGTGATATCCAACTCCTTCCCATTCCAACCTGAGACCCTCCCTTTAGCATGAGATGTGATATCCAACTCCTTCCCATTCCAATCCTGAGACCCTTCTGATAGCATGAGATGTGATATCTCAATGCTTCTAATACTAAACCTGAGATCCTTCCGATAGCATGAGAAGTGATATCTCAATGCTTCTAATACCAAACCTGGGACCCTTCCTATAGTATGAGAAGGGATATCCAACTCCTTCCCATTCCAATCCTGAGACCCTTCCTATGGCATGAGATGTGATATCCAACTCCTTCCCATTTCAATCCTGAGACCCTTCCTATAGCATGAGATGTGATATCTCAATGCTTCTACCAAACATGAGACCCTTCCTTTAGCATGAGATGTGATATCCATCTCCTTCCCATTCCAATCCTGAGACCCTTCCTATAGCATGAGATGTGATATCTCAATGCTTCTAATACCAAACCTGAGATCCTTCCGATAACATGAGATGTGATATCCAAATCCTTCCCCTTCCAAACCTGAGACCCTCCCTTTAGCATGAGATGTGATATCCAACTCCTTCCCATTCCAATCCTGAGACCCTTCTGATAGCATGAGATGTGATATCTCAATGCTTCTAATACTAAACCTGAGATCCTTCCGATAGCATGAGAAGTGATATCTCAATGCTTCTAATACCAAACCTGGGACCCGTCCTATAACATGAGATATGATATCCAAATCCTTCCCATTCCAATCCTGAAACCCTTCCTTTAGCATGAGATGTGATATCTCAATGTTTCTAATAAAAAACCTGAGACCCTTCCTATAGCAAGAGATGTGATATCCAAATCCTTCCCATTCCAATCCTGAGACCCTTCCTATAACATGAGATGTGATATCCAACTCCTTCCCATTCCAATCCTGAAACCCTTCCTATAGCATGAGATGTGATATCTCAATGTTTCTAATAAAAAACCTGAGACCCTTCCAATAGCAAGAGATGTGATATCCAAATCCTTCCCATTCCAATCCTGAGACCCTTCCTATAACATGAGATGTGATATCCAACTCCTTCCTATTCCAACCTGAGACCCTTCCTATAGTATGAGAAGGGATATCCAACTCCTTCCCATTCCAATCCTGAGACCCTTCCTATAGCAAGAGATGTGATATCCAAATCCTTCCCATTCCAATCCTGAGATCCTTCCTATAACATGAGATGTGATACCCAATTATTTCCCATTCCAAACCTGAGACCCTTCCTATTGGATGAGATGTGATATCCAACACCTTCCCATTCCAATCCTGACACCCTTCCTATACCATGAGATGTGATATCTCAATGCTTCTAATACCAAACCTGGGACACGTCCTATAACATGAGATATGATATCCAAATCCTTCCCCTTCCAAACCTGAGACCCTTCCTTTAGCATGAGATGTGATATCCAAATCCTTCCCATTCCAATCCTGAAACCCCTCCTATAGCATGAGATGTGATATCTCAATGTTTCTAATAAAAAACCTGAGACCCTTCCAATAGCAAGAGATGTGATATCCAAATCCTTCCCATTCCAATCTTGAGACCCTTCCTATAACATGAGATGTACTATCCAACTCCTTCCCATTCCAACCTGAGACCCTTTCTATAGCATGAGAAGGGATATCCAACTCCTTCCCATTCCAATCCTGAGACCCTTCCTATAGCAAGAGATGTGATATCCAAATCCTTCCCATTCCAATCCTGAGATCCTTCCTATAACATGAGATGTGATACCCAATTATTTCCCATTCCAAACCTGAGACCCTTCCTATTGGATGAGATGTGATATTCAACACCTTCCCATTCCAATCCTGACACCCTTCCTATACCATGAGATGTGATATCTCAATGTTTCTAATACAAAACTGAGACCCTTCATATAGCAAGAGATGTGATATCCAAATCCTTCCCATTTCAATCCTGAAACCCCTCCTAAAGCATGAGATCTGATATCTCAATGTTTCTAATAAAAAACTGAGACCCTTCCTATAGCAAGAGATGTGATATCCAAATCCTTCCCATTTTAATCCTGAGACCCTACCTATAACATGAGATGTGATATCCAACTCCTTCCCATTCCAACCTGAGACCCTCCCTTTAGCATGAGATGTGATATCCAACTCCTTCCCATTCCAATCCTGAGACCCTTCTGATAGCATGAGATGTGATATCTCAATGCTTCTAATACTAAACCTGAGATCCTTCCGATAGCATGAGAAGTGATATCTCAATGCTTCTAATACCAAACCTGGGACCCGTCCTATAACATGAGATATGATATCCAAATCCTTCCCATTCCAATCCTGAAACCCTTCCTTTAGCATGAGATGTGATATCTCAATGTTTCTAATAAAAAACCTGAGACCCTTCCTATAGCAAGAGATGTGATATCCAAATCCTTCCCATTCCAATCCTGAGACCCTTCCTATAACATGAGATGTGATATCCAACTCCTTCCCATTCCAATCCTGAAACCCTTCCTATAGCATGAGATGTGATATCTCAATGTTTCTAATAAAAAACCTGAGACCCTTCCAATAGCAAGAGATGTGATATCCAAATCCTTCCCATTCCAATCCTGAGACCCTTCCTATAACATGAGATGTGATATCCAACTCCTTCCTATTCCAACCTGAGACCCTTCCTATAGTATGAGAAGGGATATCCAACTCCTTCCCATTCCAATCCTGAGACCCTTCCTATAGCAAGAGATGTGATATCCAAATCCTTCCCATTCCAATCCTGAGATCCTTCCTATAACATGAGATGTGATACCCAATTATTTCCCATTCCAAACCTGAGACCCTTCCTATTGGATGAGATGTGATATCCAACACCTTCCCATTCCAATCCTGACACCCTTCCTATACCATGAGATGTGATATCTCAATGCTTCTAATACCAAACCTGGGACACGTCCTATAACATGAGATATGATATCCAAATCCTTCCCCTTCCAAACCTGAGACCCTTCCTTTAGCATGAGATGTGATATCCAAATCCTTCCCATTCCAATCCTGAAACCCCTCCTATAGCATGAGATGTGATATCTCAATGTTTCTAATAAAAAACCTGAGACCCTTCCAATAGCAAGAGATGTGATATCCAAATCCTTCCCATTCCAATCCTGAGACCCTTCCTATAACATGAGATGTACTATCCAACTCCTTCCCATTCCAACCTGAGACCCTTTCTATAGCATGAGAAGGGATATCCAACTCCTTCCCATTCCAATCCTGAGACCCTTCCTATAGCAAGAGATGTGATATCCAAATCATTCCCATTCCAATCCTGAGATCCTTCCTATAACATGAGATGTGATACCCAATTATTTCCCATTCCAAACCTGAGACCCTTCCTATTGGATGAGATGTGATATTCAACACCTTCCCATTCCAATCCTGACACCCTTCCTATACCATGAGATGTGATATCTCAATGTTTCTAATACAAAACTGAGACCCTTCCTATAGCAAGAGATGTGATATCCAAATCCTTCCCATTTCAATCCTGAAACCCGTCCTAAAGCATGAGATCTGATATCTCAATGTTTCTAATAAAAAACTGAGACCCTTCCTATAGCAAGAGATGTGATATCCAAATCCTTCCCATTTTAATCCTGAGACCCTACCTATAACATGAGATGTGATATCCAACTCCTTCCCATTCCAACCTGAGACCCTCCCTTTAGCATGAGATGTGATATCCAACTCCTTCCCATTCCAATCCTGAGACCCTTCTGATAGCATGAGATGTGATATCTCAATGCTTCTAATACTAAACCTGAGATCCTTCCGATAGCATGAGAAGTGATATCTCAATGCTTCTAATACCAAACCTGGGACCCTTCCAATAGTATGAGAAGGGATATCCAACTCCTTCCCATTCCAATCCTGAGACCCTTCCTATAGCAAGAGATGTGATGTCCAAATCCTTCCCATTCCAATCCTGAGATCCTTCCTATAACATGAGATGTGATACCCAATTATTTCCCATTCCAAACCTGAGACCCTTCCTATTGGATGAGATGTGATATCCAACACCTTCCCATTCCAATCCTGACACCCTTCCTATACCATGAGATGTGATATCTCAATGCTTCTAATACCAAACCTGGGACACGTCCTATAACATGAGATATGATATCCAAATCCTTCCCCTTCCAAACCTGAGACCCTTCCTTTAGCATGAGATGTGATATCCAAATCCTTCCCATTCCAATCCTGAAACCCCTCCTATAGCATGAGATGTGATATCTCAATGTTTCTAATAAAAAACCTGAGACCCTTCCAATAGCAAGAGATGTGATATCCAAATCCTTCCCATTCCAATCCTGAGACCCTTCCTATAAAATGAGATGTGATATCCAACTCCTTCCCATTCCAACCTGAGACCCTTCCTATAGCATGAGAAGGGATATCCAACTCCTTCCCATTCCAATCCTGAGACCCTTCCTATAGCAAGAGATGTGATATCCAAATCCTTCCCATTCCAATCCTGAGATCCTTCCTATAACATGAGATGTGATACCCAATTATTTCCCATTCCAAACCTGAGACCCTTCCTATTGGATGAGATGTGATATTCAACACCTTCCCATTCCAATCCTGACACCCTTCCTATACCATGAGATGTGATATCTCAATGTTTCTAATACAAAACTGAGACCCTTCCTATAGCAAGAGATGTGATATCCAAATCCTTCCCATTTCAATCCTGAAACCCCTCCTAAAGCATGAGATCTGATATCTCAATGTTTCTAATAAAAAACTGAGACCCTTCCTATAGCAAGAGATGTGATATCCAAATCCTTCCCATTTCAATCCTGAGACCCTACCTATAACATGAGATGTGATATCCAACTCCTTCCCATTCCAACCTGAGACCCTCCCTTTAGCATGAGATGTGATATCCAACTCCTTTCCATTCCAATCCTGAGACCCTTCTGATAGCATGAGATGTGATATCTCAATGCTTCTAATACTAAACCTGAGATCCTTCCGATAGCATGAGAAGTGATATCTCAATGCTTCTAATACCAAACCTGGGACCCGTCCTATAACATGAGATATGATATCCAAATCCTTCCCATTCCAGTCCTGAAACCCTTCCTTTAGCATGAGATGTGATATCTCAATGTTTCTAATAAAAAACCTGAGACCCTTCCTATAGCAAGAGATGTGATATCCAAATCCTTCCCATTCCAATCCTGAGACCCTTCCTATAACATGAGATGTGATATCCAACTCCTTCCCATTCCAATCCTGAAACCCTTCCTATAGCATGAAATGTGATATCTCAATGTTTCTAATAAAAAACCTGAGACCCTTCCAATAGCAAGAGATGTGATATCCAAATCCTTCCCATTCCAATCCTGAGACCCTTCCTATAACATGAGATGTGATATCCAACTCCTTCCCATTCCAACCTGAGACCCTTCCTATAGCATGAGAAGGGATATCCAACTCCTTCCCATTCCAATCCTGAGACCCTTCCTATAGCAAGAGATGTGATATCCAAATCCTTCCCATTCCAATCCTGAGATCCTTCCTATAACATGAGATGTGATATCCAACTCCTTCCCATTCCAATCCTGAGACCCTTCTGATAGCATGAGATGTGATATCTCAATGCTTCTAATACTAAACCTGAGATCCTTCCGATAGCATGAGAAGTGATATCTCAATGCTTCTAATACCAAACCTAGGACTCGTCCTATAACATGAGATATGATATCCAAATCCTTCCCATTCCAATCCTGAAACCCTTCCTTCAGCATGAGATGTGATATCTCAATGTTTCTAATAAAAAACCTGAGACCCTTCCTATAGCAAGAGATGTGATATCCAAATCCTTCCCATTCCAATCCTGAGACCCTTCCTATAACATGAGATGTGATATCCAACTCCTTCCCATTCCAATCCTGAAACCCTTCCTATAGCATGAGATGTGATATCTCAATGTTTCTAATAAAAAACCTGAGACCCTTCCAATAGCAAGAGATGTGATATCCAAATCCTTCCCATTCCAATCCTGAGACCCTTCCTATAACATGAGATGTGATATCCAACTCCTTCCTATTCCAACCTGAGACCCTTCCTATAGCAAGAGATGTGATATCCAAATCCTTCCCATTCCAATCCTGAGACCCTTCCTATAACATGAGATGTGATATCCAACTCCTTCCTATTCCAACCTGAGACCCTTCCTATAGCAAGAGATGTGATATCCAACTCCTTCCCATTCCAATCCTGAAACCCTTCCTATAGCATGAGATGTGATATCTCAATGTTTCTAATAAAAAACCTGAGACCCTTCCAATAGCAAGAGATGTGATATCCAAATCCTTCCCATTCCAATCCTGAGACCCTTCCTATAACATGAGATGTGATATCCAACTCCTTCCCATTCCAATCCTGAGACCCTTCCTATAGCAAGAGATGTGATATCCAAATCCTTCCCATTCCAATCCTGAGATCCTTCCTATAACATGAGATGTGATACCCAATTATTTCCCATTCCAAACCTGAGACCCTTCCTATTGGATGAGATGTGATATCCAACACCTTCCCATTCCAATCCTGACACCCTTCCTATACCATGAGATGTGATATCTCAATGCTTCTAATACCAAACCTGGGACACGTCCTATAACATGAGATATGATATCCAAATCCTTCCCCTTCCAAACCTGAGACCCTTCCTTTAGCATGAGATGTGATATCCAAATCCTTCCCATTCCAATCCTGAAACCCCTCCTATAGCATGAGATGTGATATCTCAATGTTTCTAATAAAAAACCTGAGACCCTTCCAATAGCAAGAGATGTGATATCCAAATCCTTCCCATTCCAATCCTGAGACCCTTCCTATAACATGAGATGTGATATCCAACTCCTTCCCATTCCAACCTGAGACCCTTTCTATAGCATGAGAAGGGATATCCAACTCCTTCCCATTCCAATCCTGAGACCCTTCCTATAGCAAGAGATGTGATATCCAAATCCTTCCCATTCCAATCCTGAGATCCTTCCTATAACATGAGATGTGATACCCAATTATTTCCCATTCCAAACCTGAGACCCTTCCTATTGGATGAGATGTGATATTCAACACCTTCCCATTCCAATCCTGACACCCTTCCTATACCATGAGATGTGATATCTCAATGTTTCTAATACAAAACTGAGACCCTTCCTATAGCAAGAGATGTGATATCCAAATCCTTCCCATTTCAATCCTGAAACCCCTCCTAAAGCATGAGATCTGATATCTCAATGTTTCTAATAAAAAACTGAGACCCTTCCTATAGCAAGAGATGTGATATCCAAATCCTTCCCATTTTAATCCTGAGACCCTACCTATAACATGACATGTGATATCCAACTCCTTCCCATTCCAACCTGAGACCCTCCCTTTAGCATGAGATGTGATATCCAACTCCTTCCCATTCCAATCCTGAGACCCTTCTGATAGCATGAGATGTGATATCTCAATGCTTCTAATACTAAACCTGAGATCCTTCCGATAGCATGAGAAGTGATATCTCAATGCTTCTAATACCAAACCTGGGACCCTTCCTATAGTATGAGAAGGGATATCCAACTCCTTCCCATTCCAATCCTGAGACCCTTCCTATAGCAAGAGATGTGATATCCAAATCCTTCCCATTCCAATCCTGAGATCCTTCCTATAACATGAGATGTGATACCCAATTATTTCCCATTCGAAACCTGAGACCCTTCCTATTGGATGAGATGTGATATCCAACACCTTCCCATTCCAATCCTGACACCCTTCCTATACCATGAGATGTGATATCTCAATGCTTCTAATACCAAACCTGGGACACGTCCTATAACATGAGATATGATATCCAAATCCTTCCCCTTCCAAACCTGAGACCCTTCCTTTAGCATGAGATGTGATATCCAAATCCTTCCCATTCCAATCCTGAAACCCCTCCTATAGCATGAGATGTGATATCTCAATGTTTCTAATAAAAAACCTGAGACCCTTCCAATAGCAAGAGATGTGATATCCAAATCCTTCCCATTCCAATCCTGAGACCCTTCCTATAACATGAGATGTGATATCCAACTCCTTCCCATTCCAACCTGAGACCCTTCCTATAGCATGAGAAGGGATATCCAACTCCTTCCCATTCCAATCCTGAGACCCTTCCTATAGCAAGAGATGTGATATCCAAATCCTTCCCATTCCAATCCTGAGATCCTTCCTATAACATGAGATGTGATACCCAATTATTTCCCATTCCAAACCTGAGACCCTTCCTATTGGATGAGATGTGATATTCAACACCTTCCCATTCCAATCCTGACACCCTTCCTATACCATGAGATGTGATATCTCAATGTTTCTAATACAAAACTGAGACCCTTCCTATAGCAAGAGATGTGATATCCAAATCCTTCCCATTTCAATCCTGAAACCCCTCCTAAAGCATGAGATCTGATATCTCAATGTTTCTAATAAAAAACTGAGACCCTTCCTATAGCAAGAGATGTGATATCCAAATCCTTCCCATTTCAATCCTGAGACCCTACCTATAACATGAGATGTGATATCCAACTCCTTCCCATTCCAATCCTGAGACCCTTCTGATAGCATGAGATGTGATATCTCAATGCTTCTAATACTAAACCTGAGATCCTTCCGATAGCATGAGAAGTGATATCTCAATGCTTCTAATACCAAACCTGGGACCCGTCCTATAACATGAGATATGATATCCAAATCCTTCCCATTCCAATCCTGAAACCCTTCCTTTAGCATGAGATGTGATATCTCAATGTTTCTAATAAAAAACCTGAGACCCTTCCTATAGCAAGAGATGTGATATCCAAATCCTTCCCATTCCAATCCTGAGACCCTTCCTATAACATGAGATGTGATATCCAACTCCTTCCCATTCCAATCCTGAAACCCTTCCTATAGCATGAAATGTGATATCTCAATGTTTCTAATAAAAAACCTGAGACCCTTCCAATAGCAAGAGATGTGATATCCAAATCCTTCCCATTCCAATCCTGAGACCCTTCCTATAACATGAGATGTGATATCCAACTCCTTCCCATTCCAACCTGAGACCCTTCCTATAGCATGAGAAGGGATATCCAACTCCTTCCCATTCCAATCCTGAGACCCTTCCTATAGCAAGAGATGTGATATCCAAATCCTTCCCATTCCAATCCTGAGATCCTTCCTATAACATGAGATGTGATATCCAACTCCTTCCCATTCCAATCCTGAGACCCTTCTGATAGCATGAGATGTGATATCTCAATGCTTCTAATACTAAACCTGAGATCCTTCCGATAGCATGAGAAGTGATATCTCAATGCTTCTAATACCAAACCTGGGACCCGTCCTATAACATGAGATATGATATCCAAATCCTTCCCATTCCAATCCTGAAACCCTTCCTTTAGCATGAGATGTGATATCTCAATGTTTATAATAAAAAACCTGAGACCCTTCCTATAGCAAGAGATGTGATATCCAAATCCTTCCCATTCCAATCCTGAGACCCTTCCTATAACATGCGATGTGATATCCAACTCCTTCCCATTCCAATCCTGAAACCCTTCCTATAGCATGAGATGTGATATCTCAATGTTTCTAATAAAAAACCTGAGACCCTTCCAATAGCAAGAGATGTGATATCCAAATCTTTCCCATTCCAATCCTGAGACCCTTCCTATAACATGAGATGTGATATCCAACTCCTTCCTATTCCAACCTGAGACCCTTCCTATAGTATGAGAAGGGATATCCAACTCCTTCCCATTCCAATCCTGAGACCCTTCCTATAGCAAGAGATGTGATATCCAAATCCTTCCCATTCCAATCCTGAGATCCTTCCTATAACATGAGATGTGATACCCAATTATTTCCCATTCCAAACCTGAGACCCTTCCTATTGGATGAGATGTGATATCCAACACCTTCCCATTCCAATCCTGACACCCTTCCTATACCATGAGATGTGATATCTCAATGCTTCTAATACCAAACCTGGGACAAGTCCTATAACATGAGATATGATATCCAAATCCTTCCCCTTCCAAACCTGAGACCCTTCCTTTAGCATGAGATGTGATATCCAAATCCTTCCCATTCCAATCCTGAAACCCCTCCTATAGCATGAGATGTGATATCTCAATGTTTCTAATAAAAAACCTGAGACCCTTCCAATAGCAAGAGATGTGATATCCAAATCCTTCCCATTCCAATACTGAGACCCTTCCTATAACATGAGATGTGATATCCAACTCCTTCCCATTCCAACCTGAGACCCTTTCTATAGCATGAGAAGGGATATCCAACTCCTTCCCATTCCAATCCTGAGACCCTTCCTATAGCAAGAGATGTGATATCCAAATCCTTCCCATTCCAATCCTGAGATCCTTCCTATAACATGAGATGTGATACCCAATTATTTCCCATTCCAAACCTGAGACCCTTCCTATTGGATGAGATGTGATATTCAACACCTTCCCATTCCAATCCTGACACCCTTCCTATACCATGAGATGTGATATCTCAATGTTTCTAATACAAAATTGAGACCCTTCCTATAGCAAGAGATGTGATATCCAAATCCTTCCCATTTCAATCCTGAAACCCCTCCTAAAGCATGAGATCTGATATCTCAATGTTTCTAATAAAAAACTGAGACCCTTCCTATAGCAAGAGATGTGATATCCAAATCCTTCCCATTTCAATCCTGAGACCCTACCTATAACATGAGATGTGATATCCAACTCCTTCCCATTCCAACCTGAGACCCTCCCTTTAGCATGAGATGTGATATCCAACTCCTTCCCATTCCAATCCTGAGACCCTTCTGATAGCATGAGATGTGATATCTCAATGCTTCTAATACTAAACCTGAGATCCTTCCGATAGCATGAGAAGTGATATCTCAATGCTTCTAATACCAAACCTGGGACCCGTCCTATAACATGAGATATTATATCCAAATCCTTCCCATTCCAATCCTGAAACCCTTCCTTTAGCATGAGATGTTATATCTCAATGTTTCTAATAAAAAACCTGAGACCCTTCCTATAGCAAGAGATGTGATATCCAAATCCTTCCCATTCCAATCCTGAGACCCTTCCTATAACATGAGATGTGATATCCAACTCCTTCCCATTCCAATCCTGAAACCCTTCCTATAGCATGAGATGTGATATCTCAATTTTTCTAATAAAAAACCTGAGACCCTTCCAATAGCAAGAGATGTGATATCCAAATCCTTCCCATTCCAATCCTGAGACCCTTCCTATAACATGAGATGTGATATCCAACTCCTTCCCATTCCAACCTGAGACCCTTCCTATAGCATGAGAAGGGATATCCAACTCCTTCCCATTCCAATCCTGAGACCCTTCCTATAGCAAGAGATGTGATATCCAAATCCTTCCCATTCCAATCCTGAGATCCTTCCTATAACATGAGATGTGATACCCAATTATTTCCCATTCCAAACCTGAGACCCTTCCTATTGGATGAGATGTGATATCCAACACCTTCCCATTCCAATCCTGACACCCTTCCTATACCATGAGATGTGATATCTCAATGCTTCTAATACCAAACCTGGGACCCGTCCTATAACATGAGATATGATATCCAAATCCTTCCCCTTCCAAACCTGAGACCCTTCCTTTAGCATGAGATGTGATATCCGAATCCTTCCCATTCCAATCCTGAAACCCCTCCTATAGCATGAGATGTGATATCTCAATGTTTCTAATAAAAAACTGAGACCCTTCCTATAGCAAGAGATGTGATATCCAAATCCTTCCCATTTCAATCCTGAGACCCTACCTGTAACATGAGATGTGATATCCAACTCCTTCCCATTCCAACCTGAGACCCTTCCTATAGCATGAGATGTGATGTCTCAATGCTTCTAATACCAAACCTGAGATCCTTCCTATAACATGAGATGTGATATCCAACTCCTTCCCATTCCAATCCTGAGGCCCTTCCTATAGCATGAGATGTGATATCTCACTGCTTATACCAAACCTGAGACCCTTCCTATAGCATGAGATGTGATATCTCAATGCTTCTAATATCAAACTTGAGACCCTCCCTATAGCATGAGACGTGATATCCAACTCCTTCCCATTCCAATCCTGAGACTCTTCCTATAGCATGAGATGTGATATCTCAATGCTTCTACCAAACCTGAGACCCTTCCTATAACATGAGATGGGATATCCAACTCCTTCCCATTCCAATCCTCAGACACTTCCTATAGCATGAGATGTGATATCTCAATGTTTCTAATACCAAACCTGAGACCCTTCCTATGGCATGAGATTTGATATCAAACTCCTTCCCATTCCAATCCTGAGACCCTTCCTATAGCATGAGATATGATATCCAACTCCTTCCCATTCCAATCCTGAAACCCTTCCTATACCATGAGATGTGATATCTTAATGCTTCTAATACCAAACCTGAGACCCGTCCTATAACATGAGATGTGATATCCAAATCCTTCCCCTTCCAAACCTGAGACCCTTCCTTTAGCATGAGATGTGATATCCAGCTCCTTCCCATTCCAATCCTGAGACCCTTCCGATAGCATGAGATGTGATATATCAATGCTTCTAATATCAAAACGGAGACCATCCCTATAGCATGAGATGTGATATCTAAGACCTTCCCATTCCAATCCTGAGACCCTTCCGATAGCAGAGATGTGATATCTCAATGCTTATACCAAACCTGAGACCCTTCCTATGGCATGAGATGTGATATCCAACTCCTTCCCATTTAAATCCTGAGACCCTTCCTATAGCATGAGATGTGATATCTCAATGCTTCTACCAAACATGAGACCCTTCCTTTAGCATGAGATGTGATATCCATCTCCTTCCCATTCCAATCCTGAGACCCTTCCTATAGCATGAGATGTGATATCTCAATGCTTCTAATACCAAACCTGAGATCCTTCCGATAACATGAGATGTGATATCCAAATCCTTCCCCTTCCAAACCTGAGACCCTCCCTTTAGCATGAGATGTGATATCCAACTCCTTCCCATTCCAATCCCGAGACCCTTCTGATAGCATGAGATGTGATATCTCAATGCTTCTAATAAAAAACCTGAGACCCTTCCTATAGCAAGAGATGTGATATCCAGCTCCTTCCCATTCCAATCCTGAGACCCTTCCGATAGCATGAGATGTGATATCTCAATGCTTCCAATATCAAAACTGAGACCCTCCCTATAGCATGAGATGTGATATCTAAGTCGTTCGCATTCCAATCCTGAGACCCTTCCGATAGCAGAGATGTGATATCTCAATGCTTATACCAAACCTGAGACCCTTCCTATGGCATGAGATGTGATATCCAACTCCTTCCCATTTCAATCCTGAGACCCTTCCTATAGCATGAGATGTGATATCTCAATGCTTCTACCAAACATGAGACCCTTCCTTTAGCATGAGATGTGATATCCATCTCCTTCCCATTCCAATCCTGAGACCCTTCCTATAGCATGTGATATCTCAATGCTTCTAATACCAAACCTGAGATCCTTCCGATAACATGAGATGTGATATCCAAATCCTTCCCCTTCCAAACCTGAGACCCTCCCTTTAGCATGAGATGTGATATCCAACTCCTTCCCATTCCAATCCGGAGACCCTTCTGATAGCATGAGATGTGATATCTCAATGCTTCTAATACTAAACCTGAGATCCTTCCGATAGCATGAGAAGTGATATCTCAATGCTTCTAATACCAAACCTGGGACCCGTCCTACAACATGAGATATGATATCCAAATCCTTCCCATTCCAATCCTGAAACCCTTCCTTTAGCATGAGATGTGATATCTCAATGTTTCTAATAAAAAACCTGAGACCCTTCCTATAGCAAGAGATGTGATATCCAAATCCTTCCCATTCCAATCCTGAGACCCTTCCTATAACATGAGATGTGATATCCAACTCCTTCCCATTCCAATCCTGAAACCCTTCCTATAGCATGATATGTGATATTTCAATGTTTCTAATAAAAAACCTGAGACCCTTCCGATAGCAAGAGATGTGATATCCAAATCCTTCCCATTCCAATCCTGAGACCCTTCCTATAACATGAGATGTGATATCCAACTCCTTCCTATTCCAACCTGAGACCCTTCCTATAGTATGAGAAGGGATATCCAACTCCTTCCCATTCCAATCCTGAGACCCTTCCTATAGCAAGAGATGTGATATCCAAATCCTTCCCATTCCAATCCTGAGATCCTTCCTATAACATGAGATGTGATACCCAATTATTTCCCATTCCAAACCTGAGACCCTTCCTATTGGATGAGATGTGATATCCAACACCTTCCCATTCCAATCCTGACACCCTTCCTATACCATGAGATGTGATATCTCAATGCTTCTAATACCAAACCTGGGACACGTCCTATAACATGAGATATGATATCCAAATCCTTCCCCTTCCAAACCTGAGACCCTTCCTTTAGCATGAGATGTGATATCCAAATCCTTCCCATTCCAATCCTGAAACCCCTCCTATAGCATGAGATGTGATATCTCAATGTTTCTAATAAAAAACCTGAGACCCTTCCAATAGCAAGAGATGTGATATCCAAATCCTTCCCATTCCAATCCTGAGACCCTTCCTATAACATGAGATGTGATATCCAACTCCTTCCCATTCCAACCTGAGACCCTTTCTATAGCATGAGAAGGGATATCCAACTCCTTCCCATTCCAATCCTGAGACCCTTCCTATAGCAAGAGATGTGATATCCAAATCCTTCCCATTCCAATCCTGAGATCCTTCCTATAACATGAGATGTGATACCCAATTATTTCCCATTCCAAACCTGAGACCCTTCCTATTGGATGAGATGTGATATTCAACACCTTCCCATTCCAATCCTGACACCCTTCCTATACCATGAGATGTGATATCTCAATGTTTCTAATACAAAACTGAGACCCTTCCTATAGCAAGAGATGTGATATCCAAATCCTTCCCATTTCAATCCTGAAACCCCTCCTAAAGCATGAGATCTGATATCTCAATGTTTCTAATAAAAAACTGAGACCCTTCCTATAGCAAGAGATGTGATATCCAAATCCTTCCCATTTTAATCCTGAGACCCTACCTATAACATGAGATGTGATATCCAACTCCTTCCCATTCCAACCTGAGACCCTCCCTTTAGCATGAGATGTGATATCCAACTCCTTCCCATTCCAATCCTGAGACCCTTCTGATAGCATGAGATGTGATATCTCAATGCTTCTAATACTAAACCTGAGATCCTTGCGATAGCATGAGAAGTGATATCTCAATGCTTCTAATACCAAACCTGGGACCCTTCCTATAGTATGAGAAGGGATATCCAACTCCTTCCCATTCCAATCCTGAAATCCTTCCTATAACATGAGATGTGATACCCAATTATTTACCATTCCAAACCTGAGACCCTTCCTATTGGATGAGATGTGATATCCAACACCTTCCCATTCCAATCCTGACACCCTTCCTATACCATGAGATGTGATATCTCAATGCTTCTAATACCAAACCTGGGACACGTCCTATAACATGAGATATGATATCCAAATCCTTCCCCTTCCAAACCTGAGACCCTTCCTTTAGCATGAGATGTGATATCCAAATCCTTCCCATTCCAATCCTGAAACCCCTCCTATAGCATGAGATGTGATATCTCAATGTTTCTAATAAAAAACCTGAGACCCTTCCAATAGCAAGAGATGTGATATCCAAATCCTTCCCATTCCAATCCTGAGACCCTTCCTATAACATGAGATGTGATATCCAACTCCTTCCCATTCCAACCTGAGACCCTTCCTATAGCATGAGAAGGGATATCCAACTCCTTCCCATTCCAATCCTGAGACCCTTCCTATAGCAAGAGATGTGATATCCAAATCCTTCCCATTCCAATCCTGAGATCCTTCCTATAACATGAGATGTGATACCCAATTATTTCCCATTCCAAACCTGAGACCCTTCCTATTGGATGAGATGTGATATTCAACACCTTCCCATTCCAATCCTGACACCCTTCCTATACCATGAGATGTGATATCTCAATGTTTCTAATACAAAACTGAGACCCTTCCTATAGCAAGAGATGTGATATCCAAATCCTTCCCATTTCAATCCTGAAACCCCTCCTAAAGCATGAGATCTGATATCTCAATGTTTCTAATAAAAAACTGAGACCCTTCCTATAGCAAGAGATGTGATATCCAAATCCTTCCCATTTCAATCCTGAGACCCTACCTATAACATGAGATGTGATATCCAACTCCTTACCATTCCAACCTGAGACCCTCCCTTTAGCATGAGATGTGATATCCAACTCCTTCCCATTCCAATCCTGAGACCCTTCTGATAGCATGAGATGTGATATCTCAATGCTTCTAATACTAAACCTGAGATCCTTCCGATAGCATGAGAAGTGATATCTCAATGCTTCTAATACCAAACCTGGGACCCGTCCTATAACATGAGATATGATATCCAAATCCTTCCCATTCCAATCCTGAAACCCTTCCTTTAGCATGAGATGTGATATCTCAATGTTTCTAATAAAAAACCTGAGACCCTTCCTATAGCAAGAGATGTGATATCCAAATCCTTCCCATTCCAATCCTGAGACCCTTCCTATAACATGAGATGTGATATCCAACTCCTTCCCATTCCAATCCTGAAACCCTTCCTATAGCATGAAATGTGATATCTCAATGTTTCTAATAAAAAACCTGAGACCCTTCCAATAGCAAGAGATGTGATATCCAAATCCTTCCCATTCCAATCCTGAGACCCTTCCTATAACATGAGATGTGATATCCAACTCCTTCCCATTCCAACCTGAGACCCTTCCTATAGCATGAGAAGGGATATCCAACTCCTTCCCATTCCAATCCTGAGACCCTTCCTATAGCAAGAGATGTGATATCCAAATCCTTCCCATTCCAATCCTGAGATCCTTCCTATAACATGAGATGTGATATCCAACTCCTTCCTATTCCAATCCTGAGACCCTTCTGATAGCATGAGATGTGATATCTCAATGCTTCTAATACTAAACCTGAGATCCTTCCGATAGCATGAGAAGTGATATCTCAATGCTTCTAATACCAAACCTGGGACCCGTCCTATAACATGAGATATGATATCCAAATCCTTCCCATTCCAATCCTGAAACCCTTCCTTTAGCATGAGATGTGATACCTCAATGTTTCTAATAAAAAACCTGAGACCCTTCCTATAGCAAGAGATGTGATATCCAAATCCTTCCCATTCCAATCCTGAGACCCTTCCTATAACATGAGATGTGATATCCAACTCCTTCCCATTCCAATCCTGAAACCCTTCCTATAGCATGAGATGTGATATCTCAATGTTTCTAATAAAAAACCTGAGACCCTTCAAATAGCAAGAGATGTGATATCCAAATCCTTCCCATTCCAATCCTGAGACCCTTCCTATAACATGAGATGTGATATCCAACTCCTTCCTATTCCAACCTGAGACCCTTCCTATAGTATGAGAAGGGATATCCAACTCCTTCCCATTCCAATCCTGAGACCCTTCCTATAGCAAGAGATGTGATATCCAAATCCTTCCCATTCCAATCCTGAGATCCTTCCTATAACATGAGATGTGATACCCAATTATTTCCCATTCCAAACCTGAGACCCTTCCTATTGGATGAGATGTGATATCCAACACCTTCCCATTCCAATCCTGACACCCTTCCTATACCATGAGATGTGATATATCAATGCTTCTAATACCAAACCTGGGACAGGTCCTATAACATGAGATATGATATCCAAATCCTTCCCCTTCCAAACCTGAGACCCTTCCTTTAGCATGAGATGTGATATCCAAATCCTTCCCATTCCAATCCTGAAACCCCTCCTATAGCATGAGATGTGATATCTCAATGTTTCTAATAAAAAACCTGAGACCCTTCCAATAGCAAGAGATGTGATATCCAAATCCTTCCCATTCCAATCCTGAGACCCTTCCTATAACATGAGATGTGATATCCAACTCCTTCCCATTCCAACCTGAGACCCTTTCTATAGCATGAGAAGGGATATCCAACTCCTTCCCATTCCAATCCTGAGACCCTTCCTATAGCAAGAGATGTGATATCCAAATCCTTCCCATTCCAATCCTGAGATCCTTCCTATAACATGAGATGTGATACCCAATTATTTCCCATTCCAAACCTGAGACCCTTCCTATTGGATGAGATGTGATATTCAACACCTTCCCATTCCAATCCTGACACCCTTCCTATACCATGAGATGTGATATCTCAATGTTTCTAATACAAAATTGAGACCCTTCCTATAGCAAGAGATGTGATATCCAAATCCTTCCCATTTCAATCCTGAAATCCCTCCTAAAGCATGAGATCTGATATCTCAATGTTTCTAATAAAAAACTGAGACCCTTCCTATAGCAAGAGATGTGATATCCAAATCCTTCCCATTTCAATCCTGAGACCCTACCTATAACATGAGATGTGATATCCAACTCCTTCCCATTCCAACCTGAGACCCTCCCTTTAGCATGAGATGTGATATCCAACTCCTTCCCATTCCAACCTGAGACCCTCCCTTTAGCATGAGATGTGATATCCAACTCCTTCCCATTCCAATCCTGAGACCCTTCTGATAGCATGAGATGTGATATCTCAATGCTTCTAATACTAAACCTGAGATCCTTCCGATAGCATGAGAAGTGATATCTCAATGCTTCTAATACCAAACCTGGGACCCGTCCTATAACATGAGATATTATATCCAAATCCTTCCCATTCCAATCCTGAAACCCTTCCTTTAGCATGAGATGTGATATCTCAATGTTTCTAATAAAACACCTGAGACCCTTCCTATAGCAAGAGATGTGATATCCAAATCCTTCCCATACCAATCCTGAGACCCTTCCTATAACATGAGATGTGATATCCAACTCCTTCCCATTCCAATCCTGAAACCCTTCCTATAGCATGAGATGTGATATCTCAATTTTTCTAATAAAAAACCTGAGACCCTTCCAATAGCAAGAGATGTGATATCCAAATCCTTCCCATTCCAATCCTGAGACCCTTCCTATAACATGAGATGTGATATCCAACTCCTTCCCATTCCAACCTGAGACCCTTCCTATAGCATGAGATGTGATATCCAAATCCTTCCCATTCCAATCCTGAAACCCCTCCTATAGCATGAGATGTGATATCTCAATGTTTCTAATAAAAAACCTGAGACCCTTCCAATAGCAAGAGGTGTGATATCCAAATCCTTCCCATTCGGATCCTGAGACCCTTCCTATAACATGAGATGTGATATCCAACTCCTTCCCATTCCAACCTGAGACCCTTTCTATAGCATGAGAAGGGATATCCAACTCCTTCCCATTCCAATCCTGAGACCCTTCCTATAGCAAGAGATGTGATATCCAAATCCTTCCCATTCCAATCCTGAGATCCTTCCTATAACATGAGATGTGATACCCAATTATTTCCCATTCCAAACCTGAGACCCTTCCTATTGGATGAGATGTGATATTCAACACCTTCCCATTCCAATCCTGACACCCTTCCTATACCATGAGATGTGATATCTCAATGTTTCTAATACAAAATTGAGACCCTTCCTATAGCAAGAGATGTGATATCCAAATCCTTCCCATTTCAATCCTGAAACCCCTCCTAAAGCATGAGATCTGATATCTCAATGTTTCTAATAAAAAACTGAGACCCTTCCTATAGCAAGAGATGTGATATCCAAATCCTTCCCATTTCAATCCTGAGACCCTACCTATAACATGAGATGTGATATCCAACTCCTTCCCATTCCAACCTGAGACCCTCCCTTTAGCATGAGATGTGATATCCAACTCCTTCCCATTCCAATCCTGAGACCCTTCTGATAGCATGAGATGTGATATCTCAATGCTTCTAATACTAAACCTGAGATCCTTCCGATAGCATGAGAAGTGATATCTCAATGCTTCTAATACCAAACCTGGGACCCGTCCTATAACATGAGATATTATATCCAAATCCTTCCCATTCCAATCCTGAAACCCTTCCTTTAGCATGAGATGTGATATCTCAATGTTTCTAATAAAAAACCTGAGACCCTTCCTATAGCAAGAGATGTGATATCCAAATCCTTCCCATTCCAATCCTGAGACCCTTCCTATAACATGAGATGTGATATCCAACTCCTTCCCATTCCAATCCTGAAACCCTTCCTATAGCATGAGATGTGATATCTCAATTTTTCTAATAAAAAACCTGAGACCCTTCCAATAGCAAGAGATGTGATATCCAAATCCTTCCCATTCCAATCCTGAGACCCTTCCTATAACATGAGATGTGATATCCAACTCCTTCCCATTCCAACCTGAGACCCTTCCTATAGCATGAGAAGGGATATCCAACTCCTTCCCATTCCAATCCTGAGACCCTTCCTATAGCAAGAGATGTGATATCCAAATCCTTCCCATTCCAATCCTGAGATCCTTCCTATAACATGAGATGTGATACCCAATTATTTCCCATTCCAAACCTGAGACCCTTCCTATTGGATGAGATGTGATATCCAACACCTTCCCATTCCAATCCTGACACCCTTCCTATACCATGAGATGTGATATCTCAATGCTTCTAATACCAAACCTGGGACCCGTCCTATAACATGAGATATGATATCCAAATCCTTCCCCTTCCAAACCTGAGACCCTTCCTTTAGCATGAGATGTGATATCCAAATCCTTCCCATTCCAATCCTGAAACCCCTCCTATAGCATGAGATGTGATATCTCAATGTTTCTAATAAAAAACTGAGATCCTTCCTATAGCAAGAGATGTGATATCCAAATCCTTCCCATTTCAATCCTGAGACCCTACCTGTAACATGAGATGTGATATCCAACTCCTTCCCATTCCAACCTGAGACCCTTCCTATAGCATGAGATGTGATGTCTCAATGCTTCTAATACCAAACCTGAGATCCTTCCTATAACATGAGATGTGATATCCAACTCCTTCCCATTCCAATCCTGAGGCCCTTCCTATAGCATGAGATGTGATATCTCACTGCTTATACCAAACCTGAGACCCTTCCTATAGCATGAGATGTGATATCTCAATGCTTCTAATATCAAACTTGAGACCCTCCCTATAGCATGAGACGTGATATCCAACTCCTTCCCATTCCAATCCTGAGACTCTTCCTATAGCATGAGATGTGATATCTCAATGCTTCTACCAAACCTGAGACCCTTCCTATAACATGAGATGGGATATCCAACTCCTTCCCATTCCAATCCTCAGACACTTCCTATAGCATGAGATGTGATATCTCAATGTTTCTAATACCAAACCTGAGACCCTTCCTATGGCATGAGATTTGATATCAAACTCCTTCCCATTCCAATCCTGAGACCCTTCCTATAGCATGAGATATGATATCCAACTCCTTCCCATTCCAATCCTGAAACCCTTCCTATACCATGAGATGTGATATCTTAATGCTTCTAATACCAAACCTGAGACCCGTCCTATAACATGAGATGTGATATCCAAATCCTTCCCCTTCCAAACCTGAGACCCTTCCTTTAGCATGAGATGTGATATCCAGCTCCTTCCCATTCCAATCCTGAGACCCTTCCGATAGCATGAGATGTGATATATCAATGCTTCTAATATCAAAACTGAGACCCTCCCTATAGCATGAGCTGTGATATCTAAGACCTTCCCATTCCAATCCTGAGACCCTTCCGATAGCAGAGATGTGATATCTCAATGCTTATACCAAACCTGAGACCCTTCCTATGGCATGAGATGTGATATCCAACTCCTTCCCATTTAAATCCTGAGACCCTTCCTATAGCATGAGATGTGATATCTCAATGCTTCTACCAAACATGAGACCCTTCCTTTAGCATGAGATGTGATATCCATCTCCTTCCCATTCCAATCCTGAGACCCTTCCTATAGCGTGAGATGTGATATCTCAATGCTTCTAATACCTGTTAGGAAAGATTTCGTTATTGTAGGGAACTTTCCTTCCATGTGGCAACCCCTAAACTTTTTGCTATTGTTTTCAACCTGTTTTCTTGACTTTGCCAGAGAAGTGCAGCCTTCTGCTGTACTCCTCTGGGCTTTCGCTCCTTTCTTACGGGGAAACTGACATGCCCTTAAGACAGTCAGTACCGGGGAACGCTGTTTCCCGTAGTTTCTTTTATCGTGTCGCCATTTTAGTGCAACACGACACAAGAGGGCACTGTAAGCTAAGTTACAGCTCTCTTGGGTCTCTAGCCTTCTACAGACCCTAGACACTCTTGTAGGATGGTTTTTGGATCGGTGCAAGTCATTCAGGGACTGGGCTGGTGGCAGCGATCATTTGGTTTATTTTGAGCTCCTTTTGCCGTTCTGAGCACGTTTTTGCCGCGAACACAAAAGGGTGGCCCGGCTACACAAAATGGCCGGACCACGAGGCTCCTTTGTCTAGTCCACTGTCCGTCTTGCTCCCTTTACCTTCCCCCGGGTCAGGCGACCCGGGGCCTTCCTTATTTGGGCATGTAGTTTCCCGCGAAACACGGTTGCTTTCGCGGGCTTCTACATGTCGTTTGAGTGCCCCCAGGATGTGGGCTGGGCTGTCTGGTCCCAATACACATCCTGGGTGCCAGAGAGTCTAGGGTGGTGTGAATGCCTGGGACCACTGTGGTCCGTGATTGGTCCACGTATGGTATGTGTGTTGATGAGCGGATCTCCCATTGGCTCCCCTCCGTTTTGGCGCGAAGGGAACCGTGGATAAGAGGGAGCTGGAAACACCACTACCATGTCGATCTCCTGAGTTCTTACGAACCCCGGGATACAGGAGCCAAGTATCCTGCGAACACGAGGCTGGACCGAGGAATCACTGGTGACCCCCTGAAGAACTTCTGCTCCTCATTGCTGTCGTCCGGTGAAGCCCTTTCCACCTAAGATCGAACAAGAAGGCCTGTACTGGCGCTTCGACCTATTGGAATAGCAGGACCAGCTATTCCCGGCACCTTCATCAACTCCTGCTGTAAGCCTTCGGAAGTGTCTCTGGGCCATCCAGTTGACTGACCAGCTTACTAAGGAGGCCTGCTCTGTAATCGCCGACAGGTTGGGTGGTATTCTGAGTCCGGGGCATGCTCACACGCTTCGTTTGCTTAGCAACCCTAAGCTAGAGGTGAGCAGTGCTCGTTTGGCTTGAATACACCCGGCCGTTCCGTTGCCCTGCTGTGGCGACAAAACTGTGCTTGTTTCTTCGATCGGGACGTCTTTTTACTCTGCACGACGACGAGACGTTCCCTGCTCTTCAGAACCTGCCAGAAGCTGCATCTATCGAGGAGAAGCTCGGGCCTGCTTGCTTCGGGGACCGGTGAGTAGATTAGCTAGGATCTGGTCGCCCTCCTGCAGTGCCCCTTGCTTTTCCCCGCTGTAAATACAGCACCCCTTGTCCGTACTCGCGCCCTGCTTCTGCCTCACAGTGGAGGCTGCGCTAGAGTCGCGGACCGTGTTCTCCTTCATTAGAGCTCCCTACAGAGCTGTTCAACGTCCTCTGAAGAGCTTCACCTTCTGCCCATTGGCACCGGCGTGTGCAGGTACTTTTGAGCGCTAGGCTCCACTCTTCGTAGGGATTGGACTACCATCTAGTTAGGGGCCTCAGAAGGCGGACATATCACACGCATTGGTTCGCCCTGCCTGTTTTCCTTCCCCTGCAGGTGGATAACATATTTCGTGCTGCTAATGCTGTGAAACTGTGTATTCTGTATATATATTGGGTGGATAGTGTATGTGTTGGTTTAATATCGTTGTATATTGCTGCTTTTACTGTGGTTATTAGTTTCAAGGCCTTATAATAAATGTGTATCTATTTTTGATATAAACAACTGTTTGGAGTAGTTTGTAAGCGCTCTTGCTTTGTGTGCTCATTGTGAGCTTTCAGTCACCCTCACCCCTCTTGAGACCTAGTCTTGACCGCCGCGATCGCTACCTTGATTGGTCTGGCTTGTCCAGAGGTTACCCTGTTCCAAGTAATTAGGTTGGCCTTCTGAACCTCTGCGCCACCAGGACAGAGTTCAGAAATCCGTCTTAACAAATTGGTGTACAGCGGTGGGATACGACTGAAGGTATCCAGTGTTGCGCACGAGCTAAGGCGTTTTCAGGTTATTCCAACCAGGACACGCAGTAAAGTATTGAATATAACGTTAAAAAGGCCATAGTCCTATCAACAGTATGGAAACGAATACTTTGTTAACCTTAAATGCTTCGAAATCTGAAACATTGAAGAAGATGTGTGCGGAGAGAGGGGTTTCCTCTCAAGGCACTAAATTGGAAATGATCCAGAGAATCGTGGCGTGGCAAGAAGCGCAGCTTGACGCTATAACTTCCGAGGACAGTGCAGAAGGTGGTGGGGCTGCTCTCACTGGCAGAACCGACGGTTCTGCCGCTGCACTGATCCATCACGACCACGAGGACAGGGAGGATGTAATGTCTAATGTTTCCTCTGCCAGTGTTGATGGGGAGGCTATGCTTGAATTCAAGAAGCAAGAGCTGCGGTTTAGGCAGCAGGAGCTTGAATTCAGCATAGCCAAACTGAAAATCGACCAGGCAGAAAAACAAAAAGACAGGGATCACCAGTTGGAACTGGCCAAGCTTCAGTTCGCAAATGGGTCCAAGGGTCCTGGACATGGTTCTGGGGCTTCCTCTCATCCACGGTTTCCAAAAGATCTGCTCAGTGTGTATGAGGAACGAAATGACATTATGGACTGGTTGAATGCGTTTGAATATGCATGCGAGGTTCAAGAGGTTGATAATGCGGATAAGATTGCATGGTTACTCAGCAGACTGCCCCATTCTGGTTGCAGTGCCATTATGGAAATGTCGAAGGCTGAGCGCGCTGATTTTGCAATGTTGAAGCAGACTCTCATTTTAAAGTTTGGGAAGACTCCGACCCAATATTTGAAAAGGTTTAGAGAGTATAAGAAAAAGGAAGGTGGTACTTGGGTGTCGTATGTAGCTGAGTCCCTGAAAAACTTGACTGGCTGGGTTGAAGGTTATAAGGTTTCTACCTTCGAAGGCATGATCAATCTGGTCATGCTGGAACACATTTTTGCTTCTTCTTCCCCGGAGCTTAAGCAGCATTTGGCCGATTCGAAGGAGATAGATCCTAAGAAGCTGGCCATTGCAGCAGACTTATGGGTGTCACATCGAGTGTCCCATAAGGACAAAACTCATCCTGGTAAGCAGGAGGAAGGGAAAAAGTCCAAAGATGTGGAGGGTGGGGAATCTGCTAAATCTTCTTCCCATAAGGGCCACAAAAAGAAAAATAAGGGTAAGCCATCCGAGAACTCACAGGGTAGTGGAGGTTCGCCTCCGAAACAGAACTCTGGTTATAATAAGCCTCCCTACGTAAACAGACCCAATGGGGCTTGTTTTTCTTGTGGAGCAACTGACCATGTGAAGGGGGATCCCCGTTGTAAGGTTAGACCTTTGGGGGTCCACTCCGCTAATCTGGCCTTCTCCTCCTACGAGGAAGAAGAGATTACAGGAGCATCCTTCTCCTCAGACTCATTTCCCAGCGGAATAGAGGCTGAGGTAGTTTTAGTGTCCCTGGGTTCCTGGGAGCCTAAAGTCGCAGAGGCGTATGCTAGGATTCCGGATAATACCAAGCACTACTTTAAAGACAGTGTGCTGATCAATGGAGTGGATACTCCAGCTCTTAGGGATAGTGGGTGCAGTCGAACTGTAGTGGATTCTACCTTGGTAGACTCAGAGGAAGTTGCCAGAGCTACTCTGATGCCCACTAAGTTGGCTGACGGCCCCCTCCGTATGTTTCCCGTGATCCCTGTTAATCTAACTTTAAATGGTACAGCAGTTAGGATTCCAGTGAGCATTCAGAGAAACGTCCCGGGAAAGGTCTTGTTGGGCAATGATCTCAGAGCTCTAGGGCTCGTAGGAGACACTGCCGAAAGACCCTACACACGGTCTCAAGCACGGGCAGCATTGGCCAAGTCCAATACGCCGCCCCAGCCGAAGGGGAAACCCAAGGCGAAAGGAGTCAACAAGTCCCGACGGGGGAAAGAGAATATTCCCCCGAGCTCGCCTACCACTGCGGTGGAGGGAGTTGGTCAATCGCCCGAGCCTGACGAGGAGGTGGCGATGCCTGAAGTGTTCGACCCCAACGACCATCCTGAACTAAAAGACTTGTTAGTTGAAGGAGGTCCTGATAGGGACGACTTCAGTAAGGGCCAACGTGAGTGCCCATCTCTGGAAGGCCTAAGGAGACAGGCCTGCTCCCAGCTTGAGGGTGAACCTCCTGGGTTGCAAAGGATTTACCAGGAAGGTGGACTCCTGTATAGTGAGCCCACAGAGTCTACAGAAGGAGACCATAGGAGGTTGGTGGTTTCCCTTGCTGTTAGGCCCTTCCTCCTGCAGTTGGCGCATGTCGTTCACCTTGCTGGTCACCTTGGTATGAGGAGGACCAAGCAAAGGTTATCCATGCACTTCTACTGGCCCAAGATGGGGGTGCAAGTAGAAAGTCACTGCAGGAGTTGTGCCTCCTGCCAGTTGTCTGGTAAGGTTGGCGCGACAATCCAAGCTCCGTTGGTACCGCTCCCAGTTGTGGGGGTACCATTTGAAAGGGTAGGGATCGACATGGTTGGTCCCCTTGACCCGCAAACATCCTCAGGCAATAGGTTTATCCTGGTGCTGGTCGACCATGCAACCAGGTATCCTGAGGCCGTCCCATTTACAACTGTAACTGCCAAGCCAGTTGCAGAAGCTTTACTCGGCATGTTTACTAGGGTTGGCTTCCCTAAAGAAGTTGTGTCGGATCATGGCAGCAACTTTATGTCGAAGTATAGGCAGGCTATGTGGAAAGAATGTGGGGTCACCTACAGGTTCTCTTCTGCATACCGCCCCCAGACCGATGGTCTGGGGGGGCGTCTTAACAGGACGTTAAAAAGCATGATTGGGGCTCTGGAGGAGCCTCAGAGAAGAAAATGGGATCTTCTTGTTTCATGCTTACCGTTTGCCTACCGAGAGGTACCACAGGAGGGTGTTGGCTTCAGCCCCTTCGAACTTCTGTTCGGTCATCCCGTACGGGGACCCTTAGCCATTGTCAAGGAGGGATGGGAGATGCCCACTCCCCCGGTTACTACCAATGTAGTTGATTATGTGCTAGGGCTCAGAAAACGGATGGTACTTCTGATGGGCTTGGCCAGTGATAAATTGAAGGCAGGGCAAGCGCTGGTGAAACATTGGTACGACCAGAAAGCTTCCCTCATCAACTTTACACTTGGTCAGCAAGTCCTGATCATGAATCTCATAAGGCCTCGAGCTTTACAGGACAAATGGTCAGGCCCTTGCCCAGTGGTGGAGCCCCTGGGTGAGGTTAGCTATTCAGTGGACCTTGGAAGGCCTGGACAGGCTCTAAAAGTGTTTCACGTGAATAGGCTGAAGGCTTTCGGCCCAAGCGTCGAAATCGCAGCACTGCTACTGGCTTCAGACGTTGTGGGAGAGGAGTCTGAACCTCTCCCCGACCTGTTCCCAAGCAGTCCTTCAGTTAGCTCTTCTGAGGGTGTCCCAGTGGCCCCTCACCAAAATGGACAAGGCTCAGTGGTTTACCTTGGACATGAAGTAGGTGGAGGGAGGAGACAGCCTCTATCCAGTAAGGTACCAGCGGTACCAGACTGGCCTACCCCCACTACGCAAACCCAAGTGAGAGCCTTCTTAGGACTCACGGGTTATTACCGCAATTTTGTGGCAGACTATGGCACCATAGCTGCTCCTCTGACTGCCCTCACAACTCCGAAGAAACCCAAGAAGGTAACTTGGACTGACGAGTGTGAGAAGGCCTTCCATGGCTTGAAAGACTCCTTGTGCCAGGCCCCTGTGCTCAGGGCCCCTGATTATCAAAGACCTTTTATCGTGCAGACGGATGCCTCTGACACTGGGATAGGAGCTGTACTATCACAAGTAGATGAGAAGGGTAAGGAACACCCTATCGGTTTTATTAGTCGCCAGCTTAAGGACAGAGAGCTCAGATGGTCCACGGTAGAGAAAGAATGTTTCTCTGTTGTGTGGGCCCTAAGGAAGCTGAGGCCCTACCTCTATGGGACCCACTTCACTGTGCAGACTGACCATAAGCCGTTAAAGTGGCTAATGAACATGAAGGGGGAGAATCCAAAGTTGCTTAGGTGGTCCATAAGTCTACAAGGCTTCGACTTCACTATTGAGCATAGGCCAGGTGTCCAACATAGCAATGCTGATGGGTGGTCCAGAATGTTTTACCGACCTGAACAAGAGACTCATCCAGGGGTGGATTAGTTCCCCCTGTCCATAGTCTGGGAGGGGCGAGTGTTAGGAAAGATTTCGTTATTGTAGGGAACTTTCCTTCCATGTGGCAACCCCTAAACTTTTTGCTATTGTTTTCAACCTGTTTTCTTGACTTTGCCAGAGAAGTGCAGCCTTCTGCTGTACTCCTCTGGGCTTTCGCTCCTTTCTTACGGGGAAACTGACATGCCCTTAAGACAGTCAGTACCGGGGAACGCTGTTTCCCGTAGTTTCTTTTATCGTGTCGCCATTTTAGTGCAACACGACACAAGAGGGCACTGTAAGCTAAGTTACAGCTCTCTTGGGTCTCTAGCCTTCTACAGACCCTAGACACTCTTGTAGGATGGTTTTTGGATCGGTGCAAGTCATTCAGGGACTGGGCTGGTGGCAGCGATCATTTGGTTTATTTTGAGCTCCTTTTGCCGTTCTGAGCACGTTTTTGCCGCGAACACAAAAGGGTGGCCCGGCTACACAAAATGGCCGGACCACGAGGCTCCTTTGTCTAGTCCACTGTCCGTCTTGCTCCCTTTACCTTCCCCCGGGTCAGGCGACCCGGGGCCTTCCTTATTTGGGCATGTAGTTTCCCGCGAAACACGGTTGCTTTCGCGGGCTTCTACATGTCGTTTGAGTGCCCCCAGGATGTGGGCTGGGCTGTCTGGTCCCAATACACATCCTGGGTGCCAGAGAGTCTAGGGTGGTGTGAATGCCTGGGACCACTGTGGTCCGTGATTGGTCCACGTATGGTATGTGTGTTGATGAGCGGATCTCCCATTGGCTCCCCTCCGTTTTGGCGCGAAGGGAACCGTGGATAAGAGGGAGCTGGAAACACCACTACCATGTCGATCTCCTGAGTTCTTACGAACCCCGGGATACAGGAGCCAAGTATCCTGCGAACACGAGGCTGGACCGAGGAATCACTGGTGACCCCCTGAAGAACTTCTGCTCCTCATTGCTGTCGTCCGGTGAAGCCCTTTCCACCTAAGATCGAACAAGAAGGCCTGTACTGGCGCTTCGACCTATTGGAATAGCAGGACCAGCTATTCCCGGCACCTTCATCAACTCCTGCTGTAAGCCTTCGGAAGTGTCTCTGGGCCATCCAGTTGACTGACCAGCTTACTAAGGAGGCCTGCTCTGTAATCGCCGACAGGTTGGGTGGTATTCTGAGTCCGGGGCATGCTCACACGCTTCGTTTGCTTAGCAACCCTAAGCTAGAGGTGAGCAGTGCTCGTTTGGCTTGAATACACCCGGCCGTTCCGTTGCCCTGCTGTGGCGACAAAACTGTGCTTGTTTCTTCGATCGGGACGTCTTTTTACTCTGCACGACGACGAGACGTTCCCTGCTCTTCAGAACCTGCCAGAAGCTGCATCTATCGAGGAGAAGCTCGGGCCTGCTTGCTTCGGGGACCGGTGAGTAGATTAGCTAGGATCTGGTCGCCCTCCTGCAGTGCCCCTTGCTTTTCCCCGCTGTAAATACAGCACCCCTTGTCCGTACTCGCGCCCTGCTTCTGCCTCACAGTGGAGGCTGCGCTAGAGTCGCGGACCGTGTTCTCCTTCATTAGAGCTCCCTACAGAGCTGTTCAACGTCCTCCGAAGAGCTTCACCTTCTGCCCATTGGCACCGGCGTGTGCAGGTACTTTTGAGCGCTAGGCTCCACTCTTCGTAGGGATTGGACTACCATCTAGTTAGGGGCCTCAGAAGGCGGACATATCACACGCATTGGTTCGCCCTGCCTGTTTTCCTTCCCCTGCAGGTGGATAACATATTTCGTGCTGCTAATGCTGTGAAACTGTGTATTCTGTATATATATTGGGTGGATAGTGTATGTGTTGGTTTAATATCGTTGTATATTGCTGCTTTTACTGTGGTTATTAGTTTCAAGGCCTTATAATAAATGTGTATCTATTTTTGATATAAACAACTGTTTGGAGTAGTTTGTAAGCGCTCTTGCTTTGTGTGCTCATTGTGAGCTTTCAGTCACCCTCACCCCTCTTGAGACCTAGTCTTGACCGCCGCGATCGCTACCTTGATTGGTCTGGCTTGTCCAGAGGTTACCCTGTTCCAAGTAATTAGGTTGGCCTTCTGAACCTCTGCGCCACCAGGACAGAGTTCAGAAATCCGTCTTAACAATACCAAACCTGAGATCCTTCCGATAACATGAGATGTGATATCCAAATCCTTCCCCTTCCAAACCTGTGACCCTCCCTTTAGCATGAGATGTGATATCCAACTCCTTCCCATTCCAATCCCGAGACCCTTCTGATAGCATGAGATGTGATATCTCAATGCTTCTAATAAAAAACCTGAGACCCTTCCTATAGCAAGAGATGTGATATCCAGCTCCTTCCCATTCCAATCCTGAGACCCTTCCGATAGCATGAGATGTGATATCTCAATGCTTCTAATATCAAAACTGAGACCCTCCCTATAGCATGAGATGTGATATCTAAGTCCTTCGCATTCCAATCCTGAGACCCTTCCGATAGCAGAGATGTGATATCTCAATGCTTATACCAAACCTGAGACCCTTCCTATGGCATGAGATGTGATATCCAACTCCTTCCCATTTCAATCCTGAGACCCTTCCTATAGCATGAGATGTGATATCTCAATGCTTCTACCAAACATGAGACCCTTCCTTTAGCATGAGATGTGATATCCATCTCCTTCCCATTCCAATCCTGAGACCCTTCCTATAGCATGTGATATCTCAATGCTTCTAATACCAAACCTGAGATCCTTCCGATAACATGAGATGTGATATCCAAATCCTTCCCCTTCCAAACCTGAGACCCTCCCTTTAGCATGAGATGTGATATCCAACTCCTTCCCATTCCAATCCTGAGACCCTTCTGATAGCATGAGATGTGATATCTCAATGCTTCTAATACTAAACCTGAGATCCTTCCGATAGCATGAGAAGTGATATCTCAATGCTTCTAATACCAAACCTGGGACCCGTCCTACAACATGAGATATGATATCCAAATCCTTCCCATTCCAATCCTGAAACCCTTCCTTTAGCATGAGATGTGATATCTCAATGTTTCTAATAAAAAACCTGAGACCCTTCCTATAGCAAGAGATGTGATATCCAAATCCTTCCCATTCCAGTCCTGAGACCCTTCCTATAACATGAGATGTGATATCCAACTCCTTCCCATTCCAATCCTGAAACCCTTCCTATAGCATGATATGTGATATTTCAATGTTTCTAATACAAAACTGAGACCCTTCCTATAGCAAGAGATGTGATATCCAAATCCTTCCCATTTCAATCCTGAAACCCCTCCTAAAGCATGAGATCTGATATCTCAATGTTTCTAATAAAAAACTGAGACCCTTCCTATAGCAAGAGATGTGATATCCAAATCCTTCCCATTTCAATCCTGAGACCCTACCTATAACATGAGATGTGATATCCAACTCCTTCCCATTCCAACCTGAGACCCTCTCTTTAGCATGAGATGTGATATCCAACTCCTTCCCATTCCAATCCTGAGACCCTTCTGATAGCATGAGATGTGATATCTCAATGCTTCTAATACTAAACCTGAGATCCTTCCGATAGCATGAGAAGTGATATCTCAATGCTTCTAATACCAAACCTGGGACCCTTCCTATAGTATGAGAAGGGATATCCAACTCCTTCCCATTCCAATCCTGAGACCCTTCCTATAGCAAGAGATGTGATATCCAAATCCTTCCCATTCCAATCCTGAGATCCTTCCTATAACATGAGATGTGATACCCAATTATTTCCCATTCCAAACCTGAGACCCTTCCTATTGGATGAGATGTGATATCCAACACCTTCCCATTCCAATCCTGACACCCTTCCTATACCATGAGATGTGATATCTCAATGCTTCTAATACCAAACCTGGGACACGTCCTATAACATGAGATATGATATCCAAATCCTTCCCCTTCCAAACCTGAGACCCTTCCTTTAGCATGAGATGTGATATCCAAATCCTTCCCATTCCAATCCTGAAACCCCTCCTATAGCATGAGATGTGATATCTCAATGTTTCTAATAAAAAACCTGAGACCCTTCCAATAGCAAGAGATGTGATATCCAAATCCTTCCCATTCCAATCCTGAGACCCTTCCTATAACATGAGATGTGATATCCAACTCCTTCCCATTCCAACCTGAGACCCTTCCTATAGCATGAGAAGGGATATCCAACTCCTTCCCATTCCAATCCTGAGACCCTTCCTATAGCAAGAGATGTGATATCCAAATCCTTCCCATTCCAATCCTGAGATCCTTCCTATAACATGAGATGTGATACCCAATTATTTCCCATTCCAAACCTGAGACCCTTCCTGTTAGGAAAGATTTCGTTATTGTAGGGAAATTTCCTTCCATGTGGCAACCCCTAAACTTTTTGCTATTGTTTTTAAACCTTGTTCTTGACTTTGCCAGGGAAGTATAGCCTTCTGCTGCACTTCCCTGGGCTTTCGCTCCTTTCTTACGGGGAAACTGACATGCCCTTAAGACAGTGAGTACCGGGGAACGTTGTTTCCCGTAGTTTCTTCTATCGTGTCGCAGCTTTAGTGCAACACGACACAAGAGGGCACAGTAAGCTAAGTTACAGCTCTCTTGGGTCTCTAGCCTTCTACAGGCCCTAGATACTCTTTTAGGATGGTATTTGATCGGTGCAAGTCATTCAGGGACTGGAATGGTGGCAGCGATCGTATTGAATATTTTGAGCTCCTTTTGCCGTTCTGAGCACGTTTTTGCACTGAACCCAAAATGGTGGCCTGGCTCCCAAAATGGCCAGACCACGAGGCTCCTTTGTCTTGTCCACTGACCGTCTTGCTCCCTTCACCTTCCCCAGGTCGAAGCGACCCGGGGCCTTCCTTATTTGGGCATGTACTTTCCCGCGAAACGTGGTTGCTTTCGCGGGCTTCTACATGTCGTTTGTGTGCCTCCAGGGTGTGGGCTGGGATGTCTGGTCCCAATACACATCCTGGGTGCCAGAGAGTCTAGGGTGGTGTGAATGCCTGGGACCACCGTGGTCCGTGATTGGTCCACGTATGGTATGTGTTTTGATGAGCGGATCTCCCATTGGTCCCCCTCCGTTTTGGCGCAAAGGGAACCGTGGATAAGAGGGGGCTGGAAACACCACTACCATGTCGATCTCCTGAGTTCTCACGAACGAAGGAATACAGGAGCCAAGTATCCTGCAACCAAGAGGCTGGACCGAGGAATCGCTGGTGACCCGCTGAAGGAATCCTCCTTTGCACTGCTGTCGTCCTGAGAGCCACTGTCCTCCTTTGATCGAACCAGAAGGCCTGTATTGGTGCTCCGACCTATTGGAATAGCAGGAACAGCTATTCCCGGCATCTTCATCAACTCCTTGCAGTAAGCCTTCGGAAGCGTCTCTGGGCCATCCAGTTGACTGACCAGCTTACAAGGGAGTCCTGCTCTGTAACCGCCGCCAGGTTGTGCCGTATCTCGAGTCCTTGTCACTCTCCCACGCTTCGTACACTTGGCGTTCCCAAGTCTGAAGGGAGGAGTGTACTTTTGACTCAGATACGCACGGCCGCTTCGTTGTCCTGCTGCGGCAACTAAACTGTGCTGGTTTCGTCGATTGGGACGTCTTTTTGATCTACACGACTGGAAAGCGTTCCCTGCTCTTCTGAACCCGCCAGCTGCTGAAACTAACGTGGAGAAGCCTGGGTCTGCTTGCTTCGGGGACCGGTGAGTAGTTTAGCTAGGATCTGGTCGCCCTCCTGCAGTAGCCCATTGCTTTTCCCCTCTGTGTAAAACAGCACCCTTTTCGTCCGTACTCGCGCTTTGCTTCTGCTAGCTGTGGAGGCTGCGCTTGAGTTGCGGAACCTGTTCTTCTTCTGCTGTGCACTAACCCGAACTGCCTGACTTCCTCCGAAGAGCTTCTCCTTTTGCCCGTTGGCACCAGCACTTGCAGGTACTTTGAGCACAAGGCTCCACTCTTCTCAGGGCTCGGACTTCCATCTAGTAGGTGCCTATGAAGGCGAACTGAGTCGAAAGCATTATCGCACTGCCTGTTTTCCTTCCCTTTCAGGTGGACTACATAGTTCGTGCTTTAAACGCTTGCGACTGTGTATTTGTATATATATTGTGTTGATATGGTATGTGTTGGTTTAATATTGTGATATTGTGCTTTTCTCGCTACGGTCATTATTTTAAAGGCCTTAAAATAAATGTGTATCTATTTTTGATATAACAACTGTTTGGAGTAGTTTGTTAGCGCTCTTGCTTTGTGTGCTCATTGCGGGCCTTCAGTCACCCTCACCCCTCTTGAGACCTAGTCTTGACCGCCGCGATCGCTACCTTGATTGGTCTGGCTTGTCCAGAGGTTACCCTGTTCCAAGTAATTAGGTTGGCCTTCTGAACTTCTGCGCCACCAGGACAGAGTTCAGAAATCCGTCTTAACAAATTGGTGTACAGCGGTGGGATACGACTGAAGGTATCCAGTGTTACGCACGAGCTAAGGCATTTCTGGTTATTCCAAACAGTACACGTAGTGAATTGTTATAGTATAACTTTAAAAAGGCCATAGTCCTATCACACAGTATGGAAACAAGTACGTTGTTAACTTTAAATGCTTCCAAATCAGAAACGCTGAAAAAGATGTGTGCGGAGAGAGGTGTTTCTTCTCAAGGCACGAAATTGGAAATGATCCAAAGAATCGTGGCGTGGCAAGAAGCGCAGCTTGATGCTATTACTTCTGAGGACAGTGCGGAAGGTGGTGGGGCTGCTCTCACTGGCAGAACCGACGGTTCTGCCGCCGCACTGTTCCACCGCGACCACGAGGACAGGGAGGACGAGATGTCTAATGTTTCCTCTGCCAGTGCTGATGGGGAGACTATGCTTGAATTCAAGAAGCAAGAGCTGCGGTTTAGGCAGCAGGAGCTTGAATTCAGCATAGCCAAACTGAAAATCGAACAGGCAGAAAAACAAAAAGACAGGGATCACCAGTTGGACCTGGCCAAGCTTCAGGTTGCAAATGGGTCCACGGGTCCTGGACATGGGTCTGGGGCCTCCTCTCATCCACGGTTTCCAAAAGATCTGCTCAGTGTGTATGAGGAACGGAATGACATTATGGACTGGCTGAATGCGTTTGAGTATGCATGCGAAGTTCAGAAAGTTGACAATGCTGACAAGATTGCGTGGTTGCTCAGTAGACTGCCCCATTCTGGCTGTAGTGCCATTATGGAGATGTCGAAGGCTGAGCGAGCTGATTTCGCAATGTTGAAGCAGACTCTCATTTTAAAGTTTGGGAAGACTCCGGCCCAATATTTAAAGCGTTTTCGAGAGTATAAGAAAAAGGAAGGTGGTACTTGGGTATCTTATGTCACTGAATCTTTGAAAAACTTAACTGGCTGGGTCGAAGGCTATAAGGTTTCTACCTTCGCCGGCATGATAAATCTTGTCATGCTGGAACACATTTTTGCTTCTTCTTCCCCGGAGCTTAAGCAGCACTTGGCCGATTCGAAGGAGATAGATCCTAAGAAGCTGGTCATGGCCGCCGACTTATGGGTGTCACATCGAGTGTCCCATAAGGACAAAACTCATCCTGGTAAGCAGGAGGAAGGGAAAAAGTCCAAAGATATGGAGGGTGGAGAATCTGCTAAATCTTCTTCCCAAAAGGGCCACAAAAAGAAAAACAAGGGTAAGACACAAGAGAACTCACAGGGTAGTGGAGGTCCGCCTCCGAAACAGAACTCTGGTTACAATAAGCCTCCCTATGTAAACAGACCCATTGGATCTTGTTTTGCTTGTGGAGCAACTGACCATGTGAAGGGGGATCCCCGTTGTAAGGTTAGACCTTTGGGGGTCCACTCCGCTAATCTGGCCTTCTCCTCCTACGAGGAAGAAGAGATTACAGGAGCATCCTTCTCCTCAGACTCATTTCCCAGCGGAATAGAGGCTGAGGTAGTTTTAGTGTCCCTGGGTTCCTGGGAGCCTAAAGTCGTAGAGGCGTATGCTAGGATTCCGGATAATACCAAGCACTACTTTAAAGACAGTGTGCTGATCAATGGAGTAGATACTCCAGCTCTTAGGGATAGTGGGTGCAGTCGCACTGTAGTGGATTCTACCTTGGTAGACTCAGAGGAAGTTGCCAGAGCTACTCTGATGCCCACTAAGTTGGCTGACGGCCCCCTCCGTATGTTTCCCGTGATCCCTGTAAATCTTACTTTAAATGGTACAGCAGTTAGGATTCCAGTGAGCATTCAGAGAAACGTCCCGGGAAAGGTCTTACTAGGTAATGATCTCAGAGCTTTAGGGCTCGTAGGAGACACTGCCGAACGACCCTACACACGGTCTCAAGCACAGGCAGCATTGGCCAAGCCCAATACGCCGCCCCAGCCGAAGGGGAAACCCAAGGCGAAAGGAGTCAACAAGTCACGACGAGGGAAAGAAAATATTCCCCCGAGCTCGCCTACCACTGCGGTGGAGGAAGTTGGTCGATCGCCCGAGCCTGACGAGGAAGTGGCGATGCCTGAAGTATTCGACCCCAACGATCATCCTGAACTAAACGACTTGTTAGTTGAAGGAGGTCCTGATAGGGACGAATTCAGTAAAGGCCAACGTGAGTGCCCATCTCTGGAAGGCCTAAGGAGACAGGCCTGCTCCCAGCTTGAGGGTGAACCTCATGGGACGCATAGGATTTATTGGGAAGGTGGACTCCTGTATAGTGAGCCCACAGAGTCTACAGAAGGAGACCATAGGAGGTTGGTGGTTCCCCTTGCTGTTAGGCCCTTCCTCCTGCAGTTGGCGCATGAAGTTCCCCTTGCTGGTCACTTTGGTATGAAGAGGACCAAGCAAAGGTTATCCATGCACTTCTACTGGCCCAAGATGGGGGTGCAAGTAGAAAGTCACTGCAGGAGTTGTGCCTCCTGCCAGTTGTCTGGTAAGGTTGGCGCGACAATCCAAGCTCCGTTGGTACCGCTCCCAGTTGTGGGGGTACCATTTGAAAGGGTAGGGATCGACATCGTCGGTCCCCTTGACCCGCAAACATCCTCGGGCAATAGGTTTATCCTGGTGCTGGTCGACCATGCAACCAGGTATCCGGAGGCCATCCCATTAAAAACTGTAACTGCCAAGTCAGTTGCAAAAGCTTTACTCGGCATATTTACTAGGGTTGGCTTCCCTAAAGAAGTTGTGTCAGATCGTGGCAGCAACTTTATGTCGAAGTATATGCAGGCTATGTGGAAAGAATGTGGGGTCACCTACAAGTTCTCTTCTGCATACCACCCCCAGACCAATGGTCTGGTAGAACGCTTCAACAGAACGTTAAAGAGCATGATTGGGGCTCTGGAGGAGCCCCAGAGAAGAAAATGGGATCTTCTTTTACCATGTTTGCTGTTTGCCTACCGAGAGGTACCACAGGAGGGTGTTGGCTTCAGCCCCTTCGAACTTCTGTTCGGTCATCCCGTACGGGGACCCTTAGCCATCGTCAAAGAGGGATGGGAGATGCCCACTCCCCCTGTTACTACCAATGTAGTTGATTATGTGCTGGGGCTCAGAAAACGGATGGTACTTCTGATGGGCTTGGCTAGTGATAAGTTGAAGGCAGGGCAAGCGCTGGTGAAACATTGGTACGACCAGAAAGCTTCCCTCATCAACTTTACACCTGGTCAGCAAGTCCTGATCATGAATCCTATAAGGCCTCGAGCTTTACAGGACAAATGGTCAGGCCCTTACACAGTGGTGGAGCCCCTGGGTGAGTTGAACTATTTAGTGGACCTTGGAAGGCCTGGACAGGCTCCAAAAGTGTTCCACGTGAATAGGCTGAAGGCTTTCGTCCCAAGAGTCGAAATCGCAGCACTGCTACTGGCTTCAGACGTTGAGGAAGAGGAGTCTGAACCTCTCCCCGACCTGTTCCAAGGCGGTCCTTCAGATAGCTCCTTTGAGGGTGTCCGTGTGGCCCCTCACCTGACTTCTGATCAGCAGGCTGAGGTGAAAAGTTTGCTTCGGCAGTTTTCCCCCCTGTTTTCACAGTCGCCTGGTTTGACACCTTGGTGCAAACATAACATTGACACAGGAGACAGTGTACCTACCAAAAGTAGGGGATACCGGATGTCGGATAAAGTACGGTCTTATATTAAGACCGAGGTCAACAAAATGTTAGACCTTGGGGTGATTGAACCCTCTAGTAGTCCTTGGTCCAGCCCTGTGGTTTTGGTTCCAAAGGCAGGCACTTCTGAATTGAGGTTCTGCGTGGATTACAGGGCTCTGAATGCTGTCACCAAGACAGATGCACACCCCTTGCCTCGAACAGATGAGCTGGTGGATACTTTGGGTGCCTCCAAGTACCTCAGCACGTTTGACCTTACTGCTGGCTATTGGCAAATAGCGTTAGCAGAACATGCTAAGGAGAAGACAGCATTTTCTACTCCAGACGGCCTTTACCAATTCCGGGTAATGCCGTTCGGGTTGAAGAATGCACCTGCCACTTTCCAGAGGCTTGTGAATCATGTGTTGAATGGGTTGGACGAATTCTGTCTTGCATATCTGGACGATATAGCAGTTTTCAGTGCCACCTGGGAAGACCATGTGAAACACCTCGGGATTGTGCTCCAGGCTCTTCAGAAAGCCCACTTGACCATAAAGGCTAGTAAATGCCAGATTGGACAAGGCTCAGTGGTTTACCTTGGACATGAAGTAGGTGGAGGGAGGATACAGCCTCTACCCAGTAAAGTACAAGCAGTACAAGACTGGCCTACCCCCACTACGCAAACCCAAGTGAGAGCCTTCTTAGGACTCACGGGGTATTATCGGAATTTTATGGCAGACTATGGCACCATAGCTGCTCCTCTGACTGCTCTCACAACTCCGAAGAAACCCAAGAAGGTAACTTGGACCGACGAGTGTGAGAAGGCCTTCAATGGCTTAAAAGACTCCTTGTGCCAGGCCTCTGTCCTCAGGGCCCCTGATTATCAAAGACCTTTTATCGTGCAGACGGACGCCTCTGACACTGGGATAGGAGCTGTACTATCACAAGTAGATGAGAAGGGTAAGGAACACCCTATCGGTTTTATTAGTCGCCAGCTTAAGGACAGAGAGCTCAGATGGTCCACGGTAGAGAAAGAATGTTTCCATGAGACTTGATATCTCAATGCTTCTTATACCAAACCTGAGACCCGTCCTATAACATGAGATGTGATATCCAAATCCTTCCCCTTCCAAACCTTAGACCCTTCCTTTATCATGAGATGTGATATCCAACTCCTTCCCATTCCAATCCTGAGACCCTTCCGATATCATGAGATGTGATATCTCAATGCTTCTAATATCAAACTTGAGACCCTCCCTATAGTATGAGATGTGATATCCAAGTCCTTCCCATTCCAATCCTAATCCTGAGACCCTTCCTATAGCATGAGATGTGATATCTCAATGCTTCTAATACCAAACCTGAGACCCTTCCTGTAACATGAGATGGGAATATCCAACTCCTTCCCATTCCAATCCTGAGACCCTTCCGATAGCAGAGATGTGATATCTTAATGCTTATACCAAACCTGAGATCCTTCCTATAACATGAGATGTGATATCCATCTCCTTCCCATTCCAATCTTGAGACACTTCCTATAGCATGAGATGTGATATCTCAATGCTTATACCAAACCTGAGACTCTTCCTATAACATGAGATGTGATATCCAACTCCTTCCCGTTCCAAACCTGAGACCCTTCCTATAGCATGAGATGTGATATCCAACTCCTTCCCATTCCAATCCTGAGACCCTTCCGATAGCATGAGATGTGATATCTCAATGCTTCTAATACCAAACCTGTGATCCTTCCTATAACAAGAGATGTGATATCCAAATCCTTTCCCTTCCAAACCCGAGACCCTCCCTTTAGCATGAGATGTGATATCTCAATGCCTCTAGTACCAAACCTGAGATCCTTCCGATAGCATGAGATGTGATATCTCAATGCTTCTAATACCAAACCTGAGATCCTTCCTATAACATGAGATGTGATATCCAAATCCTTCCCCTTCCATTCCTGAGACCCTCCCTTTAGCATGAGATGTGATATCCAACTCCTTCCCATTTCAATCCTGAGACCCTTCTGATAGCATGAGATGTGATATCTCAATGCCTCTAATAACAAACCTGAGATCCTACCTCTAACATGAAATGTGATATCCAACTCCTTCCCTTTCCAAACGTGAGACCCTCCCTATAGCATGAGATGTGATATCCAAGTCCTTCCCATTCCAATCCTGAGACCCTTCCTATAGCATGAGATGTGATATCTCAATGCTTCTAATACCAAACCTGAGACCCTTCCTATAACATAAGATGGGATATCCAACTCCTTCCCATTGCAATCCTGAGACCCTTCCGATAGCAGAGATGTGATATCTCAATGCTTATACCAAACCTGAGACCCTTCCTGTGGCATGAGATGTCATATACAACTCCTTCCCATTACAATCCTGAGACCCTTCCTATAGCATGAGATGTGATATCTCAATGCTTATACCAAACCTGAGACCCTTCCTATAGCATGAGATGTGATATCCAACTCCTTCCCATTCCAATCCTGAGACCCTTCCTATAACATGAGATGTGATGTCTCAATGCTTCTAATACCAAAACTGAGATCCTTCCTATGGCATGAGATGTCATATAAAACTCCTTCCCATTCCAATCCTGAGACCCTTCCTATAGCATGAGATGTGATATCGAACTCCTTCCCATTCCAATCCTGAGATCCTTCCGATAGCATGAGATGTGATATCTCAATGCTTCTAATACCAAACCTGAGATCATTCCTATAACACAAGATGTAATATCCAAATCCTTCCCCTTCCAAACCTGAGACCCTCCCTTTAGCATGAGATGTGATATCCAACCCCTTCCCATTCCAATCCTGAGACCCTTCCTATAGCATGAGATGTGATGTCTCAATGCTTCTAATACCAAACCTGAGATCCTTCCTATAACATGAGATGTGATATCCAACTCCTTCCCATTCCAATCCTGAGACACTTCCTATAGCATGAGAAGTGATATCTCCATGCTTATACCAAACCTGAGACCCTTCCTATAGCATGAGATGTAATATCCAAATCCTTCCCATTCCAATCCCTAGACCCTTCCTATAGCATGAGATGTGATATCTCAATGCTTATACCAAACCTGAGAGCCTACCTATAGCATGAGATGTGATATCCAAGTCCATCCCATTCCAATCCTTAGACTCTTCCTACAGCATGCGATGTGATATCTCAATGATTCTATTACCAAACCAGAGACCCGTCCTATAACATGAGATGGGATATCCAACTCCTTCCCATTCCAATCCTGAGCCACCTCCGATAGCAGAGATGTGCTATCTCAATGCTTATACCAAACCTGAGACCCTTCCTATAACATGAGATGTGATATCCAACTCCTTCCCGTTCCAAACCTGAGACCCTTCCTATAGCATATGTGATATCCAACTCCTTCCCATTCCAAACATGAGACCCTTCCTATAGCAAGAATGTAATATCCAACTCTTACCCATTCCAATCCTGAGACCATTCCTATAGCATGAGATGTGATATCTCAATGCTTCTAATACCAAACCTGAGATACTTCCTATGACATGAGATGTGATATCCAATTCCTTCCCATTCCAAACCTGAGATCCTTCCTACAGCATGCAATGTGATATCTCAATGCTTCTAATACCAAACCTGAGACCCGTCCTATAACATGAGATGGGATATCCAACTCCTTCCCGTTCCATACCTGATACCCTTCCTATAGCATGAGATGTGATATCCAACTCCTTCCCATCCCAATCCTGAGACACCTCCGATAGCAGAGATGTGATATCTCAATGCTTATACCAAACCTTAGACTCTTCCTATAACATGAGATGTGATATCCAACTCCTTCCCGTTCCAAACCTGAGACCCTTCCTATAGCATGAGATGTGATATCCAACTCCTTCCCATTCCAATCCTGAGACCCTTCCGATAGCATGAGATGTGATATCTCAATGCTTCTAATACCAAACCTGTGATCCTTCCTATAACATGAGATGTGATATCCAAATCCTTCCCCTTCCAAACCTGAGACCCTCCCTTTAGCATGAGATGTGATATCCAACTCCTTCCCATTCCAATCCTGAGACCCTTCATACAGCATGAGATGTGATATCTCAATGCTTCTAATACCAAACCTGAGACCCTTCCTATAACATGAGATGGGAATATCCAACTCCTTCCCATTCCAATCCTGAGACCCTTCCGATAGCAGAGATGTGATATCTCAATGCTTATACCAAACCTGATATCCTTCCTATAACATGAGATGTGATATCCAACTCCTTCCCATTCCAATCCTGAGACCCTTCCTATAGCATGAGATGTGATATCTCAATGCTTCTAATATCAAACTTGAGACCCTCCCTATAGCATGAGTCGTGATATCCAAGTCCTTCCCATTCCAATCCTGAGACACTTCCTATAGCATGAGATGGAATATCTCAATGCTTCTAATACCAAACCTGAGACTCTTCCTATAACATGAGATGGGATATCCAACTCCTTCCCATTCCAATCCCGAGACCCTTCCGATAGCAGAGATGTGATATCTCAATGCTTATACCCAACCTGAGACCCTTCCTACGGCATGAGATGTCATATACAACTCCTTCCCATTCCAATCCTGAGAACCTTCCTATAGCATGAGATGTGATATCTCAATGCTTATACCAAACCTGAGACCCTTCCTATAGCATGAGATGTGATATCCAACTCCTTCCATTCCAATCCTGAGACCCTTCCTATAGCATGAGATGTGAAATCTCAATGCTTATACCAAACCTGAGACCCTTCCTATAGCATGAGATGTGATACCCAACTCCTTCCCATTCCAATCCTGAGACCCTTCCTATAGCATGAGATGTGATATCTCAATGCCTCTAATACCGAACCTGAGATCCTTCCTCTAACATGAAATGTGATATCCAACTCCTTCCCTTTCCAAACCTGAGAGCCTATCTATAGCATGAGATGTGATATCCAAGTCCTTCCCATTCCAATCCTTAGACCCTTCCTACAGCATGCAATATGATATCTCAATGATTCTAATAACAAACCTGAGACCCGTCCTATAACATGAGATGGGATATCCAACTCCTTCCCATTCCAATCCTGAGACACTTCCGATAGCAGAGATGTGATATCTCAATGCTTATACCAAACCTGAGACCCTTCCTATAACATGAGATGTGATATCCAACTCCTTCCCATTCCAAACCTGAGACCCTTCCTTTAGCATGAGATGTGATATCCAGCTCCTTCCCATTCCAATCCTGAGACACTTCCGATAGCATGAGATGTGATATCTCAATGCTTCTAATATCAAAACTGAGACCCTCCCTATAGCATGATATGTGATATCTAAGTCCTTCCCATTCCAATCCTGAGACCCTTCCTATAGCATGAGATGTGATATCTCAATGCTTCTACCAAACCTGAGACCCTTCCTTTAGCATGAGATGTGATATCCAACTCCTTCCCATTCCAATCCTGAGACCCTTCCTATAGCATGAGATGTGATATCTCAATACTTCTAATACCAAACCTGAGATCCTTCCGATAACATGAGATGTGATATCCAAATCCTTCCCCTTCCAATCCTGAGACCCTTCTGATAGCATGAGATGTGACATCTCAATGCTTCTAATACCAAACCTGAGATCCTTCCGATATCTTGAGATGTGATATCTCAATGCTTCTAATACCAAACCTGAGATCCTTCCTATAACATGAGATGTGATATCCAAATCCTTCCCCTTCCAAACCTGAGACCCTCCCTTTAGCATGAGATGTGATATCCAACTCCTTCCCATTCCAATTCTGAGCCCCTTCCTATACCATGAGACTTGATATCCAACTCCTTCCCATTCCAATTCTTAGCCCCTTCCTATACCATGAGACTTGATATCTCAATGCTTCTAATACCAAACCTGAGACCCGTCCTATAACATGAGATGTGATATCCAAATCCTTCCCCTTCCAAACCTTAGACCCTTCCTTTATCATGAGATGTGATATCCAACTCCTTCCCATTCCAATCCTGAGACCCTTCCGATATCATGAGATGTGATATCTCAATGCTTCTAATATCAAACTTGAGACACTCCCTATAGCATGAGATGTGATATCCAAGTCCTTCCCATTCCAATCCTGAGACCCTTCCTATAGCTTGAGATGTGATATCCAACTCCTTCCCATTCCAATTCTGAGCCCCTTCCTATACCATGAGACTTGATATCTCAATGCTTCTAATACCAAACCTGAGACCCGTCCTATAACATGAGATGAGATATACAAATCCTTCCACTTCCAAACCTTAGACCCTTCCTTTATCATGAGATGTGATATCCAACTCCTTCCCATTCCAATCCTGAGACCCTTCCGATATCATGAGATGTGATATCTCAATGCTTCTAATATCAAACTTGAGACCCTCCCTATAGCATGAGATGTGATATCCAAGTCCTTCCCATTCCAATCCTGAGACCCTTCCTATAGCATGAGATGTGATATCTCAATGCTTCTAATACCAAACCTGAGACCCTTCCTATAACATGAGATTGGAATATCCAACTCCTTCCCATTCCAACCCTGAGACCCTTCCGATAGCAGAGATGTGATATCTCAATTCTTATACCAAACCTGAGATCCTTCCTATAACATGAGATGTGATATCCAACTCCTTCCCATTCCAATCCTGAGACCCTTCCTATAGCATGAGATGTGATATCTCAATGCTTCTAATACCAAACCTGAGACCCTTCCTATAACATGATATTGGAATATCCAACTCCTTCCCATTCCAATCCTGAGACCCTTCCGATAGCAGAGATGTGATATCTCAATGCTTATATCAAACCTGAGACCCTTCCTACGGCATGAGATGTCATATACAACTCCTTCCCATTCCAATCCTGAGACCCTTCCTATAGCATGAGATGTGATATCTCAATGCTTATACCAAACCTGAGACCCTTCCTATAGCATGAGATGTGATATCCAACTCCTTCCCATTCCAATCCTGAGACCGTTCCTATAGCATGAGATGTGATATCTCAATGCTTATACCAAACCTGAGACCCTTCCTACGGCATGAGATGTCATATACAACTCCTTCCCATTCCAATCCTGAGACCCTTCCTATAGCATGAGATGTGATATCTCAATGCTTATACCAAACCTGAGACCCTTCCTATAGCATGAGATGTGATATCCAACTCCTTCCCATTCCAATCCTGAGACCCTTCCTATAGCATGAGATGTGATATCTCAATGCTTCTACCAAACCTGAGACCCTTCCTTTAGCATGAGATGTGATATCCAACTCCTTCCCATTCCAACCCTGAGACCCTTCCGATAGCAGAGATGTGATATCTCAATTCTTATACCAAACCTGAGATCCTTCCTATAACATGAGATGTGATATCCAACTCCTTCCCATTCCAATCCTGAGACCCTTCCTATAGCATGAGATGTGATATCTCAATGCTTCTAATACCAAACCTGAGACCCTTCCTATAACATGATATTGGAATATCCAACTCCTTCCCATTCCAATCCTGAGACCCTTCCGATAGCAGAGATGTGATATCTCAATGCTTATATCAAACCTGAGACCCTTCCTACGGCATGAGATGTCATATACAACTCCTTCCCATTCCAATCCTGAGACCCTTCCTATAGCATGAGATGTGATATCTCAATGCTTATACCAAACCTGAGACCCTTCCTATAGCATGAGATGTGATATCCAACTCCTTCCCATTCCAATCCTGAGACCGTTCCTATAGCATGAGATGTGATATCTCAATGCTTATACCAAACCTGAGACCCTTCCTACGGCATGAGATGTCATATACAACTCCTTCCCATTCCAATCCTGAGACCCTTCCTATAGCATGAGATGTGATATCTCAATGCTTATACCAAACCTGAGACCCTTCCTATAGCATGAGATGTGATATCCAACTCCTTCCCATTCCAATCCTGAGACCCTTCCTATAGCATGAGATGTGATATCTAAATGCTTCTACCAAACCTGAGACCCTTCCTTTAGCATGAGATGTGATATCCAACTCCTTCCCATTCCAATCCTGAGACCCTTCCTATAGCATGAGATGTGATATCTCTATACTTCTAATACCAAACCTGAGATCCTTCCGATAACATGAGATGTGATATCCAAATCCTTCCCCTTCCAATCCTGAGACCCTTCTGATAGCATGAGATGTGATATCTCAATGCTTCTAATACCAAACCTGAGATCCTTCCGATAGCATGAGATGTGATATCTCAATGCTTCAAATACCAAACCTGAGATCCTTCCTATAACATGAGATGTGATATCCAAATCCTTCCCCTTCCAAACCTGAGACCCTCCCTTTAGCATGAGATGTGATATCCAACTCCTTCCCATTCCAATTCTGAGCCCCTTCCTATACCATGAGACTTGATATCCAACTCCTTCCCATTCCAATTCTGAGCCCCTTCCTATACCATGAGACTTGATATCTCAATGCTTCTAATACCAAACCTGAGACCCGTCCTATAACATGAGATGTGATATCCAAATCCTTCCCCTTCCAAACCTTAGACCCTTCCTTTATCATGAGATGTGATATCCAACTCCTTCCCATTCCAATCCTGAGACCCTTCCGATATCATGAGATGTGATATCTCAATGCTTCTAATATCAAACTTGAGACCCTCCCTATAGCATGAGATGTGATATCCAAGTCCTTCCCATTCCAATCCTGAGACCCTTCCTATAGCTTGAGATGTGACATCCAACTCCTTCCCATTCCAATTCTGATCCCCTTCCTATACCATGAGACTTGATATCTCAATGCTTCTAATACCAAACCTGAGACCCGTCCTATAACATGAGATGTGATATCCAAATCCTTCCCCTTCCAATCCTGAGACCCTTCCTATAGCATGAGATGTGATATCTCAATGCTTCTAATACCAAACCTGAGACCCTTCCTATAACATGAGATTGGAATATCCAACTCCTTCCCATTCCAATCCTGAGACCCTTCCGATAGCAGAGATGTGATATCTCAATTCTTATACCAAACCTGAGATCCTTCCTATAACATGAGATGTGATATCCAACTCCTTCCCATTCCAATCCTGAGACACTTCCTATAGCATGAGATGTGATATCTCACTGCTTATACCAAACCTGAGACCCTTCCTATAGCATGAGATGTGATATCCAACTCCTTCCCATTCCAATCCTGAGACCCTTCCTATAGCATGAGATGTGATATCTCAATGCTTCTAATATCAAACTTAAGAGCCTCCCTATAGCATGAGATGTGTATCCAAGTCCTTCCCATTCCAATCCTGAGACACTTCCTATAGCATGAGATGTGATATCTCAATGCTTCTAATACCAAACCTGAGACTCTTCCTATAACATGAGATGGGATATCCAACTCCTTCCCATTCCAATCCTGAGACCCTTCCGATAGCAGAGATGTGATATCTCAATGCTTATACCAAACCTGAGACCCTTCCTACGGCATGAGATGTCATATACAACTCCTTCCCATTCCAATCCTGAGACCCTTCCTATAGCATGAGATGTGATATCTCAATGCTTATACCAAACCCGAGACCCTTCCTATAGCATGAGATGTGATATCCAACTCCTTCCCATTCCAATCCTGAGACCCTTCCTATAGCATGAGATGTGATATCTCAATGCTTATACCAAACCTGAGACCCTTCCTACGGCATGAGATGTCATATACAACTCCTTCCCATTCCAATCCTGAGACCCTTCCTATAGAGTGAGATGTGATATCTCAATGCTTATACCAAACCTGAGACCCTTCCTATAGCATGAGATGTGATATCCATCTCCTTCCCATTCCAATCCTGAGACCCTTCCTATAGCATCAGATGTGATTTCTCAATGCTTATACCAAACCTGAGACCCTTCCTATAACATGAGATGGGATATCCAACTCCTTCCCATTCCGATCCTGAGACACTTCCGATAGCAGAGATGTGATATCTCAATGCTTATACCAAACCTGAGACCCTTCCTATAACATGAGATGGGATATCCAACTCCTTCCCATTCCAGTCCTGAGACCCTTCCTATAGCTTGAGATGTGACATCCAACTCCTTCCCATTCCAATTCTGATCCCCTTCCTATACCATGAGACTTGATATCTCAATGCTTCTAATACCAAACCTGAGACCCGTCCTATAACATGAGATGTGATATCCAAATCCTTCCCCTTCCAAACCTTAGACCCTTCCTTTATCATGAGATGTATTATCCAACTCCTTCCCATTCCAATCCTGAGACCCTTCCGATATCATGAGATGTAATATCTCAATGCTTCTAATATCAAACTTGAGACCCTCCCTATAGCATGAGATGTGATATCCAAGTCCTTCCCATTCCAATCCTGAGACCCTTCCTATAGCATGAGATGTGATATCTCAATGCTTCTAATACCAAACCTGAGACCCTTCCTATAACATGAGATTGGAATATCCAACTCCTTCCCATTCCAATCCTGAGACCCTTCCGATAGCAGAGATGTGATATCTCAATTCTTATACCAAACCTGAGATCCTTCCTATAACATGAGATGTGATATCCAACTCCTTCCCATTCCAATCCTGAGACACTTCCTATAGCATGAGATGTGATATCTCACTGCTTATACCAAACCTGAGACCCTTCCTATAGCATGAGATGTGATATCCAACTCCTTCCCATTCCAATCCTGAGACCCTTCCTATAGCATGAGATGTGATATCTCAATGCTTCTAATATCAAACTTGAGAGCCTCCCTATAGCATGAGATGTGATATCCAAGTCCTTCCCATTCCAATCCTGAGACCCTTCCGATAGCAGAGATGTGATATCTCAATGCTTATACCAAACCTGAGACCCTTCCTACGGCATGAGATGTCATATACAACTCCTTCCCTTTCCAATCCTGAGACCCTTCCTATAGCATGAGATGTGATATCTCAATGCTTATACCAAACCTGAGACCCTTCCTATAGCATGAGATGTGATATCCAACTCCTTCCCATTCCAATCCTGAGACCCTTCCTATAGCATGAGATGTGATATCTCAATGCTTATACCAAACCTGAGACCCTTCCTACGGCATGAGATGTCATATACAACTCCTTCCCATTCCAATCCTGAGACCCTTCCTATAGCAGAGATGTGATATCTCAATGCTTATACCAAACCTGAGACCCTTCCTATAACATGAGATGGGATATCCAACTCCTTCCCATTCCAATCCTGAGACCCTTCCTATAGCTTGAGATGTGACATCCAACTCCTTCCCATTCCAATTCTGATCCCCTTCCTATACCATGAGACTTGATATCTCAATGCTTCTAATACCAAACCTGAGACCCGTCCTATAACATGAGATGTGATATCCAAATCCTTCCCCTTCCAAACCTTAGACCCTTCCTTTATCATGAGATGTGATATCCAACTCCTTCCCATTCCAATCCTGAGACCCTTCCTATAGCATGAGATGTGATATCTCTATACTTCTAATACCAAACCTGAGATCCTTCCGATAACATGAGATGTGATATCCAAATCCTTCCCCTTCCAATCCTGAGACCCTTCTGATAGCATGAGATGTGATATCTCAATGCTTCTAATACCAAACCTGAGATCCTTCCGATAGCATGAGATGTGATATCTCAATGCTTCAAATACCAAACCTGAGATCCTTCATATAACATGAGATATGATATCCAAATCCTTCCCCTTCCAAACCTGAGACCCTCCCTTTAGCATGAGATGTGATATCCAACTCCTTCCCATTCCAATTCTGAGCCCCTTCCTATACCATGAGACTTGATATCCAACTCCTTCCCATTCCAATTCTGAGCCCCTTCCTATACCATGAGACTTGATATCTCAATGCTTCTAATACCAAACCTGAGACCCGTCCTATAACATGAGATGTGATATCCAAATCCTTCCCCTTCCAAACCTTAGACCCTTCCTTTATCATGAGATGTGATATCCAACTCCTTCCCATTCCAATCCTGAGACCCTTCCGATATCATGAGATGTGATATCTCAATGCTTCTAATATCAAACTTGAGACCCTCCCTATAGCATGAGATGTGATATCCAAGTCCTTCCCATTCCAATCCTGAGACCCTTCCTATAGCTTGAGATGTGACATCCAACTCCTTCCCATTCCAATTCTGATCCCCTTCCTATACCATGAGACTTGATATCTCAATGCTTCTAATACCAAACCTGAGACCCGTCCTATAACATGAGATGTGATATCCAAATCCTTCCCCTTCCAAACCTTAGACCCTTCCTTTATCATGAGATGTGATATCCAACTCCTTCCCATTCCAATCCTGAGACCCTTCCGATATCATGAGATGTAATATCTCAATGCTTCTAATATCAAACTTGAGACCCTCCCTATAGCATGAGATGTGATATCCAAGTCCTTCCCATTCCAATCCTGAGACCCTTCCTATAGCATGAGATGTGATATCTCAATGCTTCTAATACCAAACCTGAGACCCTTCCTATAACATGAGATTGGAATATCCAACTCCTTCCCATTCCAATCCTGAGACCCTTCCGATAGCAGAGATGTGATATCTCAATTCTTATACCAAACCTGAGATCCTTCCTATAACATGAGATGTGATATCCAACTCCTTCCCATTCCAATCCTGAGACACTTCCTATAGCATGAGATGTGATATCTCACTGCTTATACCAAACCTGAGACCCTTCCTATAGCATGAGATGTGATATCCAACTCCTTCCCATTCCAATCCTGAGACCCTTCCTATAGCATGAGATGTGATATCTCAATGCTTCTAATATCAAACTTAAGAGCCTCCCTATAGCATGAGATGTGTATCCAAGTCCTTCCCATTCCAATCCTGAGACACTTCCTATAGCATGAGATGTGATATCTCAATGCTTCTAATACCAAACCTGAGACTCTTCCTATAACATGAGATGGGATATCCAACTCCTTCCCATTCCAATCCTGAGACCCTTCCGATAGCAGAGATGTGATATCTCAATGCTTATACCAAACCTGAGACCCTTCCTACGGCATGAGATGTCATATACAACTCCTTCCCATTCCAATCCTGAGACCCTTCCTATAGCATGAGATGTGATATCTCAATGCTTATACCAAACCCGAGACCCTTCCTATAGCATGAGATGTGATATCCAACTCCTTCCCATTCCAATCCTGAGACCCTTCCTATAGCATGAGATGTGATATCTCAATGCTTATACCAAACCTGAGACCCTTCCTACGGCATGAGATGTCATATACAACTCCTTCCCATTCCAATCCTGAGACCCTTCCTATAGCGTGAGATGTGATATCTCAATGCTTATACCAAACCTGAGACCCTTCCTATAGCATGAGATGTGATATCCATCTCCTTCCCATTCCAATCCTGAGACCCTTCCTATAGCATGAGATGTGATATCTCAATGCTTATACCAAACCTGAGACCCTTCCTATAACATGAGATGGGATATCCAACTCCTTCCCATTCCAATCCTGAGACACTTCCGATAGCAGAGATGTGATATCTCAATGCTTATACCAAACCTGAGACCCTTCCTATAACATGAGATGGGATATCCAACTCCTTCCCATTCCAGTCCTGAGACCCTTCCTATAGCTTGAGATGTGACATCCAACTCCTTCCCATTCCAATTCTGATCCCCTTCCTATACCATGAGACTTGATATCTCAATGCTTCTAATACCAAACCTGAGACCCGTCCTATAACATGAGATGTGATATCCAAATCCTTCCCCTTCCAAACCTTAGACCCTTCCTTTATCATGAGATGTATTATCCAACTCCTTCCCATTCCAATCCTGAGACCCTTCCGATATCATGAGATGTAATATCTCAATGCTTCTAATATCAAACTTGAGACCCTCCCTATAGCATGAGATGTGATATCCAAGTCCTTCCCATTCCAATCCTGAGACCCTTCCTATAGCATGAGATGTGATATCTCAATGCTTCTAATACCAAACCTGAGACCCTTCCTATAACATGAGATTGGAATATCCAACTCCTTCCCATTCCAATCCTGAGACCCTTCCGATAGCAGAGATGTGATATCTCAATTCTTATACCAAACCTGAGATCCTTCCTATAACATGAGATGTGATATCCAACTCCTTCCCATTCCAATCCTGAGACACTTCCTATAGCATGAGATGTGATATCTCACTGCTTATACCAAACCTGAGACCCTTCCTATAGCATGAGATGTGATATCCAACTCCTTCCCATTCCAATCCTGAGACCCTTCCTATAGCATGAGATGTGATATCTCAATGCTTCTAATATCAAACTTGAGAGCCTCCCTATAGCATGAGATGTGATATCCAAGTCCTTCCCATTCCAATCCTGAGACCCTTCCGATAGCAGAGATGTGATATCTCAATGCTTATACCAAACCTGAGACCCTTCCTACGGCATGAGATGTCATATACAACTCCTTCCCTTTCCAATCCTGAGACCCTTCCTATAGCATGAGATGTGATATCTCAATGCTTATACCAAACCTGAGACCCTTCCTATAGCATGAGATGTGATATCCAACTCCTTCCCATTCCAATCCTGAGACCCTTCCTATAGCATGAGATGTGATATCTCAATGCTTATACCAAACCTGAGACCCTTCCTACGGCATGAGATGTCATATACAACTCCTTCCCATTCCAATCCTGAGACCCTTCCTATAGCAGAGATGTGATATCTCAATGCTTATACCAAACCTGAGACCCTTCCTATAACATGAGATGGGATATCCAACTCCTTCCCATTCCAATCCTGAGACCCTTCCTATAGCTTGAGATGTGACATCCAACTCCTTCCCATTCCAATTCTGATCCCCTTCCTATACCATGAGACTTGATATCTCAATGCTTCTAATACCAAACCTGAGACCCGTCCTATAACATGAGATGTGATATCCAAATCCTTCCCCTTCCAAACCTTAGACCCTTCCTTTATCATGAGATGTATTATCCAACTCCTTCCCATTCCAATCCTGAGACCCTTCCAATATCATGAGATGTAATATCTCAATGCTTCTAATATCAAACTTGAGACCCTCCCTATAGCATGAGATGTGATATCCAAGTCCTTCCCATTCCAATCCTGAGACCCTTCCTATAGCATGAGATGTGATATCTCAATGCTTCTAATACCAAACCTGAGACCCTTCCTATAACATGAGATTGGAATATCCAACTCCTTCCCATTCCAATCCTGAGACCCTTCCGATAGCAGAGATGTGATATCTCAATTCTTATACCAAACCTGAGATCCTTCCTATAACATGAGATGTTATATCCAACTCCTTCCCATTCCAATCCTGAGACACTTCCTATAGCATGAGATGTGATATCTCACTGCTTATACCAAACCTGAGACCCTTCCTATAGCATGAGATGTGATATCCAACTCCTTCCCATTCCAATCCTGAGACCCTTCCTATAGCATGAGATGTGATATCTCAATGCTTCTAATATCAAACTTGAGAGCCTCCCTATAGCATGAGATGTGATATCCAAGTCCTTCCCATTCCAATCCTGAGACACTTCCTATAGCATGAGATGTGATATCTCAATGCTTCTAATACCAAACCTGAGACTCTTCCTATAACATGAGATGGGATATCCAACTCCTTCCCATTCCAATCGTGAGACCCTTCCGATAGCAGAGATGTGATATCTCAATGCTTATACCAAACCTGAGACCCTTCCTACGGCATGAGATGTCATATACAACTCCTTCCCTTTCCAATCCTGAGACCCTTCCTATAGCATGAGATGTGATATCTCAATGCTTATACCAAACCTGAGACCCTTCCTATAGCATGAGATGTGATATCCAACTCCTTCCCATTCCAATCCTGAGACCCTTCCTATAGCATGAGATGTGATATCTCAATGCTTATACCAAACCTGAGACCCTTCCTACGGCATGAGATGTCATATACAACTCCTTCCCATTCCAATCCCGAGACCCTTCCTATAGCAGAGATGTGATATCTCAATGCTTATACCAAACCTGAGACCCTTCCTATAACATGAGATGGGATATCCAACTCCTTCCCATTCCAATCCTGAGACCCTTCCTATAGCTTGAGATGTGACATCCAACTCCTTCCCATTCCAATTCTGATCCCCTTCCTATACCATGAGACTTGATATCTCAATGCTTCTAATACCAAACCTGAGACCCGTCCTATAACATGAGATGTGATATCCAAATCCTTCCCCTTCCAAACCTTAGACCCTTCCTTTATCATGAGATGTGATATCCAACTCCTTCCCATTCCAATCCTGAGACCCTTCCGATATCATGAGATGTAATATCTCAATGCTTCTAATATCAAACTTGAGACCCTCCCTATAGCATGAGATGTGATATCCAAGTCCTTCCCATTCCAATCCTGAGACCCTTCCTATAGCATGAGATGTGATATCTCAATGCTTCTAATACCAAACCTGAGACCCTTCCTATAACATGAGATTGGAATATCCAACTCCTTCCCATTCCAATCCTGAGACCCTTCCGATAGCAGAGATGTGATATCTCAATTCTTATACCAAACCTGAGATCCTTCCTATAACATGAGATGTGATATCCAACTCCTTCCCATTCCAATCCTGAGAAACTTCCTATAGCATGAGATGTGATATCTCACTGCTTATACCAAACCTGAGACCCTTCCTATAGCATGAGATGTGATATCCAACTCCTTCCCATTCCAATCCTGAGACCCTTCCTATAGCATGAGACGTGATATCTCAATGCTTCTAATATCAAACTTGAGAGCCTCCCTATAGCATGAGATGTGATATCCAAGTCCTTCCCATTCCAATCCTGAGACACTTCCTATAGCATGAGATGTGATATCTCAATGCTTCTAATACCAAACCTGAGACTCTTCCTATAACATGAGATGGGATATCCAACTCCTTCCCATTCCAATCCTGAGACCCTTCCGATAGCAGAGATGTGATATCTGAATGCTTATACCAAACCTGAGACCCTTCCTACGGCATGAGATGTCATATACAACTCCTTCCCATTCCAATCCTGAGACCCTTCCTATAGCATGAGATGTGATATCTCAATGCATATACCAAACCTGAGACCCTTCCTATAGCATGAGATGTGATATCCAAATCCTTCCCATTCCAATCCTGAGACCCTTCCTATAGCATGAGATGTGATATCTCAATGCTTATACCAAACCTGAGACCCTTCCTACGGCATGAGATGTCATATACAACTCCTTCCCATTCCAATCCTGAGACCCTTCCTATAGCATGAGATGTGATATCTCAATGCTTATACCAAACCTGAGACCCTTCCTATAGCATGAGATGTGATATCCAACTCCTTCCCATTCCAATCCTGAGACCCTTCCTATAGCATGAGATGTGATATCTCAATGCTTATACCAAACCTGAGACCCTTCCTATAAGATGAGATGGGATATCCAACTCCTTCCCATTCCAATCCTGAGACACTTCCTATAGCAGAGATGTGATATCTCAATGCTTATACCAGACCTTAGACCCTTCCTATAACATGAGATCGGATATCCAACTCCTTCCCGTTCCAAACCTGAGACCCTTCCTTTAGCATGAGATGTGATATCCAGCTCCTTCCCATTCCAATCCTGAGACACTTCCGATAGCATGAGATGTGATATCTCAATGCTTCTAATATCAAAACGGAAACCCTCCCTATAGCATGATATGTGATATCTAAGTCCTTCCCATTCCAATCCTGAGACCCTTCCTATAGCATGAGATGTGATATCTCAATGCTTCTACCAAACCTGAGACCCTTCCTTTAGCATGAGATGTGATATCCAACTCCTTCCCATTCCAATCCTGAGACCCTTCCTATAGCATGAGATGTGATATCTCAATACTTCTAATACCAAACCTGAGATCCTTCCGATAACATGAGATGTGATATCCAACTCCTTCCCATTCCAATCCTGAGAAACTTCCTATAGCATGAGATGTGATATCTCACTGCTTATACCAAACCTGAGACCCTTCCTATAGCATGAGATGTGATATCCAACTCCTTCCCATTCCAATCCTGAGACCCTTCCTATAGCATGAGACGTGATATCTCAATGCTTCTAATATCAAACTTGAGAGCCTCCCTATAGCATGAGATGTGATATCCAAGTCCTTCCCATTCCAATCCTGAGACACTTCCTATAGCATGAGATGTGATATCTCAATGCTTCTAATACCAAACCTGAGACTCTTCCTATAACATGAGATGGGATATCCAACTCCTTCCCATTCCAATCCTGAGACCCTTCCGATAGCAGAGATGTGATATCTCAATGCTTATACCAAACCTGAGACCCTTCCTACGGCATGAGATGTCATATACAACTCCTTCCCATTCCAATCCTGAGACCCTTCCTATAGCATGAGATGTGATATCTCAATGCTTATACCAAACCTGAGACCCTTCCTATAGCATGAGATGTGATATCCAACTCCTTCCCATTCCAATCCTGAGACCCTTCCTATAGCATGAGATGTGATATCTCAATGCTTTTACCAAACCTGAGACCCTTCCTATAACATGAGATGGGATATCCAACTCCTTCCCATTCCAATCCTGAGACACTTCCTATAGCAGAGATGTGATATCTCAATGCTTATACCAGACCTTAGACCCTTCCTATAACATGAGATCGGATATCCAACTCCTTCCCGTTCCAAACCTGAGACCCTTCCTTTAGCATGAGATGTGATATCCAGCTCCTTCCCATTCCAATCCTGAGACACTTCCGATAGCATGAGATGTGATATCTCAATGCTTCTAATATCAAAACGGAAACCCTCCCTATAGCATGATATGTGATATCTAAGTCCTTCCCATTCCAATCCTGAGACCCTTCCTATAGCATGAGATGTGATATCTCAATGCTTCTACCAAACCTGAGACCCTTCCTTTAGCATGAGATGTGATATCCAACTCCTTCCCATTCCAATCCTGAGACCCTTCCTATAGCATGATATGTGATATCTCAATACTTCTAATACCAAACCTGAGATCCTTCCGATAACATGAGATGTGATATCCAAATCCTTCCCCTTCCAAACCTGAGACCCTCCCTTTAGCATGAGATGTGATATCCATCTCCTTCCCATTCCAATCCTGAGACCCTTCTGATAGCATGAGATGTGATATCTCAATGCTTCTAATACCAAACCTGAGATCCTTCCGATAGCATGAGATGTGATATCTCAATGCTTCTAATACCAAACCTGAGACCCTTCCTATAACATGAGATTGGAATATCCAACTCCTTCCCATTCCAATCCTGAGACCCTTCCGATAGCAGAGATGTGATATCTCAATTCTTATACCAAACCTGAGATCCTTCCTATAACATGAGATGTGATATCCAACTCCTTCCCATTCCAATCCTGAGACACTTCCTATAGCATGAGATGTGATATCTCACTGCTTATACCAAACCTGAGACCCTTCCTATAGCATGAGATGTGATATCCAACTCCTTCCCATTCCAATCCTGAGACCCTTCCTATAGCATGAGATGTGATATCTCAATGCTTCTAATATCAAACTTGAGAGCCTCCCTATAGCATGAGATGTGATATCCAAGTACTTCCCATTCCAATCCTGAGACACTTCCTATAGCATGAGATGTGATATCTCAATGCTTCTAATACCAAACCTGAGACTCTTCCTATAACCTGAGATGGCAATCCAACTCCTTCCCATTCCAATCCTGAGACCCTTCCGATAGCAGAGATGTGATATCTCAATGCTTATACCAAACCTGAGACCCTTCCTACGGCATGAGATGTCATATACAACTCCTTCCCATTCCAATCCTGAGACCCTTCCTATAGCATGAGATGTGATATCTCAATGCTTATACCAAACCTGAGACCCTTCCTTATAGCATGAGATGTGATATCCAACTCCTTCCCATTCCAATCCTGAGACCCTTCCTATAGCATGAGATGTGATATCTCAATGCTTATACCAAACCTGAGACCCTTCCTACGGCATGAGATGTCATATACAACTCCTTCCCATTCCAATCCTGAGACCCTTCCTATAGCATGAGATGTGATATCTCAATGCTTATACCAAACCTGAGACCCTTCCTATAGCATGAGATGTGATATCCAACTCCTTCCCATTCCAATCCTGAGACCCTTCCTATAGCATGAGATGTGATATCTCAATGCTTATACCAAACCTGAGACCCTTCCTATAACATGAGATGGGATATCCAACTCCTTCCCATTCCAATCCTGAGACACTTCCGATAGCAGAGATGTGATATCTCAATGCTTATACCAGACCTTAGACCCTTCCTATAACATGAGATCGGATATCCAACTCCTTCCCATTCCAAACCTGAGACCCTTCCTTTAGCATGAGATGTGATATCCAGCTCCTTCCCATTCCAATCCTGAGACACTTCCGATAGCATGAGATGTGATATCTCAATGCTTCTAATATCAAAACGGAAACCCTCCCTATAGCATGATATGTGATATCTAAGTCCTTCCCATTCCAATCCTGAGACCCTTCCTATAGCATGAGATGTGATATCTCAATTCTTCTACCAAACCTGAGACCCTTCCTTTAGCATGAGATGTGATATCCAACTCCTTCCCATTCCAATCCTGAGACCCTTCCTATAGCATGAGATGTGATATCTCAATACTTCTAATACCAAACCTGAGAGTCTTCCGATAACATGAGATGTGATATCCAAATCCTTCCCCTTCCAAACCTGAGACCCTCCCTTTAGCATGAGATGTGATATCCAACTCCTTCCCATTCCAATCCTGAGACCCTTCTTATAGCATGAGATGTGATATCTCAATGCTTCTAATACCAAACCTGAGATCCTTCCGATAGCATGAGATGTGATATCTCAATGCTTCTAATACCAAACCTGAGATCCTTCCTATAACATGAGATGTGATATCCAAATCCTTCCCCTTCCAATTCTGAGACCCTCCCTTTAACATGAGATGTGATATCCAACTCCTTCCCATTCCAACCTGAGACAATTCCTATAGCATGAGATGTGATATCTCAATGCCTCTAATACCAAACCTGAGATCTTTCCTCTAACATGAAATGTGATATCCAACTCCTTCCCTTTCCAAACCTGAGAGCCTATCTATAGCATGAGATGTGATATCCAAGTCCTTCCCATTCCAATCCTGAGACCCTTCCGATAGCAGAGATGTGATATCTCAATGCTTATACCAAACCTGAGACCCTTCCTATGGCATGAGATGTCATATACAACTCCTTCCGATTCCAAACCTGAGACCCTTCCTATAGCATCAGATGGGATATCTCAATGCTAATACCAAACCTGAGATCCTTCCTATAACATGAGAGGTGATATCCAAATCCTTCCCCTTCCAAACCCGAGACCCTCCCTTTAGCATGAGATGTGATATCCAACTCCTTCCCATTCCAATCCCGAGACCCTTCTGATAGCATGCGATGTGATATCTCAATGCCTCTAATACCAAACCTGAGATCCTTCCGATAGCATGAGATGTGATATCTCAATGCTTCTAATACCAAACCTGAGATCCTTCCTATAACATGAGATGTGATATCCAAATCCTTCCCCTTCCAAACCTGAGACCCTCCCTTTAGCATGAGATGTGATATCCGACTCCTTCCCATTCCAATCCTGAGACCCTTCTGATAGCATGAGATGTGATATCTCAACGCCTCTAATACCAAACCTGAGTTCCTTCCTATAACATGAGATGTGATATCTCAATGCTTCTAATAGTAAACCTGAGACCCTCCCTTTAGCATGAGATGTGATATCCGACTCCTTCCCATTCCAATCCTGAGACCCTTCTGATAGCATGAGATGTGATATCTCAATGCCTCTAATACCAAACCTGAGATCCTTCCGATAGCATGAGATGTGATATCTCAATGCTTCTAATACCAAACCTGAGACCCTTCCTATAACATGAGATGTGATATCCAAGTCCTTCCCATTCCAATCCTGAGACCCTTCCTATAGCATGAGATGTGATATCTCAATGCTTCTAATACCAAACCTGAGACCCTTCCTATAACATGAGATGTGATATCCAAGTCCTTCCCATTCCAATCCTGAGACCCTTCCTATAGCTTGAGATGTGATATCCAACTCCTTCCCATTCCAATTCTGAAACCCGTCCTATATCATGAGATGTGATATCTCAATGCTTCTAATACCAAACCTGATACCCTTCCTATAACGAGATGGGAAATCCAACTCCTTCCCATTCCAATCCTGAGACCCTTCCGATAGCAGAGATGTGATATCTCAATGCTTATACCAAACCTGAGACCCTTCCTATGGCAAGAGATGTCATATACAACTCCTTCCGATTCCAAACCTGAGACCCTTCCTATAACATGAGATGTGATATCCAAGTCCTTCCCATTCCAATACGGAGACCCTTCCTATAGCTTGAGATGTGATATCCAACTCCTTCCCATTCCTATTCTTAGACCCGTCCTATACCATGAGATGTGATATCTCAATGCTTCTAATACCAAACCTGAGATCCTTCCTATAACGAGATGGGATATCCAACTCCTTCCCATTTCAATCCTGAGACCCTTCCGATAGCAGAGATGTGATATCTCAATGCTTATACCAAACCTGAGACCCTTCCTATGGCATGGGATGTGATATCCAACTCCTTCCCATTCCAATCCCGAGACCCTTCTGATAGCATGAGATGTGATATCTCAATGCCTCTAATACCAAACCTGAGATCCTTCCGATAGCATGAGATGTGATATCTCAATGCTTCTAATACCAAACCTGAGACCCTTCCTATAACGAGATGGGATATCCAACTCCTTCCGATTCCAATCCTGAGACCCTTCCGATAGCAGAGATGTGATATCTCAATGCTTAAACCAAACCTGAGACCCTTCCTATGGCATGAGATGTCATATACAACTCCTTCCGATTCCAAACCTGAGACCCTTCCTATAGCATCAGATGGGATATCTCAATGCTAATACCAAACCTGAGATCCTTCCTGTAACATTAGATGTGATATCCAAATCCTTCCCCTTCCAAACCCGAGACCCTCCCTTTAGCATGAGATGTGATATCCAACTCCTTCCCATTCAAATCCCGAGACCCTTCTGATAGCATGAGATGTGATATCTCAATGCCTCTAATACCAAACCTGAGATCCTTCAGATAGCATGAGATGTGATATCTCAATGCTTCTAATACCAAACCTGAGATCCTTCCTATAACATGAGATGTGATATCCAAATCCTTCCCCTTCCAAACCTGAGACCCTCCCTTTAGCATGAGATGTGATATCCGACTCCTTCCCATTCCAATCCTGAGACCCTTCTGATAGCATGAGATGTGATATCTCAATGCCTCTAATACCAAACCTGAGATGCTTCCTATAACATGAGATGTGATATCTCAATGCTTCTAATACCCAACCTGAGACCCTCCCTTTAGCATGAGATGTGATATCCGACTCCTTCCCATTCCAATCCTGAGACCCTTCTGATATCATGAGATGTGATATCTCAATGCCTCTAATACCAAACCTGAGATCCTTCCGATAGCATGAGATGTTATATCTCAATGCGTCTAATACCAAACCTGAGATCCTTCCTATAACATGAGATGTGATATCCAAATTCTTCCCCTTCCAAACCTGAGACCCTCCCTTTAGCATGAGATGTGATATCCAACTCCTTCCCATTCCGATCCTGAGATCCTTCTGATAGCATGAGATGTGATATCTCAATGCCTCTAATACCAAACCTGAGATCCTACCTCTAACATGTAATGTGATATCCAACTCCTTCCCCTTCCAAACCTGAGAGCCTTCCTATAGCATGAGATGTGATATCCAAGTCCTTCCCATTCCAATCCTGAGACCCTTCCTATAGCATGAGATGGGATATCCAACTTCTTCCAAATCCAATCCTGATACCCTTCCGATAGCATGAGATGTGATATCCCAATGCTTCTACAAAACCTGAGACCCATACATGGCATGAGATGTGATATCAAACTCCTTCCCATTCCAATCCTGAGACCCTTCCTATAGCTTGAGATGTGATATCTCAATGCTTCTAATACCAAACCTGAGACCCTTCCTATAACATGAGATGTGATATCCAAGTCCTTCCCATTCCAATCCTGAGACCCTTCCTATAGCATGAGATGTGATATCTCAATGCTTCTAATACCAAACCTGAGACCCTTCCTATAACATGAGATGTGATATCCAAGTCCTTCCCATTCCAATCCTGAGACCCTTCCTATAGCTTGAGATGTGATATCCAACTCCTTCCCATTCCAATTCTGAGACCCGTCCTATACCATGAGATGTGATATCTCAATGCTTCTAATACCAAACCTGAGACCCTTCCTATGACATCATATACAACTCCTTCCGATTCCAAACCTGAGACCCTTCCTATAGCATGAGATGGGATATCTCAATGCTTATACCAAACCTGAGACCCTTCCTATAGCTTGAGATGTGATATCCAACTCCTTCCCATTCCAATCCTGAGACCCTTCCGATAGCAGAGATGTGATATCTCAATGCTTATACCAAACCTGAGACCCTTCCTATGGCATGAGATGTCATATACAACTACTTCCGATTCCAAACCTGAGACCCTTCCTATAGCATGAGATGGGATATCTCAATGCTTATACCAAACCTGAGACCCTTCCTATAGCATGAGATGTGATATCCAACTCCTTCCCATTCCAATCCTGAGACCCTTCCTATAGCTTGAGATGTGATATCCAACTCCTTCCCATTCCAATCCTGAGACCCTTCCTATAGCTTGAGATGTGATATCCAACTCCTTCCCATTCCAATCCTGAGACCCTTCCTATAGCATGAGATGTGATATCTCAATGCTTCTAATACCAAACCTGAGATCCTTCCTATAACATGAGATGTGATATCCAAATCCTTCCACTTCCAAACCTGAGACCCTCCATTTAGCATGAGATGTGATATCCGACTCCTACCCATTCCAATCCTGAGACCCTTCTGATAGCATGAGATGTGATATCTCAATGCCTCTAATACCAAACCTGAGATCCTTCCTCTAACATGAAATGTGATATCCAACTCCTTCCCCTTCCAAACCTGAGAGCCTTCCTATAGCATGAGATGTGATATCCAAGTCCTTCCCATTCCAATCCTGAGACCCTTCCTATAACATGAGATGTGATATCCAACTCCTTCCCATTCCAACCTGAGACCCTTCCTATAGCATGAGATGGGATATCCAACTCCTTCCAGATCCAATCCTGATACCCTTCCGATAGCATGAGATGTGATATCCCAATGCTTCTACAAAACCTGAGACCCATACATGGCATGAGATGTGATATCAAACTCCTTCCCATTCCAATCCTGAGACCCTTCCTATAGCTTGAGATGTGATATCCAACTCCTTCCCATTCCAATTCTGAGACCCGTCCTATACCATGAGACTTGATATCTCAATGCTTCCAATACCAAACCTGAGACCGGTCCTATAACATAAGATGTGATATCCAAATCCTTCCCCTTCCAAACCTTAGACCCTTCCTTTATCATGAGATGTGATATCCAAGTCCTTCCCATTCCAATCCAGAGACCCTTCCTATAGCATGAGATGTGATATCTCAATGCTTCTAATACCAAACCTGAGACCCTTCCTATAACATGAGATGTGATATCCAAGTCCTTCCCATTCCAATCCTGAGACCCTTCCTATAGCATGAGATGTGATATCTCAATGCTTCTAATACCAAACCTGAGACCCTTCCTATAACATGAGATGTGATATCCAAGACCTTCCCATTCCAATCCGGAGACCCTTCCTATAGCTTGAGATGTGATATCCAACTCCTTCCCATTCCAATTCTGAGACCCGTCCTATACCATGAGATGTGATATCTCAATGCTTCTAATACCAAACCTGAGATCCTTCCTGTAACGAGATGGGATATCCAACTCCTTCCCATTCCAATCCTGAGACCCTTCCGATATCATGAGATGTAATATCTCAATGCTTCTAATATCAAACTTGAGACCCTCCCTATAGCATGAGATGTGATATCCAAGTCCTTCCCATTCCAATCCTGAGACCCTTCCTATAGCATGAGATGTGATATCTCAATGCTTCTAATACCAAACCTGAGACCCTTCCTATAACATGAGATTGGAATATCCAACTCCTTCCCATTCCAATCCTGAGACCCTTCCGATAGCAGAGATGTGATATCTCAATTCTTATACCAAACCTGAGATCCTTCCTATAACATGAGATGTGATATCCAACTCCTTCCCATTCCAATCCTGAGAAACTTCCTATAGCATGAGATGTGATATCTCACTGCTTATACCAAACCTGAGACCCTTCCTATAGCATGAGATGTGATATCCAACTCCTTCCCATTCCAATCCTGAGACCCTTCCTATAGCATGAGACGTGATATCTCAATGCTTCTAATATCAAACTTGAGAGCCTCCCTATAGCATGAGATGTGATATCCAAGTCCTTCCCATTCCAATCCTGAGACACTTCCTATAGCATGAGATGTGATATCTCAATGCTTCTAATACCAAACCTGAGACTCTTCCTATAACATGAGATGGGATATCCAACTCCTTCCCATTCCAATCCTGAGACCCTTCCGATAGCAGAGATGTGATATCTCAATGCTTATACCAAACCTGAGACCCTTCCTACGGCATGAGATGTCATATACAACTCCTTCCCATTCCAATCCTGAGACCCTTCCTATAGCATGAGATGTGATATCTCAATGCTTATACCAAACCTGAGACCCTTCCTATAGCATGAGATGTGATATCCAAATCCTTCCCATTCCAATCCTGAGACCCTTCCTATAGCATGAGATGTGATATCTCAATGCTTATACCAAACCTGAGACCCTTCCTACGGCATGAGATGTCATATACAACTCCTTCCCATTCCAATCCTGAGACCCTTCCTATAGCATGAGATGTGATATCTCAATGCTTATACCAAACCTGAGACCCTTCCTATAGCATGAGATGTGATATCCAACTCCTTCCCATTCCAATCCTGAGACCCTTCCTATAGCATGAGATGTGATATCTCAATGCTTATACCAAACCTGAGACCCTTCCTATAACATGAGATGGGATATCCAACTCCTTCCCATTCCAATCCTGAGACACTTCCTATAGCAGAGATGTGATATCTCAATGCTTATACCAGACCTTAGACCCTTCCTATAACATGAGATCGGATATCCAACTCCTTCCCGTTCCAAACCTGAGACCCTTCCTTTAGCATGAGATGTGATATCCAGCTCCTTCCCATTCCAATCCTGAGACACTTCCGATAGCATGAGATGTGATATCTCAATGCTTCTAATATCAAAACGGAAACCCTCCCTATAGCATGATATGTGATATCTAAGTCCTTCCCATTCCAATCCTGAGACCCTTCCTATAGCATGAGATGTGATATCTCAATGCTTCTACCAAACCTGAGACCCTTCCTTTAGCATGAGATGTGATATCCAACTCCTTCCCATTCCAATCCTGAGACCCTTCCTATAGCATGAGATGTGATATCTCAATACTTCTAATACCAAACCTGAGATCCTTCCGATAACATGAGATGTGATATCCAACTCCTTCCCATTCCAATCCTGAGAAACTTCCTATAGCATGAGATGTGATATCTCACTGCTTATACCAAACCTGAGACCCTTCCTATAGCATGAGATGTGATATCCAACTCCTTCCCATTCCAATCCTGAGACCCTTCCTATAGCATGAGACGTGATATCTCAATGCTTCTAATATCAAACTTGAGAGCCTCCCTATAGCATGAGATGTGATATCCAAGTCCTTCCCATTCCAATCCTGAGACCCTTCCTATAGCATGAGATGTGATATCCAACTCCTTCCCATTCCAACCTGAGACCCTTCCTATAGCATGAGATGGGATATCCAACTCCTTCCAGATCCAATCCTGATGCCCTTCCGATAGCATGAGATGTGATATCCCAATGCTTCTACAAAACCTGAGACCCATACATGGCATGAGATGTGATATCAAACTCCTTCCCATTCCAATCCTGAGACCCTTCCTATAGCTTGAGATGTGATATCCAACTCCTTCCCATTCCAATTCTGAGACCCGTCCTATACCATGAGACTTGATATCTCAATGCTTCCAATACCAAACCTGAGACCGGTCCTATAACATAAGATGTGATATCCAAATCCTTCCCCTTCCAAACCTTAGACCCTTCCTTTATCATGAGATGTGATATCCAAGTCCTTCCCATTCCAATCCAGAGACCCTTCCTATAGCATGAGATGTGATATCTCAATGCCTCTAATACCAAACCTGAGACCCTTCCTATAACATGAGATGTGATATCCAAGTCCTTCCCATTCCAATCCTGAGACCCTTCCTATAGCATGAGATGTGATATCTCAATGCTTCTAATACCAAACCTGAGACCCTTCCTATAACATGAGATGTGATATCCAAGACCTTCCCATTCCAATCCGGAGACCCTTCCTATAGCTTGAGATGTGATATCCAACTCCTTCCCATTCCAATTCTGAGACCCGTCCTATACCATGAGATGTGATATCTCAATGCTTCTAATACCAAACCTGAGATCCTTCCTATAACGAGCTGGGATATCCAACTCCTTCCCATTCCAATCCTGAGACCCTTCCGATATCATGAGATGTAATATCTCAATGCTTCTAATATCAAACTTGAGACCCTCCCTATAGCATGAGATGTGATATCCAAGTCCTTCCCATTCCAATCCTGAGACCCTTCCTATAGCATGAGATGTGATATCTCAATGCTTCTAATACCAAACCTGAGACCCTTCCTATAACATGAGATTGGAATATCCAACTCCTTCCCATTCCAATCCTGAGACCCTTCCGATAGCAGAGATGTGATATCTCAATTCTCATACCAAACCTGAGATCCTTCCTATAACATGAGATGTGATATCCAACTCCTTCCCATTCCAATCCTGAGAAACTTCCTATAGCATGAGATGTGATATCTCACTGCTTATACCAAACCTGAGACCCTTCCTATAGCATGAGATGTGATATCCAAGTCCTTCCCATTCCAATCCTGAGACACTTCCTATAGCATGAGATGTGATATCTCAATGCTTCTAATACCAAACCTGAGACTCTTCCTATAACATGAGATGGGATATCCAACTCCTTCCCATTCCAATCCTGAGACCCTTCCGATAGCAGAGATGTGATATCTCAATGCTTATACCAAACCTGAGACCCTTCCTACGGCATGAGATGTCATATACAACTCCTTCCCATTCCAATCCTGAGACCCTTCCTATAGCATGAGATGTGATATCTCAATGCTTATACCAAACCTGAGACCCTTCCTATAGCATGAGATGTGATATCCAAATCCTTCCCATTCCAATCCTGAGACCCTTCCTATAGCATGAGATGTGATATCTCAATGCTTATACCAAACCTGAGACCCTTCCTACGGCATGAGATGTCATATACAACTCCTTCCCATTCCAATCCTGAGACCCTTCCTATAGCATGAGATGTGATATCTCAATGCTTATACCAAACCTGAGACCCTTCCTATAGCATGAGATGTGATATCCAACTCCTTCCCATTCCAATCCTGAGACCCTTCCTATAGCATGAGATGTGATATCTCAATGCTTATACCAAACCTGAGACCCTTCCTATAACATGAGATGGGATATCCAACTCCTTCCCATTCCAATCTTGAGACACTTCCTATAGCAGAGATGTGATATCTCAATGCTTATACCAGACCTTAGACCCTTCCTATAACATGAGATCGGATATCCAACTCCTTCCCGTTCCAAACCTGAGACCCTTCCTTTAGCATGAGATGTGATATCCAGCTCCTTCCCATTCCAATCCTGAGACACTTCCGATAGCATGAGATGTGATATCTCAATGCTTCTAATATCAAAACGGAAACCCTCCCTATAGCATGATATGTGATATCTAAGTCCTTCCCATTCCAATCCTGAGACCCTTCCTATAGCATGAGATGTGATATCTCAATTCTTCTACCAAACCTGAGACCCTTCCTTTAGCATGAGATGTGATATCCAACTCCTTCCCATTCCAATCCTGAGACCCTTCCTATAGCATGAGATGTGATATCTCAATACTTCTAATACCAAACCTGAGAGTCTTCCGATAACATGAGATGTGATATCCAAATCCTTCCCCTTCCAAACCTGAGACCCTCCCTTTAGCATGAGATGTGATATCCGACTCCTTCCCATTCCAATCCTGAGACCCTTCTGATAGCATGAGATGTGATATCTCAACGCCTCTAATACCAAACCTTAGTTCCTTCCGATAGCATGAGATGTGATATCTCAATGCTTCTAATACCAAACCTGGGATCCTTCCTATAACATGAGATGTGATATCCAAATCCTTCCCCTTCCAAACCTGAGACCCTCCCTTTAGCATGAGATGTGATATCCGACTCCTTCCCATTCCAATCCTGAGACCCTTCTGATAGCATGAGATGTGATATCTCAACGCCTCTAATACCAAACCTTAGTTCCTTCCTATAACATGAGATGTGATATCTCAATGCTTCTAATAGTAAACCTGAGACCCTCCCTTTAGCATGAGATGTGATATCCGACTCCTTCCCATTCCAATCCTGAGACCCTTCTGATAGCATGAGATGTGATATCTCAATGCCTCTAATACCAAACCTGAGATCCTTCCGATAGCATGAGATGTGATATCTCAATGCTTCTAATACCAAACCTGAGACCCTTCCTATAACATGAGATGTGATATCCAAGTCCTTCCCATTCCAATCCTGAGACCCTTCCTATAGCATGAGATGTGATATCTCAATGCTTCTAATACCAAACCTGAGACCCTTCCTATAACATGAGATGTGATATCCAAGTCCTTCCCATTCCAATCCTGAGACCCTTCCTATAGCTTGAGATGTGATATCCAACTCCTTCCCATTCCAATTCTGAAACCCGTCCTATACCATGAGATGTGATATCTCAATGCTTCTAATACCAAACCTGAGACCCTTCCTATAACGAGATGGGAAATCCAACTCCTTCCCATTCCAATCCTGAGACCCTTCCGATAGCAGAGATGTGATATCTCAATGCTTATACCAAACCTGAGACCCTTCCTATGGCAAGAGATGTCATATACAACTCCTTCCGATTCCAAACCTGAGACCCTTCCTATAACATGAGATGTGATATCCAAGTCCTTCCCATTCCAATACGGAGACCCTTCCTATAGCTTGAGATGTGATATCCAACTCCTTCCCATTCCTATTCTTAGACCCGTCCTATACCATGAGATGTGATATCTCAATGCTTCTAATACCAAACCTGAGATCCTTCCTATAACGAGATGGGATATCCAACTCCTTCCCATTCCAATCCTGAGACCCTTCCGATAGCAGAGATGTGATATCTCAATGCTTATACCAAACCTGAGACCCTTCCTATGGCATGAGATGTGATATCCAACTCCTTCCCATTCCAATCCCGAGACCCTTCTGATAGCATGAGATGTGATATCTCAATGCCTCTAATACCAAACCTGAGATCCTTCCGATAGCATGAGATGTGATATCTCAATGCTTCTAATACCAAACCTGAGACCCTTCCTATAACGAGATGGGATATCCAACTCCTTCCCATTCCAATCCTGAGACCCTTCCGATAGCAGAGATGTGATATCTCAATGCTTAAACCAAACCTGAGACCCTTCCTATGGCATGAGATGTCATATACAACTCCTTCCGATTCCAAACCTGAGACCCTTCCTATAGCATCAGATGGGATATCTCAATGCTAATACCAAACCTGAGATCCTTCCTGTAACATTAGATGTGATATCCAAATCCTTCCCCTTCCAAACCCGAGACCCTCCCTTTAGCATGAGATGTGATATCCAACTCCTTCCCATTCAAATCCCGAGACCCTTCTGATAGCATGAGATGTGATATCTCAATGCCTCTAATACCAAACCTGAGATCCTTCAGATAGCATGAGATGTGATATCTCAATGCTTCTAATACCAAACCTGAGATCCTTCCTATAACATGAGATGTGATATCCAAATCCTTCCCCTTCCAAACCTGAGACCCTCCCTTTAGCATGAGATGTGATATCCGACTCCTTCCCATTCCAATCCTGAGACCCTTCTGATAGCATGAGATGTGATATCTCAATGCCTCTAATACCAAACCTGAGATGCTTCCTATAACATGAGATGTGATATCTCAATGCTTCTAATACCCAACCTGAGACCCTCCCTTTAGCATGAGATGTGATATCCGACTCCTTCCCATTCCAATCCTGAGACCCTTCTGATATCATGAGATGTGATATCTCAATGCCTCTAATACCAAACCTGAGATCCTTCCGATAGCATGAGATGTTATATCTCAATGCGTCTAATACCAAACCTGAGATCCTTCCTATAACATGAGATGTGATATCCAAATTCTTCCCCTTCCAAACCTGAGACCCTCCCTTTAGCATGAGATGTGATATCCAACTCCTTCCCATTCCGATCCTGAGATCCTTCTGATAGCATGAGATGTGATATCTCAATGCCTCTAATACCAAACCTGAGATCCTACCTCTAACATGTAATGTGATATCCAACTCCTTCCCCTTCCAAACCTGAGAGCCTTCCTATAGCATGAGATGTGATATCCAAGTCCTTCCCATTCCAATCCTGAGACCCTTCCTATAACATGAGATGTGACATCCAACTCCTTCCCATTCCAACCTGAGACCCTTCCTATAGCATGAGATGGGATATCCAACTTCTTCCAAATCCAATCCTGATACCCTTCCGATAGCATGAGATGTGATATCCCAATGCTTCTACTACAAAACCTGAGACCCATACATGGCATGAGATGTGATATCAAACTCCTTCCCATTCCAATCCTGAGTCCCTTCCCATAGCATGAGATGTGATATCTCAATGCTTCTAATACCAAACCTGAGACCCTTCCTATAACATGAGATGTGATATCCAAGTCCTTCCCATTCCAATCCTGAGACCCTTCCTATAGCATGAGATGTGATATCTCAATGCTTCTAATACCAAACCTGAGACCCTTCCTATAACATGAGATGTGATATCCAAGTCCTTCCCATTCCAATCCTGAGACCCTTCCTATAGCTTGAGATGTGATATCCAACTCCTTCCCATTCCAATTCTGAGACCCGTCCTATACCATGAGATGTGATATCTCAATGCTTCTAATACCAAACCTGAGACCCTTCCTATGACATCATATACAACTCCTTCCGATTCCAAACCTGAGACCCTTCCTATAGCATGAGATGGGATATCTCAATGCTTATACCAAACCTGAGACCCTTCCTATAGCTTGAGATGTGATATCCAACTCCTTCCCATTCCAATCCTGAGACCCTTCCGATAGCAGAGATGTGATATCTCAATGCTTATACCAAACCTGAGACCCTTCCTATGGCATGAGATGTCATATACAACTCCTTCCGATTCCAAACCTGAGACCCTTCCTTTAGCATGAGATGGGATATCTCAATGCTTATACCAAACCTGAGACCCTTCCTATAGCATGAGATGTGATATCCAACTCCTTCCCATTCCAATCCTGAGACCCTTCCTATAGCTTGAGATGTGATATCCAACTCCTTCCCATTCCAATCCTGAGACCCTTCCTGTAGCTTGAGATGTGATATCCAACTCCTTCCCATTCCAATCCTGAGACCCTTCCTATAGCATGAGATGTGATATCTCAATGCTTCTAATACCAAACCTGAGATCCTTCCTATAACATGAGATGTGATATCCAAATCCTTCCACTTCCAAACATGAGACCCTCCATTTAGCATGAGATGTGATATCCGACTCCTACCCATTCCAATCCTGAGACCCTTCTGATAGCATGAGATGTGATATCTCAATGCCTCTAATACCAAACCTGAGATCCTTCCTCTAACATGAAATGTGATATCCAACTCCTTCCCCTTCCAAACCTGAGAGCCTTCCTATAGCATGAGATGTGATATCCAAGTCCTTCCCATTCCAATCCTGAGACCCTTCCTATAACATGAGATGTGATATCCAACTCCTTCCCATTCCAACCTGAGACCCTTCCTATAGCATGAGATGGGATATCCAACTCCTTCCAGATCCAATCCTGATACCCTTCCGATAGCATGAGATGTGATATCCCAATGCTTCTACAAAACCTGAGACCCATACATGGCATGAGATGTGATATCAAACTCCTTCCCATTCCAATCCTGAGACCCTTCCTATAGCTTGAGATGTGATATCCAACTCCTTCCCATTCCAATTCTGAGACCCGTCCTATACCATGAGACTTGATATCTCAATGCTTCCAATACCAAACCTGAGACCGGTCCTATAACATAAGATGTGATATCCAAATCCTTCCCCTTCCAAACCTTAGACCCTTCCATCATGAGATGTGATATCCAAGTCCTTCCCATTCCAATCCAGAGACCCTTCCTATAGCATGAGATGTGATATCTCAATGCTTCTAATACCAAACCTGAGACCCTTCCTATAACATGAGATGTGATATCCAAGTCCTTCCCATTCCAATCCTGAGACCCTTCCTATAGCATGAGATGTGATATCTCAATGCTTCTAATACCAAACCTGAGACCCTTCCTATAACATGAGATGTGATATCCAAGACCTTCCCATTCCAATCCGGAGACCCTTCCTATAGCTTGAGATGTGATATCCAACTCCTTCCCATTCCAATTCTGAGACCCGTCCTATACCATGAGATGTGATATCTCAATGCTTCTAATACCAAACCTGAGATCCTTCCTATAACGAGATGGGATATCCAACTCCTTCCCATTCAAATCCTGAGACCCTTCCGATAGCAGAGATGTGATATCTCAATGCTTATACCAAACCTGAGACCCTTCCTATGGCATGAGATGTCATATACAACTCCTTCCGATTCCAAACCTGAGACCCTTCCTATAGCATCAGATGGGATATCTCAATGCTAATACCAAACCTGAGATCCTTCCTATAACATGAGATGTGATATCCAAATCCTTCCCCTTCCAAACCCGAGACCCTCCCTTTAGCATGAGATGTGATATCCAACTCCTTCCCATTCCAATCCCGAGACCCTTCTGATAGCATGCGATGTGATATCTCAATGCCTCTAATACCAAACCTGAGATCCTTCCGATAGCATGAGATGTGATATCTCAATGCTTCTAATACCAAACCTGAGACTCTTCCTATAACCTGAGATGGCAATCCAACTCCTTCCCATTCCAATCCTGAGACCCTTCCGATAGCAGAGATGTGATATCTCAATGCTTATACCAAACCTGAGACCCTTCCTACGGCATGAGATGTCATATACAACTCCTTCCCATTCCAATCCTGAGACCCTTCCTATAGCATGAGATGTGATATCTCAATGCTTATACCAAACCTGAGACCCTTCCTTATAGCATGAGATGTGATATCCAACTCCTTCCCATTCCAATCCTGAGACCCTTCCTATAGCATGAGATGTGATATCTCAATGCTTATACCAAACCTGAGACCCTTCCTACGGCATGAGATGTCATATACAACTCCTTCCCATTCCAATCCTGAGACCCTTCCTATAGCATGAGATGTGATATCTCAATGCTTATACCAAACCTGAGACCCTTCCTATAGCATGAGATGTGATATCCAACTCCTTCCCATTCCAATCCTGAGACCCTTCCTATAGCATGAGATGTGATATCTCAATGCTTATAGCAAACCTGAGACCCTTCCTATAACATGAGATGGGATATCCAACTCCTTCCCATTCCAATCCTGAGACACTTCCGATAGCAGAGATGTGATATCTCAATGCTTATACCAGACCTTAGACCCTTCCTATAACATGAGATCGGATATCCAACTCCTTCCCATTCCAAACCTGAGACCCTTCCTTTAGCATGAGATGTGATATCCAGCTCCTTCCCATTCCAATCCTGAGACACTTCCGATAGCATGAGATGTGATATCTCAATGCTTCTAATATCAAAACGGAAACCCTCCCTATAGCATGATATGTGATATCTAAGTCCTTCCCATTCCAATCCTGAGACCCTTCCTATAGCATGAGATGTGATATCTCAATTCTTCTACCAAACCTGAGACCCTTCCTTTAGCATGAGATGTGATATCCAACTCCTTCCCATTCCAATCCTGAGACCCTTCCTATAGCATGAGATGTGATATCTCAATACTTATAATACCAAACCTGAGAGTCTTCCGATAACATGAGATGTGATATCCAAATCCTTCCCCTTCCAAACCTGAGACCCTCCCTTTAGCATGAGATATGATATCCAACTCCTTCCCATTCCAATCCTGAGACCCTTCTTATAGCATGAGATGTGATATCTCAATGCTTCTAATACCAAACCTGAGATCCTTCCGATAGCATGAGATGTGATATCTCAATGCTTCTAATACCAAACCTGAGATCCTTCCTATAACATGAGATGTGATATCCAAATCCTTCCCCTTCCAATTCTGAGACCCTCCCTTTAACATGAGATGTGATATCCAACTCCTTCCCATTCCAACCTGAGACAATTCCTATAGCATGAGATGTGATATCTCAATGCCTCTAATACCAAACCTGAGATCCTTCCTCTAACATGAAATGTGATATCCAACTCCTTCCCTTTCCAAACCTGAGAGCCTATCTATAGCATGAGATGTGATATCCAAGTCCTTCCCATTCCAATCCTGAGACCCTTCCGATAGCAGAGATGTGATATCTCAATGCTTATACCAAACCTGAGACCCTTCCTATGGCATGAGATGTCATATACAACTCCTTCCGATTCCAAACCTGAGACCCTTCCTATAGCATCAGATGGGATATCTCAATGCTAATACCAAACCTGAGATCCTTCCTATAACATGAGAGGTGATATCCAAATCCTTCCCCTTCCAAACCCGAGACCCTCCCTTTAGCATGAGATGTGATATCCAACTCCTTCCCATTCCAATCCCGAGACCCTTCTGATAGCATGCGATGTGATATCTCAATGCCTCTAATACCAAACCTGAGATCCTTCCGATAGCATGAGATGTGATATCTCAATGCTTCTAATACCAAACCTGAGATCCTTCCTATAACATGAGATGTGATATCCAAATCCTTCCCATTCCAATCCTGAGACCCTTCCTATAGCATGAGATGTGATATCTCAATGCTTCTAATACCAAACCTGAGACCCTTCCTATAACATGAGATGTGATATCCAAGTCCTTCCCATTCCAATCCTGAGACCCTTCCTATAGCTTGAGATGTGATATCCAACTCCTTCCCATTCCAATTCTGAAACCCGTCCTATACCATGAGATGTGATATCTCAATGCTTCTAATACCAAACCTGAGACCCTTCCTATAACGAGATGGGATATCCAACTCCTTCCCATTCCAATCCTGAGACCCTTCCGATAGCAGAGATGTGATATCTCAATGCTTATACCAAACCTGAGACCCTTCCTATGGCAAGAGATGTCATATACAACTCCTTCCGATTCCAAACCTGAGACCCTTCCTATAACATGAGATGTGATATCCAAGTCCTTCCCATTCCAATACGGAGACCCTTCCTATAGCTTGAGATGTGATATCCAACTCCTTCCCATTCCTATTCTTAGACCCGTCCTATACCATGAGATGTGATATCTCAATGCTTCTAATACCAAACCTGAGATCCTTCCTATAACGAGATGGGATATCCAACTCCTTCCCATTCCAATCCTGAGACCCTTCCGATAGCAGAGATGTGATATCTCAATGCTTATACCAAACCTGAGACCCTTCCTATGGCATGAGATGTGATATCCAACTCCTTCCCATTCCAATCCCGAGACCCTTCTGATAGCATGAGATGTGATATCTCAATGCCTCTAATACCAAACCTGAGATCCTTCCGATAGCATGAGATGTGATATCTCAATGCTTCTAATACCAAACCTGAGACCCTTCCTATAACGAGATGGGATATCCAACTCCTTCCCATTCCAATCCTGAGACCCTTCCGATAGCAGAGATGTGATATCTCAATGCTTAAACCAAACCTGAGACCCTTCCTATGGCATGAGATGTCATATACAACTCCTTCCGATTCCAAACCTGAGACCCTTCCTATAGCATCAGATGGGGTATCTCAATGCTAATACCAAACCTGAGATCCTTCCTGTAACATTAGATGTGATATCCAAATCCTTCCCCTTCCAAACCCGAGACCCTCCCTTTAGCATGAGATGTGATATCCAACTCCTTCCCATTCAAATCCCGAGACCCTTCTGATAGCATGCGATGTGATATCTCAATGCCTCTAATACCAAACCTGAGATCCTTCAGATAGCATGAGATGTGATATCTCAATGCTTCTAATACCAAACCTGAGATCCTTCCTATAACATGAGATGTGATATCCAAATCCTTCCCCTTCCAAACCTGAGACCCTCCCTTTAGCATGAGATGTGATATCTCAATGCCTCTAATACCAAACCTGAGATGCTTCCTATAACATGAGATGTGATATCTCAATGCTTCTAATACCCAACCTGAGACCCTCCCTTTAGCATGAGATGTGATATCCGACTCCTTCCCATTCCAATCCTGAGACCCTTCTGATAGCATGAGATGTGATATCTCAATGCCTCTAATACCAAACCTGAGATGCTTCCTATAACATGAGATGTGATATCTCAATGCTTCTAATACCCAACCTGAGACCCTCCCTTTAGCATGAGATGTGATATCCGACTCCTTCCCATTCCAATCCTGAGACCCTTCTGATATCATGAGATGTGATATCTCAATGCCTCTAATACCAAACCTGAGATCCTTCCGATAGCATGAGATGTTATATCTCAATGCGTCTAATACCAAACCTGAGATCCTTCCTATAACATGAGATGTGATATCCAAATTCTTCCCCTTCCAAACCTGAGACCCTCCCTTTAGCATGAGATGTGATATCCAACTCCTTCCCATTCCGATCCTGAGATCCTTCTGATAGCATGAGATGTGATATCTCAATGCCTCTAATACCAAACCTGAGATCCTACCTCTAACATGTAATGTGATATCCAACTCCTTCCCCTTCCAAACCTGAGAGCCTTCCTATAGCATGAGATGTGATATCCAAGTCCTTCCCATTCCAATCCTGAGACCCTTCCTATAACATGAGATGTGACATCCAACTCCTTCCCATTCCAACCTGAGACCCTTCCTATAGCATGAGATGGGATATCCAACTTCTTCCAAATCCAATCCTGATACCCTTCCGATAGCATGAGATGTGATATCCCAATGCTTCTACTACAAAACCTGAGACCCATACATGGCATGAGATGTGATATCAAACTCCTTCCCATTCCAATCCTGAGTCCCTTCCCATAGCATGAGATGTGATATCTCAATGCTTCTAATACCAAACCTGAGACCCTTCCTATAACATGAGATGTGATATCCAAGTCCTTCCCATTCCAATCCTGAGACCCTTCCTATAGCATGAGATGTGATATCTCAATGCTTCTAATACCAAACCTGAGACCCTTCCTATAACATGAGATGTGATATCCAAGTCCTTCCCATTCCAATCCTGAGACCCTTCCTATAGCTTGAGATGTGATATCCAACTCCTTCCCATTCCAATTCTGAGACCCGTCCTATACCATGAGATGTGATATCTCAATGCTTCTAATACCAAACCTGAGACCCTTCCTATGACATCATATACAACTCCTTCCGATTCCAAACCTGAGACCCTTCCTATAGCATGAGATGGGATATCTCAATGCTTATACCAAACCTGAGACCCTTCCTATAGCTTGAGATGTGATATCCAACTCCTTCCCATTCCAATCCTGAGACCCTTCCGATAGCAGAGATGTGATATCTCAATGCTTATACCAAACCTGAGACCCTTCCTATGGCATGAGATGTCATATACAACTCCTTCCGATTCCAAACCTGAGACCCTTCCTATAGCATGAGATGGGATATCTCAATGCTTATACCAAACCTGAGACCCTTCCTATAGCATGAGATGTGATATCCAACTCCTTCCCATTCCAATCCTGAGACCCTTCCTATAGCTTGAGATGTGATATCCAACTCCTTCCCATTCCAATCCTGAGACCCTTCCTATAGCTTGAGATGTGATATCCAACTCCTTCCCATTCCAATCCTGAGACCCTTCCTATAGCATGAGATGTGATATCTCAATGCTTCTAATACCAAACCTGAGATCCTTCCTATAACATGAGATGTGATATCCAAATCCTTCCACTTCCAAACCTGAGACCCTCCATTTAGCATGAGATGTGATATCCGACTCCTACCCATTCCAATCCTGAGACCCTTCTGATAGCATGAGATGTGATATCTCAATGCCTCTAATACCAAACCTGAGATCCTTCCTCTAACATGAAATGTGATATCCAACTCCTTCCCCTTCCAAACCTGAGAGCCTTCCTATAGCATGAGATGTGATATCCAAGTCCTTCCCATTCCAATCCTGAGACCCTTCCTATAACATGAGATGTGATATCCAACTCCTTCCCATTCCAACCTGAGACCCTTCCTATAGCATGAGATGGGATATCCAACTCCTTCCAGATCCAATCCTGATACCCTTCCGATAGCATGAGATGTGATATCCCAATGCTTCTACAAAACCTGAGACCCATACATGGCATGAGATGTGATATCAAACTCCTTCCCATTCCAATCCTGAGACCCTTCCTATAGCTTGAGATGTGATATCCAACTCCTTCCCATTCCAATTCTGAGACCCGTCCTATACCATGAGACTTGATATCTCAATGCTTCCAATACCAAACCTGAGACCGGTCCTATAACATAAGATGTGATATCCAAATCCTTCCCCTTCCAAACCTTAGACCCTTCCTTTATCATGAGATGTGATATCCAAGTCCTTCCCATTCCAATCCAGAGACCCTTCCTATAGCATGAGATGTGATATCTCAATGCTTCTAATACCAAACCTGAGACCCTTCCTATAACATGAGATGTGATATCCAAGTCCTTCCCATTCCAATCCTGAGACCCTTCCTATAGCATGAGATGTGATATCTCAATGCTTCTAATACCAAACCTGAGACCCTTCCTATAACATGAGATGTGATATCCAAGACCTTCCCATTCCAATCCGGAGACCCTTCCTATAGCTTGAGATGTGATATCCAACTCCTTCCCATTCCAATTCTGAGACCCGTCCTATACCATGAGATGTGATATCTCAATGCTTCTAATACCAAACCTGAGATCCTTCCTATAACGAGATGGGATATCCAACTCCTTCCCATTCCAATCCTGAGACCCTTCCGATAGCAGAGATGTGATATCTCAATGCTTATACCAAACCTGAGACCCTTCCTATGGCATGAGATGTCATATACAACTCCTTCCGATTCCAAACCTGAGACCCTTCCTATAGCATCAGATGGGATATCTCAATGCTAATACCAAACCTGAGATCCTTCCTATAACATGAGATGTGATATCCAAATCCTTCCCCTTCCAAACCCGAGACCCTCCCTTTAGCATGAGATGTGATATCCAACTCCTTCCCATTCCAATCCCGAGACCCTTCTGATAGCATGCGATGTGATATCTCAATGCCTCTAATACCAAACCTGAGATCCTTCCGATAGCATGAGATGTGATATCTCAATGCTTCTAATACCAAACCTGAGATCCTTCCTATAACATGAGTTGTGATATCCAAATCCTTCCCCTTCCAAACCTGAGACCCTCCCTTTAGCATGAGATGTGATATCCGACTCCTTCCCATTCCAATCCTGAGACCCTTCTGATAGCATGAGATGTGATATCTCAATGCCTCTAATACCAAACCTGAGTTCCTTCCTATAACATGAGATGTGATATCTCAATGCTTCTAATAGTAAACCTGAGACCCTCCCTTTAGCATGAGATGTGATATCCGACTCCTTCCCATTCCAATCCTGAGACCCTTCTGATAGCATGAGATGTGATATCTCAATGCCTCTAATACCAAACCTGAGATCCTTCCTATAACATGAGATGTGATATCCAAATCCTTCCCCTTCCAAACCTGAGACCCTCCCTTTAGCATGAGATGTGATATCCGACTCCTTCCCATTCCAATCCTGAGACCCTTCTGATAGCATGAGATGTGATATCTCAACGCCTCTAATACCAAACCTGAGTTCCTTCCTATAACATGAGATGTGATATCTCAATGCTTCTAATAGTAAACCTGAGACCCTCCCTTTAGCATGAGATGTGATATCCGACTCCTTCCCATTCCAATCCTGAGACCCTTCTGATAGCATGAGATGTGATATCTCAATGCCTCTAATACCAAACCTGAGATCCTTCCGATAGCATGAGATGTGATATCTCAATGCTTCTAATACCAAACCTGAGACCCTTCCTATAACATGAGATGTGATATCCAAGTCCTTCCCATTCCAATCCTGAGACCCTTCCTATAGCATGAGATGTGATATCTCAATGCTTCTAATACCAAACCTGAGACCCTTCCTATAACATGAGATGTGATATCCAAGTCCTTCCCATTCCAATCCTGAGACCCTTCCTATAGCTTGAGATGTGATATCCAACTCCTTCCCATTCCAATTCTGAAACCCGTCCTATACCATGAGATGTGATATCTCAATGCTTCTAATACCAAACCTGAGACCCTTCCTATAACGAGATGGGATATCCAACTCCTTCCCATTCCAATCCTGAGACCCTTCCGATAGCAGAGATGTGATATCTCAATGCTTATACCAAACCTGAGACCCTTCCTATGGCAAGAGATGTCATATACAACTCCTTCCGATTCCAAACCTGAGACCCTTCCTATAACATGAGATGTGATATCCAAGTCCTTCCCATTCCAATACGGAGACCCTTCCTATAGCTTGAGATGTGATATCCAACTCCTTCCCATTCCTATTCTTAGACCCGTCCTATACCATGAGATGTGATATCTCAATGCTTCTAATACCAAACCTGAGATCCTTCCTATAACGAGATGGGATATCCAACTCCTTCCCATTCCAATCCTGAGACCCTTCCGATAGCAGAGATGTGATATCTCAATGCTTATACCAAACCTGAGACCCTTCCTATGGCATGAGATGTGATATCCAACTCCTTCCCATTCCAATCCCGAGACCCTTCTGATAGCATGAGATGTGATATCTCAATGCCTCTAATACCAAACCTGAGATCCTTCCGATAGCATGAGATGTGATATCTCAATGCTTCTAATACCAAACCTGAGACCCTTCCTATAACGAGATGGGATATCCAACTCCTTCCCATTCCAATCCTGAGACCCTTCCGATAGCAGAGATGTGATATCTCAATGCTTAAACCAAACCTGAGACCCTTCCTATGGCATGAGATGTCATATACAACTCCTTCCGATTCCAAACCTGAGACCCTTCCTATAGCATCAGATGGGGTATCTCAATGCTAATACCAAACCTGAGATCCTTCCTGTAACATTAGATGTGATATCCAAATCCTTCCCCTTCCAAACCCGAGACCCTCCCTTTAGCATGAGATGTGATATCCAACTCCTTCCCATTCAAATCCCGAGACCCTTCTGATAGCATGAGATGTGATATCTCAATGCCTCTAATACCAAACCTGAGATCCTTCAGATAGCATGAGATGTGATATCTCAATGCTTCTAATACCAAACCTGAGATCCTTCCTATAACATGAGATGTGATATCCAAATCCTTCCCCTTCCAAACCTGAGACCCTCCCTTTAGCATGAGATGTGATATCCGACTCCTTCCCATTCCAATCCTGAGACCCTTCTGATAGCATGAGATGTGATATCTCAATGCCTCTAATACCAAACCTGAGATGCTTCCTATAACATGAGATGTGATATCTCAATGCTTCTAATACCCAACCTGAGACCCTCCCTTTAGCATGAGATGTGATATCCGACTCCTTCCCATTCCAATCCTGAGACCCTTCTGATATCATGAGATGTGATATCTCAATGCCTCTAATACCAAACCTGAGATCCTTCCGATAGCATGAGATGTTATATCTCAATGCGTCTAATACCAAACCTGAGATCCTTCCTATAACATGAGATGTGATATCCAAATTCTTCCCCTTCCAAACCTGAGACCCTCCCTTTAGCATGAGATGTGATATCCAACTCCTTCCCATTCCGATCCTGAGATCCTTCTGATAGCATGAGATGTGATATCTCAATGCCTCTAATACCAAACCTGAGATCCTACCTCTAACATGTAATGTGATATCCAACTCCTTCCCCTTCCAAACCTGAGAGCCTTCCTATAGCATGAGATGTGATATCCAAGTCCTTCCCATTCCAATCCTGAGACCCTTCCTATAACATGAGATGTGACATCCAACTCCTTCCCATTCCAACCTGAGACCCTTCCTATAGCATGAGATGTGATATCCAACTTCTTCCAAATCCAATCCTGATACCCTTCCGATAGCATGAGATGTGATATCCCAATGCTTCTACTACAAAACCTGAGACCCATACATGGCATGAGATGTGATATCAAACTCCTTCCCATTCCAATCCTGAGTCCCTTCCCATAGCATGAGATGTGATATCTCAATGCTTCTAATACCAAACCTGAGACCCTTCCTATAACATGAGATGTGATATCCAAGTCCTTCCCATTCCAATCCTGAGACCCTTCCTATAGCATGAGATGTGATATCTCAATGCTTCTAATACCAAACCTGAGACCCTTCCTATAACATGAGATGTGATATCCAAGTCCTTCCCATTCCAATCCTGAGACCCTTCCTATAGCTTGAGATGTGATATCCAACTCCTTCCCATTCCAATTCTGAGACCCGTCCTATACCATGAGATGTGATATCTCAATGCTTCTAATACCAAACCTGAGACCCTTCCTATGACATCATATACAACTCCTTCCGATTCCAAACCTGAGACCCTTCCTATAGCATGAGATGGGATATCTCAATGCTTATACCAAACCTGAGACCCTTCCTATAGCTTGAGATGTGATATCCAACTCCTTCCCATTCCAATCCTGAGACCCTTCCGATAGCAGAGATGTGATATCTCAATGCTTATACCAAACCTGAGACCCTTCCTATGGCATGAGATGTCATATACAACTCCTTCCGATTCCAAACCTGAGACCCTTCCTATAGCATGAGATGGGATATCTCAATGCTTATACCAAACCTGAGACCCTTCCTATAGCATGAGATGTGATATCCAACTCCTTCCCATTCCAATCCTGAGACCCTTCCTATAGCTTGAGATGTGATATCCAACTCCTTCCCATTCCAATCCTGAGACCCTTCCTGTAGCTTGAGATGTGATATCCAACTCCTTCCCATTCCAATCCTGAGACCCTTCCTATAGCATGAGATGTGATATCTCAATGCTTCTAATACCAAACCTGAGATCCTTCCTATAACATGAGATGTGATATCCAAATCCTTCCACTTCCAAACATGAGACCCTCTATTTAGCATGAGATGTGATATCCGACTCCTACCCATTCCAATCCTGAGACCCTTCTGATAGCATGAGATGTGATATCTCAATGCCTCTAATACCAAACCTGAGATCCTTCCTCTAACATGAAATGTGATATCCAACTCCTTCCCCTTCCAAACCTGAGAGCCTTCCTATAGCATGAGATGTGATATCCAAGTCCTTCCCATTCCAATCCTGAGACCCTTCCTATAACATGAGATGTGATATCCAACTCCTTCCCATTCCAACCTGAGACCCTTCCTATAGCATGAGATGGGATATCCAACTCCTTCCAGATCCAATCCTGATACCCTTCCGATAGCATGAGATGTGATATCCCAATGCTTCTACAAAACCTGAGACCCATACATGGCATGAGATGTGATATCAAACTCCTTCCCATTCCAATCCTGAGACCCTTCCTATAGCTTGAGATGTGATATCCAACTCCTTCCCATTCCAATTCTGAGACCCGTCCTATACCATGAGACTTGATATCTCAATGCTTCCAATACCAAACCTGAGACCGGTCCTATAACATAAGATGTGATATCCAAATCCTTCCCCTTCCAAACCTTAGACCCTTCCTTTATCATGAGATGTGATATCCAAGTCCTTCCCATTCCAATCCAGAGACCCTTCCTATAGCATGAGATGTGATATCTCAATGCTTCTAATACCAAACCTGAGACCCTTCCTATAACATGAGATGTGATATCCAAGTCCTTCCCATTCCAATCCTGAGACCCTTCCTATAGCATGAGATGTGATATCTCAATGCTTCTAATACCAAACCTGAGACCCTTCCTATAACATGAGATGTGATATCCAAGACCTTCCCATTCCAATCCGGAGACCCTTCCTATAGCTTGAGATGTGATATCCAACTCCTTCCCATTCCAATTCTGAGACCCGTCCTATACCATGAGATGTGATATCTCAATGCTTCTAATACCAAACCTGAGATCCTTCCTATAACGAGATGGGATATCCAACTCCTTCCCATTCAAATCCTGAGACCCTTCCGATAGCAGAGATGTGATATCTCAATGCTTATACCAAACCTGAGACCCTTCCTATGGCATGAGATGTCATATACAACTCCTTCCGATTCCAAACCTGAGACCCTTCCTATAGCATCAGATGGGATATCTCAATGCTAATACCAAACCTGAGATCCTTCCTATAACATGAGATGTGATATCCAAATCCTTCCCCTTCCAAACCCGAGACCCTCCCTTTAGCATGAGATGTGATATCCAACTCCTTCCCATTCCAATCCCGAGACCCTTCTGATAGCATGTGATGTGATATCTCAATGCCTCTAATACCAAACCTGAGATCCTTCCGATAGCATGAGATGTGATATCTCAATGCTTCTAATACCAAACCTGAGACTCTTCCTATAACCTGAGATGGCAATCCAACTCCTTCCCATTCCAATCCTGAGACCCTTCCGATAGCAGAGATGTGATATCTCAATGCTTATACCAAACCTGAGACCCTTCCTACGGCATGAGATGTCATATACAACTCCTTCCCATTCCAATCCTGAGACCCTTCCTATAGCATGAGATGTGATATCTCAATGCTTATACCAAACCTGAGACCCTTCCTTATAGCATGAGATGTGATATCCAACTCCTTCCCATTCCAATCCTGAGACCCTTCCTATAGCATGAGATGTGATATCTCAATGCTTATACCAAACCTGAGACCCTTCCTACGGCATGAGATGTCATATACAACTCCTTCCCATTCCAATCCTGAGACCCTTCCTATAGAATGAGATGTGATATCTCAATGCTTATACCAAACCTGAGACCCTTCCTATAGCATGAGATGTGATATCCAACTCCTTCCCATTCCAATCCTGAGATCCTTCCTATAGCATGAGATGTGATATCTCAATGCTTATAGCAAACCTGAGACCCTTCCTATAACATGAGATGGGATATCCAACTCCTTCCCATTCCAATCCTGAGACACTTCCGATAGCAGAGATGTGATATCTCAATGCTTATACCAGACCTTAGACCCTTCCTATAACATGAGATCGGATATCCAACTCCTTCCCATTCCAAACCTGAGACCCTTCCTTTAGCATGAGATGTGATATCCAGCTCCTTCCCATTCCAATCCTGAGACACTTCCGATAGCATGAGATGTGATATCTCAATGCTTCTAATATCAAAACGGAAACCCTCCCTATAGCATGATATGTGATATCTAAGTCCTTCCCATTCCAATCCTGAGACCCTTCCTATAGCATGAGATGTGATATCTCAATTCTTCTACCAAACCTGAGACCCTTCCTTTAGCATGAGATGTGATATCCAACTCCTTCCCATTCCAATCCTGAGACCCTTCCTATAGCATGAGATGTGATATCTCAATACTTCTAATACCAAACCTGAGAGTCTTCCGATAACATGAGATGTGATATCCAAATCCTTCCCCTTCCAAACCTGAGACCCTCCCTTTAGCATGAGATATGATATCCAACTCCTTCCCATTCCAATCCTGAGACCCTTCTTATAGCATGAGATGTGATATCTCAATGCTTCTAATACCAAACCTGAGATCCTTCCGATAGCATGAGATGTGATATCTCAATGCTTCTAATACCAAACCTGAGATCCTTCCTATAACATGAGATGTGATATCCAACTCCTTCCCATTCCAACCTGAGACAATTCCTATAGCATGAGATGTGATATCTCAATGCCTCTAATACCAAACCTGAGATCCTTCCTCTAACATGAAATGTGATATCCAACTCCTTCCCTTTCCAAACCTGAGAGCCTATCTATAGCATGAGATGTGATATCCAAGTCCTTCCCATTCCAATCCTGAGACCCTTCCGATAGCAGAGATGTGATATCTCAATGCTTATACCAAACCTGAGACCCTTCCTATGGCATGAGATGTCATATACAACTCCTTCCGATTCCAAACCTGAGACCCTTCCTATAGCATCAGATGGGATATCTCAATGCTAATACCAAACCTGAGATCCTTCCTATAACATGAGAGGTGATATCCAAATCCTTCCCCTTCCAAACCCGAGACCCTCCCTTTAGCATGAGATGTGATATCCAACTCCTTCCCATTCCAATCCCGAGACCCTTCTGATAGCATGCGATGTGATATCTCAATGCCTCTAATACCAAACCTGAGATCCTTCCGATAGCATGAGATGTGATATCTCAATGCTTCTAATACCAAACCTGAGATCCTTCCTATAACATGAGATGTGATATCCAAATCCTTCCCCTTCCAAACCTGAGACCCTCCCTTTAGCATGAGATGTGATATCCGACTCCTTCCCATTCCAATCCTGAGACCCTTCTGATAGCATGAGATGTGATATCTCAACGCCTCTAATACCAAACCTGAGTTCCTTCCTATAACATGAGATGTGATATCTCAATGCTTCTAATAGTAAACCTGAGACCCTCCCTTTAGCATGAGATGTGATATCCGACTCCTTCCCATTCCAATCCTGAGACCCTTCTGATAGCATGAGATGTGATATCTCAATGCCTCTAATACCAAACCTGAGATCCTTCCGATAGCATGAGATGTGATATCTCAATGCTTCTAATACCAAACCTGAGACCCTTCCTATAACATGAGATGTGATATCCAAGTCCTTCCCATTCCAATCCTGAGACCCTTCCTATAGCATGAGATGTGATATCTCAATGCTTCTAATACCAAACCTGAGACCCTTCCTATAACATGAGATGTGATATCCAAGTCCTTCCCATTCCAATCCTGAGACCCTTCCTATAGCTTGAGATGTGATATCCAACTCCTTCCCATTCCAATTCTGAAACCCGTCCTATACCATGAGATGTGATATCTCAATGCTTCTAATACCAAACCTGAGACCCTTCCTATAACGAGATGGGATATCCAACTCCTTCCCATTCCAATCCTGAGACCCTTCCGATAGCAGAGATGTGATATCTCAATGCTTATACCAAACCTGAGACCCTTCCTATGGCAAGAGATGTCATATACAACTCCTTCCGATTCCAAACCTGAGACCCTTCCTATAACCTGAGATGTGATATCCAAGTCCTTCCCATTCCAATACGGAGACCCTTCCTATAGCTTGAGATGTGATATCCAACTCCTTCCCATTCCTATTCTTAGACCCGTCCTATACCATGAGATGTGATATCTCAATGCTTCTAATACCAAACCTGAGATCCTTCCTATAACGAGATGGGATATCCAACTCCTTCCCATTCCAATCCTGAGACCCTTCCGATAGCAGAGATGTGATATCTCAATGCTTATACCAAACCTGAGACCCTTCCTATGGCATGAGATGTGATATCCAACTCCTTCCCATTCCAATCCCGAGACCCTTCTGATAGCATGAGATGTGATATCTCAATGCCTCTAATACCAAACCTGAGATCCTTCCGATAGCATGAGATGTGATATCTCAATGCTTCTAATACCAAACCTGAGACCCTTCCTATGGCATGAGATGTCATATACAACTCCTTCCGATTCCAAACCTGAGACCCTTCCTATAGCATCAGATGGGGTATCTCAATGCTAATACCAAACCTGAGATCCTTCCTGTAACATTAGATGTGATATCCAAATCCTTCCCCTTCCAAACCCGAGACCCTCCCTTTAGCATGAGATGTGATATCCAACTCCTTCCCATTCAAATCCCGAGACCCTTCTGATAGCATGAGATGTGATATCTCAATGCCTCTAATACCAAACCTGAGATCCTTCAGATAGCATGAGATGTGATATCTCAATGCTTCTAATACCAAACCTGAGATCCTTCCTATAACATGAGATGTGATATCCAAATCCTTCCCCTTCCAAACCTGAGACCCTCCCTTTAGCATGAGATGTGATATCCGACTCCTTCCCATTCCAATCCTGAGACCCTTCTGATAGCATGAGATGTGATATCTCAATGCCTCTAATACCAAACCTGAGATGCTTCCTATAACATGAGATGTGATATCTCAATGCTTCTAATACCCAACCTGAGACCCTCCCTTTAGCATGAGATGTGATATCCGACTCCTTCCCATTCCAATCCTGAGACCCTTCTGATATCATGAGATGTGATATCTCAATGCCTCTAATACCAAACCTGAGATCCTTCCGATAGCATGAGATGTTATATCTCAATGCGTCTAATACCAAACCTGAGATCCTTCCTATAACATGAGATGTGATATCCAAATTCTTCCCCTTCCAAACCTGAGACCCTCCCTTTAGCATGAGATGTGATATCCAACTCCTTCCCATTCCGATCCTGAGATCCCTCTGATAGCATGAGATGTGATATCTCAATGCCTCTAATACCAAACCTGAGATCCTACCTCTAACATGTAATGTGATATCCAACTCCTTCCCCTTCCAAACCTGAGAGCCTTCCTATAGCATGAGATGTGATATCCAAGTCCTTCCCATTCCAATCCTGAGACCCTTCCTATAACTTGAGATGTGACATCCAACTCCTTCCCATTCCAACCTGAGACCCTTCCTATAGCATGAGATGGGATATCCAACTTCTTCCAAATCCAATCCTGATACCCTTCCGATAGCATGAGATGTGATATCCCAATGCTTCTACTACAAAACCTGAGACCCATACATGGCATGAGATGTGATATCAAACTCCTTCCCATTCCAATCCTGAGTCCCTTCCCATAGCATGAGATGTGATATCTCAATGCTTCTAATACCAAACCTGAGACCCTTCCTATAACATGAGATGTGATATCCAAGTCCTTCCCATTCCAATCCTGAGACCCTTCCTATAGCATGAGATGTGATATCTCAATGCTTCTAATACCAAACCTGAGACCCTTCCTATAACATGAGATGTGATATCCAAGTCCTTCCCATTCCAATCCTGAGACCCTTCCTATAGCTTGAGATGTGATATCCAACTCCTTCCCATTCCAATTCTGAGACCCGTCCTATACCATGAGATGTGATATCTCAATGCTTCTAATACCAAACCTGAGACCCTTCCTATGACATCATATACAACTCCTTCCGATTCCAAACCTGAGACCCTTCCTATAGCATGAGATGGGATATCTCAATGCTTATACCAAACCTGAGACCCTTCCTATAGCTTGAGATGTGATATCCAACTCCTTCCCATTCCAATCCTGAGACCCTTCCGATAGCAGAGATGTGATATCTCAATGCTTATACCAAACCTGAGACCCTTCCTATGGCATGAGATGTCATATACAACTCCTTCCGATTCCAAACCTGAGACCCTTCCTATAGCATGAGATGGGATATCTCAATGCTTATACCAAACCTGAGACCCTTCCTATAGCATGAGATGTGATATCCAACTCCTTCCCATTCCAATCCTGAGACCCTTCCTATAGCTTGAGATGTGATATCCAACTCCTTCCCATTCCAATCCTGAGACCCTTCCTTTAGCTTGAGATGTGATATCCAACTCCTTCCCATTCCAATCCTGAGACCCTTCCTATAGCATGAGATGTGATATCTCAATGCTTCTAATACCAAACCTGAGATCCTTCCTATAACATGAGATGTGATATCCAAATCCTTCCACTTCCAAACCTGAGACCCTCCATTTAGCATGAGATGTGATATCCGACTCCTACCCATTCCAATCCTGAGACCCTTCTGATAGCATGAGATGTGATATCTCAATGCCTCTAATACCAAACCTGAGATCCTTCCTCTAACATGAAATGTGATATCCAACTCCTTCCCCTTCCAAACCTGAGAGCCTTCCTATAGCATGAGATGTGATATCCAAGTCCTTCCCATTCCAATCCTGAGACCCTTCCTATAACATGAGATGTGATATCCAACTCCTTCCCATTCCAACCTGAGACCCTTCCTATAGCATGAGATGGGATATCCAACTCCTTCCAGATCCAATCCTGATACCCTTCCGATAGCATGAGATGTGATATCCCAATGCTTCTACAAAACCTGAGACCCATACATGGCATGAGATGTGATATCAAACTCCTTCCCATTCCAATCCTGAGACCCTTCCTATAGCTTGAGATGTGATATCCAACTCCTTCCCATTCCAATTCTGAGACCCGTCCTATACCATGAGACTTGATATCTCAATGCTTCCAATACCAAACCTGAGACCGGTCCTATAACATAAGATGTGATATCCAAATCCTTCCCCTTCCAAACCTTAGACCCTTCCTTTATCATGAGATGTGATATCCAAGTCCTTCCCATTCCAATCCAGAGACCCTTCCTATAGCATGAGATGTGATATCTCAATGCTTCTAATACCAAACCTGAGACCCTTCCTATAACATGAGATGTGATATCCAAGTCCTTCCCATTCCAATCCTGAGACCCTTCCTATAGCATGAGATGTGATATCTCAATGCTTCTAATACCAAACCTGAGACCCTTCCTATAACATGAGATGTGATATCCAAGACCTTCCCATTCCAATCCGGAGACCCTTCCTATAGCTTGAGATGTGATATCCAACTCCTTCCCATTCCAATTCTGAGACCCGTCCTATACCATGAGATGTGATATCTCAATGCTTCTAATACCAAACCTGAGATCCTTCCTATAACGAGATGGGATATCCAACTCCTTCCCATTCCAATCCTGAGACCCTTCCGATAGCAGAGATGTGATATCTCAATGCTTATACCAAACCTGAGACCCTTCCTATGGCATGAGATGTCATATACAACTCCTTCCGATTCCAAACCTGAGACCCTTCCTATAGCATCAGATGGGATATCTCAATGCTAATACCAAACCTGAGATCCTTCCTATAACATGAGATGTGATATCCAAATCCTTCCCCTTCCAAACCCGAGACCCTCCCTTTAGCATGAGATGTGATATCCAACTCCTTCCCATTCCAATCCCGAGACCCTTCTGATAGCATGCGATGTGATATCTCAATGCCTCTAATACCAAACCTGAGATCCTTCCGATAGCATGAGATGTGATATCTCAATGCTTCTAATACCAAACCTGAGATCCTTCCTATAACATGAGTTGTGATATCCAAATCCTTCCCCTTCCAAACCTGAGACCCTCCCTTTAGCATGAGATGTGATATCCGACTCCTTCCCATTCCAATCCTGAGACCCTTCTGATAGCATGAGATGTGATATCTCAATGCCTCTAATACCAAACCTGAGTTCCTTCCTATAACATGAGATGTGATATCTCAATGCTTCTAATAGTAAACCTGAGACCCTCCCTTTAGCATGAGATGTGATATCCGACTCCTTCCCATTCCAATCCTGAGACCCTTCTGATAGCATGAGATGTGATATCTCAATGCCTCTAATACCAAACCTGAGATCCTTCCTATAACATGAGATGTGATATCCAAATCCTTCCCCTTCCAAACCTGAGACCCTCCCTTTAGCATGAGATGTGATATCCGACTCCTTCCCATTCCAATCCTGAGACCCTTCTGATAGCATGAGATGTGATATCTCAACGCCTCTAATACCAAACCTGAGTTCCTTCCTATAACATGAGATGTGATATCTCAATGCTTCTAATAGTAAACCTGAGACCCTCCCTTTAGCATGAGATGTGATATCCGACTCCTTCCCATTCCAATCCTGAGACCCTTCTGATAGCATGAGATGTGATATCTCAATGCCTCTAATACCAAACCTGAGATCCTTCCGATAGCATGAGATGTGATATCTCAATGCTTCTAATACCAAACCTGAGACCCTTCCTATAACATGAGATGTGATATCCAAGTCCTTCCCATTCCAATCCTGAGACCCTTCCTATAGCATGAGATGTGATATCTCAATGCTTCTAATACCAAACCTGAGACCCTTCCTATAACATGAGATGTGATATCCAAGTCCTTCCCATTCCAATCCTGAGACCCTTCCTATAGCTTGAGATGTGATATCCAACTCCTTCCCATTCCAATTCTGAAACCCGTCCTATACCATGAGATGTGATATCTCAATGCTTCTAATACCAAACCTGAGACCCTTCCTATAACGAGATGGGATATCCAACTCCTTCCCATTCCAATCCTGAGACCCTTCCGATAGCAGAGATGTGATATCTCAATGCTTATACCAAACCTGAGACCCTTCCTATGGCAAGAGATGTCATATACAACTCCTTCCGATTCCAAACCTGAGACCCTTCCTATAACATGAGATGTGATATCCAAGTCCTTCCCATTCCAATACGGAGACCCTTCCTATAGCTTGAGATGTGATATCCAACTCCTTCCCATTCCTATTCTTAGACCCGTCCTATACCATGAGATGTGATATCTCAATGCTTCTAATACCAAACCTGAGATCCTTCCTATAACGAGATGGGATATCCAACTCCTTCCCATTCCAATCCTGAGACCCTTCCGATAGCAGAGATGTGATATCTCAATGCTTATACCAAACCTGAGACCCTTCCTATGGCATGAGATGTGATATCCAACTCCTTCCCATTCCAATCCCGAGACCCTTCTGATAGCATGAGATGTGATATCTCAATGCCTCTAATACCAAACCTGAGATCCTTCCGATAGCATGAGATGTGATATCTCAATGCTTCTAATACCAAACCTGAGACCCTTCCTATAACGAGATGGGATATCCAACTCCTTCCCATTCCAATCCTGAGACCCTTCCGATAGCAGAGATGTGATATCTCAATGCTTAAACCAAACCTGAGACCCTTCCTATGGCATGAGATGTCATATACAACTCCTTCCGATTCCAAACCTGAGACCCTTCCTATAGCATCAGATGGGGTATCTCAATGCTAATACCAAACCTGAGATCCTTCCTGTAACATTAGATGTGATATCCAAATCCTTCCCCTTCCAAACCCGAGACCCTCCCTTTAGCATGAGATGTGATATCCAACTCCTTCCCATTCAAATCCCGAGACCCTTCTGATAGCATGAGATGTGATATCTCAATGCCTCTAATACCAAACCTGAGATCCTTCAGATAGCATGAGATGTGATATCTCAATGCTTCTAATACCAAACCTGAGATCCTTCCTATAACATGAGATGTGATATCCAAATCCTTCCCCTTCCAAACCTGAGACCCTCCCTTTAGCATGAGATGTGATATCTGACTCCTTCCCATTCCAATCCTGAGACCCTTCTGATAGCATGAGATGTGATATCTCAATGCCTCTAATACCAAACCTGAGATGCTTCCTATAACATGAGATGTGATATCTCAATGCTTCTAATACCCAACCTGAGACCCTCCCTTTAGCATGAGATGTGATATCCGACTCCTTCCCATTCCAATCCTGAGACCCTTCTGATATCATGAGATGTGATATCTCAATGCCTCTAATACCAAACCTGAGATCCTTCCGATAGCATGAGATGTTATATCTCAATGCGTCTAATACCAAACCTGAGATCCTTCCTATAACATGAGATGTGATATCCAAATTCTTCCCCTTCCAAACCTGAGACCCTCCCTTTAGCATGAGATGTGATATCCAACTCCTTCCCATTCCGATCCTGAGATCCTTCTGATAGCATGAGATGTGATATCTCAATGCCTCTAATACCAAACCTGAGATCCTACCTCTAACATGTAATGTGATATCCAACTCCTTCCCCTTCCAAACCTGAGAGCCTTCCTATAGCATGAGATGTGATATCCAAGTCCTTCCCATTCCAATCCTGAGACCCTTCCTATAACATGAGATGTGACATCCAACTCCTTCCCATTCCAACCTGAGACCCTTCCTATAGCATGAGATGGGATATCCAACTTCTTCCAAATCCAATCCTGATACCCTTCCGATAGCATGAGATGTGATATCCCAATGCTTCTACTACAAAACCTGAGACCCATACATGGCATGAGATGTGATATCAAACTCCTTCCCATTCCAATCCTGAGTCCCTTCCCATAGCATGAGATGTGATATCTCAATGCTTCTAATACCAAACCTGAGACCCTTCCTATAACATGAGATGTGATATCCAAGTCCTTCCCATTCCAATCCTGAGACCCTTCCTATAGCATGAGATGTGATATCTCAATGCTTCTAATACCAAACCTGAGACCCTTCCTATAACATGAGATGTGATATCCAAGTCCTTCCCATTCCAATCCTGAGACCCTTCCTATAGCTTGAGATGTGATATCCAACTCCTTCCCATTCCAATTCTGAGACCCGTCCTATACCATGAGATGTGATATCTCAATGCTTCTAATACCAAACCTGAGACCCTTCCTATGACATCATATACAACTCCTTCCGATTCCAAACCTGAGACCCTTCCTATAGCATGAGATGGGATGTCTCAATGCTTATACCAAACCTGAGACCCTTCCTATAGCTTGAGATGTGATATCCAACTCCTTCCCATTCCAATCCTGAGACCCTTCCGATAGCAGAGATGTGATATCTCAATGCTTATACCAAACCTGAGACCCTTCCTATGGCATGAGATGTCATATACAACTCCTTCCGATTCCAAACCTGAGACCCTTCCTATAGCATGAGATGGGATATCTCAATGCTTATACCAAACCTGAGACCCTTCCTATAGCATGAGATGTGATATCCAACTCCTTCCCATTCCAATCCTGAGACCCTTCCTATAGCTTGAGATGTGATATCCAACTTCTTCCCATTCCAATCCTGAGACCCTTCCTATAGCTTGAGATGTGATATCCAACTCCTTCCCATTCCAATCCTGAGACCCTTCCTATAGCATGAGATGTGATATCTCAATGCTTCTAATACCAAACCTGAGATCCTTCCTATAACATGAGATGTGATATCCAAATCCTTCCACTTCCAAACCTGAGACCCTCCATTTAGCATGAGATGTGATATCCGACTCCTACCCATTCCAATCCTGAGACCCTTCTGATAGCATGAGATGTGATATCTCAATGCCTCTAATACCAAACCTGAGATCCTTCCTCTAACATGAAATGTGATATCCAACTCCTTCCCCTTCCAAACCTGAGAGCCTTCCTATAGCATGAGATGTGATATCCAAGTCCTTCCCATTCCAATCCTGAGACCCTTCCTATAACATGAGATGTGATATCCAACTCCTTCCCATTCCAACCTGAGACCCTTCCTATAGCATGAGATGGGATATCCAACTCCTTCCAGATCCAATCCTGATACCCTTCCGATAGCATGAGATGTGATATCCCAATGCTTCTACAAAACCTGAGACCCATACATGGCATGAGATGTGATATCAAACTCCTTCCCATTCCAATCCTGAGACCCTTCCTATAGCTTGAGATGTGATATCCAACTCCTTCCCATTCCAATTCTGATACCCGTCCTATACCATGAGACTTGATATCTCAATGCTTCCAATACCAAACCTGAGACCGGTCCTATAACATAAGATGTGATATCCAAATCCTTCCCCTTCCAAACCTTAGACCCTTCCTTTATCATGAGATGTGATATCCAAGTCCTTCCCATTCCAATCCAGAGACCCTTCCTATAGCATGAGATGTGATATCTCAATGCTTCTAATACCAAACCTGAGACCCTTCCTATAACATGAGATGTGATATCCAAGTCCTTCCCATTCCAATCCTGAGACCCATCCTATAGCATGAGATGTGATATCTCAATGCTTCTAATACCAAACCTGAGACCCTTCCTATAACATGAGATGTGATATCCAAGACCTTCCCATTCCAATCCGGAGACCCTTCCTATAACATGAGATGTGATATCCAACTCCTTCCCATTCCAATTCTGAGACCCGTCCTATACCATGAGATGTGATATCTCAATGCTTCTAATACCAAACCTGAGATCCTTCCTATAACGAGATGGGATATCCAACTCCTTCCCATTCCAATCCTGAGACCCTTCCGATAGCAGAGATGTGATATCTCAATGCTTATACCAAACCTGAGACCCTTCCTATGGCATGAGATGTCATATACAACTCCTTCCGATTCCAAACCTGAGACCCTTCCTATAGCATCAGATGGGATATCTCAATGCTAATACCAAACCTGAGATCCTTCCTATAACATGAGATGTGATATCCAAATCCTTCCCCTTCCAAACCCGAGACCCTCCCTTTAGCATGAGATGTGATATCCAACTCCTTCCCATTCCAATCCCGAGACCCTTCTGATAGCATGCGATGTGATATCTCAATGCCTCTAATACCAAACCTGAGATCCTTCCGATAGCATGAGATGTGATATCTCAATGCTTCTAATACCAAACCTGAGATCCTTCCTATAACATGAGTTGTGATATCCAAATCCTTCCCCTTCCAAACCTGAGACCCTCCCTTTAGCATGAGATGTGATATCCGACTCCTTCCCATTCCAATCCTGAGACCCTTCTGATAGCATGAGATGTGATATCTCAATGCCTCTAATACCAAACCTGAGTTCCTTCCTATAACATGAGATGTGATATCTCAATGCTTCTAATAGTAAACCTGAGACCCTCCCTTTAGCATGAGATGTGATATCCGACTCCTTCCCATTCCAATCCTGAGACCCTTCTGATAGCATGAGATGTGATATCTCAATGCCTCTAATACCAAACCTGAGATCCTTCCGATAGCATGAGATGTGATATCTCAATGCTTCTAATACCAAACCTGAGACCCTTCCTATAACATGAGATGTGATATCCAAGTCCTTCCCATTCCAATCCTGAGACCCTTCCTATAGCATGAGATGTGATATCGCAATGCTTCTAATACCAAACCTGAGACCCTTCCTATAACATGAGATGTGATATCCAAGTCCTTCCCATTCCAATCCTGAGACCCTTCCTATAGCTTGAGATGTGATATCCAACTCCTTCCCATTCCAATTCTGAAACCCGTCCTATCCCATGAGATGTGATATCTCAATGCTTCTAATACCAAACCTGAGACCCTTCCTATAACGAGATGGGATATCGAACTCCTTCCCATTCCAATCCTGAGACCCTTCCGATAGCAGAGATGTGATATCTCAATGCTTATACCAAACCTGAGACCCTTCCTATGGCAAGAGATGTCATATACAACTCCTTCCGATTCCAAACCTGAGACCCTTCCTATAGCATGAGATGGGATATCTCAATGCTTATACCAAACCTGAGACCCTTCCTATAGCATGAGATGTGATATCCAACTCCTTCCCATTCCAATCCTGAGACCCTTCCTATAGCTTGAGATGTGATATCCAACTCCTTCCCATTCCAATCCTGAGACCCTTCCTATAGCTTGAGATGTGATATCCAACTCCTTCCCATTCCAATCCTGAGACCCTTCCTATAGCATTCTAATACCAAACCTGAGACCCTTCCTATAACATGAGATGTGATATCCAAGTCCTTCCCATTCCAATCCTGAGACCCTTCCTATAACATAAGATGTTATATCCAACTCCTTCCCATTCCAACCTGAGACCCTTCCTATAGCATGAGATGGGATATCCAACTCCTTCCAAATCCAATCCTGATACCCTTCCGATAGCATGAGATGTGATATCCCAATGCTTCTACAAAACCTGAGACCCATACATGGCATGAGATGTGATATCAAACTCCTTCCCATTCCAATCCTGAGACCCTTCCTATAGCTTGAGATGTGATATCCAACTCCTTCCCATTCCAATTCTGAGACCCTTCCCATAGCATGAGATGTGATATCTCAATGCTTCTAATACCAAACCTGAGACCCATCCTATAACATGAGATGTGATATCCAAGTCCTTCCCATTCCAATCCTAAGACCCTTCCTATAGCATGAGATGTGATATCTCAATGCTTCTAATACCAAACCTGAGTCCCTTCCTATAACATGAGATGTGATATCCAAGTCCTTCCCATTCTAATCCCGAGACCCTTCCTATAGCTTGAGATGTGATATCCAACTCCTTCCCATTCCAATTCTGAGACCCGTCCTATGCCATGAGATGTGATATCTCAATGCTTCTAATACCAAACCTGAGACCCTTCCTATAACGAGATGGGATATCCAACTCCTTCCCATTCCAATCCTGAGACCCTTCCCATAGCAGAGATGTGATATCTCAATGCTTATACCAAACCTGAGACCCTTCCTATGGCATGAGATGTCATATACAACTCCTTCCGATTCCAAACCTGAGACCCTTCCTATAGCATGAGATGTGATATCCAACTCCTTCCCATTCCAATCCTGAGACCCTTCCTATAGCTTGAGATGTGATATCCAACTCCTTCCCATTCCAATCCTGAGACCCTTCCTATAGCTTGAGATGTGATATCCAACTCCCTCCCATTCCAATCCTGAGACCTTTCCTATAGCATGAGATGTGATATCTCAATGCTTCTAATACCAAACCTGAGATCCTTCCTATAACATGAGATGTGATATCCAAATCCTTCCACTTCCAAACCTGAGACCCTCCCTTTAGCATGAGATGTGATATCCAACTCCTTCCCATTCCAATCCTGAGACCCTTCTGATAGCATGAGATGTGATATCTCAATGCCTCTAATACCAAACCTGAGATCCTTCCGATAGCATGAGATGTGATATCTCAATGCCTCTAATACCAAACGTGAGATCCTTCCTCTAACATGAAATGTGATATCCAACTCCTTCCCCTTCCAAACCTGAGAGCCTTCCTATAGCATGAGATGTGATATCCAAGTCCTTCCCATTCCAATCCTGAGACCCTTCCTATAACATGAGATGTGATATCCAACTCCTTCCCATTCCAACCTGAGACCCTTCCTATAGCATGAGATGGGATATCCAACTCCTTCCAGATCCAATCCTGATACCCTTCCGATAGCATGAGATGTGATATCCCAATGCTTCTACAAAACCTGAGACCCATACATGGCATGAGATGTGATATCAAACTCCTTCCCATTCCAATCCTGAGACCCTTCCTATAGCTTGAGATGTGATATCCAACTCCTTCCCATTCCAATTCTGAGACCCGTCCTATACCATGAGACTTGATATCTCAATGCTTCTAATACCAAACCTGAGACTGGTCCTATAACATGAGATGTGATATCCAAATCCTTCCCCTTCCAAACCTTAGACCCTTCCTTTATCATGAGATGTGATATCCAAGTCCTTCCCATTCCAATCCTGAGACCCTTCCTATAGCATGAGATGTGATATCTCAATGATTCTAATACCAAACCTGAGACCCTTCCTATAACATGAGATGTGATATCCAAGTCCTTCCCATTCCAATCCTGAGACCCTTCCTATAGCATGAGATGTGATATCTCAATGCTTCTAATACCAAACCTGAGACCCTTCCTATAACATGAGATGTGATATCCAAAACCTTCCCATTCCAATCCTGAGACCCTTCCTATAGCTTGAGATGTGATATCCAACTCCTTCCCATTCCAATTCTGAGACCCGTCCTATACCATGAGATGTGATATCTCAATGCTTCTAACACCAAACCTGAGACCCTTCCTATAACAAGATGGGATATCCAACTCCTCTCCATTCCAATCCTGAGACCCTTCCGATAGCAGAGATGTGATATCTCAATGCTTATACCAAACCTGAGACCCTTCCTATGGCAGGAGATGTCATATACAACTCCTTCTGATTCCAAACCTGAGACCCTTCCTGTAGCATCAGATGGGATATCTCAATGCTAATACCAAACCTGAGATCCTTCCTATAACATGAGATGTGATATCCAAATCCTTCCCCTTCCAAACCCGAGACCCTCCCTTTAGCATGAGATGTGATATCCAACTCCTTCCCATTCCAATCCCGAGACCCTTCTGATAGAATGAGATGTGATATCTCAATGCCTCTAATACCAAACCTGAGATCCTTCCGATAGCATGAGATGTGATATCTCAATGCTTCTAATACCAAACCTGAGATCCTTCCTATAACATGAGATGTGATATCCAAATCCTTCCCCTTCCAAACCTGAGACCCTCCCTTTAGCATGAAATGTGATATCCGACTCCTTCCCATTCCAATCCTGAGACCCTTCTGATAGTATGAGATGTGATATCTCAATGCCTCTAATACCAAACCTGAGATCCTTCCGATAGCATGAGATGTGATATCTCAATGCTTCTAATACCAAACCTGAGACCCTTCCTATAACATGAGATGTGATATCCAAGTCCTTCCCATTCCAATCCTGAGACCCTTCCTATAGCATGAGATGTGATATCGCAATGCTTCTAATACCAAACCTGAGACCCTTCCTATAACATGAGATGTGATATCCAAGTCCTTCCCATTACAATCCTGAGACCCTTCCTATAGCTTGAGATGTGATATCCAACTCCTTCCCATTCCAATTCTGAAACCCGTCCTATACCATGAGATGTGATATCTCAATGCTTCTAATACCAAACCTGAGACCCTTCCTATAACGAGATGGGATATCCAACTCCTTCCCATTCCAATCCTGAGACCCTTCCGATAGCAGAGATGTGATATCTCAATGCTTATACCAAACCTGAGACCCTTCCTATGGCAAGAGATGTCATATACAACTCCTTCCGATTCCAAACCTGAGACCCTTCCTATAGCATGAGATGGGATATCTCAATGCTTATACCAAACCTGAGACCCTTCCTATAGCATGAGATGTGATATCCAACTCCTTCCCATTCCAATCCTGAGACCCTTCCTATAGCTTGAGATGTGATATCCAACTCCTTCCCATTCCAATCCTGAGACCCTTCCTATAGCTTGAGATGTGATATCCAACTCCTTCCCATTCCAATCCTGAAACCCTTCCTATAGCATTCTAATACCAAACCTGAGACCCTTCCTATAACATGAGATGTGATATCCAAGTCCTTCCCATTCCAATCCTGAGACCCTTCCTATAACATGAGATGTGATATCCAACTCCTTCCCATTCCAACCTGAGACCCTTCCTATAGCATGAGATGGGATATCCAACTCCTTCCAAATCCAATCCTGATACCCTTCCAATAGCATGAGATGTGATATCCCAATGCTTCTACAAAACCTGAGACCCATACATGGCATGAGATGTGATATCAAACTCCTTCCCATTCCAATCCTGAGACCCTTCCTATAGCTTGAGATGTGATATCCAACTCCTTCCCATTCCAATTCTGAGACCCTTCCCATAGCATGAGATGTGATATCTCAATGCTTCTAATACCAAACCTGAGACCCATCCTATAACATGAGATGTGATATCCAAGTCCTTCCCATTCCAATCCTAAGACCCTTCCTATAGCATGAGATGTGATATCCAACTCCTTCCCATTCCAATTCTGAGACCCGTCCTATGCCATGAGATGTGATATCTCAATGCTTCTAATACCAAACCTGAGACCCTTCCTATAACGAGATGGGATATCCAACTCCTTCCCATTCCAACCCTGAGACCCTTCCCATAGCAGAGATGTGATATCTCAATGCTTATACCAAACCTGAGACCCTTCCTATGGCATGAGATGTCATATACAACTCCTTCCGATTCCAAACCTGAGACCCTTCCTATAGCATGAGATGTGATATCCAACTCCTTCCCATTCCAATCCTGAGACCCTTCCTATAGCTTGAGATGTGATATCCATCTCCTTCCCATTCCAATTCTGAGACCCGTCCTATACCATGAGACTTGATATCTCAATGCTTCTAATACCAAACCTGAGACTGGTCCTATAACATGAGATGTGATATCCAAATCCTTCCCCTTCCAAACCTTAGACCCTTCCTTTATCATGAGATGTGATATCCAAGTCCTTCCCATTCCAATCCTGAGACCCTTCCTATAGCATGAGATGTGATATCTCAATGATTCTAATACCAAACCTGAGACCCTTCCTATAACATGAGATGTGATATCCAAGTCCTTCCCATTCCAATCCTGAGACCCTTCCTATAGCATGAGATGTGATATCTCAATGCTTCTAATACCAAACCTGAGACCCTTCCTATAACATGAGATGTGATATCCGAAACCTTCCCATTCCAATCCTGAGACCCTTCCTATAGCTTGAGATGTGATATCCAACTCCTTCCCATTCCAATTCTGAGACCCGTCCTATACCATGAGATGTGATATCTCAATGCTTCTAACACCAAACCTGAGACCCTTCCTATAACAAGATGGGATATCCAACTCCTCTCCATTCCAATCCTGAGACCCTTCCGATAGCAGAGATGTGATATCTCAATGCTTATACCAAACCTGAGACCCTTCCTATGGCAGGAGATGTCATATACAACTCCTTCTGATTCCAAACCTGAGACCCTTCCTGTAGCATCAGATGGGATATCTCAATGCTAATACCAAACCTGAGATCCTTCCTATAACATGAGATGTGATATCCAAATCCTTCCCCTTCCAAACCCGAGACCCTCCCTTTAGCATGAGATGTGATATCCAACTCCTTCCCATTCCAATCCCGAGACCCTTCTGATAGAATGAGATGTGATATCTCAATGCCTCTAATACCAAACCTGAGATCCTTCCGATAGCATGAGATGTGATATCTCAATGCTTCTAATACCAAACCTGAGATCCTTCCTATAACATGAGATGTGATATCCAAATCCTTCCCCTTCCAAACCTGAGACCCTCCCTTTAGCATGAAATGTGATATCCGACTCCTTCCCATTCCAATCCTGAGACCCTTCTGATAGCATGAGATGTGATATCTCAATGCCTCTAATACCAAACCTGAGATCCTTCCGATAGCATGAGATGTGATATCTCAATGCTTCTAATACCAAACCTGAGACCCTTCCTATAACATGAGATGTGATATCCAAGTCCTTCCCATTCCAATCCTGAGACCCTTCCTATAGCATGAGATGTGATATCGCAATGCATCTAATACCAAACCTGAGACCCTTCCTATAACATGAGATGTGATATCCAAGTCCTTCCAATTCCAATCCTGAGACCCTTCCTATAGCTTGAGATGTGATATCCAACTCCTTCCCATTCCAATTCTGAAACCCGTCCTATACCATGAGATGTGATATCTCAATGCTTCTAATACCAAACCTGAGACCCTTCCTATAACGAGATGGGATATCCAACTCCTTCCCATTCCAATCCTGAGACCCTTCCGATAGCAGAGATGTGATATCTCAATGCTTATACCAAACCTGAGACCCTTCCTATGGCAAGAGATGTCATATACAACTCCTTCCGATTCCAAACCTGAGACCCTTCCTATAGCATGAGATGGGATATCTCAATTCTTATACCAAACCTGAGACCCTTCCTATAACGAGATGGGATATCCAACTCCTTCCCATTCCAATCCTGAGACCCTTCCTATAGCTTGAGATGTGATATCCAACTCCTTCCCATTCCAATCCTGAGACCCTTCCTATAGCTTGAGATGTGATATCCAACTCCTTCCCATTCCAATCCTGAGACCCTTCCTATAACATGAGATGTGATATCCAACTCCTTCCCATTCCAACCTGAGACCCTTCCTATAGCATGAGATGGGATATCCAACTCCTTCCAAATCCAATCCTGATACCCTTCCAATAGCATGAGATGTGATATCCCAATGCTTCTACAAAACCTGAGACCCATACATGGCATGAGATGTGATATCAAACTCCTTCCCATTCCAATCCTGAGACCCTTCCTATAGCTTGAGATGTGATATCCAACTCCTTCCCATTCCAATTCTGAGACCCTTCCCATAGCATGAGATGTGATATCTCAATGCTTCTAATACCAAACCTGAGACCCATCCTATAACATGAGATGTGATATCCAAGTCCTTCCCATTCCAATCCTAAGACCCTTCCTATAGCATGAGATGTGATATCTCAATGCTTCTAATACCAAACCTGAGTCCCTTCCTATAACATGAGATGTGATATCCAAGTCCTTCCCATTCTAATCCCGAGACCCTTCCTATAGCTTGAGATGTGATATCCAACTCCTTCCCATTCCAATTCTGAGACCCGTCCTATGCCATGAGATGTGATATCTCAATGCTTCTAATACCAAACCTGAGACCCTTCCTATAACGAGATGGGATATCCAACTCCTTCCCATTCCAATCCTGAGACCCTTCCCATAGCAGAGATGTGATATCTCAATGCTTATACCAAACCTGAGACCCTTCCTATGGCATGAGATGTCATATACAACTCCTTCCGATTCCAAACCTGAGACCCTTCCTATAGCATGAGATGTGATATCCAACTCCTTCCCATTCCAATCCTGAGACCCTTCCTATAGCTTGAGATGTGATATCCAACTCCTTCCCATTCCAATCCTGAGACCCTTCCTATAGCTTGAGATGTGATATCCAACTCCTTCCCATTCCAATCCTGAGACCTTTCCTATAGCATGAGATGTGATATCTCAATGCTTCTAATACCAAACCTGAGATCCTTCCTATAACATGAGATGTGATATCCAAATCCTTCCACTTCCAAACCTGAGACCCTCCCTTTAGCATGAGATGTGATATCCGACTCCTTCCCATTCCAATCCAGAGACCCTTCTGATAGCATGAGATGTGATATCTCAATGCCTCTAATACCAAACCTGAGATCCTTCCGATAGCATGAGATGTGATATCTCAATGCCTCTAATACCAAACGTGAGATCCTTCCTCTAACATGAAATGTGATATCCAACTCCTTCCCCTTCCAAACCTGAGAGCCTTCCTATAGCATGAGATGTGATATCCAAGTCCTTCCCATTCCAATCCTGAGACCCTTCCTATAACATGAGATGTGATATCCAACTCCTTCCCATTCCAACCTGAGACCCTTCCTATAGCATGAGATGGGATATCCAACTCCTTCCAGATCCAATCCTGATACCCTTCCGATAGCATGAGATGTGATATCCCAATGCTTCTACAAAACCTGAGACCCATACATGGCATGAGATGTGATATCAAACTCCTTCCCATTCCAATCCTGAGACCCTTCCTATAGATTGAGATGTGATATCCAACTCCTTCCCATTCCAATTCTGAGACCCGTCCTATACCATGAGACTTGATATCTCAATGCTTCTAATACCAAACCTGAGACTGGTCCTATAACATGAGATGTGATATCCAAATCCTTCCCCTTCCAAACCTTAGACCCTTCCTTTATCACAAGATGTGATATCCAAGTCCTTCCCATTCCAATCCTGAGACCCTTCCTATAGCATGAGATGTGATATCTCAATGATTCTAATACCAAACCTGAGACCCTTCCTATAACATGAGATGTGATATCCAAGTCCTTCCCATTCCAATCCTGAGACCCTTCCTATAGCATGAGATGTGATATCTCAATGCTTCTAATACCAAACCTGAGACCCTTCCTATAACATGAGATGTGATATCCAAAACCTTCCCATTCCAATCCTGAGACCCTTCCTATAGCTTGAGATGTGATATCCAACTCCTTCCCATTCCAATTCTGAGACCCGTCCTATACCATGAGATGTGATATCTCAATGCTTCTAACACCAAACCTGAGACCCTTCCTATAACAAAATGGGATATCCAACTCCTTTCCATTCCAATCCTGAGACCCTTCCGATAGCAGAGATGTGATATCTCAATGCTTATACCAAACCTGAGACCCTTCCTATGGCATGAGATGTCATATATAACTCCTTCTGATTCCAAACCTGAGACCCTTCCTGTAGCATCAGATGGGATATCTCAATGCTAATACCAAACCTGAGATCCTTCCTATAACATGAGATGTGATATCCAAATCCTTCCCCTTCCAAACCCGAGACCCTCCCTTTAGCATGAGATGTGATATCCAACTCCTTCCCATTCCAATCCCGAGACCCTTCTGATAGAATGAGATGTGATATCTCAATGCCTCTAATACCAAACCTGAGATCCTTCCGATAGCATGAGATGTGATATCTCAATGCTTCTAATACCAAACCTGAGATCCTTCCTATAACATGAGATGTGATATCCAAATCCTTCCCCTTCCAAACCTGAGACCCTCCCTTTAGCATGAAATGTGATATCCGACTCCTTCCCATTCCAATCCTGAGACCCTTCTGATAGCATGAGATGTGATATCTCAATGCCTCTAATACCAAACCTGAGATCATTCCTATAACATGAGATGTGATATCTCAATGCTTCTAATACCCAACCTGAGACCCTCCCTTTAGCATGAGATGTGATATCCGACTCCTTCCCATTCCAATCCTGAGACCCTTCCTGTAGCATCAGATGGGATATCTCAATGCTAATACCAAACCTGAGATCCTTCCTATAACATGAGATGTGATATCCAAATCCTTCCCCTTCCAAACCGGAGACCCTCCCTTTAGCATGAGATGTGATATCCAACTCCTTCCCATTCCAATCCCGAGACCCTTCTGATATCATGAGATGTGATATCTCAATGCCTCTAATACCAAACATGAGATCCTTCCGATAGCATGAGATGTGATATCTCAATGCATCTAATACCAAACCTGAGATCCTTCCTATAACATGAGATGTGATATCCAAATCCTTCCCCTTCCAAACCTAAGACCCTCCCTTTAGCATGAGATGTGATATCCAACTCCTTCCCATTCCGATCCTGAGATCCTTCTGATAGCATGAGATGTGATATCTCAATGCCTCTAATACCAAACCTGAGATCCTACCTCTAACATGTAATGTGATATCCAACTCCTTCCCCTTCCAAACCTGAGAGCCTTCCTATAGCATGAGATGTGATATCCAATTCCTTCCCATTCCAATCCTGAGACCCTTCCTATAACATGAGATGTGATATCCAACTCCTTCCTATTCCAACCTGAGACCCTTCCTATAGCATGAGATGGGATATCCAACTCCTTCCAAATCCAATCCTGATACCCTTCCGATAGCATGAGATGTGATATCCCAATGCTTCTACAAAACCTGAGACCCATACATGGCATGAGATGTGATATCAAACTCCTTCCCATTCCAATCCTGAGACCCTTCCTATAGCTTGAGATGTGATATCCAACTCCTTCCCATTCCAATTCTGAGACCCTTCTCATAGCATGAGATGTGATATCTCAATGCTTCTAATACCAAACCTGAGACCCTTCCTATAACATGAAATGTGATATCCAAGTCCTTCCCATTCCAATCCTGAGACCCTTCCTATAGCATGAGATGTGATATCTCAATGCTTCTAATACCAAACCTGAGATCCTTCCTATAACATGAGATGTGATATCCAAGTCCTTCCCATTCCAATACTGAGACCCTTCCTATAGCTTGAGATGTGATATCCAACTCCTTCCCATTCCAATTCTGAGACCCGTCCTATACCATCAGATGTGATATCTCAATGCTTCTAATACCAAACCTGAGACCCTTCCTATAACGAGATGGGATATCCAACTCCTTCCCATTCCAATCCTGAGACCCTTCAGATAGCAGAGATGTGATATCTCAATGCTTATACCAAACCTGAGACCCTTCCTATAGCATGAGATGGGATATCTCAATGCTTATACCAAACCTGAGACCCTTCCTATAGCATGAGATGGGATATCCAACTCCTTCCAGATCCAATCCTGATACCCTTCCGATAGCATGAGATGTGATATCCCAATGCTTGTACCAAACCTGAGACCCATACATGGCATGAGATGTGATATCAAACTCCTTCCCATTCCAATTCTGAGACCCGTCCTATACCATGAGACTTGATATCTCAATGCTTCTAATACCAAACCTGAGACCGGTCCTATAACATGAGATGTGATATCCAAATCCTTCCCCTTCCAAACCTTAGACCCTTCCTTTATCATGAGATGTGATATCCAAGTCCTTCCCATTCCAATCCTGAGACCTTTCCTATAGCATGAGATGTGATATCTCAATGCTTCTAATACCAAACCTGAGACCCTTCCTATAACATGAGATGTGATATCCAAGTCCTTCCCATTCCAATCCTGAGACCCTTCCTATAGCATGAGATGTGATATCTCAATGCTTCTAATACCAAACCTGAGACCCTTCCTATAACATGAGATGTGATATCCAAAACCTTCCCATTCCAATCCTGAGACCCTTCCTATAGCTTGAGATGTGATATCCAACTCCTTCCCATTCCAATTCTGAGACCCGTGCTATACCATGAGATGTGATATCTCAATGCTTCTAATACCAAACCTGAGACCCTTCCTATAACGAGATGGGATATCCAACTCCTTCCCATTCCAAACCTGAGACCCTTCCGATAGCAGAGATGCGATATCTCAATGCTTATACCAAACCTGAGACCCTTCCTATGGCATGAGATGTCATATACAACTCCTTCCGATTCCAAACCTGAGACCCTTCCTATAGCATCAGATGGGATATCTCAATGCTAATACCAAACCTGAGATCCTTCCTGTAACATGAGATGTGATATCCAAATCCTTCCCCTTCCAAACCCGAGCCCCTCCCTTTAGCATGAGATGTGATATCCAACTCCTTCCCATTCCAATCCCGAGACCCTTCTGATAGCATGAGATGTGATATCTCAATGCCTCTAATACCAAACCTGAGATCCTTCCGATAGCATGAGACGTGATATCTCAATGCTTCTAATACCAAACCTGAGATCCTTCCTATAACATGAGATGTGATATCCAAATCCTTCCCCTTCCAAACCTGAGACCCTCCCTTTAGCATGAGATGTGATATCCAACTCCTTCCCATTCCAATCCCGAGACCCTTCTGATAGCATGAGATGTGATATCTCAATGCCTCTAATACCAAACCTGAGATCCTTCCTATAACATGAGATGTGATATCTCAATGCTTCTAATACCCAACCTGAGACCCTCCCTTTAGCATGAGATGTGATATGCGACTCCTTCCCATTCCAATCCTGAGACCCTTCTGATATCATGAGATGTGATATCTCAATGCCTCTAATACCAAACCTGAGATCCTTCCGATAGCATGAGATGTTATATCTCAATGCGTCTAATACCAAACCTGAGATCCTTCCTATAACATGAGACGTGATATCCAAATCCTTCCCCTTCCAAACCTGAGACCCTCCCTTTAGCATGAGATGTGATATCCAACTCCTTCCCATTCCGATCCTGAGATCCTTCTGATAGCATGAGATGTGATATCTCAATGCCTCTAATACCAAACCTGAGATCCTACCTCTAACATGTAATGTGATATCCAACTCCTTCCCCTTCCAAACCTGAGAGCCTTCCTATAGCATGAGATGTGATATCCAAGTCCTTCCCATTCCAATCCTGAGACCCTTCCTATAACATGAGATGTGATATCCAACTCCTTCCCATTCCAACCTGAGACCCTTCCTATAGCATGAGATGGGATATCCAACTTCTTCCAAATCCAATCCTGATACCCTTCCGATAGCATGAGATGTGATATCCCAATGCTTCTACAAAACCTGAGACCCATACATGGCATGAGATGTGATATCAAACTCCTTCCCATTCCAATCCTGAGACCCTTCCTATAGCTTGAGATGTGATATCCAACTCCTTCCCATTCCAATTCTGAGACCCTTCCCATAGCATGAGATGTGATATCTCAGTGCTTCTAATACCAAACCTGAGACCCTTCCTATAACATGAGATGTGATATCCAAGTCCTTCCCATTCCAATCCTGAGACCCTTCCTATAGCATGAGATGTGATATCTCAATGCTTCTAATACCAAACCTGAGACCCTTCCTATTACATGAGATGTGATATCCAAGTCCTCCCCATTCCAATCCTGAGACCCTGCCTATAGCTTGAGATGTGATATCCAACTCCTTCCCATTCCAATTCTGAAACCCGTCCTATACCATGAGATGTGATATCTCAATGCTTCTAATACCAAACCTGAGACCCTTCCTATAACGAGATGGGATATCCAACTCCTTCCCATTCCAATCCTGAGACCCTTCCGATAGCAGAGATGTGATATCTCAATGCTTATACCAAACCTGAGACCCTTCCTATGGCATGAGATGTCATATACAACTCCTTCCGATTCCAAAACGGAGACCCTTCCTATAGCATGAGATGGGATATCTCAATGCTTATACCAAACCTGAGACCCTTCCTATAGCATGAGATGTGATATCCAACTCCTTCCCATTCCAATCCTGAGACCCTTCCTATAGCTTGAGATGTGATATCCAACTCCTTCCCATTCCAATCCTGAGACCCTTCCTATAGCTTGAGATGTGATATCCAACTCCTTCCCATTCCAATCCTGAGACCCTTCCTATAGCATGAGATGTGATATCTCAATGCTTCTAATACCAAACCTGAGATCCTTCCTATAACATGAGATGTGATATCCAAATCCTTCCACTTCCAAACCTGAGACCCTCCATTTAGCATGAGATGTGATATCCGACTCCTTCCCATTCCAATCCTGAGACCCTTCTGATAGCATGAGATGTGATATCTCAATGCCTCTAATACCAAACCTGAGATCCTTCCGATAGCATGAGATGTGATATCTCAAAGCTTCTAATACCAAACCTGAGATCCTTCCTATAACATGAGATGTGATCTCCAAATCCTTCCCCTTCCAAACCTGAGACCCTCCCTTTAGCATGAGATGTGATATCCAACTCCTTCCCATTCCAATCCTGAGACCCTTCTGATAGCATGAGATGTGATATCTCAATGCCTCTAATACCAAACCTGAGATCCTTCCTCTAACATGAAATGTGATATCCAACTCCTTCCCCTTCCAAACCTGAGAGCCTTCCTATAGCATGAGATGTGATATCCAAGTCCTTCCCATTCCAATCCTGAGACCCTTCCTATAACATGAGATGTGATATCCAACTCCTTCCCATTCCAACCTGAGACCCTTCCTTTAGCATGAGATGGGATATCCAACTCCTTCCAGATCCAATCCTGATACCCTTCCGATAGCATGAGATGTGATATACCAATGCTTCTACAAAACCTGAGACCCATACATGGCATGAGATGTGATATCAAACTCCTTCCCATTCCAATCCTGAGACCCTTCCTATAGCTTGAGATGTGATATCCAACTCCTTCCCATTCCAATTCTGAGACCCGTCCTATACCATGAGACTTGATATCTCAATGCTTCTAATACCAAACCTGAGACCGGTCCTATAACATGAGATGTGATATCCAAATCCTTCCCCTTCCAAACCTTAGACCCTTCCTTTATCATGAGATGTGATATCCAAGTCCTTCCCATTCCAATCCAGAGACCCTTCCTATAGCATGAGATGTGATATCTCAATGCTTCTAATACCAAACCTGAGACCCTTCCTATAACATGAGATGTGATATCCAAGTCCTTCCCATTCCAATCCTGAGACCCTTCCTATAGCATGAGATGTGATATCTCAATGCTTCTAATACCAAACCTGAGACCCTTCCTATAACATGAGATGTGATATCCAAGTCCTTCCCATTCCAATACGGAGACCCTTCCTATAGCTTGAGATGTGATATCCAAGTCCTTCCCATTCCAATCCAGAGACCCTTCCTATAGCATGAGATGTGATATCTCAATGCTTCTAATACCAAACCTGAGACCCTTCCTATAACATGAGATGTGATATCCAAGTCCTTCCCATTCCAATCCTGAGACCCTTCCTATACCATGAGATGTGATATCTCAATGCTTCTAATACCAAACCTGAGATCCTTCCTATAACGAGATGGGATATCCAACTCCTTCCCATTCCAATCCTGAGACCCTTCCGATAGCAGAGATGTGATATCTCAATGCTTATACCAAACCTGAGACCCTTCCTATGGCATGAGATGTGATATCCAACTCCTTCCCATTCCAATCCCGAGACCCTTCTGATAGCATGAGATGTGATATCTCAATGCCTCTAATACCAAACCTGAGATCCTTCCGATAGCATGAGATGTGATATCTCAATGCTTCTAATACCAAACCTGAGACCCTTCCTATAACGAGATGGGATATCCAACTCCTTCCCATTCCAATCCTGAGACCCTTCCGATAGCAGAGATGTGATATCTCAATGCTTATACCAAACCTGAGACCCTTCCTATGGCATGAGATGTCATATACAACTCCTTCCGATTCCAAACCTGAGACCCTTCCTATAGCATCAGATGGGATATCTCAATGCTAATACCAAACCTGAGATCCTTCCTGTAACATGAGATGTGATATCCAAATCCTTCCCCTTCCAAACCCGAGACCCTCCCTTTAGCATGAGATGTGATATCCAACTCCTTCCCATTCCAATCCCGAGACCTTTCTGATAGCATGAGATGTGATATCTCAATGCCTCTAATACCAAACCTGAGATCCTTCCGATAGCATGAGATGTGATATCTCAATGCTTCTAATACCAAACCTGAGATCCTTCCTATAACATGAGATGTGATATCCAAATCCTTCCCCTTCCAAACCTGAGACCCTCCCTTTAGCATGAGATGTGATATCCGACTCCTTCCCATTCCAATCCTGAGACCCTTCTGATAGCATGAGATGTGATATCTCAATGCCTCTAATACCAAACCTGAGATCCTTCCTATAACATGAGATGTGATATCTCAATGCTTCTAATACCCAACCTGAGATCCTCCCTTTAGCATGAGATGTGATATCCGACTCCTTCCCATTCCAATCCTGAGACCCTTCTGATATCATGAGATGTGATATCTCAATGCCTCTAATACCAAACCTGAGATCCTTCCGATAGCATGAGATGTTATATCTCAATGCGTCTAATACCAAACCTGAGATCCTTCCTATAACATGAGATGTGATATCCAAATCCTTCCCCTTCCAAACCTGAGACCCTCCCTTTAGCATGAGATGTGATATCCAACTCCTTCCCATTCCGATCCTGAGATCCTACTGATAGCATGAGATGTGATATCTCAATGCCTCTAATACCAAACCTGAGATCCTACCTCTAACATGTAATGTGATATCCAACTCCTTCACCTTCCAAACCTGAGAGCCTTCCTATAGCATGAGATGTGATATCCAAGTCCTTCCCATTCCAATCCTGAGACCCTTCCTATAACATGAGATGTGACATCCAACTCCTTCCCATTCCAACCTGAGACCCTTCCTATAGCATGAGATGGGATATCCAACTTCTTCCAAATCCAATCCTGATACCCTTCCGATAGCATGAGATGTGATATCCCAATGCTTCTACAAAACCTGAGACCCATACATGGCATGAGATGTGATATCAAACTCCTTCCCATTCCAATCCTGAGACCCTTCCTATAGCTTGAGATGTGATATCCAACTCCTTCCCATTCCAATTCTGAGTCCCTTCCCATAGCATGAGATGTGATATCTCAATGCTTTTAATACCAAACCTGAGACCCTTCCTATAGCTTGAGATGTGATATCCAACTCCTTCCCATTCCAATTCTGAGACCCGTCCTATACCATGAGATGTGATATCTCAATGCTTCTAATACCAAACCTGAGACCCTTCCTATAACGAGATGGGATATCCAACTCCTTCCCATTCCAATCCTGAGACCCTTCCGATAGCAGAGATGTGATATCTCAATGCTTATACCAAACCTGAGACCCTTCCTATGGCATGAGATGTCATATACAACTCCTTCCGATTCCAAACCTGAGACCCTTCCTATAGCATGAGATGGGATATCTCAATGCTTATACCAAACCTGAGACCCTTCCTATAGCATGAGATGTGATATCCAACTCCTTCCCATTCCAATCCTGAGACCCTTCCTATAGCTTGAGATGTGATATCCAACTCCTTCCCATTCCAATCCTGAGACCCTTCCTATAGCTTGAGATGTGATACCCAACTCCTTCCCATTCCAATCCTGAGACCCTTCCTATAGCATGAGATATGATATCTCAATGCTTCTAATACCAAACCTGAGATCCTTCCTATAACATGAGATGTGATATCCAAATCCTTCCACTTCCAAACCTGAGACCCTCCATTTAGCATGAGATGTGATATCCGACTCCTTCCCATTCCAATCCTGAGACCCTTCTGATAGCATGAGATGTGATATCTCAATGCCTCTAATACCAAACCTGAGATCCTTCCTCTAACATGAAATGTGATATCCAACTCCTTCCCCTTCCAAACCTGAGAGCCTTCCTATAGCATGAGATGTGATATCCAAGTCCTTCCCATTCCAATCCTGAGACCCTTCCTATAACATGAGATGTGATATCCAACTCCTTCCCATTCCAACCTGAGACCCTTCCTATAGCATGAGATGGGATGTCCAACTCCTTCCAAATCCAATCCTGATACCCTTCCAATAGCATGAGATGTGATATCCCAATGCTTCTACAAAACCTGAGACCCATACATGGCATGAGATGTGATATCAAACTCCTTCCCATTCCAATCCTGAGACCCTTCCTATAGCTTGAGATGTGATATCCAACTCCTTCCCATTCCAATTCTGAGACCCTTCCCATAGCATGAGATGTGATATCTCAATGCTTCTAATACCAAACCTGAGACCCATCCTATAACATGAGATGTGATATCCAAGTCCTTCCCATTCCAATCCTAAGACCCTTCCTATAGCATGAGATGTGATATCTCAATGCTTCTAATACCAAACCTGAGTCCCTTCCTATAACATGAGATGTGATATCCAAGTCCTTCCCATTCTAATCCCGAGACCCTTCCTATAGCTTGAGATGTGATATCCAACTCCTTCCCATTCCAATTCTGAGACCCGTCCTATGCCATGAGATGTGATATCTCAATGCTTCTAATACCAAACCTGAGACCCTTCCTATAACGAGATGGGATATCCAACTCCTTCCCATTCCAATCCTGAGACCCTTCCCATAGCAGAGATGTGATATCTCAATGCTTATACCAAACCTGAGACCCTTCCTATGGCATGAGATGTCATATACAACTCCTTCCGATTCCAAACCTGAGACCCTTCCTATAGCATGAGATGTGATATCCAACTCCTTCCCATTCCAATCCTGAGACCCTTCCTATAGCTTGAGATGTGATATCCAACTCCTTCCCATTCCAATCCTGAGACCCTTCCTATAGCTTGAGATGTGATATCCAACTCCTTCCCATTCCAATCCTGAGACCTTTCCTATAGCATGAGATGTGATATCTCAATGCTTCTAATACCAAACCTGAGATCCTTCCTATAACATGAGATGTGATATCCAAATCCTTCCACTTCCAAACCTGAGACCCTCCCTTTAGCATGAGATGTGATATCCGACTCCTTCCCATTCCAATCCAGAGACCCTTCTGATAGCATGAGATGTGATATCTCAATGCCTCTAATACCAAACCTGAGATCCTTCCGATAGCATGAGATGTGATATCTCAATGCCTCTAATACCAAACGTGAGATCCTTCCTCTAACATGAAATGTGATATCCAACTCCTTCCCCTTCCAAACCTGAGAGCCTTCCTATAGCATGAGATGTGATATCCAAGTCCTTCCCATTCCAATCCTGAGACCCTTCCTATAACATGAGATGTGATATCCAACTCCTTCCCATTCCAACCTGAGACCCTTCCTATAGCATGAGATGGGATATCCAACTCCTTCCAGATCCAATCCTGATACCCTTCCGATAGCATGAGATGTGATATCCCAATGCTTCTACAAAACCTGAGACCCATACATGGCATGAGATGTGATATCAAACTCCTTCCCATTCCAATCCTGAGACCCTTCCTATAGCTTGAGATGTGATATCCAACTCCTTCCCATTCCAATTCTGAGACCCGTCCTATACCATGAGACTTGATATCTCAATGCTTCTAATACCAAACCTGAGACTGGTCCTATAACATGAGATGTGATATCCAAATCCTTCCCCTTCCAAACCTTAGACCCTTCCTTTATCACAAGATGTGATATCCAAGTCCTTCCCATTCCAATCCTGAGACCCTTCCTATAGCATGAGATGTGATATCTCAATGATTCTAATACCAAACCTGAGACCCTTCCTATAACATGAGATGTGATATCCAAGTCCTTCCCATTCCAATCCTGAGACCCTTCCTATAGCATGAGATGTGATATCTCAATGCTTCTAATACCAAACCTGAGACCCTTCCTATAACATGATATGTGATATCCAAAACCTTCCCATTCCAATCCTGAGACCCTTCCTATAGCTTGAGATGTGATATCCAACTCCTTCCCATTCCAATTCTGAGACCCGTCCTATACCATGAGATGTGATATCTCAATGCTTCTAACACCAAACCTGAGACCCTTCCTATAACAAAATGGGATATCCAACTCCTTTCCATTCCAATCCTGAGACCCTTCCGATAGCAGAGATGTGATATCTCAATGCTTATACCAAACCTGAGACCCTTCCTATGGCATGAGATGTCATATACAACTCCTTCTGATTCCAAACCTGAGACCCTTCCTGTAGCATCAGATGGGATATCTCAATGCTAATACCAAACCTGAGATCCTTCCTATAACATGAGATGTGATATCCAAATCCTTCCCCTTCCAAACCCGAGACCCTCCCTTTAGCATGAGATGTGATATCCAACTCCTTCCCATTCCAATCCCGAGACCCTTCTGATAGAATGAGATGTGATATCTCAATGCCTCTAATACCAAACCTGAGATCCTTCCGATAGCATGAGATGTGATATCTCAATGCTTCTAATACCAAACCTGAGATCCTTCCTATAACATGAGATGTGATATCCAAATCCTTCCCCTTCCAAACCTGAGACCCTCCCTTTAGCATGAAATGTGATATCCGACTCCTTCCCATTCCAATCCTGAGACCCTTCTGATAGCATGAGATGTGATATCTCAATGCATCTAATACCAAACCTGAGATCCTTCCTATAACATGAGATGTGATATCTCAATGCTTCTAATACCCAACCTGAGACCCTCCCTTTAGCATGAGATGTGATATCCGACTCCTTCCCATTCCAATCCTGAGACCCTTCCTGTAGCATCAGATGGGATATCTCAATGCTAATACCAAACCTGAGATCCTTCCTATAACATGAGATGTGATATCCAAATCCTTCCCCTTCCAAACCGGAGACCCTCCCTTTAGCATGAGATGTGATATCCAACTCCTTCCCATTCCAATCCCGAGACCCTTCTGATATCATGAGATGTGATATCTCAATGCCTCTAATACCAAACATGAGATCCTTCCGATAGCATGAGATGTGATATCTCAATGCATCTAATACCAAACCTGAGATCCTTCCTATAACATGAGATGTGATATCCAAATCCTTCCCCTTCCAAACCTGAGACCCTCCCTTTAGCATGAGATGTGATATCCAACTCCTTCCCATTCCGATCCTGAGATCCTTCTGATAGCATGAGATGTGATATCTCAATGCCTCTAATACCAAACCTGAGATCCTACCTCTAACATGTAATGTGATATCCAACTCCTTCCCCTTCCAAACCTGAGAGCCTTCCTATAGCATGAGATGTGATATCCAAGTCCTTCCCATTCCAATCCTGAGACCCTTCCTATAACATGAGATGTGATATCCAACTCCTTCCCATTCCAACCTGAGACCCTTCCTATAGCATGAGATGGGATATCCAACTCCTTCCAAATCCAATCCTGATACCCTTCCGATAGCATGAGATGTGATATCCCAATGCTTCTACAAAACCTGAGACCCATACATGGCATGAGATGTGATATCAAACTCCTTCCCATTCCAATCCTGAGACCCTTCCTATAGCTTGAGATGTGATATCCAACTCCTTCCCATTCCAATTCTGAGACCCTTCTCATAGCATGAGATGTGATATCTCAATGCTTCTAATACCAAACCTGAGACCCTTCCTATAACATGAAATGTGATATCCAAGTCCTTCCCATTCCAATCCTGAGACCTTCCTATAGCATGAGATGTGATATCTCAATGCTTCTAATACCAAACCTGAGATCCTTCCTATAACATGAGATGTGATATCCAAGTCCTTCCCATTCCAATACTGAGACCCTTCCTATAGCTTGAGATGTGATATCCAACTCCTTCCCATTCCAATTCTGAGACCCGTCCTATACCATCAGATGTGATATCTCAATGCTTCTAATACCAAACCTGAGACCCTTCCTATAACGAGATGGGATATCCAACTCCTTCCCATTCCAATCCTGAGACCCTTCAGATAGCAGAGATGTGATATCTCAATGCTTATACCAAACCTGAGACCCTTCCTATAGCATGAGATGGGATATCTCAATGCTTATACCAAACCTGAGACCCTTCCTATAGCATGAGATGGGATATCCAACTCCTTCCAGATCCAATCCTGATACCCTTCCGATAGCATGAGATGTGATATCCCAATGCTTGTACCAAACCTGAGACCCATACATGGCATGAGATGTGATATCAAACTCCTTCCCATTCCAATTCTGAGACCCGTCCTATACCATGAGACTTGATATCTCAATGCTTCTAATACCAAACCTGAGACCGGTCCTATAACATGAGATGTGATATCCAAATCCTTCCCCTTCCAAACCTTAGACCCTTCCTTTATCATGAGATGTGATATCCAAGTCCTTCCCATTCCAATCCTGAGACCTTTCCTATAGCATGAGATGTGATATCTCAATGCTTCTAATACCAAACCTGAGACCCTTCCTATAACATGAGATGTGATATCCAAGTCCTTCCCATTCCAATCCTGAGACCCTTCCTATAGCATGAGATGTGATATCTCAATGCTTCTAATACCAAACCTGAGACCCTTCCTATAACGAGATGGGATATCCAACTCCTTCCCATTCCAAACCTGAGACCCTTCCGATAGCAGAGATGCGATATCTCAATGCTTATACCAAACCTGAGACCCTTCCTATGGCATGAGATGTCATATACAACTCCTTCCGATTCCAAACCTGAGACCCTTCCTATAGCATCAGATGGGATATCTCAATGCTAATACCAAACCTGAGATCCTTCCTGTAACATGAGATGTGATATCCAAATCCTTCCCCTTCCAAACCCGAGCCCCTCCCTTTAGCATGAGATGTGATATCCAACTCCTTCCCATTCCAATCCCGAGACCCTTCTGATAGCATGAGATGTGATATCTCAATGCCTCTAATACCAAACCTGAGATCCTTCCGATAGCATGAGACGTGATATCTCAATGCTTCTAATACCAAACCTGAGATCCTTCCTATAACATGAGATGTGATATCCAAATCCTTCCCCTTCCAAACCTGAGACCCTCCCTTTAGCATGAGATGTGATATCCAACTCCTTCCCATTCCAATCCCGAGACCCTTCTGATAGCATGAGATGTGATATCTCAATGCCTCTAATACCAAACCTGAGATCCTTCCTATAACATGAGATGTGATATCTCAATGCTTCTAATACCCAACCTGAGACCCTCCCTTTAGCATGAGATGTGATATGCGACTCCTTCCCATTCCAATCCTGAGACCCTTCTGATATCATGAGATGTGATATCTCAATGCCTCTAATACCAAACCTGAGATCCTTCCGATAGCATGAGATGTTATATCTCAATGCGTCTAATACCAAACCTGAGATCCTTCCTATAACATGAGACGTGATATCCAAATCCTTCCCCTTCCAAACCTGAGACCCTCCCTTTAGCATGAGATGTGATATCCAACTCCTTCCCATTCCGATCCTGAGATCCTTCTGATAGCATGAGATGTGATATCTCAATGCCTCTAATACCAAACCTGAGATCCTACCTCTAACATGTAATGTGATATCCAACTCCTTCCCCTTCCAAACCTGAGAGCCTTCCTATAGCATGAGATGTGATATCCAAGTCCTTCCCATTCCAATCCTGAGACCCTTCCTATAACATGAGATGTGATATCCAACTCCTTCCCATTCCAACCTGAGACCATTCCTATAGCATGAGATGGGATATCCAACTTCTTCCAAATCCAATCCTGATACCCTTCCGATAGCATAAGATGTGATATCCCAATGCTTCTACAAAACCTGAGACCCATACATGGCATGAGATGTGATATCAAACTCCTTCCCATTCCAATCCTGAGACCCTTCCTATAGCTTGAGATGTGATATCCAACTCCTTCCCATTCCAATTCTGAGACCCTTCCCATAGCATGAGATGTGATATCTCAGTGCTTCTAATACCAAACCTGAGACCCTTCCTATAACATGAGATGTGATATCCAAGTCCTTCCCATTCCAATCCTGAGACCCTTCCTATAGCATGAGATGTGATATCTCAATGCTTCTAATACCAAACCTGAGACCCTTCCTATTATATGAGATGTGATATCCAAGTCCTCCCCATTCCAATCCTGAGACCCTGCCTATAGCTTGAGATGTGATATCCAACTCCTTCCCATTCCAATTCTGAAACCCGTCCTATACCATGAGATGTGATATCTCAATGCTTCTAATACCAAACCTGAGACCCTTCCTATAACGAGATGGGATATCCAACTCCTTCCCATTCCAATCCTGAGACCCTTCCGATAGCAGAGATGTGATATCTCAATGCTTATACCAAACCTGAGACCCTTCCTATGGCATGAGATGTCATATACAACTCCTTCCGATTTCAAAACGGAGACCCTTCCTATAGCATGAGATGGGATATCTCAATGCTTATACCAAACCTGAGACCCTTCCTATAGCATGAGATGTGATATCCAACTCCTTCCCATTCCAATCCTGAGACCCTTCCTATAGCTTGAGATGTGATATCCAACTCCTTCCCATTCCAATCCTGAGACCCTTCCTATAGCTCGAGATGTGATATCCAACTCCTTCCCATTCCAATCCTGAGACCCTTCCTATAGCATGAGATGTGATATCTCAATGCTTCTAATACCAAACCTGAGATCCTTCCTATAACATGAGATGTGATATCCAAATCCTTCCACTTCCAAACCTGAGACCCTCCATTTAGCATGAGATGTGATATCCGACTCCTTCCCATTCCAATCCTGAGACCCTTCTGATAGCATGAGATGTGATATCTCAATGCCTCTAATACCAAACCTGAGATCCTTCCGATAGCATGAGATGTGATATCTCAAAGCTTCTAATACCAAACCTGAGATCCTTCCTATAACATGAGATGTGATCTCCAAATCCTTCCCCTTCCAAACCTGAGACCCTCCCTTTAGCATGAGATGTGATATCCAACTCCTTCCCATTCCAATCCTGAGACCCTTCTGATAGCATGAGATGTGATATCTCAATGCCTCTAATACCAAACCTGAGATCCTTCCTCTAACATGAAATGTGATATCCAACTCCTTCCCCTTCCAAACCTGAGAGCCTTCCTATAGCATGAGATGTGATATCCAAGTCCTTCCCATTCCAATCCTGAGACCCTTCCTATAACATGAGATGTGATATCCAACTCCTTCCCATTCCAACCTGAGACCCTTCCTTTAGCATGAGATGGGATATCCAACTCCTTCCAGATCCAATCCTGATACCCTTCCGATAGCATGAGATGTGATATACCAATGCTTCTACAAAACCTGAGACCCATACATGGCATGAGATGTGATATCAAACTCCTTCCCATTCCAATCCTGAGACCCTTCCTATAGCTTGAGATGTGATATCCAACTCCTTCCCATTCCAATTCTGAGACCCGTCCTATACCATGAGACTTGATATCTCAATGCTTCTAATACCAAACCTGAGACCGGTCCTATAACATGAGATGTGATATCCAAATCCTTTCCCTTCCAAACCTTAGACCCTTCCTTTATCATGAGATGTGATATCCAAGTCCTTCCCATTCCAATCCAGAGACCCTTCCTATAGCATGAGATGTGATATCTCAATGCTTCTAATACCAAACCTGAGACCCTTCCTATAACATGAGATGTGATATCCAAGTCCTTCCCATTCCAATCCTGAGACCCTTCCTATAGCATGAGATGTGATATCTCAATGCTTCTAATACCAAACCTGAGACCCTTCCTATAACATGAGATGTGATATCCAAGTCCTTCCCATTCCAATCCTGAGACCCTTCCTATACCATGAGATGTGATATCTCAATGCTTCTAATACCAAACCTGAGATCCTTCCTATAACGAGATGGGATATCCAACTCCTTCCCATTTCAATCCTGAGACCCTTCCGATAGCAGAGATGTGATATCTCAATGCTTATACCAAACCTGAGACCCTTCCTATGGCATGAGATGTGATATCCAACTCCTTCCCATTCCAATCCCGAGACCCTTCTGATAGCAAGAGATGTGATATCTCAATGCCTCTAATACCAAACCTGAGATCCTTCCGATAGCATGAGATGTGATATCTCAATGCTTCTAATACCAAACCTGAGACCCTTCCTATAACGAGATGGGATATCCAACTCCTTCCCAATCCAATCCTGAGACCCTTCCGATAGCAGAGATGTGATATCTCAATGCTTATACCAAACCTGAGACCCTTCCTATGGCATGAGATGTCATATACAACTCCTTACGATTCCAAACCTGAGACCCTTCCTATAGCATCAGATGGGATATCTCAATGCTAATACCAAACCTGAGATCCTTCCTGTAACATGAGATGTGATATCCAAATCCTTCCCCTTCCAAACCCGAGACCCTCCCTTTAGCATGAGATGTGATATCCAACTCCTTACCATTCCAATCCCGAGACCTTTCTGATAGCATGAGATGTGATATCTCAATGCCTCTAATACCAAACCTGAGATCCTTCCGATAGCATGAGATGTGATATCTCAATGCTTCTAATACCAAACCTGAGATCCTTCCTATAACATGAGATGTGATATCCAAATCCTTCCCCTTCCAAACCTGAGACCCTCCCTTTAGCATGAGATGTGATATCCGACTCCTTCCCATTCCAATCCTGAGACCCTTCTGATAGCATGAGATGTGATATCTCAATGCCTCTAATACCAAACCTGAGATCCTTCCTATAACATGAGATGTGATATCTCAATGCTTCTAATACCCAACCTGAGACCCTCCCTTTAGCATGAGATGTGATATCCGACTCCTTCCCATTCCAATCCTGAGACCCTTCTGATATCATGAGATGTGATATCTCAATGCCTCTAATACCAAACCTGAGATCCTTCCGATAGCATGAGATGTTATATCTCAATGCGTCTAATACCAAACCTGAGATCCTTCCTATAACATGAGATGTGATATCCAAATCCTTCCCCTTCCAAACCTGAGACCCTCCCTTTAGCATGAGATGTGATATCCAACTCCTTCCCATTCCGATCCTGAGATCCTACTGATAGCATGAGATGTGATATCTCAATGCCTCTAATACCAAACCTGAGATCCTACCTCTAACATGTAATGTGATATCCAACTCCTTCACCTTCCAAACCTGAGAGCCTTCCTATAGCATGAGATGTGATATCCAAGTCCTTCCCATTCCAATCCTGAGACCCTTCCTATAACATGAGATGTGACATCCAACTCCTTCCCATTCCAACCTGAGACCCTTCCTATAGCATGAGATGGGATATCTAACTTCTTCCAAATCCAATCCTGATACCCTTCCGATAGCATGAGATGTGATATCCCAATGCTTCTACAAAACCTGAGACCCATACATGGCATGAGATGTGATATCAAACTCCTTCCCATTCCAATCCTGAGACCCTTCCTATAGCTTGAGATGTGATATCCAACTCCTTCCCATTCCAATTCTGAGTCCCTTCCCATAGCATGAGATGTGATATCTCAATGCTTTTAATACCAAACCTGAGACCCTTCCTATAGCTTGAGATGTGATATCCAACTCCTTCCCATTCCAATTCTGAGACCCGTCCTATACCATGAGATGTGATATCTCAATGCTTCTAATACCAAACCTGAGACCCTTCCTATAACGAGATGGGATATCCAACTCCTTCCCATTCCAATCCTGAGACCCTTCCGATAGCAGAGATGTGATATCTCAATGCTTATACCAAACCTGAGACCCTTCCTATGGCATGAGATGTCATATACAACTCCTTCCGATTCCAAACCTGAGACCCTTCCTATAGCATGAGATGGGATATCTCAATGCTTATACCAAACCTGAGACCCTTCCTATAGCATGAGATGTGATATCCAACTCCTTCCCATTCCAATCCTGAGACCCTTCCTATAGCTTGAGATGTGATATCCAACTCCTTCCCATTCCAATCCTGAGACCCTTCCTATAGCTTGAGATGTGATACCCAACTCCTTCCCATTCCAATCCTGAGACCCTTCCTATAGCATGAGATGTGATATCTCAATGCTTCTAATACCAAACCTGAGATCCTTCCTATAACATGAGATGTGATATCCAAATCCTTCCACTTCCAAACCTGAGACCCTCCATTTAGCATGAGATGTGATATCCGACTCCTTCCCATTCCAATCCTGAGACCCTTCTGATAGCATGAGATGTGATATCTCAATGCCTCTAATACCAAACCTGAGATCCTTCCTCTAACATGAAATGTGATATCCAACTCCTTCCCCTTCCAAACCTGAGAGCCTTCCTATAGCATGAGATGTGATATCCAAGTCCTTCCCATTCCAATCCTGAGACCCTTCCTATAACATGAGATGTGATATCCAACTCCTTCCCATTCCAACCTGAGACCCTTCCTATAGCATGAGATGGGATATCCAACTCCTTCCAGATCCAATCCTGATACCCTTCCAATAGCATTAGATGTGATATCCCAATGCTTCTACAAAACCTGAGACCCATACATGGCATGAGATGTGATATCAAACTCCTTCCCATTCCAATCCTGAGACCCTTCCTATAGCTTGAGATGTGATATCCAACTCCTTCCCATTCCAATTCTGAGACCCGTCCTATACCATGAGACTTGATATCTCAATGCTTCCAATACCAAACCTGAGACCGGTCCTATAACATGAGATGTGATATCCAAATCCTTCCCCTTCCAAACCTTAGACCCTTCCTTTATCATGAGATGTGATATCCAAGTCCTTCCCATTCCAATACAGAGACCCTTCCTATAGCATGAGATGTGATATCTCAATGCTTCTAATACCAAACCTGAGACCCTTCCTATAACATGAGATGTGATATCCAAGTCCTTCCCATTCCAATCCTGAGACCCTTCCTATAGCATGAGATGTGATATCTCAATGCTTCTAATACCAAACCTGAGACCCTTCCTATAACATGAGATGTGATATCCAAGTCCTTCCCATTCCAATCCGGAGACCCTTCCTATAGCTTGAGATGTGATATCCAACTCCTTCCCATTCCAATTCTGAGACCCGTCCTATACCATGAGATGTGATATCTCAATGCTTCTAATACCAAACCTGAGATCCTTCCTATAACGAGATGGGATATCCAACTCCTTCCCATTCCAATCCTGAGACCCTTCCGATAGCAGAGATGTGATATCTCAATGCTTATACCAAACCTGAGACCCTTCCTATGGCATGAGATGTCATATACAACTCCTTCCGATTCCAAACCTGAGACCCTTCCTATAGCATCAGATGGGATATCTCAATGCTAATACCAAACCTGAGATCCTTCCTATAACATGAGAGGTGATATCCAAATCCTTCCCCTTCCAAACCCGAGACCCTCCCTTTAGCATGAGATGTGATATCCAACTCCTTCCTATTCCAATCCCGAGACCCTTCTGATAGCATGCGATGTGATATCTCAATGCCTCTAATACCAAACCTGAGATCCTTCCGATAGCATGAGATGTGATATCTCAATGCTTCTAATACCAAACCTGAGATCCTTCCTATAACATGAGATGTGATATCCAAATCCTTCCCCTTCAAAACCTGAGACCCTCCCTTTAGCATGAGATGTGATATCCGACTCCTTCCCATTCCAATCCTGAGACCCTTCTGATAGCATGAGATGTGATATCTCAATGGTTCTAATACCAAACCTGAGTTCCTTCCTATAACATGAGATGTGATATCTCAATGCTTCTAATAGTAAACCTGAGACCCTCCCTTTAGCATGAGATGTGATATCCGACTCCTTCCCATTCCAATCCTGAGACCCTTCTGATAGCATGAGATGTGATATCTCAATGCCTCTAATACCAAACCTGAGATCCTTCCGATAGCATGAGATGTGATATCTCAATGCGTCTAATACCAAACCTGAGATCCTTCCTATAACATGAGATGTGATATCCAAATCCTTCCCCTTCCAAACCTGAGACCCTCCCTTTAGCATGAGATGTGATATCCAACTCCTTCCCATTCCGATCCTGAGATCCTTCTGATAGCATGAGATGTGATATCTCAATGCCTCTAATACCAAACCTGAGATCCTACCTCTAACATGTAATGTGATATCCAACTCCTTCCCCTTCCAAACTTGAGAGCCTTCCTATAGCATGAGATGTGATATCCAAGTCCTTCCCATTCCAATCCTGAGACCCTTCCTATAACATGAGATGTGATATCCAACTCCTTCCCATTCCAACCTGAGACCCTTCCTATAGCATGAGATGGGATATCCAACTCCTTCCAAATCCAATCCTGATACCCTTCCGATAGCATGAGATGTGATATCCCAATGCTTCTACAAAACCTGAGACCCATACATCGCATGAGATGTGATATCAAACTCCTTCCCATTCCAATCCTGAGACCCTTCCTATAGCTTGAGATGTGATATCCAACTCCTTCCCATTCCAATTCTGAGACCCTTCCTATAGCATGACATGTGATATCTCAATGCTTCTAATACCAAACCTGAGACCCTTCCTATAACATGAGATGTGTTATCCAAGTCCTTCCCATTCCAATCCTGAGACCCTTCCTATAGCATGAGATGTGATATCTCAATGCTTCTAATGCCAAACCTGAGACCCTTCCTATAACATGAGATGTGATATCCAAGTCCTTCCCATTCCAATCCTGAGACCCTTCCTATAGCTTGAGATGTGATATCCAACTCCTTCCCATTCCAATTCTGAGACCCGTCCTATACCATGAGATGTGATATCTCAATGCTTCTAATACCAAACCTGAGACCCTTCCTATAACGAGATGGGATATCCAACTCCTTCCCATTCCAATACTGAGACCCTTCCGATAGCAGAGATGTGATATCTCAATGCTTATACCAAACCTGAGACCCTTCCTATGGCATGAGATGTCATATACAACTCCTTCCAATTCCAAACCTGAGACCCTTCCTATAGCATGAGATGGGATATCTCAATGCTAATACCAAACCTGAGACGCTTCCTATAGCATGAGATGTGATATCCAACTCCTTCCCATTCCAATCCTGAGACCCTTACTATAGCTTGAGAGGTGATATCCAACTCCTTCCCATTCCAATCCTGAGACCCTTTCTATAGCTTGAGATGTGATATCCAACTCCTTCCCATTCCAATCCTGAGACCCTTCCTATAGCATGAGAAGTGATATCTCAATGCTTCTAATACCAAACCTGAGATCCTTCCTATAACATGAGATGTGATATCCAAATCCTTCCACTTCCAAACCTGAGACCCTCCCTTTAGCATGAGATGTGATATCCGACACCTTCCCATTCCAATCCTGAGACCCTTCTGATAGCATGAGATGTGATATCTCAATGCCTCTAATACCAAACCTGAGATCCTTCCGATAGCATGAGATGTGATATCTCAATGCTTCTAATACCAAACCTGAGATCCTTCCTATAACATGAGATGTGATATCCAAATCCTTCCCCTTCCAAACCTGAGACCCTCCCTTTAGCATGAGATGTGATATCCAACTCCTTCCTATTCTGTTAAGACGGATTTCTGAACTCTGTCCTGGTGGCGCAGAAGTTCAGAAGGCCAACCTAATTACTTGGAACAGGTTAACCTCTGGACGAGCCAGACCAATCAAGGTAGCGATCGCGGCGGTCAAGACTAGGTCTCAAGAGGGGTGAGGGTGACTGAAAGCCCGCAATGAGCACACAAAACCAGAACACTTACAAACTACTCCAAACAGGTGTTATATAAAAATATATACACGTTTATTTTAAGGCCTTTAAAACAATGACCGTAGCGAGAAAATCACAATATCACAATATTAAACCAACACATACCATATCAAGACAATATATATACAAATACGACAGTCGCAAGCGTTATACGCACGAAATGTGTAGTCCAACTGAAAGGGAAGGAAAACAGGCAGTGCGATAATGCTTTAGACTCAGTTCGCCTTCAGCGGCACCTAACTAGATGGAAGTCAGAGCCCTGCGAAGAGTGGAGCCTTGTGCTCAAAGTACCTGCACGCGCTGGTGCCAACGGGCAAAAGGGGAAGCTCTTCGAAGGAAGTCAGGCAGTTCAGATTAGTGCACTAAAGAAGAAGAACAGGTTCCGCGACTCAAGCGCAGCCTCCACAGTGGGCAGAAGCAGAGCGCGAGTACGGACAAAAGGGTGCCGTTTTACACAGCGGGGAAAAGCAATGGGCTACTGCAGGAGGGCAACCAGATCCTAGCTATGCTACTCACCGGTCCCCGATGCAAGCAGACCCAGGCTTCTCCACGTCAGTTTCAGCAGCTGGCAGGTTCAGAAGAGCCGGGAATGCCTCGTCGTCGTGTAGAGCAAAAAGACGTCCCAATCGAAGAAACCTGCACAGTTTGTTGCCGCAGCAGGACAACGGAGCGGCCGTGTGTATCTGAGCCAAATGTACACTCCTCCCTTCCGACCTGGGAACGCCAAGTGTACGAAGCGTGGGAGAGTGACAAGGACTCGAGATACTACACAACCTGGCGGCGGTTACAGAGCAGGACTCCCGTGTAAGCTGGTCAGTCAACTGGATGGCCCAGAGACGCTTCCGAAGGCTTACTGGCAGGAGATGATGAAGTTGCCGAGAATAGCTGTTCCTGCTATTCCAAAGGTCGAAGCACCAGTACAGGCCTTCTGGTTCGATCAAAGGAGGAAAGGGTTTCACAGGACGACAGCAGTGCAAAGGAGGAGTCCTTCAGCGGGTCACCAGCGATTCCTCGGTCCAGCCTCTTGGTTGCAGGATACTTGGCTCCTGTATTCCTTCGTTCGTGAGAACTCAGGAGATCGACATGGTAGTGGTGTTTCCAGCCCCCTCTTATCCACGGTTCCCTTCGCGCCAAAACGGAGGGGACCCAATGGGAGATCCGCACATCAAACACGCACACCATTCGTGGACCAATCACGGACCACGGTGGTCCCAGGCATTCACACCACCCTAGACTCTCTGGCACCCAGGATGTGTATTGGGACCAGACATCCCAGCCCACACCCTGGAGGCACACATACGACATGTAGAAGCCCGCGAAAGCATCCGTGTTTCGCGGGAAAGTACATGCCAAAATAAGGAAGGCCCCGGGTCGGCTCGACCTGGGGAAGGTGAAGGGAGCAAGACGGTCAGTGGACAAGACAAAGGAGCCTCGTGGTCTGGCCATTTTGGGAGCCAGGCCACCATTTTGGGTTCAGCGCGAAAAACGCGCTTAGAACGCCAAAAGGAGCTCAAAATACACAAAACGATCGCTGCCACCATTCCAGTCCCTGAATGACTTGCACCGATAAATACCATCCTAAACGAGTATCTAGGGCCTGTAGAAGGCTAGAGACCCAAGAGAGCTGTAACTTAGCTTACAGTGCCCTCTTGTGTCATGTTGCACTAAAGCCGCAACATGGTAAAAGAAACTACGGGAAACAGCGTTCCCCGGTACTGACTGTCTTAAGGGCATGTCAGTTTCCCCGTAAGAAAGGAGCGAAAGCCCAGAGGAGTGCGGCAGAAGGCTGCACTTCTCTGGCAAAGTCAAGAACAAGGTGAAAAACAACAGCAAAAAGTTTAGGGGTTGCCACATGGAAGGAAAATTACCTACAATTACGAAATCTTTCCTAACACTCGCCCCTCCCAGACTATGGACAGGGGGAACTAATCCGCCCCTGGATGAGTCTCTTGTTCAGGTCGGTTAAACATTCTGGACAACCCATCAGCATTGCTATGCTGGACACCTGGCCTATGCTCAATAGTGAAGTCGAAGCCTTGTAGACTTATGGACCACCTAAGCAACTTTGGATTCTCCCCCTTCATGTTCATTAGCCACTTTGACGGCTTATGGTCAGTTTGCACAGTGAAGTGGGTCCAATAGAGGTAGGGCCTCAGCTTCCTTAGGGCCCACACAACAGAGAAACATTCTTTCTCTACAGTGGACCATCTGAGCTCTCTGTCCTTAAGCTGGCGACTAATAAAACCGATAGGGTGTTCCTTACCCTTCTCATCTACTTGTGATAGTACAGCTCCTATCCCAGTGTCAGAGGCGTCCGTCTGCACGATAAAAGGTCTTTGATAATCAGGGGCCCTGAGGACAGGGGCCTGGCACAAGGAGTCTTTTAAGCCATTGAAAGCCTTCTCACACTCGTCGGTCCAAGTTACCTTCTTGGGTTTCTTCGGAGTTGTGAGGGCAGTCAGAGGGGCAGCTATGGTGCCATAGTCTGCCACAAAATTGCGGTAATACCCCGTGAGTCCTAAGAAGGCTCTCACTTGGGTTTGCGTAGTGGCGGTAGGCCAGTCTTGTACTGCTTGTACTTTACTGGGTAGAGGCTGTATCCTCCCTCCACCTACTTCATGTCCAAGGTAAACCACTGAGCCTTGTCCAATCTGGCATTTACTAGCCTTTATGGTAAAGTGGGCTTTCTGAAGAGCCTGGAGCACAATCCCGAGGTGTTTCACATGGTCTTCCCAGGTGGCACTGAAAACTGCTATATCGTCCAGATATGCAAGACAGAATTCGTCCAACCCATTCAACACATGATTCACAAGCCTCTGGAAAGTGGCAGGTGCATTCTTCAACCCGAACGGCATTACCCGGAATTGGTAAAGGCCGTCTGGAGTAGAAAATGCTGTCTTCTCCTTGGCATGTTCTGCTAAAGCTATTTGCCAATAGCCAGCAGTGAGGTCAAACGTGCTGAGGTACTTGGAGGCACCCAAAGTATCCACCAGCTCATCTGTTCGAGGCAAGGGGTGTGCATCTGTCTTGGTGACAGCATTCAGAGCCCTGTAATCCACGCAGAACCTCAATTCAGAAGTGCCTGCCTTTGGAACCAAAACCACAGGGCTGGACCAAGGACTACTAGAGGGTTCAATCACCCCAAGGTCTAACATCTTATTGACCTCGGTCTTAATATAAGACCGTACTTTGTCTGACATCCTGTATCCCCTACTTTTGGTAGGTACACTGTCTCCTGTGTCAATGTTATGTTTGCACCAAGGTGTCAAACCAGGGGACTGTGAAAACAGGGGGAAAAACTGCCTAAGCAAACTTTTCACCTCAGCCTGCTGATCAGAAGTCAGGTGAGGGGCCACTCGGACACCCTCAAAGGAGCTATCTGAAGGACCGCTTTGGAACAGGTCGGGGAGAGGTTCAGACTCCTCTTCCTCAACGTCTGAAGCCAGTAGCAGTGCTGCGATTTCGACTCTTGGGACGAAAGCCTTCAGCCTATTCACGTGAAACACTTTTGGAGCCTGTCCAGGCCTTCCAAGGTCCACTAAATAGTTAACCTCACCCAGGGGCTCCACCTCTGTGTAAGGGCCTGACCATTTGTCCTGTAAAGCGCGAGGCCTTATTGGATTCATGATCAGGACTTGCTGACCAGGTGTAAAGTTGATGAGGGAAGCTTTCTGGTCGTACCAATGTTTCACCAGCGCTTGCCCTGCCTTCAATTTATCACTAGCCAAGCCCATCAGAAGTACCATCCGTTTTCTGAGCCCTAGCACATAATCAACTACGTTGGTAGTAACAGGGGGAGTGGGCATCTCCCATCCCTCTTTGACGATGGCTAAGGGTCCCCGTACGGGATGACCGAACAGAAGTTCGAAGGGGCTGAAGCCAACACCCTCCTGTGGTACCTCTCGGTAGGCAAACAGTAAGCATGGTAAAAGAAGATCCCATTTTCTTCTCTGGGGCTCCTCCAGAGCCCCAATCATGCTCTTTAACGTTCTGTTGAAGCGTTCCACCAGACCATTGGTCTGGGGGTGGTTTGCAGAAGAGAACTTGTAGGTGACCCCACATTCTTTCCACATAGCCTGCATATACTTCGACATAAAGTTGCTGCCACGATCTGACACAACTTCTTTAGGGAAGCCAACCCTAGTAAATATGCCGAGTAAAGCTTTTGCAACTGACTTGGCAGTTACAGTTTTCAATGGGATGGCCTCAGGATACCTGGTTGCATGGTCGACCAGCACCAGGATAAACCTATTGCCCGAGGATGTTTGCGGGTCAAGGGGACCAACGATGTCGATCCCTACCCTTTCAAATGGTACCCCCACAACTGGGAGCGGTACCAACGGAGCTTGGATTGTCGCGCCAACCTTACCAGACAACTGGCAGGAGGCACAACTCCTGCAGTGACTTTCTACTTGCACCCCCATCTTGGGCCAGTAGAAGTGCATGGATAACCTTTGCTTGGTCCTCTTCATACCAAGGTGACCAGCAAGGGGAACTTCATCCGCCAATTGCAGGAGGAAGGGCCTAACAGCAAGGGGAACCACCAACCTCCTATGGTCTCCTTCTGTAGACTCTGTGGGCTCACTATACAGGAGTCCACCTTCCCAATAAATCCTATGCGTCCCAGGAGGTTCACCCTCAAGCTGGGAGCAGGCCTGTCTCCTTAGGGCTTCCAGAGATGGGCACTCTCGTTGGCCTTTACTGAATTCGTCCCTATCAGGACCTCCTTCAACTAACAAGTCTTTTAGTTCAGGATGATCGTTGGGGTCGAATACTTCAGGCATCGCCACTTCCTCGTCAGGCCCGGGCGATTGACCAACTTCCTCCACCGCAGTGGTAGGCGAGCTCGGGGGAATATTCTCTTTCCCCCATCGTGACTTGTTGACTCCTTTCGCCTTGGGTTTCCCCTTCGGCTGGGGCGGCGTATTGGACTTGGCCAATGCTGCCCGTGCTTGAGACCGTGTGTAGGGTCTTTCGGCAGTGTCTCCTACGAGCCCTAAAGCTCTGAGATCATTACCTAACAAGACCTTTCCCGGGACGTTTCTCTGAATGCTCACTGGAATCCTGACTGCTGTACCATTTAAAGTAAGATTTACAGGTATTACTGGAAACATACGGAGGGGGCCGTCAGCCAACTTAGTGGGCATCAGAGTAGCTCTGGCAACTTCCTCTGAGTCTACCAAGGTAGAATCCACTACAGTGCGACTGCACCCACTATCCCTAAGAGCTGGAGTATCTACTCCATTGATCAGCATACTGTCTTTAAAGTAGTGCTTGGTATTATCCGGAATCCTAGCATAAGCCTCTGCGACTTTAGGCTCCCAGGAACCCAGGGACACTAAAACTACCTCAGCCTCTATCCCGCTGGGAAATGAGTCTGAGGAGAAGGATGCTCCTGTAATCTCTTCTTCCTCGTAGGAGGAGAAGGCCAGATTAGCGGAGTGGACCCCCAAAGGTCTAACCTTACAACGGGGATCCCCCTTCACATGGTCAGTTGCTCCACAAGCAAAACAAGATCCCTTGGGTCTGTTTACATAGGGAGGCTTATTGTAACCAGAGTTCTGTTTCGGAGGCTGACCTCCACTACCCTGTGAGTTCTCTTGTGCCTTACCCTTGTTTTTCTTTTTGTGGCCCTTATGGGAAGAAGATTTAGCAGATTCTCCACCCTCCATATCTTTGGACTTTTTCCCTTCCTCCTGCTTACCAGGATGAGTTTTGTCCTTATGGGACACTCGATGTGACACCCATAAGTCGGCTGCAATGGCCAGCTTCTTAGGATCTATCTCCTTTGAATCGGCCAAATGCTGCTTAAGCTCCGGGGAAGAAGAAGCAAAAATGTGTTCCAGCATGACAAGATTTATCATGCCTTCGAAGGTAGAAACCTTATAACCTTCGACCCAGCCAGTTAAGTTTTTCAAGGATTCAGTGACATAAGATACCCAAGTACCACCTTCCTTTTTCTTATACTCTCTGAAACGTTTCAAATATTGGGCCGGAGTCTTCCCAAACTTTAAAATGAGAGTTTGCTTTAACATTGCGAAATCAGCTCGCTCAGCCTTCGACATTTCCATAATGGCACTACAGCCAGAATGGGGCAGTCTGCTGAGTAACCAGGCAATCTTATCAGCATTGTCAACTTGTTGAACTTCGCATGCATACTCAAACGCATTCAGCCAGTCCATAATGTCATTCCTTTCTTCATACACACTGAGCAGATCTTTCGGAAACCGTGGATGAGAGGAGGCCCCAGACCCATGTCCAGGACCCTTGGACCCATTTGCAACCTGAAGCTTGGCCAGTTCCAACTGGTGATCCCTGTCTTTTTGTTTTTCTGCCTGTTCGATTTTTAGTTTGGCTATGCTGAATTCAAGCTCCTGCTGCCTAAACCGCAGCTCTTGCTTCTTGAATTCAAGCATAGCCTCCCCATCAGCACTGGCAGAGGAAACATTAGACATCTCGTCCTCCCTGTCCTCGTGGTCGCGATGGATCAGTGCAGCGGCAGAACCGTCAGTTCTACCAGTGAGAGCAGCCCCACCACCTTCCGCACTGTCCTCAGAAGTTATAGCGTCAAGCTGCGCTTCCTGCCACGCCACGATTCTTTGGATCATTTCCAATTTCGTGCCTTGAGAGGAAACACCTCTCTCCGCACACATCTTCTTCAATGTTTCTGATTTGGAAGCATTTAAAGTTAACAAGGTATTTGTTTCCATACTGTTAGATAGGACTATGGCTTTTTTAAAGTTATACTACAACAATTCACTACGTGTCCTGGTTGGAATAACCTGAAATGCCTTAGTTCGTGCGCAACACTGGATACCTTCAGTCGTATCCCACCGCTGTACACCAATTTGTTAAGACGGATTTCTGAACTCTGTCCTGGTGGCGCAGAAGTTCAGAAGGCCAACCTAATTACTTGGAACAGGGTAACCTCTGGACAAGCCAGACCAATCAAGGTAGCGATCGCGGCGGTCAAGACTAGGTCTCAAGAGGGGTGAGGGTGACTGAAAGCCCGCAATGAGCACACAAAACCAGAACACTTACAAACTACTCCAAACAGGTGTTATATCAAAAATATATACACGTTTATTTTAAGGCCTTTAAAACATTGACCGTAGCGAGAAAATCACAATATCACAATATTAAACCAACACATACCATATCAAGACAATATATATACAAATACGACAGTCGCAAGCGTTATACGCACGAAATGTGTAGTCCACCTGAAAGGGAAGGAAAACAGGCAGTGCGATAATGCTTTAGACTCAGTTCGCCTTCAGCGGCACCTAACTAGATGGAAGTCCGAGCCCTGCGAAGAGTGGAGCCTTGTGCTCAAAGTACCTGCACGCGCTGGTGCCAACGGGCAAAAGGGGAAGCTCTTCGAAGGAAGTCAGGCAGTTCAGATTAGTGCACTAAAGAAGAAGAACAGGTTCCGTGACTCAAGCGCAGCCTCCACAGTGGGCAGAAGCAGAGCGCGAGTACGGACAAAAGGGTGCTGTTTTACACAGCGGGGAAAAGCAATGGGCTACTGCAGGAGGGCGACCAGATCCTAGCTATGCTACTCACCGGTCCCCGATGCAAGCAGACCCAGGCTTCTCCACGTCAGTTTCAGCAGCTGGCAGGTTCAGAAGAGCCGGGAATGCCTCGTCGTCGTGTAGAGCAAAAAGACGTCCCAATCGAAGAAACCTGCACAGTTTGTTGCCGCAGCAGGACAACGGAGCGGCCGTGTGTATCTGAGCCAAATGTACACTCCTCCCTTCCGACCTGGGAACGCCAAGTGTACGAAGCGTGGGAGAGTGACAAGGACTCGAGATACTACACAACCTGGCGGCGGTTACAGAGCAGGACTCCCGTGTAAGCTGGTCAGTCAACTGGATGGCCCAGAGACGCTTCCGAAGGCTTACTGGCAGGAGATGATGAAGTTGCCGAGAATAGCTGTTCCTGCTATTCCAAAGGTCGAAGCACCAGTACAGGCCTTCTGGTTCGATCAAAGGAGGAAAGGGTTTCACAGGACGACAGCAGTGCAAAGGAGGAGTCCTTCAGCGGGTCACCAGCGATTCCTCGGTCCAGCCTCTTGGTTGCAGGATACTTGGCTCCTGTATTCCTTCGTTCGTGAGAACTCAGGAGATCGACATGGTAGTGGTGTTTCCAGCCCCCTCTTATCCACGGTTCCCTTCGCGCCAAAACGGAGGGGACCCAATGGGAGATCCGCACATCAAACACGCACACCATTCGTGGACCAATCACGGACCACGGTGGTCCCAGGCATTCACACCACCCTAGACTCTCTGGCACCCAGGATGTGTATTGGGACCAGACATCCCAGCCCACACCCTGGAGGCACACATACGACATGTAGAAGCCCGCAAAAGCATCCGTGTTTCGCGGGAAAGTACATGCCCAAATAAGGAAGGCCCCGGGTCGGCTCGACCTGGGGAAGGTGAAGGGAGCAAGACGGTCAGTGGACAAGACAAAGGAGCCTCGTGGTCTGGCCATTTTGGGAGCCAGGCCACCATTTTGGGTTCAGCGCGAAAAACGCACTTAGAACGCCAAAAGGAGCTCAAATACACAAAACGATCGCTGCCACCATTCCAGTCCCTGAATGACTTGCACCGATCAAATACCATCCTAAATGAGTATCTAGGGCCTGTAGAAGGCTAGAGACCCAAGAGAGCTGTAACTTAGCTTACAGTGCCCTCTTGTGTCATGTTGCACTAAAGCCGCAACATGGTAAAAGAAACTACGGGAAACAGCGTTCCCCGGTACTGACTGTCTTAAGGGCATGTCAGTTTCCCCGTAAGAAAGGAGCGAAAGCAAAGAGGAGTGCGGCAGAAGGCTGCACTTCTCTGGCAAAGTCAAGAACAAGGTGAAAAACAACAGCAAAAAGTTTAGGGGTTGCCACATGGAAGGAAAATTACCTACAATTACGAAATCTTTCCTAACACATTCCAATCCTGAGACCCTTCTGATAGCATGAGATGTGATATCTCAATGCCTCTAATACCAAACCTGAGATCCTACCTCTAACATGAAATGTGATATCCAACTCCTTCCCCTTCCAAACCTGAGAGCCTTCCTATAGCATGAAATGTGATATCCAAGTCCTTCCCATTCCAATCCTGAGACCCTTCCTATAACATGAGATGTGATATCCAACTCCTTCCCATTCCAACCTGAGACCCTTCCTATAGCATGACATGGGATATCCAACTCCTTCCAAATCCAATCCTGATACCCTTCCGATAGCATGAGATGTGATATCCCAATGCTTCTACAAAACCTGAGACCCATACATGGCATGAGATGTGATATCAAACTCCTTCCCATTCCAATCCTGAGACACTTCCTATAGCATCAGATGTGATATCTCAATGCTTCTAATACCAAACCTAAGACTCTTCCTATAACATGAGATGGGATATCCAACTCCTTCCCATTCCAATCCTGAGACCCTTCCGATAGCAGAGATGTGATATCTCAATGCTTATACCAAACCTGAGACCCTTCCTATGGCATGAGATGTCATATACAACTCCTTCCCATTCCAATCCTGAGACCCTTCCTATAGCATGAGATGTGATATCTCAATGCTTCTAATACCAAACCTGAGATCCTTCCTATAACATGAGATGTGATATCCAACTCCTTCCCATTCCAATCCTGAGGCCCTTCCTATAGCATGAGATGTGACATCTCAATGCTTATACCAAACCTGAGAACCTTCCTATAGCATGAGATGTGATATCCAACTCCTTCCCATTCCAATCCTGAGACCCTTCCTATAGCATGAGATGTGATATCTCAATGCCTCTAATACCAAACCTGAGATCCTTCCTCTAACATGAAATGTGATATCCAACTCCTTCCCTTTCCAAACCTGAGAGCCTACCTATAGCATGAGATGTGATATTCAAGTCCTTCCCATTCCAATCCTTAGACCCTTCCTACAGCATGCAATATGATATCTCAATGATTCTAATAACAAACCTGAGACCCGTCATATAAAATGAGATGGGTATCCAACTCCTTCCCATTCGAATCCTGAGACACTTTCGATAGCAGAGATGTGATACCTCAATGCTTATACCAAACCTGAGAACCTTCCTATAGCATGAGATGTAATATCCAACTCCTTCCCATTCCAATCCTGAGACCCTCCTACAGCATGCGATGTGATATCTCAATGCTTCTAATACCAAACCTGAGACCCGTCCTATAACATGAGATGGGATATCCAACTCCTTCCCGTTCCAAACCTGAGACCCTTCCTATAGCATGAGATGTGATATCCAACTCCTTCCCATCCCAATCCTGAGACACTTCCGATTGCAGAGATGTGATATCTCAATGCTTATACCAAACCTGAGACTCTTCCTATAACATGAGATGTGATATCCAACTCCTTCCCGTTCCAAACCTGAGACCCTTCCTATAGCATGAGATGTGATATCCAACTCCTTCCCATTCCAATCCTGAGACCCTTCCGATAGCATGAGATGTGATAGCTCAATGCTTCTAATACCAAACCTGAGATCCTTCTTATAACATGTGATGTGATATCCAAATCCTTCCCCTTCCAAACCTGAGACCCTCCCTTTAGCATGAGAAGTGATATCCAACTCCTTCCCATTCCAATCCTGAGACCCTTATGATAGCATGAGATGTGATATCTCAATGCCTCTAATACCAAACCTGAGATACTTCCGATAGCATGAGATGTGATATCTCAATGATTCTAATACCAAACCTGAGATCCTTCCTATAACACGCGATGTGATATCCAAATCCTTCCCCTTCCAAACCTGAGACCCTCCCTTTAGCATGAGATGTGATATCCAACTCCTTCCCATTCCAATCCTGAGACCCTTCTGATAGCATGAGATGTGATACCTCAATGCCTCTAATACCAAACCTGAGATCCTACCTCTAACATGAAATGTGATATCCAACTCCTTCCCCTTCCAAACCTGAGACCCTCCCTATAGCATGAGATGTGATATCCAAGTCCGTCCCATTCCAATCCTGAGACCCTTCCTATAGCATGAGATGTGATATCTCAATGCTTATTCCAAACCTGAGACCCTTCCTATGGCATGAGATGTCATATTCAACTCCTTCCCATTCCAATCCTGAGACCCTTCCTATAGCATGAGATGTGATATCTTAATGCTTATACCAAACCTGAGACCCTTCCTATAGCATGAGATGTGATAGCCAACTTCTTCCCATTCCAATCCTGAGACCCTTCCTATAACATGAGATGTGATGTCGCAATGCTTCTAATACCAAACCTGAGATCTTTCCTATAACATGAGATGTGATATCCAACACCTTCCCATTCCAATCCTGAGACCCTTCCTATAGCATGAGATGTGATATCTCAATGCTTATACCAAACGTGAGACCCTTCCTATAGCTTGAGATGTGATATACAACTCCTTCCCATTCCAATCCTGAGACCCTTCCTATAGCATGAGATGTGATATCTCAATGCTTGTACCAAACGTGAGACCCTTCATATAACAAGAGGTGATATCTCAATGCCTCTAATACCAAACCTGAGATCCTTCCTCTAACATGAAATGTGATATCCAACTCCTTCCCCTTCCAAACCTGAGAGCCTTCCTATAGCATGAGATATGATATCCAAGTCCTTCCCATTCCAATCCGGGGACCCTTCCTATAACATGAGATGTGATATCCAACTCCTTCCCATTCCAACCTGAGACCCTTCCTATAGCATGAGATGGGATATCCAACTCCTTCCAAATCAAATCCTGATACCCTTCCGATAGCATGAGATGTGATATCCCAATGTTTCTACCAAACCTGAGACCCATACTATGGCATGAGTTGTGATATCAAACCCCTTCCCATTCCAAACCTGAGACCCTTCCTATAGCTTGAGATATCCAACTCCTTCCCATTCCAATTCTGAGACCCTTCCTATACCATGAGACTTGATATCTCAATGCTTCTAATACCAAACCTGAGACCCTTCCTATAGCATGAGATGTGATATCTCAATGCTTCTAATACCAAACCTGAAATCCTTCCGATAACATGAGATGTGATATCCAAATCCTACCCCTTCCAAACCTGAGACCCTCCCTTTAGCATGAGATGTGATATCCAACTCCTTCCCATTCCCATCCTGGGACCCTTCTGATAGCATGAGATGTGATATCTCAATGCCTCCAATACCAAACCTGAGATCCTACCTCTAACATGAAATGTGATATCCACACCCTTCCCCTTCCAAACCTGAGACCCTCCCTTTAGCATGAGATGTGATATCCAACTCCGTCCCATTCCAATCCTGAGACCCTTCCGATAGCATGAGATGTGATATCTCAATGCTTCTAATACCAAACCTGTGATCCTTCCTATAACAAGAGATGTGATATCCAAATCCTTCCCCTTACAAACCTGAGACCCTCCCTTTAGCATGAGATGTGATATCTCAATGCCTCTAATACCAAACCTGAGATCCTTCCGATAGCATGAGATGTGATATCTCAATGCTTCTAATACCAAACCTGAGATCCTTCCTATAACATGAGACGTGATATCCAAATCCTTCCCCTTCCAAACCTGAGACCCTCCCTTTAGCATGAGATGTGATATCCAACTCCTTCCCATTCTAATCCTGAGACCCTTCTGATAGCATGAGATGTGATATCTCAATGCCTCTAATACCAAACCTGAGATCCTACCTCTAACATGAAATGTGATATCCAACTCTTTCCCCTTCCAAACCTGAGAGCCTTCCTATAGCATGAGATGTGATATCCGACTCCTTCCCATTCCAATCCTGAGACCCTTCCGATAGCATGAGATGTGATATCCCAATGCTTCTAATACCAAACCTGAGATCCTTCTTATAACATGTGATGTGATATCCAAATCCTTCCCCTTCCAAACCTGAGACCCTCCCTTTAGCATGAGATGTGATATCCAACTCCTTCCCATTCCAATCCTGAGACCCTTATGATAGATAGCATGAGATGTGATATCTCAATGCCTCTAATACCAAACCTGAGATACTTCCGATAGCATGAGATGTGATATCTCAATGCTTCTAATACCAAACCTGAGATCCTTCCTGTAACATGAGATGTGATATCCAAATCCTTCCCCTTCCAAACCTGAGACCCTCCCTTTAGCATGAGATGTGTTATCCAACTCCTTCCCATTCCAATCCTGAGACCCTTCCGATAGCATGAGATGTGATATCTCAATGCTTCTAATACCAAACCTGTGATCCTTCCTATAACAAGAGATGTGATATCCAAATCCTTCCCCTTCCAAACCTGAGACCCTCCCTTTAGCATGAGATGTGATATCTCAATGCCTCTAATACCAAACCTGAGATCCTTCCGATAGCATGAGATGTGATATCTCAATGCTTCTAATACCAAACCTGAGATCCTTCCTATAACATGAGACGTGATATCCAAATCCTTCCCCTTCCAAACCTGAGACCCTCCCTTTAGCATGAGATGTGATATCCAACTCCTTCCCATTCCAATCCTGAGACCCTTCTGATAGCATGACATGTGATATCTCAATGCCTCTAATACCAAACCTGAGATCCTACCTCTAACATGAAATGTGATATCCAACTCTTTCCCCTTCCAAACCTGAGGGCCTTCCTATAGCATGAGATGTGATATCCGACTCCTTCCCATTCCAATCCTGAGACCCTTCCGATAGCATGAGATGTGATATCTCAATGCTTCTAATACCAAACCTGAGATCCTTCTTATAAAATGTGATGTGATATCCAAATCCTTCCCCTTCCAAACCTGAGACCCTCCCTTTAGCATGAGATGTGATATCCAACTCCTTCCCATTCCAATCCTGAGACCCTTATGATAGATAGCATGAGATGTGATATCTCAATGCCTCTAATACCAAACCTGAGATACTTCCGATAGCATGAGATGTGATATCTCAATGCTTCTAATACCAAACCTGAGATCCTTCCTATAACATGAGATGTGATATCCAAATCCTTCCCCTTCCAAACCTGAGACCCTCCCTTTAGCATGAGATGTGATATCCAACTCCTTCCCATTCCAATTCTGAGCCCCTTCCTATACCATGAGACTTGATATCCAACTCCTTCCCATTCCAATTCTGAGCCCCTTCCTATACCATGAGACTTGATATCTCAATGCTTCTAATACCAAACCTGAGACCCGTCCTATAACATGAGATGTGATATCCAAATCCTTCCCCTTCCAAACCTTAGACCCTTCCTTTATCATGAGATGTGATATCCAACTCCTTCCCATTCCAATCCTGAGACCCTTCCGATATCATGAGATGTGATATCTCAATGCTTCTAATATCAAACTTGAGACCCTCCCTATAGCATGAGATGTGATATCCAAGTCCTTCCCATTCCAATCCTGAGACCCTTCCTATAGCTTGAGTTGTGACATCCAACTCCTTCCCATTCCAATTCTGATCCCCTTTCTATACCATGAGACTTGATATCTCAATGCTTCTAATACCAAACCTGAGACCCGTCCTATAACATGAGATGTGATATCCAAATCCTTCCCCTTCCAAACCTTAGACCCTTCCTTTATCATGAGATGTGATATCCAACTCCTTCCCATTCCAATCCTGAGACCCTTCCGATATCATGAGATGTAATATCTCAATGCTTCTAATATCAAACTTGAGACCCTCCCTATAGCATGAGATGTGATATCCAAGTCCTTCCCATTCCAATCCTGAGACCCTTCCTATAGCATGAGATGTGATATCTCAATGCTTCTAATACCAAACCTGAGACCCTTCCTATAACATGAGATTGGAATATCCAACTCCTTCCCATTCCAATCCTGAGACCCTTCCGATAGCAGAGATGTGATATCTCAATTCTTATACCAAACCTGAGATCCTTCCTATAACATGAGATGTGATATCCAACTCCTTCCCATTCCAATCCTGAGACACTTCCTATAGCATGAGATGTGATATCTCACTGCTTATACCAAACCTGAGACCCTTCCAATAGCATGAGATGTGATATCCAACTCCTTCCCATTCCAATCCTGAGACCCTTCCTATAGCATGAGATGTGATATCTCAATGCTTCTAATATCAAACTTGAGAGCCTCCCTATAGCATGAGATGTGATATCCAAGTCCTTCCCATTCCAATCCTGAGACACTTCCTATAGCATGAGATGTGATATCTCAATGCTTCTAATACCAAACCTGAGACTCTTCCTATAACATGAGATGGGATATCCAACTCCTTCCCATTCCAATCCTGAGACCCTTCCGATAGCAGAGATGTGATATCTCAATGCTTATACCAAACCTGAGACCCTTCCTACGGCATGAGATGTCATATACAACTCCTTCCCATTCCAATCCTGAGACCCTTCCTATAGCATGAGATGTGATATCTCAATGCTTATACCAAACCTGAGACCCTTCCTATAGCATGAGATGTGATATCCAACTCCTTCCCATTCCAATCCTGAGACCCTTCCTATAGCATGAGATGTGATATCTCAATGCTTATACCAAACCTGAGACCCTTCCTACGGCATGAGATGTCATATACAACTCCTTCCCATTCCAATCCTGAGACCCTTCCTATAGCATGAGATGTGATATCTCAATGCTTATACCAAACCTGAGACCCTTCCTATAGCATGAGATGTGATATCCAACTCCTTCCCATTCCAATCCTGAGACCCTTCCTATAGCATGAGATGTGATATCTCAATGCTTATACCAAACCTGAGACCCTTTCTATAACATGAGATGGGATATCCAACTCCTTCCCATTCCAATCCTGAGACACTTCCGATAGCAGAGATGTGATATCTCAATGCTTATACCAGACCTTAGACCCTTCCTATAACATGAGATCGGATATCCAACTCCTTCCCGTTCCAAACCTGAGACCCTTCCTTTAGCATGAGATGTGATATCTCAATACTTCTAATACCAAACCTGAGATCCTTCCGATAACATGAGATGTGATATCCAAATCCTTCCCCTTCCAAACCTGAGACCCTCCCTTTAGCATGAGATGTGATATCCAACTCCTTCCCATTCCAATCCTGAGACCCTTCTGATAGCATGAGATGTGATATCTCAATGCTTCTAATACCAAACCTGAGATCCTTCCGATAGCATGAGATGTGATATCTCAATGCTTATAATACCAAACCTGAGATCCTTCCTATATCATGAGATGTGAGATCCAAATCCTTCCCCTTCCAAACCTGAGACCCTCCCTTTAGCATGAGATGTGATATCCAAGTCCTTCCCATTCCAATCCTGAGACCTTTCTGATAGCATGAGATGTGATATCTCAATGCCTCTAATACCAAACCTGAGATCCTACCTCTCACATGAAATGTGATATCCAACTCTTTCCCCTTCCAAACCTGAGAGCCTTCCTATAACATGAGATGTGATATCCAACTCCTTCCCATTCCAACCTCAGACCCTTCCTATAGCATGAGATGTGATATCTCAATGCCTCTAATACCAAACCTGAGATCCTTCCTCTAACATGAAATTTGATATCCAACTCCTTCCCTTTCCAAACCTGAGAGCCTATCTATAGCATGAGATGTGATATCCAAGTCCTTCCCATTCCAATCCTTAGACCCTTCCTACAGCATGCAATATGATATCTCAATGATTCTAATAACAAACCTGAGACCCGTCCTATAACATGAGATGGGATATCCAACTCCTTCCCATTCCAATCCTGAGACACTTCCGATAGCAGAGATGTGATATCTCAATGCTTATACCAAACCTGAGACCCTTCCTATAACATGAGATGTGATATCCAACTCCTTCCCGTTCCAAACCTGAGACCCTTCCTTTAGCATGAGATGTGATATCCAGCTCCTTCCCATTCCAATACTGAGACACTTCCGATAGCATGAGATGTGATATCTCAATGCTTCTGATATCAAAACTGAGACCAACAAAAATGATATGTGATATCTAAGTCCTTCCCATTCCAATCCTGAGACCCTTCCTATAGCATGAGATGTGATATCGCAATGCTTTTAATATCAAACTTGAGACCCTCCCTATAGCATGAGATGTGATATCCAAGTCCTTCCCATTCCAAACCTGAGACACTTCCTATAGCATGAGATGTGATATCTCAATGCTTCTAATACCAAACCTGAGACTCTTCCTATAACATGAGATGGGATATCCAACTCCTTCCCATTCCAATCCTGAGACTCTTCCGATAGCAGAGATGTGATATCTCAATGCTTATACCAAACCTGAGACCCTTCCTACGGCATGAGATGTCATATACAACTCCTTCCCATTCCAATCCTGAGACCCTTCCTATAGCATGAGATGGGATATCTCAATGCTTATACCAAACCTGAGACCCTTCCTATAGCATGAGATGTGATATCCAACACCTTCCCATTCCAATCCTGAGACCCTTCCTGAAGCATGAGATGTGATGTCTCAATGCTTCTAATACCAAACCTGAGATCCTTCCTATAACATGAGATGTGATATCCAACTCCTTCCATTCCAATCCTGAGACCCTTCCTATAGCATGAGATTTGATATCTCAATGCTTATACCAAACCTGAGACCCTTCCTATAGCATGAGATGTGATATCCAAGTCTTTCCCATTCCAATCCTTAGACCCTTCCTACAGCATGCAATATGATATCTCAATGATTCTAATAACAATCCTGAGACCCGTCCTATAACATGAGATGGGATATCCAATTCCTTCCCATTCCAATCCTGAGACACTTCCGATAGCAGAGATGTGATATCTCAATGCTTATACCAAACCTGAGACTCTTCCTATAACATGAGATCGGATATCCAACTCCTTCCCGTTCCAAACCTGAGACCCTTCCTTTAGCATGAGATGTGATATCCAGCTCCTTCCCATTCCAATCCTGAGACACTTCCGATAGCATGAGATGTGATATCTCAATGCTTCTAATATCAAAACTGAAACCCTCCCTATAGCATGATATGTGATATCTAAGTCCTTCCCATTCCAATCCTAAGACCCTTCCTATAGCATGAGATGTGATATCTCAATGCTTCTACCAAACCTGAGACCCTTCCTTTAGCATGAGATGTGATATCCAACTCCTTCCCATTCCAATCCTGAGACCCTTCCTATAGCATGAGATGTGATATCTCAATACTTCTAACACCAAACCTGAGATCCTTCCGATAACATGAGATGTGATATCCAAATCCTTCCCCTTCCAAACCTAAGACCCTCCCTTTAGCATGAGATGTGATATCCAACTCCTTCCCATTCCAATCCTGAGACCCTTCTGATAGCATGAGATGTGATATCTCAATGCTTCTAATACCAAACCTGAGATCCTTCCGATAGCATGAGATGTGATATCTCAATGCTTCTAATACCAAACCTGAGATCCTTCCTATAACATGAGATGTGATATCCAAATCCTTCCCCTTCCAAACCTGAGACCCTCCCTTTAGCATGAGATGTGATATCCAACTCCTTCCCATTCCAATCCTGAGACCCTTCTGATAGCATGAGATGTGATATCTCAATGCCTCTAATACCAAACCTGAGATCGTACCTCTAACATGAAATGTGATATCCAACTCTTTCCACTTCCAAACCTGAGAGCCTTCCTATAACATGAGATGTGATATCCAACTCCTTCCCATTCCAACCTCAGACCCTTCCTATAGCATGAGATGTGATATCTCAATGCCTCTAATACCAAACCTGAGATCCTTCCTCTAACATGAAATGTGATATCCAACTCCTTCCCTTTCCAAACCTGAGAGCCTATCTATAGCATGAGATGTGATATCCAAGTCCTTCCCATTCCAGTCCTTAGACCCTTCCTACAGCATGCAATATGATATCTCAATGATTCTAATAACAAACCTGAGACCCGTCCTATAACATGAGATGGGATATCCAACTCCTTCGCATTCCAATCCTGAGACACTTCCGAAGCAGAGATGTGATATCTCAATGCTTATACCAAACCTGAGACCCTTCCTATAACATGAGATGTGATATCCAACTCCTTCCCGTTCCAAACCTGAGACCCTTCCGTTAGCATGAGATGTGACATCCAGCTCCTTCCCATTCCAATCCTGAGACCCTTCCTATAGCATGAGATGTGATATCTCAATGCTTCTAATATCAAACTTGAGACCCTCCCAATAGCATGATATGTGATATCCAAGTCCTTCCCATTCCAATCCTGAGACACTTCCTATAGCATGAGATGTGATATCTCAATGCTTCTAATACCAAACCTGAGACTCTTCCTATAACATGAGATGGGATATCCAACTCCTTCCCATTCCAATCCTGAGACTCTTCCGATAGCAGAGATGTGATATCTCAATGCTTATACCAAACCTGAGACCCTTCCTACGGCATGAGATGTCATATACAACTCCTTCCCATTCCAATCCTGAGACCCTTCCTATAGCATGAGATGTGATATCTCAATGCTTATACCAAACCTGAGACCCTTCCTATAGCATGAGATGTGATATCCAACTCCTTCCCATTCCAATCCTGAGACCCTTCCTATAGCATGAGATGTGATGTCTCAATGCTTCTAATACCAAACCTGAGATCCTACCTCTAACATGAAATGTGATATCCAACTCTTTCCCCTTCCAAACCTGAGAGCCTTCCTATAACATGAGATGTGATATCCAACTCCTTCCCATTCCAACCTCAGACCCTTCCTATAGCATGAGATGTGATATCTAAATGCCTCTAATACCAAACCTGAGATCCTTCCTCTAACATGAAATGTGATATCCAACTCCTTCCCTTTCCAAACCTGAGAGCCTATCTATAGCATGAGATGTGATATCCAAGTCCTTCCCATTCCAATCCTTAGACCCTTCCTACAGCATGCAATATGATATCTCAATGATTCTAATAACAAACCTGAGACCCGTCCTATAACATGAGATGGGATATCCAACTCCTTCGCATTCCAATCCTGAGACACTTCCGATAGCAGAGATGTGATATCTCAATGCTTATACCAAACCTGAGACCCTTCCTATAACATGAGATGTGATATCCAACTCCTTCCCGTTCCAAACCTGAGACCCTTCCTTTAGCATGAGATGTGACATCCAGCTCCTTCCCATTCCAATCCTGAGACCCTTCCTATAGCATGAGATGTGATATCTCAATGCTTCTAATATCAAACTTGAGACCCTCCCAATAGCATGAGATGTGATATCCAAGTCCTTCCCATTCCAATCCTGAGACACTTCCTATAGCATGAGATGTGATATCTCAATGCTTCTAATACCAAACCTGAGACTCTTCCTATAACATGAGATGGGATATCCAACTCCTTCCCATTCCAATCCTGAGACTCTTCCGATAGCAGAGATGTGATATCTCAATGCTTATACCAAACCTGAGACCCTTCCTACGGCATGAGATGTCATATACAACTCCTTCCCATTCCAATCCTGAGACCCTTCCTATAGCATGAGATGTGATATCTCAATGCTTATACCAAACCTGAGACCCTTCCTATAGCATGAGATGTGATATCCAACTCCTTCCCATTCCAATCCTGAGACCCTTCCTATAGCATGACATGTGATGTCTCAATGCTTCTAATACCAAACCTGAGATCCTTCCTATAACATGAGATGTGATATCCAACTCCTTCCATTCCAATCCTGAGACCCTTCCTATAGCATGAGATTTGATATCTCAATGCTTATACCAAACCTGAGACCCTTCCTATAGCATGAGATGTGATATCCAAGTCTTTCCCATTCCAATCCTTAGACCCTTCCTACAGCATGCAATATGATATCTCAATGATTCTAATAACAATCCTGAGACCCGTCCTATAACATGAGATGGGATATCCAATTCCTTCGCATTCCAATCCTGAGACACTTCCGATAGCAGAGATGTGGTATCTCAATGCTTATACCAAACCTGAGACCCTTCCTATAACATGAGATCGGATATCCAACTCCTTCCCGTTCCAAACCTGAGACCCTTCCTTTAGCATGAGATGTGATATCCAGCTCCTTCCCATTCCAATCCTGAGACACTTCCGATAGCATGAGATGTGATATCTCAATGCTTCTAATATCAAAACTGAAACCCTCCCTATAGCATGATATGTGATATCTAAGTCCTTCCCATTCCAATCCTGAGACCCTTCCTATAGCATGAGATGTGATATCTCAATGCTTCTACCAAACCTGAGACCCTTCCTTTAGCATGAGATGTGATATCCAACTCCTTCCCATTCCAACCTGAGACCCTTCCTATAGCATGAGAAGGGATATCCAACTCCTTCCCAATCCAATCCTGAGACCCTTCCGATAGCAGAGATGTGATATCTCAATGCTTATACCAAACCTGAGACCCTTCCTATGGCATGAGATGTGATATCCAACTCTTTGCCATTCAAATCCTGAGATCCTCCCTATAACACGAGATGTCATATCCAACTCCTTCCCATTCCAAACCTGAGACCCTTCCTTTAGCATGAGATGTGATATCCAAATCCTTCACATTCCAATCCGGAGACCCTTCCTATAACATGAGATGTGATATCCAACTCCTTCCCAATCCAATCCTGAGACCCTTCCGATAGCAGAGATGTGATATCTCAATGCTTATACCAAACCTGAGACCCTTCCTATGGCATGAGATGTGATAACCAACTCCTTGCCATTCAAATCCTGAGACCCTCCCTATAACAAGAGATGTCATATCCAACTCCTTCCCATTCCAAACCTGAGACCCTTCCTTTAGCATGAGATGTGATATCTCAATGCTTCTTGTTAGGAAAGATTTCGTTATTGTAGGGAAATTTCCTTCCATGTGGCAACCCCTAAACTTTTTGCTATTGTTTTTAACCTTGTTCTTGACTTTGCCAGAGAAGTACAGCCTTCTGCCGCACTTCTCTGGGCTTTCGCTCCTTTCTTACGGGGAAACTGACATGCCCTTAAGACAGTCAGTACCGGGGAACGTTGTTTCCCGTAGTTTCTTCTATCGTGTCGCAGCTTTAGTGCAACACGACACAAGAGGGCACAGTAAGTTAAGTTACAGCTCTCTTGGGTCTCTAGCCTTCTACGGGCCCTAGATACTCTTTTAGGATGGTATTTGATCGGTGCAAGTCATTCAGGGACTGGAATGGTGGCAGCGATCGTATTGTATATTTTGAGCTCCTTTTGGCGTTCTGAGCACGTTTTGCACTGAACCCAAAATGGTGGCCTGGCTCCCCAAAATGGCCAGACCACGAGGCTCCTTTGTCCTGTCCACTGACCGTCTTGCTCCCTTCACCTTCCCCAGGTCCAGCGACCCGGGGCCTTCCTTATTTGGGCATGTACTTTCCCGCGAAACGTGGTTGCTTTCGCGGGCTTCTACATGTCGTATGTGTGCCTCCAGGGTGTGGGCTGGGATGTCTGGTCCCAATACACATCCTGGGTGCCAGAGAGTCTAGGGTGGTGTGAATGCCTGGGACCACCGTGGTCCGTGATTGGTCCACGTATGGTATGTGTTTTGATGAGCGGATCTCCCATTGGTCCCCCTCCGTTTTTGGCACGAAGGGAACCGTGGATAAGAGGGGGCTGGAAACACCACTACCATGTCGATCTCCTGAGTTCTCACGAACGAAGGAATACAGGAGCCAAGTATCCTGCAACCAAGAGGCTGGACCGAGGAATCGCTGGTGACCCGCTGAAGGAATCCTCCTTTGCACTGCTGTCGTCCTGAGAGCCACTGTCCTCCTTTGATCGAACCAGAAGGCCTGTACTGGCGCTTCGACCTTTGGAATAGCAGGAACAGCTATTCCCGGCATCTACAACATCTCCCGCCAAGTAAGCCTTCGGAAGCGTCTCTGGGCCATCCAGTTGACTGACCAGCTTACAAGGGAGCCTTGTTCTGTAACCGCCGCCAGGTTGTGCCGTATCTCGAGTCCTTGTCACTCTCCCACACTTCGTGCCCTTGGCGTTCCCAAGTCTGAAGGGAGGAGTGTACTTTTGACTCAGATACGCACGGCCGCTCCGTTGTCCTGCTGCGGCAACAAACTGTGCTGGTTTCGTCGATTGGGACGTCTTTTTGATCTACACGACTACAAAGCGTTCCCTGCTCTTCTGAACCTGCCAAGCTGCTGAAAACTAACGTGGAGAAGCCTGGGACTGCTTGCTTCGGGGACCGGTGAGTAGTATATCTAGGATCTGGTCGCCCTCCTGCAGTAACCCATTGCTTTTCCCCGCTGTGTAAAACAGCACCCTTTTCGCCCGTACTCGCGCTCTGCTTCTGCCCGCTGTGGAGGCTGCGCTTGAGTTGCGGACCCTGTTCTACTTCTGCTGTGCACTAACACGAACTGCCTGACTTCCTCCGAAGAGCTTCTCCTTTTGCCCGTTGGCACCAGCGCGTGCAGGTACATTGAGCATTAGGCTCCACTGTTCGCAGGGCTTGGACTTCCATCTAGTTAGGTGCCTCTGAAGGCGAACTGAGTCGAAAGCATTATCGCACTGCCTGTTTTCCTTCCCTTGCAGGTGGACTACATATTTCGTGCTTTAAACGCTTGCGACTGTGTATTTGTATATATATTGTGTTGATTTGGTATGTGTTGGCTTAATACTGTGTTATTGTGACTTTCTTGCTACGGTCGTTGTTTTAAAGGCCTTAAAATAAATGTGTTTATATTTTTGATATAACACCTGTTTGGAGTAGTTTGTAAGCGCTCTTGCTTTGTGTGCTCACTGCGGGCTTTCAGTCACCCTCACCCCTCTTGAGACCTAGTCTTGACCGCCGCGATCGCTACCTTGATTGGTCTGGCTTGTCCAGAGGTTACCCTGTTCCAAGTAATTAGGTTGGCCTTCTGAACTTCTGCTCCGCCAGGACAGAGTTCAGAAATCCGTCTTAACAAATTGGTGTACAGCGGTGGGATACGACTGAAGGTATCCAGTGTTGCGCACGGGCTAGGGCATTTCTGGTTATTCCAAACAGTACACGTAGTGAATTGTTGTAATATAACTTTAAAAAGGCCATAGTCCTATCACACAGTATGGAAACAAGTACGTTGTTAACTTTAAATGCTTCCAAATCAGAAACGCTGAAAAAGATGTGTGCGGAGAGAGGTGTTTCCTCTCAAGGCACAAAATTGGAAATGATCCAAAGAATCGTGGCGTGGCAAGAAGCACAGCTTGACGCTATTACTTCTGAGGACAGTGCGGAAGGTGGTGGGGCTGCTCTCACTGGCAGAACCGACGGTTCTGTCGCCGCACTGTTCCACCGCGACCACGAGGACAGGGAGGACGAGATGTCTAATGTTTCCTCTGCCAGTGCTGACGGGGAGGCTAGGCTTGAATTCAAGAAGCAAGAGCTGCGGTTTAGGCAGCAGGAGCTTGAATTCAGCATAGCCAAACTGAAAATCGAACAGGCAGAAAAACAAAAAGACAGGGATCACCAGTTGGAACTGGCCAAGCTTCAGGTTGCAAATGGGTCCACGGGTCCTGGACATGGGTCTGGGGCCTCCTCTCATCCACGGTTTCCAAAAGATCTGCTCAGTGTGTATGAGGAACGGAATGACATTATGGACTGGCTGAATGCGTTTGAGTATGCATGCGAAGTTCAGAAAGTTGACAATGCTGACAAGATTGCGTGGTTGCTCAGTAGACTGCCCCATTCTGGCTGTAGTGCCATTATGGAGATGTCGAAGGCTGAGCGAGCTGATTTCGCAATGTTGAAGCAGACTCTCATTTTAAAGTTTGGGAAGACTCCGGCCCAATATTTAAAGCGTTTTCGAGAGTATAAGAAAAAGGAAGGTGGTACTTGGGTATCTTATGTCACTGAATCTTTGAAAAACTTAACTGGCTGGGTCGAAGGCTATAAGGTTTCTACCTTCGCCGGCATGATAAATCTTGTCATGCTGGAACACATTTTTGCTTCTTCTTCCCCGGAGCTTAAGCAGCATTTGGCCGATTCGAAGGAGATAGATCCTAAGAAGCTGGCCATGGCAGCGGACTTATGGGTGTCACATCGAGTGTCCCATAAGGACAAAACTCATCCTGGTAAGCAGGAGGAGGGGAAAAAGTCCAAAGATATGGAGGGTGGGGAATCTGCTAAATCTTCTTCCCAAAAGGGCCAAAAAAAAAAAAAACAAGGGTAAGACACAAGAGAACTCACAGGGTAGTGGAGGTCAGCCTCCGAAACAGAACTCCGGTTACAATAAGCCTCCCTACGTAAACAGACCCATTGGAGCTTGTTTTGCTTGTGGAGCAACTGACCATGTGAAGGGGGATCCCCGTTGTAAGGTTAGACCTTTGGGGGTCCACTCCGCTAATCTGGCCTTCTCCTCCTACGAGGAAGAAGAGATTACAGGAGCATCCTTCTCCTCAGACTCATTTCCCAGCGGAATAGAGGCTGAGGTAGTTTTAGTGTCCCTGGGTTCCTGGGAGCCTAAAGTCGCAGAGGCGTATGCTAGGATTCCAGATAATACCAAGCAATACTTTAAAGACAGTGTGCTGATCAATGGAGTAGATACTCCAGCTCTTAGGGATAGTGGGTGCAGTCGCACTGTAGTGGATTCTACCTTGGTAGACTCAGAGGAAGTTGCCAGAGCTACTCTGATGCCCACTAAGTTGGCTGACGGCCCCCTCCGTATGTTTCCCGTGATCCCTGTAAATCTTACTTTAAATGGTACAGCAGTTAGGATTCCAGTGAGCATTCAGAGAAACGTCCCGGGAAAGGTCTTACTAGGTAATGATCTCAGAGCTCTAGGGCTCGTAGGAGACACTGCCGAACGACCCTACACACGGTCTCAAGCACGGGCAGCATTGGCCAAGTCCAATACGCCGCCCCAGCCGAAGGGGAAACCCAAGGCGAAAGGAGTCAACAAGTCACGACGAGGGAAAGAAAATATTCCCCCGAGCTCGCCTACCACTGCGGTGGAGGAAGTTGGTCGATCGCCCGAGCCTGACGAGGAAGTGGCGATGCCTGAAGTATTCGACCCCAACGATCATCCTGAACTAAAAGACTTGTTAGTTGAAGGAGGTCCTGATAGGGACGAATTCAGTGAAGGCCAACGTGAGTGCCCATCTCTGGAAGGCCTAAGGAGACAGGCCTGCTCCCAGCTTGAGGGTGAACCTCATGGGACGCATAGGATTTATTGGGAAGGTGGACTCCTGTATAGCGAGCCCACAGAGTCTACAGAAGGAGACCATAGGAGGTTGGTGGTTCCCCTTGCTGTTAGGCCCTTCCTCCTGCAGTTGGCGCATGAAGTTCCCCTTGCTGGTCACCTTGGTATGAAGAGGACCAAGCAAAGGTTATCTATGCACTTCTACTGGCCCAAGATGGGGGTGCAAGTAGAAAGTCACTGCAGGAGTTGCGCCTCCTGCCAGTTGTCTGGGAAGGTTGGCGCGACAATCCAAGCTCCGTTGGTACCGCTCCCAGTTGTGGGGGTACCATTCGAAAGGGTAGGGATCGACATCGTCGGTCCCCTTGACCCGCAAACATCCTCGGGCAATAGGTTTATCCTGGTGCTGGTCGACCATGCAACCAGGTATCCTGAGGCCATCCCATTAAAAACTGTAACTGCCAAGTCAGTTGCAAAAGCGTTACTCGGCATATTCACTAGGGTTGGCTTCCCTAAAGAAGTTGTGTCAGATCGTGGCAGCAACTTTATGTCGAAGTATATGCAGGCTATGTGGAAAGAATGTGGGGTCACCTACAAGTTCTCTTCTGCATACCACCCCCAGACCAATGGTCTGGTGGAACGTTTCAACAGAACGTTAAAAAGCATGATTGGGGCTCTGGAGGAGCCTCAGAGAAGAAAATGGGACCTTCTTTTACCATGCTTGTTGTTTGCCTACCGAGAGGTACCACAGGAGGGTGTTGGCTTCAGCCCCTTCGAACTTCTGTTCGGTCATCCCGTACGGGGACCCTTAGCCATCGTCAAGGAGGGATGGGAGATGCCCACTCCCCCTGTTACTACCAACGTAGTTGATTATGTGCTAGGGCTCAGAAAATGGATGGTACTTCTGATGGGCTTGGCTAGTGATAAATTGAAGGCAGGGCAAGCGCTGGTGAAACATTGGTACGACCAGAAAGCTTCCCTCATCAACTTTACACCTGGTCAGCAAGTCCTGATCATGAATCCTATAAGGCCTCGCGCTTTACAGGACAAATGGTCAGGCCCTTACACAGTGGTGGAGCCCCTGGGTGAGGTGAACTATTTAGTGGACCTTGGAAGGCCTGGACAGGCTCCAAAAGTGTTCCACGTGAATAGGCTGAAGGCTTTCGTCCCAAGAGTCGAAATCGCAGCACTGCTACTGGCTTCAGACGTTGAGGAAGAGGAGTCAGAACCTCTCCCCGACCTGTTCCACGGCGGTCCTTCAGATAGCTCCATTGAGGGTGTCCGTGTGGCCCCTCACCTGACTTCTGATCAGCAGGCGGAGGTGAAAAGTTTGCTTCGGCAGTTTTCCCCCCTGTTTTCACAGTCGCCTGGTTTGACACCTTGGTGCAAACATAACATTGACACAGGAGACAGTGTACCTACCAAAAGTATGGGATACAGGATGTCGGATAAAGTCCGGTCTTATATTAAGGCCGAGGTCAACAAGATGTTAGACCTTGGGGTGATTGAACCCTCTAGTAGTCCTTGGTCCAGCCCTGTGGTTTTGGTTCCAAAGGCAGGCACTTCTGAATTGAGGTTCTGCGTGGATTACAGGGCTCTGAATGCTGTCACCAAGACAGATGCACACCCCTTGCCTCGAACAGATGAGCTGGTGGATACTTTGGGTGCTTCCAAGTACCTCAGCACGTTTGACCTTACTGCTGGCTATTGGCAAATAGCGTTAGCAGAACATGCTAAGGAGAAGACAGCATTTTCTACACCAGACGGCCTTTACCAATTCCGGGTAATGCCGTTCGGGTTGAAGAATGCACCTGCCACTTTCCAGAGGCTTGTGAATCATGTGTTGAATGGGTTGGACGAATTCTGTCTCGCATATCTGGACGATATCGCAGTTTTCAGTGCCACCTGGGAAGACCATGTGAAACACCTCGGGATTGTGCTCCAGGCTCTTCAGAAAGCCCACTTGACCATAAAGGCTAGTAAATGCCAGATTGGACAAGGCTCAGTGGTTTACCTTGGACATGAAGTAGGTGGAGGGAGGATACAGCCTCTTCCCAGTAAAGTACAAGCCGTACAAGACTGGCCTACCCCCACTACGCAAACCCAAGTGAGAGCCTTCTTAGGACTCACGGGGTATTACCGGAATTTTATGGCAGACTATGGCACCATAGCTGCTCCTCTGACTGCCCTCACAACTCCGAAGAAACCCAAGAAGGTAACTTGGACTGACGAGTGTGAGAAGGCCTTCAATGGCTTGAAAGACTCCTTGTGCCAGGCCCCTGTCCTCAGGGCCCCTGATTATCAAAGAACTTTTATCGTGCAGACGGACGCCTCTGACACTGGGATAGGAGCTGTACTATCACAAGTAGATGAGAAGGGTAAGGAACACCCTATCGGTTTTATTAGTCGCCAGCTTAAGGACAGAGAGCTCAGATGGTCCACGGTAGAGAAAGAATGTTTCTCTGTTGTGTGGGCCCTAAGGAAGCTGAGGCCCTACCTCTATGGGACAGACTTCACTGTGCAAACTGACCATAAGCCGTTAAAGTGGCTAATGAACATGAAGGGGGAGAATCCAAAGTTGCTTAGGTGGTCCATAAGTCTACAAGGCTTCGACTTCACTATTGAGCATAGGCCAGGTGTCCAACATAGCAATGCTGATGGGTTGTCCAGAATGTTTAACAGACCTGAACATGAGACTCATCCAGGGGTGGATTAGTTCCCCCTGTCCATAGTCTGGGAGGGGCGAGTGTTAGGAAAGATTTCGTTATTGTAGGGAAATTTCCTTCCATGTGGCAACCCCTAAACTTTTTGCTATTGTTTTTAACCTTGTTCTTGACTTTGCCAGAGAAGTACAGCCTTCTGCCGCACTTCTCTGGGCTTTCGCTCCTTTCTTACGGGGAAACTGACATGCCCTTAAGACAGTCAGTACCGGGGAACGTTGTTTCCCGTAGTTTCTTCTATCGTGTGGCAGCTTTAGTGCAACACGACACAAGAGGGCACAGTAAGTTAAGTTACAGCTCTCTTGGGTCTCTAGCCTTCTACGGGCCCTAGATACTCTTTTAGGATGGTATTTGATCGGTGCAAGTCATTCAGGGACGGGAATGGTGGCAGCGATCGTATTGTATATTTTGAGCTCCTTTTGGCGTTCTGAGCACGTTTTGCACTGAACCCAAAATGGTGGCCTGGCTCCCCAAAATGGCCAGACCACGAGGCTCCTTTGTCCTGTCCACTGACCGTCTTGCTCCCTTCACCTTCCCCAGGTCCAGCGACCCGGGGCCTTCCTTATTTGGGCATGTACTTTCCCGCGAAACGTGGTTGCTTTCGCGGGCTTCTACATGTCGTATGTGTGCCTCCAGGGTGTGGGCTGGGATGTCTGGTCCCAATACACATCCTGGGTGCCAGAGAGTCTAGGGTGGTGTGAATGCCTGGGACCACCGTGGTCCGTGATTGGTCCACGTATGGTATGTGTTTTGATGAGCGGATCTCCCATTGGTCCCCCTCCGTTTTTGGCGCGAAGGGAACCGTGGATAAGAGGGGGCTGGAAACACCACTACCATGTCGATCTCCTGAGTTCTCACGAACGAAGGAATACAGGAGCCAAGTATCCTGCAACCAAGAGGCTGGACCGAGGAATCGCTGGTGACCCGCTGAAGGAATCCTCCTTTGCACTGCTGTCGTCCTGAGAGCCACTGTCCTCCTTTGATCGAACCAGAAGGCCTGTACTGGCGCTTCGACCTTTGGAATAGCAGGAACAGCTATTCCCGGCATCTACAACATCTCCCGCCAAGTAAGCCTTCGGAAGCGTCTCTGGGCCATCCAGTTGACTGACCAGCTTACAAGGGAGCCTTGTTCTGTAACCGCCGCCAGGTTGTGCCGTATCTCGAGTCCTTGTCACTCTCCCACACTTCGTGCCCTTGGCGTTCCCAAGTCTGAAGGGAGGAGTGTACTTTTGACTCAGATACGCACGGCCGCTCCGTTGTCCTGCTGCGGCAACAAACTGTGCTGGTTTCGTCGATTGGGACGTCTTTTTGATCTACACGACTACAAAGCGTTCCCTGCTCTTCTGAACCTGCCAAGCTGCTGAAAACTAACGTGGAGAAGCCTGGGACTGCTTGCTTCGGGGACCGGTGAGTAGTATATCTAGGATCTGGTCGCCCTCCTGCAGTAACCCATTGCTTTTCCCCGCTGTGTAAAACAGCACCCTTTTCGCCCGTACTCGCGCTCTGCTTCTGCCCGCTGTGGAGGCTGCGCTTGAGTTGCGGACCCTGTTCTACTTCTGCTGTGCACTAACACGAACTGCCTGACTTCCTCCGAAGAGCTTCTCCTTTTGCCCGTTGGCACCAGCGCGTGCAGGTACATTGAGCATTAGGCTCCACTCTTCGCAGGGCTTGGACTTCCATCTAGTTAGGTGCCTCTGAAGGCGAACTGAGTCGAAAGCATTATCGCACTGCCTGTTTTCCTTCCCTTGCAGGTGGACTACATATTTCGTGCTTTAAACGCTTGTGACTGTGTATTTGTATATATATTGTGTTGATTTGGTATGTGTTGGCTTAATACTGTGTTATTGTGACTTTCTTGCTACGGTCGTTGTTTTAAAGGCCTTAAAATAAATGTGTTTATATTTTTGATATAACACCTGTTTGGAGTAGTTTGTAAGCGCTCTTGCTTTGTGTGCTCACTGCGGGCTTTCAGTCACCCTCACCCCTCTTGAGACCTAGTCTTGACCGCCGCGATCGCTACCTTGATTGGTCTGGCTTGTCCAGAGGTTACCCTGTTCCAAGTAATTAGGTTGGCCTTCTGAACTTCTGCTCCGCCAGGACAGAGTTCAGAAATCCGTCTTAACACTTCTAATACCAAACCTGAGACCCTTCCGATAGCATGAGATGTGATATCTCAATGCTTCAAAAACCAAACATGAGAACCATCCTATAACATGAGATGTGAAATCCAAATCCTTCCCTTCCCAAACCTGAGACTCTTCCTATAGCATGAGATGTGATATCTCAATGCTTCTACCAAACCTGAAACCCTTCCTATAGCATGAGATGTGATATCCAACTCCTTCCCATTCCAATCCTGAGACACTTCCTATAGCATGAGATGTGATATCACAATGCTTCTAATACCAAACCTGAGACCCATCCTATAACATGAGATGTGATATCCAAATCCTTCCCCTTCCAAACCTGAGACCCTTCCTTTAGCATGAGATGTGATATCCAGCTCCTCCCATTCCAATCCTGAGACCCTTCCGATAGCATGAGATGTGATATCTCAATGCTTCTAATATCAAAACTGAGACCCTCCCTATAGCATGAGATGTGATATCTAAGTCCTTCCGATTCCAATCCTGAGACCCTTCCAATAGCAGAGATGTGATATTTCAATTCTTACACCAAACCTGAGACCCTTCCTATAGCATGAGATGCGATATCCAACTCCTTCCGATTCCAATCCTGAGACCCTTCCTATAGCATGAGATGTGATATCGCAATGCTTCTACCAAAACTGAGACCCTTCCTTTAGCATGAGATGTGATATCCAACTCCTTCCCATTCCAATCCTGAGACCCTTCCTATAGCATGAGATGTGATATCTCAATGCTTCTAATACCAAACCTGAGATCCTTCTGATAGCATGAGATGTGATATCTCAATGCTTCTAATACCAAACCTGAGATCCTTCCTATAACATGAGATGTGATATCCAAATCCTTTCCCTTCCAAACCTGAGACCCTCCCTTTAGCATGAGATGTGATATCCAACCTCTTCCCATTCCAATCCTGATACCCTTCTGATAGCATGAGATGTGATATCTCAATTCCTCTAATACCAAACCTGAGATCCTACCTCTAACATGAAATGTGATATCCAACTCCTTCCCTTTCCAAACCTGAGAGCCTTCCTACAGCATGAGATGTGATATCCAAGTCCTTCCCATTCCAATCCTGAGACCCTTCCTATAACATGAGATGTGATATCCAACTCTTTCCCATTCCAACCTGAGACCCTTCCTATAGCATGAGATGGGATATCCAACTCCTTCCAAATCCAATCCTGATACCCTTCCGATAGCATGAGATGTGATATCCCAATGCTTCTACAAAACCTGAGACCCATACCATGGCATGATGTGATATCAAACTCCCGTCCTATACCATGAGACTTGATATCTCAATGCTTCTAATACCAAACCTGAGACCGGTCCAATAACATGAGATGTGATATCCAAATCCTTCCCCTTCCGAACCTTAGACCCTTCCTTTATCATGAGATGTGATATCCAAGTCCTTCCCATTCCATTCCTGAGACCCTTCCTATAGCATGAGATGTGATATCTCAATGCTTCTAATACCAAACCTGAGACCCTTCCTATAACATGAGATGTGATATCCAAGTCCTTCCCATTCCAATCCTGAGACCCTTCCTATAGCATGAGATGTGATATCTCAATGCTTCTAATACCAAACCTGAGACCCTTCCTATAACATGAATTGTGATATCCAAGTCCTTCCCATTCCAATCCTGAGACCCTTCCGATAGCAGAGATGTGATATCTCAATGCTTATACCAAACCTGAGACCCTTCCGATAGCATGAGATGTGATATCTCAATGCTTCTAATACCAAACCTGAGATCCTTCATATAACATGAGATGTGATGTCCAAATCCTTCCCCTTCCAAATCTTAGACCCTTCCTTTATCATGAGATGTGATATCCAAGTCCTTCCCATTCCATTCCCGAGACCCTTCCTATAGCATGAGATGTGATATCTCAATGCTTCTAATACCAAACCTGAGACCCTTCCTATAACATGAGATGTGATATCCAAGTCCTTCCCATTCCAATCCTGAGACCCTTCCTATAGCATGAGATGTGATATCTCAATGCTTCTAATACCAAACCTGAGACTCTTCCTATAACATGAGATGGGATATCCAACTCCTTCCCATTCCAATCCTGAGACTCTTCCGATAGCAGAGATGTGATATCTCAATGCTTATACCAAACCTGAGACCCTTCCTACGGCATGAGATGTCATATACAACTCCTTCCCATTCCAATCCTGAGACCCTTCCTATAGCATGAGATGTGATATCTCAATGCTTATACCAAACCTGAGACCCTTCCTATAGCATGAGATGTGATATCCAACTCCTTCCCATTCCAATCCTGAGACCCTTCCTATAGCATGAGATGTGATGTCTCAATGCTTCTAATACCAAACCTGAGATCCTTCCTATAACATGAGATGTGATATCCAACTCCTTCCATTCCAATCCTGAGACCCTTCCTATAGCATGAGATTTGATATCTCAATGCTTATACCAAACCTGAGACCCTTCCTATAGCATGAGATGTGATATCCAAGTCTTTCCCATTCCAATCCTTAGACCCTTCCTACAGCATGCAATATGATATCTCAATGATTCTAATAACAATCCTGAGACCCGTCCTATAACATGAGATGGGATATCCAATTCCTTCGCATTCCAATCCTGAGACACTTCCGATAGCAGAGATGTGGTATCTCAATGCTTATACCAAACCTGAGACCCTTCCTATAACATGAGATCGGATATCCAACTCCTTCCCGTTCCAAACCTGAGACCCTTCCTTTAGCATGAGATGTGATATCTAAGTCCTTCCCATTCCAATCCTGAGACCCTTCCTATAGCATGAGATGTGATATCTCAATGCTTCTACCAAACCTGAGACCCTTCCTTTAGCATGAGATGTGATATCCAACTCCTTCCCATTCCAACCTGAGACCCTTCCTATAGCATGAGAAGGGATATCCAACTCCTTCCCAATCCAATCCTGAGACCCTTCCGATAGCAGAGATGTGATATCTCAATGCTTATACCAAACCTGAGACCCTTCCTATGGCATGAGATGTGATATCCAACTCTTTGCCATTCAAATCCTGAGATCCTCCCTATAACACGAGATGTCATATCCAACTCCTTCCCATTCCAAACGTGAGACCCTTCCTTTAGCATGAGATGTGATATCCAAATCCTTCACATTCCAATCCGGAGACCCTTCCTATAACATGAGATGTGATATCCAACTCCTTCCCAATCCAATCCTGAGACCCTTCCGATAGCAGAGATGTGATATCTCAATGCTTATACCAAACCTGAGACCCTTCCTATGGCATGAGATGTGATATCCAACTCCTTGCCATTCAAATCCTGAGACCCTCCCTATAACAAGAGATGTCATATCCAACTCCTTCCCATTCCAAACCTGAGACCCTTCCTTTAGCATGAGATGTGATATCTCAATGCTTCTAATACCAAACCTGAGACCCTTCCGATAGCATGAGATGTGATATCTCAATGCTTCAAAAACCAAACATGAGAACCATCCTATAACATGAGATGTGAAATCCAAATCCTTCCCTTCCCAAACCTGAGACTCTTCCTATAGCATGAGATGTGATATCTCAATGCTTCTACCAAACCTGAAACCCTTCCTATAGCATGAGATGTGATATCCAACTCCTTCCCATTCCAATCCTGAGACACTTCCTATAGCATGAGATGTGATATCACAATGCTTCTAATACCAAACCTGAGACCCATCCTATAACATGAGATGTGATATCCAAATCCTTCCCCTTCCAAACCTGAGACCCTTCCTTTAGCATGAGATGTGATATCCAGCTCCTCCCATTCCAATCCTGAGACCCTTCCGATAGCATGAGATGTGATATCTCAATGCTTCTAATATCAAAACTGAGACCCTCCCTATAGCATGAGATGTGATATCTAAGTCCTTCCGATTCCAATCCTGAGACCCTTCCGATAGCAGAGATGTGATATTTCAATTCTTACACCAAACCTGAGACCCTTCCTATAGCATGAGATGTGATATCCAACTCCTTCCGATTCCAATCCTGAGACCCTTCCTATAGCATGAGATGTGATATCGCAATGCTTCTACCAAAACTGAGACCCTTCCTTTAGCATGAGATGTGATATCCAACTCCTTCCCATTCCAATCCTGAGACCATTCCTATAGCATGAGATGTGATATCTCAATGCTTCTAATACCAAACCTGAGATCCTTCTGATAGCATGAGATTTGATATCTCAATGCTTCTAATACCAAACCTGAGATCCTTCCTATAACATGAGATGTGATATCCAAATCCTTTCCCTTCCAAACCTGAGACCCTCCCTTTAGCATGAGATGTGATATCCAACTCCTTCCCATTCCAATCCCGATACCCTTCTGATAGCATGAGATGTGATATCTCAATGCCTCTAATACCAAACCTGAGATCCTACCTCTAACATGAAATGTGATATCCAACTCCTTCCCTTTCCAAACCTGAGAGCCTTCCTACAGCATGAGATGTGATATCCAAGTCCTTCCCATTCCAATCCTGAGACCCTTCCTATAACATGAGATGTGATATCCAACTCTTTCCCATTCCAACCTGAGACCCTTCCTATAGCATGAGATGGGATATCCAACTCCTTCCAAATCCAATCCTGATACCCTTCCGATAGCATGAGATGTGATATCCCAATGCTTCTACAAAACCTGAGACCCATACCATGGCATGATGTGATATCAAACTCCCGTCCTATACCATGAGACTTGATATCTCAATGCTTCTAATACCAAACCTGAGACTGGTCCAATAACATGAGATGTGATATCCAAATCCTTCCCCTTCCGAACCTTAGACCCTTCCTTTATCATGAGATGTGATATCCAAGTCCTTCCCATTCCATTCCTGAGACCCTTCCTATAGCATGAGATGTGATATCTCAATGCTTCTAATACCAAACCTGAGACCCTTCCTATAACATGAGATGTGATATCCAAGTCCTTCCCATTCCAATCCTGAGACCCTTCCTATAGCATGAGATGTGATATCTCAATGCTTCTAATACCAAACCTGAGACCCTTCCTATAACATGAATTGTGATATCCAAGTCCTTCCCATTCCAATCCTGAGACCCTTCCGATAGCAGAGATGTGATATCTCAATGCTTATACCAAACCTGAGACCCTTCCGATAGCATGAGATGTGATATCTCAATGCTTCTAATACCAAACCTGAGATCCTTCATATAACATGAGATGTGATGTCCAAATCCTTCCCCTTCCAAATCTTAGACCCTCCCTTTAGCATGAGATGTGATATCCAACTCCTTCCCATTCCATTCCTGAGACCCTTCTGATAGCATGAGATGTGATATCTCAATGCCTCTAATACCAAACCTGAGATCCTACCTCTACATGAAATGTGATATCCAACTCCTTCCCCTTCCAACCCTGAGAGCCTTCCTATAGAATGAGATGTGATATCCAAGTCCTTCCCATTCCAATCCTGAGACCCTTCCTATAACATGAGATGTGATATCCAACTCCTTCACATTCCAACCTTAGGCCCTTCCTATAGCATGAGATGGGATATCCAACTCCTTCCAAATCCAATCCCGATACCCTTCTGATAGCATGAGATGTGATATCCCAATGCTTCTACAAAACCTGAGACCCATACAATGGCATGAGATGTGATATCAAACTCCTTCCCATTCCAATCCTGAGACCCTTCCTATAGCTTGAGATGTGATATCCAACTCCTTCCCATTCCAATTCTGAGACCCGTCCTATACCATGAGACTTGATATCTCAATGCTTCTAATACCAAACCTGAGACCGGTCCTATAACATGAGATGTGATACCCAAATCCTTCCCCTTCCAAACCTTAGACCCTTCCTATAGCATGAGATGTGATATCTCAATGCTTCTAATACCAAACCTGAGATCCTTCCTATAACATGAGATGTGATATCCAACTCCTTCCCATTCCAATCCTGAGACACTTCCTATAGCATGAGATGTGATATCTCACTGCTTATACCAAACCTGAGACCCTTCCTATAGCATGAGATGTGATATCCAACTCCTTCCCATTCCAATCCTGAGACCCTTCCTATAGCATGAGATGTGATATCTCAATGCTTCTAATATCAAACTTTAGAGCCTCCCTATAGCATGAGATGTGATATCCAAGTCCTTCCCATTCCAATCCTGAGACACTTCCTATAGCATGAGATGTGATATCTCAATGCTTCTAATACCAAACCTGAGACTCTTCCTATAACATGAGATGGGATATCCAACTCCTTCCCATTCCAATCCTGAGACCCTTCCGATAGCAGAGATGTGATATCTCAATGCTTATACCAAACCTGAGACCCTTCCTACGGCATGAGATGTCATATACAACTCCTTCCCATTCCAATCCTGAAACCCTTCCTATAGCATGAGATGTGATATCTCAATGCTTATACCAAACCTGAGACCCTTCCTATAGCATGAGATGTGATATCCAACTCCTTCCCATTCCAATCCTGAGACCCTTCCTATAGCATGAGATGTGATATCTCAATGCTTATACCAAACCTGAGACCCTTCCTACGGCATGAGATGTCATATACAACTCCTTCCCATTCCAATCCTGAGACCCTTCCTATAGCATGAGATGTGATATCTCAATGCTTATACCAAACCTGAGACCCTTCCTATAGCATGAGATGTGATATCAAACTCCTTCCCATTCCAATCCTGAGACCCTTCCTATAGCATGAGATGTGATATCTCAATGCTTCTACCAAACCTGAGACCCTTCCTTTAGCATGAGATGTGATAGCCAACTCCTTCCCATTCCAATCCTGAGACCCTTCCTATAGCATGAGATGTGATATCTCAATACTTCTAATACCAAACCTGAGATCCTTCCGATAACATGAGATGTGATATCCAAATCCTTCCCCTTCCAAACCTGAGACCCTTCTGATAGCATGAGATGTGATATCTCAATGCTTCTAATACCAATCCTGAGATCCTTCCAATAGCATGAGATGTGATATCTCAATGCTTCTAATACCAAACCTGAGATCCTTCCTATAACATGAGATGTGATATCCAAATCCTTCCCCTTCCAAACCTGAGACCCTCCCTTTAGCATGAGATGTGATATCCAACTCCTTCCCATTCCAATTCTGAGCCCCTTCCTATACCATGAGACTTGATATCCAACTCCTTCCCATTCCAATTCTGAGCCCCTTCCTATACCATGAGACTTGATATCTCAATGCTTCTAATACCAAACCTGAGACCCGTCCTATAACATGAGATGTGATATCCAAATCCTTCCCCTTCCAAACCTTAGACCCTTCCTTTATCATGAGATGTGATATCCAACTCCTTCCCATTCCAATCCTGAGACCCTTCCGATATCATGAGATGTGATATCTCAATGCTTCTAATATCAAACTTGAGACCCTCCCTATAGCATGAGTTGTGATATCCAAGTCCTTCCCATTCCAATCCTGAGACCCTTCCTATAGCTTGAGATGTGACATCCAACTCCTTCCCATTCCAATTCTGATCCCCTTCCTATACCATGAGACTTGATATCTCAATGCTTCTAATACCAAACCTGAGACCCGTCCTATAACATGAGATGTGATATCCAAATCCTTCCCCTTCCAAACCTTAGACCCTTCCTTTATCATGAGATGTGATATCCAACTCCTTCCCATTCAAATCCTGAGACCCTTCCGATATCATGAGATGCAATATCTCAATGCTTCTAATATCAAACTTGAGACCCTCCCTATAGCATGAGATGTGATATCCAAGTCCTTCCCATTCCAATCATGAGACCCTTCCTATAGCATGAGATGTGATATCTCAATGCTTCTAATACCAAACCTGAGACCCTTCCTATAACATGAGATTGGAATATCCAACTCCTTCCCATTCCAATCCTGAGACCCTTCCGATAGCAGAAATGTGATATCTCAATTCTTATACCAAACCTGAGATCCTTCCTATAACATGAGATGTGATATCCAACTCCTTCCCATTCCAATCCTGAGACACTTCCTATAGCATGAGATGTGATATCTCACTGCTTATACCAAACCTGAGACCCTTCCTATAGCATGAGATGTGATATCCAACTCCTTCCCATTCCAATCCTGAGACCCTTCCTATAGCATGAGATGTGATATCTCAATGCTTCTAATATCAAACTTGAGAGCCTCCCTATAGCATGAGATGTGATATCCAAGTCCTTCCCATTCCAATCCTGAGAAACTTCCTATAGCATGAGATGTGATATCTCAATGCTTCTAATACCAAACCTGAGACTCTTCCTATAACATGAGATGGGATATCCACCTCCTTCCCATTCCAATCCTGAGACCCTTCCGATAGCAGAGATGTGATATCTCAATGCTTATACCAAACCTGAGACCCTTCCTACGGCATGAGATGTCATATACAACTCCTTCCCATTCCAATCCTGAGACCCTTCCTATAGCATGAGATGTGATATCTCAATGCTTATACCAAACCTGAGACCCTTCCTATAGCATGAGATGTGATATCCAACTCCTTCCCATTCCAATCCTGAGACCCTTCCTATAGCATGAGATGTGATATCTCAATGCTTATACCAAACCTGAGACCCTTCCTACGGCATGAGATGTCATATACAACTCCTTCCCATTCCAATCCTGAGACCCTTCCTATAGCATGAGATGTGATATCTCAATGCTTATACCATACCTGAGACCCTTCCTACAGCATGAGATGTGATATCCAACTCCTTCCCATTCCAATCCTGAGACCCTTCCTATAGCATGAGATGTGATATCTCAATGCTTATACCAAACCTGAGACCCTTCCTATAACATGAGATGGGATATCCAACTCCTTCCCATTCCAATCCTGAGACACTTCCGATAGCAGAGATGTGATATCTCAATGCTTATACCAGACCTTAGACCCTTCCTATAACATGAGATCGGATATCCAACTCCTTCCCGTTCCAAACCTGAGACCCTTCCTTTAGCATGAGATGTGATATCCAGCTCCTTCCCATTCCAATCCTGAGACACTTCCGATAGCATGAGATGTGATATCTCAATGCTTCTAATATCAAAACTGAAACCCTCCCTATAGCATGATATGTGATATCTAAGTCCTTCCCATTCCAATCCTGAGACCCTTCCTATAGCATGAGATGTGATATCTCAATGCTTCTACCAAACATGAGACCCTTCCTTTAGCATGGGATGTGATATCCAACTCCTTCCCATTCCAATCCTGAGACCCTTCCTATAGCATGAGATGTGATATCTCAATACTTCTAATACCAAACCTGAGATCCTTCCGATAACATGAGATGTGATATCCAAATCCTTCCCCTTCCAAACCTGAGACCCTCCCTTTAGCATGAGATGTGATATCCAACTCCTTCCCATTCCAATCCTGAGACCCTTCTGATAGCATGAGATGTGATATCTCAATGCTTCTAATACCAAACCTGAGATCCTTCCGATAGCATGAGATGTGATATCTCAATGCTTCTAATACTAAACCTGAGATCCTTCCTATAACATGAGATGTGATATCCAAATCCTTCCCCTTCCAATTCTGAGACCCTCCCTTTAACATGAGATGTGATATCCAACTCCTTCCCATTCCAATCCTGAGACCCTTCTGATAGCATGAGATGTGATATCTCAATGCCTCTAATACCAAACCTGAGATCCTACCTCTAACATGAAATGTGATATCCAACTCTTTCCCCTTCCAAACCTGAGAGCCTTCCTATAACATGAGATGTGATATCCAACTCCTTCCCATTCCAACCTGAGACCCTTCCTATAGCATGAGATGTGATATCTCAATGCCTCTAATACCAAACCTGAGATCCTTCCTCTAACATGAAATCTGATATCCAACTCCTTCCCTTTCCAAACCTGAGAGCCTATCTATAGCATGAGATGTGATATCCAAGTCCTTCCCATTCCAATCCTTAGACCCTTCCTACAGCATGCAATATGATATCTCAATGATTCTAATAACAAACCTGAGACCCGTCCTATAACATGAGATGGGATATCCAAGTCCTTCCCATTCCAATCCTGAGACACTTCCGATAGCAGAGATGTGATATCTCAATGCTTATACCAAACCTGAGACCCTTCCTATAACATGAGATGTGATATCCAACTCCTTCCCGTTCCAAACCTGAGACTCTTCCTTTAGCATGAGATGTGATATCCAGCTCCTTCCCATTCCAATCCTGAGACACTCACGATAGCATGAGATGTGATATCTCAATGCTTCTAATATCAAAACTGAGACCCTCCCTATAGTATGATATGTGATATCTAAGTCCTTCCCTTTCCAATCCTGAGACCCTTCCTATAGCATGAGATGTGATATCTCAATGCTTCTACCAAACCTGAGACCCTTCCTTTAGCATGAGATGTGATATCCAACTCCTTCCCATTCCAATCCTGAGACCCTTCCTATAGCATGAGATGTGATATCTCAATACTTCTAATACCAAACCTGAGATCCTTCCGATAACATGAGATGTGATATCCAAATCCTTCCCCTTCCAAACCTGAGACCCTCCCTTTAGCATGAGATGTGATATCCAACTCCTTCCCATTCCAATCCTGAGACCCTTCTGATAGCATGAGATGTGATATCTCAATGCTTCTAATACCAAACCTGAGACCCTTCCTACAGCATGCGATGTGATATCTCAATGCTTCTAATATCAAACCTGAGACCCGTCCTATAACATGAGATGGGATATCCAACTCCTTCCCGTTCCAAACCTGATACCCTTCCTATAGCATGAGATGTGATATCCAATTCCTTCCCATCCCAATCCTGAGACACCTCTGATAGCACAGATGTGATATCTCAATGCTTATACCAAACCTGAGACTCTTCCTATAACATGAGATGTGATATCCAACTCCTTCCCGTTCCAAACCTGAGACCTTTCCTATAGCATGAGATGTGATATCCAACTCCTTCCCGTTCCAAACCTGAGACCCTTCCTTTAGCATGAGATGTGATATCCAGCTCCTTCCCATTCCAATCCTGAGACACTTCCGATAGCATGAGATGTGATATCTCAATGCTTCTAATATCAAAAATGAGACCCTCCCTATAGCATGATATGTGATATCTAATTCCTTCCCATTCCAATCCTGAGACCCTTCCTATAGCATGAGATGTGATATCTCAATGCTTCTACCAAACCTGAGACCCTTCCTTTAGCATGAGATGTGATATCCAACTCCTTCCCATTCCAATCCTGAGACCCTTCCTATAGCCTGAGATGTGATATCTCAATACTTCTAATACCAAACCTGAGATCCTTCCGATAACATGAGATGTGATATCCAAATCCTTCCCCTTCCAAACCTGAGACCCTCCCTTTAGCATGAGATGTGATATCCAACTCCTTCCCATTCCAATCCTGAGACCGTTCTGATAGCATGAGATGTGATATCTCAATTCTTCTAATACCAAACCTGAGACCCTTCCTACAGCATGCAATGTGATATCTCAATGCTTCTAATATCAAACCTGAGACCCGTCCTATAACATGAGATGGGATATCCAACTCCTTCCTGTTCCAAACCTGATACCCTTCATATAGCATGAGATGTGATATCCAATTCCTTCCCATCCCAATCCTGAGACACCTCCGATAGCAGAGATGTGATATCTCAATGCTTATACCAAACCTGAGACTCTTCCTATAACATAAGATGTGATATCCAACTCCTTCCCGTTCAAAACCTGAGACCCTTCCGATAGCATGAGATGTGATATCTCAATGCTTCTAATACCAAACCTGTGATCCTTCCTATAACAAGAGATGTGATATCAACATCCTTCCCCTTCCAAACCTGAGACCCTCCCTTTAGCATGAGATGTGATATCTCAATGCCTCTAATACCAAACCTGAGATCCTTCCGATAGCATGAGATGTGATATCCAAATCCTTCCCCTTCCATTCCTGAGACCTCCCATTCCAATACTGAGATCCTTCCTATACCATGAGATGTGATATCTCAATGTTTCTGATACCAAACCTGAGGGCCTTCCTATAGCAAGAGATGTGATATACAAATCATTCCCATTCCAAACCTGAGACCTTTCCTATAGCATGGGATGTGATATCCGACTCCTTCCCTATCCAATCCTGAGACCCTTCCTATAGCATGAGATGTGATTTCCAACTCGTTCCCATTCCAATCCTGAGACCCTTCCTATAGCATGAGATGTGATATCTCAATGCTTCTAATACCAAAACTGAGACCCTTCTTAAAGCATGAGATGTGATATCCAACTCCTTCCCATTCCAATCCTGAGACCCTTCTGATAGCATGAGATGTGATATCTCAATGCTTCTAATACCAAACCTGAGATCCTTCCGATAGCATGAGATGTGATATCTCAATGCTTCTAATACTAAACCTGAGATCCTTCCTATAACATGAGATGTGATATCCAAATCCTTCCCCTTCCAATTCTGAGACCCTCCCTTTAACATGAGATGTGATATCCAACTCCTTCCCATTCCAATCCTGAGACCCTTCTGATAGCATGAGATGTGATATCTCAATGCCTCTAATACCAAACCTGAGATCCTACCTCTAACATGAAATGTGATATCCAACTCTTTCCCCTTCCAAACCTGAGAGCCTTCCTATAACATGAGATGTGATATCCAACTCCTTCCCATTCCAACCTGAGACCCTTCCTATAGCATGAGATGTGATATCTCAATGCCTCTAATACCAAACCTGAGATCCTTCCTCTAACATGAAATGTGATATCCAACTCCTTCCCTTTCCAAACCTGAGAGCCTATCTATAGCATGAGATGTGATATCCAAGTCCTTCCCATTCCAATCCTTAGACCCTTCCTACAGCATGCAATATGATATCTCAATGATTCTAATAACAAACCTGAGACCCGTCCTATAACATGAGATGGGATATCCAAGTCCTTCCCATTCCAATCCTGAGACACTTCCGATAGCAGAGATGTGATATCTCAATGCTTATACCAAACCTGAGACCCTTCCTATAGCATGAGATGTGATATCTCAATGCCTCTAATACCAAACCTGAGATCCTTCCTCTAACATGAAATCTGATATCCAACTCCTTCCCTTTCCAAACCTGAGAGCCTATCTATAGCATGAGATGTGATATCCAAGTCCTTCCCATTCCAATCCTTAGACCCTTCCTACAGCATGCAATATGATATCTCAATGATTCTAATAACAAACCTGAGACCCGTCCTATAACATGAGATGGGATATCCAAGTCCTTCCCATTCCAATCCTGAGACACTTCCGATAGCAGAGATGTGATATCTCAATGCTTATACCAAACCTGAGACCCTTCCTATAACATGAGATGTGATATCCAACTCCTTCCCGTTCCAAACCTGAGACTCTTCCTTTAGCATGAGATGTGATATCCAGCTCCTTCCCATTCCAATCCTGAGACACTCACGATAGCATGAGATGTGATATCTCAATGCTTCTAATATCAAAACTGAGACCCTCCCTATAGTATGATATGTGATATCTAAGTCCTTCCCATTCCAATCCTGAGACCCTTCCTATAGCATGAGATGTGATATCTCAATGCTTCTACCAAACCTGAGACCCTTCCTTTAGCATGAGATGTGATATCCAACTCCTTCCCATTCCAATCCTGAGACCCTTCCTATAGCATGAGATGTGATATCTCAATACTTCTAATACCAAACCTGAGATCCTTCCGATAACATGAGATGTGATATCCAAATCCTTCCCCTTCCAAACCTGAGACCCTCCCTTTAGCATGAGATGTGATATCCAACTCCTTCCCATTCCAATCCTGAGACCCTTCTGATAGCATGAGATGTGATATCTCAATGCTTCTAATACCAAACCTGAGACCCTTCCTACAGCATGCGATGTGATATCTCAATGCTTCTAATATCAAACCTGAGACCCGTCCTATAACATGAGATGGGATATCCAACTCCTTCCCGTTCCAAACCTGATACCCTTCCTATAGCATGAGATGTGATATCCAATTCCTTCCCATCCCAATCCTGAGACACCTCTGATAGCACAGATGTGATATCTCAATGCTTATACCAAACCTGAGACTCTTCCTATAACATGAGATGTGATATCCAACTCCTTCCCGTTCCAAACCTGAGACCTTTCCTATAGCATGAGATGTGATATCCAACTCCTTCCCGTTCCAAACCTGAGACCCTTCCTTTAGCATGAGATGTGATATCCAGCTCCTTCCCATTCCAATCCTGAGACACTTCCGATAGCATGAGATGTGATATCTCAATGCTTCTAATATCAAAAATGAGACCCTCCCTATAGCATGATATGTGATATCTAATTCCTTCCCATTCCAATCCTGAGACCCTTCCTATAGCATGAGATGTGATATCTCAATGCTTCTACCAAACCTGAGACCCTTCCTTTAGCATGAGATGTGATATCCAACTCCTTCCCATTCCAATCCTGAGACCCTTCCTATAGCCTGAGATGTGATATCTCAATACGTCTAATACCAAACCTGAGATCCTTCCGATAACATGAGATGTGATATCCAAATCCTTCCCCTTCCAAACCTGAGACCCTCCCTTTAGCATGAGATGTGATATCCAACTCCTTCCCATTCCAATCCTGAGACCGTTCTGATAGCATGAGATGTGATATCTCAATTCTTCTAATACCAAACCTGAGACCCTTCCTACAGCATGCAATGTGATATCTCAATGCTTCTAATATCAAACCTGAGACCCGTCCTATAACATGAGATGGGATATCCAACTCCTTCCCGTTCCAAACCTGATACCCTTCATATAGCATGAGATGTGATATCCAATTCCTTCCCATCCCAATCCTGAGACACCTCCGATAGCAGAGATGTGATATCTCAATGCTTATACCAAACCTGAGACTCTTCCTATAACATAAGATGTGATATCCAACTCCTTCCCGTTCAAAACCTGAGACCCTTCCGATAGCATGAGATGTGATATCTCAATGCTTCTAATACCAAACCTGTGATCCTTCCTATAACAAGAGATGTGATATCAACATCCTTCCCCTTCCAAACCTGAGACCCTCCCTTTAGCATGAGATGTGATATCTCAATGCCTCTAATACCAAACCTGAGATCCTTCCGATAGCATGAGATGTGATATCCAAATCCTTCCCCTTCCATTCCTGAGACCTCCCATTCCAATACTGAGATCCTTCCTATACCATGAGATGTGATATCTCAATGTTTCTGATACCAAACCTGAGGGCCTTCCTATAGCAAGAGATGTGATATACAAATCATTCCCATTCCAAACCTGAGACCTTTCCTATAGCATGGGATGTGATATCCGACTCCTTCCCTATCCAATCCTGAGACCCTTCCTATAGCATGAGATGTGATTTCCAACTCGTTCCCATTCCAATCCTGAGACCCTTCCTATAGCATGAGATGTGATATCTCAATGCTTCTAATACCAAAACTGAGACCCTTCTTAAAGCATGAGATGTGATATCCAACTCCTTCCCATTCCAATCCTGAGACCCTTCTGATAGCATGAGATGTGATATCTCAATGCTTCTAATACCAAACCTGAGATCCTTCCGATAGCATGAGATGTGATATCTCAATGCTTCTAATACTAAACCTGAGATCCTTCCTATAACATGAGATGTGATATCCAAATCCTTCCCCTTCCAATTCTGAGACCCTCCCTTTAACATGAGATGTGATATCCAACTCCTTCCCATTCCAATCCTGAGACCCTTCTGATAGCATGAGATGTGATATCTCAATGCCTCTAATACCAAACCTGAGATCCTACCTCTAACATGAAATGTGATATCCAACTCTTTCCCCTTCCAAACCTGAGAGCCTTCCTATAACATGAGATGTGATATCCAACTCCTTCCCATTCCAACCTGAGACCCTTCCTATAGCATGAGATGTGATATCTCAATGCCTCTAATACCAAACCTGAGATCCTTCCTCTAACATGAAATGTGATATCCAACTCCTTCCCTTTCCAAACCTGAGAGCCTATCTATAGCATGAGATGTGATATCCAAGTCCTTCCCATTCCAATCCTTAGACCCTTCCTACAGCATGCAATATGATATCTCAATGATTCTAATAACAAACCTGAGACCCGTCCTATAACATGAGATGGGATATCCAAGTCCTTCCCATTCCAATCCTGAGACACTTCCGATAGCAGAGATGTGATATCTCAATGCTTATACCAAACCTGAGACCCTTCCTATAACATGAGATGTGATATCCAACTCCTTCCCGTTCCAAACCTGAGACTCTTCCTTTAGCATGAGATGTGATATCCAGCTCCTTCCCATTCCAATCCTGAGACACTCACCATAGCATGAGATGTGATATCTCAATGCTTCTAATATCAAAACTGAGACCCTCCCTATAGTATGATATGTGATATCTAAGTCCTTCCCATTCCAATCCTGAGACCCTTCCTATAGCATGAGATGTGATATCTCAATGCTTCTACCAAACCTGAGACCCTTCCTTTAGCATGAGATGTGATATCCAACTCCTTCCCATTCCAATCCTGAGACCCTTCCTATAGCATGAGATGTGATATCTCAATACTTCTAATACCAAACCTGAGATCCTTCCGATAACATGAGATGTGATATCCAAATCCTTCCCCTTCCAAACCTGAGACCCTCCCTTTAGCATGAGATGTGATATCCAACTCCTTCCCATTCCAATCCTGAGACCCTTCTGATAGCATGAGATGTGATATCTCAATGCTTCTAATACCAAACCTGAGACCCTTCCTACAGCATGCGATGTGATATCTCAATGCTTCTAATATCAAACCTGAGACCCGTCCTATAACATGAGATGGGATATCCAACTCCTTCCCGTTCCAAACCTGATACCCTTCCTATAGCATGAGATGTGATATCCAATTCCTTCCCATCCCAATCCTGAGACACCTCTGATAGCACAGATGTGATATCTCAATGCTTATACCAAACCTGAGACTCTTCCTATAACATGAGATGTGATATCCAACTCCTTCCCGTTCCAAACCTGATACCCTTCCTATAGCATGAGATGTGATATCCAATTCCTTCCCATCCCAATCCTGAGACACCTCCGATAGCAGAGATGTGATATCTCAATGCTTATACCAAACCTGAGACTCTTCCTATAACATAAGATGTGATATCCAACTCCTTCCCGTTCAAAACCTGAGACCCTTCCGATAGCATGAGATGTGATATCTCAATGCTTCTAATACCAAACCTGAGACCCTTCCTATAACATGAGATGGGATATCCAACTCCTTCCCATTCCAATCCTGAGACACTTCCGATAGCAGAGATGTGATATCTCAATGCTTATACCAGACCTTAGACCCTTCCTATAACATGAGATCGGATATCCAACTCCTTCCCGTTCCAAACCTGAGACCCTTCCTTTAGCATGAGATGTGATATCCAGCTCCTTCCCATTCCAATCCTGAGACACTTCCGATAGCATGAGATGTGATATCTCAATGCTTCTAATATCAAAACTGAAACCCTCCCTATAGCATGATATGTGATATCTAAGTCCTTCCCATTCCAATCCTGAGACCCTTCCTATAGCATGAGATGTGATATCTCAATGCTTCTACCAAACATGAGACCCTTCCTTTAGCATGGGATGTGATATCCAACTCCTTCCCATTCCAATCCTGAGACCCTTCCTATAGCATGAGATGTGATATCTCAATACTTCTAATACCAAACCTGAGATCCTTCCGATAACATGAGATGTGATATCCAAATCCTTCCCCTTCCAAACCTGAGACCCTCCCTTTAGCATGAGATGTGATATCCAACTCCTTCCCATTCCAATCCTGAGACCCTTCTGATAGCATGAGATGTGATATCTCAATGCTTCTAATACCAAACCTGAGATCCTTCCGATAGCATGAGATGTGATATCTCAATGCTTCTAATACTAAACCTGAGATCCTTCCTATAACATGAGATGTGATATCCAAATCCTTCCCCTTCCAATTCTGAGACCCTCCCTTTAACATGAGATGTGATATCCAACTCCTTCCCATTCCAATCCTGAGACCCTTCTGATAGCATGAGATGTGATATCTCAATGCCTCTAATACCAAACCTGAGATCCTACCTCTAACATGAAATGTGATATCCAACTCTTTCCCCTTCCAAACCTGAGAGCCTTCCTATAACATGAGATGTGATATCCAACTCCTTCCCATTCCAACCTGAGACCCTTCCTATAGCATGAGATGTGATATCTCAATGCCTCTAATACCAAACCTGAGATCCTTCCTCTAACATGAAATCTGATATCCAACTCCTTCCCTTTCCAAACCTGAGAGCCTATCTATAGCATGAGATGTGATATCCAAGTCCTTCCCATTCCAATCCTTAGACCCTTCCTACAGCATGCAATATGATATCTCAATGATTCTAATAACAAACCTGAGACCCGTCCTATAACATGAGATGGGATATCCAAGTCCTTCCCATTCCAATCCTGAGACACTTCCGATAGCAGAGATGTGATATCTCAATGCTTATACCAAACCTGAGACCCTTCCTATAACATGAGATGTGATATCCAACTCCTTCCCGTTCCAAACCTGAGACTCTTCCTTTAGCATGAGATGTGATATCCAGCTCCTTCCCATTCCAATCCTGAGACACTCACGATAGCATGAGATGTGATATCTCAATGCTTCTAATATCAAAACTGAGACCCTCCCTATAGTATGATATGTGATATCTAAGTCCTTCCCATTCCAATCCTGAGACCCTTCCTATAGCATGAGATGTGATATCTCAATGCTTCTACCAAACCTGAGACCCTTCCTTTAGCATGAGATGTGATATCCAACTCCTTCCCATTCCAATCCTGAGACCCTTCCTATAGCATGAGATGTGATATCTCAATACTTCTAATACCAAACCTGAGATCCTTCCGATAACATGAGATGTGATATCCAAATCCTTCCCCTTCCAAACCTGAGACCCTCCCTTTAGCATGAGATGTGATATCCAACTCCTTCCCATTCCAATCCGGAGACCCTTCTGATAGCATGAGATGTGATATCTCAATGCTTCTAATACGAAACCTGAGACCCTTCCTACAGCATGCGATGTGATATCTCAATGCTTCTAATATCAAACCTGAGACCCGTCCTATAACATGAGATGGGATATCCAACTCCTTCCCGTTCCAAACCTGATACCCTTCCTATAGCATGAGATGTGATATCCAATTCCTTCCCATCCCAATCCTGAGACACCTCTGATAGCACAGATGTGATATCTCAATGCTTATACCAAACCTGAGACTCTTCCTATAACATGAGATGTGATATCCAACTCCTTCCCGTTCCAAACCTGAGACCTTTCCTATAGCATGAGATGTGATATCCAACTCCTTCCCGTTCCAAACCTGAGACCCTTCCTTTAGCATGAGATGTGATATCCAGCTCCTTCCCATTCCAATCCTGAGACACTTCCGATAGCATGAGATGTGATATCTCAATGCTTCTAATATCAAAAATGAGACCCTCCCTATAGCATGATATGTGATATCTAAGTCCTTCCCATTCCAATCCTGAGACCCTTCCTATAGCATGAGATGTGATATCTCAATGCTTCTACCAAACCTGAGACCCTTCCTTTAGCATGAGATGTGATATCCAACTCCTTCCCATTCCAATCCTGAGACCCTTCCTATAGCCTGAGATGTGATATCTCAATACTTCTAATACCAAACCTGAGATCCTTCCGATAACATGAGATGTGATATCCAAATCCTTCCCCTTCCAAACCTGAGACCCTCCCTTTAGCATGAGATGTGTTATCCAACTCCTTCCCATTCCAATCCTGAGACCGTTCTGATAGCATGAGATGTGATATCTCAATTCTTCTAATACCAAACCTGAGACCCTTCCTACAGCATGCAATGTGATATCTCAATGCTTCTAATATCAAACCTGAGACCCGTCCTATAACATGAGATGGGATATCCAACTCCTTCCCGTTCCAAACCTGATACCCTTCCTATAGCATGAGATGTGATATCCAATTCCTTCCCATCCCAATCCTGAGACACCTCCGATAGCAGAGATGTGATATCTCAATGCTTATACCAAACCTGAGACTCTTCCTATAACATAAGATGTGATATCCAACTCCTTCCCGTTCAAAACCTGAGACCCTTCCGATAGCATGAGATGTGATATCTCAATGCTTCTAATACCAAACCTGTGATCCTTCCTATAACAAGAGATGTGATATCAACATCCTTCCCCTTCCAAACCTGAGACCCTCCCTTTAGCATGAGATGTGATATCTCAATGCCTCTAATACCAAACCTGAGATCCTTCCGATAGCATGAGATGTGATATCCAAATCCTTCCCCTTCCATTCCTGAGACCTCCCATTCCAATACTGAGATCCTTCCTATACCATGAGATGTGATATCTCAATGTTTCTGATACCAAACCTGAGGGCCTTCCTATAGCAAGAGATGTGATATACAAATCATTCCCATTCCAAACCTGAGACCTTTCCTATAGCATGGGATGTGATATCCGACTCCTTCCCTATCCAATCCTGAGACCCTTCCTATAGCATGAGATGTGATTTCCAAATCCTTCCCCTTCCATTCCTGAGACCTCCCATTCCAATACTGAGATCCTTCCTATACCATGAGATGTGATATCTCAATGCTTCTAATACCAAAACTGAGACCCTTCTTAAAGCATGAGATGTGATATCCAACTCCTTCCCATTCCAATCCTGAGACCCTTCTGATAGCATGAGATGTGATATCTCAATGCTTCTAATACCAAACCTGAGATCCTTCCGATAGCATGAGATGTGATATCTCAATGCTTCTAATACTAAACCTGAGATCCTTCCTATAACATGAGATGTGATATCCAACTCCTTCCCATTCCAATCCTGAGACCCTTCTGATAGCATGAGATGTGATATCTCAATGCCTCTAATACCAAACCTGAGATCCTACCTCTAACATGAAATGTGATATCCAACTCTTTCCCCTTCCAAACCTGAGAGCCTTCCTATAACATGAGATGTGATATCCAACTCCTTCCCATTCCAACCTGAGACCCTTCCTATAGCATGAGATGTGATATCTCAATGCCTCTAATACCAAACCTGAGATCCTTCCTCTAACATGAAATCTGATATCCAACTCCTTCCCTTTCCAAACCTGAGAGCCTATCTATAGCATGAGATGTGATATCCAAGTCCTTCCCATTCCAATCCTTAGACCCTTCCTACAGCATGCAATATGATATCTCAATGATTCTAATAACAAACCTGAGACCCATCCTATAACATGAGATGGGATATCCAAGTCCTTCCCATTCCAATCCTGAGACACTTCCGATAGCAGAGATGTGATATCTCAATGCTTATACCAAACCTGAGACCCTTCCTATAACATGAAATGTGATATCCAACTCCTTCCCGTTCCAAACCTGAGACTCTTCCTTTAGCATGAGATGTGATATCCAGCTCCTTCCCATTCCAATCCTGAGACACTCACGATAGCATGAGATGTGATATCTCAATGCTTATACCAAACCTGAGACTCTTCCTATAACATGAGATGTGATATCCAACTCCTTCCCGTTCCAAACCTGAGACCCTTCCTATAGCATGAGATGTGATATCCAACTCCTTCCCGTTCCAAACCTGAGACCCTTCCTTTAGCATGAGATGTGATATCCAGCTCCTTCCCATTCCAATCCTGAGACACTTCCGATAGCATGAGATGTGATATCTCAATGCTTCTAATATCAAAAATGAGACCCTCCCTATAGCATGATATGTGATATCTAAGTCCTTCCCATTCCAATCCTGAGACCCTTCCTATAGCATGAGATGTGATATCTCAATGCTTCTACCAAACCTGAGACCCTTCCTTTAGCATGAGATGTGATATCCAACTCCTTCCCATTCCAATCCTGAGACCCTTCCTATAGCCTGAGATGTGATATCTCAATACTTCTAATACCAAACCTGAGATCCTTCCGATAACATGAGATGTGATATCCAAATCCTTCCCCTTCCAAACCTGAGACCCTCCCTTTAGCATGAGATGTGATATCCAACTCCTTCCCATTCCAATCCTGAGACCGTTCTGATAGCATGAGATGTGATATCTCAATGCTTCTAATACCAAACCTGAGACCCTTCCTACAGCATGCAATGTAATATCTCAATGCTTCTAATATCAAACCTGAGACCCGTCCTATAACATGAGATGGGATATCCAAATCCTTCCCGTTCCAAACCTGATACCCTTCCTATAGCATGAGATGTGATATCCAATTCCTTCCCATCCCAATCCTGAGACACCTCCGATAGCAGAGATGTGATATCTCAATGCTTATACCAAACCTGAGACTCTTCCTATAACATAAGATGTGATATCCAACTCCTTCCCGTTCAAAACCTGAGACCCTTCCGATAGCATGAGATGTGATATCTCAATGCTTCTAATACCAAACCTGTGATCCTTCCTATAACAAGAGATGTGATATCAACATCCTTCCCCTTCCAAACCTGAGACCCTCCCTTTAGCATGAGATGTGATATCTCAATGCCTCTAATACCAAACCCGAGATCCTTCCGATAGCATGAGATGTGATATCTCAATGCTTCTAATACCAAACCTGAAATCCTTCCTATAACATGAGATGTGATATCCAAATCCTTCCCCTTCCATTCCTGAGACCTCCCATTCCAATACTGAGATCCTTCCTATACCATGAGATGTGATATCTCAATGTTTCTGATACCAAACCTGAGGGCCTTCCTATAGCAAGAGATGTGATATACAAATCATTCCCATTCCAAACCTGAGACCTTTCCTATAGCATGGGATGTGATATCCGACTCCTTCCCTATCCAATCCTGAGACCCTTCCTATAGCATGAGATGTGATTTCCAACTCGTTCCCATTCCAATCCTGAGACCCTTCCTATAGCATGAGATGTGATATCTCAATGCTTCTAATACCAAAACTGAGACCCTTCTTAAAGCATGAGATGTGATATCCAACTCCTTCCCGTGTTCCAAACCTGAGACCCTTCCTATAGCATATGTGCTACCCTTCCTATGGCATGAGATGTCATATACAACTACTTCCCATTCCAATCCGGAGACCCTTCCTATAGCATGAGATGTGATATCTCAATGCTTCTACCAAACATGAGACCCTTCCTTTAGCATGAGATGTGATATCCATCTCCTTCCCATTCCAATCCTGAGACCCTTCCTATAGCATGAGATGTGATATCTCAATGCTTCTAATACCAAACCTGAGATCCTTCCGATAACATGAGATGTGATATCCAAATCCTTCCCCTTCCAAACCTGAGACCCTCCCTTTAGCATGAGATGTGATATCCAACTCCTTCCAATTCCAATCCTGAGACCCTTCTGATAGCATGAGATGTGATATCTCAGTGCTTCTAATACCAAACCTGGGACCCGTCCTATAACATGAGATATGATATCCAAATCCTTCCCATTCGAATCCTGAAACCCTTCCTTTAGCATGAGATGTGATATCTCAATGTGTCTAATAAAAAACCTGAGACCCTTCCTATAGCAAGAGATGTGATATCCAAATCCTTCGCATTCCAATCCTGAGACCCTTCCTATAACATGGATGTGATATCCAACTCCTTCCCATTCCAATTCTGAGACCCTTCCTATACCATGAGAATTGATATCTCAATGCTTCTAATACCAAACCTGAGACCCTTCCTATAGCATGAGATGTGATATCCTACTCCTTCCCATTCCAATCCTGAGACCCTTCCTATAGCACGAGATGTGATATCTCAATGCTTCTAATACCAAACCTGACACCCTTCATATAGCATGAGATGGGATATCCAACTCCTTCCCAATCCAATCCTGAGACCCTTCCGATAGCATGAGATGTCATTTCTCAATGCTTCTACCAAAACTGAGACCCTTCCTATGGCATGAGATGTGATATCAAACTCCTTCCCATTCCAATCCTGAGACCCTTCCTATAGCTTGAGATGTGATATCCAACTCCTTCCCATTCCAATCCTGAGACCCTTCCTATACCATGAGATGTGATATCTCAATGCTTGTAGTACCAAACCTGAGACCCGTCCTACAACATGAGATGTGATATCCAAATCCTTCCCCTTCCAAGCCTGAGACCCTTCCTTTAGCATGAGATGTGATATCCAACTCCTTCCCATTCCAATCCTGAGACCCTTCCGATAGCATGAGATGTGATATCTCAATGCTTCTAATATCAAACCTGAGACCCTCCCTATAGCATGAGATGTGATATCCAACTCCTTCCCATTCCAATCCTGAGATCCTTCCTATAGCATGAGATGTGATATCTCAATGCTTCTAATACCAAACATGATATCCTTCCTATAACATGAGATGTGATATATAAACTCCTTACCATTCCAATCCCGAGACCCTTCCGATAGCAGAGATGTGATATCTCAATGCTTATACCAAACCTGAGACCCTTCCTATGGCATGAGATGTCATATACTACTGCTTCCCATTCCAATCCTGGGACCCTTCCTATAGCATGAGATGTGATATCTCAATGCTTCTACCAAACTTGAGACCCTTCCTATAGCATGAGATGTGATATCCAACTCCTTCCCATTCCAATCCTGAGACCCTTCCTATAGCATGAGATGTGATATCTCAATGCTTCTAATACCAAACCTGAGAACCTTCCTATAACATGAGATGGGATATCCAACTCCTTCCCATTCCAATCCTGAGACCCTTCCGATAGCAGAGATGTGATATCTCAATGCTTATACCAAACCTGAGACCCTACCTATGGCATGAGATGTGATATCCAACTACTTCCCAATCCAATCCTGAGACCCTTCCTATAGCATGAGATGTAATATCACAATGCTTGTAATACCAAACCTGAGACCCTTCCTATAGCATGTGTGATATCCAACTCCTTCCCATTCCAATCCTTAGACCCTTCCTATAGCATGAGATGTGATATCTCAATGCTTCTAATACCAAACCTGAGACCCTTCTTAAAGCATGAGATGGGATATCCAACTCCTTCCTATTCCAATCCTGAGACCCTTACGATAGCATGAGATGTGATATCCAACTCCTTCCCATTTCAATCCTGAGACCCTTCCTATAGCATGAGATGTGTTATCTCAATGTTTCTAATACCAAACCTGAGATCCTTCCTATAACATGAGATGTGATATCCAACTCCTTCCCATTCCAAACCGGAGACCCTTCCTTTAGCATGAGATGTGATATCAAACTCCTTCCCATGCCAATCCTGAGACCCTTACTATAGCATGAGATGTGATATCTCAATGCTTCTAATACCAAACCTGAGAGCCTTCATATAACATGATATGTGATATCCAACTCCTTCTCATTCCAAAACTGAGATCCTTCCTATAGCCTGAGATGTGATATCCAACTCCTTCCCATTCCAAACCTGAGACCCTTCCTATAGCATGAGATGTGATATCTCAATGCTTCTAATACCAAACCTGAGACCCTTGTTATAGCATGAGATGTGATATCCAACTCCTTCCCATCCCAAACCAGAGACCCTTCCTATAGTATGAAATGTGATATCTCAAAGCTTCTAATACCAAACCTGAGACCCTTCATATAGCATGAGATGTTATCTCCAACTCCTTCCCATCCCAAAACAGAGACACTTCCTATAGCATGAGATGTGATATCTCAATGCTTCTAATACCAAACCTGATATCCTTCCTATAACATGAGATGTGATATCCAACTCCTTCCCATTCCAATCCTGAGATCCTTCCTATACCATGAGATGTGATATCTCAATGTTTCTCATACCAAACCTGAGGCCCTTCCTATAGCAAGAGATGTGATATACAAATCCTCCCCATTCCAAACCTGAGACCCTTCCTATAGCATGAGATGTAATATCGCAATGCTTGTAATACCAAACCTGAGACCCTTCCTATAGCATGAGATGTGATATCCAACTCCTTCCCATTCCAATCCTGAGACCCTTCCTATAGCATGAGATGTGATATCTCAATGCTTCTAATACCAAAACTGAGACCCTTCTTAAAGCATGAGATGTGATATCCAACTCCTTCCCGTTCCAAACCTGAGACCCTTCCTATAGCAAGAATGTAATATCCAACTCCTTCCCATTCCAATCCTGAGACCATTCCTATAGCATGAGATGTGATATCTCAGTGCTTCTAATAGCAAACCTGAGATCCTTCCTATGACATGAGATGGGATATCCAACTCCTTCCCATTCCAAACCTGAGACCCTTCCTATAGCAAGAATGTAATATCCAACTCCTTCCCATTCCAATCCTGAGACCATTCCTATAGCATGAGATGTGATATCTCAGTGCTTCTAATAGCAAACCTGAGATCCTTCCTATGACATGAGATGGGATATCCAATTCCTTCCCATTCCAATCCTGAGACACTTCCGATAGCAGAGATGTGATATCTCAATGCTTATACCAAACCTGAGACCCTTCCTATGGCATGAGATGTCATATACTACTCCTTCCGATTCCAATCCTGAGACCCTTCCTATAGCATGAGATGTGATATCTCAATGCTTCTACCAAACCTGAGACCCTTCCTATAGCATGAGATGTGATATCCAACTCCTTCCCATTCCAATCCTGAGACCCTTCCTATAGCATGAGATGTGATATCTCAATGCTTCTAATACCAAACCTGATATCCTTCCTATAACATGAGATGTGATATCCAACCCCTTTCCATTCCAATACTGAGATCCTTCCTATACCATGAGATGTGATATCTCAATGTTTCTGATACCAAACCTGAGGCCCTTCCTATAGCAAGAGATGTGATATACAAATCATTCCCATTCCAAACCTGAGACCTTTCCTATAGCATGGGATGTGATATCCGACTCCTTCCCAATCCAATCCTGAGACCCTTCCTATAGCATGAGATGTGATATCCAACTCGTTCCCATTCCAATCCTGAGACCCTTCCTATAGCATGAGATGTGATATCTCAATGCTTCTAATACCAAAACTGAGACCCTTCTTAAAGCATGAGATGTGATATCCAACTCCTTCCCGTGTTCCAAACCTGAGACCCTTCCTATAGCATATGTGCTACCCTTCCTATGGCATGAGATGTCATATACAACTACTTCCCATTCCAATCCGGAGACCCTTCCTATAGCATGAGATGTGATATCTCAATGCTTCTACCAAACCTGAGACCCTTCCTATAGCATGAGATGTGATATCCAACTCCTTCCCATTCCAATCCTGAGACCCTTCCTATATCATGAGATGTGATATCTCAATGCTTCTAATACCAAACCTGATATCCTTCCTATAACATGAGATGTGATATCTCAATGTTTCTCATACCAAACCTGAGGCCCTTCCTATAGCAAGAGATGTGATGTACAAACCCTTCCCATTCCAAACCTGAGACCCTTCCTATAGCATGAGATGTGATATCCAACTCCTTCCCAATCCAATCCTGAGACCCTTCCTATAGCATGAGATATAATATCACAATGCTTGTAATACCAAACCTGAGACCCTTCCTATAGCATAAGATGTGATATCCAACTCCTTCCCATTCCAATCCTTAGACCCTTCCTATAGCATGAGATGTGATATCTCAATGCTTCTAATACCAAACCTGAGACCCTTCTTAAAGCATGAGATGGGATATCCAACTCCTTCCTATTCCAATCCTGAGACCCTTACGATAGCAGAGATGTGATATCTCAATGCTCATACCAAACCTGAGACTCTTCCTATGGCATGAGATGTGATATCCAACTCCTTCCCATTCCAATCCTGAGACCCTTCCTATAGCATGAGATGTGATATCTCAATGCTTCTATCAAACCTGAGACCCTTCCTACTGCATGAGATGTGATATCCAACTCCTTCCCATTCCAATCCTGAAACCCTTCCTATACCATGAGATGTGATATCTCAATGTTTCTAATACCAAACCTGAGACCCGTCCTAAAACATGAGATGTGAAATCCAAATCCTTCCCCTTCCAAACTTGAGACCCTTCCTATAGCTTGAGATGTGATATCAAACTCCTTCCCATTCCAATCCTGAGATAGCTTGAGATGTGATATCCAACTCCTTCCCATTCCAATCCTGAGACCCTTCCGATAGCATGAGATGTGATATCTTAATGTTTCTCTTACCAAACCTGAGGCCCTTCCTATAGCAAGAGATGTGATGTACAAATCCTTCCCATTCCAAACCTGAGACCCTTCCTATAGCATGAGATGTGATATCCAACTCCTTCCCAATCCAATCCTGAAACCCTTCCTATAGCATGAGATGTAATATCACAATGTTTGTAATACCAAACCTGAGACCCTTCCTATAGCATGAGATGTGATATCCAACTCCTTCCCATTCCAATCCTGAGACCCTTCCTATAGCATGAGATGTGATATCTCAATGCTTCTAATACCAAACCTGAGATCCTTCCGATAGCATGAGATGTGATATCTCAATGCTTCTAATACCAAACCTGAGATCTTCCTATAACATGAGATGTGATATCAAAATCCTTCCACTTCCAAACCTGAAACCCTCCCTTTAGCATGAGATGTGATATCCGACTCCTTCCCATTCCAATCCTGAGACCCTTCTGGTAGCATGAGATGTGATATCTCAATGCTTCTAATACCAAACCTGAGATCCTTCCGATAGCATGAGATCTGATATCTCAATGCTTCTAACACCAAACCTGAGATCCTTCCTATAGCATGAGATGTGATATCCAACTCCTTCTCATTCCAAACCTGAGACCCTTCCTATAGCATGAGATGTGATATCTCAATGCTTCTAATACCAAACCTGAGATCCTTCCTATAACATGAGATGTGATATCTCAATGCTTCTAAAACCAAACATGAGAACTATCCTGTAACATGTGAAATCCAAATCATTCCCTTTCCAAACCTGAGACCCTTCGTATAGCTTGAGATGTGATATCAAACTCCTTCCCATTCCAATCCTGAGATAGCTTGAGATGTGCTATCCAACTCCTTCCCATTCCAATCCTGAGACCCTTCCTATACCATGAGATGTGATATCTCAATGCTTCTAATACCAAACCTGACACCCGTCCTAAAACATATGTGATATCCAACTCCTTCCCATTCCAATCCTGAGACCTTTCCTATAGCATGATATGTGATATCTCAATGCTTCTAATACCAAACCTGAGATCCTTCCTATAACATGAGATTTGTATCCAACTCCTTCCCATTCCAAACCTGAGACCCTTCCTATAGCATGAGATGTGATATCTTACTGCTTCTAAAACCAAACCTGAGAACCATCCTATAACATATGTGAAATCCAAATCCTTCCCTTTCCAAACCTGAGACCCTTCCGATAGCATGAGATGTGATATCTCAATGCTTCTAAAACCAAACATGAGAACCATCCTACAACATGAGATGTGAAATCCAAATCCTTCCCTTTCCAAACCTGAGACCCTTCCTATAGCTTGAGAAGTGATATCTCAATGCTTCTAATAGCAAACCTGAGATCCTTCCTATGACATGAGATGTGATATCCAATTCCTTCCCATTCCAAACCTGAGACACTTCCTACAGCATGCGATGTGATATCTCAATCCTTCTAATACCACACCTGAGACCCGTCCTATAACATGAGATGAGATATCCAAGTCCTTCCCATCCCAATCCTGAGACCTTTCCTATAGCATCAGATGTGATATCCAACTCCTTCCCAATCCAATCCTGAGACCCTTCCTATAGCATGAGATGTAATATCACAATGCTTGTAATACCAAACCTGAGACCCTTCCTATAGCATGTGTGATATCCAACTCCTTCCCATTCCAATCCTTAGACCCTTCCTATAGCATGAGATGTGATATCTCAATGCTTCTAATACCAAACCTGAGACCCTTCTTAAAGCATGAGATGGGATATCCAACTCCTTCCTATTCCAATCCTGAGACCCTTACGATAGCATGAGATGTGATATCCAACTCCTTCCCATTTCAATCCTGAGACCCTTCCTATAGCATGAGATGTGTTATCTCAATGTTTCTAATACCAAACCTGAGATCCTTCCTATAACATGAGATGTGATATCCAACTCCTTCCCATGCCAATCCTGAGACCCTTACTATAGCATGAGATGTGATATCTCAATGCTTCTAATACCAAACCTGAGAGCCTTCATATAACATGATATGTGATATCCAACTCCTTCTCATTCCAAACCTGAGATCCTTCCTATAGCCTGAGATGTGATATCCAACTCCTTCCCATTCCAAACCTGAGACCCTTCCTATAGCATGAGATGTGATATCTCAATGCTTCTAATACCAAACCTGAGACCCTTGTTATAGCATGAGATGTGATATCCAACTCCTTCCCATCCCAAACCAGAGACCCTTCCTATAGTATGAAATGTGATATCTCAAAGCTTCTAATACCAAACCTGAGACTCTTCATATAGCATGAGATGTTATCTCCAACTCCTTCCCATCCCAAAACAGAGACCCTTCCTATAGCATGAGATGTGATATCTCAATGCTTCTAATACCAAACCTGATATCCTTCCTATAACATGAGATGTGATATCCAACTCCTTCCCATTCCAATCCTGAGATCCTTCCTATACCATGAGATGTGATGTCTCAATGTTTCTCATACCAAACCTGAGGCCCTTCCTATAGCAAGAGATGTGATATACAAATCCTCCCCATTCCAAACCTGAGACCCTTCCTATAGCATGAGATGTAATATCGCAATGCTTGTAATACCAAACCTGAGACCCTTCCTATAGCATGAGATGTGATATCCAACTCCTTCCCATTCCAATCCTGAGACCCTTCCTAGAGCATGAGATGTGATATCTCAATGCTTCTAATACCAAAACTGAGACCCTTCTTAAAGCATGAGATGTGATATCCAACTCCTTCCCGTTCCAAACCTGAGACCCTTCCTATAGCAAGAATGTAATATCCAACTCCTTCCCATTCCAATCCTGAGACCATTCCTATAGCATGAGATGTGATATCTCAGTGCTTCTAATAGCAAACCTGAGATCCTTCCTATGACATGAGATGGGATATCCAACTCCTTCCCGTTCCAAACCTGAGACCCTTCCTATAGCAAGAATGTAATATCCAACTCCTTCCCATTCCAATCCCGAGACCCTTCCGATAGCAGAGATGTGATATCTCAATGCTTATACCAAACCTGAGACCCTTCCTATGGCATGAGATGTCATATACTACTCCTTCCCATTCCAATCCTGAGACCCTTCCTATAGCATGAGATGTGATATCTTAATGCTTCTACCAAACCTGAGACCCTTCCTATAGCATGAGATGTGATATCCAACTCCTTCCCATTCCAATCCTGAGACCCTTCCTATAGCATGAGATGTGATATCTCAATGCTTCTAATACCAAACCTGATATCCTTCCTATAACATGAGATGTGATATCCAACCCCTTTCCATTCCAATACTGAGATCCTTCCTATACCATGAGATGTGATATCTCAATGTTTCTGATACCAAACCTGAGGCCCTTCCTATAGCAAGAGATGTGATATACAAATCATTCCCATTCCAAACCTGAGACCTTTCCTATAGCATGGGATGTGATATCCGACTCCTTCCCAATCCAATCCTGAGACCCTTCCTATAGCATGAGATGTGATATCCAACTCGTTCCCATTCCAATCCTGAGACCCTTCCTATAGCATGAGATGTGATATCTCAATGCTTCTAATCCCAAAACTGAGACCCTTCTTAAAGCATGAGATGTGATATCCAACTCCTTCCCGTGTTCCAAACCTGAGCCCTTCCTATAGCATATGTGCTACCCTTCCTATGGCATGAGATGTCATATACAACTACTTCCCATTCCAATCCAGAGACCCTTCCTATAGCATGAGATGTGATATCTCAATGCTTCTACCAAACCTGAGACCCTTCCTATAGCATGAGATGTGATATCCAACTCCTTCCCATTCCAATCCTGAGACCCTTCCTATATCATGAGATGTGATATCTCAATGCTTCTAATACCAAACCTGATATCCTTCCTATAACATGAGATGTGATATCTCAATGTTTCTCATACCAAACCTGAGGCCCTTCCTATAGCAAGAGATGTGATGTACAAACCCTTCCCATTCCAAACCTGAGACCCTTCCTATAGCATGAGATGTGATATCCACCTCCTTCCCAATCCAATCCTGAGACCCTTCCTATAGCATGAGATATAATATCACAATGCTTGTAATACCAAACCTGAGACCCTTCATATAGCATAAGATGTGATATCCAACTCCTTCCCATTCCAATCCTTAGACCCTTCCTATAGCATGAGATGTGATATCTCAATGCTTCAAATACCAAACCTGAGACCCTTCTTAAAGCATGAGATGGGATATCCAACTCCTTCCTATTCCAATCCTGAGACCCTTACGATAGCAGAGATGTGATATCAAACTCCTTCCCATTCCAATCCTGAGATAGCTTGAGATGTGATATCCAACTCCTTCCCATTCCAATCCTGAGACCCTTCCGATAGCATGAGATGTGATATCTTAATGTTTCTCTTACCAAACCTGAGGCCCTTCCTATAGCAAGAGATGTGATGTACAAATCCTTCCCATTCCAAACCTGAGACCCTTCCTATAGCATGAGATGTGATATCTCAATGCTTCTATCAAACCTGAGACCCTTCCTATTGCATGAGATGTGATATCCAACTCCTTCCCATTCCAATCCTGAAACCCTTCCTATACCATGAGATGTGATATCTCAATGTTTCTAATACCAAACCTGAGACCCGTCCTAAAACATGAGATGTGAAATCCAAATCCTTCCCCTTCCAAACTTGAGACCCTTCCTATAGCTTGAGATGTGATATCAAACTCCTTCCCATTCCAATCCTGAGATAGCTTGAGATGTGATATCCAACTCCTTCCCATTCCAATCCTGAGACCCTTCCGATAGCATGAGATGTGATATCTTAATGTTTCTCTTACCAAACCTGAGGCCCTTCCTATAGCAAGAGATGTGATGTACAAATCCTTCCCATTCCAAACCTGAGACCCTTCCTATAGCATGAGATGTGATATCCAACTCCTTCCCAATCCAATCCTGAAACCCTTCCTATAGCATGAGATGTAATATCACAATGTTTGTAATACCAAACCTGAGACCCTTCCTATAGCATGAGATGTGATATCCAACTCCTTCCCATTCCAATCCTGGGACCCTTCCTATAGCATGAGATGTGATATCTCAATGCTTCTAATACCAAACCTGAGATCCTTCCGATAGCATGAGATGTGATATCTCAATGCTTCTAATACCAAACCTGAGATCTTCCTATAACATGAGATGTGATATCCAAATCCTTCCACTTCCAAACCTGAAACCCTCCCTTTAGCATGAGATGTGATATCCGACTCCTTCCCATTCCAATCCTGAGACCCTTCTGGTAGCATGAGATGTGATATCTCAATGCTTCTAATACCAAACCTGAGATCCTTCCGATAGCATGAGATCTGATATCTCAATGCTTCTAACACCAAACCTGAGATCCTTCCTATAGCATGAGATGTGATATCCAACTCCTTCCCATTCCAAACCTGAGACCCTTCCTATAGCATGAGATGTGATATCTCAATGCTTCTAATACCAAACCTGAGATCCTTCCTATAACATGAGATGTGATATCTCAATGCTTCTAAAACCAAACATGAGAACTATCCTGTAACATGTGAAATCCAAATCATTCCCTTTCCAAACCTGAGACCCTTCCTATAGCTTGAGATGTGATATCAAACTCCTTCCCATTCCAATCCTGAGATAGCTTGAGATGTGCTATCCAACTCCTTCCCATTCCAATCCTGAGACCCTTCCTATACCATGAGATGTGATATCTCAATGCTTCTAATACCAAACCTGACACCCGTCCTAAAACATATGTGAGATCCAAATCCTTCCCCTTCCAAACCTGAGACCTTTCATTTAGCATGTGATGTGATATCCAACTCCTTCCCATTCCAATCCTGAGACCTTTCCTATAGCATGATATGTGATATCTCAATGCTTCTAATACCAAACCTGAGATCCTTCCTATAACATGAGATTTGTATCCAACTCCTTCCCATTCCAAACCTGAGACCCTTCCGATAGCATGAGATGTGATATCTCAGTGCTTCTAATAGCAAACCTGAGATCCTTCCTATGACATGAGATGGGATATCCAAATCCTTACCCTTCCAAACCTGAGACCTTTCCTTTAGCATGTGATGTGATATCCAACTCCTTCCCATTCCAATCCTGAGACCTTTCCTATAACATGAGATGTGATATCTTACTGCTTCTAAAACCAAACCTGAGAACCATCCTATAACATATGTGAAATCCAAATCCTTCCCTTTCCAAACCTGAGACCCTTCCGATAGCATGAGATGTGATATCTCAATGCTTCTAAAACCAAACATGAGAACCATCCTACAACATGAGATGTGAAATCCAAATCCTTCCCTTTCCAAACCTGAGACCCTTCCTATAGCTTGAGAAGTGATATCTCAATGCTTCTAATAGCAAACCTGAGATCCTTCCTATGACATGAGATGTGATATCCAATTCCTTCCCATTCCAAACCTGAGACCCTTCCTACAGCATGCGATGTGATATCTCAATCCTTCTAATACCACACCTGAGACCAGTCCTATAACATGAGATGAGATATCCAAGTCCTTCCCATCCCAATCCTGAGACCTTTCCTATAGCATGAGATGTGATATCTCAATGCTTCTAATAGCAAACCTGAGATCCTTCCTATGACATGAGATGTGATATCCAATTCCTTCCCATTCCAAACCTGAGACCCTTCCTACAGCATGCGATGTGATATCTCAATCCTTCTAATACCACACCTGAGACCCGTCCTATAACATGAGATGAGATATCCAATTCCTTCCCATTCCAAACCTGAGACCCTTCCTACAGCATGCGATGTGATATCTCAATCCTTCTAATACCACACCTGAGACCCGTCCTATAACATGAGATGAGATATCCAAGTCCTTCCCATCCCAATCCTGAGACCCTTCCTATAGCTTGAGAAGTGATATCTCAATGCTTCTAATAGCAAACCTGAGATCCTTCCTATGACATGAGATGTGATATCCAATTCCTTCCCATTCCAAACCTGAGACCCTTCCTACAGCATGCGATGTGATATCTCAATCCTTCTAATACCACACCTGAGACCCGTCCTATAACATGAGATGAGATATCCAAGTCCTTCCCATCCCAATCCTGAGACCTTTCCTATAGCATGAGATGTGATATCTCAATGCTTCTAATACCAAACCTGAGAACCTTCCTATAACATGAGATGGGATATCCAACTCCTTCCCATTCCAATCCTGGGACCCTTCCTATAGCATGAGATGTGATATCTCAATGCTTCTAATACCAAACCTGAGATCCTTCCGATAGCATGAGATGTGATATCTCAATGCTTCTAATACCAAACCTGAGATCTTCCTATAACATGAGATGTGATATCCAAATCCTTCCACTTCCAAACCTGAAACCCTCCCTTTAGCATGAGATGTGATATCCGACTCCTTCCCATTCCAATCCTGAGACCCTTCTGGTAGCATGAGATGTGATATCTCAATGCTTCTAATACCAAACCTGAGATCCTTCCGATAGCATGAGATCTGATATCTCAATGCTTCTAACACCAAACCTGAGATCCTTCCTATAGCATGAGATGTGATATCCAACTCCTTCCCATTCCAAACCTGAGACCCTTCCTATAGCATGAGATGTGATATCTCAATGCTTCTAATACCAAACCTGAGATCCTTCCTATAACATGAGATGTGATATCTCAATGCTTCTAAAACCAAACATGAGAACTATCCTGTAACATGTGAAATCCAAATCATTCCCTTTCCAAACCTGAGACCCTTCCTATAGCTTGAGATGTGATATCAAACTCCTTCCCATTCCAATCCTGAGATAGCTTGAGATGTGCTATCCAACTCCTTCCCATTCCAATCCTAAGACCCTTCCTATACCATGAGATGTGATATCTCAATGCTTCTAATACCAAACCTGACACCCGTCCTAAAACATATGTGAGATCCAAATCCTTCCCCTTCCAAACCTGAGACCTTTCATTTAGCATGTGATGTGATATCCAACTCCTTCCCATTCCAATCCTGAGACCTTTCCTATAGCATGATATGTGATATCTCAATGCTTCTAATACCAAACCTGAGATCCTTCCTATAACATGAGATTTGTATCCAACTCCTTCCCATTCCAAACCTGAGACCCTTCCGATAGCATGAGATGTGATATCTCAGTGCTTCTAATAGCAAACCTGAGATCCTTCCTATGACATGAGATGGGATATCCAAATCCTTACCCTTCCAAACCTGAGACCTTTCCTTTAGCATGTGATGTGATATCCAACTCCTTCCCATTCCAATCCTGAGACCTTTCCTATAACATGAGATGTGATATCTTACTGCTTCTAAAACCAAACCTGAGAACCATCCTATAACATATGTGAAATCCAAATCCTTCCCTTTCCAAACCTGAGACCCTTCCGATAGCATGAGATGTGATATCTCAATGCTTCTAAAACCAAACATGAGAACCATCCTACAACATGAGATGTGAAATCCAAATCCTTCCCTTTCCAAACCTGAGACCCTTCCTATAGCTTGAGAAGTGATATCTCAATGCTTCTAATAGCAAACCTGAGATCCTTCCTATGACATGAGATGTGATATCCAATTCCTTCCCATTCCAAACCTGAGACCCTTCCTACAGCATGCGATGTGATATCTCAATCCTTCTAATACCACACCTGAGACCCGTCCTATAACATGAGATGAGATATCCAAGTCCTTCCCATCCCAATCCTGAGACCTTTCCTATAGCATGAGATGTGATATCTCAATGCTTCTAATACCAAACCTGAGAACCTTCCTATAACATGAGATGGGATATCCAACTCCTTCCCATTCCAATCCTGAGACCCTTCCGATAGCAGAGATGTGATATCTCAATGCTTATACCAAACCTGAGACCCTACCTATGGCATGAGATGTAATATACAACTACTACCCATTCCAATCCGGAGACCCTTCCTATAGCATGAGATGTGATATCTCAATGCTTCTACCAAACCTGAGACCCTTCCTATAGCATGAGATGTGATATCCAACTCCTTCCCACTCCAAACCTGAGACCCTTCCTATGGCATGAGATGTGATATAACAATGCTTCTAATACCAGACCTGAGATCCTTCCTATAACATGAGATGTGATATCCAATTCCTTCCCATTCCAAACCTGAGACCCTTCCTGTAGCATGAGATGTGATATCCAACTCCTTCCCATTCCAATACTGAGACCCTTCCTATAGCATGAGATGTGATATCTCAATGCTTCTAATACCAAACCTGAGAACCTTCCTATAGCATGAGATGTGATATCCAACTCCTTCCCTTTCCAAACCTGAGACCCTTCCGATAGCAGAGATGTGATATCTCAATGCTTGTACCAAACCTGAGACCATTCCTATGGCATGAGAGGTCATATACTACTCCTTCCCATTCCAATCCTGAGACCCTTCCTATAGCATGAGATGTGATATCTCAATGCTTCTACCAAACCTGAGACCCTTGCTATAGCATGAGATGTGATATCTCAATGCTTCTAATACCAAACTTGATATCCTTCCTATAACACGAGATGTGATATCCAACTCCTTCACATTCCAATCCTGAGATCCTTCCTATACCATGAGATGTGATATTTCAATGTTTCTCATACCAAACCTGAGGCCCTTCCTATAGCAAGAGATGTGATGTACAAATCCTTCCCATTCCAAACCTGAGACCCTTCCTATAGCATCAGATGTGATATCCAACTACTTCCCAATCCAATCCTGAGACCCTTCCTATAGCATGAGATGTAATATCACAATGCTTGTAATACCAAACCTGAGACCCTTCCTATAGCATGTGTGATATCCAACTCCTTCCCATTCCAATCCTTAGACCCTTCCTATAGCATGAGATGTGATATCTCAATGCTTCTAATACCAAACCTGAGACCCTTCTTAAAGCATGAGATGGGATATCCAACTCCTTCCTATTCCAATCCTGAGACCCTTACGATAGCATGAGATGTGATATCCAACTCCTTCCCATTTCAATCCTGAGACCCTTCCTATAGCATGAGATGTGTTATCTCAATGTTTCTAATACCAAACCTGAGATCCTTCCTATAACATGAGATGTGATATCCAACTCCTTCCCATTCCAAACCGGAGACCCTTCCTTTAGCATGAGATGTGATATCAAACTCCTTCCCATGCCAATCCTGAGACCCTTACTATAGCATGAGATGTGATATCTCAATGCTTCTAATACCAAACCTGAGAGCCTTCATATAACATGATATGTGATATCCAACTCCTTCTCATTCCAAAACTGAGATCCTTCCTATAGCCTGAGATGTGATATCCAACTCCTTCCCATTCCAAACCTGAGACCCTTCCTATAGCATGAGATGTGATATCTCAATGCTTCTAATACCAAACCTGAGACCCTTCTTAAAGCATGAGATGGGATATCCAACTCCTTCCTATTCCAATCCTGAGACCCTTACGATAGCATGAGATGTGATATCCAACTCCTTCCCATTTCAATCCTGAGACCCTTCCTATAGCATGAGATGTGTTATCTCAATGTTTCTAATACCAAACCTGAGATCCTTCCTATAACATGAGATGTGATATCCAACTCCTTCCCATGCCAATCCTGAGACCCTTACTATAGCATGAGATGTGATATCTCAATGCTTCTAATACCAAACCTGAGAGCCTTCATATAACATGATATGTGATATCCAACTCCTTCTCATTCCAAACCTGAGATCCTTCCTATAGCCTGAGATGTGATATCCAACTCCTTCCCATTCCAAACCTGAGACCCTTCCTATAGCATGAGATGTGATATCTCAATGCTTCTAATACCAAACCTGAGACCCTTGTTATAGCATGAGATGTGATATCCAACTCCTTCCCATCCCAAACCAGAGACCCTTCCTATAGTATGAAATGTGATATCTCAAAGCTTCTAATACCAAACCTGAGACCCTTCATATAGCATGAGATGTTATCTCCAACTCCTTCCCATCCCAAAACAGAGACCCTTCCTATAGCATGAGATGTGATATCTCAATGCTTCTAATACCAAACCTGATATCCTTCCTATAACATGAGATGTGATATCCAACTCCTTCCCATTCCAATCCTGAGATCCTTCCTATACCATGAGATGTGATATCTCAATGTTTCTCATACCAAACCTGAGGCCCTTCCTATAGCAAGAGATGTGATATACAAATCCTCCCCATTCCAAACCTGAGACCCTTCCTATAGCATGAGATGTAATATCGCAATGCTTGTAATACCAAACCTGAGACCCTTCCTATAGCATGAGATGTGATATCCAACTCCTTCCCATTCCAATCCTGAGACCCTTCCTAGAGCATGAGATGTGATATCTCAATGCTTCTAATACCAAAACTGAGACCCTTCTTAAAGCATGAGATGTGATATCCAACTCCTTCCCGTTCCAAACCTGAGACCCTTCCTATAGCAAGAATGTAATATCCAACTCCTTCCCATTCCAATCCTGAGACCATTCCTATAGCATGAGATGTGATATCTCAGTGCTTCTAATAGCAAACCTGAGATCCTTCCTATGACATGAGATGGGATATCCAACTCCTTCCCGTTCCAAACCTGAGACCCTTCCTATAGCAAGAATGTAATATCCAACTCCTTCCCATTCCAATCCCGAGACCCTTCCGATAGCAGAGATGTGATATCTCAATGCTTATACCAAACCTGAGACCCTTCCTATGGCATGAGATGTCATATACTACTCCTTCCCATTCCAATCCTGAGACCCTTCCTATAGCATGAGATGTGATATCTTAATGCTTCTACCAAACCTGAGACCCTTCCTATAGCATGAGATGTGATATCCAACTCCTTCCCATTCCAATCCTGAGACCCTTCCTATAGCATGAGATGTGATATCTCAATGCTTCTAATACCAAACCTGATATCCTTCCTATAACATGAGATGTGATATCCAACCCCTTTCCATTCCAATACTGAGATCCTTCCTATACCATGAGATGTGATATCTCAATGTTTCTGATACCAAACCTGAGGCCCTTCCTATAGCAAGAAATGTGATATACAAATCATTCCCATTCCAAACCTGAGACCTTTCCTATAGCATGGGATGTGATATCCGACTCCTTCCCAATCCAATCCTGAGACCCTTCCTATAGCATGAGATGTGATATCCAACTCGTTCCCATTCCAATCCTGAGACCCTTCCTATAGCATGAGATGTGATATCTCAATGCTTCTAATCCCAAAACTGAGACCCTTCTTAAAGCATGAGATGTGATATCCAACTCCTTCCCGTGTTCCAAACCTGAGACCCTTCCTATAGCATATGTGCTACCCTTCCTATGGCATGAGATGTCATATACAACTACTTCCCATTCCAATCCAGAGACCCTTCCTATAGCATGAGATGTGATATCTCAATGCTTCTACCAAACCTGAGACCCTTCCTATAGCATGAGATGTGATATCCAACTCCTTCCCATTCCAATCCTGAGACCCTTCCTATATCATGAGATGTGATATCTCAATGCTTCTAATACCAAACCTGATATCCTTCCTATAACATGAGATGTGATATCTCAATGTTTCTCATACCAAACCTGAGGCCCTTCCTATAGCAAGAGATGTGATGTACAAACCCTTCCCATTCCAAACCTGAGACCCTTCCTATAGCATGAGATGTGATATCCAACTCCTTCCCAATCCAATCCTGAGACCCTTCCTATAGCATGAGATATAATATCACAATGCTTGTAATACCAAACCTGAGACCCTTCCTATAGCATAAGATGTGATATCCAACTCCTTCCCATTCCAATCCTTAGACCCTTCCTATAGCATGAGATGTGATATCTCAATGCTTCAAATACCAAACCTGAGACCCTTCTTAAAGCATGAGATGGGATATCCAACTCCTTCCTATTCCAATCCTGAGACCCTTACGATAGCAGAGATGTGATATCAAACTCCTTCCCATTCCAATCCTGAGATAGCTTGAGATGTGATATCCAACTCCTTCCCATTCCAATCCTGAGACCCTTCCGATAGCATGAGATGTGATATCTTAATGTTTCTCTTACCAAACCTGAGGCCCTTCCTATAGCAAGAGATGTGATGTACAAATCCTTCCCATTCCAAACCTGAGACCCTTCCTATAGCATGAGATGTGATATCTCAATGCTTCTATCAAACCTGAGACCCTTCCTATTGCATGAGATGTGATATCCAACTCCTTCCCATTCCAATCCTGAAACCCTTCCTATACCATGAGATGTGATATCTCAATGTTTCTAATACCAAACCTGAGACCCGTCCTAAAACATGAGATGTGAAATCCAAATCCTTCCCCTTCCAAACTTGCGACCCTTCCTATAGCTTGAGATGTGATATCAAACTCCTTCCCATTCCAATCCTGAGATAGCTTGAGATGTGATATCCAACTCCTTCCCATTCCAATCCTGAGACCCTTCCGATAGCATGAGATGTGATATCTTAATGTTTCTCTTACCAAACCTGAGGCCCTTCCTATAGCAAGAGATGTGATGTACAAATCCTTCCCATTCCAAACCTGAGACCCTTCCTATAGCATGAGATGTGATATCCAACTCCTTCCCAATCCAATCCTGAAACCCTTCCTATAGCATGAGATGTAATATCACAATGTTTGTAATACCAAACCTGAGACCCTTCCTATAGCATGAGATGTGATATCCAACTCCTTCCCATTCCAATCCTGGGACCCTTCCTATAGCATGAGATGTGATATCTCAATGCTTCTAATACCAAACCTGAGATCCTTCCGATAGCATGAGATGTGATATCTCAATGCTTCTAATACCAAACCTGAGATCTTCCTATAACATGAGATGTGATATCCAAATCCTTCCACTTCCAAACCTGAAACCCTCCCTTTAGCATGAGATGTGATATCCGACTCCTTCCCATTCCAATCCTGAGACCCTTCTGGTAGCATGAGATGTGATATCTCAATGCTTCTAATACCAAACCTGAGATCCTTCCGATAGCATGAGATCTGATATCTCAATGCTTCTAACACCAAACCTGAGATCCTTCCTATAGCATGAGATGTGATATCCAACTCCTTCTCATTCCAAACCTGAGACCCTTCCTATAGCATGAGATGTGATATCTCAATGCTTCTAATACCAAACCTGAGATCCTTCCTATAACATGAGATGTGATATCTCAATGCTTCTAAAACCAAACATGAGAACTATCCTGTAACATGTGAAATCCAAATCATTCCCTTTCCAAACCTGAGACCCTTCCTATAGCTTGAGATGTGATATCAAACTCCTTCCCATTCCAATCCTGAGATAGCTTGAGATGTGCTATCCAACTCCTTCCCATTCCAATCCTGAGACCCTTCCTATACCATGAGATGTGATATCTCAATGCTTCTAATACCAAACCTGACACCCGTCCTAAAACATATGTGAGATCCAAATCCTTCCCCTTCCAAACCTGAGACCTTTCATTTAGCATGTGATGTGATATCCAACTCCTTCCCATTCCAATCCTGAGACCTTTCCTATAGCATGATATGTGATATCTCAATGCTTCTAATACCAAACCTGAGATCCTTCCTATAACATGAGATTTGTATCCAACTCCTTCCCATTCCAAACCTGAGACCCTTCCGATAGCATGAGATGTGATATCTCAGTGCTTCTAATAGCAAACCTGAGATCCTTCCTATGACATGAGATGGGATATCCAAATCCTTACCCTTCCAAACCTGAGACCTTTCCTTTAGCATGTGATGTGATATAAACTCCTTCACATTCCAATCCTGAGACCTTTCCTATAACATGAGATGTGATATCTTACTGCTTCTAAAACCAAACCTGAGAACCATCCTATAACATATGTGAAATCCAAATCCTTCCCTTTCCAAACCTGAGACCCTTCCGATAGCATGAGATGTGATATCTCAATGCTTCTAAAACCAAACATGAGAACCATCCTACAACATGAGATGTGAAATCCAAATCCTTCCCTTTCCAAACCTGAGACCCTTCCTATAGCTTGAGAAGTGATATCTCAATGCTTCTAATAGCAAACCTGAGATCCTTCCTATGACATGAGATGTGATATCCAATTCCTTCCCATTCCAAACCTGAGACCCTTCCTACAGCATGCAATGTGATATCTCAATCCTTCTAATACCACACCTGAGACCCGTCCTATAACATGAGATGAGATATCCAAGTCCTTCCCATCCCAATCCTGAGACCTTTCCTATAGCATGAGATGTGATATCTCAATGCTTCTAATACCAAACCTGAGAACCTTCCTATAACATGAGATGGGATATCCAACTCCTTCCCATTCCAATCCTGAGACCCTTCCGATAGCAGAGATGTGATATCTCAATGCTTATACCAAACCTGAGACCCTTCCTATGGCATGAGATGTAATATACAACTACTACCCATTCCAATCCGGAGACCCTTCCTATAGCATGAGATGTGATATCTCAATGCTTCTACCAAACCTGAGACCCTTCCTATAGCATGAGATGTGATATCCAACTCCTTCCCACTCCAAACCTGAGACCCTTCCTATGGCATGAGATGTGATATAACAATGCTTCTAATACCAGACCTGAGATCCTTCCTATAACATGAGATGTGATATCCAATTCCTTCCCATTCCAAACCTGAGACCCTTCCTGTAGCATGAGATGTGATATCCAACTCCTTCCCATTCCAATACTGAGACCCTTCCTATAGCATGAGATGTGATATCTCAATGCTTCTAATACCAAACCTGAGAACCTTCCTATAGCATGAGACGTGATATCCAACTCCTTCCCTTTCCAAACCTGAGACCCTTCCGATAGCAGAGATGTGATATCTCAATGCTTGTACCAAACCTGAGACCATTCCTATGGCATGAGAGGTCATATACTACTCCTTCCCATTCCAATCCTGAGACCCTTCCTATAGCATGAGATGTGATATCTCAATGCTTCTACCAAACCTGAGACCCTTGCTATAGCATGAGATGTGATATCTCAATGCTTCTAATACCAAACTTGATATCCTTCCTATAACACGAGATGTGATATCCAACTCCTTCACATTCCAATCCTGAGATCCTTCCTATACCATGAGATGTGATATTTCAATGTTTCTCATACCAAACCTGAGGCCCTTCCTATAGCAAGAGATGTGATGTACAAATCCTTCCCATTCCAATCCTTAGACCCTTCCTATAGCATGAGATGTGATATCTCAATGCTTCTAATACCAAACCTGAGACCCTTCTTAAAGCATGAGATGGGATATCCAACTCCTTCCTATTCCAATCCTGAGACCCTTACGATAGCATGAGATGTGATATCCAACTCCTTCCCATTTCAATCCTGAGACCCTTCCTATAGCATGAGATGTGTTATCTCAATGTTTCTAATACCAAACCTGAGATCCTTCCTATAACATGAGATGTGATATCCAACTCCTTCCCATTCCAAACCGGAGACCCTTCCTTTAGCATGAGATGTGATATCAAACTCCTTCCCATGCCAATCCTGAGACCCTTACTATAGCATGAGATGTGATATCTCAATGCTTCTAATACCAAACCTGAGAGCCTTCATATAACATGATATGTGATATCCAACTCCTTCTCATTCCAAAACTGAGATCCTTCCTATAGCCTGAGATGTGATATCCAACTCCTTCCCATTCCAAACCTGAGACCCTTCCTATAGCATGAGATGTGATATCTCAATGCTTCTAATACCAAACCTGAGACCCTTGTTATAGCATGAGATGTGATATCCAACTCCTTCCCATCCCAAACCAGAGACCCTTCCTATAGTATGAAATGTGATATCTCAAAGCTTCTAATACCAAACCTGAGACCCTTCATATAGCATGAGATGTTATCTCCAACTCCTTCCCATCCCAAAACAGAGACACTTCCTATAGCATGAGATGTGATATCTCAATGCTTCTAATACCAAACCTGATATCCTTCCTATAACATGAGATGTGATATCCAACTCCTTCCCATTCCAATCCTGAGATCCTTCCTATACCATGAGATGTGATATCTCAATGTTTCTCTTACCAAACCTGAGGCCCTTCCTATAGCAAGAGTGTGATATACAACTCCTCCCCATTCCAAACCTGAGACCCTTCCTATAGCATGAGATGTAATATAGCAATGCTTGTAATACCAAACCTGAGACCCTTCCTATAGCATAAGATGTGATATCCAACTCCTTCCCATTCCAATCCTGAGACCCTTCCTATAGCATGAGATGTGATATCTCAATGCTTCTAATACCAAAACTGAGACCCTTCTTAAAGCATGAGATGTGATATCCAACTCCTTCCCGTTCCAAACCTGAGACCCTTCCTATAGCAAGAATGTAATATCCAACTCCTTCCCATTCCAATCCTGAGACCATTCCTATAGCAGAGATGTGATATCTCAATGCTTATACCAAACCTGAGACCCTTCCTATGGCATGAGATGTAATATACAACTACTACCCATTCCAATCCGGAGACCCTTCCTATAGCATGAGATGTGATATCTCAATGCTTCTACCAAACCTGAGACCCTTCCTATAGCATGAGATGTGATATCCAACTCCTTCCCACTCCAAACCTGAGACCCTTCCTATGGCATGAGATGTGATATCACAATGCTTCTAATACCAGACCTGAGATCCTTCCTATAACATGAGATGTGATATCCAATTCCTTCCCATTCCAAACCTGAGACCCTTCCTGTAGCATGAGATGTGATATCCAACTTCTTCCCATTCCAATACTGAGACCCTTCCTATAGCATGAGATGTGATATCTCAATGCTTCTAATACCAAACCTGAGAACCTTCCTATAGCATGAGACGTGATATCCAACTCCTTCCCTTTCCAAACCTGAGACCCTTCCGATAGCAGAGATGTGATATCTCAATGCTTGTACCAAACCTGAGACCCTTCCTATGGCATGAGAGGTCATATACTACTCCTTCCCATTCCAATCCTGAGACCCTTCCTATAGCATGAGATGTGATATCTCAATGCTTCTACCAAACCTGAGACCCTTCCTATAGCATGAGATGTGATATCTCAATGCTTCTAATACCAAACTTGATATCCTTCCTATAACACGAGATGTGATATCCAACTCCTTCACATTCCAATCCTGAGATCCTTCCTATACCATGAGATGTGATATTTCAATGTTTCTCATACCAAACCTGAGGCCCTTCCTATAGCAAGAGATGTGATGTACAAATCCTTCCCATTCCAAACCTGAGACCCTTCCTATAGCATTTGATGTGATATCCAACTACTTCCCAATCCAATCCTGAGACCCTTCCTATAGCATGAGATGTAATATCACAATGCTTGTAATACCAAACCTGAGACCCTTCCTATAGCATGTGTGATATCCAACTCCTTCCCATTCCAATCCTTAGACCCTTCCTATAGCATGAGATGTGATATCTCAATGCTTCTAATACCAAACCTGAGACCCTTCTTAAAGCATGAGATGGGATATCCAACTCCTTCTTATTCCAATCCTGAGACCCTTACGATAGCATGAGATGTGATATCCAACTCCTTCCCATTTCAATCCTGAGACCCTTCCTATAGCATGAGATGTGTTATCTCAATGTTTCTAATACCAAACCTGAGATCCTTCCTATAACATGAGATGTGATATCCAACTCCTTCCCATTCCAAACCGGAGACCCTTCCTTTAGCATGAGATGTGATATCAAACTCCTTCCCATGCCAATCCTGAGACCCTTACTATAGCATGAGATGTGATATCTCAATGCTTCTAATACCAAACCTGAGAGCCTTCATATAACATGATATGTGATATCCAACTCCTTCTCATTCCAAAACTGAGATCCTTCCTATAGCCTGAGATGTGATATCCAACTCCTTCCCATTCCAAACCTGAGACCCTTCCTATAGCATGAGATGTGATATCTCAATGCTTCTAATACCAAACCTGAGACCCTTGTTATAGCATGAGATGTGATATCCAACTCCTTCCCATCCCAAACAAGAGACCCTTCCTATAGTATGAAATGTGATATCTCAAAGCTTCTAATACCAAACCTGAGACCCTTCATATAGCATGAGATGTTATCTCCAACTCCTTCCCATCCCAAAACAGAGACACTTCCTATAGCATGAGATGTGATATCTCAATGCTTCTAATACCAAACCTGATATCCTTCCTATAACATGAGATGTGATATCCAACTCCTTCCCATTCCAATCCTGAGATCCTTCCTATACCATGAGATGTGATATCTCAATGTTTCTCATACCAAACCTGAGGCCCTTCCTATAGCAAGAGATGTGATATACAAATCCTCCCCATTCCAAACCTGAGACCCTTCCTATAGCATGAGATGTAATATCGCAATGCTTGTAATACCAAACCTGAGACCCTTCCTATAGCATGAGATGTGATATCCAACTCCTTCCCATTCCAATCCTGAGACCCTTCCTATAGCATGAGATGTGATATCCAACTCCTTCCCGTTCCAAACCTGAGACCCTTCCTATAGCAAGAATGTAATATCCAACTCCTTCCCATTCCAATCCTGAGACCATTCCTATAGCATGAGATGTGATATCTCAGTGCTCCTAATAGCAAACCTGAGATCCTTCCTATGACATGAGATGGGATATCCAACTCCTTCCCATTCCAAACCTGAGACCCTTCCTATAGCAAGAATGTAATATCCAACTCCTTCCCATTCCAATCCTGAGACCATTCCTATAGCATGAGATGTGATATCTCAGTGCTTCTAATAGCAAACCTGAGATCCTTCCTATGACATGAGATGGGATATCCAATTCCTTCCCATTCCAAACCTGAGACCCTTCCTATAGCAAGAATGTAATATCCAACTCCTTCCCATTCCAATCCTGAGACCATTCCTATAGCATGAGATGTGATATCTCAGTGCTTCTAATAGCAAACCTGAGATCCTTCCTATGACATGAGATGGGATATCCAATTCCTTCCCATTCCAATCCTGAGACACTTCCGATAGCAGAGATGTGATATCTCAATGCTTATACCAAACCTGAGACCCTTCCTATGGCATGAGATGTCATATACTACTCCTTCCCATTCCAATCCTGAGACCCTTCCTATAGCATGAGATGTGATATCTCAATGCTTCTACCAAACCTGAGACCCTTCCTATAGCATGAGATGTGATATCCAACTCCTTCCCATTCCAATCCTGAGACCCTTCCTATAGCATGAGATGTGATATCTCAATGCTTCTAATACCAAACCTGATATCCTTCCTATAACATGAGATGTGATATCCAACCCCTTTCCATTCCAATACTGAGATCCTTCCTATACCATGAGATGTGATATCTCAATGTTTCTGATACCAAACCTGAGGCCCTTCCTATAGCAAGAGATGTGATATACAAATCATTCCCATTCCAAACCTGATACCTTTCCTATAGCATGGGATGTGATATCCGACTCCTTCCCAATCCAATCCTGAGACCCTTCCTATAGCATGAGATGTGATATCCAACTCGTTCCCATTCCAATCCTGAGACCCTTCCTATAGCATGAGATGTGATATCTCAATGCTTCTAATACCACAACTGAGACCCTTCTTAAAGCATGAGATGTGATATCCAACTCCTTCCCGTGTTCCAAACCTGAGACCCTTCCTATAGCATATGTGCTACCCTTCCTATGGCATGAGATGTCATATACAACTACTTCCCATTCCAATCCGGAGACCCTTCCTATAGCATGAGATGTGATATCTCAATGCTTCTACCAAACCTGAGACCCTTCCTATAGCATGAGATGTGATATCCAACTCCTTCCCATTCCAATCCTGAGACCCTTCCTATATCATGAGATGTGATATCTCAATGCTTCTAATACCAAACCTGATATCCTTCCTATAACATGAGATGTGATATCTCAATGTTTCTCATACCAAACCTGAGGCCCTTCCTATAGCAAGAGATGTGATGTACAAACCCTTCCCATTCCAAACCTGAGACCCTTCCTATAGCATGAGATGTGATATCCAACTCCTTCCCAATCCAATCCTGAGACCCTTCCTATAGCATGAGATATAATATCACAATGCTTGTAATACCAAACCTGAGACCCTTCCTATAGCATAAGATGTGATATCCAACTCCTTCCCATTCCAATCCTTAGACCCTTCCTATAGCATGAGATGTGATATCTCAATGCTTCTAATACCAAACCTGAGACCCTTCTTAAAGCATGAGATGGGATATCCAACTCCTTCCTATTCCAATCCTGAGACCCTTACGATAGCAGAGATGTGATATCTCAATGCTTATACCAAACCTGAGACTCTTCCTATGGCATGAGATGTGATATCCAACTCCTTCCCATTCCAATCCTGAGACCCTTCCTATAGCATGAGATGTGATATCTCAATGCTTCTATCAAACCTGAGACCCTTCCTATTGCATGAGATGTGATATCCAACTCCTTCCCATTCCAATCCTGAAACCCTTCCTATACCATGAGATGTGATATCTCAATGTTTCTAATACCAAACCTGAGACCCGTCCTAAAACATGAGATGTGAAATCCAAATCCTTCCCCTTCCAAACTTGAGACCCTTCCTATAGCTTGAGATGTGATATCAAACTCCTTCCCATTCCAATCCTGAGATAGCTTGAGATGTGATATCCAACTCCTTCCCATTCCAATCCTGAGACCCTTCCGATAGCATGAGATGTGATATCTTAATGTTTCTCTTACCAAACCTGAGGCCCTTCCTATAGCAAGAGATGTGATGTACAAATCCTTCCCATTCCAAACCTGAGACCCTTCCTATAGCATGAGATGTGATATCCAACTCCTTCCCAATCCAATCCTGAAACCCTTCCTATAGCATGAGATGTAATATCACAATGTTTGTAATACCAAACCTGAGACCCTTCCTATAGCATGAGATGTGATATCCAACTCCTTCCCATTCCAATCCTGAGACCCTTCCTATAGCATGAGATGTGATATCTCAATGCTTCTAATACCAAACCTGAGATCCTTCCGATAGCATGAGATGTGATATCTCAATGCTTCTAATACCAAACCTGAGATCTTCCTATAACATGAGATGTGATATCCAAATCCTTCCACTTCCAAACCTGAAACCCTCCCTTTAGCATGAGATGTGATATCCGACTCCTTCCCATTCCAATCCTGAGACCCTTCTGGTAGCATGAGATGTGATATCTCAATGCTTCTAATACCAAACCTGAGATCCTTCCGATAGCATGAGATCTGATATCTCAATGCTTCTAACACCAAACCTGAGATCCTTCCTATAGCATGAGATGTGATATCCAACTCCTTCTCATTCCAAACCTGAGACCCTTCCTATAGCATGAGATGTGATATCTCAATGCTTCTAATACCAAACCTGAGATCCTTCCTGTTAGGAAAGATTTCGTTATTGTAGGGAACTTTCCTTCCATGTGGCAACCCCTAAACTTTTTGCTATTGTTTTCAACCTGTTTTCTTGACTTTGCCAGAGAAGTGCAGCCTTCTGCTGTACTCCTCTGGGCTTTCGCTCCTTTCTTACGGGGAAACTGACATGCCCTTAAGACAGTCAGTACCGGGGAACGCTGTTTCCCGTAGTTTCTTTTATCGTGTCGCCATTTTAGTGCAACACGACACAAGAGGGCACTGTAAGCTAAGTTACAGCTCTCTTGGGTCTCTAGCCTTCTACAGACCCTAGACACTCTTGTAGGATGGTTTTTGGATCGGTGCAAGTCATTCAGGGACTGGGCTGGTGGCAGCGATCATTTGGTTTATTTTGAGCTCCTTTTGCCGTTCTGAGCACGTTTTTGCCGCGAACACAAAAGGGTGGCCCGGCTACACAAAATGGCCGGACCACGAGGCTCCTTTGTCTCGTCCACTGTCCGTCTTGCTCCCTTTACCTTCCCCCAGGTCAGGCGACCCGGGGCCTTCCTTATTTGGGCATGTAGTTTCCCGCGAAACACGGTTGCTTTCGCGGGCTTCTACATGTCGTTTGAGTGCCCCCAGGATGTGGGCTGGGCTGTCTGGTCCCAATACACATCCTGGGTGCCAGAGAGTCTAGGGTGGTGTGAATGCCTGGGACCACTGTGGTCCGTGATTGGTCCACGTATGGTATGTGTGTTGATGAGCGGATCTCCCATTGGCTCCCCTCCGTTTTGGCGCGAAGGGAACCGTGGATAAGAGGGAGCTGGAAACACCACTACCATGTCGATCTCCTGAGTTCTTACGAACCCAGGGATACAGGAGCCAAGTATCCTGCGAACACGAGGCTGGACCGAGGAATCACTGGTGACCCCCTGAAGAACTTCTGCTCCTCATTGCTGTCGTCCGGTGAAGCCCTTTCCACCTAAGATCGAACAAGAAGGCCTGTACTGGCGCTTCGACCTATTGGAATAGCAGGACCAGCTATTCCCGGCACCTTCATCAACTCCTGCTGTAAGCCTTCGGAAGTGTCTCTGGGCCATCCAGTTGACTGACCAGCTTACTAAGGAGGCCTGCTCTGTAATCGCCGACAGGTTGGGTGGTATTCTGAGTCCGGGGCACGCTCACACGCTTCGTTTGCTTAGCAACCCTAAGCTAGAGGTGAGCAGTGCTCGTTTGGCTTGAATACACCCGGCCGTTCCGTTGCCCTGCTGTGGCGACAAAACTGTGCTTGTTTCTTCGATCGGGACGTCTTTTTACTCTGCACGACGACGAGACGTTCCCTGCTCTTCAGAACCTGCCAGAAGCTGCATCTATCGAGGAGAAGCTCGGGCCTGCTTGCTTCGGGGACCGGTGAGTAGATTAGCTAGGATCTGGTCGCCCTCCTGCAGTGCCCCTTGCTTTTCCCCGCTGTGAATACAGCACCCCTTGTCCGTACTCGCGCCCTGCTTCTGCCTCACAGTGGAGGCTGCGCTAGAGTCGCGGACCGTGTTCTCCTTCATTAGAGCTCCCTACAGAGCTGTTCAACGTCCTCCGAAGAGCTTCACCTTCTGCCCATTGGCACCGGCGTGTGCAGGTACTTTTGAGCGCTAGGCTCCACTCTTCGTAGGGATTGGACTACCATCCAGTTAGGGGCCTCAGAAGGCGGACATATCACTCGCATTGGTTCGCACTGCCTGTTTTCCTTCCCCTGCAGGTGGATAACATATTTCGTGCTGCTAATGCTGTGAAACTGTGTATTCTGTATATATATTGGGTGGATAGTGTATGTGTTGGTTTAATATCGTTGTATATTGCTGCTTTTACTGTGGTTATTAGTTTCAAGGCCTTATAATAAATGTGTATCTATTTTTGATATAAACAACTGTTTGGAGTAGTTTGTAAGCGCTCTTGCTTTGTGTGCTCATTGCGGGCTTTCAGTCACCCTCACCCCTCTTGAGACCTAGTCTTGACCGCCGCGATCGCTACCTTGATTGGTCTGGCTTGTCCAGAGGTTACCCTGTTCCAAGTAATTAGGTTGGCCTTCTGAACCTCTGCGCCACCAGGACAGAGTTCAGAAATCCGTCTTAACAAATTGGTGTACAGCGGTGGGATACGACTGAAGGTATCCAGTGTTGCGCACGAGCTAAGGCGTTTTCAGGTTATTCCAACCAGGACACGCAGTAAAGTATTGAATATAACGTTAAAAAGGCCATAGTCCTATCGACAGTATGGAAACGAATACTTTATTAACCTTAAATGCTTCGAAATCTGAAACATTGAAGAAGATGTGTGCGGAGAGAGGGGTTTCCTCTCAAGGCACTAAATTGGAAATGATCCAGAGAATCGTGGCGTGGCAAGAAGCGCAGCTTGACGCTATAACTTCCGAGGACAGTGCAGAAGGTGGTGGGGCTGCTCTCACTGGCAGAACCGACGGTTCTGCCGCTGCACTGATCCATCACGACCACGAGGACAGGGAGGATGTAATGTCTAATGTTTCCTCTGCCAGTATTGATGGGGAGGCTATGCTTGAATTCAAGAAGCAAGAGCTGCGGTTTAGGCAGCAGGAGCTTGAATTCAGCATAGCCAAACTGAAAATCGACCAGGCAGAAAAACAAAAAGACAGGGATCACCAGTTGGAACTGGCCAAGCTTCAGTTCGCAAATGGGTCCAAGGGTCCTGGACATGGTTCTGGGGCTTCCTCTCATCCACGGTTTCCAAAAGATCTGCTCAGTGTGTATGAGGAACGAAATGACATTATGGACTGGTTGAATGCGTTTGAATATGCATGCGAGGTTCAAGAGGTTGATAATGCGGATAAGATTGCATGGTTACTCAGCAGACTGCCCCATTCTGGTTGCAGTGCCATTATGGAAATGTCGAAGGCTGAGCGCGCTGATTTTGCAATGTTGAAGCAGACTCTCATTTTAAAGTTTGGGAAGACTCCGACCCAATATTTGAAAAGGTTTAGAGAGTATAAGAAAAAGGAAGGTGGTACTTGGGTGTCGTATGTAGCTGAGTCCCTGAAAAACTTGACTGGCTGGGTTGAAGGTTATAAGGTTTCTACCTTCGAAGGCATGATCAATCTGGTCATGCTGGAACACATTTTTGCTTCTTCTTCCCCGGAGCTTAAGCAGCATTTGGCCGATTCGAAGGAGATAGATCCTAAGAAGCTGGCCATTGCAGCAGACTTATGGGTGTCACATCGAGTGTCCCATAAGGACAAAACTCATCCTGGTAAGCAGGAGGAAGGGAAAAAGTCCAAAGATGTGGAGGGTGGGGAATCTGCTAAATCTTCTTCCCATAAGGGCCACAAAAAGAAAAATAAGGGTAAGCCATACGAGAACTCACAGGGTAGTGGAGGTTCGCCTCCGAAACAGAACTCTGGTTATAATAAGCCTCCCTACGTAAACAGACCCAATGGGGCTTGTTTTTCTTGTGGAGCAACTGACCATGTGAAGGGGGATCCCCGTTGTAAGGTTAGACCTTTGGGGGTCCACTCCGCTAATCTGGCCTTCTCCTCCTACGAGGAAGAAGAGATTACAGGAGCATCCTTCTCCTCAGACTCATTTCCCAGCGGAATAGAGGCTGAGGTAGTTTTAGTGTCCCTGGGTTCCTGGGAGCCTAAAGTCGCAGAGGCGTATGCTAGGATTCCGGATAATACCAAGCACTACTTTAAAGACAGTGTGCTGATCAATGGAGTGGATACTCCAGCTCTTAGGGATAGTGGGTGCAGTCGAACTGTAGTGGATTCTACCTTGGTAGACTCAGAGGAAGTTGCCAGAGCTCCTCTGATGCCCACTAAGTTGGCTGACGGCCCCCTCCGTATGTTTCCCGTGATCCCTGTTAATCTAACTTTAAATGGTACAGCAGTTAGGATTCCAGTGAGCATTCAGAGAAACGTCCCGGGAAAGGTCTTGTTGGGCAATGATCTCAGAGCTCTAGGGCTCGTAGGAGACACTGCCGAAAGACCCTACACACGGTCTCAAGCACGGGCAGCATTGGCCAAGTCCAATACGCCGCCCCAGCCGAAGGGGAAACCCAAGGCGAAAGGAGTCAACAAGTCCCGACGGGGGAAAGAGAATATTCCCCCGAGCTCGCCTACCACTGCGGTGGAGGGAGTTGGTCAATCGCCCGAGCCTGACGAGGAGGTGGCGATGCCTGAAGTGTTCGACCCCAACGACCATCCTGAACTAAAAGACTTGTTAGTTGAAGGAGGTCCTGATAGGGACGACTTCAGTAAGGGCCAACGTGAGTGCCCATCTCTGGAAGGCCTAAGGAGACAGGCCTGCTCCCAGCTTGAGGGTGAACCTCCTGGGAAGCATCGGATTTATTGGGAAGGTGGACTCCTGTACAGTGAGCCCACAGAGTCTACAGAAGGAGACCATAGGAGGTTGGTGGTTCCCCTTTCTGTTAGACCCTTCCTCCTGCAGTTGGCGCATGAAGTTCCCCTTGCTGGTCACCTTGGAATGAAGAGGACCAAGCAAAGGTTATCTATGCACTTCTACTGGCCCAAGATGGGGGTGCAAGTAGAAAGTCACTGCAGGAGTTGTGCCGCCTGCCAGTTGTCTGGTAAGGTTGGCGCGACAATCCAAGCTCCGTTGGTACCGCTCCCAGTTGTGGGGGTACCATTTGAAAGGGTAGGGATCGACATGGTTGGTCCCCTTGACCCGCAAACATCCTCAGGCAATAGGTTTATCCTGGTGCTGGTCGACCATGCAACCCGGTATCCTGAGGCCGTCCCATTTACAACTGTAACTGCCAAGCCAGTTGCAGAAGCTTTACTCGGCATGTTCACTAGGGTTGGCTTCCCTAAAGAAGTTGTGTCGGATCATGGCAGCAACTTTATGTCGAAGTATAGGCAGGCTATGTGGAAAGAATGTGGGGTCACCTACAGGTTCTCTTCTGCATACCGCCCCCAGACCGATGGTCTGGGGGGGCGTTTCAACAGGACGTTAACGAGCATGATTGGGGCTCTGGAGGAGCCTCAGAGAAGAGAATGGGATCTTCTTGTTTCATGCTTACTGTTTGCCTACCGAGAGGTACCACAGGAGGGTGTTGGCTTCAGCCCCTTCGAACTTCTGTTCGGTCATCCCGTACGGGGACCCTTAGCCATTGTCAAGGAGGGATGGGAGATGCCCACTCCCCCTGTTACTACCAATGTAGTTGATTATGTGCTAGGGCTCAGAAAACGGATGGTACTTCTGATGGGCTTGGCTAGTGCTAAATTGAAGGCAGGGCAAGCGCTGGTGAAACATTGGTACGACCAGAAAGCTTCCCTCATCAACGTTACACATGGCCAGCAAGTCCTGATCGTGAATCCCATAAGGCCTCGAGCTTTACAGGACAAATGGTCAGGCCCTTACCCAGTGGTGGAGCCCCTGGGTGAGGTTAGCTATTCAGTGGACCTTGGAAGGCCTGGACAGGCTCTAAAAGTGTTTCCCGTGAATAGGCTGAAGGCTTTCGTCCCAAGCGGCGAAATCGCAGCACTGCTATTGGCTTCAGACGTTGAGGAAGAGGAGTCTGAACCTCTCCCTGACCTGTTCCAAAGCAGTCCTTCAGAAAGCTCTTTTGAGGGTGTCCGAGTGGCCCCTCACCAAAATGGACAAGGCTCAGTGGTTTGCCTTGGACATGAAGTAGGTGGAGGGAGGAGACAGCCTCTATCCAGTAAGGTACCAGCGGTACAAGACTGGCCTACCCCCACTACGCAAACCCAAGTGAGAGCCTTCTTAGGACTCACGGGTTATTACCGCAATTTTATGGCAGACTATGGCACCATAGCTGCTCCTCTGACTGCCCTCACAACTCCGAAGAAACCCAAGAAGGTAACTTGGACTGACGAGTGTGAGAAGGCCTTCAATGGCTTGAAAGACTCCTTGTGCCAGGCCCCTGTGCTCAGGGCCCCTGATTATCAAAGACCTTTTATCGTGCAGACGGATGCCTCTGACACTGGGATAGGAGCTGTACTATCACAAGTAGATGAGAAGGGTAAGGAACACCCTATCGGTTTTATTAGTCGCCAGCTTAAGGACAGAGAGCTCAGATGGTCCACGGTAGAGAAAGAATGTTTCTCTGTTGTGTGGGCCCTAAGGAAGCTGCGGCCCTACCTCTATGGGACCCACTTCACTGTGCAGACTGACCATAAGCCGTTAAAGTGGCTAATGAACATGAAGGGGGAGAATCCAAAGTTGCTTAGGTGGTCCATAAGTCTACAAGGCTTCGACTTCACTATTGAGCATAGGCCAGGTGTCCAACATAGCAATGCTGATGGGTTGTCCAGAATGTTTTACCGACCTGAACAAGAGACTCATCCAGGGGTGGATTAGTTCCCCCTGTCCATAGTCTGGGAGGGGCGAGTGTTAGGAAAGATTTCGTTATTGTAGGGAACTTTCCTTCCATGTGGCAACCCCTAAACTTTTTGCTATTGTTTTCAACCTGTTTTCTTGACTTTGCCAGAGAAGTGCAGCCTTCTGCTGTACTCCTCTGGGCTTTCGCTCCTTTCTTACGGGGAAACTGACATGCCCTTAAGACAGTCAGTACCGGGGAACGCTGTTTCCCGTAGTTTCTTTTATCGTGTCGCCATTTTAGTGCAACACGACACAAGAGGGCACTGTAAGCTAAGTTACAGCTCTCTTGGGTCTCTAGCCTTCTACAGACCCTAGACACTCTTGTAGGATGGTTTTTGGATCGGTGCAAGTCATTCAGGGACTGGGCTGGTGGCAGCGATCATTTGGTTTATTTTGAGCTCCTTTTGCCGTTCTGAGCACGTTTTTGCCGCGAACACAAAAGGGTGGCCCGGCTACACAAAATGGCCGGACCACGAGGCTCCTTTGTCTCGTCCACTGTCCGTCTTGCTCCCTTTACCTTCCCCCAGGTCAGGCGACCCGGGGCCTTCCTTATTTGGGCATGTAGTTTCCCGCGAAACACGGTTGCTTTCGCGGGCTTCTACATGTCGTTTGAGTGCCCCCAGGATGTGGGCTGGGCTGTCTGGTCCCAATACACATCCTGGGTGCCAGAGAGTCTAGGGTGGTGTGAATGCCTGGGACCACTGTGGTCCGTGATTGGTCCACGTATGGTATGTGTGTTGATGAGCGGATCTCCCATTGGCTCCCCTCCGTTTTGGCGCGAAGGGAACCGTGGATAAGAGGGAGCTGGAAACACCACTACCATGTCGATCTCCTGAGTTCTTACGAACCCAGGGATACAGGAGCCAAGTATCCTGCGAACACGAGGCTGGACCGAGGAATCACTGGTGACCCCCTGAAGAACTTCTGCTCCTCATTGCTGTCGTCCGGTGAAGCCCTTTCCACCTAAGATCGAACAAGAAGGCCTGTACTGGCGCTTCGACCTATTGGAATAGCAGGACCAGCTATTCCCGGCACCTTCATCAACTCCTGCTGTAAGCCTTCGGAAGTGTCTCTGGGCCATCCAGTTGACTGACCAGCTTACTAAGGAGGCCTGCTCTGTAATCGCCGACAGGTTGGGTGGTATTCTGAGTCCGGGGCACGCTCACACGCTTCGTTTGCTTAGCAACCCTAAGCTAGAGGTGAGCAGTGCTCGTTTGGCTTGAATACACCCGGCCGTTCCGTTGCCCTGCTGTGGCGACAAAACTGTGCTTGTTTCTTCGATCGGGACGTCTTTTTACTCTGCACGACGACGAGACGTTCCCTGCTCTTCAGAACCTGCCAGAAGCTGCATCTATCGAGGAGAAGCTCGGGCCTGCTTGCTTCGGGGACCGGTGAGTAGATTAGCTAGGATCTGGTCGCCCTCCTGCAGTGCCCCTTGCTTTTCCCCGCTGTGAATACAGCACCCCTTGTCCGTACTCGCGCCCTGCTTCTGCCTCACAGTGGAGGCTGCGCTAGAGTCGCGGACCGTGTTCTCCTTCATTAGAGCTCCCTACAGAGCTGTTCAACGTCCTCCGAAGAGCTTCACCTTCTGCCCATTGGCACCGGCGTGTGCAGGTACTTTTGAGCGCTAGGCTCCACTCTTCGTAGGGATTGGACTACCATCCAGTTAGGGGCCTCAGAAGGCGGACATATCACTCGCATTGGTTCGCACTGCCTGTTTTCCTTCCCCTGCAGGTGGATAACATATTTCGTGCTGCTAATGCTGTGAAACTGTGTATTCTGTATATATATTGGGTGGATAGTGTATGTGTTGGTTTAATATCGTTGTATATTGCTGCTTTTACTGTGGTTATTAGTTTCAAGGCCTTATAATAAATGTGTATCTATTTTTGATATAAACAACTGTTTGGAGTAGTTTGTAAGCGCTCTTGCTTTGTGTGCTCATTGCGGGCTTTCAGTCACCCTCACCCCTCTTGAGACCTAGTCTTGACCGCCGCGATCGCTACCTTGATTGGTCTGGCTTGTCCAGAGGTTACCCTGTTCCAAGTAATTAGGTTGGCCTTCTGAACCTCTGCGCCACCAGGACAGAGTTCAGAAATCCGTCTTAACACTTCCTATAACATGAGATGTGATATCTCAATGCTTCTAAAACCAAACATGAGAACTATCCTGTAACATGTCAAATCCAAATCATTCCCTTTCCAAACCTGAGACCCTTCCTATAGCTTGAGATGTGATATCAAACTCCTTCCCATTCCAATCCTGAGATAGCTTGAGATGTGCTATCCAACTCCTTCCCATTCCAATCCTGAGACCCTTCCTATACCATGAGATGTGATATCTCAATGCTTCTAATACCAAACCTGACACCCGTCCTAAAACATATGTGAGATCCAAATCCTTCCCCTTCCAAACCTGAGACCTTTCCTTTAGCATGTGATGTGATATCCAACTCCTTCCCATTCCAATCCTGAGACCTTTCCTATAGCATGATATGTGATATCTCAATGCTTCTAATACCAAACCTGAGATCCTTCCTATAACATGAGATTTGTATCCAACTCCTTCCCATTCCAAACCTGAGACCCTTCCTATAGCATGAGATGTGATATCTTACTGCTTCTAAAACCAAACCTGAGAACCATCCTATAACATATGTGAAATCCAAATCCTTCCCTTTCCAAACCTGAGACCCTTCCGATAGCATGAGATGTGATATCTCAATGCTTCTAAAACCAAACATGAGAACCATCCTACAACATGAGATGTGAAATCCAATTCCTTCCCTTTCCAAACCTGAGACCCTTCCTATAGCTTGAGAAGTGATATCTCAATGCTTCTAATAGCAAACCTGAGATCCTTCCTATGACATGAGATGTGATATCCAATTCCTTCCCATTCCAAACCTGAGACCCTTCCTACAGCATGCAATGTGATATCTCAATCCTTCTAATACCACACCTGAGACCCGTCCTATAACATGAGATGAGATATCCAAGTCCTTCCCATCCCAATCCTGAGACCTTTCCTATAGCATGAGATGTGATATCTCAATGCTTCTAATACCAAACCTGAGACCCTTCCTATAACATGAGATGGGATATCCAACTCCTTCCCATTCCAATCCTGAGACCCTTCCGATAGCAGAGATGTGATATCTCAATGCTTATACCAAACCTGAGACCCTTCCTATGGCATGAGATGTAATATACAACTACTACCCATTCCAATCCGGAGACCCTTCCTATAGCATGAGATGTGATATCTCAATGCTTCTACCAAACCTGAGACCCTTCCTATAGCATGAGATGTGATATCCAACTCCTTCCCACTCCAAACCTGAGACCCTTCCTATGGCATGAGATGTGATATCACAATGCTTCTAATACCAGACCTGAGATCCTTCCTATAACATGAGATGTGATATCCAATTCCTTCCCATTCCAAACCTGAGACCCTTCCTGTAGCATGAGATGTGATATCCAACTTCTTCCCATTCCAATACTGAGACCCTTCCTATAGCATGAGATGTGATATCTCAATGCTTCTAATACCAAACCTGAGAACCTTCCTATAGCATGAGACGTGATATCCAACTCCTTCCCTTTCCAAACCTGAGACCCTTCCGATAGCAGAGATGTGATATCTCAATGCTTGTACCAAACCTGAGACCCTTCCTATGGCATGAGAGGTCATATACTACTCCTTCCCATTCCAATCCTGAGACCCTTCCTATAGCATGAGATGTGATATCTCAATGCTTCTACCAAACCTGAGACCCTTCCTATAGCATGAGATGTGATATCTCAATGCTTCTAATACCAAACTTGATATCCTTCCTATAACACGAGATGTGATATCCAACTCCTTCACATTCCAATCCTGAGATCCTTCCTATACCATGAGATGTGATATTTCAATGTTTCTCATACCAAACCTGAGGCCCTTCCTATAGCAAGAGATGTGATGTACAAATCCTTCCCATTCCAAACCTGAGACCCTTCCTATAGCATCAGATGTGATATCCAACTACTTCCCAATCCAATCCTGAGACCCTTCCTATAGCATGAGATGTAATATCACAATGCTTGTAATACCAAACCTGAGACCCTTCCTATAGCATGTGTGATATCCAACTCCTTCCCATTCCAATCCTTAGACCCTTCCTATAGCATGAGATGTGATATCTCAATTATTCTAATACCAAACCTGAGACCCTTCTTAAAGCATGAGATGGGATATCCAACTCCTTCTTATTCCAATCCTGAGACCCTTACGATAGCATGAGATGTGATATCCAACTCCTTCCCATTTCAATCCTGAGACCCTTCCTATAGCATGAGATGTGTTATCTCAATGTTTCTAATACCAAACCTGAGATCCTTCCTATAACATGAGATGTGATATCCAACTCCTTCCCATTCCAAACAGGAGACCCTTCCTTTAGCATGAGATGTGATATCAAACTCCTTCCCATGCCAATCCTGAGACCCTTACTATAGCATGAGATGTGATATCTCAATGCTTCTAATACCAAACCTGAGAGCCTTCATATAACATGATATGTGATATCCAACTCCTTCTCATTCCAAAACTGAGATCCTTCCTATAGCCTGAGATGTGATATCCAACTCCTTCCCATTCCAAACCTGAGACCCTTCCTATAGCATGAGATGTGATATCTCAATGCTTCTAATACCAAACCTGAGACCCTTGTTATAGCATGAGATGTGATATCCAACTCCTTCCCATCCCAAACAAGAGACCCTTCCTATAGTATGAAATGTGATATCTCAAAGCTTCTAATACCAAACCTGAGACCCTTCATATAGCATGAGATGTTATCTCCAACTCCTTCCCATCCCAAAACAGAGACACTTCCTATAGCATGAGATGTGATATCTCAATGCTTCTAATACCAAACCTGATATCCTTCCTATAACATGAGATGTGATATCCAACTCCTTCCCATTCCAATCCTGAGATCCTTCCTATACCATGAGATGTGATATCTCAATGTTTCTCATACCAAACCTGAGGCCCTTCCTATAGCAAGAGATGTGATATACAAATCCTCCCCATTCCAAACCTGAGACCCTTCCTATAGCATGAGATGTAATATCGCAATGCTTGTAATACCAAACCTGAGACCCTTCCTATAGCATGAGATGTGATATCCAACTCCTTCCCATTCCAATCCTGAGACCCTTCCTATAGCATGAGATGTGATATCTCAATGCTTCTAATACCAAAACTGAGACCCTTCTTAAAGCATGAGATGTGATATCCAACTCCTTCCCGTTCCAAACCTGAGACCCTTCCTATAGCAAGAATGTAATATCCAACTCCTTCCCATTCCAATCCTGAGACCATTCCTATAGCATGAGATGTGATATATCAGTGCTTCTAATAGCAAACCTGAGATCCTTCCTATGACATGAGATGGGATATCCAACTCCTTCCCATTCCAAACCTGAGACCCTTCCTATAGCAAGAATGTAATATCCAACTCCTTCCCATTCCAATCCCGAGACCCTTCCGATAGCAGAGATGTGATATCTCAATGCTTATACCAAACCTGAGACCCTTCCTATGGCATGAGATGTCATATACTACTCCTTCCCATTCCAATCCTGAGACCCTTCCTATAGCATGAGATGTGATATCTCAATGCTCCTACCAAACCTGAGACCCTTCCTATAGCATGAGATGTGATATCCAACTCCTTCCCATTCCAATCCCGAGACCCTTCCTATAGCATGAGATGTGATATCTCAATGCTTCTAATACCAAACCTGATATCCTTCCTATAACATGAGATGTGATATCCAACCCCTTTCCATTCCAATACTGAGATCCTTCCTATACCATGAGATGTGATATCTCAATGTTTCTGATACCAAACCTGAGGCCCTTCCTATAGCAAGAGATGTGATATACAAATCATTCCCATTCCAAACCTGAGACCTTTCCTATAGCATGGGATGTGATATCCGACTCCTTCCCAATCCAATCCTGAGACCCTTCCTATAGCATGAGATGTGATATCCAACTCGTTCCCATTCCAATCCTGAGACCCTTCCTATAGCATGAGATGTAATATCTCAATGCTTCTAATACCAAAACTGAGACCCTTCTTAAAGCATGAGATGTGATATCCAACTCCTTCCCGTGTTCCAAACCTGAGACCCTTCCTATAGCATATGTGCTACCCTTCCTATGGCATGAGATGTCATATACAACTACTTCCCATTCCAATCCGGAGACCCTTCCTATAGCATGAGATGTGATATCTCAATGCTTCTAATACCAAACCTGATATCCTTCCTATAACATGAGATGTGATATCCAACCCCTTTCCATTCCAATACTGAGATCCTTCCTATACCATGAGATGTGATATCTCAATGTTTCTGATACCAAACCTGAGGCCCTTCCTATAGCAAGAGATGTGATATACAAATCATTCCCATTCCAAACCTGAGACCTTTCCTATAGCATGGGATGTGATATCCGACTCCTTCCCAATCCAATCCTGAGACCCTTCCTATAGCATGAGATGTGATATCCAACTCGTTCCCATTCCAATCCTGAGACCCTTCCTATAGCATGAGATGTGATATCTCAATGCTTCTAATACCAAAACTGAGACCCTTCTTAAAGCATGAGATGTGATATCCAACTCCTTCCCGTGTTCCAAACCTGAGACCCTTCCTATAGCATATGTGCTACCCTTCCTATGGCATGAGATGTCATATACAACTACTTCCCATTCCAATCCAGAGACCCTTCCTATAGCATGAGATGTGATATCTCAATGCTTCTACCAAACCTGAGACCCTTCCTATAGCATGAGATGTGATATCCAACTCCTTCCCATTCCAATCCTGAGACCCTTCCTATATCATGAGATGTGATATCTCAATGCTTCTAATACCAAACCTGATATCCTTCCTATAACATGAGATGTGATATCTCAATGTTTCTCATACCAAACCTGAGGCCCTTCCTATAGCAAGAGATGTGATGTACAAACCCTTCCCGTTCCAAACCTGAGACCCTTCCTATAGCATGAGATGTGATATCCAACTCCTTCCCAATCCAATCCTGAGACCCTTCCTATAGCATGAGATATAATATCACAATGCTTGTAATACCAAACCTGAGACCCTTCCTATAGCATAAGATGTGATATCCAACTCCTTCCCATTCCAATCCTTAGACCCTTCCTATAGCATGAGATGTGATATCTCAATGCTTCTAATACCAAACCTGAGACCCTTCTTAAAGCATGAGATGGGATATCCAACTCCTTCCTATTCCAATCCTGAGACCCTTACGATAGCAGAGATGTGATATCTCAATGCTTATACCAAACCTGAGACTCTTCCTATGGCATGAGATGTGATATCCAACTCCTTCCCATTCCAATCCTGAGACCCTTCCTATAGCATGAGATGTGATATCTCAATGCTTCTATCCAACCTGAGAACCTTCCTATTGCATGAGATGTGATATCCAACTCCTTCCCATTCCAATCCTGAAACCCTTCCTATACCATGAGATGTGATATCTCAATGTTTCTAATACCAAACCTGAGACCCGTCCTAAAACATGAGATGTGAAATCCAAATCCTTCCCCTTCCAAACTTGAGACCCTTCCTATAGCTTGAGATGTGATATCAAACTCCTTCCCATTCCAATCCTGAGATAGCTTGAGATGTGATATCCAACTCCTTCCCATTCCAATCCTGAGACCCTTCCGATAGCATGAGATGTGATATCTTAATGTTTCTCTTACCAAACCTGAGGCCCTTCCTATAGCAAGAGATGTGATGTACAAATCCTTCCCATTCCAAACCTGAGACCCTTCCTATAGCATGAGATGTGATATCCAACTCCTTCCCAATCCAATCCTGAAACCCTTCCTATAGCATGAGATGTAATATCACAATGTTTGTAATACCAAACCTGAAACCCTTCCTATAGCATGAGATGTGATATCCAACTCCTTCCCATTCCAATCCTGAGACCCTTCCTATAGCATGAGATGTGATATCTCAATGCTTCTAATACCAAACCTGAGATCCTTCCGATAGCATGAGATGTGATATCTCAATGCTTCTAATACCAAACCTGAGATCTTCCTATAACATGAGATGTGATATCCAAATCCTTCCACTTCCAAACCTGAAACCCTCCCTTTAGCATGAGATGTGATATCCGACTCCTTCCCATTCCAATCCTGAGACCCTTCTGGTAGCATGAGATGTGATATCTCAATGCTTCTAATACCAAACCTGAGATCCTTCCGATAGCATGAGATCTGATATCTCAATGCTTCTAACACCAAACCTGAGATCCTTCCTATAGCATGAGATGTGATATCCAACTCCTTCCCATTCCAAACCTGAGACCCTTCCTATAGCATGAGATGTGATATCTCAATGCTTCTAATACCAAACCTGAGATCCTTCCTATAACATGAGATGTGATATCTCAATGCTTCTAAAACCAAACATAAGAACTATCCTGTAACATGTGAAATCCAAATCATTCCCTTTCCAAACCTGAGACCCTTCCTATAGCTTGAGATGTGATATCAAACTCCTTCCCATTCCAATCCTGAGATAGCTTGAGATGTGCTATCCAACTCCTTCCCATTCCAATCCTGAGACCCTTCCTATACCATGAGATGTGATATCTCAATGCTTCTAATACCAAACCTGACACCCGTCCTAAAACATATGTGAGATCCAAATCCTTCCCCTTCCAAACCTGAGACCTTTCATTTAGCATGTGATGTGATATCCAACTCCTTCCCATTCCAATCCTGAGACCTTTCCTATAGCATGATATGTGATATCTCAATGCTTCTAATACCAAACCTGAGATCCTTCCTATAACATGAGATTTGTATCCAACTCCTTCCCATTCCAAACCTGAGACCCTTCCTATACCATGAGATGTGATATCTCAATGTTTCTGATACCAAACCTGAGGCCCTTCCTATAGCAAGAGATGTGATATACAAATCATTCCCATTCCAAACCTGAGACCTTTCCTATAGCATGGGATGTGATATCCGACTCCTTCCCAATCCAATCCTGAGACCCTTCCTATAGCATGAGATGTGATATCCAACTCGTTCCCATTCCAATCCTGAGACCCTTCCTATAGCATGAGATGTGATATCTCAATGCTTCTAATACCAAAACTGAGACCCTTCTTAAAGCATGAGATGTGATATCCAACTCCTTCCCGTGTTCCAAACCTGAGACCCTTCCTATAGCATATGTGCTACCCTTCCTATGGCATGAGATGTCATATACAACTACTTCCCATTCCAATCCAGAGACCCTTCCTATAGCATGAGATGTGATATCTCAATGCTTCTACCAAACCTGAGACCCTTCCTATAGCATGAGATGTGATATCCAACTCCTTCCCATTCCAATCCTGAGACCCTTCCTATATCATGAGATGTGATATCTCAATGCTTCTAATACCAAACCTGATATCCTTCCTATAACATGAGATGTGATATCTCAATGTTTCTCATACCAAACCTGAGGCCCTTCCTATAGCAAGAGATGTGATGTACAAACCCTTCCCGTTCCAAACCTGAGACCCTTCCTATAGCATGAGATGTGATATCCAACTCCTTCCCAATCCAATCCTGAGACCCTTCCTATAGCATGAGATATAATATCACAATGCTTGTAATACCAAACCTGAGACCCTTCCTATAGCATAAGATGTGATATCCAACTCCTTCCCATTCCAATCCTTAGACCCTTCCTATAGCATGAGATGTGATATCTCAATGCTTCTAATACCAAACCTGAGACCCTTCTTAAAGCATGAGATGGGATATCCAACTCCTTCCTATTCCAATCCTGAGACCCTTACGATAGCAGAGATGTGATATCTCAATGCTTATACCAAACCTGAGACTCTTCCTATGGCATGAGATGTGATATCCAACTCCTTCCCATTCCAATCCTGAGACCCTTCCTATAGCATGAGATGTGATATCTCAATGCTTCTATCCAACCTGAGAACCTTCCTATTGCATGAGATGTGATATCCAACTCCTTCCCATTCCAATCCTGAAACCCTTCCTATACCATGAGATGTGATATCTCAATGTTTCTAATACCAAACCTGAGACCCGTCCTAAAACATGAGATGTGAAATCCAAATCCTTCCCCTTCCAAACTTGAGACCCTTCCTATAGCTTGAGATGTGATATCAAACTCCTTCCCATTCCAATCCTGAGATAGCTTGAGATGTGATATCCAACTCCTTCCCATTCCAATCCTGAGACCCTTCCGATAGCATGAGATGTGATATCTTAATGTTTCTCTTACCAAACCTGAGGCCCTTCCTATAGCAAGAGATGTGATGTACAAATCCTTCCCATTCCAAACCTGAGACCCTTCCTATAGCATGAGATGTGATATCCAACTCCTTCCCAATCCAATCCTGAAACCCTTCCTATAGCATGAGATGTAATATCACAATGTTTGTAATACCAAACCTGAAACCCTTCCTATAGCATGAGATGTGATATCCAACTCCTTCCCATTCCAATCCTGAGACCCTTCCTATAGCATGAGATGTGATATCTCAATGCTTCTAATACCAAACCTGAGATCCTTCCGATAGCATGAGATGTGATATCTCAATGCTTCTAATACCAAACCTGAGATCTTCCTATAACATGAGATGTGATATCCAAATCCTTCCACTTCCAAACCTGAAACCCTCCCTTTAGCATGAGATGTGATATCCGACTCCTTCCCATTCCAATCCTGAGACCCTTCTGGTAGCATGAGATGTGATATCTCAATGCTTCTAATACCAAACCTGAGATCCTTCCGATAGCATGAGATCTGATATCTCAATGCTTCTAACACCAAACCTGAGATCCTTCCTATAGCATGAGATGTGATATCCAACTCCTTCCCATTCCAAACCTGAGACCCTTCCTATAGCATGAGATGTGATATCTCAATGCTTCTAATACCAAACCTGAGATCCTTCCTATAACATGAGATGTGATATCTCAATGCTTCTAAAACCAAACATAAGAACTATCCTGTAACATGTGAAATCCAAATCATTCCCTTTCCAAACCTGAGACCCTTCCTATAGCTTGAGATGTGATATCAAACTCCTTCCCATTCCAATCCTGAGATAGCTTGAGATGTGCTATCCAACTCCTTCCCATTCCAATCCTGAGACCCTTCCTATACCATGAGATGTGATATCTCAATGCTTCTAATACCAAACCTGACACCCGTCCTAAAACATATGTGAGATCCAAATCCTTCCCCTTCCAAACCTGAGACCTTTCATTTAGCATGTGATGTGATATCCAACTCCTTCCCATTCCAATCCTGAGACCTTTCCTATAGCATGATATGTGATATCTCAATGCTTCTAATACCAAACCTGAGATCCTTCCTATAACATGAGATTTGTATCCAACTCCTTCCCATTCCAAACCTGAGACCCTTCCTATAGCATGAGATGTGATATCTTACTGCTTCTAAAACCAAACCTGAGAACCATCCTATAACATATGTGAAATCCAAATCCTTCCCTTTCCAAACCTGAGACCCTTCCGATAGCATGAGATGTGATATCTCAATGCTTCTAAAACCAAACATGAGAACCATCCTACAACATGAGATGTGAAATCCAAATCCTTCCCTTTCCAAACCTGAGACCCTTCCTATAGCTTGAGATGTGATATCAAACTCCTTCCCATTCCAATCCTGAGATAGCTTGAGATGTGATATCCAACTCCTTCCCATTCCAATCCTGGGACCCTTCCGATAGCATGAGATGTGATATCTCAATGCTTCTAATATCAAAACTGAGACCCTCCCTATAGCATGAGATGTGATATCTAAGTCCTTCCCATTCCTATCCTGAGACCCTTCCGATAGCAGAGATGTGATATCTCAATGCTTATACCAAATCTGAGACCCTTCCTATGGCATGAGATGTGATATCCAACTCCTTCCCATTCCAATCCTGAGACCCTTCCTATAGCATGAGATGTGAAATCTCAATGCTTCTATCAAACCTGAGACCCTTCCTTTAGCATGACATGTGATATCCAACTCCTTCCCATTCCAATCCTGAGACCCTTCCTATAGCATGAGTTGTGATATCTCAATGCTTCTAATACCAAACCTGGGACCCGTCCTATAACATGAGATGTGATATCCAAATCCTTCCCCTTCCAAACCTAAGACCCTTCCTTTAGCATGAGATGTGATATCCAAATCCGATCGCTACCTTGATTGGTCTGGTTCGTCCAGAGGTTACCCTGTTCCAAGTAATTAGGTTGGCCTTCTGAACTTCTGCGCCACCAGGACAGAGTTCAGAAATCCGTCTTAACAGCATGAGATGTCATATACAACTCCTTCCGATTCCAATCCTGAGACCCTTCCTATAGCATGAGATGTGATATCTCAATGCTTCTAATACCAAACCTGAGATCCTTCCTATAGCATGAGATGTGATATCAAACTCCTTCCCATTCCAAACCTGAGACCCTTCTGATAGCATGAGATGTGATATCTCAATGCTTCTAAAACCAAACATGAGAACCATCCTATAACATGAGATGTGAAATCCAAATCATTCCCTTTCCAAACCTGAGACCCTTCCTATAGCTTGAGATGTGATATCAAACTCCTTCCCATTCAATGTGATATCCAACTCCTTCCCATTCCAAACCTGAGACCCTTCCTATAGCATGAGATGTTATATCGTAATGCTTCTAAAACCAAACCTGAGAACCATCCTATAACATGTGAACTCCAAATCCTTCCCTTTCCAAACCTGAGACCCTTCCGATAGCATGAGATGTGATATCTCAATGCTACTAAAACCAAACATGAGAACCATCCTATAACATGAGATGTGAAATCCAAATCCTTCCCTTTCCAAACCTGAGACCCTTCCTATAGCTTGAGATGTGATATCAAACTCCTTCCCATTCCAATCCTGAGATAGCTTGAGATGTGATATCCAACTCCTTCCCATTCCAATCCTGAGACCCTTCCTATACCATGAGATGTGATATCTCAATGCTTCTAATACCAAACCTGAGACCCGTCCTAAAACATGAGATGTGAGATCCAAATACTTCCCCTTCCAAACCTGAGACCCTTCCTATAGCTTGAGATGTGATATCAAACTCCTTCCCATTCCAATCCTGAGATAGCTTGAGATGTTGTATCCAACTCCATCCCATTCCAATCCTGAGACCCTTCCGATAGCATGAGATGTGATAGCTCAATGCTTCTAATATCAAAACTGAGACCCTCCCTATAGTATGAGTATCTAAGTCCTTCCCATTCCTATCCTGAGACCCTTCCGATAGCAGAGATGTGATATCTCAATGCTTATACCAAACCTGATGACCCATCCTATGGCATGATATGTGATATCCAACTCCTTCCCATTGCAATCCTGAATTCCTTCCTATAGCATGAGATGTGATCTCAATGCTTCTATCAAACCTGAGACCCTTCCTTTAGCATGAGATGTGATATCCAACTCCTTGCCATTCCAATCCTGAGACCCTTCCTATAACATGAGACGTGATATCCAACTCCTTCCCATTCCAATCCTGAGACACCTCCTATAGCATGAGATGTGATATCTCAATGCTTCTAATACCAAACCTGGGACCCGTCCTATAACATGAGATATGATATCCAAATTCTTCCCCTTCCAAACCTGAGACCCTTCAATTAGCATGAGATGTGATATCCAAATCCTTCCATTCCAATTCTGAAACCCTTCCTATAGCATGAGATGTGATGGCTCAATGTTTCTAATAAAAAACCTGAGACCCTTCCTATAGCAAGAGATGTGATATCCAAATCCTTCCCATTCCAATCCTGAAACCCTTCCTATACCATGAGATGTGATATCTCAATGTTTCTAATACCAAACCTGAGACCCGTCCTAAAACATGAGATGTGAAATCCAAATCCTTCCCCTTCCAAACTTGAGACCCTTCCTATAGCTTGAGATGTGATATCAAACTCCTTCCCATTCCAATCCTGAGATAGCTTGAGATGTGATATCCAACTCCTTCCCATTCCAATCCTGAGACCCTTCCGATAGCATGAGATGTGATATCTTAATGTTTCTCTTACCAAACCTGAGGCCCTTCCTATAGCAAGAGATGTGATGTACAAATCCTTCCCATTCCAAACCTGAGACCCTTCCTATAGCATGAGATGTGATATCCAACTCCTTCCCAATCCAATCCTGAAACCCTTCCTATAGCATGAGATGTAATATCACAATGTTTGTAATACCAAACCTGAAACCCTTCCTATAGCATGAGATGTGATATCCAACTCCTTCCCATTCCAATCCTGAGACCCTTCCTATAGCATGAGATGTGATATCTCAATGCTTCTAATACCAAACCTGAGATCCTTCCGATAGCATGAGATGTGATATCTCAATGCTTCTAATACCAAACCTGAGATCTTCCTATAACATGAGATGTGATATCCAAATCCTTCCACTTCCAAACCTGAAACCCTCCCTTTAGCATGAGATGTGATATCCGACTCCTTCCCATTCCAATCCTGAGACCCTTCTGGTAGCATGAGATGTGATATCTCAATGCTTCTAATACCAAACCTGAGATCCTTCCGATAGCATGAGATCTGATATCTCAATGCTTCTAACACCAAACCTGAGATCCTTCCTATAGCATGAGATGTGATATCCAACTCCTTCCCATTCCAAACCTGAGACCCTTCCTATAGCATGAGATGTGATATCTCAATGCTTCTAATACCAAACCTGAGATCCTTCCTATAACATGAGATGTGATATCTCAATGCTTCTAAAACCAAACATAAGAACTATCCTGTAACATGTGAAATCCAAATCATTCCCTTTCCAAACCTGAGACCCTTCCTATAGCTTGAGATGTGATATCAAACTCCTTCCCATTCCAATCCTGAGATAGCTTGAGATGTGCTATCCAACTCCTTCCCATTCCAATCCTGAGACCCTTCCTATACCATGAGATGTGATATCTCAATGCTTCTAATACCAAACCTGACACCCGTCCTAAAACATATGTGAGATCCAAATCCTTCCCCTTCCAAACCTGAGACCTTTCATTTAGCATGTGATGTGATATCCAACTCCTTCCCATTCCAATCCTGAGACCTTTCCTATAGCATGATATGTGATATCTCAATGCTTCTAATACCAAACCTGAGATCCTTCCTATAACATGAGATTTGTATCCAACTCCTTCCCATTCCAAACCTGAGACCCTTCCTATAGCATGAGATGTGATATCTTACTGCTTCTAAAACCAAACCTGAGAACCATCCTATAACATATGTGAAATCCAAATCCTTCCCTTTCCAAACCTGAGACCCTTCCGATAGCATGAGATGTGATATCTCAATGCTTCTAAAACCAAACATGAGAACCATCCTACAACATGAGATGTGAAATCCAAATCCTTCCCTTTCCAAACCTGAGACCCTTCCTATAGCTTGAGATGTGATATCAAACTCCTTCCCATTCCAATCCTGAGATAGCTTGAGATGTGATATCCAACTCCTTCCCATTCCAATCCTGGGACCCTTCCGATAGCATGAGATGTGATATCTCAATGCTTCTAATATCAAAACTGAGACCCTCCCTATAGCATGAGATGTGATATCTAAGTCCTTCCCATTCCTATCCTGAGACCCTTCCGATAGCAGAGATGTGATATCTCAATGCTTATACCAAATCTGAGACCCTTCCTATGGCATGAGATGTGATATCCAACTCCTTCCCATTCCAATCCTGAGACCCTTCCTATAGCATGAGATGTGAAATCTCAATGCTTCTATCAAACCTGAGACCCTTCCTTTAGCATGACATGTGATATCCAACTCCTTCCCATTCCAATCCTGAGACCCTTCCTATAGCATGAGTTGTGATATCTCAATGCTTCTAATACCAAACCTGGGACCCGTCCTATAACATGAGATGTGATATCCAAATCCTTCCCCTTCCAAACCTAAGACCCTTCCTTTAGCATGAGATGTGATATCCAAATCCGATCGCTACCTTGATTGGTCTGGTTCGTCCAGAGGTTACCCTGTTCCAAGTAATTAGGTTGGCCTTCTGAACTTCTGCGCCACCAGGACAGAGTTCAGAAATCCGTCTTAACAGCATGAGATGTCATATACAACTCCTTCCGATTCCAATCCTGAGACCCTTCCTATAGCATGAGATGTGATATCTCAATGCTTCTAATACCAAACCTGAGATCCTTCCTATAGCATGAGATGTGATATCAAACTCCTTCCCATTCCAAACCTGAGACCCTTCTGATAGCATGAGATGTGATATCTCAATGCTTCTAAAACCAAACATGAGAACCATCCTATAACATGAGATGTGAAATCCAAATCATTCCCTTTCCAAACCTGAGACCCTTCCTATAGCTTGAGATGTGATATCAAACTCCTTCCCATTCAATGTGATATCCAACTCCTTCCCATTCCAAACCTGAGACCCTTCCTATAGCATGAGATGTTATATCGTAATGCTTCTAAAACCAAACCTGAGAACCATCCTATAACATGTGAACTCCAATCCTTCCCTTTCCAAACCTGAGACCCTTCCGATAGCATGAGATGTGATATCTCAATGCTACTAAAACCAAACATGAGAACCATCCTATAACATGAGATGTGAAATCCAAATCCTTCCCTTTCCAAACCTGAGACCCTTCCTATAGCTTGAGATGTGATATCAAACTCCTTCCCATTCCAATCCTGAGATAGCTTGAGATGTGATATCCAACTCCTTCCCATTCCAATCCTGAGACCCTTCCTATACCATGAGATGTGATATCTCAATGCTTCTAATACCAAACCTGAGACCCGTCCTAAAACATGAGATGTGAGATCCAAATACTTCCCCTTCCAAACCTGAGACCCTTCCTATAGCTTGAGATGTGATATCAAACTCCTTCCCATTCCAATCCTGAGATAGCTTGAGATGTTGTATCCAACTCCATCCCATTCCAATCCTGAGACCCTTCCGATAGCATGAGATGTGATAGCTCAATGCTTCTAATATCAAAACTGAGACCCTCCCTATAGTATGAGTATCTAAGTCCTTCCCATTCCTATCCTGAGACCCTTCCGATAGCAGAGATGTGATATCTCAATGCTTATACCAAACCTGATGACCCATCCTATGGCATGATATGTGATATCCAACTCCTTCCCATTGCAATCCTGAATTCCTTCCTATAGCATGAGATGTGATCTCAATGCTTCTATCAAACCTGAGACCCTTCCTTTAGCATGAGATGTGATATCCAACTCCTTGCCATTCCAATCCTGAGACCCTTCCTATAACATGAGACGTGATATCCAACTCCTTCCCATTCCAATCCTGAGACACCTCCTATAGCATGAGATGTGATATCTCAATGCTTCTAATACCAAACCTGGGACCCGTCCTATAACATGAGATATGATATCCAAATTCTTCCCCTTCCAAACCTGAGACCCTTCAATTAGCATGAGATGTGATATCCAAATCCTTCCATTCCAATTCTGAAACCCTTCCTATAGCATGAGATGTGATGGCTCAATGTTTCTAATAAAAAACCTGAGACCCTTCCTATAGCAAGAGATGTGATATCCAAATCCTTCCCATTCCAATCCTGAGACCCTTCCTATAACGAGATGTGATATCCAACTCCTTCCCATTCCAACCTGACCTTCCTTTAGCATGAGAAGGGATATCCAACTCCTTCCTATTCCAATCCTGAAACCCTTCCTATAGCATGAGATGTGATATCTCAATGTTTCTAATAAAAAACCTGAGACCCTTCCTATAGCAAGAGATGTGATATCCAAATCCTTCCCATTTCAATCTTGAGACCCTTCCTATAGCATGAGATGTGATATCCAACTCCTTCCCATTCCAACCTGATACCCTTCCTATAGCATAAGGGATATCCAACTCCTTCCCAATCCAATCCTGAGACCCTTCCGATAGCAGAGATGTGATATCTCAATGCTTATACCAAACCTGAGACCCTACCTTTAGCATGATGTGATATCCAAATCCTTCACATTCCAATCCTGAGACCCTTCCTATAGCATGAGATGTGATATCTCAATGCTTCTAATACCAAACCTGAGAACCATCCTATAACATGAGATGTGAAATCCCAATCCTTCCCTTCCCAAACCTGAGACCCTTCCTATAGCTCGAGACGTGATATCAAACTCCTTCCCATTCCAATCCTGAGATAGCTTGAGATGTGATGTCCAACTCCTTCCCTTTCCAATCCTGAGACCCTTATCATACCATATGTGATATCTCAAGGCTTCTAATACCAAACCTGAGACCCGTCCTAAAACATGAGATGTGAGATCCAAATCCTTCCCCTTCCAAACCTGAGACCTTTCCTTTAGCATATGTGATATCCTACTCCTTCCCATTCCAATCCTGAGACCCTTCCCATAGCATGAGATGTGATATCTCAATGCTTCTAATATCAAACCTGAGAACCTCCCTATAGCATGAGATGTGATATCCAACTCCTTCCAATTCCAATACTGAGACCCTTCCAATAGCATATGTGATATCTCAGTGCTTCTAATATCAAAACTGAGACCCTCCCTATAGCATGAGATGTGATATCCAACTCCTTCCCATTCCAATCGAGACCCTTCCTATAACGAGATGTGATATCTCGTTGCTACTAATACCAAACCTGTGCCCCTTCATGTGATATCCAACTCCTTCCCATTCCAAACTTGTGACCCTTCCTGTAGCATGAAATGTGATTTCTCACCCCTTCCAATGCCAAACCCGAGACCATTCCCACAGCCTGAGATTTGAAATCTCATTTCTTCCAATACCAAACCCGAGACCCTTCCGATAGGATGAGATTTACTATCTCACTCCTTAAAATACCAAACTCGAGTCCCTTCCTAAAGGATGTGATTCTAATACCAAACCTGAGACTCTCCCTACAACAAGAGATGTCATATCCAACTCCTTCCCATTCCAATCCTGAGACTCTTCCTATAGCATGACATGTGATATTGAACTTCCCATTCCAATCCTGAGACTCAGACCTTCCCGTCTAACCTTCTCACCACTCCTAGCTCCCGGATTGATCATGAACTCCTGCTGTCTCTTCGCTCCCTTCTTCTGCTTCCTTTCCTCTCTCCTTCCTCATCTGCCCTAGGTCAGGCTCCTTCTACACCTCCGCAGGGATTACTGATTTGTACCCCTCCCCACTCTCAACTCTCACTCAGTTTCAAACACTCATCTGACATCTGCCATTTCCTGGAAGTACCCGACCTTGATGTTCTTGGTCTAACCGAGACATGGTTGACGGCCAGCGCTATCTCGAGCTTTGACACTTTCCTCTCCATGCCCAGATCCAACCGTTCTTGAGGGGGAGTATCCTTGATTCCTGTAGTAAATTGCTTTCCTTTGCAGGCCGACTCCTCTCACGAATGCCTTGTCTGCATGCATTCTCTCTTTCCTGGCGAATCTCTCACCGTGGCTATTTGCCTACCCCCTTCCTCTCTCAGTGGATGGACTTCTCCATCCTAGCCTCCTACCACTCAACTCCGCCTACTTGGAGAATTCCACATGAACCTGTATGCTTCCTGACCTGGACTTTTACGAGATCTGCAACTCTTCATGTATCTGGCCCTACACACTGCAGGGAATACTCAGGATTCTTCAAATCAACAAATGAGCTTCAAAAGATACACGGTGTATGTACTGTGTCCGTGCGTTTGTTGTCGAATCCTGAAGTTTTTAACCACTGTTCTCCCATACAAGGGGGGGTCAACATCTACTGCTGTTCACAGGCTGATTGTATACGGCTGAAATCTTCAAGGCATTATCAGCTTTCCTGACTGTTTTGGAACGTGTATTTGCCATCTGTTAATGCAGTCGCCGTGTTCATCGTCCCTTCTACTTTACAGGCTGCACTCCCCTGGAGATCACATTCTCCTCTCCAGAGCAGGTTAACTACCAGCTGCTCCTCCTCATAGGCGTTCATCCTTTCTGTCCCTGATCCCTGCTCCGTTTCGCGTTGCAAACACTCGCTTCCCTGCTCTCTGGTTTAGACGCTGTTCCTCCTCAGAGGCGTTCTTCTTTCTGTCCCTGCTCCCTGCACAGTTTCGCGTTGCAGTACTCGCTTCCCAGCTCTCTGGTTTAGAAGCGTGTTCCCTGCCTTCTCTCCTCTTCCCGCTGCCTTCAAATCAACAAATGAGCTTCAAAAGATACACATTGCCCAGAATGCTTTATAACACCCATTATTCATCATATAGCTGTAACCCGCTAGACGTATTGAAATGTGCTGTAAACTAGCAAAACCAGCTAGAAAATGTACTTTCCTCGCGTTTTTGTAAATGCGAATTCTGATGGGTTCCCATGTATGTACTGTGTCCGTGCGTTTGTTGTCGAATCCTGAAGTGTTTAACCACTGTTCTCCCATACAAGGGGGGTTCAACATCTACTGCTGTTCACAGGCTGAATGTATACGGCTGAAATCTTCAAGGCATTATCAGCTTTCCTGACTGTTTTGGAACGTGTATTTGCCATCTGTTAATGCAGTCGCCTTGTGGTCATCGTCCCTTTTAGTTTACAGGCTGCACTCCCCTGGTGATCACATTCTCTTCTCCAGAGCAGGCTAACTACCAGATGCTCCTCCTCAGAGGCGTTCCTTCTTTCTGTCCCTGCTCCCTGCACCGTTTCGCGTTGCATGTACTCGCTTCCCACCTCTCTGGTTTAGATGCGTGTTCCCTGCCTTCTCTCCTCTTCCTGCAGCCTTCCAATGAGCTCCACAAGATAGTGTTCAGAATGCTTCATAACCCCATTATTCAACATATAGCTGTAACCCGCTAGACGTATTGAAACGTGCTAAAAACTAGCAAAAATAGCTAGAAAATGTACTTCCCTCGCGTTTTTGTAAATGCGAATTCTGGTGGGTTCCCATGTTGTATGTACTGTGTCCGTGCGTTTGTTGTCGAATCCTGAAGTTTTTAACCACTGTTCTCCCATACTAAGGGGGGGGTCAACATCTGCTGTTCACAGGCTGAATGTATACGGCTGAAATCTTCAAGGCATTATCAGCTTTCCTGACTGTTTTGGAACGTGTATTTGCCATCTGTTAATGCAGTCGCCTTGTGGTCATCGTCCCTTTTAGTTTACAGGCTGCACTCCCCTGGTGATCACATTCTCCTCTCCAGAGCAGGCTAACTACCAGCTGCTGCACCGTTTCGCGTTGCATGTACTCGCTTCCCACCTCTCTGGTTTAGATGCGTGTTCCCTGCCTTCTCTGCTCTTCCTAAAGCCTTCCAAGGAGCTCCACAAGATAGTGTTCAGAATGCTTTATAACACCCATTATTCAACATATAGCTGTAACCCGCTAGACGTATTGAAACGTGCTAAAAACTAGCAAACACAGCTAGAAAATGTACTTTCCCCGCGTTTTGGTAAATGCGAATTCTGGTGGATTCCCATTTTGTACTCTGTTCGTGCGTTTGTTCAGTCGAATCCTGTTCTTTTGAACCACTCTTCTCCCATAAAAGGGAGGATCAAAATGTGTTGTTCACAGGCTGAATTTATACTGCTGAAATGATCGCTTCCCTGCTCTCTGGTTTAGACGCGTGTACCCTGCATTTACCAAAACGCGAGGGAAGTACATTTTCTAGCTATTTTTGCTGGTTTTAGCACGTTTTAATACGTCTAGCGGGTTACAGCTATATGTTGAATAATGGGGTTATAAAGAATTCTGAACACTGTGTCTTGTGGAGCTCATTGGAAGGCTGTAGGAAGAGGAGAGAAGGCAGGGAACACGCATCTAAACCAGAGAGCTTGGAAGCGAGTACATGCAACACGGTGCAGGGAGCAGGAACAGAAAGGAGGAACGCCTCTGAGGAGGAGCAGCTGGTGTGGCGTTGCCCCGTGAGGGGATACGCACGCGGCGGCGTGACGTTGCACGTCGCCGCGTGCGCCTTAAATAAACGGGGCGTTCCCGGCCGCGTTAGAGCGACCGGGGAGCCCGAAGCACACAGACGTGTCCGTGTGGAGTCTGTGGGTGGAGGGGCTCGCGGGCACGCATTGGGGGCACCCAGAGACCCCCAACAGTGGCGACGAGGATGGGATGCCCGGGCCCGGCGGTGAGCGCGATCCCGGACAATTTTTCTGCAACGAAGGAAACATCCGCGGATGTTTCGCATCACGCTGAGGCCGCGGACCACACGCGGCTGGCGGCCATCTTGCGCACGAGGTGGAGGATCTTCCGAAAGCTCCGGTTTGGAGTAGGAAGGCCATCCAAGCCTAATTTTTGGATTTACTGACTGCGGGCAGTACAACCCGCAGGCCCATGCCAGAATTTTGATATTTTGGCCATTTTTCAGACGATGACGTCGTGTTGTAGCTGGAAGATGGACTGAGGTGGCTGGGCCTTCTCAGCACATTCCTTTTCAAAGCTCAATTTTTGGGAACATTTATCCACGGATCCTCTTCAGGACCCTCTTCAACCCCTTCATCATCATCACGTGGGGGATGACGCTCCCGCTTCTGCGGCCCACGTGGACACAAGGCGCCTCGAGGTACTCTCCTTTAACCCTTTCATCATCACGTGGGTGGTGGCAGTGTGGGGAGAAGTGCAAGTTGCGGCCCTCAGGATTGGAACGAGGGTGCCTGTGCGCTTGCGCCTATGAGTGATCCCGGTGCCCTGGAGGGTGCGACTGCCACGGCCTCGGAAGATTCGCAGGATGAAGGCCTAGCAGACCTGTTTCAGCAGGACCCCCCACAGCTAACCCCGCGTCCTACGACGTCTAGACTGCCTGCGCGCCCGGTTGGTGCCGCTCCCCCTCCGATTCAACCACCACCCCTGGCCATGGCCCAAGCCAGGGCGCAAGCGGCCCTACAGCCTATTCCGGAGTTTGATGCTACGGGCCCCCCATCCAGCCTGGGGCCCCGATGGAGGAGATGGATCGGACGGCTAGACATGTACTTTCGGGCCGCCCAGGTCACGGACAATGACAGCAGGGTGGCCACGATGCTGTATTCCGCAGGAGCGACCGTGCAGGAGATCTTTGAATCATTAACTCCAACGGATAACTCCTATGATCAAGCCAAAGCCGCCCTCCTCGCGCATTTCATCCCCCTTGCCAACGTGGACTTCGAAAGGTTCGTCATGCTGTCGGCCAAACAGAAGGAGGATGAGACGCTTGACACCTTCTATGGCCGCCTGCGCCGCCTGTCACAAGGGTGTGCGTGGGGGGATGCGGAGGACATGATAAGGACCATGCTGATCCAGGCATGCTCATCTGGCAAGCTGAGGCGACAAGTCCTAAGAGAGCCCGGACTCACTCTGCCCAGAATCCTGGAGCTCGGGAGGTGCCATGAGGTGGCGGAGGCTCGTGCCAACAAGATGGAGGCCGGATCCCGCGCGGCGAGACCGGAGGAGGTGTGCGCTGTCTGGCGGGGCGGCAGAGGGGTGCGAAAACCCGGTGTACCTCCCAGAGACAGAGCGGGGAAGCCGGTGGAGTCGTGCCAGAAGTGCGGCTATGACCTCCCCCACCCATCTGAGTGCATGGCAAAAGGAAAGATCTGTGGACGCTGTGGGGTGCCTGACCACTTCTCGAGGGTGTGCAGGGCGACCCTGTCTGTACTCATTCCGAGAGGACAGCCTCGTCTATGGGCCCCGCGGCAATACCGCCCGCCGAATGTAGCTCAGGTGGAACAAGCGGAACCCGAGGAGGCGCTGGCGGAAGAAGTGGAGGAGGAGGATGAGGAGAACATCTTCTTCGTCTCCAGCATGGAGGTCCTCAAGGGGAGGAGCAGAAGACAGCCGAGATGTGTCGTAGAGGTAAACTGCTCGCCGGTCCCGGTGTTAGTCGACACGGGGGCCTCTGTCAATGTAATGGCGAGAGGACATTATGCTGCGCTCAACCCACCCCCGAGGCTGGCGACGCCAAGAGCCCGCATCTTCGCATTTGGTGGGCGTGAGCCCCTGCCACTTGACGGGGCGTTTGTCGCCAAGGTGGAACATGACGGGTCGAAGATCAGGGCCCGTTTCTATGTGACTCCGGTGAGCAGCAACACCCTGCTTAGCTGTGCGGCAGCGGAGGCCCTTGGCATAGTCAGCTTCGCCTATTCAGTATACTTGGAGGACATCAACGACCTGCTGGACAAGTATGCTGACATCTTCAAAGGGATTGGGAGGATGAACGTTGACCCCGTGAGGCTCCACATTGACGAGTCGGTACAGCCCATGTTAAGACGGATTTCTGAACTCTGTCCTGGTGGCGCAGAAGTTCAGAAGGCCAACCTAATTACTTGGAACAGGGTAACCTCTGGACAAGCCAGACCAATCAAGGTAGCGATCGCGGCGGTCAAGACTAGGTCTCAAGAGGGGTGAGGGTGACTGAAAGCCCGCAATGAGCACACAAAGCAAGAGCGCTTACAAACTACTCCAAACAGTTGTTTATATCAAAAATAGATACACATTTATTATAAGGCCTTGAAACTAATAACCACAGTAAAAGCAGCAATAGACAACGATATTAAACCAACACATACACTATCCACCCAATATATATACAGAATACACAGTTTCACAGCATTAGCAGCACGAAATATGTTATCCACCTGCAGGGGAAGGAAAACAGGCAGTGCGAACCAATGCGTGTGATATGTCCGCCTTCTGAGGCCCCTAACTAGATGGTAGTCCAATCCCTACGAAGAGTGGAGCCTAGCGCTCAAAAGTACCTGCACACGCCGGTGCCAATGGGCAGAAGGTGAAGCTCTTCGGAGGACGTTGAACAGCTCTGTAGGGAGCTCTAATGAAGGAGAACACGGTCCGCGACTCTAGCGCAGCCTCCACTGTGAGGCAGAAGCAGGGCGCGAGTACGGACAAGGGGTGCTGTATTCACAGCGGGGAAAAGCAAAGGGCACTGCAGGAGGGCGACCAGATCCTAGCTAATCTACTCACCGGTCCCCGAAGCAAGCAGGCCCGAGCTTCTCCTCGATAGATGCAGCTTCTGGCAGGTTCTGAAGAGCAGGGAACGTCTCGTCGTCGTGCAGAGTAAAAAGACGTCCCGATCGAAGAAACAAGCACAGTTTTGTCGCCACAGCAGGGCAACGGAACGGCCGGGTGTATTCAAGCCAAACGAGCACTGCTCACCTCTAGCTTAGGACTGCTAAGCAAACGAAGCGTGTGAGCATGCCCCGGACTCAGAATACCACCCAACCTGTCGGCGATTACAGAGCAGGCCTCCTTAGTAAGCTGGTCAGTCAACTGGATGGCCCAGAGACACTTCCGAAGGCTTACAGCAGGAGTTGATGAAGGTGCCGGGAATAGCTGGTCCTGCTATTCCAATAGGTCGAAGCGCCAGTACAGGCCTTCTTGTTCGATCTTAGGTGGAAAGGGCTTCACCGGACGACAGCAATGAGGAGCAGAAGTTCTTCAGGGGGTCACCAGTGATTCCTCGGTCCAGCCTCGTGTTCGCAGGATACTTGGCTCCTGTATCCCTGGGTTCGTAAGAACTCAGGAGATCGACATGGCAGTGGTGTTTCCAGCTCCCTCTTATCCACGGTTCCCTTCGCGCCAAAACGGAGGGGAGCCAATGGGAGATCCGCTCATCAACACACATACCATACGTGGACCAATCACGGACCACAGTGGTCCCAGGCATTCACACCACCCTAGACTCTCTGGCACCCAGGATGTGTATTGGGACCAGACAGCCCATCCCACATCCTGGGGGCACTCAAACGACATGTAGAAGCCCGCGAACGCAACCGTGTTTCGCGGGAAACTACATGCCCAAATAAGGAAGGCCCCGGGTCGCCTGACCCGGGGGAAGGTAAAGGGAGCAAGACGGACAGTGGACTAGACAAAGGAGCCTCGTGGTCCGGCCATTTTGTGTAGCCGGGCCACCCTTTTGTGTTCGCGGCAAAAACGTGCTCAGAACGGCAAAAGGAGCTCAAAATAAACCAAATGATCGCTGCCACCAGCCCAGTCCCTGAATGACTTGCACCGATCCAAAAACCATCCTATAAGAGTGTCTAGGGTCTGTAGAAGGCTAGAGACCCAAGAGAGCTGTAACTTAGCTTACAGTGCCCTCTTGTGTCGTGTTGCACTAAAATGGCGACACGATAAAAGAAACTACGGGAAACAGCGTTCCCCGGTACTGACTGTCTTAAGGGCATGTCAGTTTCCCCGTAAGAAAGGAGCGAAAGCCCAGAGGAGTACAGCAGAAGGCTGCACTTCTCTGGCAAAGTCAAGAAAACAGGTTGAAAACAATAGCAAAAAGTTTAGGGGTTGCCACATGGAAGGAAAGTTCCCTACAATAACGAAATCTTTCCTAACACTCGCCCCTCCCAGACTATGGACAGGGGGAACTAATCCACCCCTGGATGAGTCTCTTGTTCAGGTCGGTAAAACATTCTGGACAACCCATCAGCATTGCTATGTTGGACACCTGGCCTATGCTCAATAGTGAAGTCGAAGCCTTGTAGACTTATGGACCACCTAAGCAACTTTGGATTCTCCCCCTTCATGTTCATTAGCCACTTTAACGGCTTATGGTCAGTCTGCACAGTGAAGTGGGTCCCATAGAGGTAGGGCCGCAGCTTCCTTAGGGCCCACACAACAGAGAAACATTCTTTCTCTACCGTGGACCATCTGAGCTCTCTGTCCTTAAGCTGGCGACTAATAAAACCGATAGGGTGTTCCTTACCCTTCTCATCTACTTGTGATAGTACAGCTCCTATCCCAGTGTCAGAGGCATCCGTCTGCACGATAAAAGGTCTTTGATAATCAGGGGCCCTGAGCACAGGGGCCTGGCACAAGGAGTCTTTCAAGCCATTGAAGGCCTTCTCACACTCGTCAGTCCAAGTTACCTTCTTGGGTTTCTTCGGAGTTGTGAGGGCAGTCAGAGGAGCAGCTATGGTGCCATAGTCTGCCATAAAATTGCGGTAATAACCCGTGAGTCCTAAGAAGGCTCTCACTTGGGTTTGTGTAGTGGGGGTAGGCCAGTCTTGTACTGCTTGTACTTTACTGGGGAGAGGCTGTATCCTTCCTCCACCTACTTCATGCCCAAGGTAAACCACTGAGCCTTGTCCAATCTGGCATTTACTCGCCTTTATGGTCAAGTGGGCTTTCTGAAGAGCCTGGAGCACAATCCCGAGGTGTTTCACATGGTCTTCCCAGGTGGCACTGAAAACTGCTATATCGTCCAGATATGCAAGACAGAATTCGTCCAACCCATTCAACACATGATTCACAAGCCTCTGGAAAGTGGCAGGTGCATTCTTCAATCCGAACGGCATTACCCGGAATTGGTAAAGCCCGTCGGGAGTTGAAAATGCTGTCTTCTCCTTGGCATGTTCTGCTAAAGCTATTTGCCAATAGCCCGCAGTCAGGTCAAACGTGCTGAGGTACTTGGAGGCACCCAAGGTATCCACCAGCTCGTCAGTTCGAGGCAAGGGGTGAGCGTCTGTCTTGGTGACAGCATTCAGAGCCCTGTAATCCACGCAGAACCTCAATTCAGAAGTGCCTGCTTTTGGAACCAGAACCACAGGACTGGACCAAGGACTACTAGAGGGTTCAATCACCCCAAGGTCTAACATCTTGTTGACCTCGGTCTTAATATAAGACCGTACTTTATCCGACATCCTGTATCCCCTACTTTTGGTAGGTACACTGTCTCCTGTGTCAATGTTATGTTTGCACCAAGGTGTCAAACCAGGCGACTGTGAAAACAGGGGGGAAAACTGCCTAAGCAAACTTTTCACCTCAGCCTGCTGATCAGAAGTCAGGTGAGGGGCCACTCGGACACCCTCAACGGAGCTATCTGAAGGACCGCTTTGGAACAGGTCGGGAAGAGGTTCTGACTCCTCTTCCTCAACGTCTGACGCCAGTAGCAGTGCTGCGATTTCGACTCTTGGGACGAAAGCCTTCAGCCTATTTACGTGGAACACTTTTGGAGCCTGTCCAGGCCTTCCAAGGTCCACTAAATAGTTCACCTCACCCAGGGGCTCCACCACTGTGTAAGGGCCTGACCATTTGTCCTGTAAAGCGCGAGGCCTTATAGGGTTCATGATCAGGACTTGCTGACCAGGGGTAAAGTGAATTAAGGAAGCTTTCTGGTCGTACCAATGTTTCACCAGCGCTTGTCCTGCCTTCAACTTTTCACTAGCCAAGCCCATCAGGAGTACCATCCGTTTTCTGAGCCCTAGCACATAGTCAACTACATTGGTAGTAACAGGGGGAGTGGGCATCTCCCATCCCTCTTTGACGATGGCTAAGGGTCCCCGTACGGGATGACCGAACAGAAGTTCGAAGGGGCTGAAGCCAACACCCTCCTGTGGTACCTCTCTGTAGGCAAACAACAAGCATGGTAAAAGAAGGTCCCATTTCCTCCTCTGGGGCTCCTCCAGAGCCCCAATCATGCTCTTTAGCGTTCTGTTGAAACGCTCCACCAGACCATTGGTCTGGGGGTGGTATGCAGAAGAGAACTTGTAGGTGACCCCACATTCTTTCCACATAGCCTGCATATACTTCGACATAAAGTTGCTGCCACGATCTGACACAACTTCTTTAGGGAAGCCAACCCTAGTAAATATGCCGAGTAACGCTTTTGCAACTGACTTGGCAGTTACAGTCTTTAATGGGATGGCCTCAGGATACCTGGTTGCATGGTCGACCAGCACCAGGATAAACCTATTGCCTGAGGATGTTTGCGGGTCAAGGGGACCAACGATGTCGATCCCTACCCTTTCAAATGGTACCCCCACAACTGGGAGCGGTACCAACGGAGCTTGGATTGTCGCGCCAACCTTACCAGACAACTGGCAGGAGGCACAACTCCTGCAGTGACTTTCTACTTGCACCCCCATCTTGGGCCAGTAGAAGTGCATAGATAACCTTTGCTTGGTCCTCTTCATTCCAAGGTGACCAGCAAGGGGAACTTCATGCGCCAACTGCAGGAGGAAGGGTCTAACAGAAAGGGGAACCACCAACCTCCTATGGTCTCCTTCTGTAGACTCTGTGGGCTCACTGTACAGGAGTCCACCTTCCCAATAAATCCGATGCTTCCCAGGAGGTTCACCCTCAAGCTGGGAGCAGGCCTGTCTCCTTAGGCCTTCCAGAGATGGGCACTCACGTTGGCCCTTACTGAAGTCGTCCCTATCAGGACCTCCTTCAACTAACAAGTCTTTTAGTTCAGGATGGTCGTTGGGGTCGAACACTTCAGGCATCGCCACCTCCTCGTCAGGCTCGGGCGATTGACCAACTCCCTCCACCGCAGTGGTAGGCGAGTTCGGGGGAATATTCTCTTTCCCCCGTCGGGACTTGTTGACTCCTTTCGCCTTGGGTTTCCCCTTCGGCTGGGGCGGCGTATTGGACTTGGCCAATGCTGCCCGTGCTTGAGACCGTGTGTAGGGTCTTTCGGCAGTGTCTCCTACGAGCCCTAGAGCTCGGAGATCATTGCCCAACAAGACCTTTCCCGGGACGTTTCTCTGAATGCTCACTGGAATCCTAACTGCTGTACCATTTAAAGTTAGATTAACAGGGATCACGGGAAACATACGGAGGGGGCCGTCAGCCAACTTAGTGGGCATCAGAGTAGCTCTGGCAACTTCCTCTGAGTCTACCAAGGTAGAATCCACTACAGTTCGACTGCACCCACTATCCCTAAGAGCTGGAGTATCCACTCCATTGATCAGCACACTGTCTTTAAAGTAGTGCTTGGTATTATCCGGAATCCTAGCATACGCCTCTGCGACTTTAGGCTCCCAGGAACCCAGGGACACTAAAACTACCTCAGCCTCTATTCCGCTGGGAAATGAGTCTGAGGAGAAGGATGCTCCTGTAATCTCTTCTTCCTCGTAGGAGGAGAAGGCCAGATTAGCGGAGTGGACCCCCAAAGGTCTAACCTTACAACGGGGATCCCCCTTCACATGGTCAGTTGCTCCACAAGAAAAGCAAGCCCCATTGGGTCTGTTTACGTAGGGAGGCTGATTATAACCAGAGTTCTGTTTCGGAGGCGAACCTCCACTACCCTGTGAGTTCTCGGATGGCTTACCCTTATTTTTCTTTTTGTGGCCCTTATGGGAAGATGATTTAGCAGATTCCCCACCCTCCACATCTTTGGACTTTTTCCCTTCCTCCTGCTTACCAGGATGAGTTTTGTCCTTATGGGACACTCGATGTGACACCCATAAATCTGCTGCAATGGCCAGCTTCTTAGGATCTATCTCCTTCGAATCGGCCAAATGCTGCTTAAGCTCCGGGGAAGAAGAAGCAAAAATGTGTTCCAGCATGACCAGATTGATCATGCCTTCGAAGGTAGAAACCTTATAACCTTCAACCCAGCCAGTCAAGTTTTTCAGGGACTCAGCTACATACGACACCCAAGTACCACCTTCCTTTTTCTTATACTCTCTAAACCTTTTCAAATATTGGGTCGGAGTCTTCCCAAACTTTAAAATGAGAGTCTGCTTCAACATTGCAAAATCAGCGCGCTCAGCCTTCGACATTTCCATAATGGCACTGCAACCAGAATGGGGCAGTCTGCTGAGTAACCATGCAATCTTATCCGCATTATCAACCTCTTGAACCTCGCATGCATACTCAAACGCATTTAACCAGTCCATAATGTCATTTCGTTCCTCATACACACTGAGCAGATCTTTTGGAAACCGTGGATGAGAGGAAGCCCCAGAACCATGTCCAGGACCCTTGGACCCATTTGCGAACTGAAGCTTGGCCAGTTCCAACTGGTGATCCCTGTCTTTTTGTTTTTCTGCCTGGTCGATTTTCAGTTTGGCTATGCTGAATTCAAGCTCCTGCTGCCTAAACCGCAGCTCTTGCTTCTTGAATTCAAGCATAGCCTCCCCATCAACACTGGCAGAGGAAACGTTAGACATTACATCCTCCCTGTCCTCGTGGTCGTGATGGATCAGTGCAGCGGCAGAACCGTCGGTTCTGCCAGTGAGAGCAGCCCCACCACCTTCTGCACTGTCCTCGGAAGTTATAGCGTCAAGCTGCGCTTCTTGCCACGCCACGATTCTCTGGATCATTTCCAATTTAGTGCCTTGAGAGGAAACCCCTCTCTCCGCACACATCTTCTTCAATGTTTCAGATTTCGAAGCATTTAAGGTTAATAAAGTATTCGTTTCCATACTGTCGATAGGACTATGGCCTTTTTAACGTTATATTCAATACTTTACTGCGTGTCCTGGTTGGAATAACCTGAAAACGCCTTAGCTCGTGCGCAACACTGGATACCTTCAGTCGTATCCCACCGCTGTACACCAATTTGTTAAGACGGATTTCTGAACTCTGTCCTGGTGGCGCAGAAGTTCAGAAGGCCAACCTAATTACTTGGAACAGGGTAACCTCTGGACAAGCCAGACCAATCAAGGTAGCGATCGCGGCGGTCAAGACTAGGTCTCAAGAGGGGTGAGGGTGACTGAAAGCCCGCAATGAGCACACAAAGCAAGAGCGCTTACAAACTACTCCAAACAGTTGTTTATATCAAAAATAGATACACATTTATTATAAGGCCTTGAAACTAATAACCACAGTAAAAGCAGCAATAGACAACGATATTAAACCAACACATACACTATCCACCCAATATATATACAGAATACACAGTTTCACAGCATTAGCAGCACGAAATATGTTATCCACCTGCAGGGGAAGGAAAACAGGCAGTGCGAACCAATGCGTGTGATATGTCCGCCTTCTGAGGCCCCTAACTAGATGGTAGTCCAATCCCTACGAAGAGTGGAGCCTAGCGCTCAAAAGTACCTGCACACGCCGGTGCCAATGGGCAGAAGGTGAAGCTCTTCGGAGGACGTTGAACAGCTCTGTAGGGAGCTCTAATGAAGGAGAACACGGTCCGCGACTCTAGCGCAGCCTCCACTGTGAGGCAGAAGCAGGGCGCGAGTACGGACAAGGGGTGCTGTATTCACAGCGGGGAAAAGCAAAGGGCACTGCAGGAGGGCGACCAGATCCTAGCTAATCTACTCACCGGTCCCCGAAGCAAGCAGGCCCGAGCTTCTCCTCGATAGATGCAGCTTCTGGCAGGTTCTGAAGAGCAGGGAACGTCTCGTCGTCGTGCAGAGTAAAAAGACGTCCCGATCGAAGAAACAAGCACAGTTTTGTCGCCACAGCAGGGCAACGGAACGGCCGGGTGTATTCAAGCCAAACGAGCACTGCTCACCTCTAGCTTAGGACTGCTAAGCAAACGAAGCGTGTGAGCATGCCCCGGACTCAGAATACCACCCAACCTGTCGGCGATTACAGAGCAGGCCTCCTTAGTAAGCTGGTCAGTCAACTGGATGGCCCAGAGACACTTCCGAAGGCTTACAGCAGGAGTTGATGAAGGTGCCGGGAATAGCTGGTCCTGCTATTCCAATAGGTCGAAGCGCCAGTACAGGCCTTCTTGTTCGATCTTAGGTGGAAAGGGCTTCACCGGACGACAGCAATGAGGAGCAGAAGTTCTTCAGGGGGTCACCAGTGATTCCTCGGTCCAGCCTCGTGTTCGCAGGATACTTGGCTCCTGTATCCCTGGGTTCGTAAGAACTCAGGAGATCGACATGGCAGTGGTGTTTCCAGCTCCCTCTTATCCACGGTTCCCTTCGCGCCAAAACGGAGGGGAGCCAATGGGAGATCCGCTCATCAACACACATACCATACGTGGACCAATCACGGACCACAGTGGTCCCAGGCATTCACACCACCCTAGACTCTCTGGCACCCAGGATGTGTATTGGGACCAGACAGCCCATCCCACATCCTGGGGGCACTCAAACGACATGTAGAAGCCCGCGAACGCAACCGTGTTTCGCGGGAAACTACATGCCCAAATAAGGAAGGCCCCGGGTCGCCTGACCCGGGGGAAGGTAAAGGGAGCAAGACGGACAGTGGACTAGACAAAGGAGCCTCGTGGTCCGGCCATTTTGTGTAGCCGGGCCACCCTTTTGTGTTCGCGGCAAAAACGTGCTCAGAACGGCAAAAGGAGCTCAAAATAAACCAAATGATCGCTGCCACCAGCCCAGTCCCTGAATGACTTGCACCGATCCAAAAACCATCCTATAAGAGTGTCTAGGGTCTGTAGAAGGCTAGAGACCCAAGAGAGCTGTAACTTAGCTTACAGTGCCCTCTTGTGTCGTGTTGCACTAAAATGGCGACACGATAAAAGAAACTACGGGAAACAGCGTTCCCCGGTACTGACTGTCTTAAGGGCATGTCAGTTTCCCCGTAAGAAAGGAGCGAAAGCCCAGAGGAGTACAGCAGAAGGCTGCACTTCTCTGGCAAAGTCAAGAAAACAGGTTGAAAACAATAGCAAAAAGTTTAGGGGTTGCCACATGGAAGGAAAGTTCCCTACAATAACGAAATCTTTCCTAACAGCCCATAGCCCTGAAGCACAGGCGGATCCCATTTCATCTAAGGGACCAGGTGGACAGGGAACTCGATAACCTGGTGAACTTGGACGTAATTGAAAAGGTGGAGGGCCCCACACCATGGGTATCCCCCATCGTAGTGGCGAGGAAACCTAAACAACCGGACTCCGTCCGAATCTGTGTGGACATGCGGCTGCCCAATAAGGCCATCAGGAGAGAACGACACCTGACCCCGACGATCGATGACATCATTGCGGAAGTGCAAGGGGCCCGGTTTTTCTCGAAGTTGGACTTACGAGCTGGGTATCACCAAGTTGTTCTCCACCCAGAGTCCCGTTACATCACGACTTTTACCACCCACAGGGGACTCTACAGATACAAGCGGCTGAGCTTCGGAGTGTCGTCTGCAGCCGAGGTGTTTCAGAACTTAATCCGTGGCGCTCTCGCAGACCTGGAGGGCGTCCTAAACATTAGCGACGACATTCTGGTCTTTGCTAGGACTGAACCTGACCATTTGAAACGCCTAGCCAAGACCCTCGAAAGGCTGCAGTCGCTGGGGCTCACCCTCCACAAGGACAAGTGTGAGTTCCTCCGCCCGACCATTGAGTTCTTTGGTTTCATCTTCAAGGAGGGCGGGGTATCTCCTGACCCCAAGAAGGTCCAAGACATCAAGACGGCACGCCCCCCTGAGTCGGCATCAGAGGTGCGGAGCTTCCTGGGAATGGTGACGTACTGTGGGCGTTTCATCAAGAATCTCGCCTCGAGGTCGGAACCTCTGAGGGCCCTGACGAAAAAGGATACCATCTGGCAGTGGGGCCCGTTAGAACAGTCGGCATTCGAGGACATCAAGGGTGCCCTGACAGCAGATGACACAGTGGCTTTCTTTGACCCCGCCCTGGAGTCGGAGATTGTTGTGGATGCCAGCCCGTTTGGCCTCGGGGCGGTCCTCACCCAGGTGGGCAAAGATGGGGGAATGAGGCCCGTGGCATACGCGAGCAAGGCCCTCTCCGAGACCGAACAGAGATACTCACAGATTGAACGGGAGGCCCTGGCGGTTCTGTGGGGCTGTCGGCATTTTCGGCTCTATGTGCTGGGGAGACCCGTGACAGTGGTAACAGACCATAAACCACTGATTCCGATTATGGCCGGATCCTCTTCCAAACCACCAGCCAGGATCGAGCGATGGATGCTGGCCCTCCTGGAATATGGCGTCACCCTAATCTACCGGCCGGGGGCCAACAATGCGGCTGACTACCTGTCCAGGCATCCGGTGGGCAGGGGCGGACCCGCACAAGAGTCGTGTGCGGAGGAAGCCGATGATCACGTCAGCATGGTGGTCGAGAGCGCCACCCCCAATGCAATGCCGCTACCCGAGCTGGAGAGTGCTGCGGCCAACGACGAATGCTTCCGCATCCTGAGGAGCTCGATGCAGTCGGGGTCCTGGAAGGCCGTGCTGGAGTTGGTGGCAGGGCGCACTCAAGAGGCTAAAGTGACCCTCGAGCAACTCTGGAAGGTGAAGGACGAACTGTCCTTCACGGAGTCGGGCCTGCTGCTGCGGGGCGATCGCCTGGTGGTGCCGGGCTCCAAGGTCCACGAAGTCATCAACCTGGCACACCAGGGACACCAAGGGGCCGCCAAAACGAAGGCGAGATTGAGGCTGAAGGTGTGGTTTCCCGAGCTGGAAAGAAAAGTGGACGACTTTGTAGCGGCCTGTGTATGGTGCCAGGCGGCCTCCCCAGTACAGCGGGAGCCTGAAATTGAAGTAATGCCACGGGGGACCCGCCCGTGGGAGGTCGTACATGCGGACTTCGGATCCACCGCCGTGGGTACTCACTTCCTAGCCATCGTCGATGAATACTCGCGATACCCGGAGGTGGAATTCGTCGAGTCGGTGGCATTTGAGCACGTGGTCGGCGCTGTGGAGAAAATCTTTGCCACCCATGGGTTTCCCGTGACCCTGTGCTCGGATAATGGGTCCCCATTCCAGAGCGCGAGGTTCTCGGAGTTTCTCGAGAGCTGTGGAGTGGCCCACCGGAAGGTGTCCCCGCTGTGGCCCCGCGCGAACGGGGATGCCGAGAGGCTGATGAGGACATTAAACAAAACGTTCCGGATAGCCCAGGGACAAGGCCAGCCTCTCCAGCGGGCGCTATACCAGTTTCTAAGAGTGTACCGCACCACCCCACACGCCTCGACTGGGGTAGCCCCGGCTGAAGCACTATTCCGAAGGTGCCCCCGAGGTCTCCTCCCGGAGGTACAGGAAAAGGTACCCGGCGTAATAGATGACCAACGGGTGGAAGCGGAGCGACAGGCAAGGACACATCAAGAAAACATACGGCGGGGTCTTCGTCCGCAGCGGCTGGAACCGGGCGACGAAGTGCTGATCAGGAATCGGCATCCCCACGGAAAACTCTCGCTCCCATATGAACCCGAGCCGCTGGACGTAGTGGCAGTAAAGGGATCGATGGTAACGGCCTCGGACGGGAAGTCGGCCGTCACTCGAAATGTGAGTTTCTTCAAGAAACTGGGGGACTCTCGAACTGAACTCCCGCCTGACCCGGATGAGACTGTCCTCCCGGATGAAGATACCCCCCGGGGGGAACTCGTGGGGTCACCAGAACGAGGCACTGGAGCAGCGGGGAGTCCGGAGGCTGAGGTAGGTGGGAGGTACCCCCAGAGGGCTGGGCGAGGGAGACCTGCCTACCTCGGAGACTACGTGCTGGGGCCGATTGACTGTGTTCCGGAGTGAAGGGGACCTGGGAGGCTGATAATAAAAGGGGGCATGGGCCTTGTAAGTTCGCAAGTGACATTGTGTGCAGTGCTATGTTTTGACGTGTCTGTTTGTTATTGTTCCTCCCGGAAAAAGGAGGAGTGTGGCGTTGCCCCGTGAGGGGATACGCACGCGGCGGCGTGACGTTGCACGTCGCCGCGTGCGCCTTAAATAAATGGGCGTTCCCGGCCGCGTTAGAGCGACCGGGGAGCCCGAAGCACACAGACGTGTCCGTGTGGAGTCTGTGGGTGGAGGGGCTCGCGGGCACGCATTGGGGGCACCCAGAGACCCCCAACAGCTGGTAGTTACCCTGCTCTGGAGAGGAGAATGTGATCACCAGGGGAGTGCAGCCTGTAAACTAAAAGGGAGGATGACCACAAGGCAACTGTATTAATAGATGGCAAATACACGTTCCAAAACAGTCAGGAAAGCTGATAATGCCTTGAAGATTTCAACCGTATACATTCAGCCTGTGAACCTGTGAACAGCAGTAGATGTTGAACCCCCCTTGTATGGGAGAACAGTGGTTAAAAACTTCAGGATTCGACAACAAACGCACGGACACAGTACATACATGGGAACCCATCAGAATTCGCATTTACAAAAACGCGAGGAAAGTACATTTTCTAGCTGGTTTTGCTAGTTTACAGCACATTTCAATACGTCTAGCGGGTTACGGCTATATGATGAATAATGGGTGTTATAAAGCATTCTGAGCACCGTGTATCTTTTGAAGCTCATTTGTTGATTTGAAGGCAGCGGGAAGAGGAGAGAAGGCAGGGAACACGCGTCTAAACCAGAGAGCTGGGAAGCGAGTGTTTGCAACGCGAAACGGTGCAGGGAGCAGGGACAGAAAGGGAGAACTCCACTGAGGAGGAACAGCTGGTAGGTAGCCTTCTTTGGAGATGAGAACTTGATCACCACGGGAGAGGATTGTTGAGAGGGTAACAGAGGGGGAGGTCTGAGATCAGAAAATCCTGAGTATTCCCTGCAGTGTGTAGGGCCAGTGACATGTACAGTTGCAGATCTCGTAAAAGTCCAGGTCAGGAAGCATACAGGTTCATGTTGAATTCTCCAAGTAGGCGGAGTTGAGTGGTAGGAGGCTAGGATGGAGAAGTCCATCCACTGAGAGAGGAAGGGGGTAGGCAAATAGCCACGGTGAGAGAATGGCCAGGAAAGAGAGAATGCATGCAGACAAGGCATTCGTGAGAGGAGTCGGCCTGCAAAGGAAAGCAATTTACTACAGGAATCAAGGATGCTCCCCCCTCAAGAACGGTTGGATCTGGGCATGGAGAGGAACTTGTCATCAGGGAGGAAAGTGTCAAAGCTCGAGACAGCTCTGGCCGTCAACCATGTCTCGGTTAGACCAAGAACATCAAGGTCGGGTTCTTCCAGGAAATGGCAGATGTCAGATGAGTTTTTGAAACTGAGTGAGAGTTGAGAGTGGGGAGGGGTACAAATCAGTAATCCCTGCGGAGGTGTAGAAGGAGCCTGACCTAGGGCAGATGAGGAAGGAGAGAGGAAAGGAAGCAGAAGAAGGGAGAGAGGAGACAGCAGGAGTGCATGATCCATCCGGGAGCTAGGAGTGGTGAGAAGGTTAGACGGGGAGGTCTGAGTCTCAGGATTGGAATGGGAAGTTCGATATCACATGTCATGCTATAGGAAGAGTCTCATGATTGGAATGGGAAGGAGTTGGATATGACATCTCTTGTTATAGGGAGGGTCTCAGGTTTGGTATTAGAATCGCATCCTTTAGGAAGGGACTCAAGTTTGGTATTTTAAGGAGTGAGATAGTAAATCTCATCCTATCGGAAGGGTCTCGGGTTTGGTATTGGAAGAAATGAGATTTCAAATCTCAGGCTGGGGAATGGTCTCGGGTTTGGTATTGGAAGGGGTGAAAATCACATTTCATGCTACAGGAAGGGTCACAAGTTTGGAATGGGAAGGAGTTGGATATCACATATACTACGAGAAGGGGCTCAGGTTTGGTATTAGAAGCATAGAGATATCACATCTCATGTTATAGGAAGGGTCTCGATTGGAATGGGAAGGAGTTAGATATCACATCTCATGCTATAGGGAGGGTCTCAGTTTTGATATTAGAAGCATTGAGATATCACATATGCTATTGGAAGGGTCGCAGTATTTGAATTGGAAGGAGTTGGATATCCCTTCTCATGCTATATGAAGGGTCTCAGGTTGGAATGGGAAGGATTTGGATATCACATCTCTTGCTATAGGAAGGGTCTCAGGTTTTTTATTAGAAACATTGAGATATCACATCTCATGCTATAGGAAGGGTTTAAGGATTGGAATGGGAAGGAGTTGGATATCCCTTCTCATGCTATAGGAAGGGTCTCAGGTTGGAATGGGAAGGATTTGGATATCACATCTCTTGCTATAGGAAGGGTCTCAGGTTTTTTATTAGAAACATTGAGATATCACATCTCATGCTATAGGAAGGGTTTAAGGATTGGAATGGGAAGGATTTGGATATCACATCTCATGCTAAAGGAAGGGTCTCAGGTTTGGAAGGGGAAGGATTTGGATATCACATCTCATGTTATTTGACCGGTCTCAGGTTTGGTATTAGAAGCATTGAGATATCAAGTCTCATGGTATAGGACGGGAGTTTGATATCACATCATGCCATGGTATGGGTCTCAGGTTTTGTAGAAGCATTGGGATATCACATCTCATGCTATCGGAAGGGTATCAGGATTGGATTTGGAAGGAGTTGTTGGATATCCCATCTCATGCTATAGGAAAGGTCTCAGGTTGGAATGGGAAAGAGTTGGATATCACATCTCATGTTATAGGAAGGGTCTCAAGATTGGAATGGGAAGGACTTGGATATCACATCTCATGCTGTAGGAAGGCTCTCAGGTTTGGAAAGGGAAGGAGTTGGATATCACATTTCATGTTAGAGGTAGGATCTCAGGTTTGGTATTAGAGGCATTGAGATATCACATCTCATGCTATCAGAAGGGTATCAGGATTGGAATGGGAAGGAGTTGGATATCACATCTCATGCTAAAGGGAGGGTCTCAGGTTTGGATGGGGAAGGATTTGGATATTACATCTCATGTTATAGGAAGGATCTCAGGTTTGGTATTAGAAGCATTGAGATATCACATCTCATGCTATCGGAAGGATCTCAGGTTTGGTATTAGAAGCATTGAGATATCACATCTCATGCTATAGGAAGGGTCTCAGGATTGGAATGGGAAGGACTTGGATATCACATCTCATGCTAAAGGAAGGGTCTCAGTTTTGGTAGAAGCATTGCGATTTCACATCTCATGCTATAGGAAGGGTCTCAGGATTGGAATCGGAAGGAGTTGGATATCACATCTCATGCTATAGGAAGGGTCTCAGGTTTGGTATAAGCATTGAGATATCACATCTCTGCTATCGGAAGGGTCTCAGGATTGGATTGGGAAGGAGTTGGATATCACATCTCATGTTATAGGAAGGGTCTCCGGATTGGAATGTGAAGGATTTGGATATCACATCTCATGCTAAAGGAAGGGTCTCAGGTTTGGAATGGGAAGGAGTTGGATATGACATCTCTTGTTATAGGGAGGGTCTCAGGATTTGAATGGCAAGGTGTTGGATATCACATCTCATGCCATAGGAAGGGTCTCAGGTTTGGTATAAGCATTGAGATATCACATCTCTGCTATCGGAAGGGTCTCAGGATTGGATTGGGAAGGAGTTGGATATCCCTTCTCATGCTATAGGAAGGGTCTCAGGTTGGAAAGGGAAGGAGTTGGATATCACATCTCATGCTATAGGGAGGGTTTCAGTTTTGATATTAGAAGCATTGAGATATCACATCTCATGCTATCGGAAGTGTCTCAGGATTGGAATGGGAAGGAGCTGGATATTACATCTCATGCTAAAGGAAGGGTCTCAGGTTTGGAACGGGAAGGAGTTGGATATCCGATCTCATGTTATAGAAAGGGTCTCAGGTTTGGTATAAGCATTGAGATATCACATCTCATGCTATAGGAAGGGTCTCAGGATTGGAATGGAAGGAGTTGGATATCACATCTCATGTTATAGGAAGGATCTCAGGTTTGGTATTAGAAGCATTGAGACATCACATCTCATGCTATAGGAAGGGTCTCAGGATTGGAATGGGAAGGAGTTGGATATCACATCTCATGCTATAGGAAGGGTCTCAGGTTTGGTATAAGCATTGAGATATCACATCTCATGCTATAGGAAGGGTCTCAGGATTGGAATGGGAAGGAGTTGTATATGACATCTCATGCCGTAGGAAGGGTCTCAGGTTTGTTATAAGCATTGAGATATCACATCTCTGCTATCAGAAGAGTCTCAGGATTGGAATGGGAAGGAGTTGGATATCCCATCTCATGTTATAGGAAGAGTGTCAGGTTTGGTATTAGAAGCATTGAGATATCACATCTCATGCTATAGGAAGTGTCTCAGGATTGGAATGGGAAGGACTTGGATATCACATCTCATGCTATAGGGAGGTTCTCAAGTTTGATATTAGAAGCATTGAGATATCACATCTCATGCTATAGGAAGAGTCTCAGGTTTGGGAAGGGAAGGATTTGGATTTCACATCTCATGTTATAGGACGGTTCTCATGTTTGGTTTTTGAAGCATTGAGATATCACATCTCATGCTATCGGAAGGGTCTCAGGTTTGGTATTAGAAGCATTGAGATATCACATCTTATGCTATAAGATTGGTCTCTGGATTGGAATGTGAAGGATTTGGATATCACATCTCATGCTAAAGGAAGGGTCTCAGGTTTGGAATGGGAAGGAGTTGGATATGACATCTCTTGTTATAGGGAGGGTCTCAGGATTTGAATGGCAAGGAGTTGGATATCACATCTCATGCCATAGGAAGGGTCTCAGGTTTGGTATAAGCATTGAGATATCACATCTCTGCTATCGGAAGGGTCTCAGGATTGGATTGGGAAGGAGTTGGATATCACATCTCATGTTATAGGAAGGGTCTCCGGATTGGAATGTGAAGGATTTGGATATCACATCTCATGCTAAAGGAAGGGTCTCAGGTTTGGAATGGGAAGGAGTTGGATATGACATCTCTTGTTATAGGGAGGGTCTCAGGATTTGAATGGCAAGGAGTTGGATATCACATCTCATGCCATAGGAAGGGTCTCAGGTTTGGTATAAGCATTGAGATATCACATCTCTGCTATCGGAAGGGTCTCAGGATTGGATTGGGAAGGAGTTGGATATCCCTTCTCATGCTATAGGAAGGGTCTCAGGTTGGAATGGGAAGGAGTTGGATATCACATCTCATGCTAAAGGAAGGGTCTCAGGTTTGGTAGAAGCATTGAGATATCACATCTCATGCTATCGGAAGTGTCTCAGGATTGGAATGGGAAGGAGCTGGATATTACATCTCATGCTAAAGGAAGGGTCTCAAGTTTGGAACGGGAAGGAGTTGGATATCCGATCTCATGTTATAGGAAGGGTCTCAGGTTTGGTATAAGCATTGAGATATCACATCTCTGCTATCGGAAGTGTCTCAGGATTGGAATGGGAAGGAATTGGATATCCCATCTCATGTTATAGGACGGGTCTCAGGATTGTTATTAGAATCATTGAGATATCATATTGCATGCTGTATGAAGGGTCTAAGGATTGGAATGGGAAAGACTTGGATATCACATCTCATGCTATAGGAAGGGTCTCAGGTTTGGTATAAGCATTGAGATATCAAATCTCATGCTATAGGAAGGGTCTCAGGATTGGAATGGAAGGAGTTGGATATCACATCTCATGTTATAGGAAGGATCTCAGGTTTGGTATTAGAAGCATTGAGACATCACATCTCATGCTATAGGAAGGGTCTCAGGATTGGAATGGGAAGGAGTTGGATATCACATCTCATGCTATAGGAAGGGTCTCAGGTTTGGTATAAGCATTGAGATATCACATCTCATGCTATAGGAAGGGTCTCAGGATTGGAATGGGAAGGAGTTGTATATGACATCTCATGCCGTAGGAAGGGTCTCAGGTTTGGTATAAGCATTGAGATATCACATCTCTGCTATCAGAAGAGTCTCAGGATTGGAATGGGAAGGAGTTGGATATCCCATCTCATGTTATAGGAAGAGTCTCAGGTTTGGTATTAGAAGCATTGAGATATCACATCTCATGCTATAGGAAGTGTCTCAGGATTGGAATGGGAAGGACTTGGATATCACATCTCATGCTATAGGGAGGGTCTCAAGTTTGATATTAGAAGCATTGAGATATCACAGCTCATGCTATAGGAAGAGTCTCAGGTTTGGGAAGGGAAGGATTTGGATTTCACATCTCATGTTATAGGATGGTTCTCATGTTTGGTTTTTGAAGCATTGAGATATCACATCTCATGCTATCGGAAGGGTCTCAGGTTTGGTATTAGAAGCATTGAGATATCACATCTCATGCTATAGGATTGGTCTCCGGATTGGAATGTGAAGGATTTGGATATCACATCTCATGCTAAAGGAAGGGTCTCAGGTTTGGAATGGGAAGGAGTTGGATATGACATCTCTTGTTATAGGGAGGGTCTCAGGATTTGAATGGCAAGGAGTTGGATATCACATCTCATGCCATAGGAAGGGTCTCAGGTTTGGTATAAGCATTGAGATATCACATCTCTGCAAGGGTCTCAGGATTGGATTGGGAAGGAGTTGGATATCACATCTCATGTTATAGGAAGGGTCTCCGGATTGGAATGTGAAGGATTTGGATATCACATCTCATGCTAAAGGAAGGGTCTCAGGTTTGGAATGGGAAGGAGTTGGATATGACATCTCTTGTTATAGGGAGGGTCTCAGGATTTGAATGGCAAGGAGTTGGATATCACATCTCATGCCATAGGAAGGGTCTCAGGTTTGGTATAAGCATTGAGATATCACATCTCTGCTATCGGAAGGGTCTCAGGATTGGATTGGGAAGGAGTTGGATATCCCTTCTCATGCTATAGGAAGGGTCTCAGGTTGGAATGGGAAGGAGTTGGATATCACATCTCATGCTAAAGGAAGGGTCTCAGGTTTGGTAGAAGCATTGAGATATCACATCTCATGCTATCGGAAGTGTCTCAGGATTGGAATGGGAAGGAGCTGGATATTACATCTCATGCTAAAGGAAGGGTCTCAGGTTTGGAACGGGAAGGAGTTGGATATCCGATCTCATGTTATAGGAAGGGTCTCAGGTTTGGTATAAGCATTGAGATATCACATCTCTGCTATCAGAAGTGTCTCAGGATTGGAATGGGAAGGAATTGGATATCCCATCTCATGTTATAGGACGGGTCTCAGGATTGTTATTAGAATCATTGAGATATCATATTGCATGCTGTATGAAGGGTCTAAGGATTGGAATGGGAAAGACTTGGATATCACATCTCATGCTATAGGAAGGGTCTCAGGTTTGGTATAAGCATTGAGATATCAAATCTCATGCTATAGGAAGGGTCTCAGGATTGGAATGGAAGGAGTTGGATATCACATCTCATGTTATAGGAAGGATCTCAGGTTTGGTATTAGAAGCATTGAGACATCACATCTCATGCTATAGGAAGGGTCTCAGGATTGGAATGGGAAGGAGTTGGATATCACATCTCATGCTATATGAAGGGTCTCAGGTTTGGTATAAGCATTGAGATATCACATCTCATGCTATAGGAAGGGTCTCAGGATTGGAATGGGAAAGAGTTGTATATGACATCTCATGCCGTAGGAAGGGTCTCAGGTTTGGTATAAGCATTGAGATATCACATCTCTGCTATCAGAAGAGTCTCAGGATTGGAATGGGAAGGAGTTGGATATCCCATCTCATGTTATAGGAAGAGTCTCAGGTTTGGTATTAGAAGCATTGAGATATCACATCTCATGCTATAGGAAGTGTCTCAGGATTGGAATGGGAAGGACTTGGATATCACATCTCATGCTATAGGGAGGGTCTCAAGTTTGATATTAGAAGCATTGAGATATCACATCTCATGCTATAGGAAGAGTCTCAGGTTTGGGAAGGGAAGGATTTGGATTTCACATCTCATGTTATAGGATGGTTCTCATGTTTGGTTTTTGAAGCATTGAGATATCACATCTCATGCTATCGGAAGGGTCTCAGGTTTGGTATTAGAAGCATTGAGATATCACATCTCATGGTATAGGATTGGTCTCCGGATTGGAATGTGAAGGATTTGGATATCACATCTCATGCTAAAGGAAGGGTCTCAGGTTTGGAATGGGAAGGAGTTGGATATGACATCTCTTGTTATAGGGAGGGTCTCAGGATTTGAATGGCAAGGAGTTGGATATCACATCTCATGCCATAGGAAGGGTCTCAGGTTTGGTATAAGCATTGAGATATCACATCTCTGCTATCGGAAGGGTCTCAGGATTGGAATGGGAAGGACTTAGATATCACATCTCATGCTATAGGGAGGGTCTCAGTTTTGATATTAGAAGCATTGAGATATCACATCTCATGCTATCGGAAGGGTCTCAGGATTGGAATGGGAGGAGCTGGATATCACATCTCATGCTAAAGGAAGGGTCCCAGGTTTGGAAGGGGAAGGATTTGGATATCACATCTCATGTTATAGGATGGGTCTCAGGTTTGGTATTAGAAGCATTGTGATATCACATCTCATGCTATAGGAAGTGTCTCAGGATTGGAATGGGAAGGAGTTGGATATCACATCTCATGCTATAGGAAGGGTTTCAGGTTTGGTAGAAGCATTGAGATATCACATCTCATGCTATAGGAAGAGTCTCAGGTTTGGGAAGGGAAGGATTTGGATTTCACATCTCATGTTATAGGATGGTTCTCATGTTTGGTTTTTGAAGCATTGAGATATCACATCTCATGCTATCGGAAGGGTCTCAGGTTTGGTATTAGAAGCATTGAGATATCACATCTCATGCTATAGGATTGGTCTCCGGATTGGAATGTGAAGGATTTGGATATCACATCTCATGCTAAAGGAAGGGTCTCAGGTTTGGAATGGGAAGGAGTTGGATATGACATCTCTTGTTATAGGGAGGGTCTCAGGATTTGAATGGCAAGGAGTTGGATATCATATCTCATGCCATAGGAAGGGTCTCAGGTTTGGTATAAGCATTGAGATATCACATCTCTGCAAGGGTCTCAGGATTGGATTGGGAAGGAGTTGGATATCACATCTCATGTTATAGGAAGGGTCTCCGGATTGGAATGTGAAGGATTTGGATATCACATCTCATGCTAAAGGAAGGGTCTCAGGTTTGGAATGGGAAGGAGTTGGATATGACATCTCTTGTTATAGGGAGGGTCTCAGGATTTGAATGGCAAGGAGTTGGATATCACATCTCATGCCATAGGAAGGGTCTCAGGTTTGGTATAAGCATTGAGATATCACATCTCTGCTATCGGAAGGGTCTCAGGATTGGATTGGGAAGGAGTTGGATATCCCTTCTCATGCTATAGGAAGGGTCTCAGGTTGGAATGGGAAGGAGTTGGATATCACATCTCATGCTAAAGGAAGGGTCTCAGGTTTGGTAGAAGCATTGAGATATCACATCTCATGCTATAGGAAGGGTCTCAGGATTGGAATGGGAAGGACTTAGATATCACATATCATGCTATAGGGAGGGTTTCAGTTTTGATATTAGAAGCATTGAGATATCACATCTCATGCTATCGGAAGTGTCTCAGGATTGGAATGGGAAGGAGCTGGATATTACATCTCATGCTAAAGGAAGGGTCTCAGGTTTGGAACGGGAAGGAGTTGGATATCCGATCTCATGTTATAGGAAGGGTCTCAGGTTTGGTATAAGCATTGAGATATCACATCTCTGCTATCGGAAGTGTCTCAGGATTGGAATGGGAAGGAATTGGATATCCCATCTCATGTTATAGGACGGGTCTCAGGATTGTTATTAGAATCATTGAGATATCATTTTGCATGCTGTAGGAAGGGTCTAAGGATTGGAATGGGAAAGACTTGGATATCACATCTCATGCTATAGGAAGGGTCTCAGGTTTGGTATAAGCATTGAGATATCAAATCTCATGCTATAGGAAGGGTCTCAGGATTGGAATGGAAGGAGTTGGATATCACATCTCATGTTATAGGAAGGATCTCAGGTTTGGTATTAGAAGCATTGAGACATCAAATCTCATGCTATAGGAAGGGTCTCAGGATTGGAATGGGAAGGAGATGGATATCACATCTCATGCTATAGGAAGGGTCTCAGGTTTGGTATAAGCATTGAGATATCACATCTCATGCTATAGGAAGGGTCTCAGGATTGGAATGGGAAGGAGTTGTATATGACATCTCATGCCGTAGGAAGGGTCTCAGGTTTGGTATAAGCATTGAGATATCACATCTCTGCTATCAGAAGAGTCTCAGGATTGGAATGGGAAGGAGTTGGATATCCCATCTCATGTTATAGGAAGAGTCTCAGGTTTGGTATTAGAAGCATTGAGATATCACATCTCATGCTATAGGAAGTGTCTCAGGATTGGAATGGGAAGGACTTGGATATCACATCTCATGCTATAGGGAGGGTCTCAATTTGATATTAGAAGCATTGAGATATCACAGCTCATGCTATAGGAAGAGTCTCAGGTTTGGGAAGGGAAGGATTTGGATTTCACATCTCATGTTATAGGATGGTTCTCATGTTTGGTTTTTGAAGCATTGAGATATCACATCTCATGCTATCGGAAGGGTCTCAGGTTTGGTATTAGAAGCATTGAGATATCACATCTCATGCTATAGGATTGGTCTCCGGATTGGAATGTGAAGGATTTGGATATCACATCTCATGCTAAAGGAAGGGTCTCAGGTTTGGAATGGGAAGGAGTTGGATATGACATCTCTTGTTATAGGGAGGGTCTCAGGATTTGAATGGCAAGGAGTTGGATATCACATCTCATGCCATAGGAAGGGTCTCAGGTTTGGTATAAGCATTGAGATATCACATCTCTGCAAGGGTCTCAGGATTGGATTGGGAAGGAGTTGGATATCACATCTCATGTTATAGGAAGGGTCTCCGGATTGGAATGTGAAGGATTTGGATATCACATCTCATGCTAAAGGAAGGGTCTCAGGTTTGGAATGGGAAGGAGTTGGATATGACATCTCTTGTTATAGGGAGGGTCTCAGGATTTGAATGGCAAGGAGTTGGATATCACATCTCATGCCATAGGAAGGGTCTCAGGTTTGGTATAAGCATTGAGATATCACATCTCTGCTATCGGAAGGGTCTCAGGATTGGATTGGGAAGGAGTTGGATATCCCTTCTCATGCTATAGGAAGGGTCTCAGGTTGGAATGGGAAGGAGTTGGATATCACATCTCATGCTAAAGGAAGGGTCTCAGGTTTGGTAGAAGCATTGAGATATCACATCTCATGCTATCGGAAGTGTCTCAGGATTGGAATGGGAAGGAGCTGGATATTACATCTCATGCTAAAGGAAGGGTCTCAGGTTTGGAACGGGAAGGAGTTGGATATCCGATCTCATGTTATAGGAAGGGTCTCAGGTTTGGTATAAGCATTGAGATATCACATCTCTGCTATCAGAAGTGTCTCAGGATTGGAATGGGAAGGAATTGGATATCCCATCTCATGTTATAGGACGGGTCTCAGGATTGTTATTAGAATCATTGAGATATCATATTGCATGCTGTATGAAGGGTCTAAGGATTGGAATGGGAAAGACTTGGATATCACATCTCATGCTATAGGAAGGGTCTCAGGTTTGGTATAAGCATTGAGATATCAAATCTCATGCTATAGGAAGGGTCTCAGGATTGGAATGGAAGGAGTTGGATATCACATCTCATGTTATAGGAAGGATCTCAGGTTTGGTATTAGAAGCATTGAGACATCACATCTCATGCTATAGGAAGGGTCTCAGGATTGGAATGGGAAGGAGTTGGATATCACATCTCATGCTATATGAAGGGTCTCAGGTTTGGTATAAGCATTGAGATATCACATCTCATGCTATAGGAAGGGTCTCAGGATTGGAATGGGAAGGAGTTGTATATGACATCTCATGCCGTAGGAAGGGTCTCAGGTTTGGTATAAGCATTGAGATATCACATCTCTGCTATCAGAAGAGTCTCAGGATTGGAATGGGAAGGAGTTGGATATCCCATCTCATGTTATAGGAAGAGTCTCAGGTTTGGTATTAGAAGCATTGAGATATCACATCTCATGCTATAGGAAGTGTCTCAGGATTGGAATGGGAAGGACTTGGATATCACATCTCATGCTATAGGGAGGGTCTCAAGTTTGATATTAGAAGCATTGAGATATCACATCTCATGCTATAGGAAGAGTCTCAGGTTTGGGAAGGGAAGGATTTGGATTTCACATCTCATGTTATAGGATGGTTCTCATGTTTGGTTTTTGAAGCATTGAGATATCACATCTCATGCTATCGGAAGGGTCTCAGGTTTGGTATTAGAAGCATTGAGATATCACATCTCATGGTATAGGATTGGTCTCCGGATTGGAATGTGAAGGATTTGGATATCACATCTCATGCTAAAGGAAGGGTCTCAGGTTTGGAATGGGAAGGAGTTGGATATGACATCTCTTGTTATAGGGAGGGTCTCAGGATTTGAATGGCAAGGAGTTGGATATCACATCTCATGCCATAGGAAGGGTCTCAGGTTTGGTATAAGCATTGAGATATCACATCTCTGCTATCGGAAGGGTCTCAGGATTGGAATGGGAAGGACTTAGATATCACATCTCATGCTATAGGGAGGGTCTCAGTTTTGATATTAGAAGCATTGAGATATCACATCTCATGCTATCAGAAGGGTCTCAGGATTGGAATGGGAGGAGCTGGATATCACATCTCATGCTAAAGGAAGGGTCCCAGGTTTGGAAGGGGAAGGATTTGGATATCACATCTCATGTTATAGGATGGGTCTCAGGTTTGGTATTAGAAGCATTGTGATATCACATCTCATGCTATAGGAAGTGTCTCAGGATTGGAATGGGAAGGAGTTGGATATCACATCTCATGCTATAGGAAGGGTTTCAGGTTTGGTAGAAGCATTGAGATATCACATCTCATGCTATAGGAAGAGTCTCAGGTTTGGGAAGGGAAGGATTTGGATTTCACATCTCATGTTATAGGATGGTTCTCATGTTTGGTTTTTGAAGCATTGAGATATCACATCTCATGCTATCGGAAGGGTCTCAGGTTTGGTATTAGAAGCATTGAGATATCACATCTCATGCTATAGGATTGGTCTCCGGATTGGAATGTGAAGGATTTGGATATCACATCTCATGCTAAAGGAAGGGTCTCAGGTTTGGAATGGGAAGGAGTTGGATATGACATCTCTTGTTATAGGGAGGGTCTCAGGATTTGAATGGCAAGGAGTTGGATATCATATCTCATGCCATAGGAAGGGTCTCAGGTTTGGTATAAGCATTGAGATATCACATCTCTGCAAGGGTCTCAGGATTGGATTGGGAAGGAGTTGGATATCACATCTCATGTTATAGGAAGGGTCTCCGGATTGGAATGTGAAGGATTTGGATATCACATCTCATGCTAAAGGAAGGGTCTCAGGTTTGGAATGGGAAGGAGTTGGATATGACATCTCTTGTTATAGGGAGGGTCTCAGGATTTGAATGGCAAGGAGTTGGATATCACATCTCATGCCATAGGAAGGGTCTCAGGTTTGGTATAAGCATTGAGATATCACATCTCTGCTATCGGAAGGGTCTCAGGATTGGATTGGGAAGGAGTTGGATATCCCTTCTCATGCTATAGGAAGGGTCTCAGGTTGGAATGGGAAGGAGTTGGATATCACATCTCATGCTAAAGGAGGGGTCTCAGGTTTGGTAGAAGCATTGAGATATCACATCTCATGCTATAGGAAGGGTCTCAGGATTGGAATGGGAAGGACTTAGATATCACATATCATGCTATAGGGAGGGTTTCAGTTTTGATATTAGAAGCATTGAGATATCACATCTCATGCTATCGGAAGTGTCTCAGGATTGGAAAGGGAAGGAGCTGGATATTACATCTCATGCTAAAGGAAGGGTCTCAGGTTTGGAACGGGAAGGAGTTGGATATCTGATCTCATGTTATAGGAAGGGTCTCAGGTTTGGTATAAGCATTGAGATATCACATCTCTGCTATCGGAAGTGTCTCAGGATTGGAATGGGAAGGAATTGGATATCCCATCTCATGTTATAGGACGGGTCTCAGGATTGTTATTAGAATCATTGAGATATCATTTTGCATGCTGTAGGAAGGGTCTAAGGATTGGAATGGGAAAGACTTGGATATCACATCTCATGCTATAGGAAGGGTCTCAGGTTTGGTATAAGCATTGAGATATCAAATCTCATGCTATAGGAAGGGTCTCAGGATTGGAATGGAAGGAGTTGGATATCACATCTCATGTTATAGGAAGGATCTCAGGTTTGGTATTAGAAGCATTGAGACATCAAATCTCATGCTATAGGAAGGGTCTCAGGATTGGAATGGGAAGGAGATGGATATCACATCTCATGCTATAGGAAGGGTCTCAGGTTTGGTATAAGCATTGAGATATCACATCTCATGCTATAGGAAGGGTCTCAGGATTGGAATGGGAAGGAGTTGTATATGACATCTCATGCCGTAGGAAGGGTCTCAGGTTTGGTATAAGCATTGAGATATCACATCTCTGCTATCAGAAGAGTCTCAGGATTGGAATGGGAAGGAGTTGGATATCCCATCTCATGTTATAGGAAGAGTCTCAGGTTTGGTATTAGAAGCATTGAGATATCACATCTCATGCTATAGGAAGTGTCTCAGGATTGGAATGGGAAGGACTTGGATATCACATCTCATGCTATAGGGAGGGTCTCAAGTTTGATATTAGAAGCATTGAGATATCACATCTCATGCTATAGGAAGAGTCTCAGGTTTGGGAAGGGAAGGATTTGGATTTCACATCTCATGTTATAGGATGGTTCTCATGTTTGGTTTTTGAAGCATTGAGATATCACATCTCATGCTATCGGAAGGGTCTCAGGTTTGGTATTAGAAGCATTGAGATATCACATCTCATGCTATAGGATTGGTCTCTGGATTGGAATGTGAAGGATTTGGATATCACATCTCATGCTAAAGGAAGGGTCTCAGGTTTGGAATGGGAAGGAGTTGGATATGACATCTCTTGTTATAGGGAGGTTCTCAGGATTTGAATGGCAAGGAGTTGGATATCACATCTCATGCCATAGGAAGGGTCTCAGGTTTGGTATTAGAAGCCTTGAGATATCACATCTCATGGTATAATAAGGGTCTCAGGATTGGAATGGGAAGGAGTTGGATATCACATCTCAAGCTATTTCAGGATTGGAATGGGAAGGAGTTTGATATCACATCTCAAGCTATAGGAAGTGTCTCAGGTTTGGGAAGGGAAGGATTGGGATTTCACATCTCATGTTATAGGATGGTTCTCATGTTTGGTTTTAGAAGCATTGAGATATCACATCTCATGCTATCGGAAGGGTCTCAGGTTTGGAATGGGAAGGAGTTGGATATCACATCTCATGTTATAGGAAGCATCTCAGGTTTGGTATTAGAAGCATTGAGATATCACATCTCATGCTATAGGAAGGGTCTCAGGATTGGAATGTGAAGGATTTGGATATCAAATCTCATGCTAAAGGAAGGGTCTCAGGTTTGGTATAAGCATTGAGATATCACATCTCTCCTATCGGAAGGGTCTCAGGATTGGATTGGGAAGGAGTTGGACATCCCTTCTCATGCTATAGGAAGGGTCTCATGTTGGAATGGGAAGGAGTTGGATATCATATCTCATGTTATAGGAAGGGTCTCAAGATTGAAATGGGAAGTATTTGGATATCACATCTCTTGCTATATGAAGGGTCTCAGGTTTTTTATTAGAAACATTGAGATATCACATCTCATGCTATCGGAAGGGTTTCAGGATTGGAATGGGAAGGATTTGGATATCATATCTCATGTTATAGGACGGGTCCCAGGTTTGGTATTAGAAGCATTGAGATATCACATCTTATGGTATAGGAAGGGTCTCAGGTTTGGAATGGGAAGTAGTTGGATATCACATCTCATCCAATAGGAAGGGTCTCAGGTTTGGAATGGGAAGGATTTGGATATCACATCTCTTGCTATAGGAAGGGTCTCAGGTTTTTTATTAGAAACATTGAGATATCACATCTCATGCTATAGGAAGGGTTTAAGGATTGGAATGGGAAGGAGTTGGATATCCCTTCTCATGCTATAGGAAGGGTCTCAGGTTGGAATGGGAAGGATTTGGATATCACATCTCTTGCTATAGGAAGGGTCTCAGGTTTTTTATTAGAAACATTGAGATATCACATCTCATGCTATAGGAAGGGTTTAAGGATTGGAATGGGAAGGATTTGGATATCACATCTCATGCTAAAGGAAGGGTCTCAGGTTTGGAAGGGGAAGGATTTGGATATCACATCTCATGTTATTTGACCGGTCTCAGGTTTGGTATTAGAAGCATTGAGATATCAAGTCTCATGGTATAGGACGGGTGTTTGATATCACATCATGCCATGGTATGGGTCTCAGGTTTTGTAGAAGCATTGGGATATCACATCTCATGCTATCGGAAGGGTATCAGGATTGGATTTGGAAGGAGTTGTTGGATATCCCATCTCATGCTATAGGAAAGGTCTCAGGTTGGAATGGGAAAGAGTTGGATATCACATCTCATGTTATAGGAAGGGTCTCAAGATTGGAATGGGAAGGACTTGGATATCACATCTCATGCTGTAGGAAGGCTCTCAGGTTTGGAAAGGGAAGGAGTTGGATATCACATTTCATGTTAGAGGTAGGATCTCAGGTTTGGTATTAGAGGCATTGAGATATCACATCTCATGCTATCAGAAGGGTATCAGGATTGGAATGGGAAGGAGTTGGATATCACATCTCATGCTAAAGGGAGGGTCTCAGGTTTGGATGGGGAAGGATTTGGATATCACATCTCATGTTATAGGAAGGATCTCAGGTTTGGTATTAGAAGCATTGAGATATCACATCTCATGCTATCGGAAGGATCTCAGGTTTGGTATTAGAAGCATTGAGATATCACATCGCATGCTATAGGAAGGGTCTCAGGATTGGAATGGGAAGGACTTGGATATCACATCTCATGCTAAAGGAAGGGTCTCAGTTTTGGTAGAAGCATTGCGATATCACATCTCATGCTATAGGAAGGGTCTCAGGATTGGAATCGGAAGGAGTTGGATATCACATCTCATGCTATAGGAAGGGTCTCAGGTTTGGTATAAGCATTGAGATATCACATCTCTGCTATCGGAAGGGTCTCAGGATTGGATTGGGAAGGAGTTGGATATCACATCTCATGTTATAGGAAGGGTCTCCGGATTGGAATGTGAAGGATTTGGATATCACATCTCATGCTAAAGGAAGGGTCTCAGGTTTGGAATGGGAAGGAGTTGGATATGACATCTCTTGTTATAGGGAGGGTCTCAGGATTTGAATGGCAAGGAGTTGGATATCACATCTCATGCCATAGGAAGGGTCTCAGGTTTGGTATAAGCATTGAGATATCACATCTCTGCTATCGGAAGGGTCTCAGGATTGGATTGGGAAGGAGTTGGATATCCCTTCTCATGCTATAGGAAGGGTCTCAGGTTGGAATGGGAAGGAGTTGGATATCACATCTCATGCTAAAGGAAGGGTCTCAGGTTTGGTAGAAGCATTGAGATATCACATCTCATGCTATCGGAAGTGTCTCAGGATTGGAATGGGAAGGAGCTGGATATTACATCTCATGCTAAAGGAAGGGTCTCAGGTTTGGAACGGGAAGGAGTTGGATATCCGATCTCATGTTATAGGAAGGGTCTCAGGTTTGGTATAAGCATTGAGATATCACATCTCTGCTATCAGAAGTGTCTCAGGATTGGAATGGGAAGGAATTGGATATCCCATCTCATGTTATAGGACGGGTCTCAGGATTGTTATTAGAATCATTGAGATATCATATTGCATGCTGTATGAAGGGTCTAAGGATTGGAATGGGAAAGACTTGGATATCACATCTCATGCTATAGGAAGGGTCTCAGGTTTGGTATAAGCATTGAGATATCAAATCTCATGCTATAGGAAGGGTCTCAGGATTGGAATGGAAGGAGTTGGATATCACATCTCATGTTATAGGAAGGATCTTAGGTTTGGTATTAGAAGCATTGAGACATCACATCTCATGCTATAGGAAGGGTCTCAGGATTGGAATGGGAAGGAGTTGGATATCACATCTCATGCTATATGAAGGGTCTCAGGTTTGGTATAAGCATTGAGATATCACATCTCATGCTATAGGAAGGGTCTCAGGATTGGAATGGGAAGGAGTTGTATATGACATCTCATGCCGTAGGAAGGGTCTCAGGTTTGGTATAAGCATTGAGATATCACATCTCTGCTATCAGAAGAGTCTCAGGATTGGAATGGGAAGGAGTTGGATATCCCATCTCATGTTATAGGAAGAGTCTCAGGTTTGGTATTAGAAGCATTGAGATATCACATCTCATGCTATAGGAAGTGTCTCAGGATTGGAATGGGAAGGACTTGGATATCACATCTCATGCTATAGGGAGGGTCTCAAGTTTGATATTAGAAGCATTGAGATATCACATCTCATGCTATAGGAAGAGTCTCAGGTTTGGGAAGGGAAGGATTTGGATTTCACATCTCATGTTATAGGATGGTTCTCATGTTTGGTTTTTGAAGCATTGAGATATCACATCTCATGCTATCGGAAGGGTCTCAGGTTTGGTATTAGAAGCATTGAGATATCACATCTCATGGTATAGGATTGGTCTCCGGATTGGAATGTGAAGGATTTGGATATCACATCTCATGCTAAAGGAAGGGTCTCAGGTTTGGAATGGGAAGGAGTTGGATATGACATCTCTTGTTATAGGGAGGGTCTCAGGATTTGAATGGCAAGGAGTTGGATATCACATCTCATGCCATAGGAAGGGTCTCAGGTTTGGTATAAGCATTGAGATATCACATCTCTGCTATCGGAAGGGTCTCAGGATTGGAATGGGAAGGACTTAGATATCACATCTCATGCTATAGGGAGGGTCTCAGTTTTGATATTAGAAGCATTGAGATATCACATCTCATGCTATCGGAAGGGTCTCAGGATTGGAATGGGAGGAGCTGGATATCACATCTCATGCTAAAGGAAGGGTCCCAGGTTTGGAAGGGGAAGGATTTGGATATCACATCTCATGTTATAGGATGGGTCTCAGGTTTGGTATTAGAAGCATTGTGATATCACATCTCATGCTATAGGAAGTGTCTCAGGATTGGAATGGGAAGGAGTTGGATATCACATCTCATGCTATAGGAAGGGTTTCAGGTTTGGTAGAAGCATTGAGATATCACATCTCATGCTATAGGAAGAGTCTCAGGTTTGGGAAGGGAAGGATTTGGATTTCACATCTCATGTTATAGGATGGTTCTCATGTTTGGTTTTTGAAGCATTGAGATATCACATCTCATGCTATCGGAAGGGTCTCAGGTTTGGTATTAGAAGCATTGAGATATCACATCTCATGCTATAGGATTGGTCTCCGGATTGGAATGTGAAGGATTTGGATATCACATCTCATGCTAAAGGAAGGCTCTCAGGTTTGGAATGGGAAGGAGTTGGATATGACATCTCTTGTTATAGGGAGGGTCTCAGGATTTGAATGGCAAGGAGTTGGATATCATATCTCATGCCATAGGAAGGGTCTCAGGTTTGGTATAAGCATTGAGATATCACATCTCTGCAAGGGTCTCAGGATTGGATTGGGAAGGAGTTGGATATCACATCTCATGTTATAGGAAGGGTCTCCGGATTGGAATGTGAAGGATTTGGATATCACATCTCATGCTAAAGGAAGGGTCTCAGGTTTGGAATGGGAAGGAGTTGGATATGACATCTCTTGTTATAGGGAGGGTCTCAGGATTTGAATGGCAAGGAGTTGGATATCACATCTCATGCCATAGGAAGGGTCTCAGGTTTGGTATAAGCATTGAGATATCACATCTCTGCTATCGGAAGGGTCTCAGGATTGGATTGGGAAGGAGTTGGATATCCCTTCTCATGCTATAGGAAGGGTCTCAGGTTGGAATGGGAAGGAGTTGGATATCACATCTCATGCTAAAGGAAGGGTCTCAGGTTTGGTAGAAGCATTGAGATATCACATCTCATGCTATAGGAAGGGTCTCAGGATTGGAATGGGAAGGACTTAGATATCACATATCATGCTATAGGGAGGGTTTCAGTTTTGATATTAGAAGCATTGAGATATCACATCTCATGCTATCGGAAGTGTCTCAGGATTGGAAAGGGAAGGAGCTGGATATTACATCTCATGCTAAAGGAAGGGTCTCAGGTTTGGAACGGGAAGGAGTTGGATATCCGATCTCATGTTATAGGAAGGGTCTCAGGTTTGGTATAAGCATTGAGATATCACATCTCTGCTATCGGAAGTGTCTCAGGATTGGAATGGGAAGGAATTGGATATCCCATCTCATGTTATAGGACGGGTCTCAGGATTGTTATTAGAATCATTGAGATATCATTTTGCATGCTGTAGGAAGGGTCTAAGGATTGGAATGGGAAAGACTTGGATATCACATCTCATGCTATAGGAAGGGTCTCAGGTTTGGTATAAGCATTGAGATATCAAATCTCATGCTATAGGAAGGGTCTCAGGATTGGAATGGAAGGAGTTGGATATCACATCTCATGTTATAGGAAGGATCTCAGGTTTGGTATTAGAAGCATTGAGACATCAAATCTCATGCTATAGGAAGGGTCTCAGGATTGGAATGGGAAGGAGATGGATATCACATCTCATGCTATAGGAAGGGTCTCAGGTTTGGTATAAGCATTGAGATATCACATCTCATGCTATAGGAAGGGTCTCAGGATTGGAATGGGAAGGAGTTGTATATGACATCTCATGCCGTAGGAAGGGTCTCAGGTTTGGTATAAGCATTGAGATATCACATCTCTGCTATCAGAAGAGTCTCAGGATTGGAATGGGAAGGAGTTGGATATCCCATCTCATGTTATAGGAAGAGTCTCAGGTTTGGTATTAGAAGCATTGAGATATCACATCTCATGCTATAGGAAGTGTCTCAGGATTGGAATGGGAAGGACTTGGATATCACATCTCATGCTATAGGGAGGGTCTCAAGTTTGATATTAGAAGCATTGAGATATCACATCTCATGCTATAGGAAGAGTCTCAGGTTTGGGAAGGGAAGGATTTGGATTTCACATCTCATGTTATAGGATGGTTCTCATGTTTGGTTTTTGAAGCATTGAGATATCACATCTCATGCTATCGGAAGGGTCTCAGGTTTGGTATTAGAAGCATTGAGATATCACATCTCATGCTATAGGATTGGTCTCTGGATTGGAATGTGAAGGATTTGGATATCACATCTCATGCTAAAGGAAGGGTCTCAGGTTTGGAATGGGAAGGAGTTGGATATGACATCTCTTGTTATAGGGAGGGTCTCAGGATTTGAATGGCAAGGAGTTGGATATCACATCTCATGCCATAGGAAGGGTCTCAGGTTTGGTATTAGAAGCCTTGAGATATCACATCTCATGGTATAATAAGGGTCTCAGGATTGGAATGGGAAGGAGTTGGATATCACATCTCAAGCTATTTCAGGATTGGAATGGGAAGGAGTTTGATATCACATCTCAAGCTATAGGAAGTGTCTCAGGTTTGGGAAGGGAAGGATTGGGATTTCACATCTCATGTTATAGGATGGTTCTCATGTTTGGTTTTTGAAGCATTGAGATATCACATCTCATGCTATCGGAAGGGTCTCAGGTTTGGTATTAGAAGCATTGAGATATCACATCTCATGCTATAGGATTGGTCTCCGGATTGGAATGTGAAGGATTTGGATATCACATCTCATGCTAAAGGAAGGGTCTCAGGTTTGGAATGGGAAGGAGTTGGATATGACATCTCTTGTTATAGGGAGGGTCTCAGGATTTGAATGGCAAGGAGTTGGATATCATATCTCATGCCATAGGAAGGGTCTCAGGTTTGGTATAAGCATTGAGATATCACATCTCTGCAAGGGTCTCAGGATTGGATTGGGAAGGAGTTGGATATCACATCTCATGTTATAGGAAGGGTCTCCGGATTGGAATGTGAAGGATTTGGATATCACATCTCATGCTAAAGGAAGGGTCTCAGGTTTGGAATGGGAAGGAGTTGGATATGACATCTCTTGTTATAGGGAGGGTCTCAGGATTTGAATGGCAAGGAGTTGGATATCACATCTCATGCCATAGGAAGGGTCTCAGGTTTGGTATAAGCATTGAGATATCACATCTCTGCTATCGGAAGGGTCTCAGGATTGGATTGGGAAGGAGTTGGATATCCCTTCTCATGCTATAGGAAGGGTCTCAGGTTGGAATGGGAAGGAGTTGGATATCACATCTCATGCTAAAGGAAGGGTCTCAGGTTTGGTAGAAGCATTGAGATATCACATCTCATGCTATAGGAAGGGTCTCAGGATTGGAATGGGAAGGACTTAGATATCACATATCATGCTATAGGGAGGGTTTCAGTTTTGATATTAGAAGCATTGAGATATCACATCTCATGCTATCGGAAGTGTCTCAGGATTGGAAAGGGAAGGAGCTGGATATTACATCTCATGCTAAAGGAAGGGTCTCAGGTTTGGAACGGGAAGGAGTTGGATATCCGATCTCATGTTATAGGAAGGGTCTCAGGTTTGGTATAAGCATTGAGATATCACATCTCTGCTATCGGAAGTGTCTCAGGATTGGAATGGGAAGGAATTGGATATCCCATCTCATGTTATAGGACGGGTCTCAGGATTGTTATTAGAATCATTGAGATATCATTTTGCATGCTGTAGGAAGGGTCTAAGGATTGGAATGGGAAAGACTTGGATATCACATCTCATGCTATAGGAAGGGTCTCAGGTTTGGTATAAGCATTGAGATATCAAATCTCATGCTATAGGAAGGGTCTCAGGATTGGAATGGAAGGAGTTGGATATCACATCTCATGTTATAGGAAGGATCTCAGGTTTGGTATTAGAAGCATTGAGACATCAAATCTCATGCTATAGGAAGGGTCTCAGGATTGGAATGGGAAGGAGATGGATATCACATCTCATGCTATAGGAAGGGTCTCAGGTTTGGTATAAGCATTGAGATATCACATCTCATGCTATAGGAAGGGTCTCAGGATTGGAATGGGAAGGAGTTGTATATGACATCTCATGCCGTAGGAAGGGTCTCAGGTTTGGTATAAGCATTGAGATATCACATCTCTGCTATCAGAAGAGTCTCAGGATTGGAATGGGAAGGAGTTGGATATCCCATCTCATGTTATAGGAAGAGTCTCAGGTTTGGTATTAGAAGCATTGAGATATCACATCTCATGCTATAGGAAGTGTCTCAGGATTGGAATGGGAAGGACTTGGATATCACATCTCATGCTATAGGGAGGGTCTCAAGTTTGATATTAGAAGCATTGAGATATCACATCTCATGCTATAGGAAGAGTCTCAGGTTTGGGAAGGGAAGGATTTGGATTTCACATCTCATGTTATAGGATGGTTCTCATGTTTGGTTTTTGAAGCATTGAGATATCACATCTCATGCTATCGGAAGGGTCTCAGGTTTGGTATTAGAAGCATTGAGATATCACATCTCATGCTATAGGATTGGTCTCTGGATTGGAATGTGAAGGATTTGGATATCACATCTCATGCTAAAGGAAGGGTCTCAGGTTTGGAATGGGAAGGAGTTGGATATGACATCTCTTGTTATAGGGAGGGTCTCAGGATTTGAATGGCAAGGAGTTGGATATCACATCTCATGCCATAGGAAGGGTCTCAGGTTTGGTATTAGAAGCCTTGAGATATCACATCTCATGGTATAATAAGGGTCTCAGGATTGGAATGGGAAGGAGTTGGATATCACATCTCAAGCTATTTCAGGATTGGAATGGGAAGGAGTTTGATATCACATCTCAAGCTATAGGAAGTGTCTCAGGTTTGGGAAGGGAAGGATTGGGATTTCACATCTCATGTTATAGGATGGTTCTCATGTTTGCTTTTAGAAGCATTGAGATATCACATCTCATGCTATCGGAAGGGTCTCAGGTTTGGAATGGGAAGGAGTTGGATATCACATCTCATGTTATAGGAAGCATCTCAGGTTTGGTATTAGAAGCATTGAGATATCACATCTCATGCTATAGGAAGGGTCTCAGGATTGGAATGTGAAGGATTTGGATATCAAATCTCATGCTAAAGGAAGGGTCTCAGGTTTGGTATAAGCATTGAGATATCACATCTCTCCTATCGGAAGGGTCTCAGGATTGGATTGGGAAGGAGTTGGACATCCCTTCTCATGCTATAGGAAGGGTCTCATGTTGGAATGGGAAGGAGTTGGATATCATATCTCATGTTATAGGAAGGGTCTCAAGATTGAAATGGGAAGTATTTGGATATCACATCTCTTGCTATATGAAGGGTCTCAGGTTTTTTATTAGAAACATTGAGATATCACATCTCATGCTATCGGAAGGGTTTCAGGATTGGAATGGGAAGGATTTGGATATCATATCTCATGTTATAGGACGGGTCCCAGGTTTGGTATTAGAAGCATTGAGATATCACATCTTATGGTATAGGAAGGGTCTCAGGTTTGGAATGGGAAGTAGTTGGATATCACATCTCATCCAATAGGAAGGGTCTCAGGTTTGGAATGGGAAGGATTTGGATATCACATCTCTTGCTATAGGAAGGGTCTCAGGTTTTTTATTAGAAACATTGAGATATCACATCTCATGCTATAGGAAGGGTTTAAGGATTGGAATGGGAAGGAGTTGGATATCCCTTCTCATGCTATAGGAAGGGTCTCAGGTTGGAATGGGAAGGATTTGGATATCACATCTCTTGCTATAGGAAGGGTCTCAGGTTTTTTATTAGAAACATTGAGATATCACATCTCATGCTATAGGAAGGGTTTAAGGATTGGAATGGGAAGGATTTGGATATCACATCTCATGCTAAAGGAAGGGTCTCAGGTTTGGAAGGGGAAGGATTTGGATATCACATCTCATGTTATTTGACCGGTCTCAGGTTTGGTATTAGAAGCATTGAGATATCAAGTCTCATGGTATAGGACGGGTGTTTGATATCACATCATGCCATGGTATGGGTCTCAGGTTTTGTAGAAGCATTGGGATATCACATCTCATGCTATCGGAAGGGTATCAGGATTGGATTTGGAAGGAGTTGTTGGATATCCCATCTCATGCTATAGGAAAGGTCTCAGGTTGGAATGGGAAAGAGTTGGATATCACATCTCATGTTATAGGAAGGGTCTCAAGATTGGAATGGGAAGGACTTGGATATCACATCTCATGCTGTAGGAAGGCTCTCAGGTTTGGAAAGGGAAGGAGTTGGATATCACATTTCATGTTAGAGGTAGGATCTCAGGTTTGGTATTAGAGGCATTGAGATATCACATCTCATGCTATCAGAAGGGTATCAGGATTGGAATGGGAAGGAGTTGGATATCACATCTCATGCTAAAGGGAGGGTCTCAGGTTTGGATGGGGAAGGATTTGGATATCACATCTCATGTTATAGGAAGGATCTCAGGTTTGGTATTAGAAGCATTGAGATATCACATCTCATGCTATCGGAAGGATCTCAGGTTTGGTATTAGAAGCATTGAGATATCACATCTCATGCTATAGGAAGGGTCTCAGGATTGGAATGGGAAGGACTTGGATATCACATCTCATGCTAAAGGAAGGGTCTCAGTTTTGGTAGAAGCATTGCGATATCACATCTCATGCTATAGGAAGGGTCTCAGGATTGGAATCGGAAGGAGTTGGATATCACATCTCATGCTATAGGAAGGGTCTCAGGTTTGGTATAAGCATTGAGATATCACATCTCTGCTATCGGAAGGGTCTCAGGATTGGATTGGGAAGGAGTTGGATATCACATCTCATGTTATAGGAAGGGTCTCCGGATTGGAATGTGAAGGATTTGGATATCACATCTCATGCTAAAGGAAGGGTCTCAGGTTTGGAATGGGAAGGAGTTGGATATGACATCTCTTGTTATAGGGAGGGTCTCAGGATTTGAATGGCAAGGAGTTGGATATCACATCTCATGCTAAAGGAAGGGTCTCAGGTTTGGAAGGGGAAGGATTTGGATATCACATCTCATGTTATTTGACCGGTCTCAGGTTTGGTATTAGAAGCATTGAGATATCAAGTCTCATGGTATAGGACGGGTGTTTGATATCACATCATGCCATGGTATGGGTCTCAGGTTTTGTAGAAGCATTGGGATATCACATCTCATGCTATCGGAAGGGTATCAGGATTGGATTTGGAAGGAGTTGTTGGATATCCCATCTCATGCTATAGGAAAGGTCTCAGGTTGGAATGGGAAAGAGTTGGATATCACATCTCATGTTATAGGAAGGGTCTCAAGATTGGAATGGGAAGGACTTGGATATCACATCTCATGCTGTAGGAAGGCTCTCAGGTTTGGAAAGGGAAGGAGTTGGATATCACATTTCATGTTAGAGGTAGGATCTCAGGTTTGGTATTAGAGGCATTGAGATATCACATCTCATGCTATCAGAAGGGTATCAGGATTGGAATGGGAAGGAGTTGGATATCACATCTCATGCTAAAGGGAGGGTCTCAGGTTTGGATGGGGAAGGATTTGGATATCACATCTCATGTTATAGGAAGGATCTCAGGTTTGGTATTAGAAGCATTGAGATATCACATCTCATGCTATCGGAAGGATCTCAGGTTTGGTATTAGAAGCATTGAGATATCACATCTCATGCTATAGGAAGGGTCTCAGGATTGGAATGGGAAGGACTTGGATATCACATCTCATGCTAAAGGAAGGGTCTCAGTTTTGGTAGAAGCATTGCGATATCACATCTCATGCTATAGGAAGGGTCTCAGGATTGGAATCGGAAGGAGTTGGATATCACATCTCATGCTATAGGAAGGGTCTCAGGTTTGGTATAAGCATTGAGATATCACATCTCTGCTATCGGAAGGGTCTCAGGATTGGATTGGGAAGGAGTTGGATATCACATCTCATGTTATAGGAAGGGTCTCCGGATTGGAATGTGAAGGATTTGGATATCACATCTCATGCTAAAGGAAGGGTCTCAGGTTTGGAATGGGAAGGAGTTGGATATGACATCTCTTGTTATAGGGAGGGTCTCAGGATTTGAATGGCAAGGAGTTGGATATCACATCTCATGCCATAGGAAGGGTCTCAGGTTTGGTATAAGCATTGAGATATCACATCTCTGCTATCGGAAGGGTCTCAGGATTGGATTGGGAAGGAGTTGGATATCCCTTCTCATGCTATAGGAAGGGTCTCAGGTTGGAATGGGAAGGAGTTGGATATCACATCTCATGCTAAAGGAAGGGTCTCAGGTTTGGTAGAAGCATTGAGATATCACATCTCATGCTATCGGAAGTGTCTCAGGATTGGAATGGGAAGGAGCTGGATATTACATCTCATGCTAAAGGAAGGGTCTCAGGTTTGGAACGGGAAGGAGTTGGATATCCGATCTCATGTTATAGGAAGGGTCTCAGGTTTGGTATAAGCATTGAGATATCACATCTCTGCTATCAGAAGTGTCTCAGGATTGGAATGGGAAGGAATTGGATATCCCATCTCATGTTATAGGACGGGTCTCAGGATTGTTATTAGAATCATTGAGATATCATATTGCATGCTGTATGAAGGGTCTAAGGATTGGAATGGGAAAGACTTGGATATCACATCTCATGCTATAGGAAGGGTCTCAGGTTTGGTATAAGCATTGAGATATCAAATCTCATGCTATAGGAAGGGTCTCAGGATTGGAATGGAAGGAGTTGGATATCACATCTCATGTTATAGGAAGGATCTCAGGTTTGGTATTAGAAGCATTGAGACATCACATCTCATGGTATAGGATTGGTCTCCGGATTGGAATGTGAAGGATTTGGATATCACATCTCATGCTAAAGGAAGGGTCTCAGGTTTGGAATGGGAAGGAGTTGGATATGACATCTCTTGTTATAGGGAGGGTCTCAGGATTTGAATGGCAAGGAGTTGGATATCACATCTCATGCCATAGGAAGGGTCTCAGGTTTGGTATAAGCATTGAGATATCACATCTCTGCTATCGGAAGGGTCTCAGGATTGGAATGGGAAGGACTTAGATATCACATCTCATGCTATAGGGAGGGTCTCAGTTTTGATATTAGAAGCATTGAGATATCACATCTCATGCTATCGGAAGGGTCTCAGGATTGGAATGGGAGGAGCTGGATATCACATCTCATGCTAAAGGAAGGGTCCCAGGTTTGGAAGGGGAAGGATTTGGATATCACATCTCATGTTATAGGATGGGTCTCAGGTTTGGTATTAGAAGCATTGTGATATCACATCTCATGCTATAGGAAGTGTCTCAGGATTGGAATGGGAAGGAGTTGGATATCACATCTCATGCTATAGGAAGGGTTTCAGGTTTGGTAGAAGCATTGAGATATCACATCTCATGCTATAGGAAGAGTCTCAGGTTTGGGAAGGGAAGGATTTGGATTTCACATCTCATGTTATAGGATGGTTCTCATGTTTGGTTTTTGAAGCATTGAGATATCACATCTCATGCTATCGGAAGGGTCTCAGGTTTGGTATTAGAAGCATTGAGATATCACATCTCATGCTATAGGATTGGTCTCCGGATTGGAATGTGAAGGATTTGGATATCACATCTCATGCTAAAGGAAGGGTCTCAGGTTTGGAATGGGAAGGAGTTGGATATGACATCTCTTGTTATAGGGAGGGTCTCAGGATTTGAATGGCAAGGAGTTGGATATCATATCTCATGCCATAGGAAGGGTCTCAGGTTTGGTATAAGCATTGAGATATCACATCTCTGCAAGGGTCTCAGGATTGGATTGGGAAGGAGTTGGATATCACATCTCATGTTATAGGAAGGGTCTCCGGATTGGAATGTGAAGGATTTGGATATCACATCTCATGCTAAAGGAAGGGTCTCAGGTTTGGAATGGGAAGGAGTTGGATATGACATCTCTTGTTATAGGGAGGGTCTCAGGATTTGAATGGCAAGGAGTTGGATATCACATCTCATGCCATAGGAAGGGTCTCAGGTTTGGTATAAGCATTGAGATATCACATCTCTGCTATCGGAAGGGTCTCAGGATTGGATTGGGAAGGAGTTGGATATCCCTTCTCATGCTATAGGAAGGGTCTCAGGTTGGAATGGGAAGGAGTTGGATATCACATCTCATGCTAAAGGAAGGGTCTCAGGTTTGGTAGAAGCATTGAGATATCACATCTCATGCTATAGGAAGGGTCTCAGGATTGGAATGGGAAGGACTTAGATATCACATATCATGCTATAGGGAGGGTTTCAGTTTTGATATTAGAAGCATTGAGATATCACATCTCATGCTATCGGAAGTGTCTCAGGATTGGAATGGGAAGGAGCTGGATATTACATCTCATGCTAAAGGAAGGGTCTCAGGTTTGGAACGGGAAGGAGTTGGATATCCGATCTCATGTTATAGGAAGGGTCTCAGGTTTGGTATAAGCATTGAGATATCACATCTCTGCTATCGGAAGTGTCTCAGGATTGGAATGGGAAGGAATTGGATATCCCATCTCATGTTATAGGACGGGTCTCAGGATTGTTATTAGAATCATTGAGATATCATTTTGCATGCTGTAGGAAGGGTCTAAGGATTGGAATGGGAAAGACTTGGATATCACATCTCATGCTATAGGAAGGGTCTCAGGTTTGGTATAAGCATTGAGATATCAAATCTCATGCTATAGGAAGGGTCTCAGGATTGGAATGGAAGGAGTTGGATATCACATCTCATGTTATAGGAAGGATCTCAGGTTTGGTATTAGAAGCATTGAGACATCAAATCTCATGCTATAGGAAGGGTCTCAGGATTGGAATGGGAAGGAGATGGATATCACATCTCATGCTATAGGAAGGGTCTCAGGTTTGGTATAAGCATTGAGATATCACATCTCATGCTATAGGAAGGGTCTCAGGATTGGAATGGGAAGGAGTTGTATATGACATCTCATGCCGTAGGAAGGGTCTCAGGTTTGGTATAAGCATTGAGATATCACATCTCTGCTATCAGAAGAGTCTCAGGATTGGAATGGGAAGGAGTTGGATATCCCATCTCATGTTATAGGAAGAGTCTCAGGTTTGGTATTAGAAGCATTGAGATATCACATCTCATGCTATAGGAAGTGTCTCAGGATTGGAATGGGAAGGACTTGGATATCACATCTCATGCTATAGGGAGGGTCTCAAGTTTGATATTAGAAGCATTGAGATATCACATCTCATGCTATAGGAAGAGTCTCAGGTTTGGGAAGGGAAGGATTTGGATTTCACATCTCATGTTATAGGATGGTTCTCATGTTTGGTTTTTGAAGCATTGAGATATCACATCTCATGCTATCGGAAGGGTCTCAGGTTTGGTATTAGAAGCATTGAGATATCACATCTCATGCTATAGGATTGGTCTCTGGATTGGAATGTGAAGGATTTGGATATCACATCTCATGCTAAAGGAAGGGTCTCAGGTTTGGAATGGGAAGGAGTTGGATATGACATCTCTTGTTATAGGGAGGGTCTCAGGATTTGAATGGCAAGGAGTTGGATATCACATCTCATGCCATAGGAAGGGTCTCAGGTTTGGTATTAGAAGCCTTGAGATATCACATCTCATGGTATAATAAGGGTCTCAGGATTGGAATGGGAAGGAGTTGGATATCACATCTCAAGCTATTTCAGGATTGGAATGGGAAGGAGTTTGATATCACATCTCAAGCTATAGGAAGTGTCTCAGGTTTGGGAAGGGAAGGATTGGGATTTCACATCTCATGTTATAGGATGGTTCTCATGTTTGGTTTTAGAAGCATTGAGATATCACATCTCATGCTATCGGAAGGGTCTCAGGTTTGGAATGGGAAGGAGTTGGATATCACATCTCATGTTATAGGAAGCATCTCAGGTTTGGTATTAGAAGCATTGAGATATCACATCTCATGCTATAGGAAGGGTCTCAGGTTTGGTATAAGCATTGAGATATCACATCTCTCCTATCGGAAGGGTCTCAGGATTGGATTGGGAAGGAGTTGGACATCCCTTCTCATGCTATAGGAAGGGTCTCATGTTGGAATGGGAAGGAGTTGGATATCATATCTCATGTTATAGGAAGGGTCTCAAGATTGAAATGGGAAGTATTTGGATATCACATCTCTTGCTATATGAAGGGTCTCAGGTTTTTTATTAGAAACATTGAGATATCACATCTCATGCTATCGGAAGGGTTTCAGGATTGGAATGGGAAGGATTTGGATATCATATCTCATGTTATAGGACGGGTCCCAGGTTTGGTATTAGAAGCATTGAGATATCACATCTTATGGTATAGGAAGGGTCTCAGGTTTGGAATGGGAAGTAGTTGGATATCACATCTCATCCAATAGGAAGGGTCTCAGGTTTGGAATGGGAAGGATTTGGATATCACATCTCTTGCTATAGGAAGGGTCTCAGGTTTTTTATTAGAAACATTGAGATATCACATCTCATGCTATAGGAAGGGTTTAAGGATTGGAATGGGAAGGAGTTGGATATCCCTTCTCATGCTATAGGAAGGGTCTCAGGTTGGAATGGGAAGGATTTGGATATCACATCTCTTGCTATAGGAAGGGTCTCAGGTTTTTTATTAGAAACATTGAGATATCACATCTCATGCTATAGGAAGGGTTTAAGGATTGGAATGGGAAGGATTTGGATATCACATCTCATGCTAAAGGAAGGGTCTCAGGTTTGGAAGGGGAAGGATTTGGATATCACATCTCATGTTATTTGACCGGTCTCAGGTTTGGTATTAGAAGCATTGAGATATCAAGTCTCATGGTATAGGACGGGTGTTTGATATCACATCATGCCATGGTATGGGTCTCAGGTTTTGTAGAAGCATTGGGATATCACATCTCATGCTATCGGAAGGGTATCAGGATTGGATTTGGAAGGAGTTGTTGGATATCCCATCTCATGCTATAGGAAAGGTCTCAGGTTGGAATGGGAAAGAGTTGGATATCACATCTCATGTTATAGGAAGGGTCTCAAGATTGGAATGGGAAGGACTTGGATATCACATCTCATGCTGTAGGAAGGCTCTCAGGTTTGGAAAGGGAAGGAGTTGGATATCACATTTCATGTTAGAGGTAGGATCTCAGGTTTGGTATTAGAGGCATTGAGATATCACATCTCATGCTATCAGAAGGGTATCAGGATTGGAATGGGAAGGAGTTGGATATCACATCTCATGCTAAAGGGAGGGTCTCAGGTTTGGATGGGGAAGGATTTGGATATCACATCTCATGTTATAGGAAGGATCTCAGGTTTGGTATTAGAAGCATTGAGATATCACATCTCATGCTATCGGAAGGATCTCAGGTTTGGTATTAGAAGCATTGAGATATCACATCTCATGCTATAGGAAGGGTCTCAGGATTGGAATGGGAAGGACTTGGATATCACATCTCATGCTAAAGGAAGGGTCTCAGTTTTGGTAGAAGCATTGCGATATCACATCTCATGCTATAGGAAGGGTCTCAGGATTGGAATCGGAAGGAGTTGGATATCACATCTCATGCTATAGGAAGGGTCTCAGGTTTGGTATAAGCATTGAGATATCACATCTCTGCTATCGGAAGGGTCTCAGGATTGGATTGGGAAGGAGTTGGATATCACATCTCATGTTATAGGAAGGGTCTCCGGATTGGAATGTGAAGGATTTGGATATCACATCTCATGCTAAAGGAAGGGTCTCAGGTTTGGAATGGGAAGGAGTTGGATATGACATCTCATGCCATAGGAAGGGTCTCAGATTTGGTATAAGCATTGAGATATCACATCTCTGCTATCGGAACGGTCTCAGGATTGGATTGGGAAGGAGTTGGATATCCCTTCTCATGCTATAGGAAGGGTCTCAGGTTGGAATGGGAAGGAGTTGGATATCACATCTCATGCTATAGGGAGGGTTTCAGTTTTGATATTAGAAGCATTGAGATATCACATCTCATGCTATCGGAAGTGTCTCAGGATTGGAATGGGAAGGAGCTGGATATTACATCTCATGCTAAAGGAAGGGTCTCAGGTTTGGAACTGGAAGGAGTTGGATATCCGATCTCATGTTATAGGAAGGGTCTCAGGTTTGGTATAAGCATTGAGATATCACATCTCTGCTATCGGAAGTGTCTCAGGATTGGAATGGGAAGGAGTTGGATATCCCATCTCATGTTATAGGACGGGTCTCAGGATTGTTATTAGAATCATTGAGATATCATATTGCATGCTGTAGGAAGGGTCTAAGGATTGGAATGGGAAAGACTTGGATATCACATCTCATGCTATAGGAAGGGTCTCAGGTTTGGTATAAGCATTGAGATATCAAATCTCATGCTATAGGAAGGGTCTCAGGATTGGAATGGAAGGAGTTGGATATCACATCTCATGTTATAGGAAGGATCTCAGGTTTGGTATTAGAAGCATTGAGACATCACATCTCATGCTGTAGGTAGGGTCTCAGGATTGGAATGGGAAGGAGTTGGATATCACATCTCATGCTATAGGAAGGGTCTCAGGTTTGGTATAAGCATTGAGATATCACATCTCATGCTATAGGAAGGGTCTCAGGATTGGAATGGGAAGGAGTTGTATATGACATCTCATGCCGTAGGAAGGGTCTCAGGTTTGGTATAAGCATTGAGATATCACATCTCTGCTATCAGAAGAGTCTCAGGATTGGAATGGGAAGGAGTTGGATATCCCATCTCATGTTATAGGAAGAGTCTCAGGTTTGGTATTAGAAGCATTGAGATATCACATCTCATGCTATAGGAAGTGTCTCAGGATTGGAATGGGAAGGACTTGGATATCACATCTCATGCTATAGGGAGGGTCTCAAGTTTGATATTAGAAGCATTGAGATATCACATCTCATGCTATAGGAAGAGTCTCAGGTTTGGGAAGGGAAGGATTTGGATTTCACATCTCATGTTATAGGACGGTTCTCATGTTTGGTTTTTGAAGCATTGAGATATCACATCTCATGCTATCGGAAGGGTCTCAGGTTTGGTATTAGAAGCATTGAGATATCACATCTCATGCTATAGATTGGTCTCTGGATTGGAATGTGAAGGATTTGGATATCACATCTCATGCTAAAGGAAGGGTCTCAGGTTTGGAATGGGAAGGAGTTGGATATGACATCTCTTGTTATAGGGAGGGTCTCAGGATTTGAATGGCAAGGAGTTGGATATCACCTCTCATGCCATAGGAAGGGTCTCAGGTTTGGTATAAGCATTGAGATATCACATCTCTGCTATCGGAAGGGTCTCAGGATTGGATTGGGAAGGAGTTGGATATCACATCTCATGTTATAGGAAGGGTCTCCGGATTGGAATGTGAAGGATTTGGATATCACATCTCATGCTAAAGGAAGGGTCTCAGGTTTGGAATGGGAAGGAGTTGGATATGACATCTCTTGTTATAGGGAGGGTCTCAGGATTTGAATGGCAAGGAGTTGGATATCACATCTCATGCCATAGGAAGGGTCTCAGGTTTGGTATAAGCATTGAGATATCACATCTCTGCTATCGGAAGGGTCTCAGGATTGGATTGGGAAGGAGTTGGATATCCCTTCTCATCCTATAGGAAGGGTCTCAGGTTGGAATGGGAATGAGTTGGATATCACATCTCATGCTAAAGGAAGGGTCTCAGGTTTGGTAGAAGCATTGAGATATCACATCTCATGCTATCGGAAGTGTCTCAGGATTGGAATGGGAAGGAGCTGGATATTACATCTCATGCTAAAGGAAGGGTCTCAGGTTTGGAACGGGAAGGAGTTGGATATCCGATCTCATGTTATAGGAAGGGTCTCAGGTTTGGTATAAGCATTGAGATATCACATCTCTGCTATCGGAAGTGTCTCAGGATTGGAATGGGAAGGAATTGGATATCCCATCTCATGTTATAGGACGGGTCTCAGGATTGTTATTAGAATCATTGAGATATCATTTTGCATGCTGTAGGAAGGGTCTAAGGATTGGAATGGGAAAGACTTGGATATCACATCTCATGCTATAGGAAGGGTCTCAGGTTTGGTATAAGCATTGAGATATCAAATCTCATACTATAGGAAGGGTCTCAGGATTGGAATGGAAGGAGTTGGATATCACATCTCATGTTATAGGAAGGATCTCAGGTTTGGTATTAGAAGCATTGAGACATCAAATCTCATGCTATAGGAAGGGTCTCAGGATTGGAATAGGAAGGAGTTGGATATCACATCTCATGCTATAGGAAGGGTCTCAGGTTTGGTATAAGCATTGAGATATCACATCTCATGCTATAGGAAGGGTCTCAGGATTGGAATGGGAAGGAGTTGTATATGACATCTCATGCCGTAGGAAGGGTCTCAGGTTTGGTATAAGCATTGAGATATCACATCTCTGCTATCAGAAGAGTCTCAGGATTGGAATGGGAAGGAGTTGGATATCCCATCTCATGTTATAGGAAGAGTCTCAGGTTTGGTATTAGAAGCATTGAGATATCACATCTCATGCTATAGGAAGTGTCTCAGGATTGGAATGGGAAGTACTTGGATATCACATCTCATGCTATAGGGAGGGTCTCAAGTTTGATATTAGAAGCATTGAGATATCACATCTCATGCTATAGGAAGAGTCTCAGGTTTGGGAAGGGAAGGATTTGGATTTCACATCTCATGTTATAGGATGGTTCTCATGTTTGGTTTTTGAAGCATTGAGATATCACATCTCATGCTATCGGAAGGGTCTCAGGTTTGGTATTAGAAGCATTGAGATATCACATCTCATGCTATAGGATTGGTCTCCGGATTGGAATGTGAAGGATTTGGATATCACATCTCATGCTAAAGGAAGGGTCTCAGGTTTGGAATGGGAAGGAGTTGGATATGACATCTCTTGTTATAGGGCTGGTCTCAGGAATTGAATGGCAAGGAGTTGGATATCACATCTCATGCCATAGGAAGGGTCTCAGGTTTGGTATAAGCATTGAGATATCACATCTCTGCTATCGGAAGGGTCTCAGGATTGGAATGGGAAGGACTTAGATATCACATCTCATGCTATAGGGAGGGTCTCAGTTTTGATATTAGAAGCATTGAGATATCACATCTCATGCTATCGGAAGGGTCTCAGGATTGGAATGGGAGGAGCTGGGTATCACATCTCATGCTAAAGGAAGGGTCTCAGGTTTGGAAGGGGAAGGATTTGGATATCACATCTCATGTTATAGGATGGGTTTCAGGTTTGGTATTAGAAGCATTGTGATATCACATCTCATGCTATAGGAAGTGTCTCAGGATTGGAATGGGAAGGAGTTGGATATCACATCTCATGCTATAGGAAGGGTTTTAGGTTTGGTAGAAGCATTGAGATATCACATCTCATGCTATAGGAAGAGTCTCAGGTTTGGGAAGGGAAGGATTTGGATTTCACATCTCATGTTATAGGATGGTTCTCATGTTTGGTTTTTGAAGCATTGAGATATCACATCTCATGCTATCGGAAGGGTCTCAGGTTTGGTATTAGAAGCATTGAGATATCACATCTCATGCTATAGGATTGGTCTCTGGATTGGAATGTGAAGGATTTGGATATCACATCTCATGCTAAAGGAAGGGTCTCAGGTTTGGAATGGGAAGGAGTTGGATATGACATCTCTTGTTATAGGGAGGGTCTCAGGATTTGAATGGCAAGGAGTTGGATATCACATCTCATGCCATAGGAAGGGTCTCAGGTTTGGTATAAGCATTGAGATATCACATCTCTGCTATCGGAAGGGTCTCAGGATTGGATTGGGAAGGAGTTGGATATCACATCTCATGTTATAGGAAGGGTCTCCGGATTGGAATGTGAAGGATTTGGATATCACATCTCATGCTAAAGGAAGGGTCTCAGGTTTGGAATGGGAAGGGGTTGGATACGACATCTCTTGTTATAGGGAGGGTCTCAGGATTTGAATGGCAAGGAGTTGGATATCATATCTCATGCCATAGGAAGGGTCTCAGGTTTGGTATAAGCATTGAGATATCACATCTCTGCTATCGGAAGGGTCTCAGGATTGGATTGGGAAGGAGTTGGATATCCCTTCTCATGCTATAGGAAGGGTCTCAGGTTGGAATGGGAAGGAGTTGGATATCACATCTCATGCTAAAGGAAGGGTCTCAGGTTTGGTAGAAGCATTGAGATATCACATCTCATGCTATAGGAAGGGTCTCAGGATTGGAATGGGAAGGACTTAGATATCACATATCATGCTATAGGGAGGGTTTCAGTTTTGATATTAGAAGCATTGAGATATCACATCTCATGCTATCGGAAGTGTCTCAGGATTGGAATGGGAAGGAGCTGGATATTACATCTCATGCTAAAGGAAGGGTCTCAGGTTTGGAACGGGAAGGAGTTGGATATCCGATCTCATGTTATAGGAAGGGTCTCAGGTTTGGTATAAGCATTGAGATATCACATCTCTGCTATCGGAAGTGTCTCAGGATTGGAATGGGAAGGAATTGGATATCCCATCTCATGTTATAGGACGGGTCTCAGGATTGTTATTAGAATCATTGAGATATCATATTGCATGCTGTAGGAAGGGTCTAAGGATTGGAATGGGAAAGATTGGATATCATATCTCATGCTATAGGAAGAGTCTCAGGTTTGGTATAAGCATTGAGATATCAAATCTCATGCTATAGGAAGGGTCTCAGGATTGGAATGGAAGGAGTTGGATATCACATCTCATGTTATAGGAAGGATCTCAGGTTTGGTATTAGAAGCATTGAGACATCACATCTCATGCTATAGGAAGGGTCTCAGGATTGGAATGGGAAGGAGTTGGATATCACATCTCATGCTATAGGAAGGGTCTCAGGTTTGGTATAAGCATTGAGATATCACATCTCATGCTATAGGAAGGGTCTCAGGATTGGAATGGGAAGGAGTTGTATATGACATCTCATGCCGTAGGAAGGGTCTCAGGTTTGGTATAAGCATTGAGATATCACATCTCTGCTATCAGAAGAGTCTCAGGATTGGAATGGGAAGGACTTGAATATCACATCTCATGCTATTGGGAGGGTCTCAAGTTTGATATTAGAAGCATTGAGATATCACATCTCATGCTATAGGAAGAGTCTCAGGTTTGGGAAGGGAAGGATTTGGATTTCACATCTCATGTTATAGGATGGTTCTCATGTTTGGTTTTTGAAGCATTGAGATATTACATCTCATGCTATCGGAAGGGTCTCAGGTTTGGTATTAGAAGCATTGAGATATCACATCTCATGCTATAGGATTGGTCTAGGTGTTGGAATGTGAAGGATTTGGATATCACATCTCATGCTAAAGGAAGGGTCTCAGGTTTGGAATGGGAAGGAGTTGGATATGACATCTCTTGTTATAGGGAGGGTCTCAGGATTTGAATGGCAAGGAGTTGGATATCACATCTCATGCCATAGGAAGGGTCTCAGGTTTGGTATAAGCATTGAGATATCACATCTCTGCTATCGGAAGGGTCTCAGGATTGGAATGGGAAGGACTTAGATATCACATCTCATGCTATAGGGAGGGTCTCAGTTTTGATATTAGAAGCATTGAGATATCACATCTCATGCTATCGGAAGGGTCTCAGGATTGGAATGGGAGGAGCTGGATATCACATCTCATGCTAAAGGAAGGGTCTCAGGTTTGGAAGGGGAAGGATTTGGATATCACATCTCATGTTATAGAATGGGTCTCAGGTTTGGAATTAGAAGCATTGTGATATCACATCACATGCTATAGGAAGTGTCTCAGGATTGGAATGGGAAGGAGTTGTATATCACATCTTATGCTATAGGAAGGGTTTCAGGTTTGGTAGAAGCATTGAGATATCACATCTCATGCTATAGGAAGAGTCTCAGGTTTGGGAAGGGAAGGATTTGGATTTCAAATCTCATGTTATAGGATGTTTCTCATGTTTGGTTTTTGAAGCATTGAGATATCACATCTCATGCTATCGGAAGGGTCTCAGGTTTGGTATTAGAAGCATTGAGATATCACATCTCATGCTATAGGATTGGTCTCTGGATTGGAATGTGAAGGATTTGGATATCACATCTCATGCTAAAGGAAGGGTCTCAGGTTTGGAATGGGAAGGAGTTGGATATGACATCTCTTGTTATAGGGAGGGTCTCAGGATTTGAATGGCAAGGAGTTGGATATCACATCTCATGCCATAGGAAGGGTCTCAGGTTTGGTATTAGAAGCCTTGAGATATCACATCTCATGGTATAATAAGGGTCTCAGGATTGGAATGGGAAGGAGTTGGATATCACATCTCAAGCTATTTCAGGATTGGAATGGGAAGGAGTTTGATATCACATCTCAAGCTATAGGAAGTGTCTCAGGTTTGGGAAGGGAAGGATTGGGATTTCACATCTCATGTTATAGGATGGTTCTCATGTTTGGTTTTAGAAGCATTGAGATATCACATCTCATGCTATCGGAAGGGTCTCAGGTTTGGAATGGGAAGGAGTTGGATATCACATCTCATGTTATAGGAAGCATCTCAGGTTTGGTATTAGAAGCATTGAGATATCACATCTCATGCTATAGGAAGGGTCTCAGGATTGGAATGTGAAGGATTTGGATATCAAATCTCATGCTAAAGGAAGGGTCTCAGGTTTGGTATAAGCATTGAGATATCACATCTCTGCTATCGGAAGGGTCTCAGGATTGGATTGGGAAGGAGTTGGACATCCCTTCTCATGCTATAGGAAGGGTCTCATGTTGGAATGGGAAGGAGTTGGATATCATATCTCATGTTATAGGAAGGGTCTCAAGATTGAAATGGGAAGTATTTGGATATCACATCTCTTGCTATATGAAGGGTCTCAGGTTTTTTATTAGAAACATTGAGATATCACATCTCATGCTATCGGAAGGGTTTCAGGATTGGAATGGGAAGGATTTGGATATCATATCTCATGTTATAGGACGGGTCCCAGGTTTGGTATTAGAAGCATTGAGATATCACATCTTATGGTATAGGAAGGGTCTCAGGTTTGGAATGGGAAGTAGTTGGATATCACATCTCATCCAATAGGAAGGGTCTCAGGTTTGGAATGGGAAGGTTTTGGATATCACATCTCTTGCTATAGGAAGGGTCTCAGGTTTTTTATTAGAAACATTGAGATATCACATCTCATGCTATAGGAAGGGTTTAAGGATTGGAATGGGAAGGAGTTGGATATCCCTTCTCATGCTATAGGAAGGGTCTCAGGTTGGAATGGGAAGGATTTGGATATCACATCTCTTGCTATAGGAAGGGTCTCAGGTTTTTTATTAGAAACATTGAGATATCACATCTCATGCTATAGGAAGGGTTTAAGGATTGGAATGGGAAGGATTTGGATATCACATCTCATGCTAAAGGAAGGGTCTCAGGTTTGGAAGGGGAAGGATTTGGATATCACATCTCATGTTATTTGACCGGTCTCAGGTTTGGTATTAGAAGCATTGAGATATCAAGTCTCATGGTATAGGACGGGAGTTTGATATCACATCATGCCATGGTATGGGTCTCAGGTTTTGTAGAAGCATTGGGATATCACATCTCATGCTATCGGAAGGGTATCAGGATTGGATTTGGAAGGAGTTGTTGGATATCCCATCTCATGCTATAGGAAAGGTCTCAGGTTGGAATGGGAAAGAGTTGGATATCACATCTCATGTTATAGGAAGGGTCTCAAGATTGGAATGGGAAGGACTTGGATATCACATCTCATGCTGTAGGAAGGCTCTCAGGTTTGGAAAGGGAAGGAGTTGGATATCACATTTCATGTTAGAGGTAGGATCTCAGGTTTGGTATTAGAGGCATTGAGATATCACATCTCATGCTATCAGAAGGGTATCAGGATTGGAATGGGAAGGAGTTGGATATCACATCTCATGCTAAAGGGAGGGTCTCAGGTTTGGATGGGGAAGGATTTGGATATCACATCTCATGTTATAGGAAGGATCTCAGGTTTGGTATTAGAAGCATTGAGATATCACATCTCATGCTATCGGAAGGATCTCAGGTTTGGTATTAGAAGCATTGAGATATCACATCTCATGCTATAGGAAGGGTCTCAGGATTGGAATGGGAAGGACTTGGATATCACATCTCATGCTAAAGGAAGGGTCTCAGTTTTGGTAGAAGCATTGCGATATCACATCTCATGCTATAGGAAGGGTCTCAGGATTGGAATCGGAAGGAGTTGGATATCACATCTCATGCTATAGGAAGGGTCTCAGGTTTGGTATAAGCATTGAGATATCACATCTCTGCTATCGGAAGGGTCTCAGGATTGGATTGGGAAGGAGTTGGATATCACATCTCATGTTATAGGAAGGGTCTCCGGATTGGAATGTGAAGGATTTGGATATCACATCTCATGCTAAAGGAAGGGTCTCAGGTTTGGAATGGGAAGGAGTTGGATATGACATCTCATGCCATAGGAAGGGTCTCAGATTTGGTATAAGCATTGAGATATCACATCTCTGCTATCGGAAGGGTCTCAGGATTGGATTGGGAAGGAGTTGGATATCCCTTCTCATGCTATAGGAAGGGTCTCAGGTTGGAATGGGAAGGAGTTGGATATCACATCTCATGCTATAGGGAGGGTTTCAGTTTTGATATTAGAAGCATTGAGATATCACACATCTCATGCTATCGGAAGTGTCTCAGGATTGGAATGGGAAGGAGCTGGATATTACATCTCATGCTAAAGGAAGGGTCTCAGGTTTGGAACTGGAAGGAGTTGGATATCCGATCTCATGTAATAGGAAGGGTCTCAGGTTTGGTATAAGCATTGAGATATCACATCTCTGCTATCGGAAGTGTCTCAGGATTGGAATGGGAAGGAGTTGGATATCCCATCTCATGTTATAGGACGGGTCTCAGGTTTGGTATTAGAAGCATTGAGACATCACATCTCATGCTATAGGAAGGGTCTCAGGATTGGAATGGGAAGGAGTTGTATATCACATCTCATGCTATAGGAAGGGTCTCAGGTTTGGTATAAGCATTGAGATATCAAATCTCATGCTATAGGAAGGGTCTCAGGATTGGAATGGAAGGAGTTGGATATCACATCTCATGTTATAGGAAGGATCTCAGGTTTGGTATTAGAAGCATTGAGACATCACATCTCATGCTATAGGAAGGGTCTCAGGATTGGAATGGGAAGGAGTTGGATATCACATCTCATGCTATAGGAAGGGTCTCAGGTTTGGTATAAGCATTGAGATATCACATCTCATGCTATAGGAAGGGTCTCAGGATTGGAATGGGAAGGAGTTGTATATGACATCTCATGCCGTAGGAAGGGTCTCAGGTTTGGTATAAGCATTGAGATATCACATCTCTGCTATCAGAAGAGTCTCAGGATTGGAATGGGAAGGAGTTGGATATCCCATCTCATGTTATAGGAAGAGTCTCAGGTTTGGTATTAGAAGCATTGAGATATCACATCTCATGCTATAGGAAGTGTCTCAGGATTGGAATGGGAAGGACTTGGATATCACATCTCATGCTATAGGGAGGGTCTCAAGTTTGATATTAGAAGCATTGAGATATCACATCTCATGCTATAGGAAGAGTCTCAGGTTTGGGAAGGGAAGGATTTGGATTTCACATCTCATGTTATAGGACGGTTCTCATGTTTGGTTTTTGAAGCATTGAGATATCACATCTCATGCTATCGGAAGGGTCTCAGGTTTGGTATTAGAAGCATTGAGATATCACATCTCATGCTATAGATTGGTCTCTGGATTGGAATGTGAAGGATTTGGATATCACATCTCATGCTAAAGGAAGGGTCTCAGGTTTGGAATGGGAAGGAGTTGGATATGACATCTCTTGTTATAGGGAGGGTCTCAGGATTTGAATGGCAAGGAGTTGGATATCACATCTCATGCCATAGGAAGGGTCTCAGGTTTGGTATAAGCATTGAGATATCACATCTCTGCTATCGGAAGGGTCTCAGGATTGGATTGGGAAGGAGTTGGATATCACATCTCATGTTATAGGAGGGGTCTCCGGATTGGAATGTGAAGGATTTGGATATCACATCTCATGCTAAAGGAAGGGTCTCAGGTTTGGAATGGGAAGGAGTTGGATATGACATCTCTTGTTATAGGGAGGGTCTCAGGATTTGAATGGCAAGGAGTTGGATATCACATCTCATGCCATAGGAAGGGTCTCAGGTTTGGTATAAGCATTGAGATATCACATCTCTGCTATCGGAAGGGTCTCAGGATTGGATTGGGAAGGAGTTGGATATCCCTTCTCATGCTATAGGAAGGGTCTCAGGTTGGAATGGGAATGAGTTGGATATCACATCTCATGCTAAAGGAAGGGTCTCAGGTTTGGTAGAAGCATTGAGATATCACATCTCATGCTATCGGAAGTGTCTCAGGATTGGAATGGGAAGGAGCTGGATATTACATCTCATGCTAAAGGAAGGGTCTCAGGTTTGGAACGGGAAGGAGTTGGATATCCGATCTCATGTTATAGGAAGGGTCTCAGGTTTGGTATAAGCATTGAGATATCACATCTCTGCTATAGGAAGTGTCTCAGGATTGGAATGGGAAGGAATTGGATATCCCATCTCATGTTATAGAACGGGTCTCAGGATTGTTATTAGAATCATTGAGATATCATATTGCATGCTGTATGAAGGGTCTAAAGATTGGAATGGGAAAGACTTGGATATCACATCTCATGCTATAGGAAGGGTCTCAGGTTTGGTATAAGCATTGAGATATCAAATCTCATGCTATAGGAAGGGTCTCAGGATTGGAATGGAAGGAGTTGGATATCACATCTCATGTTATAGGAACGATCTCAGGTTTGGTATTAGAAGTATTGAGACATCACATCTCATGCTATAGGAAGGGTCTCAGGATTGGTATAAGCATTGAGATATCACATCTCTGCTATCGGAAGGGTCTCAGGATTGGATTGGGAAGGAGTTGGATATCCCTTCTCATGCTATAGGAAGGGTCGCAGGATTTGAATGGCAAGGAGTTGGATATCACATCTCATGCCATAGGAAGGGTCTCAGGTTTGGTATAAGCATTGAGATATCACATCTCTGCTATCAGAAGGGTCTCAGGATTGGATTGGGAAGGAGTTGGATATCCCTTCTCATGCTATTATAGGAAGGGTCTCAGGTTGGAAAGGGAAGGAGTTGGATATCACATCTCATGCTATAGGGAGGGTTTCAGTTTTGATATTAGAAGCATTGAGATATCACATCTCATGCAATCGGAAGTGTCTCAGGATTGGAATGGGAAGGAGCTGGATATTACATCTCATGCTAAAGGAAGGGTCTCAGGTTTGGAACGGGAAGGAGTTGGATATCCGATCTCATGTTATAGGAAGGGTCTCAGGTTTGGTATAAGCATTGAGATATCACATCTCTGCTATCGGAAGTGTCTCAGGATTGGAATGGGAAGGAGTTGGATATCCCATCTCATGTTATAGGACGGGTCTCAGGATTGTTATTAGAATCATTGAGATATCATATTGCATGCTGTAGGAAGGGTCTAAGGATTAGAATGGGAAAGACTTGGATATCACATCTCATGCTATAGGAAGGGTCTCAGGTTTGGTATAAGCATTGAGATATCACATCTCATGCTATAGATTGGTCTCTGGATTGGAATGTGAAGGATTTGGATATCACATCTCATGCTAAAGGAAGGATCTCAGGTTTGGAATGGGAAGGAGTTGGATATGACATCTCTTGTTATAGGGAGGGTCTCAGGATTTGAATGGCAAGGAGTTGGATATCACATCTCATGCCATAGGAAGGGTCTCAGGTTTGGTATAAGCATTGAGATATCACATCTCTGCTATCGGAAGGGTCTCAGGATTGGATTGGGAAGGAGTTGGATATCACATCTCATGTTATAGGAGGGGTCTCCGGATTGGAATGTGAAGGATTTGGATATCACATCTCATGCTAAAGGAAGGGTCTCAGGTTTGGAATGGGAAGGAGTTGGATATGACATCTCTTGTTATAGGGAGGGTCTCAGGATTTGAATGGCAAGGAGTTGGATATCACATCTCATGCCATAGGAAGGGTCTCAGGTTTGGTATAAGCATTGAGATATCACATCTCTGCTATCGGAAGGGTCTCAGGATTGGATTGGGAAGGAGTTGGATATCCCTTCTCATGCTATAGGAAGGGTCTCAGGTTGGAATGGGAATGAGTTGGATATCACATCTCATGCTAAAGGAAGGGTCTCAGGTTTGGTAGAAGCATTGAGATATCATATCTCATGCTATCGGAAGTGTCTCAGGATTGGAATGGGAAGGAGCTGGATATTACATCTCATGCTAAAGGAAGGGTCTCAGGTTTGGAACGGGAAGGAGTTGGATATCCGATCTCATGTTATAGGAAGGGTCTCAGGTTTGGTATAAGCATTGAGATATCACATCTCTGCTACAGGAAGTGTCTCAGGATTGGAATGGGAAGGAATTGGATATCCCATCTCATGTTATAGAACGGGTCTCAGGATTGTTATTAGAATCATTGAGATATCATATTGCATGCTGTATGAAGGGTCTAAAGATTGGAATGGGAAAGACTTGGATATCACATCTCATGCTATAGGAAGGGTCTCAGGTTTGGTATAAGCATTGAGATATCAAATCTCATGCTATAGGAAGGGTCTCAGGATTGGAATGGAAGGAGTTGGATATCACATCTCATGTTATAGGAACGATCTCAGGTTTGGTATTAGAAGCATTGAGACATCACATCTCATGCTATAGGAAGGGTCTCAGGATTGGTATAAGCATTGAGATATCACATCTCTGCTATCGGAAGGGTCTCAGGATTGGATTGGGAAGGAGTTGGATATCCCTTCTCATGCTATAGGAAGGGTCGCAGGATTTGAATGGCAAGGAGTTGGATATCACATCTCATGCCATAGGAAGGGTCTCAGGTTTGGTATAAGCATTGAGATATCACATCTCTGCTATCAGAAGGGTCTCAGGATTGGATTGGGAAGGAGTTGGATATCCCTTCTCATGCTATTATAGGAAGGGTCTCAGGTTGGAAAGGGAAGGAGTTGGATATCACATCTCATGCTATAGGGAGGGTTTCAGTTTTGATATTAGAAGCATTGAGATATCACATCTCATGCAATCGGAAGTGTCTCAGGATTGGAATGGGAAGGAGCTGGATATTACATCTCATGCTAAAGGAAGGGTCTCAGGTTTGGAACGGGAAGGAGTTGGATATCCGATCTCATGTTATAGGAAGGGTCTCAGGTTTGGTATAAGCATTGAGATATCACATCTCTGCTATCGGAAGTGTCTCAGGATTGGAATGGGAAGGAGTTGGATATCCCATCTCATGTTATAGGACGGGTCTCAGGATTGTTATTAGAATCATTGAGATATCATATTGCATGCTGTAGGAAGGGTCTAAGGATTAGAATGGGAAAGACTTGGATATCACATCTCATGCTATAGGAAGGGTCTCAGGTTTGGTATAAGCATTGAGATATCAAATCTCATGCTATAGGAAGGGTCTCAGGATTTGAATGGCAAGGAGTTGGATATCACATCTCATGCCATAGGAAGGGTCTCAGGTTTGGTATAAGCATTGAGATATCACATCTCTGCTATCGGAAGGGTCTCAGGATTGGATTGGGAAGGAGTTGGATATCCCTTCTCATGCTATAGGAAGGGTCTCAGGTTGGAATGGGAATGAGTTGGATATCACATCTCATGCTAAAGGAAGGGTCTCAGGTTTGGTAGAAGCATTGAGATATCACATCTCATGCTATCGGAAGTGTCTCAGGATTGGAATGGGAAGGAGCTGGATATTACATCTCATGCTAAAGGAAGGGTCTCAGGTTTGGAACGGGAAGGAGTTGGATATCCGATCTCATGTTATAGGAAGGGTCTCAGGTTTGGTATAAGCATTGAGATATCACATCTCTGCTATAGGAAGTGTCTCAGGATTGGAATGGGAAGGAATTGGATATCCCATCTCATGTTATAGAACGGGTCTCAGGATTGTTATTAGAATCATTGAGATATCATATTGCATGCTGTATGAAGGGTCTAAAGATTGGAATGGGAAAGACTTGGATATCACATCTCATGCTATAGGAAGGGTCTCAGGTTTGGTATAAGCATTGAGATATCAAATCTCATGCTATAGGAAGGGTCTCAGGATTGGAATGGAAGGAGTTGGATATCACATCTCATGTTATAGGAACGATCTCAGGTTTGGTATTAGAAGCATTGAGACATCACATCTCATGCTATAGGAAGGGTCTCAGGATTGGTATAAGCATTGAGATATCACATCTCTGCTATCGGAAGGGTCTCAGGATTGGATTGGGAAGGAGTTGGATATCCCTTCTCATGCTATAGGAAGGGTCGCAGGATTTGAATGGCAAGGAGTTGGATATCACATCTCATGCCATAGGAAGGGTCTCAGGTTTGGTATAAGCATTGAGATATCACATCTCTGCTATCAGAAGGGTCTCAGGATTGGATTGGGAAGGAGTTGGATATCCCTTCTCATGCTATTATAGGAAGGGTCTCAGGTTGGAAAGGGAAGGAGTTGGATATCACATCTCATGCTATAGGGAGGGTTTCAGTTTTGATATTAGAAGCATTGAGATATCACATCTCATGCAATCGGAAGTGTCTCAGGATTGGAATGGGAAGGAGCTGGATATTACATCTCATGCTAAAGGAAGGGTCTCAGGTTTGGAACGGGAAGGAGTTGGATATCCGATCTCATGTTATAGGAAGGGTCTCAGGTTTGGTATAAGCATTGAGATATCACATCTCTGCTATCGGAAGTGTCTCAGGATTGGAATGGGAAGGAGTTGGATATCCCATCTCATGTTATAGGACGGGTCTCAGGATTGTTATTAGAATCATTGAGATATCATATTGCATGCTGTAGGAAGGGTCTAAGGATTAGAATGGGAAAGACTTGGATATCACATCTCATGCTATAGGAAGGGTCTCAGGTTTGGTATAAGCATTGAGATATCAAATCTCATGCTATAGGAAGGGTCTCAGGATTGGAATGGAAGGAGTTGGATATCACATCTCATGTTATAGGAAGGATCTCAGGTTTGGTATTAGAAGCATTGAGACATCACATCTCATGCTATAGGAAGGGTCTCAGGATTGGAATGGGAAGGAGTTGGATATCACATCTCATGCTATAGGAAGGGTCTCAGGTTTGGTATAAGCATTGAGATATCACATCTCATGCTATAGGAAGGGTTTCAGGATTGGAATGGGAAGGAGTTGTATATGACATCTCATGCCGTAGGAAGGGTCTCAGGTTTGGTATAAGCATTGAGATATCACATCTCTGCTATCAGAAGAGTCTCAGGATTGGAATGGGAAGGAGTTGGATATCCCATCTCATGTTATAGGAAGAGTCTCAGGTTTGGTATTAGAAGCATTGAGATATCACATCTCATGCTATAGGAAGTGTCTCAGGATTGGAATGGGAAGGACTTGGATATCACATCTCATGCTATAGGGAGGGTCTCAAGTTTGATATTAGAAGCATTGAGATATCACATCTCATGCTATAGGAAGAGTCTCAGGTTTGGGAAGGGAAGGATTTGGATTTCACATCTCATGTTATAGGACGGTTCTCATGTTTGGTTTTTGAAGCATTGAGATATCACATCTCATGCTATCGGAAGGGTCTCAGGTTTGGTATTAGAAGCATTGAGATATCACATCTCATGCTATAGGATTGGTCTCTGGATTGGAATGTGAAGGATTTGGATATCACATCTCATGCTAAAGGAAGGGTCTCAGGTTTGGAATGGGAAGGAGTTGGATATGACATCTCTTGTTATAGGGAGGGTCTCAGGATTTGAATGGCAAGGAGTTGGATATCACATCTCATGCCATAGGAAGGGTCTCAGGTTTGGTATAAGCATTGAGATATCACATCTCTGCTATCGGAAGGGTCTCAGGATTGGATTGGGAAGGAGTTGGATATCACATCTCATGTTATAGGAAGGGTCTCCGGATTGGAATGTGAAGGATTTGGATATCACATCTCATGCTAAAGGAAGGGTCTCAGGTTTGGAATGGGAAGGAGTTGGATATGACATCTCTTGTTATAGGGAGGGTCTCAGGATTTGAATGGCAAGGAGTTGGATATCACATCTCATGCCATAGGAAGGGTCTCAGGTTTGGTATAAGCATTAAGATATCACATCTCTGCTATCGGAAGTGTCTCAGGATTGGATTGGGAAGGAGTTGGATATCCCTTCTCATGCTATAGGAAGGGTCTCAGGTTGGAATGGGAAGGAGTTGGATATCACATCTCATGCTAAAGGAAGGGTCTCAGGTTTGGTAGAAGCATTGAGATATCACATCTCATGCTATCGGAAGTGTCTCAGGATTGGAATGGGAAGGAGCTGGATATTACATCTCATGCTAAAGGAAGGGTCTCAGGTTTGGAACGGGAAGGAGTTGGATATCCGATCTCATGTTATAGGAAGGGTCTCAGGTTTGGTATAAGCATTGAGATATCACATCTCTGCTATCGGAAGTGTCTCAGGATTGGAATGGGAAGGAATTGGATATCCCATCTCATGCTATAGGAAGGGTCTCAGGTTTGGTATAAGCATTGAGATATCAAATCTCATGCTATAGGAAGGGTCTCAGGATTGGAATGGAAGGAGTTGGATATCACATCTCATGTTATAGGAAGGATCTCAGGTTTGGTATTAGAAGCATTGAGACATCACATCTCATGCTATAGGAAGGGTCTCAGGATTGGAATGGGAAGGAGTTGGATATCACATCTCATGCTATAGGAAGGGTCTCAGGTTTGGAACGGGAAGGAGTTGGATATCCGATCTCATGTTATAGGAAGGGTCTCAGGTTTGGTATAAGCATTGAGATATCACATCTCTGCTATCGGAAGTGTCTCAGGATTGGAATGGGAAGGAATTGGATATCCCATCTCATGCTATAGGAAGGGTCTCAGGTTTGGTATAAGCATTGAGATATCAAATCTCATGCTATAGGAAGGGTCTCAGGATTGGAATGGAAGGAGTTGGATATCAAATCTCATGTTATAGGAAGGGTCTCAGGTTTGGTATTAGAAGCATTGAGACATCACATCTCATGCTATAGGAAGGGTCTCAGGATTGGAATGGGAAGGAGTTGGATATCACATCTCATGCTATAGGAAGGGTCTCAGGTTTGGTATAAGCATTGAGATATCACATCTCATGCTATAGGAAGGGTCTCAGGATTGGAATGGTGTTAGGAAAGATTTCGTAATTGTAGGGAATTTTCCTTCCATGTGGCAACCCCTAAACTTTTTGCTATTGTTTTTTACCTTGTTCTTGACGTTGCCAGAGAAGTACAGCCTTCTGCCGCACTTCTCTGGGCTTTCGCTCCTTTCTTACGGGGAAACTGACATGCCCTTAAGACAGTCAGTACCGGGGAACGTTGTTTCCCGTAGTTTCTTCTATCGTGTCGCAGCTTTAGTGCAACACGACACAAGAGGGCACAGTAAGCTAAGTTACAGCTCTCTTGGGTCTCTAGCCTTCTACAGGCCCTAGATACTCTTTTAGGATGGTATTTGATCGGTGCAAGTCATTCAGGGACTGGAATGGTGGCAGCGATCATTTTGTATATTTTGAGCTCCTTTTGCCGTTCTGAGCACGTTTTTGCACTGAACCCAAAATGGTGGCCTGGCTCCCCAAAATGGCCAGACCACGAGGCTCCTTTGTCCTGTCCACTGTCCGTCTTGCTCCCTTCACCTTCCCCAGGTCGAGCGACCCGGGGCCTTCCTTATTTGGGCATGTACTTTCCCGCGAAACGTGGTTGCTTTCGCGGGCTTCTACATGTCGTTTGTGTGCCTCCAGGGTGTGGGCTGGGATGTCTGGTCCCAATACACATCCTGGGTGCCAGAGAGTCTAGGGTGGTGTGAATGCCTGGGACCACCGTGGTCCGTGATTGGTCCACGTATGGTATGTGTTTTGATGAGCGGATCTCCCATTGGTCCCCCTCCGTTTTGGCGCGAAGGGAACCGTGGATAAGAGGGGGCTGGAAACACCACTACCATGTCGATCTCCTGAGTTCTCACGAACGAAGGAATACAGGAGCCAAGTATCCTGCAACCAAGAGGCTGGACTGAGGAATCGCTGGTGACCCGCTGAAGGAATCCTCCTTTGCACTGCTGTCGTCCTGAGAGCCACTGTCCTCCTTTGATCGAACCAGAAGGCCTGTACTGGTGCTTCGACCTTTGGAATAGCAGGAACAGCTATTCCCGGCATCTACAACATCTCCTGCCAAGTAAGCCTTCGGAAGCGTCTCTGGGCCATCCAGTTGACTGACCAGCTTACAAGGGAGCCTTGTTCTGTAACCGCCGCCAGGTTGTGCCGTATCTCGAGTCCTTGTCACTCTCCCACACTTCGTGCCCTTGGCGTTCCCAAGTCTGAAGGGAGGAGTGTACTTTTGACTCAGATACGCACGGCCGCTCCGTGGTCCTGCTGCGACAACAAACTGTGCCGGTTTCGTCGATTGGGACGTCTTTTTGATCTACACGACTACAAAGCATTCCCTGCTCTTCTGAACCTGCCAGCTGCTGAAAACTAACGTGGAGAAGCCTGGGACTGCTTGCTTCGGGGACCGGTGAGTAGTATATCTAGGATCTGGTCGCCCTCCTGCAGTAACCCATTGCTTTTCCCCGCTGTGTAAAACAGCACCCTTTCCGCCCGTACTCGCGCTCTGCTTCTGCCCGCTGTGGAGGCTGCGCTTGAGTTGCGGACCCTGTTCTTCTTCTACTGTGCACTAACCCGAACTGCCTGACTTCCTCCGAAGAGCTTCTCCTTTTGCCCGTTGGCACCAGCGTGTGCAGGTACTTTGAGCACAAGGCTCCACTCTTCGCAGGGCTCGGACTTCCATCTAGTTAGGTGCCTATGAAGGCGAACTAAGTCTAAAGCATTATCGCACTGCCTGTTTTCCTTCCCTTGCAGGTGGACTACATACTTCGTGCTTTAAACGCTTGCGACTTTGTATTTGTATATATATTGTGTTGATTTGGTATGTGTTGGCTTAATACTGTGTTATTGTGATTTTCTCGCTACGGTCGTTGTTTTAAAGGCCTTAAAATAAATGTGTTTATATTTTTGATATAACACCTGTTTGGAGTAGTTTGTAAGCGCTCTTGCTTTGTGTGCTCATTGCGGGCTTTCAGTCACCCTCACCCCTCTTGAGACCTAGTCTTGACCGCCGCGATCGCTACCTTGATTGGTCTGGCTTGTCCAGAGGTTACCCTGTTCCAAGTAATTAGGTTGGCCTTCTGAACTTCTGCTCCGCCAGGACAGAGTTCAGAAATCCGTCTTAACAAATTGGTGTACAGCGGTGGGATACGACTGAAGGTATCCAGTGTTGCGCACGGGCTAGGGCATTTCGGGTTATTCCAAACAGTACACGTAGTGAATTGTTGTAATATAACTTTAAAAAGGCCATAGTCCTATCACACAGTATGGAAACAAGTACGTTGTTAACTTTAAATGCTTCCAAATCAGAAACGCTGAAAAAGATGTGTGCGGAGAGAGGTGTTTCCTCTCAAGGCACGAAATTAGAAATGATCCAGAGAATCGTGGCGTGGCAAGAAGCACAGCTTGACGCTATTACTTCTGAGGACAGTGCGGAAGGTGGTGGGGCTGCTCTCACTGGTAGAACCGACGGTTCTGCCGCCGCACTGATCCACCGCGACCACGAGGACAGGGAGGACGGGATGTCTAATGTTTCCTCTGCCAGTGCTGATGGGGAGGCTATGCTTGAATTCAAGAAGCAAGAGCTGCGGTTTAGGCAGCAGGAGCTTGAATTCAGCATAGCCAAACTAAAAATCGAACAGGCAGAAAAACAAAAAGACAGGGATCACCAGATGGATCTGGCCAAGCTTCAGGTTGCAAATGGGTCCACGGGTCCTGGACATGGGTCTGGGGCCTCCTCTCATCCACGGTTTCCAAAAGATCTGCTCAGTGTGTATGAGGAACGGAATGACATTATGGACTGGCTGAATGCGTTTGAGTATGCATGCGAAGTTCAGAAAGTTGACAATGCTGATAAGATTGCGTGGTTGCTCAGTAGACTGCCCCATTCTGGCTGTAGTGCCATTATGGAGATGTCGAAGGCTGAGCGAGCTGATTTCGCAATGTTGAAGCAGACTCTCATTTTAAAGTTTGGGAAGACTCCGGCCCAATATTTAAAGCGTTTTCGAGAGTATAAGAAAAAGGAAGGTGGTACTTGGGTATCTTATGTCACTGAATCTTTGAAAAACTTAACTGGCTGGGTCGAAGGCTATAAGGTTTCTACCTTCGCCGGCATGATAAATCTTGTCATGCTGGAACACATTTTTGCTTCTTCTTCCCCGGAGCTTAAGCAGCACTTGGCCGATTCGAAGGAGATAGATCCTAAGAAGCTGGCCATGGCCGCCGACTTATGGGTGTCACATCGAGTGTCCCATAAGGACAAAACTCATCCTGGTAAGCAGGAGGAAGGGAAAAAGTCCAAAGATATGGAGGGTGGGGAATCTGCTAAATCTTCTTCCCAAAAGGGCCACAAAAAGAAAAACAAGGGTAAGACACAAGAGAACTCACAGGGTAGTGGAGGTCAGCCTCCGAAACAGAACTCCGGTTACAATAAGCCTCCCTACGTAAACAGACCCATTGGATCTTGTTTTGCTTGTGGAGCAACTGACCATGTGAAGGGGGATCCCCGTTGTAAGGTTAGACCTTTGGGGGTCCACTCCGCTAATCTGGCCTTCTCCTCCTACGAGGAAGAAGAGATTACAGGAGCATCCTTCTCCTCAGACTCATTTCCCAGCGGAATAGAGGCTGAGGTAGTTTTAGTGTCCCTGGGTTCCTGGGAGCCTAAAGTCGCAGAGGCGTATGCTAGGATTCCGGATAATACCAAGCACTACTTTAAAGACAGTGTGCTGATCAATGGAGTAGATACTCCAGCTCTTAGGGATAGTGGGTGCAGTCGCACTGTAGTGGATTCTACCTTGGTAGACTCAGAGGAAGTTGCCAGAGCTACTCTGATGCCCACTAAGTTGGCTGACGGCCCCCTCCGTATGTTTCCCGTGATCCCTGTAAATCTTACTTTAAATGGTACAGCAGTCAGGATTCCAGTGAGCATTCAGAGAAACGTCCCGGGAAAGGTCTTACTAGGTAACGATCTCAGAGCTCTAGGGCTCGTAGGAGACACTGCCGAACGACCCTACACACGGTCTCAAGCACGGGCAGCATTGGCCAAGTCCAATACGCCGCCCCAGCCGAAGGGGAAACCCAAGGCGAAAGGAGTCAACAAGTCACGACGAGGGAAAGAAAATATTCCCCCGAGCTCGCCTACCACTGCGGTGGAGGAAGTTGGTCGATCGCCCGAGCCTGACGAGGAAGTGGCGATGCCTGAAGTATTCGACCCCAACGATCATCCTGAACTAAAAGACTTGTTAGTTGAAGGAGGTCCTGATAGGGACGAATTCAGTAAAGGCCAACGTGAGTGCCCATCTCTGGAAGGCCTAAGGAGACAGGCCTGCTCCCAGCTTGAGGGTGAACCTCATGGGACGCATAGGATTTATTGGGAAGGTGGACTCCTGTATAGCGAGCCCACAGAGTCTACAGAAGGAGACCATAGGAGGTTGGTGGTTCCCCTTGCTGTTAGGCCCTTCCTCCTGCAGTTGGCGCATGAAGTGTCCCTTGCTGGTCCCCTTGGTATGAAGAGGACCAAGCAAAGGTTATCCATGCACTTCTACTGGCCCAAGATGGGGGTGCAAGTAGAAAGTCACTGCAGGAGTTGCGCCTCCTGCCAGTTGTCTGGGAAGGTTGGCGCGACAATCCAAGCTCCGTTGGTACCGCTCCCAGTTGTGGGGGTACCATTTGAAAGGGTAGGGATCGACATCGTCGGTCCCCTTGACCCGCAAACATCCTCGGGCAATAGGTTTATCCTGGTGCTGGTCGACCATGCAACCAGGTATCCTGAGGCCATCCCATTGAAAACTGTAACTGCCAAGTCGGTTGCAAAAGCTTTACTCGGCATATTCACTAGGGTTGGCTTCCCTAAAGAAGTTGTGTCAGATCGTGGCAGCAACTTTATGTCGAAGTATATGCAGGCTATGTGGAAAGAATGTGGGGTAACCTACAAGTTCTCTTCTGCATACCACCCCCAGACCAATGGTCTGGTGGAACGTTTCAACAGAACGTTAAAAAGCATGATTGGGGCTCTGGAGGAGCCTCAGAGAAGAAAATGGGATCTTCTTTTACCATGCTTGTTGTTTGCCTACCGAGAGGTACCACAGGAGGGAGTTGGCTTCAGCCCCTTCGAACTTCTGTTCGGTCATCCCGTACGGGGACCCTTAGCCATCGTCAAGGAGGGATGGGAGATGCCCACTCCCCCTGTTACTACCAACGTAGTTGATTATGTGCTAGGGCTCAGAAAACGGATGGTACTTCTGATGGGCTTGGCTAGTGATAAATTGAAAGCAGGGCAAGCACTGGTGAATCATTGGTACGACCAGAAAGCTTCCCTCATCAACTTTACACCTGGTCAGCAAGTCCTGATCATGAATCCTATAAGGCCTCGAGCTTTACAGGACAAATGGTCAGGCCCTTACACAGTGGTGGAGCCCCTGGGTGAGGTGAACTATTTAGTGGACCTTGGAAGGCCTGGACAGGCTCCAAAAGTGTTCCACGTGAATAGGCTGAAGGCTTTCGTCCCAAGAGTCGAAATGGCAGCACTGCTACTGGCTTCAGACGTTGAGGAAGAGGAGTCTGAACCTCTCCCCGACCTGTTCCAAGGCGGTCCTTCAGATAGCTCCTTTGAGGGTGTCCGTGTGGCCCCTCACCTGACTTCTGATCAGCAGGCGGAGGTGAAAAGTTTGCTTCGGCAGTTTTCCCCCCTGTTTTCACAGTCCCCTGGTTTGACACCTTGGTGCAAACATAACATTGACACAGGAGACAGTGTACCTACCAAAAGTAGGGGATACAGGATGTCGGATAAAGTAAGGTCTTATATTAAGACCGAGGTCAACAAGATGTTAGACCTTGGGGTGATTGAACCCTCTAGTAGTCCTTGGTCCAGCCCTGTGGTTTTGGTTCCAAAGGCAGGCACTTCTGAATTGAGGTTCTGCGTGGATTACAGGGCTCTGAATGCTGTCACCAAGACAGATGCACACCCCTTGCCTCGAACAGATGAGCTGGTGGATACTTTGGGTGCCTCCAAGTACCTCAGCACGTTTGACCTTACTGCTGGCTATTGGCAAATAGCGTTAGCAGAACATGCCAAGGAGAAGACAGCATTTTCTACACCAGACGGCCTTTACCAATTCCGGGTAATGCCGTTCGGGTTGAAGAATGCACCTGCCACTTTCCAGAGGCTTGTGAATCATGTGTTGAATGGGTTGGACGAATTCTGTCTCGCATATCTGGACGATATCGCAGTTTTCAGTGCCACCTGGGAAGACCATGTGAAACACCTCGGGATTGTGCTCCAGGCTCTTCAAAAAGCCCACTTGACCATAAAGGCTAGTAAATGCCAGATTGGACAAGGCTCAGTGGTTTACCTTGGACATGAAGTAGGTGGAGGGAGGATACAGCCTCTACCCAGTAAAGTACAAGCAGTACAAGACTGGCCTACCCCCACTACGCAAACCCAAGTGAGAGCCTTCTTAGGTCTCACGGGGTATTATCGGAATTTTATGGCAGACTATGGCACCATAGCTGCTCCTCTGACTGCTCTCACAACTCCGAAGAAACCCAAGAAGGTAACTTGGACCGACGAGTGTGAGAAGGCCTTCAATGGCTTAAAAGACTCCTTGTGCCAGGCCCCTGTGCTCAGGGCCCCTGATTATCAAAGAACTTTTATCGTGCAGACGGACGCCTCTGACACTGGGATAGGAGCTGTACTATCACAAGTAGATGAGAAGGGTAAGGAACACCCTATCGGTTTTATTAGTCGCCAGTTTAAGGACAGAGAGCTCAGATGGTCCACGGTAGAGAAAGAATGTTTCTCTGTTGTGTGGGCCCTAAGGAAGCTGAGGCCCTACCCTATGGGACCCACTTCACTGTGCAAACTGACCATAAGCCGTTAAAGTGGCTAATGAACATGAAGGGGGAGAATCCAAAGTTGCTTAGGTGGTCCATAAGTCTTCAAGGCTTCGACTTCACTATTGAGCATAGGCCAGGTGTCCAACATAGCAATGCTGATGGGTTGTCCAGAATGTTTAACCGACCTGAACATGAGACTCATCCAGGGGTGGATTAGTTCCCCCTGTCCATAGTCTGGGAGGGGCGAGTGTTAGGAAAGATTTCGTAATTGTAGGGAATTTTCCTTCCATGTGGCAACCCCTAAACTTTTTGCTATTGTTTTTTACCTTGTTCTTGACGTTGCCAGAGAAGTACAGCCTTCTGCCGCACTTCTCTGGGCTTTCGCTCCTTTCTTACGGGAAACTGACATGCCCTTAAGACAGTCAGTACCGGGGAACGTTGTTTCCCGTAGTTTCTTCTATCGTGTCGCAGCTTTAGTGCAACACGACACAAGAGGGCACAGTAAGCTAAGTTACAGCTCTCTTGGGTCTCTAGCCTTCTACAGGCCCTAGATACTCTTTTAGGATGGTATTTGATCGGTGCAAGTCATTCAGGGACTGGAATGGTGGCAGCGATCGTTTTGTATATTTTGAGCTCCTTTTGCCGTTCTGAGCACGTTTTTGCACTGAACCCAAAATGGTGGCCTGGCTCCCCAAAATGGCCAGACCACGAGGCTCCTTTGTCCTGTCCACTGTCCGTCTTGCTCCCTTCACCTTCCCCAGGTCGAGCGACCCGGGGCCTTCCTTATTTGGGCATGTACTTTCCCGTGAAACGTGGTTGCTTTCGCGGGCTTCTACATGTCGTTTGTGTGCCTCCAGGGTGTGGGCTGGGATGTCTGGTCCCAATACACATCCTGGGTGCAAGAGAGTCTAGGGTGGTGTGAATGCCTGGGACCACCGTGGTCCGTGATTGGTCCACGTATGGTATGTGTTTTGATGAGCGGATCTCCCATTGGTCCCCCTCCGTTTTGGCGCGAAGGGAACCGTGGATAAGAGGGGGCTGGAAACACCACTACCATGTCGATCTCCTGAGTTCTCACGAACGAAGGAATACAGGAGCCAAGTATCCTGCAACCAAGAGGCTGGACCGAGGAATCGCTGGTGACCCGCTGAAGGAATCCTCCTTTGCACTGCTGTCGTCCTGAGAGCCACTGTCCTCCTTTGATCGAACCAGAAGGCCTGTACTTGTGCTTCGACCTTTGGAATAGCAGGAACAGCTATTCCCGGCATCTACAACATCTCCTGCCAAGTAAGCCTTCGGAAGCGTCTCTGGGCCATCCAGTTGACTGACCAGCTTACAAGGGAGCCTTGTTCTGTAACCGCCGCCAGGTTGTGCCGTATCTCGAGTCCTTGTCACTCTCCCACACTTCGTGCCCTTGGCGTTCCCAAGTCTGAAGGGAGGAGTGTACTTTTGACTCAGATACGCACGGCCGCTCCGTTGTCCTGCTGCGGCAACAAACTGTGCCGGTTTCGTCGATTGGGACGTCTTTTTGATCTACACGACTACAAAGCATTCCCTGCTCTTCTGAACCTGCCAGCTGCTGAAAACTAACGTGGAGAAGCCTGGGACTGCTTGCTTCGGGGACCGGTGAGTAGTATATCTAGGAATTGGTCGCCCTCCTGCAGTAACCCATTGCTTTTCCCCGCTGTGTAAAACAGCACCCTTTCCGCCCGTACTCGCGCTCTGCTTCTGCCCGCTGTGGAGGCTGCGCTTGAGTTGCAGACCCTGTTCTTCTTCTACTGTGCACTAACCCGAACTGCCTGACTTCCTCCGAAGAGCTTCTCCTTTTGCCCGTTGGCACCAGCGTGTGCAGGTACTTTGAGCACAAGGCTCCACTCTTCGCAGGGCTCGGACTTCCATCTAGTTAGGTGCCTATGAAGGCGAACTAAGTCTAAAGCATTATCGCACTGCCTGTTTTCCTTCCCTTGCAGGTGGACTACATACTTCGTGCTTTAAACGCTTGCGACTGTGTATTTGTATATATATTGTGTTGATTTGGTATGTGTTGGCTTAATACTGTGTTATTGTGATTTTCTCGCTACGGTCGTTGTTTTAAAGGCCTTAAAATAAATGTGTTTATATTTTTGATATAACACCTGTTTGGAGTAGTTTGTAAGCGCTCTTGCTTTGTGTGCTCATTGCGGGCTTTCAGTCACCCTCACCACTCTTGAGACCTAGTCTTGACCGCCGCGATCGCTACCTTGATTGGTCTGGCTTGTCCAGAGGTTACCCTGTTCCAAGTAATTAGGTTGGCCTTCTGAACTTCTGCTCCGCCAGGACAGAGTTCAGAAATCCGTCTTAACAAATGGGAAGGAGTTGTTATGACATCTCATGCCATAGGAAGGGTCTCAGGTTTGGTATAAGCATTGAGATATCACATCTCTGATATCGGAAGGGTCTCAGGATTGGAATGGGAAGGACTTAAATATCACATCTCATGCTATAGGGAGGGTCTCAGTTTTGATATTAGAAGCATTGAGATATCACATCTCATGCTATCGGAAGGGTCTCAGGATTGGAATGGGAGGAGCTGGATATCACATCTCATGCTAAAGGAAGGGTTTCAGGTTTGGTAGAAGCATTGAGATATCACATCTCATGCTATAGGAAGAGTCTCAGGTTTGGGAAGGGAAGGATTTGGATTTCACATCTCATGTTATAGGATGGTTCTCATGTTTGGTTTTTGAAGCATTGAGATATCACATCTCATGCTATCGGAAGGGTCTCAGGTTTGGTATTAGAAGCATTGAGATATCACATCTCATGCTATAGGATTGGTCTCTGGATTGGAATGTGAAGGATTTGGATATCACATCTCATGCTAAAGGAAGCGTCTCAGGTTTGGAATGGGAAGGAGTTGGATATGACATCTCTTGTTATAGGGAAGGTCTCAGGATTTGAATGGCAAGGAGTTGGATATCACATCTCATGCCATAGGAAGGGTCTCAGGTTTGGTATTAGAAGCCTTGAGATATCACATCTCATGGTATAATAAGGGTCTCAGGATTGGAATGGGAAGGAGTTGGATATCACATCTCAAGCTATTTCAGGATTGGAATGGGAAGGAGTTTGATATCACATCTCAAGCTATAGGAAGGGTCTCAGGTTTGGGAAGGGAAGGATTGGGATTTCACATCTCATGTTATAGGATGGTTCTCATGTTTGGTTTTAGAAGCATTGAGATATCACATCTCATGCTATCGGAAGGGTCTCAGGTTTGGAATGGGAAGGAGTTGGATATCACATCTCATGTTATAGGAAGCATCTCAGGTTTGGTATTAGAAGCATTGAGATATCACATCTCATGCTATAGGAAGGGTCTCAGGATTGGAATGTGAAGGATTTGGATATCAAATCTCATGCTAAAGGAAGGGTCTCAGGTTTGGTATAAGCATTGAGATATCACATCTCTGCTATCGGAAGGGTCTCAGGATTGGATTGGGAAGGAGTTGGACATCCCTTTTCATGCTATAGGAAGGGTCTCATGTTGGAATGGGAAGGAGTTGGATATCATATCTCATGTTATAGGAAGGGTCTCAAGATTGAAATGGGAAGGATTTGGATATCACATCACATGCTATATGAAGGGTCTCAGGTTTTTTATTAGAAACATTGAGATATCACATCTCATGCTATCGGAAGGGTTTCAGGATTGGAATGGGAAGGATTTGGATATCATATCTCATGTTATAGGACGGGTCCCAGGTTTGGTATTAGAAGCATTGAGATATCACATCTTATGGTATAGGAAGGGTCTCAGGTTTGGAATGGGAAGGAGTTGGATATCACATCTCATCCAATAGGAAGGGTCTCAGGTTTGGAATGGGAAGGAATTGGATATCACATCTCATGTTATAGGAAGGATCTCAGGATTGGAATGGGAAGGAGTTGGATATCCCTTCTCATGCTATAGGAAGGGTCTCAGGTTAGAATGGGAAGGATTTGGATATCACATCTCTTGCTACAGGAAGGGTCTCAGGTTTTTTATTAGAAACATTGAGATATCACATCTCATGCTATAGGAAGGGTTTAAGGATTGGAATGGGAAGGAGTTGGATATCCCTTCTCATGCTATAGGAAGGGTCTCAGGTTGGAATGGGAAGGATTTGGATATCACATCTCTTGCTATAGGAAGGGTCTCAGGTTTTTTATTAGAAACATTGAGATATCACATCTCATGCTATAGGAAGGGTTTAAGGATTGGAATGGGAAGGATTTGGATATCACATCTCATGCTAAAGGAAGGGTCTCAGGTTTGGAAGGGGAAGGATTTGGATATCACATCTCATGTTATTTGACCGGTCTCAGGTTTGGTATTAGAAGCATTGAGATATCAAGTCTCATGGTATAGGACGGGAGTTTGATATCACATCATGCCATGGTATGTGTCTCAGGTTTTGTAGAAGCATTGGGATATCACATCTCATGCTATCGGAAGGGTATCAGGATTGGATTTGGAAGGAGTTGTTGGATATCCCATCTCATGCTATAGGAAACGTCTCAGGTTGGAATGGGAAAGAGTTGGATATCACATCTCATGTTATAGGAAGGGTCTCAAGATTGGAATGGGAAGGACTTGGATATCACATCTCATGCTGTAGGAAGGCTCTCAGGTTTGGAAAGGGAAGGAGTTGGATATCACATTTCATGTTAGAGTTAGGATCTCAGGTTTGGTATTAGAGGCATTGAGATATCACATCTCATGCTATCAGAAGGGTATCAGGATTGGAATGGGAAGGAGTTGGATATCACATCTCATGCTAAAGGGAGGGTCTCAGGTTTGGATGGGGAAGGATTTGGATATCACATCTCATGTTATAGGAAGGATCTCAGGTTTGGTATTAGAAGCATTGAGATATCACATCTCATGCTATCGGAAGGATCTCAGGTTTGGTATTAGAAGCATTGAGATATCACATCTCATGCTATAGGAAGGGTCTCAGGTTAGAATGGGAAGGATTTGGATATCACATCTCTTGCTATAGGAAGGGTCTCAGGTTTTTTATTAGAAACATTGAGATATCACATCTCATGCTATAGGAAGGGTTTAAGGATTGGAATGGGAAGGAGTTGGATATCCCTTCTCATGCTATAGGAAGGGTCTCAGGTTGGAATGGGAAGGATTTGGATATCACATCTCTTGCTATAGGAAGGGTCTCAGGTTTTTTATTAGAAACATTGAGATATCACATCTCATGCTATAGGAAGGGTTTAAGGATTGGAATGGGAAGGATTTGGATATCACATCTCATGCTAAAGGAAGGGTCTCAGGTTTGGAAGGGGAAGGATTTGGATATCACATCTCATGTTATTTGACCGGTCTCAGGTTTGGTATTAGAAGCATTGAGATATCAAGTCTCATGGTATAGGACGGGAGTTTGATATCACATCATGCCATGGTATGGGTCTCAGGTTTTGTAGAAGCATTGGGATATCACATCTCATGCTATCGGAAGGGTATCAGGATTGGATTTGGAAGGAGTTGTTGGATATCCCATCTCATGCTATAGGAAAGGTCTCAGGTTGGAATGGGAAAGAGTTGGATATCACATCTCATGTTATAGGAAGGGTCTCAAGATTGGAATGGGAAGGACTTGGATATCACATCTCATGCTGTAGGAAGGCTCTCAGGTTTGGAAAGGGAAGGAGTTGGATATCACATTTCATGTTAGAGTTAGTATCTCAGGTTTGGTATTAGAGGCATTGAGATATCACATCTCATGCTATCAGAAGGGTATCAGGATTGGAATGGGAAGGAGTTGGATATCACATCTCATGCTAAAGGGAGGGTCTCAGGTTTGGATGGGGAAGGATTTGGATATCACATCTCATGTTATAGGAAGGATCTCAGGTTTGGTATTAGAAGCATTGAGATATCACATCTCATGCTATCGGAAGGATCTCAGGTTTGGTATTAGAAGCATTGAGATATCACATCTCATGCTATAGGAAGGGTCTCAGGATTGGAATGGGAAGGACTTGGATATCACATCTCATGCTAAAGGAAGGGTCTCAGTTTTAGTAGAAGCATTGCGATATCACATCTCATGCTATAGGAAGGGTCTCAGGATTGGAATCGAAAGGAGTTGGATATCACATCTCATGCTATAGGAAGGGTCTCAGGTTTGGTATAAGCATTGAGATATCACATCTATGCTATCGGAAGGGTCTCAGGATTGGATTGGGAAGGAGTTGGATATCACATCTCATGTTATAGGAAGGGTCTCCGGATTGGAATGTGAAGGATTTGGATATCACATCTCATGCTAAAGGAAGGGTCTCAGGTTTGGAATGGGAAGGAGTTGGATATGACATCTCTTGTTATAGGGAGGGTCTCAGGATTTGAATGGCAAGGTGTTGGATATCACATCTCATGCCATAGGAAGGGTCTCAGGTTTGTTATAAGCATTGAGATATCACATCTCTGCTATCGGAAGGGTCTCAGGTTTGGTATAAGCATTGAGATATCACATCTCTGCTATCGGAAGGGTCTCAGGATTGGATTGGGAAGGAGTTGGATATCACATCTCATGTTATAGGAAGGGTCTCCGGATTGGAATGTGAAGGATTTGGATATCACATCTCATGCTAAAGGAAGGGTCTCAGGTTTGGAATGGGAAGGAGTTGGATATCACATCTCATGTTATAGGAAGGGTCTCCGGATTGGAATGTGAAGGATTTGGATATCACATCTCATGCTAAAGGAAGGGTCTCAGGTTTGGAATGGGAAGGAGTTGGATATGACATCTCTTGTTATAGGGAGGGTCTCAGGATTTGAATGGCAAGGAGTTGGATATCACATCTCATGCCATAGGAAGGGTCTCAGGTTTGGTATAAGCATTGAGATATCACATCTCTGCTATCGGAAGGGTCTCAGGATTGGATTGGGAAGGAGTTGGATATCCCTTCTCATGCTATAGGAAGGGTCTCAGGTTGGAATGGGAAGGAGTTGGATATCACATCTCATGCTAAAGGAAGGGTCTCAGGTTTGGTAGAAGCATTGAGATATCACATCTCATGCTATAGAAAGGGTCTCAGGATTGGAATGGGAAGGACTTAGATATCACATATCATGCTATAGGGAGGGTTTCAGTTTTGATATTAGAAGCATTGAGATATCACATCTCATGCTATTGGAAGTTTCTCAGGATTGGAATGGGAAGGAGCTGGATATTACATCTCATGCTAAAGGAAGGGTCTCAGGTTTGGAACGGGAAGGAGTTGGATATCCGATCTCATGTTATAGGAAGGGTCTCAGGTTTGGTATAAGCATTGAGATATCACATCTCTGCTATCGGAAGTGTCTCAGGATTGGAATGGGAAGGAATTGGATATCCCATCTCATGTTATAGGACGGGTCTCAGGATTGTTATTAGAATCATTGAGATATCATATTGCATGCTGTAGGAAGGGTCTAAGGATTGGAATGGGAAAGACTTGGATATCACATCTCATGCTATAGGAAGGGTCTCAGGTTTGGTATAAGCATTGAGATATCAAATCTCATGCTATAGGAAGGGTCTCAGGATTGGAATGGAAGGAGTTGGATATCACATCTCATGTTATAGGAAGGATCTCAGGTTTGGTATTAGAAGCATTGAGACATCAAATCTCATGCTATAGGAAGGGTCTCAGGATTGGAATGGGAAGGAGTTGGTTATCACATCTCATGCTATAGGAAGGGTCTCAGGTTTGGTATAAGCATTGAGATATCACATCTCATGCTATAGGAAGGGTCTCAGGATTGGAATGGGAAGGAGTTGTATATGACATCTCATGCCGTAGGAAGGGTCTCAGGTTTGGTATAAGCATTGAGATATCACATCTCTGCTATCAGAAGAGTCTCAGGATTGGAATGGGAAGGAGTTGGATATCCCATCTCATGTTATAGGAAGAGTATCAGATTTGGTATTAGAAGCATTGAGATATCACATCTCATGCTATAGGAAGTGTCTCAGGATTGGAATGGGAAGGACTTGGATATCACATCTCATGCTATAGGGAGGGTCTCAAGTTTGATATTAGAAGCATTGAGATATCACATCTCATGCTATAGGAAGAGTCTCAGGTTTGGGAAGGGAAGGATTTGGATTTCACATCTCATGTTATAGGATGGTTCTCATGTTTGGTTTTTGAAGCATTGAGATATCACATCTCATGCTATCGGAAGGGTCTCAGGTTTGGTATTAGAAGCATTGAGATATCACATCTCATGCTATAGGATTGGTCTCCGGATTGGAATGTGAAGGATTTGGATATCACATCTCATGCTAAAGGAAGGGTCTCAGGTTTGGAATGGGAAGGAGTTGGATATGACATCTCTTGTTATAGGGAGGGTCTCAGGATTTGAATGGCAAGGAGTTGGATATCACATCTCATGCCATAGGAAGGGTCTCAGGTTTGGTATAAGCATTGAGATATCACATCTCTGCTATCGGAAGGGTCTCAGGATTGGAATGGGAAGGACTTAGATATCACATCTCATGCTATAGGGAGGGTCTCAGTTTTGATATTAGAAGAATTGAGATATCACATCTCATGCTATCGGAAGGGTCTCAGGATTGGAATGGGAGGAGCTGGATATCACATCTCATGCTAAAGGAAGGGTCTCAGGTTTGGAAGGGGAAGGATTTGGATATCACATCTCATGTTATAGGATGGGTTTCAGGTTTGGTATTAGAAGCATTGTGATATCACATCTCATGCTATAGGAAGTGTCTCAGGATTGGAATGGGAAGGAGTTGGATATCACATCTCATGCTATCGGAAGGGTCTCAGGTTTGGTATTAGAAGCATTGAGATATCACATCTCATGCTATAGGATTGGTCTCTGGATTGGAATGTGAAGGATTTGGATATCACATCTCATGCTAAAGGAAGGATCTCAGGTTTGGTATTAGAAGCATTGAGACATCAAATCTCATGCTATAGGAAGGGTCTCAGGATTGGAATGGGAAGGAGTTGGATATCACATCTCATGCTATAGGAAGGGTCTCAGGTTTGGTATAAGCATTGAGATATCACATCTCATGCTATAGGATTGGTCTCCGGATTGGAATGTGAAGGATTTGGATATCACATCTCATGATAAAGGAAGGGTCTCAGGTTTGGAATGGGAAGGAGTTGGATATGACATCTCTTGTTATAGGGAGGGTCTCAGGATTTGAATGGCAAGGAGTTGGATATCACATCTCATGCCATAGGAAGGGTCTCAGGTTTGGTATAAGCATTGAGATATCACATCTCTGCTATCGGAAGGGTCTCAGGATTGGAATGGGAAGGACTTAGATATCACATCTCATGCTATAGGGAGGGTCTCAGTTTTGATATTAGAAGAATTGAGATATCACATCTCATGCTATCGGAAGGGTCTCAGGATTGGAATGGGAGGAGCTGGATATCACATCTCATGCTAAAGGAAGGGTCTCAGGTTTGGAAGGGGAAGGATTTGGATATCACATCTCATGTTATAGGATGGGTTTCAGGTTTGGTATTAGAAGCATTGTGATATCACATCTCATGCTATAGGAAGTGTCTCAGGATTGGAATGGGAAAGACTTGGATATCACATCTCATGCTATAGGAAGGGTCTCAGGTTTGGTATAAGCATTGAGATATCAAATCTCATGCTATAGGAAGGGTCTCAGGATTGGAATGGAAGGAGTTGGATATCACATCTCATGTTATAGGAAGGATCTCAGGTTTGGTATTAGAAGCATTGAGACATCAAATCTCATGCTATAGGAAGGGTCTCAGGATTGGAATGGGAAGGAGTTGGATATCACATCTCATGCTATAGGAAGGGTCTCAGGTTTGGTATAAGCATTGAGATATCACATCTCATGCTATAGGAAGGGTCTCAGGATTGGAATGGGAAGGAGTTGTATATGACATCTCATGCCGTAGGAAGGGTCTCAGGTTTGGTATAAGCATTGAGATATCACATCTCTGCTATCAGAAGAGTCTCAGGATTGGAATGGGAAGGAGTTGGATATCCCATCTCATGTTATAGGAAGAGTCTCAGGTTTGGTATTAGAAGCATTGAGATATCACATCTCATGCTATAGGAAGTGTCTCAGGATTGGAATGGGAAGGACTTGGATATCACATCTCATGCTATAGGGAGGGTCTCAAGTTTGATATTAGAAGCATTGAGATATCACATCTCATGCTATAGGAAGAGTCTCAGGTTTGGGAAGGGAAGGATTTGGATTTCACATCTCATGTTATAGGATGGTTCTCATGTTTGGTTTTTGAAGCATTGAGATATCACATCTCATGCTATCGGAAGGGTCTCAGGTTTGGTATTAGAAGCATTGAGATATCACATCTCATGCTATAGGATTGGTCTCCGGATTGGAATGTGAAGGATTTGGATATCACATCTCATGCTAAAGGAAGGGTCTCAGGTTTGGAATGGGAAGGAGTTGGATATGACATCTCTTGTTATAGGGAGGGTCTCAGGATTTGAATGGCAAGGAGTTGGATATCACATCTCATGCCATAGGAAGGGTCTCAGGTTTGGTATAAGCATTGAGATATCACATCTCTGCTATCGGAAGGGTCTCAGGATTGGAATGGGAAGGACTTAGATATCACATCTCATGCTATAGGGAGGGTCTCAGTTTTGATATTAGAAGAATTGAGATATCACATCTCATGCTATCGGAAGGGTCTCAGGATTGGAATGGGAGGAGCTGGATATCACATCTCATGCTAAAGGAAGGGTCTCAGGTTTGGAAGGGGAAGGATTTGGATATCACATCTCATGTTATAGGATGGGTTTCAGGTTTGGTATTAGAAGCATTGTGATATCACATCTCATGCTATAGGAAGTGTCTCAGGATTGGAATGGGAAGGAGTTGGATATCACATCTCATGCTATCGGAAGGGTCTCAGGTTTGGTATTAGAAGCATTGAGATATCACATCTCATGCTATAGGATTGGTCTCTGGATTGGAATGTGAAGGATTTGGATATCACATCTCATGCTAAAGGAAGGGTCTCAGGTTTGGAATGGGAAGGAGTTGGATATGACATCTCTTGTTATAGGGAGGGTCTCAGGATTTGAATGGCAAGGAGTTGGATATCACATCTCATGCCATAGGAAGGGTCTCAGGTTTGGTATAAGCATTGAGATATCACATCTCTGCTATCGGAAGGGTCTCAGGATTGGATTGGGAAGGAGTTGGATATCACATCTCATGTTATAGGAAGGGTCTCCGGATTGGAATGTGAAGGATTTGGATATCACATCTCATGCTAAAGGAAGGGTCTCAGGTTTGGAATGGGAAGGAGTTGGATATGACATCTCTTGTTATAGCGAGGGTCTCAGGATTTGAATGGCAAGGAGTTGGATATCACATCTCATGCCATAGGAAGGGTCTCAGGTTTGGTATTATAAGCCTTGAGATATCACATCTCATGGTATAATAAGGGTCTCAGGATTGGAATGGGAAGGAGTTGGATATCACATCTCAAGCTATTTCAGGATTGGAATGGGAAGGAGTTTGATATCACATCTCAAGCTATAGGAAGGGTCTCAGGTTTGGGATAAGCATTGAGATATCACATCTCATGCTATAGGAAGGGTCTCAGGATTGGAATGGGAAGGAGTTGGATATCCCATCTCATGTTATATGAAGAGTCTCAGGTTTGGTATTAGAAGCATTGAGATATCACATCTCATGCTATAGGAAGTGTCTCAGGATTGGAATGGGAAGGTCTTGGATATCACATCTCATGCTATAGGGAGGGTCTCAAGTTTGATATTAGAAGCATTGAGATATCACATCTCATGCTATAGGAAGAGTCTCAGGTTTGGGAAGGGAAGGATTTGGATTTCACATCTCATGTTATAGGATGGTTCTCATGTTTGGTTTTTGAAGCATTGAGATATTACATCTCATGCTATCGGAAGGGTCTCAGGTTTGGTATTAGAAGCATTGAGATATCACATCTCATGCTATAGGATTGGTCTCCGGATTGGAATGTGAAGGATTTGGATATCACATCTCATGCTAAAGGAATGGTCTCAGGTTTGGAATGGGAAGGAGTTGGATATGACATCTCTTGTTATAGGGAGGGTCTCAGGATTTGAATGGCAAGGAGTTGGATATCACATCTCATGCCATAGGAAGGGTCTCAGGTTTGGTATAAGCATTGAGATATCACATCTCTGCTATCGGAAGGGTCTCAGGATTGGAATGGGAAGGACTTAAATATCACATCTCATGCTATAGGGAGGGTCTCAGTTTTGATATTAGAAGCATTGAGATATCACATCTCATGCTATCGGAAGGGTCTCAGGATTGGAATGGGAGGAGCTGGATATCACATCTCATGCTAAAGGAAGGGTTTCAGGTTTGGTAGAAGCATTGAGATATCACATCTCATGCTATAGGAAGAGTCTCAGGTTTGGGAAGGGAAGGATTTGGATTTTACATCTCATGTTATAGGATGGTTCTCATGTTTGGTTTTTGAAGCATTGAGATATCACATCTCATGCTATCGGAAGGGTCTCAGGTTTGGTATTAGAAGCATTGAGATATCACATCTCATGCTATAGGATTGGTCTCTGGATTGGAATGTGAAGGATTTGGATATCACATCTCATGCTAAAGGAAGCGTCTCAGGTTTGGAATGGGAAGGAGTTGGATATGACATCTCTTGTTATAGGGAGGGTCTCAGGATTTGAATGGCAAGGAGTTGGATATCACATCTCATGCCATAGGAAGGGTCTCAGGTTTGGTATTAGAAGCCTTGAGATATCACATCTCATGGTATAATAAGGGTCTCAGGATTGGAATGGGAAGGAGTTGGATATCACATCTCAAGCTATTTCAGGATTGGAATGGGAAGGAGTTTGATATCACATCTCAAGCTATAGGAAGGGTCTCAGGTTTGGGAAGGGAAGGATTGGGATTTCACATCTCATGTTATAGGATGGTTCTCATGTTTGGTTTTAGAAGCATTGAGATATCACATCTCATGCTATCGGAAGGGTCTCAGGTTTGGAATGGGAATGAGTTGGATATCACATCTCATGTTATAGGAAGCATCTCAGGTTTGGTATTAGAAGCATTGAGATATCACATCTCATGCTATAGGAAGGGTCTCAGGATTGGAATGTGAAGGATTTGGATATCAAATCTCATGCTAAAGGAAGGGTCTCAGGTTTGGTATAAGCATTGAGATATCACATCTCTGCTATCGGAAGGGTCTCAGGATTGGATTGGGAAGGAGTTGGACATCCCTTCTCATGCTATAGGAAGGGTCTCATGTTGGAATGGGAAGGAGTTGGATATCATATCTCATGTTATAGGAAGGGTCTCAAGATTGAAATGGGAAGGATTTGGATATCACATCTCTTGCTATATGAAGGGTCTCAGGTTTTTTATTAGAAACATTGAGATATCACATCTCATGCTATCGGAAGGGTTTCAGGATTGGAATGGGAAGTATTTGGATATCATATCTCATGTTATAGGACGGGTCCCAGGTTTGGTATTAGAAGCATTGAGATATCACATCTTATGGTATAGGAAGGGTCTCAGGTTTGGAATGGGAAGGAGTTGGATATCACATCTCATCCAATAGGAAGGGTCTCAGGTTTGGAATGGGAAGGAATTGGATATCACATCTCATGCTATAGGAAGGGTTTAAGGATTGGAATGGGAAGGAGTTGGATATCCCTTCTCATGCTATAGGAAGGGTCTCAGGTTGGAATGGGAAGGATTTGGATATCACATCTCTTGCTATAGGAAGGGTCTCAGGTTTTTTATTAGAAACATTGAGATATCACATCTCATGCTATAGGAAGGGTTTAAGGATTGGAATGGGAAGGATTTGGATATCACATCTCATGCTAAAGGAAGGGTCTCACGTTTGGAAGGGGAAGGATTTGGATATCACATCTCATGTTATTTGACCGGTCTCAGGTTTGGTATTAGAAGCATTGAGATATCAAGTCTCATGGTATAGGACGGGAGTTTGATATCACATCATGCCATCGTATGGGTCTCAGGTTTTGTAGAAGCATTGGGATATCACATCTCATGCTATCGGAAGGGTATCAGGATTGGATTTGGAAGGAGTTGTTGGATATCCCATCTCATGCTATAGGAAAGGTCTCAGGTTGGAATGGGAAAGAGTTGGATATCACATCTCATGTTATAGGAAGGGTCTCAAGATTGGAATGGGAAGGACTTGGATATCACATCTCATGCTGTAGGAAGGCTCTCAGGTTTGGAAAGGGAAGGAGTTGGATATCACATTTCATGTTAGAGTTAGGATCTCAGGTTTGATATTAGAGGCATTGAGATATCACATCTCATGCTATCAGAAGGGTATCAGGATTGGAATGGGAAGGAGTTGGATATCACATCTCATGCTAAAGGGAGGGTCTCAGGTTTGGATGGGGAAGGATTTGGATATCACATCTCATGTTATAGGAAGGATCTCAGGTTTGGTATTAGAAGCATTGAGATATCACATCTCATGCTATCGGAAGGATCTCAGGTTTGGTATTAGAAGCATTGAGATATCACATCTCATGCTATAGGAAGGGTCTCAGGATTGGATTGGGAAGGAGTTGGATATCACATCTCATGTTATAGGAAGGGTCTCCGGATTGGAATGTGAAGGATTTGGATATCACATCTCATGCTAAAGGAAGGGTCTCAGGTTTGGAATGGGAAGGAGTTGGATATGACATCTCTTGTTATAGGGAGGGTCTCAGGATTTGAATGGCAAGGTGTTGGATATCACATCTCATGCCATAGGAAGGGTCTCAGGTTTGGTATAAGCATTGAGATATCACATCTCTGCTATCAGAAGGGTCTCAGGTTTGGTATAAGCATTGAGATATCACATCTCTGCTATCGGAAGGGTCTCAGGATTGGATTGGGAAGGAGTTGGATATCACATCTCATGTTATAGGAAGGGTCTCCGGATTGGAATGTGAAGGATTTGGATATCACATCTCATGCTAAAGGAAGGGTCTCAGGTTTGGAATGGGAAGGAGTTGGATATGACATCTCTTGTTATAGGGAGGGTCTCAGGATTTGAATGGCAAGGTGTTGGATATCACATCTCATGCCATAGGAAGGGTCTCAGGTTTGGTATAAGCATTGAGATATCACATCTCTGCTATCGGAAGGGTCTCGGGATTGGATTGGGAAGGAGTTGGATATCCCTGGGTTCCTGGGAGCCTAAAGTCGCAGAGGCTTATGCTAGGATTCCGGATAATACCAAGCACTACTTTAAAGACAGTGTGCTGATCAATGGAGTAGATACTCCAGCTCTTAGGGATAGTGGGTGCAGTCGCACTGTAGTGGATTCTACCTTGGTAGACTCAGAGGAAGTTGCCAGAGCTACTCTGATGCCCACTAAGTTGGCTGACGGCCCCCTCCGTATGTTTCCAGTAATACCTGTAAATCTTACTTTAAATGGTACAGCAGTCAGGATTCCAGTGAGCATTCAGAGAAACGTCCTGGGAAAGGTCTTGTTAGGTAATGATCTCAGAGCTTTAGGGCTCGTAGGAGACACTGCCGAAAGACCCTACACACGGTCTCAAGCACGGGCAGCATTGGCCAAGTCCAATACGCCGCCCCAGCCGAAGGGGAAACCCAAGGCGAAAGGAGTCAACAAGTCACGATGGGGGAAAGAGAATATTCCCCCGAGCTCGCCTACCACTGCGGTGGAGGAACCCCACCACCTTCCGCACTGTCCTCAGAAGTTATAGCGTCAAGCTGCGCTTCCTGCCACGCCACGATTCTTTGGATCATTTCCAATTTCGTGCCTTGAGAGGAAACACCTCTCTCCGCACACATCTTCTTCAATGTTTCTGATTTGGAAGCATTTAAAGTTAACAAGGTATTTGTTTCCATACTGTTAGATAGGACTATGGCTTTTTTAAAGTTATACTACAACAATTCACTACGTGTCCTGGTTGGAATAACCTGAAATGCCTTAGTTCGTGCGCAACACTGGATACCTTCAGTCGTATCCCACCGCTGTACACCAATTTGTTAAGACGGATTTCTGAACTCTGTCTTGGTGGCGCAGAAGTTCAGAAGGCCAACCTAATTACTTGGAACAGGGTAACCTCTGGACGAGCCAGACCAATCAAGGTAGCGATTGCGGCGGTCAAGACTAGGTCTCAAGAGGGGTGAGGGTGACTGAAAGCCCGCAATGAGCACACAAAACCAGAACACTTACAAACTACTCCAAACAGGTGTGATATAAAAATATATACACGTTTATTTTAAGGCCTTTAAAACAATGACCGTAGCGAGAAAATCACAATATCACAATATTAAACCAACACATACCATATCAAGACAATATATATACAAATACGACAGTCGCAAGCGTTATACGCACGAAATGTGTAGTCCACCTGAAAGGGAAGGAAAACTGGCAGTGCGATAATGCTTTAGACTCAGTTCGCCTTCAGCGGCACCTAACTTGATGGAAGTCCGAGCCCTGCGAAGAGTGGAGCCTTGTGCTCAAAGTACCTGCACGCGCTGGTGCCAACGGGCAAAAGGGGAAGCTCTTCGAAGGAAGTCAGGCAGTTCAGATTAGTGCACTAAAGAAGAAGAACAGGTTCCGCGACTCAAGTGCAGCCTCCACAGTGGTCAGAAGCAGAGCGCGAGTACGGACAAAAGGGTGCTGTTTTACACAGCGGGGAAAAGCAATGGGCTACTGCAGGAGGGCGACCAGATCCTAGCTATGCTACTCACCGGTCCCCGATGCAAGCAGACCCAGGCTTCTCCACGTCAGTTTCAGCAGCTGGCAGGTTCAGAAGAGCCGGGAATGCCTCGTTGTCGTGTAGAGCAAAAAGACGTCCCAATCGAAGAAACCTGCACAGTTTGTTGCCGCAGCAGGACAACGGAGCGGCCGTGTGTATCTGAGGCAAATGTACACTCCTCCCTTCCGACCTGGGAACGCCAAGTGTACGAAGCGTGGGAGAGTGACAAGGACTCGAGATACTACACAACCTGGCGGCGGTTACAGAGCAGGACTCCCGTGTAAGCTGGTTAGTCAACTGGATGGCCCAGAGACGCTTCCGAAGGCTTACTGGCAGGAGATGATGAAGTTGCCGAGAATAGCTGTTCCTGCTATTCCAAAGGTCGAAGCACCAGTACAGGCCTTCTGGTTCGATCAAAGGAGGAAAGGGTTTCACAGGACGACAGCAGTGCAAAGGAGGAGTCCTTCAGCGGGTCACCAGCGATTCCTCGGTCCAGCCTCTTGGTTGCAGGATACTTGGCTCCTGTATTCCTTCGTTCGTGAGAACTCAGGAGATCGACATGGTAGTGGTGTTTCCAGCCCCCTCTTATCCACGGTTCCCTTTGCGCCAAAACGGAGGGGACCCAATGGGAGATCCGCACATCAAACACGCACACCATTCGTGGACCAATCACGGACCACGGTGGTCCCAGGCATTCACACCACCCTAGACTCTCTGGCACCCAGGATGTGTATTGGGACCAGACATCCCAGCCCACACCCTGGAGGCACACATACGACATGTAGAAGCCCGCGAAAGCATCCGTCTTTCGCGGGAAAGTACATGCCCAAATAAGGAAGGCCCCGGGTCGGCTCGACCTGGGGAAGGTGAAGGGAGCAAGACGGTCAGTGGACAAGACAAAGGAGCCTCGTGGTCTGGCCATTTTGGGAGCCAGGCCACCATTTTGGGTTCAGCGCGAAAAACGCACTTAGAACGCCAAAAGGAGCTCAAAATACACAAAACGATCGCTGCCACCATTCCAGTCCCTGAATGACTTGCACCGATCAAATACCATCCTAAATGAGTATCTAGGGCCTGTAGAAGGCTAGAGACCCAAGAGAGCTGTAACTTAGCTTACAGTGCCCTCTTGTGTCATGTTGCACTAAAGCCGCAACATGGTAAAAGAAACTACGGGAAACAGCGTTCCCCGGTACTGACTGTCTTAAGGGCATGTCAGTTTCCCCGTAAGAAAGGAGCGAAAGCAAAGAGGAGTGCGGCAGAAGGCTGCACTTCTCTGGCAAAGTCAAGAACAAGGTGAAAAACAACAGCAAAAAGTTTAGGGGTTGCCACATGGAAGGAAAATTACCTACAATTACGAAATCTTTCCTAACACATTCCAATCCTGAGACCCTTCTGATAGCATGAGATGTGATATCTCAATGCCTCTAATACCAAACCTGAGATCCTACCTCTAACATGAAATGTGATATCCAACTCCTTCCCCTTCCAAACCTGAGAGCCTTCCTATAGCATGAAATGTGATATCCAAGTCCTTCCCATTCCAATCCTGAGACCCTTCCTATAACATGAGATGTGATATCCAACTCCTTCCCATTCCAACCTGAGACCCTTCCTATAGCATGACATGGGATATCCAACTCCTTCCAAATCCAATCCTGATACCCTTCCGATAGCATGAGATGTGATATCACAATGCTTCTACAAAACCTGAGACCCATACATGGCATGAGGTGTGATATCAAACTCCTTCCCATTCCAATCCTGAGACACTTCCTATAGCATCAGATGTGATATCTCAATGCTTCTAATACCAAACCTGAGACTCTTCCTATAACATGAGATGGGATATCCAACTCCTTGCCATTCCAATCCTGAGACCCTTCCGATAGCAGAGATGTGACATCTCAATGCTTATACCAAACCTGAGACCCTTCCTATGGCATGAGATGTCATATACAACTCCTTCCCATTCCAATCCTGAGACCCTTCCTATAGCATGAGATGTGATATCTCAATGCTTCTAATACCAAACCTGAGATCCTTCCTATAACATGAGATGTGATATCCAACTCCTTCCCTTTCCAAACCTGAGAGCCTACCTATAGCATGAGATGTGATATTCAAGTCCTTCCCATTCCAATCCTTAGACCCTTCCTACAGCATGCAATATGATATCTCAATGATTCTAATAACAAACCTGAGACCCGTCCTATAAAATGAGATGGGTATCCAACTCCTTCCCATTCCAATCCTGAGACACTTTCGATAGCAGAGATGTGATACCTCAATGCTTATACCAAACCTGAGAACCTTCCTATAGCATGAGATGTAATATCCAACTCCTTCCCATTCCAATCCTGAGACCCTTCCTACAGCATGCGATGTGATATCTCAATGCTTCTAATACCAAACCTGAGACCCGTCCTATAACATGAGATGGGATATCCAACTCCTTCCCGTTCCAAACCTGAGACCCTTCCTATAGCATGAGATGTGATATCCAACTCCTTCCCATCCCAATCCTGAGACACTTCCGATTGCAGAGATGTGATATCTCAATGCTTATACCAAACCTGAGACTCTTCCTATAACATGAGATGTGATATCCAACTCCTTCCCGTTCCAAACCTGAGACCCTTCCTATAGCATGAGATGTGATATCCAACTCCTTCCCATTCCAATCCTGAGACCCTTCCGATAGCATGAGATGTGATAGCTCAATGCTTCTAATACCAAACCTGAGATACTTCCGATAGCATGAGATGTGATATCTCAATGATTCTAATACCAAACCTGAGATCCTTCCTATAACACGCGATGTGATATCCAAATCCTTCCCCTTCCAAACCTGAGACCCTCCCTTTAGCATGAGATGTGATATCCAACTCCTTCCCATTCCAATACTGAGACCCTTCTGATAGCATGAGATGTGATACCTCAATGCCTCTAATACCAAACCTGAGATCCTACCTCTAACATGAAATGTGATATCCAACTCCTTCCCTTACCAAACCTGAGATCCTTCCTATAACATGCGATGTGATATCCAAATCCTTCCCCTTCCAAACCTGAGACCCTCCCTATAGCATGAGATGTGATATCCAAGTCCGTCCCATTCCAATCCTGAGACCCTTCCTATAGCATGAGATGTGATATCTCAATGCTTATTCCAAACCTGAGACCCTTCCTATGGCATGAGATGTCATATACAACTCCTTCCCATTCCAATCCTGAGACCCTTCCTATAGCATGAGATGTGATATCTTAATGCTTATACCAAACCTGAGACCCTTCCTATAGCATGAGATGTGATAGCCAACTTCTTCCCATTCCAATCCTGAGACCCTTCCTATAACATGAGATGTGATGTCGCAATGCTTCTAATACCAAACCTGAGATCTTTCCTATAACATGAGATGTGATATCCAACACCTTCCCATTCCAATCCTGAGACCCTTCCTATAGCATGAGATGTGATATCTCAATGCTTATACCAAACGTGAGACCCTTCCTATAGCTTGAGATGTGATATACAACTCCTTCCCATTCCAATCCTGAGACCCTTCCTATAGCATGAGATGTGATATCTCAATGCTTGTACCAAACGTGAGACCCTTCCTATAACAAGAGGTGATATCTCAATGCCTCTAATACCAAACCTGAGATCCTTCCTCTAACATGAAATGTGATATCCAAATCCTTCCCCTTCCAAACCTGAGAGCCTTCCTATAGCATGAGATATGATATCCAAGTCCTTCCCATTCCAATCCTGGGACCCTTCCTATAACATGAGATGTGATATCCAACTCCTTCCCATTCCAACCTGAGACCCTTCCTATAGCATGAGATGGGATATCCAACTCCTTCCAAATCAAATCCTGATACCCTTCCGATAGCATGAGATGTGATATCCCAATGTTTCTACCAAACCTGAGACCCATACTATGGCATGAGTTGTGATATCAAACCCCTTCCCATTCCAAACCTGAGACCCTTCCTATAGCTTGAGATATCCAACTCCTTCCCATTCCAATTCTGAGACCCTTCCTATACCATGAGACTTGATATCTCAATGCTTCTAATACCAAACCTGAGACCCTTCCTATAGCATGAGATGTGATATCTCAATGCTTCTAATACCAAACCTGAAATCCTTCCGATAACATGAGATGTGATATCCAAATCCTACCCCTTCCAAACCTGAGACCCTCCCTTTAGCATGAGATGTGATATCCAACTCCTTCCCATTCCCATCCTGAGACCCTTCTGATAGCATGAGATGTGATATCTCAATGCCTCCAATACCAAACCTGAGATCCTACCTCTAACATGAAATGTGATATCCACATCCTTCCCCTTCCAAACCTGAGACCCTCCCTTTAGCATGAGATGTGATATCCAACTCCGTCCCATTCCAATCCTGAGACCCTTCCGATAGCATGAGATGTGATATCTCAATGCTTCTAATACCAAACCTGTGATCCTTCCTATAACAAGAGATGTGATATCCAAATCCTTCCCCTTACAAACCTGAGACCCTCCCTTTAGCATGAGATGTGATATCTCAATGCCTCTAATACCAAACCTGAGATCCTTACGATAGCATGAAATGTGATATCTCAATGCTTCTAATACCAAACCTGAGATCCTTCCTATAACATGAGACGTGATATCCAAATCCTTCCCCTTCCAAACCTGAGACCCTCCCTTTAGCATGAGATGTGATATCCAACTCCTTCCCATTCTAATCCTGAGACCCTTCTGATAGCATGAGATGTGATATCTCAATGCCTCTAATACCAAACCTGAGATCCTACCTCTAACATGAAATGTGATATCCAACTCTTTCCCCTTCCAAACCTGAGAGCCTTCCTATAGCATGAGATGTGATATCCGACTCCTTCCCATTCCAATCCTGAGACCCTTCCGATAGCATGAGATGTGATATCCCAATGCTTCTAATACCAAACCTGAGATCCTTCTTATAACATGTGATGTGATATCCAAATCCTTCCCCTTCCAAACCTGAGACCCTCCCTTTAGCATGAGATGTGATATCCAACTCCTTCCCATTCCAATCCTGAGACCCTTATGATAGATAGCATGAGATGTGATATCTCAATGCCTCTAATACCAAACCTGAGATACTTCCGATAGCATGAGATGTGATATCTCAATGCTTCTAATACCAAACCTGAGATCCTTCCTGTAACATGAGATGTGATATCCAAATCCTTCCCCTTCCAAACCTGAGACCCTCCCTTTAGCATGAGATGTGTTATCCAACTCCTTCCCATTCCAATCCTGAGACCCTTCCGATAGCATGAGATGTGATATCTCAATGCTTCTAATACCAAACCTGTGATCCTTCCTATAACAAGAGATGTGATATCCAAATCCTTCCCCTTCCAAACCTGAGACCCTCCCTTTAGCATGAGATGTGATATCTCAATGCCTCTAATACCAAACCTGAGATCCTTCCGATAGCATGAGATGTGATATCTCAATGCTTCTAATACCAAACCTGAGATCCTTCCTATAACATGAGACGTGATATCCAAATCCTTCCCCTTCCAAACCTGAGACCCTCCCTTTAGCATGAGATGTGATATCCAACTCCTTCCCATTCCAATCCTGAGACCCTTCTGATAGCATGAGATGTGATATCTCAATGCCTCTAATACCAAACCTGAGATCCTACCTCTAACATGAAATGTGATATCCAACTCTTTCCCCTTCCAAACCTGAGGGCCTTCCTATAGCATGAGATGTGATATCCGACTCCTTCCCATTCCAATCCTGAGACCCTTCCGATAGCATGAGATGTGATATCTCAATGCTTCTAATACCAAACCTGAGATCCTTCTTATAACATGTGATGTGATTTCCAAATCCTTCCCCTTCCAAACCTGAGACCCTCCCTTTAGCATGAGATGTGATATCCAACTCCTTCCCATTCCAATCCTGAGACCCTTATGATAGATAGCATGAGATGTGATATCTCAATGCCTCTAATACCAAACCTGAGATACTTCCGATAGCATGAGATGTGATATCTCAATGCTTCTAATACCAAACCTGAGATCCTTCCTATAACATGAGATGTGATATCCAAATCCTTCCCCTTCCAAACCTGAGACCCTCCCTTTAGCATGAGATGTGATATCCAACTCCTTCCCATTCAAATTCTGAGCCCCTTCCTATACCATGAGACTTGATATCCAACTCCTTCCCATTCCAATTCTGAGCCCCTTCCTATACCATGAGACTTGATATCTCAATGCTTCTAATACCAAACCTGAGACCCGTCCTATAACATGAGATGTGATATCCAAATCCTTCCCCTTCCAAACCTTAGACCCTTCCTTTATCATGAGATGTGATATCCAACTCCTTCCCATTCCAATCCTGAGACCCTTCCGATATCATGAGATGTGATATCTCAATGCTTCTAATATCAAACTTGAGACCCTCCCTATAGCATGAGATGTGATATCCAAGTCCTTCCCATTCCAATCCTGAGACCCTTCCTATAGCTTGAGTTGTGACATCCACCTCCTTCCCATTCCAATTCTGATCCCCTTTCTATACCATGAGACTTGATATCTCAATGCTTCTAATACCAAACCTGAGACCCGTCCTATAACATGAGATGTGATATCCAAATCCTTCCCCTTCCAAACCTTAGACCCTTCCTTTATCATGAGATGTGATATCCAACTCCTTCCCATTCCAATCCTGAGACCCTTCCGATATCATGAGATGTAATATCTCAATGCTTCTAATATCAAACTTGAGACCCTCCCTATAGCATGAGATGTGATATCCAAGTCCTTCCCATTCCAATCCTGAGACCCTTCCTATACAATGAGATGTGATATCTCAATGCTTCTAATACCAAACCTGAGACCCTTCCTATAACATGAGATTGGAATATCCAACTCCTTCCCATTCCAATCCTGAGACCCTTCCGATAGCAGAGATGTGATATCTCAATTCTTATACCAAACCTGAGATCCTTCCTATAACATGAGATGTGATATCCAACTCCTTCCCATTCCAATCCTGAGACACTTCCTATAGCATGAGATGTGATATCTCACTGCTTATACCAAACCTGAGACCCTTCCAATAGCATGAGATGTGATATCCAACTCCTTCCCATTCCAATCCTGAGACCCTTCCTATAGCATGAGATGTGATATCTCAATGCTTCTAATATCAAACTTGAGAGCCTCCCTATAGCATGAGATGTGATATCCAAGTCCTTCCCATTCCAATCCTGAGACACTTCCTATAGCATGAGATGTGATATCTCAATGCTTCTAATACCAAACCTGAGACTCTTCCTATAACATGAGATGGGATATCCAACTCCTTCCCATTCCAATCCTGAGACCCTTCCGATAGCAGAGATGTGATATCTCAATGCTTATACCAAACCTGAGACCCTTCCTACGGCATGAGATGTCATATCCAACTCCTTCCCATTCCAATCCTGAGACCCTTCCTATAGCATGAGATGTGATATCTCAATGCTTATACCAAACCTGAGACCCTTCCTATAGCATGAGATGTGATATCCAACTCCTTCCCATTCCAATCCTGAGACCCTTCCTATAGCATGAGATGTGATATCTCAATGCTTATACCAAACCTGAGACCCTTCCTACGGCATGAGATGTCATATCCAACTCCTTCCCATTCCAATCCTGAGACCCTTCCTATAGCATGAGATGTGATATCTCAATGCTTATACCAAACCTGAGACCCTTCCTATAGCATGAGATGTGATATCCAACTCCTTCCCATTCCAATCCTGAGACCCTTCCTATAGCATGAGATGTGATATCTCAATGCTTATACCAAACCTGAGACCCTTCCTATAACATGAGATGGGATATCCAACTCCTTCCCATTCCAATCCTGAGACACTTCCGATAGCAGAGATGTGATATCTCAATGCTTATACCAGACCTTAGACCCTTCCTATAACATGAGATCGGATATCCAACTCCTTCCCGTTCCAAACCTGAGACCCTTCCTTTAGCATGAGATGTGATATCCAGCTCCTTCCCATTCCAATCCTGAGACACTTCCGATAGCATGAGATGTGATATCTCAATGCTTCTAATATCAAAACGGAAACCCTCCCTATAGCATGATATGTGATATCTAAGTCCTTCCCATTCCAATCCTGAGACCCTTCCTATAGCATGAGATGTGATATCTCAATGCTTCTACCAAACCTGAGACCCTTCCTTTAGCATGAGATGTGATATCCAACTCCTTCCCATTCCAATCCTGAGACCCTTCCTATAGCATGAGATGTGATATCTTAATACTTCTAATACCAAACCTGAGATCCTTCCGATAACATGAGATGTGATATCCAAATCCTTCCCCTTCCAAACCTGAGACCCTCCCTTTAGCATGAGATGTGATATCCATCTCCTTCCCATTCCAATCCTGAGACCCTTCTGATAGCATGAGATGTGATATCTCAATGCTTCTAATACCAAACCTGAGATCCTTCCGATAGCATGAGATGTGATATCTCAATGCTTCTAATACCAAACCTGAGACCCTTCCTATAACATGAGATTGGAATATCCAACTCCTTCCCATTCCAATCCTGAGACCCTTCCGATAGCAGAGATGTGATATCTCAATTCTTATACCAAACCTGAGATGCTTCCTATAACATGAGATGTGATATCCAACTCCTTCCCATTCCAATCCTGAGACACTTCCTATAGCATGAGATGTGATATCTCACTGCTTATACCAAACCTGAGACCCTTCCTATAGCATGAGATGTGATATCTAACTCCTTCCCATTCCAATCCTGAGACCCTTCCTATAACATGAGATGGGATATCCAACTCCTTCCCATTCCAATCCTGAGACCCTTCCGATAGCAGAGATGTGATATCTCAATGCTTATACCAAACCTGAGACCCTTCCTACGGCATGAGATGTCATATACAACTCCTTCCCATTCCAATCCTGAGACCCTTCCTATAGCATGAGATGTGATATCTCAATGCTTATACCAAACCTGAGACCCTTCCTATAACATGAGATGTGATATCCAACTCCTTCCCATTCCAATCCTGAGACACTTCCTATAGCATGAGATGTGATATCTCACTGCTTATACCAAACCTGAGACCCTTCCTATAGCATGAGATGTGATATCTAACTCCTTCCCATTCCAATCCTGAGACTCTTCCTATAACATGAGATGGGATATCCAACTCCTTCCCATTCCAATCCTGAGACCCTTCCGATAGCAGAGATGTGATATCTCAATGCTTATACCAAACCTGAGACCCTTCCTACGGCATGAGATGTCATATACAACTCCTTCCCATTCCAATCCTGAGACCCTTCCTATAGCATGAGATGTGATATCTCAATGCTTATACCAAACCTGAGACCCTTCCTATAGCATGAGATGTGATATCCAACTCCTTCCCATTCCAATCCTGAGACCCTTCCTATAGCATGAGATGTGATATCTCAATGCTTATACCAAACCTGAGACCCTTCCTACGGCATGAGATGTCATATACAACTCCTTCCCATTCCAATCCTGAGACCCTTCCTATAGCATGAGATGTGATATCTCAATGCTTATACCAAACCTGAGACCCTTCCTATAGCATGAGATGTGATATCCAACTCCTTCCCATTCCAATCCTGAGACCCTTCCTATAGCATGAGATGTGATATCTCAATGCTTATACCAAACCTGAGACCCTTCCTATAACATGAGATGGGATATCCAACTCCTTCCCATTCCAATCCTGAGACACTTCCGATAGCAGAGATGTGATATCTCAATGCTTATACCAGACCTTAGACCCTTCCTATAACATGAGATCGGATATCCAACTCCTTCCAGTTCCAAACCTGAGACCCTTCCTTTAGCATGAGATGTGATATCCAGCTCCTTCCCATTCCAATCCTGAGACACGTCCGATAGCATGAGATGTGATATCTCAATGCTTCTAATATCAAAACGGAAACCCTCCCTATAGCATGATATGTGATATCTAAGTCCTTCCCATTCCAATCCTGAGACCCTTCCTATAGCATGAGATGTGATATCTCAATGCTTCTACCAAACCTGAGACCCTTCCTTTAGCATGAGATGTGATATCCAACTCCTTCCCATTCCAATCCTGAGACCCTTCCTATAGCATGAGATGTGATATCTCAATACTTCTAATACCAAACCTGAGATCCTTCCGATAACATGAGATGTGATATCCAAATCCTTCCCCTTCCAAACCTGAGACCCTCCCTTTAGCATGAGATGTGATATCCATCTCCTTCCCATTCCAATCCTGAGACCCTTCTGATAGCATGAGATGTGATATCTCAATGCTTCTAATACCAAACCTGAGATCCTTCCGATAGCATGAGATGTGATATCTCAATGCTTCTAATACCAAACCTGAGACCCTTCCTATAACATGAGATTGGAATATCCAACTCCTTCCCATTCCAATCCTGAGACCCTTCCGATAGCAGAGATGTGATATCTCAATTCTTATACCAAACCTGAGATCCTTCCTATAACATGAGATGTGATATCCAACTCCTTCCCATTCCAATCCTGAGACACTTCCTATAGCATGAGATGTGATATCTCACTGCTTATACCAAACCTGAGACCCTTCCTATAGCATGAGATGTGATATCTAACTCCTTCCCATTCCAATCCTGAGACCCTTCCTATAGCATGAGATGTGATATCTCAATGCTTCTAATACCAAACCTGAGACTCTTCCTATAACATGAGATGGGATATCCATCTCCTTCCCATTCCAATCCTGAGACCCTTCCGATAGCAGAGATGTGATATCTCAATGCTTATACCAAACCTGAGACCCTTCCTACGGCATGAGATGTCATATACAACTCCTTCCCATTCCAATCCTGAGACCCTTCCTATAGCATGAGATGTGATATCTCAATGCTTATACCAAACCTGAGACCCTTCCTATAGCATGAGATGTGATATCCAACTCCTTCCCATTCCAATCCTGAGACCCTTAGTATAGCATGAGATGTGATATCTCAATGCTTATACCAAACCTGAGACCCTTCCTACGGCATGAGATGTCATATACAACTCCTTCCCATTCCAATCCTGAGACCCTTCCTATAGCATGAGATGTGATATCTCAATGCTTATACCAAACCTGAGACCCTTCCTATAGCATGAGATGTGATATCCAACTCCTTCCCATTCCAATCCTGAGACCCTTCCTATAGCATGAGATGTGATATCTCAATGCTTATACCAAACCTGAGACCCTTCCTATAACATGAGATGGGATATCCAACTCCTTCCCATTCCAATCCTGAGACACTTCCGATAGCAGAGATGTGATATCTCAATGCTTATACCAGACCTTAGACCCTTCCTATAACATGAGATCGGATATCCAACTCCTTCCCGTTCCAAACCTGAGACCCTTCCTTTAGCATGAGATGTGATATCCAGCTCCTTCCCATTCCAATCCTGAGACACTTCCGATAGCATGAGATGTGATATCTCAATGCTTCTAATATCAAAACGGAAACCCTCCCTATCGCATGATATGTGATATCTAAGTCCTTCCCATTCCAATCCTGAGACCCTTCCTATAGCATGAGATGTGATATCTCAATGCTTCTAATACCAAACCTGAGATCCTTCCGATAGCATGAGATCGGATATCCAACTCCTTCCCATTCCAATCCTGAGACACTTCCGATAGCAGAGATGTGATATCTCAATGCTTATACCAGACCTTAGACCCTTCCTATAACATGAGATCGGATATCCAACTCCTTCCCGTTCCAAACCTGAGACCCTTCCTTTAGCATGAGATGTGATATCCAGCTCCTTCCCATTCCAATCCTGAGACACTTCCTATAGCATGAGATGTGATATCTCAATGCTTCTACCAAACCTGAGACCCTTCCTTTAGCATGAGAAGTGATATCCAACTCCTTCCCATTCCAATCCTGAGACCCTTCCTATAGCATGAGATGTGATATCTCAATACTTCTAATACCAAACCTGAGATCCTTTCCGATAACATGAGATGTGATATCCAAATCCTTCCCCTTCCAAACCTGAGACCCTCCCTTTAGCATATGTGATATCCATCTCCTTCCCATTCCAATCCTGAGACCCTTCTGATAGCATGAGATGTGATATCTCAATGCTTCTAATACCAAACCTGAGATCCTTCCGATAGCATGAGATGTGATATCTCAATGCTTCTAATACCAAACCTGAGATCCTTCCTATAACATGAGATGTGATATCCAAATCCTTCCCCTTCCAATTCTGAGACCCTCCCTTTAACATGAGATGTGATATCCAACTCCTTCCCATTCCAACCTGAGACCCTTCCTATAGCATGAGATGTGATATCCAAGTCCTTCCCATTCCAATCCTTAGACCCTTCCTACAGCATGCAATATGATATCTCAATGCCTCTAATACCAAACCTGAGATCCTTCCTCTAACATGAAATGTGATATCCAACTCCTTCCCTTTCCAAACCTGAGAGCCTATCTATAGCATGAGATGTGATATCCAAGTCCTTTCCATTCCAATCCTTAGACCCTTACTACAGCATGCAATATGATATCTCAATGATTCTAATAACAAACCTGAGACCCGTCCTATAACATGAGATGGGATATCCAACTCCTTCCATTTCCAATCCTGAGACACTTCCGATAGCAGAGATGTGATATCTCAATGCTTATACCAAACCTGAGACCCTTCCTATAACATGAGATGTGATATCCAACTCCTTCCCGTTCCAATCCTGAGACTCTTCCTTTAGCATGAGATGTGATATCCAGCTCCTTCCCATTCCAATCGTGAGACACTTCCGATAGCATGAGATGTGATATCTCAATGCTTCTAATATCAAAACTGAGACCCTCCCTATAGCATGATATGTGATATCTAAGTCCTTCCCATTCCAATCCTGAGACCCTTCCTATAGCATGAGATGTGATATCTCAATGCTTCTACCAAACCTGAGACCCTTCCTTTAGCATGAGATGTGATATCCAACTCCTTCCCATTCCAATCCTGAGACCCTTCCCATAGCATGAGATGTGATATCTCAATACTTCTAATACCAAACCTGAGATCCTTCCTATAGCATGAGATGTGATATCTCAATGCTTCTAATACCAAACCTGAGACCCTTCCTACAGCATGCGATGTGATATCTCACTGCTTATACCAAACCTGAGACCCTTCCTATAGCATGAGATGTGATATCCAACTCCTTCCCATTCCAATCCTGAGACCCTTCCTATAGCATGAGATGTGATATCTCAATGCTTCTAATATCAAACTTGAGAGCCTCCCTATAGCATGAGATGTGATATCCAAGTCCTTCCCATTCCAATCCTGAGACACTTCCTATAGCATGAGATGTGATATCTCAATGCTTCTAATACCAAACCTGAGACTCTTCCTATAACATGAGATGGGATATCCAACTCCTTCCCATTCCAATCCTGAGACCCTTCCGATAGCAGAGATGTGATATCTCAATGCTTATACCAAACCTGAGACCCTTCCTATAGCATGAGATGTGATATCCAACTCCTTCCCATTCCAATCCTGAGACCCTTCCTATAGCATGAGATGTGATATCTCAATGCTTATACCAAACCTGAGACCCTTCCTACGGCATGAGATGTCATATACAACTCCTTCCCATTCCAATCCTGAGACCCTTCCTATAGCATGAGATGTGATATCTCAATGCTTATACCAAACCTGAGACCCTTCCTATAGCATGAGATGTGATATCCAACTCCTTCCCATTCCAATCCTGAGACCCTTCCTATAGCATGAGATGTGATATCTCAATGCTTCTAATATCAAAACAGAAACCCTCCCTATAGCATGATATGTGATATCTAAGTCCTTCCCATTCCAATCCTGAGACCCTTCCTATAGCATGAGATGTGATATCTCAATGCTTATACCAAACCTGAGACCCTTCCTATAGCATGAGATGTGATATCCAACTCCTTCCCATTCCAATCCTGAGACCCTTCCTATAGCATGAGATGTGATATCTCAATGCTTATACCAAACCTGAGACCCTTCCTATAGCATGAGATGTGATATCCAACTCCTTCCCATTCCAATCCTGAGACCCTTCCTATAGCATGAGATGTGATATCTCAATGCTTATACCAAACCTGAGACCCTTCCTACGGCATGAGATGTCATATACAACTCCTTCCCATTCCAATCCTGAGACCCTTCCTATAGCATGAGATGTGATATCTCAATGCTTATACCAAACCTGAGACCCTTCCTATAGCATGAGATGTGATATCCAACTCCTTCCCATTCCAATCCTGAGACCCTTCCTATAGCATGAGATGTGATATCTCAATGCTTCTAATATCAAAACAGAAACCCTCCCTATAGCATGATATGTGATATCTAAGTCCTTCCCATTCCAATCCTGAGACCCTTCCTATAGCATGAGATGTGATATCTCAATGCTTCTAATACCAAACCTGAGATCCTTCCGATAGCATGAGATCGGATATCCAACTCCTTCCCATTCCAATCCTGAGACACTTCCGATAGCAGAGATGTGATATCTCAATGCTTATACCAGACCTTAGACCCTTCCTATAACATGAGATCGGATACCCAACTCCTTCCCGTTCTAAACCTGAGACCCTTCCTTTAGCATGAGATGTGATATCCAGCTCCTTCCCATTCCAATCCTGAGACACTTCCTATAGCATGAGATGTGATATCTCAATGCTTCTACCAAACCTGAGACCCTTCCTTTAGCATGAGATGTGATATCCAACTCCTTCCCATTCCAATCCTGAGACCCTTCCTATAGCATGAGATGTGATATCTCAATACTTCTAATACCAAACCTGAGATCCTTCCGATAACATGAGATGTGATATCCAAATCCTTCCCCTTCCAAACCTGAGACCCTCCCTTTAGCATGAGATGTGATATCCATCTCCTTCCCATTCCAATCCTGAGACCCTGCTGATAGCATGAGATGTGATATCTCAATGCTTCTAATACCAAACCTGAGATCCTTCCGATAGCATGAGATGTGATATCTCAATGCTTCTAATACCAAACCTGAGATCCTTCCTATAACATGAGATGTGATATCCAAATCCTTCCCCTTCCAATTTTGAGACCCTCCCTTTAACATGAGATGTGATATCCAACTCCTTTCCCATTCCAACCTGAGACCCTTCCTATAGCATGAGATGTGATATCCAAGTCCTTCCCATTCCAATCCTTAGACCCTTCCTACAGCATGCAATATGATATCTCAATGCCTCTAATACCAAACCTGAGATCCTTCCTCTAACATGAAATGTGATATCCAACTCCTTCCCTTTCCAAACCTGAGAGCCTATCTATAGCATGAGATGTGATATCCAAGTCCTTTCCATTCCAATCCTTAGACCCTTCCTACAGCATGCAATATGATATCTCAATGATTCTAATAACAAACCTGAGACCCGTCCTATAACATGAGATGGGATATCCAACTCCTTCCATTTCCAATCCTGAGACACTTCCGATAGCAGAGATGTGATATCTCAATGCTTATACCAAACCTGAGACTCTTCCTTTAGCATGAGATGTGATATCCAGCTCCTTCCCATTCCAATCGTGAGACACTTCCGATAGCATGAGATGTGATATCTCAATGCTTCTAATATCAAAACTGAGACCCTCCCTATAGCATGATATGTGATATCTAAGTCCTTCCCATTCCAATCCTGAGACCCTTCCTATAGCATGAGATGTGATATCTCAATGCTTCTACCAAACCTGAGACCCTTCCTTTAGCATGAGATGTGATATCCAACTCCTTCCCATTCCAATCCTGAGACCCTTCCTATAGCATGAGATGTGATATCTCAATACTTCTAATACCAAACCTGAGATCCTTCCTATAGCATGAGATGTGATATCTCAATGCTTCTAATATCAAACTTGAGAGCCTCCCTATAGCATGAGATGTGATATCCAAGTCCTTCCCATTCCAATCCTGAGACACTTCCTATAGCATGAGATGTGATATCTCAATGCTTCTAATACCAAACCTGAGACTCTTCCTATAACATGAGATGGGATATCCAACTCCTTCCCATTCCAATCCTGAGACCCTTCCGATAGCAGAGATGTGATATCTCAATGCTTATACCAAACCTGAGACCCTTCCTACGGCATGAGATGTCATATACAACTCCTTCCCATTCCAATCCTGAGACCCTTCCTATAGCATGAGATGTGATATCTCAATGCTTATACCAAACCTGAGACCCTTCCTATAGCATGAGATGTGATATCCAACTCCTTCCCATTCCAATCCTGAGACCCTTCCTATAGCATGAGATGTGATATCTCAATGCTTATACCAAACCTGAGACCCTTCCTATAGCATGAGATGTGATATCCAACTCCTTCCCATTCCAATCCTGAGACCCTTCCTATAGCATGAGATGTGATATCTCAATGCTTATACCAAACCTGAGACCCTTCCTATAACATGAGATGTCATATACAACTCCTTCCCATTCCAATCCTGAGACCCTTCCTATAGCATGAGATGTGATATCTCAATGCTTATACCAAACCTGAGACCCTTCCTACGGCATGAGATGTCATATCCAACTCCTTCCCATTCCAATCCTGAGACCCTTCCTACAGCATGAGATGTGATATCTCAATGCTTATACCAAACCTGAGACCCTTCCTATAGCATGAGATGTGATATCCAACTCCTTCCCATTCCAATCCTGAGACCCTTCCTATAGCATGAGATGTGATATCTCAATGCTTATACCAAACCTGAGACCCTTCCTATAACATGAGATGGGATATCCAACTCCTTCCCATTCCAATCCTGAGACACTTCCGATAGCAGAGATGTGATATCTCAATGCTTATACCAGACCTTAGACCCTTCCTATAACATGAGATCGGATATCCAACTCCTTCCCGTTCCAAACCTAAGACCCTTCCTTTAGCATGAGATGTGATATCCAGCTCCTTCCCATTCCAATCCTGAGACCCTCCCTTTAGCATGAGATGTGATATCTCAATGCTTCTAATATCAAAACAGAAACCCTCCCTATAGCATGATATGTGATATCTAAGTCCTTCCCATTCCAGTCCTGAGACCCTTCCTATAGCATGAGATGTGATATCTCAATGCTTCTACCAAACCTGAGACCCTTCCTTTAGCATGAGATGTGATATCCAACTCCTTCCCATTCCAATCCTGAGACCCTTCCTATAGCATGAGATGTGATATCTCAATACTTCTAATACCAAACCTGAAATCCTTCCGATAACATGAGATGTGATATCCAAATCCTTCCCCTTCCAAACCTGAGACCCTCCCTTTAGCATGAGATGTGATATCCAACTCCTTCCCATTCCAATCCTGAGACCCTTCTGATAGCATGAGATGTGATATCTCAATGCTTCTAATACCAAACCTGAGATCCTTCCGATAGCATGAGATGTGATATCTCAATGCTTCTAATACCAAACCTGAGATCCTTCCTATAACATGAGATGTGATATCCAAATCCTTCCCCTTCCAATTCTGAGACCCTCCCTTTAACATGAGATGTGATATCCAACTCCTTCCCATTCCAACCTGAGACCCTTCCTATAGCATGAGATGTGATATCTCAATGCTTATACCAAACCTGAGACCCTTCCTATAACATGAGATGGGATATCCAACTCCTTCCCATTCCAATCCTGAGACACTTCCCATAGCAGAGATACCTGAGACCCTTCCTTTAGCATGAGATGTGATATCCAGCTCCTTCCCATTCCAATCCTGAGACACTTCCGATAGCATGAGATGTGATATCTCAATGCTTCTAATATCAAAACGGAAACCCTCCCTATAGCATGATATGTGATATCTAAGTCCTTCCCATTCCAATCCTGAGACCCTTCCTATAGCATGAGATGTGATATCTCAATGCTTCTAATACCAAACCTGAGATCCTTCCGATAGCATGAGATCGGATATCCAACTCCTTCCCATTCCAATCCTGAGACACTTCCGATAGCAGAGATGTGATATCTCAATGCTTATACCAGACCTTAGACCCTTCCTATAACATGAGATCGGATATCCAACTCCTTCCCGTTCCAAACCTGAGACCCTTCCTTTAGCATGAGATGTGATATCCAGCTCCTTCCCATTCCAATCCTGAGACACTTCCTATAGCATGAGATGTGATATCTCAATGCTTCTAATATCAAAACGGAAACCCTCCCTATCGCATGATATGTGATATCTAAGTCCTTCCCATTCCAATCCTGAGACCCTTCCTATAGCATGAGATGTGATATCTCAATACTTCTAATACCAAACCTGAGATTCTTCCGATAACATGAGATGTGATATCCAAATCCTTCCCCTTCCAAACCTGAGACCCTCCCTTTAGCATGAGATGTGATATCCATCTCCTTCCCATTCCAATCCTGAGACCCTTCTGATAGCATGAGATGTGATATCTCAATGCTTCTAATACCAAACCTGAGATCCTTCCGATAGCATGAGATGTGATATCTCAATGCTTCTAATACCAAACCTGAGATCCTTCCTATAACATGAGATGTGATATCCAAATCCTTCCCCTTCCAATTCTGAGACCCTCCCTTTAACATGAGATGTGATATCCAACTCCTTCCCATTCCAACCTGAGACCCTTCCTATAGCATGAGATGTGATATCTCAATGCCTCTAATACCAAACCTGAGATCCTTCCTCTAACATGAAATGTGATATCCAACTCCTTCCCTTTCCAAACCTGAGAGCCTATCTATAGCATGAGATGTGATATCCAAGTCCTTCCCATTCCAATCCTTAGACCCTTCCTACAGCATGCAATATGATATCTCAATGATTCTAATAACAAACCTGAGACCCGTCCTATAACATGAGATGGGATATCCAACTCCTTCCATTTCCAATCCTGAGACACTTCCGATAGCAGAGATGTGATATCTCAATGCTTATACCAAACCTGAGACCCTTCCTATAACATAAGATGTGATATCCAACTCCTTCCCGTTCCAAACCTGAGACTCTTCCTTTAGCATGAGATGTGATATCCAGCTCCTTCCCATTCCAATCCTGAGACACTTCCGATAGCATGAGATGTGATATCTCAATGCTTCTAATATCAAAACTGAGACCCTCCCTATAGCATGATATGTGATATCTAAGTCCTTCCCATTCCAATCCTGAGACCCTTCCTATAGCATGAGATGTGATATCTCAATGCTTCTACCAAACCTGAGACCCTTCCTTTAGCATGATATGTGATATCCAACTCCTTCCCATTCCAATCCTGAGACCCTTCCTATAGCATGAGATGTGATATCTCAATACTTCTAATACCAAACCTGAGATCCTTCCTATAGCATGAGATGTGATATCTCAATGCTTCTAATACCAAACCTGAGACCCCTCCTACAGCATGCGATGTGATATCTCACTGCTTATACCAAACCTGAGACCCTTCCTATAGCATGAGATGTGATATCCAACTCCTTCCCATTCCAATCCTGAGACCCTTCCTATAGCATGAGATGTGATATTTCAATGCTTCTAATATCAAACTTGAGAGCCTCCCTATAGCATGAGATGTGATATCCAAGTCCTTCCCATTCCAATCCTGAGACACTTCCTATAGCATGAGATGTGATATCTCAATGCTTCTAATACCAAACCTGAGACTCTTCCTATAACATGAGATGGGATATCCAACTCCTTCCCATTCAAATCCAGAGACCCTTGCGATAGCAGAGATGTGATATCTCAATGCTTATACCAAACCTGAGACCCTTCCTACGGCATGAGATGTCATATACAACTCCTTCCCATTCCAATCCTGAGACCCTTCCTATAGCATGAGATGTGATATCTCAATGCTTATACCAAACCTGAGACCCTTCCTATAGCATGAGATGTGATATCCAACTCCTTCCCATTCCAATCCTGAGACCCTTCCTATAGCATGAGATGTGATATCTCAATGCTTATACCAAACCTGAGACCCTTCCTACGGCATGAGATGTCATATACAACTCCTTCCCATTCCAATCCTGAGACCCTTCCTATAGCATGAGTTGTGATATCTCAATGCTTATACCAAACCTGAGACCCTTCCTATAGCATGAGATGTGATATCCAACTACTTCCCATTCCAATCCTGAGACCCTTCCTATAGCATGAGATGTGATATCTCAATGCTTATACCAAACCTGAGACCCTTCCTATAACATGAGATGGGATATCCAACTCCTTCCCATTCCAATCCTGAGACACTTCCGATAGCAGAGATGTGATATCTCAATGCTTATACCATACCTTAGACCCTTCCTATAACATGAGATCGGATATCCAACTCCTTCCCGTTCCAAACCTGAGACCCTTCCTTTAGCATGAGATGTGATATCCAGCTCCTTCCCATTCCAATCCTGAGACACTTCCGATAGCATAAGATGTGATATCTCAATGCTTCTAATATCAAAACGGAAACCCTCCCTATAGCATGATATGTGATATCTAAGTCCTTCCCATTCCAATCCTGAGACCCTTCCTATAGCATGAGATGTGATATCTCAATGCTTCTACCAAACCTGAGACCCTTCCTTTAGCATGAGATGTGATATCCAACTCCTTCCCATTCTAATCCGAGACCCTTCCTATAGCATGAGATGTGATATCTCAATACTTCTAATACCAAACCTGAGATCCTTCCGATAACATGAGATGTGATATCCAAATCCTTCCCCTTCCAAACCTGAGACCCTCCATTTTAGCATGAGATGTGATATCCAACTCCTTCCCATTCCAATCCTGAGACCCTTCTGATAGCATGAGATGTGATATCTCAATGCTTCTAATACCAAACCTGAGATCCTTCCGATAGCATGAGATGTGATATCTCAATGCTTCTAATACCAAACCTGAGATCCTTCCTATAACATGAGATGTGATATCCAAATCCTTCCCCTTCCAATTCTGAGACCCTCCCTTTAACATGAGATGTGATATCCAACTCCTTCCCATTCCAACCTGAGACCCTTCCTATAGCATGAGATGTGATATCTCAATGCCTCTAATACCAAACCTGAGATCCTTCCTCTAACATGAAATGTGATATCCAACTCCTTCCCTTTCCAAACCTGAGAGCCTATCTATAGCATGAGATGTGATATCCAAGTCCTTCCCATTCCAATCCTTAGACCCTTCCTACAGCATGCAATATGATATCTCAATGATTCTAATAACAAACCTGAGACCCGTCCTATAACATGAGATGGGATATCCAACTCCTTCCCATTCCAATCCTGAGACACTTCCGATAGCAGAGATGTGATATCTCAATGCTTATACGAAACCTGAGACCCTTCCTATAACATGAGATGTGATATCCAACTCCTTCCCGTTCCAAACCTGAGACTCTTCCTTTAGCATGAGATGTGATATCCAGCTCCTTCCCATTCCAATCCTGAGACACTTCCGATAGCATGAGATGTGATATCTCAATGCTTCTAATATCAAAACTGAGACCCTCCCTATAGCATGATATGTGATATCTAAGTCCTTCCCATTCCAATCCTGAGACCCTTCTGATAGCATGAGATGTGATATCTCAATGCCTCTAATACCAAACCTGAGATCCTACCTCTAACATGAAATGTGATATCCAACTCTCTCCCCTTCCAAACCTGAGAGCCTTCCTATAGCATGAGATGTGATATCCAAGTCCTTCCCATTCCAATCCTGAGACCCTTCCTATAACATGAGATGTGATATCCAACTCCTTCCCATTCCAACCTGAGACCCTTCCTATAGCATGAGATGGGATATCCAACTCCTTCCAAATCCAATCCTGATACCATTCCGATAGCATGAGATGTGATATCCCAATGCTTCTACCAAACCTGAGACCCATACTATGGCATGAGATGTGATATCAAACTCCTTCCCATTCCAATTCTGAGACCCTTCCTATACCATGAGACTTGCTATCTCAATGCTTCTAATACCAAACCTGAGACCCGTCCTATAACATGAGATGTGATATCCAAATCCTTCCCCTTCCAAACCTTAGACCCTTCCTTTATCATGTGATGTGATATCCAACTCCTTCCCATTCCAATCCTGAGACCCTTCCGATATCATGAGATGTGATATCTCAATGCTTCTAATATCAAACTTGAGACCCTCCCTATAGCATGAGATGTGATATCCAAGTCCTTCCCATTCCAATCCTGAGACCCTTCCTATAGCATGAGATCTGATATCTCAATGCTTCTAATACCAAACCTGAGACCCTTCCTATAACATGAGATGGGAATATCCAACTCCTTACATTCCAATCCTGAGACCCTTCCGATAGCAGAGATGTGATATCTCAATGTTTATACCAAACCTGAGATCCTTCCTATAACATGAGATGTGATATCCAACTCCTTCCCATTCCAATACTGAGATACTGCCTATAGCATGAGATGTGATATCTCACTGCTTATACCAAACCTGAGACCCTTCCTATAGCATGAGATGTGATATCCAACTCCTTCCCATTCCAATCCTGAGACCCTTCCTATAGCATGAGATGTGATATCTCAATGCTTCTAATATCAAACTTGAGAGCCTCCCTATAGCATGAGATGTGATATCCAAGTCCTTCCCATTCCAATCCTGAGACACTTCCTACAGCATGAGATGTGATATCTCAATGCCTCTAATACCAAACCTGAGACTCTTCCTATAACATGAGATGGGATATCCAACTCCTTCCCATTCCAATCCTGAGACCCTTCCGATAGCAGAGATGTGATATCTCAATGCTTATACCAAACCTGAGACCCTTCCTACGGCATGAGATGTCATATACAACTCCTTCCCATTCCAATCCTGAGACCCTTCCTATAGCATGAGATGTGATATCTCAATGCTTCTAATATCAAACTTGAGACCCTCCCTATAGCATGAGATGTGATATCCAAGTCCTTCCCATTCCAATCCTGAGACACTTCCTATAGCATGAGATGTGATATCTCAATGCTTCTAATACCAAACCTGAGACTCTTCCTATAACATGAGATGGGATATCCAACTCCTTCCCATTCCAATCCTGAGACCCTTCCGATAGCAGAGATGTGATATCTCAATGCTTATACCAAACCTGAGACCCTTCCTACGGCATGAGATGTCATGTACAACTCCTTCCCATTCCAATCCTGAGACCCTTCCTATAGCATGAGATGTGATATCTCAATGCTTATACCAAACCTGAGACCCTTCCTATAGTATGAGATGTGATATCCAACTCCTTCCCATTCCAATCCTGAGACCCTTCTTATAGCATGAGATGTGATGTCTCAATGCTTCTAATACCAAACCTGAGATCCTTCCTATAACATGAGATGTGATATCCAACTCCTTCCATTCCAATCCTGAGACCCTTCCTATAGCATGAGATTTGATATCTCAATGCTTGTACCAAACCAGAGACCGTTCCTATAGCATGAGATGTGATATCCAAGTCCTTCCCATTCCAATCCTTAGACCCTTCCTACAGCATGCAATATGATATCTCAATGATTCTAATAACAATCCTGAGACCCGTCCTATAACATGAGATGGGATATCCAATTCCTTCCCATTCCAATCCTGAGACACTTCCGATAGCAGAGATGTGATATCTCAATGCTTATACCAAACCTGAGACCCTTCCTATAACATGAGATCGGATATCCAACTCCTTTTCGTTCCAAACCTGAGACCTTTCCTTTAGCATGAGATGTGATATCCAGCTCCTTCGCATTCCAATCCTGAGACCCTTCCGATAGCATGAGATGTGATATCTCAATGCTTCTAATACCAAACCTGTGATCCTTCCTATAACAAGAGATGTGATATCCAAATCCTTCCCCTTACAAACCTGAGACCCTCCCTTTAGCATGAGATGTGATATCTCAATGCCTCTACTACCAAACCTGAGATCCTTCCGATAGCATGAGATGTGATATCTCAATGCTTCTAATACCAAACCTGAGATCCTTCCTATAACATGAGACGTGATATCCAAATCCTTCCCCTTCCAAACCTGAGACCCTTCCTTTAGCATGAGATGTGATATCCAACTCCTTCCCATTCTAATCCTGAGACCCTTCTGATAGCATGAGATGTGATATCTCAATGCCTCAAATACCAAACCTGAGATCCTACCTCTAACATGAAATGTGATATCCAACTCTTTCCCCTTCCAAACCTGAGAGCCTTCCTATAGCATGAGATGTGATATCCGACTCCTTCCCATTCCAATCCTGAGACCCTTCCGATAGCATGAGATGTGATATCCCAATGCTTCTAATACCAAACCTGAGATCCTTCTTATAACATGTGATGTGATATCCAAATCCTTCCCCTTCCAAACCTGAGACCCTCCCTTTAGCATGAGATGTGATATCCAACTCCTTCCCATTCCAATCCTGAGACCCTTATGATAGATAGCATGAGATGTGATATCTCAATGCCTCTAATACCAAACCTGAGATACTTCCGATAGCATGAGATGTGATATCTCAATGCTTCTAATACCAAACCTGAGATCCTTCCTGTAACATGAGATGTGATATCCAAATCCTTCCCCTTCCAAACCTGAGACCCTCCCTTTAGCATGAGATGTGTTATCCAACTCCTTCCCATTCCAATCCTGAGACCCTTCCGATAGCATGAGATGTGATATCTCAATGCTTCTAATACCAAACCTGTGATCCTTCCTATAACAAGAGATGTGATATCCAAATCCTTCCCCTTCCAAACCTGAGACCCTCCCTTTAGCATGAGATGTGATATCTCAATGCCTCTAATACCAAACCTGAGATCCTTCCGATAGCATGAGATGTGATATCTCAATGCTTCTAATACCAAACCTGAGATCCTTCCTATAACATGAGACGTGATATCCAAATCCTTCCCCTTCCAAACCTGAGACCCTCCCTTTAGCATGAGATGTGATATCCAACTCCTTCCCATTCCAATCCTGAGACCCTTCTGATAGCATGAGATGTGATATCTCAATGCCTCTAATACCAAACCTGAGATCCTACCTCTAACATGAAATGTGATATCCAACTCTTTCCCCTTCCAAACCTGAGGGCCTTCCTATAGCATGAGATGTGATATCCGACTCCTTCCCATTCCAATCCTGAGACCCTTCCGATAGCATGAGATGTGATATCCCAATGCTTCTAATACCAAACCTGAGATCCTTCTTATAACATGTGATGTGATATCCAAATCCTTCCCCTTCCAAACCTGAGACCCTCCCTTTAGCATGAGATGTGATATCCAACTCCTTCCCATTCCAATCCTGAGACCCTTATGATAGATAGCATGAGATGTGATATCTCAATGCCTCTAATACCAAACCTGAGATACTTCCGATAGCATGAGATGTGATATCTCAATGCTTCTAATACCAAACCTGAGATCCTTCCTGTAACATGAGATGTGATATCCAAATCCTTCCCCTTCCAAACCTGAGACCCTCCCTTTAGCATGAGATGTGTTATCCAACTCCTTCCCATTCCAATCCTGAGACCCTTCCGATAGCATGAGATGTGATATCTCAATGCTTCTAATACCAAACCTGTGATCCTTCCTATAACAAGAGATGTGATATCCAAATCCTTCCCCTTCCAAACCTGAGACCCTCCCTTTAGCATGAGATGTGATATCTCAATGCCTCTAATACCAAACCTGAGATCCTTCCGATAGCATGAGATGTGATATCTCAATGCTTCTAATACCAAACCTGAGATCCTTCCTATAACATGAGACGTGATATCCAAATCCTTCCCCTTCCAAACCTGAGACCCTCCCTTTAGCATGAGATGTGATATCCAACTCCTTCCCATTCCAATCCTGAGACCCTTCTGATAGCATGAGATGTGATATCTCAATGCCTCTAATACCAAACCTGAGATCCTACCTCTAACATGAAATGTGATATCCAACTCTTTCCCCTTCCAAACCTGAGGGCCTTCCTATAGCATGAGATGTGATATCCGACTCCTTCCCATTCCAATCCTGAGACCCTTCCGATAGCATGAGATGTGATATCTCAATGCTTCTAATACCAAACCTGAGATCCTTCTTATAACATGTGATGTGATATCCAAATCCTTCCCCTTCCAAACCTGAGACCCTCCCTTTAGCATGAGATGTGATATCCAACTCCTTCCCATTCCAATCCTGAGACCCTTATGATAGATAGCATGAGATGTGATATCTCAATGCCTCTAATACCAAACCTGAGATACTTCCGATAGCATGAGATGTGATATCTCAATGCTTCTAATACCAAACCTGAGATCCTTCCTATAACATGAGATGTGATATCCAAATCCTTCTCCTTCCAAACCTGAGACCCTCCCTTTAGCATGAGATGTGATATCCAACTCCTTCCCATTCCAATTCTGAGCCCCTTCCTATACCATGAGACTTGATATCCAACTCCTTCCCATTCCAATTCTGAGCCCCTTCCTATACCATGAGACTTGATATCTCAATGCTTCTAATACCAAACCTGAGACCCGTCCTATAACATGAGATGTGATATCCAAATCCTTCCCCTTCCAAACCTTAGACCCTTCCTTTATCATGAGATGTGATATCCAACTCCTTCCCATTCCAATCCTGAGACCCTTCCGATATCATGAGATGTGATATCTCAATGCTTCTAATATCAAACTTGAGACCCTCCCTATAGCATGAGATGTGATATCCAAGTCCTTCCCATTCCAATCCTGAGACCCTTCCTATAGCTTGAGTTGTGACATCCAACTCCTTCCCATTCCAATTCTGATCCCCTTTCTATACCATGAGACTTGATATCTCAATGCTTCTAATACCAAACCTGAGACCCGTCCTATAACATGAGATGTGATATCCAAATCCTTCCCCTTCCAAACCTTAGACCCTTCCTTTATCATGAGATGTGATATCCAACTCCTTCCCATTCCAATCCTGAGACCCTTCCGATATCATGAGATGTAATATCTCAATGCTTCTAATATCAAACTTGAGACCCTCCCTATAGCATGAGATGTGATATCCAAGTCCTTCCCATTCCAATCCTGAGACCCTTCCTATAGCATGAGATGTGATATCTCAATGCTTCTAATACCAAACCTGAGACCCTTCCTATAACATGAGATTGGAATATCCAACTCCTTCCCATTCCAATCCTGAGACCCTTCCGATAGCAGAGATGTGATATCTCAATTCTTATACCAAACCTGAGATCCTTCCTATAACATGAGATGTGATATCCAACTCCTTCCCATTCCAATCCTGAGACACTTCCTATAGCATGAGATGTGATATCTCACTGCTTATACCAAACCTGAGACCCTTCCAATAGCATGAGATGTGATATCCAACTCCTTCCCATTCCAATCCTGAGACCCTTCCTATAGCATGAGATGTGATATCTCAATGCTTCTAATATCAAACTTGAGAGCCTCCCTATAGCATGAGATGTGATATCCAAGTCCTTCCCATTCCAATCCTGAGACACTTCCTATAGCATGAGATGTGATATCTCAATGCTTCTAATACCAAACCTGAGACTCTTCCTATAACATGAGATGGGATATCCAACTCCTTCCCATTCCAATCCTGAGACCCTTCCGATAGCAGAGATGTGATATCTCAATGCTTATACCAAACCTGAGACCCTTCCTACGGCATGAGATGTCATATACAACTCCTTCCCATTCCAATCCTGAGACCCTTCCTATAGCATGAGATGTGATATCTCAATGCTTATACCAAACCTGAGACCCTTCCTATAGCATGAGATGTGATATCCAACTCCTTCCCATTCCAATCCTGAGACCCTTCCTATAGCATGAGATGTGATATCTCAATGCTTATACCAAACCTGAGACCCTTCCTACGGCATGAGATGTCATATACAACTCCTTCCCATTCCAATCCTGAGACCCTTCCTATAGCATGAGATGTGATATCTCAATGCTTATACCAAACCTGAGACCCTTCCTATAGCATGAGATGTGATATCCAACTCCTTCCCATTCCAATCCTGAGACCCTTCCTATAGCATGAGATGTGATATCTCAATGCTTATACCAAACCTGAGACCCTTCCTATAACATGAGATGGGATATCCAACTCCTTCCCATTCCAATCCTGAGACACTTCCGATAGCAGAGATGTGATATCTCAATGCTTATACCAGACCTTAGACCCTTCCTATAACATGAGATCGGATATCCAACTCCTTCCCGTTCCAAACCTGAGACCCTTCCTTTAGCATGAGATGTGATATCCAGCTCCTTCCCATTCCAATCCTGAGACACTTCCGATAGCATGAGATGTGATATCTCAATGCTTCTAATATCAAAACGGAAACCCTCCCTATAGCATGATATGTGATATCTAAGTCCTTCCCATTCCAATCCTGAGACCCTTCCTATAGCATGAGATGTGATATCTCAATGCTTCTACCAAACCTGATACCCTTCCTTTAGCATGAGATGTGATATCCAACCCCTTCCCATTCCAATCCTGAGACCCTTCCTATAGCATGAGATGTGATATCTCAATACTTCTAATACCAAACCTGAGATCCTTCCGATAACATGAGATGTGATATCCAAATCCTTCCCCTTCCAAACCTGAGACCCTCCCTTTAGCATGAGATGTGATATCCATCTCCTTCCCATTCCAATCCTGAGACCCTTCTGATAGCATGAGATGTGATATCTCAATGCTTCTAATACCAAACCTGAGATCCTTCCGATAGCATGAGATGTGATATCTCAATGCTTCTAATACCAAACCTGAGACCCTTCCTATAACATGAGATTGGAATATCCAACTCCTTCCCATTCCAATCCTGAGACCCTTCCGATAGCAGAGATGTGATATCTCAATTCTTATACCAAACCTGAGATCCTTCCTATAACATGAGATGTGATATCCAATTCCTTCCCATTCCAATCCTGAGACACTTCCTATAGCATGAGATGTGATATCTCACTGCTTATACCAAACCTGAGACCCTTCCTATCACATGAGATGTGATATCTAACTCCTTCCCATTCCAATCCTGAGACCCTTCCTATAGCATGAGATGTGATATCTCAATGCTTCTAATACCAAACCTGAGACTCTTCCTATAACATGAGATGGGATATCCAACTCCTTCCCATTCCAATCCTGAGACCCTTCCGATAGCAGAGATGTGATATCTCAATGCTTATACCAAACCTGAGACCCTTCCTACGGCATGAGATGTCATATACAACTCCTTCCCATTCCAATCCTGAGACCCTTCCTATAGCATGAGATGTGATATCTCAATGCTTATACCAAACCTGAGACCCTTCCTATAGCATGAGATGTGATATCCAACTCCTTCCCATTCCAATCCTGAGACCCTTCCTATAGCATGAGATGTGATATCTCAATGCTTATACCAAACCTGAGACCCTTCCTACGGCATGAGATGTCATATACAACTCCTTCCCATTCCAATCCTGAGACCCTTCCTATAGCATGAGATGTGATATCTCAATGCTTATACCAAACCTGAGACCCTTCCTATAGCATGAGATGTGATATCCAACTCCTTCCCATTCCAATCCTGAGACCCTTCCTATAGCATGAGATGTGATATCTCAATGGTTATACCAAACCTGAGACCCTTCCTATAACATGAGATGGGATATCCAACTCCTTCCCATTCCAATCCTGAGACACTTCCGATAGCAGAGATGTGATATCTCAATGCTTATACCAGACCTTAGACCCTTCCTATAACATGAGATCGGATATCCAACTCCTTCCAGTTCCAAACCTGAGACCCTTCCTTTAGCATGAGATGTGATATCCAGCTCCTTCCCATTCCAATCCTGAGACACTTCCGATAGCATGAGATGTGATATCTCAATGCTTCTAATATCAAAACGGAAACCCTCCCTATAGCATGATATGTGATATCTAAGTCCTTCCCATTCCAATCCTGAGACCCTTCCTATAGCATGAGATGTGATATCTCAATGCTTCTACCAAACCTGAGACCCTTCCTTTAGCATGAGATGTGATATCCAACTCCTTCCCATTCCAATCCTGAGACCCTTCCTATAGCATGAGATGTGATATCTCAATACTTCTAATACCAAACCTGAGATCCTTCCGATAACATGAGATGTGATATCCAAATCCTTCCCCTTCCAAACCTGAGACCCTCCCTTTAGCATGAGATGTGATATCCATCTCCTTCCCATTCCAATCCTGAGACCCTTCTGATAGCATGAGATGTGATATCTCAATGCTTCTAATACCAAACCTGAGATCCTTCCGATAGCATGAGATGTGATATCTCAATGCTTCTAATACCAAACCTGAGACCCTTCCTATAACATGAGATTGGAATATCCAACTCCTTCCCATTCCAATCCTGAGACCCTTCTGTTAAGACGGATTTCTGAACTCTGTCCTGGTGGCGCAGAAGTTCAGAAGGCCAACCTAATTACTTGGAACAGGGTAACCTCTGGACGAGCCAGACCAATCAAGGTAGCGATCGCGGCGGTCAAGACTAGGTCTCAAGAGGGGTGAGGGTGACTGAAAGCCCGCAATGAGCACACAAAGCAAGAGCGCTTACAAACTACTCCAAACAGGTGTTATATCAAAAATATAAACACATTTATTTTAACCCTTTAAGTGCCATGGGTATTTCTCCCCAGTGCCAGAGCCTTTTTTGGTGATTTTGGTATGTGGCCATTCAATGGCTTGTAACTTTTTTGTTACATGAGATATCTCGGCCAAATTTGGCTCCTTTTCTTCCCACATGTAGGCGGTCGTAACGCCACCCAGGAATCCCAGGTTGCTGTAGGGGGGTGAGAGAAAATAAGGAAAATGTGCGAAAATTTTGGGTTTTTTCAAAAAATGCCAATAAAATGATGCACAAAGAAGCCAGTGGTTTTTTCCTTGTAAGAGCTAGGAACAAATGGTTTGCTGTGCTGAGTTCCCCAATGTGTTGGCTTTCAGGAACAGGTTGAGTGGAAATGGAAAAAAAATATTTTGATGGGGATATCAACCGTTTTGTGAGAGGTAGGCGATTTTTGCCATTTTTGCCAATTGGACATGCATGGACGGAATGGAAGAAAAGGGCAGGAAAGCCAAATTGGAGGACAGAAAGGCATATATTTCTGAAAAGTAGACAAAATTCCAAGTTTAGGAAGGGGTGATTTGTATAGGTCAGGCAACAACTAGGTAGGGGAAACTGCCATCGAATGGGGGAAAAGCGGGAAAATGACTGAAAAAAAAGGTATGTGTTGGACATGGTTGGCTTGGTACGGCAATGGCTTCTATGAATTTTGAGAAAAGCAATGCTCCGCTACATTCCCCCGACTCTTGCAGTTAGGAGAGCATACCATTTTTGTAGTGTTTGTACAAAACAAGCAATACCACAAGCCAAACACTGAGCCATGGTACACAGGAGTTTTACGCTCACGGTCTGACCAGACGCACTTAGCATGTGTAAATTGGGAAAACCAATGTGGTGAGGAACGGCAGCCATACATTTTTTGAAAGAGCACAGGCAGACCTTTTCAAGGGTAGGTGACTTGTGCAGGTTACAAAAGTGTATGGTGGCTAAAGCAGCGACTAAATGTAGGTCACATTTGGGAAAAGAAAGGGTTGTGAGACAAAGGGCTCCAGCAAATGGGTCAAAACGTTATGAAAACCACACAAACACAACACATGGCCTACCGTCCCGCGTTCCCACAGGTGTCCCGATGAAAACGGTACCTCACATGTGTGGGTGCACCTACCTGGCCGCCAAGGGGAAAGCCCAAAACACAAGTAACCCCAAGTCTGTTTTCACACCGGAAATGTCACACTCTCCCATCATACAGATATGGGCCTCGGGTGTCCAAGCCACCGAGGAAAACAGGGAACCCCATGCATTTCCGAAAAGAGGACACCCGTGGGAATCCGCAGAGGTATGATATGCCCAAATTGCCCCAGAATTTATTACCCAGACACCCCTGCAAAGTCGGAAATGTGGGGAAAAAAACGCTTTTTCCGTACATTTCGCTCGACGCACCCATCGAAACACGCCCCCAACAACACATGGCCTACCGTCCCGCGTTCCCACAGGTGTCCCGATGAAAACGGTACCTCACATGTGTGGGTGCACCTACCTGGCCGCCAAGGGGAAAGCCTAAAACACAAGTAACCCCAAGTCTGTTTTCACACCGGAAATGTCACACTCTCACATCATACAGATATGGGCCTCGGGTGTCCAAGCCACCAAGGAAAACAGGGAACCCCATGCATTTCCGGAAAGAGGACACCCGTGGGAATCCGCAGAGGTATGATATGCCCAAATCGCCCCAGAATTTATTACCCAGACACCCCCGCAAAGTCCGAAATGTGGGAAAAAATACGCATTTTCCTCACATTTCGCTCGACTCACCCATCGAAACACGCCCCCAACAACACATGGCCTACCGTCCCGCGTTCCCACAGGTGTCCCGATGAAAACGGTACCTCACATGTGTGGGTGCACCTACCTGGCCGCCAAGGGGAAAGCCTAAAACACAAGTAACCCCAAGTCTGTTTTCAGAGGGAAAACTCAGACATTCTGCCGACCGGCACAAGGTACAGATATGGGCCTCGGGTGTCCAAGCCACCGAGGAAAACAGGGAACCCCATGCATTTCCGAAAAGAGGACACCCGTGGGAATCCGCAGAGGTATGATATGCCCTAATTGCCCCAGAATTTATTACCCAGACACCCCTGCAAAGTCCGAAATGTGGGGAAAAAAACACTTTTTCCGCACATTTCGCTCGACGCACCCATCGAAACACGCCCCCCACAACACATGGCCTACCGTCACGCGTTCCCACAGGTGTCCCGATGAAAACGGTACCTCACATGTGTGGGTGCACCTACCTGGCCGCCAAGGGGAAAGCCTAAAACACAAGTAACCCCAAGTCTGTTTTCACACCGGAAATGTCACACTCTCACATCATACAGATATGGGCCTCGGGTGTCCAAGCCACCAAGGAAAACAGGGAACCCCATGCATTTCCGGAAAGAGGACACCCGTGGGAATCCGCAGAGGTATGATATGCCCAAATCGCCCCAGAATTTATTACCCAGACACCCCCGCAAAGTCCGAAATGTGGGAAAAAATACGCATTTTCCTCACATTTCGCTCGACTCACCCATCGAAACACGCCCCCAACAACACATGGCCTACCGTCCCGCGTTCCCACAGGTGTCCCGATGAAAACGGTACCTCACATGTGTGGGTGCACCTACCTGGCCGCCAAGGGGAAAGCCTAAAACACAAGTAACCCCAAGTCTGTTTTCAGAGGGAAAACTCAGACATTCTGCCGACCGGCACAAGGTACAGATATGGGCCTCGGGTGTCCAAGCCACCGAGGAAAACAGGGAACCCCATGCATTTCCGAAAAGAGGACACCCGTGGGAATCCGCAGAGGTATGATATGCCCAAATTGCCCCAGAATTTATTACCCAGACACCCCTGCAAAGTCCGAAATGTGGGGAAAAAAAACGCTTTTTCCGCACAATTCGCTCGACGCACCCATCGAAACACGCCCCCCACAACACATGGCCTACCGTCACGCGTTCCCACAGGTGTCCCGATGAAAACGGTACCTCACATGTGTGGGTGCACCTACCTGGCCGCCAAGGGGAAAGCCTAAAACACAAGTAACCCCAAGTCTGTTTTCACACCGGAAATGTCACACTCTCACATCATACAGATATGGGCCTCGGGTGTCCAAGCCACCAAGGAAAACAGGGAACCCCATGCATTTCCGGAAAGAGGACACCCGTGGGAATCCGCAGAGGTATGATATGCCCAAATCGCCCCAGAATTTATTACCCAGACACCCCCGCAAAGTCCGAAATGTGGGAAAAAATACGCATTTTCCTCACATTTCGCTCGACTCACCCATCGAAACACGCCCCCAACAACACATGGCCTACCGTCCCGCGTTCCCACAGGTGTCCCGATGAAAACGGTACCTCACATGTGTGGGTGCACCTACCTGGCCGCCAAGGGGAAAGCCTAAAACACAAGTAACCCCAAGTCTGTTTTCAGAGGGAAAACTCAGACATTCTGCCGACCGGCACAAGGTACAGATATGGGCCTCGGGTGTCCAAGCCACCGAGGAAAACAGGGAACCCCATGCATTTCCGAAAAGAGGACACCCGTGGGAATCCGCAGAGGTATGATATGCCCAAATTGCCCCAGAATTTATTACCCAGACACCCCTGCAAAGTCCGAAATGTGGGGAAAAAAACGCTTTTTCCGCACATTTCGCTCGACGCACCCATCGAAACACGCCCCCCACAACACATGGCCTACCGTCACGCGTTCCCACAGGTGTCCCGATGAAAACGGTACCTCACATGTGTGGGTGCACCTACCTGGCCGCCAAGGGGAAAGCCTAAAACACAAGTAACCCCAAGTCTGTTTTCACACCGGAAATGTCACACTCTCACATCATACAGATATGGGCCTCGGGTGTCCAAGCCACCAAGGAAAACAGGGAACCCCATGCATTTCCGGAAAGAGGACACCCGTGGGAATCCGCAGAGGTATGATATGCCCAAATCGCCCCAGAATTTATTACCCAGACACCCCCGCAAAGTCCGAAATGTGGGAAAAAATACGCATTTTCCTCACATTTCGCTCGACTCACCCATCGAAACACGCCCCCAACAACACATGGCCTACCGTCCCGCGTTCCCACAGGTGTCCCGATGAAAACGGTACCTCACATGTGTGGGTGCACCTACCTGGCCGCCAAGGGGAAAGCCTAAAACACAAGTAACCCCAAGTCTGTTTTCAGAGGGAAAACTCAGACATTCTGCCGACCGGCACAATGTACAGATATGGGCCTCGGGTGTCCAAGCCACCGAGGAAAACAGGGAACCCCATGCATTTCCGAAAAGAGGACACCCGTGGGAATCCGCAGAGGTATGATATGCCCAAATTGCCCCAGAATTTATTACCCAGACACCCCTGCAAAGTCCGAAATGTGGGGAAAAAAACGCTTTTTCCGCACATTTCGCTCGACGCACCCATCGAAACACGCCCCCAACAACACATGGCCTACCGTCACGCGTTCCCACAGGTGTCCCGATGAAAACGGTACCTCACATGTGTGGGTGCACCTACCTGGCCGCCAAGGGGAAAGCCTAAAACACAAGTAATCCCAAGTCTGTTTTCACACCGGAAATGTCACACTCTCACATCATACAGATATGGGCCTCGGGTGTCCAAGCCACCAAGGAAAACAGGGAACCCCATGCATTTCCGGAAAGAGGACACCCGTGGGAATCCGCAGAGGTATGATATGCCCAAATCGCCCCAGAATTTATTACCCAGACACCCCCGCAAAGTCCGAAATGTGGGAAAAAATACGCATTTTCCTCACATTTCGCTCGACTCACCCATCGAAACACGCCTCCAACAACACATGGCCTACCGTCCCGCGTTCCCACAGGTGTCCCGATGAAAACGGTACCTCACATGTCTGGGTGCACCTACCTGGCCGCCAAGGGGAAAGCCTAAAACACAAGTAACCCCAAGTCTGTTTTCAGAGGGAAAACTCAGACATTCTGCCGACCGGCACAATGTACAGATATGGGCCTCGGGTGTCCAAGCCACCGAGGAAAACAGGGAACCCCATGCATTTCCGAAAAGAGGACACCCGTGGGAATCCGCAGAGGTATGATATGCCCAAATTGCCCCAGAATTTATTACCCAGACACCCCTGCAAAGTCCGAAATGTGGGGAAAAAAACGCTTTTTCCGCACATTTCGCTCGACGCACCCATCGAAACATGCCCCCAACAACACATGGCCTACCGTCACGCGTTCCCACAGGTGTCCCGATGAAAACGGTACCTCACATGTGTGGGTGCACCTACCTGGCCGCCAAGGGGAAAGCCTAAAACACAAGTAACCCCAAGTCTGTTTTCACACCGGAAATGTCACACTCTCACATCATACAGATATGGGCCTCGGGTGTCCAAGCCACCAAGGAAAACAGGGAACCCCATGCATTTCCGGAAAGAGGACACCCGTGGGAATCCGCAGAGGTATGATATGCCCAAATCGCCCCAGAATTTATTACCCAGACACCCCCGCAAAGTCCGAAATGTGGGAAAAAATACGCATTTTCCTCACATTTCGCTCGACTCACCCATCGAAACACGCCCCCCACAACACATGGCCTACCGTCCCGCGTTCCCACAGGTGTCCCGATGAAAACGGTACCTCACATGTGTGGGTGCACCTACCTGGCCGCCAAGGGGAAAGCCTAAAACACAAGTAACCCCAAGTCTGTTTTCAGAGGGAAAACTCAGACATTCTGCCGACCGGCACAATGTACAGATATGGGCCTCGGGTGTCCAAGCCACCGAGGAAAACAGGGAAACCCATGCATTTCCGAAAAGAGGACACCCGTGGGAATCCGCAGAGGTATGATATGCCCAAATCGCCCCAGAATTTATTACCCAGACACCCCCGCAAAGTCTGAAATGTGGGAAAAAATACGCATTTTCCTCACATTTCGCTCGACTCACCCATCGAAACACGCCCCCAACAACACATGGCCTACCGTCCCGCGTTCCCACAGGTGTCCCGATGAAAACGGTACCTCACATGTGTGGGTGCACCTACCTGGCCGCCAAGGGGAAAGCCTAAAACACAAGTAACCCCAAGTCTGTTGTCCATTCTGCCGACCGGCGCAACTTACAGATATGGGCCTCGGGTGTCCAAGCCACCGAGGAAAACAGGGAACCCCATGCATTTTCGAAAAGAGGACACCCGTGGGAATCCGCAGAGGTGTGATTTGCGCCCATCGCCCCAGATTTTTTTACCCAGACAGCCCTGCAAAGTCGGAAATGTGGGGGAAAAAACGCTTTTTCCGCACATTTCGCTCGCCGCACCCATCGAAACGCGCCCCCCACAACACATGGCCTACCGTCCCGCGTTCCCACAGGTGTCCCGATGAAAACGGTACCTCACATGTGTGGGTGCACCTACCTGGCCGCCAAGGGGAAAGCCTAAAACACAAGTAACCCCAAGTCTGTTGTCAGAGGGAAATCTCCGACATTCTGCCGACCGGCGCAACTTACAGATATGGGCCTCGGGTGTCCAAGCCACCGAGGAAAACAGGGAACCCCATGCATTTTCGAAAAGAGGACACCCGTGGGAATCCGCAGAGGTGTGATTTGCGCCCATCGCCCCAGATTTTTTTACCCAGACAGCCCTGCAAAGTCGGAAATGTGGGGAAAAAAACGCTTTTCCCGCACATTTCGCTCGCCGCACCCATCGAAACACGCCCCCCACAACACATGGCCTACCGTCCCGCGTTCCCACAGGTGTCCCGATGAAAACGGTACCTCACATGTGTGGGTGCACCTACCTGGCCGCCAAGGGGAAAGCCTAAAACACAAGTAACCCCAAGTCTGTTGTCCATTCTGCCGACCGGCGTAACTTACAGATATGGGCCTCGGGTGTCCAAGCCACCGAGGAAAACAGGGAACCCCATGCATTTTCGAAAAGAGGACACCCGTGGGAATCCGCAGAGGTGTGATTTGCGCCCATCGCCCCAGATTTTTTTACCCAGACAGCCCTGCAAAGTCGGAAATGTGGGGGAAAAAACGCTTTTTCCGCACATTTCGCTCGCCGCACCCATCGAAACGCGCCCCCCACAACACATGGCCTACCGTCCCGCGTTCCCACAGGTGTCCCGATGAAAACGGTACCTCACATGTGTGGGTGCACCTACCTGGCCGCCAAGGGGAAAGCCTAAAACACAAGTAACCCCAAGTCTGTTGTCAGAGGGAAATCTCCGACATTCTGCCGACCGGCGCAACTTACAGATATGGGCCTCGGGTGTCCAAGCCACCGAGGAAAACAGGGAACCCCATGCATTTTTGAAAAGAGGACACCCGTGGGAATCCGCAGAGGTGTGATTTGCGCCCATCGCCCCAGATTTTTTTACCCAGACAGCCCTGCAAAGTCGGAAATGTGGGGAAAAAAACGCTTTTTCCGCACATTTCGCTCGCCGCACCCATCGAAACACGCCCCCCACAACACATGGCCTACCGTCCCGCGTTCCCACAGGTGTCCCGATGAAAACGGTACCTCACATGTGTGGGTGCACCTACCTGGCCGCCAAGGGGAAAGCCTAAAACACAAGTAACCCCAAGTCTGTTGTCAGAGGGAAATCTCAGACATTCTGCCGACCGGCGCAACTTACAGGTATGGGCCTCGGGTGTCCAAGCCACCGAGGAAAACAGGGAACCCCATGCATTTTCGAAAAGAGGACACCCGTGGGAATCCGCAGAGGTGTGATTTGCGCCCATCGCCCCAGATTTTTTTACCCAGACAGCCCTGCAAAGTCGGAAATGTGGGGAAAAAAACGCTTTTTCCGCACATTTCACTCGCCGCACCCATCGAAACACGCCCCCCACAACACATGGCCTACCGTCCCGCGTTCCCACAGGTGTCCCGATGAAAACGGTACCTCACATGTGTGGGTGCACCTACCTGGCCGCCAAGGGGAAAGCCTAAAACACAAGTAACCCCAAGTCTGTTGTCCATTCTGCCGACCGGCGCAACTTACAGATATGGGCCTCGGGTGTCCAAGCCACCGAGGAAAACAGGGAACCCCATGCATTTTCGAAAAGAGGACACCCGTGGGAATCCGCAGAGGTGTGATTTGCGCCCATCGCCCCAGATTTTTTTACCCAGACAGCCCTGCAAAGTCCGAAATGTGGGGAAAAAAACGCTTTTTCCGCACATTTCGCTCGCCGCACCCATCGAAACGCGCCCCCCACAACACATGGCCTACCGTCCCGCGTTCCCACAGGTGTCCCGATGAAAACGGTACCTCACATGTGTGGGTGCACCTACCTGGCCGCCAAGGGGAAAGCCTAAAACACAAGTAACCCCAAGTCTGTTGTCAGAGGGAAAACTCCGACATTCTGCCGACCGGCGCAACTTACAGATATGGGCCTCGGGTGTCCAAGCCACCGAGGAAAACAGGGAACCCCATGCATTTTCGAAAAGAGGACACCAGTGGGAATCCGCAGAGGTGTGATTTGCGCCCATCGCCCCAGATTTTTTTACCCAGACAGCCCTGCAAAGTCGGAAATGTGGGGAAAAAAATGCTTTTTCCGCACATTTCGCTCGCCGCACCCATCGAAACGCGCCCCCCACATCACATGGCCTACCGTCCCGCGTTCCCACAGGTGTCCCGATGAAAACGGTACCTCACATGTGTGGGTGCACCTACCGGGGGCGCAAAAGGAAAAGGGTAACCAACTGGGAACCCCAAGCCATTCGCCACTGCCCATTTTGTTCATGTGGGCAACCTACAGATTTGGGCCTAGGGTGTCGCAGCCAGCAAGGGAAACAGGGAACCCCATGCATTTCCCAAAAGAGGACACCCGTGGGAATCCACAGAGGTCTGACTTACGCAAATCGGCCCAGAATGTAATACCCAGAACCACCAGCAAAGACCCACATGGGAGAAGGGTGCCCAAGGCCAGGGATATTACCGCCGACTTTGCTGGAGCCCTGGCTGCCCTGCGTTACAGCTTCTCCCCACCAAGGAGTCTCGGCAGTGTGCCAATACCTCCCCGAAGGGAAAAGCTGTAATGCAGCCAAGCCGCAACTCCAGGACAGTTGGAGGTGATCTGCCCAGACGGGCCATTCCCACCCACACCACCAACAATCCAGCCCCAGTCTCACCCACCCCACTGACAGTGGGCCCTAACCATAGAATAATAAAAAACAGTACTCACATAACGTTGCAGCTGCTCGGGTAGAAAAAGCTGTAAACAAAACAAAGAACATGTGTTACCTATGGTCACACCAGCAAAATGTAGCCCTCCCCGGGGGCAGATAGGGGGGGGGGGTTGTCCTGCACTCCTCCCTGGGCTGAGGCGTCCGTTCCTAGGAGCAGATATCTGGTCCCAGGAAGGGCTGCATGACTTGGCACCCACTCCATTGCGGGTGGGGGGGGGGTCAACGCCCCATCCCATTAGAAAATTCCCTGACCCATTGGGGTGCCCCACCGCCCCCCCTAAAAAGCGTACCACCATTTTCATTTTTTTCCTTTGGTAACCCAACTCCCCTTGGTGCAGAGGGTCACATTGGTGTGCCAATCTGGCGCCGGGGTGCCCAAACCTTACTGCCCCACCCACTGGGGGGGCCTGACCCACCATTTTTGGGGGCCCTCTCCCCCCTCACCCCAAATGGCTGGGGGACACACCTCATGCAGGCCTCCCTGGGCCTCCTCCAAACGGCTGCGTGAGGTACACCCCACCTCCATTTGGGGTGAGGGGGGAGAGGGCCACGCCAAAAGGTGGGGCAGGACCCCCAATAGATGGGGCAGTAGGGTTTGGGCACCCTGGGGGCAGATAGCCACACTAATGTGGCCATCTGCACCAAGCAAAGTTGGGTAAACAAAAACAAAATATACAAAACCACAGGCTGCTTTTTAGGGGGGGCTGAGGGCCACCCTAAATTGGCAGCGCATGATGTACCGCAACGGGGGGTGGCCCTCAACCCCCCCCCCCACCCCAAATGGAGGGCCCCACCTCATGCAACCCTCCCTGGGGGCAGATATCTGCTCCTAGGAAGGGGCATCTGACCCCAGGGAGGGATGCATGAGGTGAGGCCCCCCTATCTGCGCCCAGGGAGGGTTGCATGAGGTGGGGCCCTCCATTTGGGGTGGGGGGGGGGTTGAGGGCCACCCCCCGTTGCGGTACATCATGCGCTGCCAATTCAGGGTGGCCCTCAGCCCCCCCTAAAAAGCAGCCTGTGATTTTGTATATTTTATTTTGTTTACCCAACTTGGCTTGGTGCAGATGGGCCCATTAGTGTGGCTATCTGCCCCCAGGGTGCCCAAACCCTACTGCCCCATCTATTGGGGGTCCTGCCTGACCTTTTGGGGTGCCCCCCCCACCCCACCCCCAATGGCTGGGGGACACACCTCATGCAGGCCTCCCTGGGCCTCCTCCAAACGGCTGCGTGAGGTACACCCCACCTCCATTTGGGGTGAGGGGGGAGAGGGCCACCCCAAAAGGTGGGGCAGGACCCCCAATAGATGGGGCAGTAGGGTTTGGGCACCCTGGGGGCAGATAGCCACACTAATGTGGCCATCTGCACCAAGCAAAGTTGGGTAAACAAAAAAAAATATACAAAACCACAGGCTGCTTTTTAGGGGGGGCTGAGGGCCACCCTAAATTGGCAGCGCATGATGTACCGCAACGGGGGGTGGCCCTCAACCCCCCCCACCCCAAATGGAGGGCCCCACCTCATGCAACCCTCCCTGGGGGCAGATATCTGCTCCTAGGAAGGGGCATCTGACCCCAGGGAGGGATGCATGAGGTGAGGCCCCCCCTATCTGCGCCCAGGGAGGGTTGCATGAGGTGGGGCCCTCCATTTGGGGTGGGGGGGGGTTGAGGGCCACCCCCCGTTGCGGTACATCATGCGCTGCCAATTCAGGGTGGCCCTCAGCCCCCCCTAAAAAGCAGCCTGTGATTTTGTATATTTTTTTTTGTTTACCCAACTTGGCTTGGTGCAGATGGGCCCATTAGTGTGGCTATCTGCCCCCAGGGTGCCCAAACCCTACTGCCCCATCTATTGGGGGTCCTGCCCCACCTTTTGGGGTGCCCCCCCCCACCCCACCCCCAATGGCTGGGGGACACACCTCATGCAGGCCTCCCTGGGCCTCCTCCAAACGGCTGCGTGAGGTACACCCCACCTCCATTTGGAGTGAGGGGGGAGAGGGCCACCCCAAAAGGTGGGGCAGGACCCCCAATAGATGGGGCAGTAGGGTTTGGGCACCCTGGGGGCAGATAGCCACACTAATGTGGCCATCTGCACCAAGCAAAGTTGGGTAAACAAAAAAAAATATACAAAACCACAGGCTGCTTTTTAGGGGGGGCTGAGGGCCACCCTAAATTGGCAGCGCATGATGTACCGCAACGGGGGGTGGCCCTCAACCCCCCCGCACCCCAAATGGAGGGCCCCACCTCATGCAACCCTCCCTGGGGGCAGATATCTGCTCCTAGGAAGGGGCATCTGACCCCAGGGAGGGATGCATGAGGTGAGGCCCCCCCTATCTGCGCCCAGGGAGGGTTGCATGAGGTGGGGCCCTCCATTTGGGGTGGGGGGGGGTTGAGGGCCACCCCCCGTTGCGGTACATAATGCGCTGCCAATTCAGGGTGGCCCTCAGCCCCCCCTAAAAAGCAGCCTGTGATTTTGTATATTTTTTTTTGTTTACCCAACTTGGCTTGGTGCAGATGGGCCCATTAGTGTGGCTATCTGCCCCCAGGGTGCCCAAACCCTACTGCCCCATCTATTGGGGGTCCTGCCCCACCTTTTGGGGTGCCCCCCCCCCACCCCACCCCCAATGGCTGGGGGACACACCTCATGCAGGCCTCCCTGGGCCTCCTCCAAACGGCTGCGTGAGGTACACCCCACCTCCATTTGGGGTGAGGGGGGAGAGGGCCACCCCAAAAGGTGGGGCAGGACCCCCAATAGATGGGGCAGTAGGGTTTGGGCACCCTGGGGGCAGATAGCCACACTAATGTGGCCATCTGCACCAAGCAAAGTTGGGTAAACAAAAAAAAATATACAAAACCACAGGCTGCTTTTTAGGGGGGGCTGAGGGCCACCCTAAATTGGCAGCGCATGATGTACCGCAACGGGGGGTGGCCCTCAACCCCCCCCCACCCCAAATGGAGGGCCCCACCTCATGCAACCCTCCCTGGGGGCAGATATCTGCTCCTAGGAAGGGGCATCTGACCCCAGGGAGGGATGCATGAGGTGAGGCCCCCCCTATCTGCGCCCAGGGAGGGTTGCATGAGGTGGGGCCCTCCATTTGGGGTGGGGGGGGGTTGAGGGCCACCCCCCGTTGCGGTACATCATGCGCTGCCAATTCAGGGTGGCCCTCAGCCCCCCCTAAAAAGCAGCCTGTGATTTTGTATATTTTTTTTTGTTTACCCAACTTGGCTTGGTGCAGATGGGCCCATTAGTGTGGCTATCTGCCCCCAGGGTGCCCAAACCCTACTGCCCCATCTATTGGGGGTCCTGCCCCACCTTTTGGGGTGCCCCCCCCCACCCCACCCCCAATGGCTGGGGGACACACCTCATGCAGGCCTCCCTGGGCCTCCTCCAAACGGCTGCGTGAGGTACACCCCACCTCCATTTGGGGTGAGGGGGGAGAGGGCCACCCCAAAAGGTGGGGCAGGACCCCCAATAGATGGGGCAGTAGGGTTTGGGCACCCTGGGGGCAGATAGCCACACTAATGTGGCCATCTGCACCAAGCAAAGTTGGGTAAACAAAAAAAAATTTATACAAAACCACAGGCTGCTTTTTAGGGGGGGCTGAGGGCCACCCTAAATTGGCAGCGCATGATGTACCGCAACGGGGGGTGGCCCTCAACCCCCCCCCACCCCAAATGGAGGGCCCCACCTCATGCAACCCTCCCTGGGGGCAGATATCTGCTCCTAGGAAGGGGCATCTGACCCCAGGGAGGGATGCATGAGGTGAGGCCCCCCCTATCTGCGCCCAGGGAGGGTTGCATGAGGTGGGGCCCTCCATTTGGGGTGGGGGGGGTTGAGGGCCACCCCCCGTTGCGGTACATCATGCGCTGCCAATTCAGGGTGGCCCTCAGCCCCCCCTAAAAAGCAGCCTGTGATTTTGTATATTTTTTTTTGTTTACCCAACTTGGCTTGGTGCAGATGGGCCCATTAGTGTGGCTATCTGCCCCCAGGGTGCCCAAACCCTACTGCCCCATCTATTGGGGGTCCTGCCCCACCTTTTGGGGTGCCCCCCCCCCACCCCACCCCCAATGGCTGGGGGACACACCTCATGCAGGCCTCCCTGGGCCTCCTCCAAACGGCTGCGTGAGGTACACCCCACCTCCATTTGGGGTGAGGGGGGAGAGGGCCACCCCAAAAGGTGGGGCTGGACCCCCAATAGATGGGGCAGTAGGGTTTGGGCACCCTGGGGGCAGATAGCCACACTAATGTGGCCATCTGCACCAAGCAAAGTTGGGTAAACAAAAAAAAAATTACAAAACCACAGGCTGCTTTTTAGGGGGGGCTGAGGGCCACCCTAAATTGGCAGCGCATGATGTACCGCAACGGGGGGTGGCCCTCAACCCCCCCCCACCCCAAATGGAGGGCCCCACCTCATGCAACCCTCCCTGGGGGCAGATATCTGCTCCTAGGAAGGGGCATCTGACCCCAGGGAGGGATGCATGAGGTGAGGCCCCCCCTATCTGCGCCCAGGGAGGGTTGCATGAGGTGGGGCCCTCCATTTGGGGTGGGGGGGGTTGAGGGCCACCCCCCGTTGCGGTACATCATGCGCTGCCAATTTAGGGTGGCCCTCAGCCCCCCCTAAAAAGCAGCCTGTTTTTTTGTATATTTTTTTTTGTTTACCCAACTTGGCTTGGTGCAGATGGGCCCATTAGTGTGGCTATCTGCCCCCAGGGTGCCCAAACCTTACTGTCTCATCTATTGGGGGTCCTGCCCCAGCTTTTGGGGTGCCCCCCCCCCCACCCCACCCCCAATGGCTGGGGGACACACCTCATGCAGGCCTCCCTGGGCCTCCTCCAAACGGCTGCGTGAGGTACACCCCACCTCCATTTGGGGTGAGGGGGGAGAGGGCCACCCCAAAAGGTGGGGCTGGACCCCCAATAGATGGGGCAGTAGGGTTTGGGCACCCTGGGGGCAGATAGCCACACTAATGTGGCCATCTGCACCAAGCAAAGTTGGGTAAACAAAAAAAAAATTACAAAACCACAGGCTGCTTTTTAGGGGGGGCTGAGGGCCACCCTAAATTGGCAGCGCATGATGTACCGCAACGGGGGGTGGCCCTCAACCCCCCCCACCCCAAATGGAGGGCCCCACCTCATGCAACCCTCCCTGGGGGCAGATAGGGGGGGCCCCACCTCATGCATCCCTCCCTGGGGTCAGATGGCCCTCCCTAGGAACAGATATCTGCCCCCAGGGAGGGTTACAAGGGGTGCCCCCTTTCTACTTTGGTTGGGGGGGCACCCGCCCCTATGGGGGGACACCCCCTCCCTTTCATTCAGTAAATAATCCATGGTGGCTAGTGGCCCCCACCCCTTCCCCCAACCCTGTTTCCCATCATTTCATTTTTGTTTTTTATTTTACATTCCCTTGGGGCAGATGGTCAGCCATCTGCCCCAGGGTTCACATACACGTGCCCCCATGCTTTGGGGTCGGGAGGGGGGAGAGGGCTGCTTACTTGAAGCAGCCCCCTTCCCACCCCCCACCTCACAAAGAGATCCATGGTGGTCTAGTGGGTTGCTGGTCACGGATCGAGCGCTCTGCGCCGATCCGTGACCAGCAATGCCTCATATGTGGTGTCCTTGGAAAGGGGAGAAAGTCCCCTTTCCAGGGACACCACTTTCTGTTCAATCCCTGGTGGCCTAGTGGGCCCCAGGACCCCAAACCCCCTCCCACCTCCCCCCATCCCTCAGATTATTATTATTTTTTTTATATATATTTCCCTGGGGGCAGATCCATGGTGGTTCAGTGGGTTGCTGGTCACGGATCAGCGCTCTGCGCTGATCCGTGACCAGCAATGCGGCATATGAGTGGTGTCCCTGGAAAGGGGAGAAAGTCCCCTTTCCAGGGACACCACTTTTAGGTCAATCGCTGGTGGCCCAGTGGGCCCCAGGGCCCAAAACCCCCTCCCACCTCCCTCCTTCCCTCGATTTTTTTTTTTTTTTTTTTTTCCCCCCACCCCCGGGGGCAGTGATCATCTGCCCCCAGGGGTCCCTGGCGCTGTGGCCCCATGCTTTGGGGCCACGGGGGAAGGGGGCCGCTTACCTAGTAAGCAGCCCCCCCTCCCCCACGCGTCACAAAAGGATCTTCGTTTGATCCGTGACGTTGCTGCCCGCGGATCGAGGCGCCCTGCGCCCGATCCGCGGGCAGCAAAGTCACACAATGGGTACCGTTGGAAAGGGGAGAATCTCCCCTTTCCAACGGTACCCGCCTCGATCTCCGGCTTGAAATACAGCCGGAGATCGAGGCGGAACAAGAAGGGCACTCACCTTCTCTCTCCAACGCAGCAGCCGAAAATGGCTGCTGCGTTGGAAATACTTTCCGTTTCACGCCGACGTGCGTAACGCACGTCGGCGTGAAACTGAAGGAAATCCAACCCCCGGGCAGTGAGGGGGGACCTCCCCCTCGCATAGCCCGGGGGTTGGATTACAGTTTTGAGCGATCCCTGCTTTGCAGGGATCGCTCAAAACAAGGTGCCAAAAAGGACGAGCTATCTCGTCCTTGGCACTGCGTGTGCACTTCCAAGGACGAGATACCTCGTCCTTGGCACTTAAAGGGTTAAGGCCTTTAAAACAATGACAGTAGCAAGAAAATCACTCTATAACAATATTAAACCAACACATACCAAATCAACACAATATATATACAAATACACAGTCGCAAGCGTTTAAAGCACGAAATATGTAGTCCACCTGAAAGGGAAGGAAAACAGGCAGTGCGATAATGCTTTAGACTCAGTTCGCCTTCAGAGGCACCTAACTAGATGGAAGTCCGAGCCCTGAGAAGAGTGGAGCCTTGTGCTCAAAGTACCTGCAAGTGCTGGTGCCAACGGGCAAAAGGAGAAGCTCTTCGGAGGAGGTCAGGCAGTTCGTGTTAGTGCACAGCAGAAGAAGAACAGGTTCCGCAACTCAAGCGCAGCCTCCACAGCGAGCAGAAGCAGAGCGCGAGTACGGACGAAAAGGGTGCTGTTTTACACAGCGGGGAAAAGCAATGGGTTACTGCAGGAGGGCGACCAGATCCTAGCTAAACTACTCACCGGTCCCCGAAGCAAGCAGACCCAGGCTTCTCCACGTTAGTTTCAGCAGCTGGCAGGTTCAGAAGAGCAGGGAACGCTTTCCAGTCGTGTAGATCAAAAAGACGTCCCAATCGACGAAACCAGCACAGTTTTGTTGCCGCAGCAGGACAACGGAGCGGCCGTGCGTATCGGAGTCAAAAGTACACTCCTCCCTTCAGACTTGGGAACGCCAAGTGTACGAAGCGTGGGAGAGTGACAAGGACTCGAGATACGGCACAACCTGGCGGCGGTTACAGAGCAGGACTCCCTTGTAAGCTGGTCAGTCAACTGGATGGCCCAGAGACGCTTCCGAAGGCTTACTGCGAGGAGTTGATGAAGATGCCGGGAATAGCTGTTCCTGCTATTCCAATAGGTCGAAGCACCAATACAGGCCTTCTGGTTCGATCAAAGGAGGACGGGGCCTCTCAGGACGACAGCAGTGCAAAGGAGGATTCCTTCAGCGGGTCACCAGCGATTCCTCGGTCCAGCCTCTTGGTTGCAGGATACTTGGCTCCTGTATTCCTTCGTTCGTGAGAACTCAGGAGATCGACATGGTAGTGGTGTTTCCAGCCCCCTCTTATCCACGGTTCCCTTCGCGCCAAAACGGAGGGGAACCAATGGGAGATCCGCTCATCAAAACACATACCATACGTGGACCAATCACGGACCACGGTGGTCCCAGGCATTCACACCACCCTAGACTCTCTGGCACCCAGGATGTGTTTTGGGACCAGACATCCCAGCCCACACCCTGGAGGCACACAAACGGCATGTAGAAGCCCGTGAAAGCAACCACGTTTCGCGGGAAAGTACATGCCCAAATAAGGAAGGCCCCGGGTCGCTGGACCTGGGGAAGGTGAAGGGAGCAAGACTGACAGTGGACAGGACAAAGGAGCCTCGTGGTCTGGCCATTTTGGGGAGCCAGGCCACCATTTTGGGTTCAGTGCAAAAACGTGCTCAGAACGGCAAAAGGAGCTCAAAATATACAAAACGATCGCTGCCACCATTCCAGTCCCTGAATGACTTGCACCGATCAAATACCATCCTAAAAGAGTATCTAGGGCCTGTAGAAGGCTAGAGACCCAAGAGAGCTGTAACTTAGCTTACAGTGCTCTCTTGTGTCGTGTTGCACTAAAGCGGCGACACGATAAAAGAAACTACGGGAAACAACGTTCCCCGGTACTGACTGTCATAAGGGCATGTCAGTTTCCCCGTAAGAAAGGAGCGAAAGCCCAGGGAAGTGCGGCAGAAGGCTGTACTTCCCTGGCAAAGTCAAGAACAAGGTTAAAAACAATAGCAAAAAGTTTAGGGGTTGCCACATGGAAGGAAATTTCCCTACAATAACGAAATCTTTCCTAACACTCGCCCCTCCCAGACTATGGACAGGGGGAACTAATCCACCCCTGGATGAGTCTCATGTTCAGGTCGGTTAAACATTCTGGACAACCCATCAGCATTGCTATGTTGGACACCTGGCCTATGCTCAATAGTGAAGTCGAAGCCTTGTAGACTTATGGACCACCTAAGCAACTTTGGATTCTCCCCCTTCATGTTCATTAGCCACTTTAACGGCTTATGGTCAGTTTGCACAGTGAAGTGGGTCCCATAGAGGTAGGGCCTCAGCTTCCTTAGGGCCCACACAACAGAGAAACATTCTTTCTCTACCGTGGACCATCTGAGCTCTCTGTCCTTAAGCTGGCGACTAATAAAACCGATAGGGTGTTCCTTACCCTTCTCATCTACTTGTGATAGTACAGCTCCTATCCCAGTGTCAGAGGCGTCCGTCTGCACGATAAAAGTTCTTTGATAATCAGGGGCCCTGAGCACAGGGGCCTGGCACAAGGAGTCTTTCAAGCCATTGAAGGCCTTCTCACACTCGTCGGTCCAAGTTACCTTCTTGGGTTTCTTCGGAGTTGTGAGGGCAGTCAGAGGAGCAGCTATGGTGCCATAGTCTGCCATAAAATTGCGATAATACCCCGTGAGTCCTAAGAAGGCTCTCACTTGGGTTTGCGTAGTGGGGGTAGGCCAGTCTTGTACTGCTTGTACTTTACTGGGAAGAGGCTGTATCCTCCCTCCACCTACTTCATGTCCAAGGTAAACCACTGAGCCTTGTCCAATCTGGCATTTACTAGCCTTTATGGTCAAGTGGGCTTTCTGAAGAGCCTGGAGCACAATCCCAAGGTGTTTCACATGGTCTTCCCAGGTGGCACTGAAAACTGCGATATCGTCCAGATATGCGAGACAGAATTCGTCCAACCCATTCAACACATGATTCACAAGCCTCTGGAAAGTGGCAGGTGCATTCTTCAACCCGAACGGCATTACCCGGAATTGGTAAAGGCCGTCTGGAGTAGAAAATGCTGTCTTCTCCTTAGCATGTTCTGCTAACGCTATTTGCCAATAGCCAGCAGTAAGGTCAAACGTGCTGAGGTACTTGGAGGCACCCAAAGTATCCACCAGCTCATCTGTTCGAGGCAAGGGGTGTGCATCTGTCTTGGTGACAGCATTCAGAGCCCTGTAATCCACGCAGAACCTCAATTCAGAAGTGCCTGCCTTTGGAACCAAAACCACAGGGCTGGACCAAGGACTACTAGAGGGTTCAATCACCCCAAGGTCTAACATCTTGTTGACCTCGGTCTTAATATAAGACCGTACTTTAGCCGACATTCTGTATCCCCTACTTTTGGTAGGTACACTGTCTCCTGTGTCTATGTTATGTTTGCACCAAGGTGTCAAACCAGGGGACTGTGAAAACAGGGGGGAAAACTGCCGAAGCAAACTTTTCACCTCAGCCTGCTGATCAGAAGTCAGGTGAGGGGCCACACGGACACCCTCAAAGGAGCAATCTGAAGGACCACCTTGGAACAGGTCGGGGAGAGGTTCAGACTCCTCTTCCTCGACGTCTGAAGCCAGTAGCAGTGCTGCGATTTCGACTCTTGGGACGAAAGCCTTCAGCCTATTCACGTGAAACACTTTTGGAGCCTGTCCAGGCCTTCCAAGGTCCACTAAATAGTTCACCTCACCCAGGGGCTCCACCACTGTGTAAGGGCCTGACCATTTGTCCTGTAAAGCGCGAGGCCTTATTGGATTCATGATCAGGACTTGCTGACCAGGTGTAAAGTTGATGAGGGAAGCTTTCTGGTCGTACCAATGTTTCACCAGCGCTTGCCCTGCCTTCAATTTCTCACTAGCCAAGCCCATCAGAAGTACCATCCGTTTTCTGAGCCCTAGCACATAATCAACTACGTTGGTAGTAACAGGGGGAGTGGGCATCTCCCATCCCTCTTTGACGATGGCTAAGGGTCCCCGTACGGGATGACCGAACAGAAGTTCGAAGGGGCTGAAGCCAACACCCTCTAGTGGTACCTCTCGGTAGGCAAACAGCAAGCATGGTAAAAGAAGATCCCATTTTCTTCTCTGAGGCTCCTCCAGAGCCCCAATCATGCTCTTTAACGTTCTGTTGAAACGTTCCACCAGACCATTGGTCTGGGGGTGGTATGCAGAAGAGAACTTGTAGGTGACCCCCCATTCTTTCCACATAGCCTGCATATACTTCGACATAAAGTTGCTGCCACGATCTGACACAACTTCTTTAGGGAAGCCAACCCTAGTAAATATGCCGAGTAAAGCTTTTGCAACTGACTTGGCAGTTACAGTTTTTAATGGGATGGCCTCAGGATACCTGGTTGCATGGTCGACCAGCACCAGGATAAACCTATTGCCCGAGGATGTTTGCGGGTCAAGGGGACCGACGATGTCGATCCCTACCCTTTCAAATGGTACCCCCACAACTGGGAGCGGTACCAACGGAGCTTGGATTGTCGCGCCAACCTTACCAGATAACTGGCAGGAGGCACAACTCCGGCAGTGACTTTCTACTTGCACCCCCATCTTGGGCCAGTAGAAGTGCATGGATAACCTTTGCTTGGTCCTCTTCATACCAAGGTGACCAGCAAGGGGAACTTCATGCGCCAACTGCAGGAGGAAGGGCCTAACAGAAAGGGGAACCACCAACCTCCTATGGTCTCCTTCTGTAGACTCTGTGGGCTCACTATAGAGGAGTCCACCTTCCCAATAAATCCTGTGCGTCCCAGGAGGTTCACCCTCAAGCTGGGAGCAGGCCTGTCTCCTTAGGCCTTCCAGAGATGGGCACTCACGTCGGCCTTTACTGAACTCGTCCCTATCAGGACCTCCTTCAACTAACAAGTCTTTTAGTTCAGGATGATCGTTGGGGTCGAATACTTCAGGCATCGCCACTTCCTCGTCAGGCTCGGGCGATCGACCAACTTCCTCCACCGCAGTGGTAGGCGAGCTCGGGGGAATATTCTCTTTCCCTCGTCGTGACTTGTAGACTCCTTTCGCCTTGGGTTTCCCCTTCGGCTGGGGCGGCGTATTGGACTTGGCCAATGCTGCCCGTGCTTGAGACCGTGTGTAGGGTCTTTCGGCAGTGTCTCCTACGAGCCCTAAAGCTCTGAGATCATTGCCTAACAAGACCTTTCCCGGGACGTTTCTCTGAATGCTCACTGGAATCCTGACTGCTGTACCATTTAAAGTAAGATTTACAGGGATCACGGGAAACATACGGAGGGGGCCGTCAGCCAACTTAGTGGGCATCAGAGTAGCTCTGGCAACTTCCTCTGAGTCTACCAAGGTAGAATCCACTACAGTGCGACTGCACCCACTATCCCTAAGAGCTGGAGTATCTACTCCATTGATCAGCACACTGTCTTTAAAGTAGTGCTTGGTATTATCCGGAATCCTAGCATACGCCTCTGCGACTTTAGGCTCCCAGGAACCCAGGGACACTAAAACTACCTCAGCCTCTATTCCGCTGGGAAATGAGTCTGAGGAGAAGGATGCTCCTGTAATCTCTTCTTCCTCGTAGGAGGAGAAGGCCAGATTAGCGGAGTGGACCCCCAAAGGTCTAACCTTACAACGGGGATCCCCCTTCACATGGTCAGTTGCTCCACAAGCAAAACAAGATCCATTGGGTCTGTTTACATAGGGAGGCTTATTGTAACCAGAGTTCTGTTTCGGAGGCTGACCTCCACTACCCTGTGAGTTCTCTTGTGTCTTACCCTTGTTTTTCTTTTTGTGGCCCTTTTGGGAAGAACATTTAGCAGATTCCCCACCCTCCATATCTTTGGACTTTTTCCCTTCCTCCTGCTTACCAGGATGAGTTTTGTCCTTATGGGACACTCGATGTGACACCCATAAGTCCGCTGCAATGGCCAGCTTCTTAGGATCTATCTCCTTCGAATCGGCCAAATGCTGCTTAAGCTCCGGGGAAGAAGAAGCAAAAATGTGTTCAAGCATGACAAGATTTATCATGCCTTCGAAGGTAGAAACCTTATATCCTTCGACCCAGCCAGTTAAGTTTTTCAAAGATTCAGTGACATAAGATACCCAAGTACCACCTTCCTTTTTCTTATACTCTCGAAAACGCTTTAAATATTGGGCCGGAGTCTTCCCTAACTTTAAAATGAGAGTCTGCTTCAACATTGCGAAATCAGCTCGCTCAGCCTTCGACATCTCCATAATGGCACTACAGCCAGAATGGGGCAGTCTACTGAGCAACCACGCAATCTTGTCAGCATTGTCAACTTTCTGAACTTCGCATGCATACTCAAACGCCTTCAGCCAGTCCATAATGTCATTCCGTTCTTCATACACACTGAGCAGATCTTTTGGAAACCGTGGATGAGAGGAGGCCCCAGACCCATGTCCAGGACCCGTGGACCCATTTGCAACCTGAAGCTTGGCCAGTTCCAACTGGTGATCCCTGTCTTTTTGTTTTTCTGCCTGTTCGATTTTCAGTTTGGCTATGCTGAATTCAAGCTCCTGCTGCCTAAACCGCAGCTCTTGCTTCTTGAATTCAAGCATAGCCTCCCCATCAGCACTGGCAGAGGAAACATTAGACATCTCGTCCTCCCTGTCCTCGTGGTCGCGGTGGATCAGTGCAGCGGCAGAACCGTCGGTTCTGCCAGTGAGAGCAGCCCCACCACCTTCCGCACTGTCCTCAGAAGTAATAGCGTCAAGCTGTGCTTCTTGCCACGCCACGATTCTTTGGATCATTTCCAATTTTGTGCCTTGAGAGGAAACACCTCTCTCCGCACACATCTTTTTCAGCGTTTCTAATTTGGAAGCATTTAAAGTTAACAACGTATTTGTTTCCATACTGTGTGATAGGACTATGGCCTTTTTAAAGTTATATTACAACAATCCACTACGTGTACTGGTTGGAATAACCTGAAATGCCTTAGCCCGTGCGCAACACTGGATACCTTCAGTCGTATCCCACCGCTGTACACCAATTTGTTAAGACGGATTTCTGAACTCTGTCCTGGTGGCGCAGATGTTCAGAAGGCCAACCTAATTACTTGGAACAGGGTAACCTCTGGACGAGCCAGACCAATCAAGGTAGCGATCGCGGCGGTCAAGACTAGGTCTCAAGAGGGGTGAGGGTGACTGAAAGCCCGCAATGAGCACACAAAGCAAGAGCGCTTACAAACTACTCCAAACAGGTGTTATATCAAAAATATAAACACATTTATTTTAAGGCCTTTAAAACAATGACCGTAGCAAGAAAATCACTCTATAACAATATTAAACCAACACATACCAAATCAACACAATATATATACAAATACACAGTCGCAAGCGTTTAAAGCACGAAATATGTAGTCCACCTGAAAGGGAAGGAAAACAGGCAGTGCGATAATGCTTTAGACTCAGTTCGCCTTCAGAGGCACCTAACTAGATGGAAGTCCGAGCCCTGAGAAGAGTGGAGCCTTGTGCTCAAAGTACCTGCAAGTGCTGGTGCCAACGGGCAAAAGGAGAAGCTCTTCGGAGGAGGTCAGGCAGTTCGTGTTAGTGCACAGCAGAAGAAGAACAGGTTCCGCAACTCAAGCGCAGCCTCCACAGCGAGCAGAAGCAGAGCGCGAGTACGGACGAAAAGGGTGCTGTTTTACACAGCGGGGAAAAGCAATGGGTTACTGCAGGAGGGCGACCAGATCCTAGCTAAACTACTCACCGGTCCCCGAAGCAAGCAGACCCAGGCTTCTCCACGTTAGTTTCAGCAGCTGGCAGGTTCAGAAGAGCAGGGAACGCTTTCCAGTCGTGTAGATCAAAAAGACGTCCCAATCGACGAAACCAGCACAGTTTTGTTGCCGCAGCAGGACAACGGAGCGGCCGTGCGTATCGGAGTCAAAAGTACACTCCTCCCTTCAGACTTGGGAACGCCAAGTGTACGAAGCGTGGGAGAGTGACAAGGACTCGAGATACGGCACAACCTGGCGGCGGTTACAGAGCAGGACTCCCTTGTAAGCTGGTCAGTCAACTGGATGGCCCAGAGACGCTTCCGAAGGCTTACTGCGAGGAGTTGATGAAGATGCCGGGAATAGCTGTTCCTGCTATTCCAATAGGTCGAAGCACCAATACAGGCCTTCTGGTTCGATCAAAGGAGGACGGGGGCTCTCAGGACGACAGCAGTGCAAAGGAGGATTCCTTCAGCGGGTCACCAGCGATTCCTCGGTCCAGCCTCTTGGTTGCAGGATACTTGGCTCCTGTATTCCTTCGTTCGTGAGAACTCAGGAGATCGACATGGTAGTGGTGTTTCCAGCCCCCTCTTATCCACGGTTCCCTTCGCGCAAAACGGAGGGGAACCAATGGGAGATCCGCTCATCAAAACACATACCATACGTGGACCAATCACGGACCACGGTGCTCCCAGGCATTCACACCACCCTAGACTCTCTGGCACCCAGGATGTGTATTGGGACCAGACATCCCAGCCCACACCCTGGAGGCACACAAACGGCATGTAGAAGCCCGCGAAAGCAACCACGTTTCGCGGGAAAGTACATGCCCAAATAAGGAAGGCCCCGGGTCGCTGGACCTGGGGAAGGTGAAGGGAGCAAGACGGACAGTGGACAGGACAAAGGAGCCTCGTGGTCTGGCCATTTTGGGGAGCCAGGCCACCATTTTGGGTTCAGTGCAAAAACGTGCTCAGAACGGCAAAAGGAGCTCAAAATATACAAAACGATCGCTGCCACCATTCCAGTCCCTGAATGACTTGCACCGATCAAATACCATCCTAAAAGAGTATCTAGGGCCTGTAGAAGGCTAGAGACCCAAGAGAGCTGTAACTTAGCTTACAGTGCTCTCTTGTGTCGTGTTGCACTAAAGCGGCGACACGATAAAAGAAACTACGGGAAACAACGTTCCCCGGTACTGACTGTCATAAGGGCATGTCAGTTTCCCCGTAAGAAAGGAGCGAAAGCCCAGGGAAGTGCGGCAGAAGGCTGTACTTCCCTGGCAAAGTCAAGAACAAGGTTAAAAACAATAGCAAAAAGTTTAGGGGTTGCCACATGGAAGGAAATTTCCCTACAATAACGAAATCTTTCCTAACACCTTCCGATAGCAGAGATGTGATATCTCAATTCTTATACCAAACCTGAGATCCTTCCTATAACATGAGATGTGATATCCAACTCCTTCCCATTCCAATCCTGAGACACTTCCTATAGCATGAGATGTGATATCTCACTGCTTATACCAAACCTGAGACCCTTCCTATAGCATGAGATGTGATATCTAACTCCTTCCCATTCCAATCCTGAGACCCTTCCTATAGCATGAGATGTGATATCTCAATGCTTCTAATATCAAACTTGAGAGCCTCCCTATAGCATGAGATGTGATATCCAAGTCCTTCCCATTCCAATCCTGAGACACTTCCTATAGCATGAGATGTGATATCTCAATGCTTCTAATACCAAACCTGAGACTCTTCCTATAACATGAGATGGGATATCCAACTCCTTCCCATTCCAATCCTGAGACCCTTCCGATAGCAGAGATGTGATATCTCAATGCTTATACCAAACCTGAGACCCTTCCTACGGCATGAGATGTCATATACAACTCCTTCCCATTCCAATCCTGTAGCATGAGATGTGATATCTCAATGCTTATACCAAACCTGAGACCCTTCCTATAGCATGAGATGTGATATCCAACTCCTTCCCATTCCAATCCTGAGACCCTTAGTATAGCATGAGATGTGATATCTCAATGCTTATACCAAACCTGAGACCCTTCCTACGGCATGAGATGTCATATACAACTCCTTCCCATTCCAATCCTGAGACCCTTCCTATAGCATGAGATGTGATATCTCAATGCTTATACCAAACCTGAGACCCTTCCTATAGCATGAGATGTGATATCCAACTCCTTCCCATTCCAATCCTGAGACCCTTCCTATAGCATGAGATGTGATATCTCAATGCTTATACCAAACCTGAGACCCTTCCTATAACATGAGATGGGATATCCAACTCCTTCCCATTCCAATCCTGAGACACTTCCGATAGCAGAGATGTGATATCTCAATGCTTATACCAGACCTTAGACCCTTCCTATAACATGAGATCGGATATCCAACTCCTTCCCGTTCCAAACCTGAGACCCTTCCTTTAGCATGAGATGTGATATCCAGCTCCTTCCCATTCCAATCCTGAGACACTTCCGATAGCATGAGATGTGATATCTCAATGCTTCTAATATCAAAACGGAAACCCTCCCTATCGCATGATATGTGATATCTAAGTCCTTCCCATTCCAATCCTGAGACCCTTCCTATAGCATGAGATGTGATATCTCAATGCTTCTAATACCAAACCTGAGATCCTTCCGATAGCATGAGATCGGATATCCAACTCCTTCCCATTCCAATCCTGAGACACTTCCGATAGCAGAGATGTGATATCTCAATGCTTATACCAGACCTTAGACCCTTCCTATAACATGAGATCGGATATCCAACTCCTTCCCGTTCCAAACCTGAGACCCTTCCTTTAGCATGAGATGTGATAACCAGCTCCTTCCCATTCCAATCCTGAGACACTTCCTATAGCATGAGATGTGATATCTCAATGCTTCTACCAAACCTGAGACCCTTCCTTTAGCATGAGATGTGATATCCAACTCCTTCCCATTCCAATCCTGAGACCCTTCCTATAGCATGAGATGTGATATCTCAATACTTCTAATACCAAACCTGAGATCCTTTCCGACAACATGAGATGTGATATCCAAATCCTTCCCCTTCCAAACCTGAGACCCTCCCTTTAGCATATGTGATATCCATCTCCTTCCCATTCCAATCCTGAGACCCTTCTGATAGCATGAGATGTGATATCTCAATGCTTCTAATACCAAACCTGAGATCCTTCCGATAGCATGAGATGTGATATCTCAATGCTTCTAATACCAAACCTGAGATCCTTCCTATAACATGAGATGTGATATCCAAATCCTTCCCCTTCCAATTCTGAGACCCTCCCTTTAACATGAGATGTGATATCCAACTCCTTCCCATTCCAACCTGAGACCTTTCCTATAGCATGAGATGTGATATCCAAGTCCTTCCCATTCCAATCCTTAGACCCTTCCTACAGCATGCAATATGATATCTCAATGCCTCTAATACCAAACCTGAGATCCTTCCTCTAACATGAAATGTGATATCCAACTCCTTCCCTTTCCAAACCTGAGAGCCTATCTATAGCATGAGATGTGATATCCAAGTCCTTTCCATTCCAATCCTTAGACCCTTCCTACAGCATGCAATATGATATCTCAATGATTCTAATAACAAACCTGAGACCCGTCCTATAACATGAGATGGGATATCCAACTCCTTCCATTTCCAATCCTGAGACACTTCCGATAGCAGAGATGTGATATCTCAATGCTTATACCAAACCTGAGACCCTTCCTATAACATGAGATGTGATAATCAACTCCTTCCCGTTCCAATCCTGAGACTCTTCCTTTAGCATGAGATGTGATATCCAGCTCCTTCCCATTCCAATCGTGAGACACTTCCGATAGCATGAGATGTAATATCTCAATGCTTCTAATATCAAAACTGAGACCCTCCCTATAGCATGATATGTGATATCTAAGTCCTTCCCATTCCAATCCTGAGACCCTTCCTATAGCATGAGATGTGATATCTCAATGCTTCTACCAAACCTGAGACCCTTCCTTTAGCATGAGATGTGATATCCAACTCCTTCCCATTCCAATCCTGAGACCCTTCCTATAGCATGAGATGTGATATCTCAATGCTTCTAATATCAAACTTGAGAGCCTCCCTATAGCATGAGATGTGATATCCAAGTCCTTCCCATTCCAATCCTGAGACACTTCCTATAGCATGAGATGTGATATCTCAATGCTTCTAATACCAAACCTGAGATCCTTCCTATAGCATGAGATGTGATATCTCAATGCTTCTAATACCAAACCTGAGACCCTTACTACAGCATGCGATGTGATATCTCACTGCTTATACCAAACCTGAGACCCTTCCTATAGCATGAGATGTGATATCCAACTCCTTCCCATTCCAATCCTGAGACCCTTCCTATAGCATGAGATGTGATATCTCAATGCTTCTAATATCAAACTTGAGAGCCTCCCTATAGCATGAGATGTGATATCCAAGTCCTTCCCATTCCAATCCTGAGACACTTCCTATAGCATGAGATGTGATATCTCAATGCTTCTAATACCAAACCTGAGACTCTTCCTATAACATGAGATGGGATATCCAACTCCTTCCCATTCCAATCCTGAGACCCTTCCGATAGCAGAGATGTGATATCTCAATGCTTATACCAAACCTGAGACCCTTCCTACGGCATGAGATGTCATATACAACTCCTTCCCATTCCAATCCTGAGACCCTTCCTATAGCATGAGATGTGATATCTCAATGCTTATACCAAACCTGAGACCCTTCCTATAGCATGAGATGTGATATCCAACTCCTTCCCATTCCAATCCTGAGACCCTTCCTATAGCATGAGATGTGATATCTCAATGCTTATACCAAACCTGAGACCCTTCCTACGGCATGAGATGTCATATACAACTCCTTCCCATTCCAATCCTGAGACCCTTCCTATAGCATGAGATGTGATATCTCAATGCTTATACCAAACCTGAGACCCTTCCTATAGCATGAGATGTGATATCCAACTCCTTCCCATTCCAATCCTGAGACCCTTCCTATAGCATGAGATGTGATATCTCAATGCTTATACCAAACCTGAGACCCTTCCTATAACATGAGATGGGATATCCAACTCCTTCCCATTCCAATCCTGAGACACTTCCGATAGCAGAGATGTGATATCTCAATGCTTATACCAGACCTTAGACCCTTCCTATAACATGAGATCGGATATCCAACTCCTTCCCGTTCCAAACCTGAGACCCTTCCTTTAGCATGAGATGTGATATCCAGCTCCTTCCCATTCCAATCCTGAGACCCTCCCTTTAGCATGAGATGTGATCTCTCAATGCTTCTAATATCAAAACAGAAACCCTCCCTATAGCATGATATGTGATATCTAAGTCCTTCCCATTCCAATCCTGAGACCCTTCCTATAGCATGAGATGTGATATCTCAATGCTTCTACCAAACCTGAGACCCTTCCTTTAGCATGAGATGTGATATCCAACTCCTTCCCATTCCAATCCTGAGACCCTTCCTATAGCATGAGATGTGATATCTCAATACTTCTAATACCAAACCTGAAATCCTTCCGATAACATGAGATGTGATATCCAAATCCTTCCCCTTCCAAACCTGAGACCCTCCCTTTAGCATGAGATGTGATATCCAACTCCTTCCCATTCCAATCCTGAGACCCTTCTGATAGCATGAGATTTGATATCTCAATGCTTCCAATACCAAACCTGAGATCCTTCCGATAGCATGAGATGTGATATCTCAATGCTTCTAATACCAAACCTGAGATCCTTCCTATAACATGAGATGTGATATCCAAATCCTTCCCCTTCCAATTCTGAGACCCTCCCTTTAACATGAGATGTGATATCCAACTCCTTCCCATTCCAACCTGAGACCCTTCCTATAGCATGAGATGTGATATCTCAATGCTTATACCAAACCTGAGATCCTTCCGATAGCATGAGATCGGATATCCAACTCCTTCCCATTCCAATCCTGAGACACTTACCGTAGCAGAGATGTGATATCTCAATGCTTATACCAGACCTTAGACCCTTCCTATAACATGAGATCGGATATCCAACTCCTTCCCGTTCCAAACCTGAGACCCTTCCTTTAGCATGAGATGTGATATCCAGCTCCTTCCCATTCCAATCCTGAGACACTTCCGATAGCATGAGATGTGATATCTCAATGCTTCTAATATCAAAACGGAAACCCTCCCTATAGCATGATATGTGATATCTAAGTCCTTCCCATTCCAATCGTGAGACCCTTCCTATAGCATGAGATGTGATATCTCAATGCTTCTAATACCAAACCTGAGATCCTTCCGATAGCATGAGATCGGATATCCAACTCCTTCCCATTCCAATCCTGAGACACTTCCGATAGCAGAGATGTGATATCTCAATGCTTATACCAGACCTTAGACCCTTCCTATAACATGAGATCGGATATCCAACTCCTTCCCGTTCCAAACCTGAGACCCTTCCTTTAGCATGAGATGTGATATCCAGCTCCTTCCCATTCCAATCCTGAGACCCTCCCTTTAGCATGAGATGTGATCTCTCAATGCTTCTAATATCAAAACAGAAACCCTCCCTATAGCATGATATGTGATATCTAAGTCCTTCCCATTCCAATCCTGAGACCCTTCCTATAGCATGAGATGTGATATCTCAATGCTTCTACCAAACCTGAGACCCTTCCTTTAGCATGAGATGTGATATCCAACTCCTTCCCATTCCAATCCTGAGACCCTTCCTTTAGCATGAGATGTGATATCCAACTCCTTCCCATTCCAATCCTGAGACCCTTCCTATAGCATGAGATGTGATATCTCAATACTTCTAATACTAAACCTGAGATCCTTCCGATAACATGAGATGTGATATCCAAATCCTTCCCCTTCCAAACCTGAGACCCTCCCTTTAGCATGAGATGTGATATCCATCTCCTTCCCATTCCAATCCTGAGACCCTTCCTATAGCATGAGATGTGATATCTCAATGCTTCTAATACCAAACCTGAGATCCTTCCTATAGCATGAGATCGGATATCCAACTCCTTCCCATTCCAATCCTGAGACACTTCCGATAGCAGAGATGTGATATCTCAATGCTTATACCAGACCTTAGACCCTTCCTATAACATGAGATCGGATATCCAACTCCTTCCCGTTCCAAACCTGAGACCCTTCCTTTAACATGAGATGTGATATCCAGCTCCTTCCCATTCCAATCCTGAGACACTTCCTATAGCATGAGATGTGATATCTCAATGCTTCTACCAAACCTGAGACCCTTCCTTTAGCATGAGATGTGATATCCAACTCCTTCCCATTCCAATCCTGAGACCCTTCCTATAGCATGAGATGTGATATCTCAATACTTCTAATACCAAACCTGAGATCATTTCCGATAACATGAGATGTGATATCCAAATCCTTCCCCTTCCAAACCTGAGACCCTCCCTTTAGCATATGTGATATCCATCTCCTTCCCATTCCAATCCTGAGACCCTTCTGATAGCATGAGATGTGATATCTCAATGCTTCTAATACCAAACCTGAGATCCTTCCGATAGCATGAGATGTGATATCTCAATGCTTCTAATACCAAACCTGAGATCCTTCCTATAACATGAGATGTGATATCCAAATCCTTCCCCTTCCAATTCTGAGACCCTCCCTTTAACATGAGATGTGATATCCAACTCCTTCCCATTCCAACCTGAGACCCTTCCTATAGCATGAGATGTGATATCCAAGTCCTTCCCATTCCAATCCTTAGACCCTTCCTACAGCATGCAATATGATATCTCAATGCCTCTAATACCAAACCTGAGATCCTTCCTCTAACATGAAATGTGATATCCAACTCCTTCCCTTTCCAAACCTGAGAGCCTATCTATAGCATGAGATGTGATATCCAAGTCCTTTCCATTCCAATCCTTAGACCCTTCCTACAGCATGCAATATGATATCTCAATGATTCTAATAACAAACCTGAGACCCATCCTATAACATGAGATGGGATATCCAACTCCTTCCATTTCCAATCCTGAGACACTTCCGATAGCAGAGATGTGATATCTCAATGCTTATACCAAACCTGAGACCCTTCCTATAACATGAGATGTGATAATCAACTCCTTCCCGTTCCAATCCTGAGACTCTTCCTTTAGCATGAGATGTGATATCCAGCTCCTTCCCATTCCAATCGTGAGACACTTCCGATAGCATGAGATGTGATATCTCAATGCTTCTAATATCAAAACTGAGACCCTCCCTATAGCATGATATGTGATATCTAAGTCCTTCCCATTCCAATCCTGAGACCCTTCCTATAGCATGAGATGTGATATCTCAATGCTTCTACCAAACCTGAGACCCTTCCTTTAGCATGAGATGTGATATCCAACTCCTTCCCATTCCAATCCTGAGACCCTTCCTATAGCATGTGATGTGATATCTCAATACTTCTAATACCAAACCTGAGATCCTTCCTATAGCATGAGATGTGATATCTCAATGCTTCTAATACCAAACCTGAGACCCTTCCTACAGCATGCGATGTGATATCTCACTGCTTATACCAAACCTGAGACCCTTCCTATAGCATGAGATGTGATATCCAACTCCTTCCCATTCCAATCCTGAGACCCTTCCTATAGCATGAGATGTGATATCTCAATGCTTCTAATATCAAACTTGAGAGCCTCCCTATAGCATGAGATGTGATATCCAAGTCCTTCCCATTCCAATCCTGAGACACTTCCTATAGCATGAGATGTGATATCTCAATGCTTCTAATACCAAACCTGAGACTCTTCCTATAACATGAGATGGGATATCCAACTCCTTCCCATTCCAATCCTGAGACCCTTCCGATAGCAGAGATGTGATATCTCAATGCTTATACCAAACCTGAGACCCTTCGTACGGCATGAAATGTCATATACAACTCCTTCCCATTCCAATCCTGAGACCCTTCCTATAGCATGAGATGTGATATCTCAATGCTTATACCAAACCTGAGACCCTTCCTATAGCATGAGATGTGATATCCAACTCCTTCCCATTCCAATCCTGAGACCCTTCCTATAGCATAAGATGTGATATCTCAATGCTTATATCAAACCTGAGACCCTTCCTACGGCATGAGATGTCATATACAACTCCTTCCCATTCCAATCCTGAGACCCTTCCTATAGCATGAGATGTGATATCTCAATGCTTATACCAAACCTGAGACCCTTCCTATAGCATGAGATGTGATATCCAACTCCTTCCCATTCCAATCCTGAGACCCTTCCTATAGCATGAGATGTGATATCTCAATGCTTATACCAAACCTGAGACCCTTCCTATAACATGAGATGGGATATCCAACTCCTTCCCATTCCAATCCTGAGACACTTCCGATAGCAGAGATGTGATATCTCAATGCTTATACCAGACCTTAGACCCTTCCTATAACATGAGATCGGATATCCAACTCCTTCCCGTTCCAAACCTGAGACCCTTCCTTTAGCATGAGATGTGATATCCAGCTCCTTCGCATTCCAATCCTGAGACCCTCCCTTTAGCATGAGATGTGATATCTCAATGCTTCTAATATCAAAACAGAAACCCTCCCTATAGCATGATATGTGATATCTAAGTCCTTCCCATTCCAATCCTGAGACCCTTCCTACAGCATGAGATGTGATATCTCAATGCTTCTACCAAACCTGAGACCCTTCCTTTAGCATGAGATGTGATATCCAACTCCTTCCCATTCCAATCCTGAGACCCTTCCTATAGCATGAGATGTGATATCTCAATACTTCTAATACCAAACCTGAAATCCTTCCGATAACATGAGATGTGATATCCAAATCCTTCCCCTTCCAAACCTGAGACCCTCCCTTTAGCATGAGATGTGATATCCAACTCCTTCCCATTCCAATCCTGAGACCCTTCTGATAGCATGAGATGTGATATCTCAATGCTTCTAATACCAAACCTGAGATCCTTCCGATAGCATGAGATGTGATATCTCAATGCTTCTAATACCAAACCTGAGATCCTTCCTATAACATGAGATGTGATATCCAAATCCTTCCCCTTCCAATTCTGAGACCCTCCCTTTAACATGAGATGTGATATCCAACTCCTTCCCATTCCAACCTGAGACCCTTCCTATAGCATGAGATGTGATATCTCAATGCTTATACCAAACCTGAGACCCTTCCTACAACATGAGATGGGATATCCAACTCCTTCCCATTCCAATCCTGAGACACTTCCCGTAGCAGAGATGTGATATCTCAATGCTTATACCAGACCTTAGACCCTTCCTATAACATGAGATCGGATATCCAACTCCTTCCCGTTCCAAACCTGAGACCCTTCCTTTAGCATGAGATGTGATATCCAGCTCCTTCCCATTCCAATCCTGAGACACTTCCGATAGCATGAGATGTGATATCTCAATGCTTCTAATATCAAAACGGAAACCCTCCCTATAGCATGATATGTGATATCTAAGTCCTTCCCATTCCAATCCTGAGACCCTTCCTATAGCATGAGATGTGATATCTCAATGCTTCTAATACCAAACCTGAGATCCTTCCGATAGCATGAGATCGGATATCCAACTCCTTCCCATTCCAATCCTGAGACACTTCCGATAGCAGAGATGTGATATCTCAATGCTTATACCAGACCTTAGACCCTTCCTATAACATGAGATCGGATATCCAACTCCTTCCCGTTCCAAACCTGAGACCCTTCCTTTAGCATGAGATGTGATATCCAGCTCCTTCCCATTCCAATCCTGAGACACTTCCTATAGCATGAGATGTGATATCTCAATGCTTCTACCAAACCTGAGACCCTTCCTTTAGCATGAGATGTGATATCCAACTCCTTCCCATTCCAATCCTGAGACCCTTCCTATAGCATGAGATGTGATATCTCAATACTTCTAATACCAAACCTGAGATCCTTCCGATAACATGAGATGTGATATCCAAATCCTTCCCCTTCCAAACCTGAGACCCTCCCTTTAGCATGAGATGTGATATCCATCTCCTTCCCATTCCAATCCTGAGACCCTTCTGATAGCATGAGATGTGATATCTCAATGCTTCTAATACCAAACCTGAGATCCTTCCGATAGCATGAGATGTGATATCTCAATGCTTCTAATACCAAACCTGAGATCCTTCCTATAACATGAGATGTGATATCCAAATCCTTCCCCTTCCAATTCTGAGACCCTCCCTTTAACATGAGATGTGATATCCAACTCCTTCCCATTCCAACCTGAGACCCTTCCTATAGCATGAGATGTGATATCCAAGTCCTTCCCATTCCAATCCTTAGACCCTTCCTACAGCATGCAATATGATATCTCAATGCCTCTAATACCAAACCTGAGATCCTTCCTCTAACATGAAATGTGATATCCAACTCCTTCCCTTTCCAAACCTGAGAGCCTATCTATAGCATGAGATGTGATATCCAAGTCCTTTCCATTCCAATCCTTAGACCCTTCCTACAGCATGCAATATGATATCTCAATGATTCTAATAACAAACCTGAGACCCGTCCTATAACATGAGATGGGATATCCAACTCCTTCCATTTCCAATCCTGAGACACTTCCGATAGCAGAGATGTGATATCTCAATGCTTATACCAAACCTGAGACCATTCCTATAACATGAGATGTGATATCCAACTCCTTCCCGTTCCAATCCTGAGACTCTTCCTTTAGCATGAGATGTGATATCCAGCTCCTTCCCATTCCAATTGTGAGACACTTCCGATAGCATGAGATGTGATATCTCAATGCTTCTAATATCAAAACTGAGACCCTCCCTATAGCATGATATGTGATATCTAAGTCCTTCCCATTCCAATCCTGAGACCCTTCCTATAGCATGAGGTGTGATATCTCAATGCTTCTACCAAACCTGAGACCCTTCCTTTAGCATGAGATGTGATATCCAACTCCTTCCCATTCCAATCCTGAGACCCTTCCTATAGCATGAGATGTGATATCTCAATACTTCTAATACCAAACCTGAGATCCTTCCTATAGCATGAGATGTGATATCTCAATGCTTCTAATACCAAACCTGAGACCCTTCCTACAGCATGCGATGTGATATCTCACTGCTTATACCAAACCTGAGACCCTTCCTATAGCATGAGATGTGATATCTCAATGCTTCTAATATCAAACTTGAGAGCCTCCCTATAGCATGAGATGTGATATCCAAGTCCTTCCCATTCCAATCCTGAGACACTTCCTATAGCATGAGATGTGATATCTCAATGCTTCTAATACCAAACCTGAGACTCTTCCTATAACATGAGATGGGATATCCAACTCCTTCCCATTCCAATCCTGAGACCCTTCCGATAGCAGAGATGTGATATCTCAATGCTTATACCAAACCTGAGACCCTTCCTACGGCATGAGATGTCATATACAACTCCTTCCCATTCCAATCCTGAGACCCTTCCTATAGCATGAGATGTGATATCTCAATGCTTATACCAAACCTGAGACCCTTCCTATAGCATGAGATGTGATATCCAACTCCTTCCCATTCCAATCCTGAGACCCTTCCTATAGCATGAGATGTGATATCTCAATGCTTATACCAAACCTGAGACCCTTCCTACGGCATGAGATGTCATATACAACTCCTTCCCATTCCAATCCTGAGACCCTTCCTATAGCATGAGATGTGATATCTCAATGCTTATACCAAACCTGAGACCCTTCCTATAGCATGAGATGTGATATCCAACTCCTTCCCATTCCAATCCTGAGACCCTTCCTATAGCATGAGATGTGATATCTCAATGCTTCTACCAAACCTGAGACCCTTCCTTTAGCATGAGATGTGATATCCAACTCCTTCCCATTCCAATCCTGAGACCCTTCCTATAGCATGTGATGTGATATCTCAATACTTCTAATACCAAACCTGAGATCCTTCCTATAGCATGAGATGTGATATCTCAATGCTTCTAATACCAAACCTGAGACCCTTCCTACAGCATGCGATGTGATATCTCACTGCTTATACCAAACCTGAGACCCTTCCTATAGCATGAGATGTGATATCCAACTCCTTCCCATTCCAATCCTGAGACCCTTCCTATAGCATGAGATGTGATATCTCAATGCTTCTAATATCAAACTTGAGAGCCTCCCTATAGCATGAGATGTGATATCCAAGTCCTTCCCATTCCAATCCTGAGACACTTCCTATAGCATGAGATGTGATATCTCAATGCTTCTAATACCAAACCTGAGACTCTTCCTATAACATGAGATGGGATATCCAACTCCTTCCCATTCCAATCCTGAGACCCTTCCGATAGCAGAGATGTGATATCTCAATGCTTATACCAAACCTGAGACCCTTCCTACGGCATGAGATGTCATATACAACTCCTTCCCATTCCAATCCTGAGACCCTTCCTATAGCATGAGATGTGATATCTCAATGCTTATACCAAACCTGAGACCCTTCCTATAGCATGAGATGTGATATCCAACTCCTTCCCATTCCAATCCTGAGACCCTTCCTATAGCATAAGATGTGATATCTCAATGCTTATATCAAACCTGAGACCCTTCCTACGGCATGAGATGTCATATACAACTCCTTCCCATTCCAATCCTGAGACCCTTCCTATAGCATGAGATGTGATATCTCAATGCTTATACCAAACCTGAGACCCTTCCTATAGCATGAGATGTGATATCCAACTCCTTCCCATTCCAATCCTGAGACCCTTCCTATAGCATGAGATGTGATATCTCAATGCTTATACCAAACCTGAGACCCTTCCTATAACATGAGATGGGATATCCAACTCCTTCCCATTCCAATCCTGAGACACTTCCGATAGCAGAGATGTGATATCTCAATGCTTATACCAGACCTTAGACCCTTCCTATAACATGAGATCGGATATCCAACTCCTTCCCGTTCCAAACCTGAGACCCTTCCTTTAGCATGAGATGTGATATCCAGCTCCTTCCCATTCCAATCCTGAGACCCTCCCTTTAGCATGAGATGTGATATCTCAATGCTTCTAATATCAAAACAGAAACCCTCCCTATAGCATGATATGTGATATCTAAGTCCTTCCCATTCCAATCCTGAGACCCTTCCTACAGCATGAGATGTGATATCTCAATGCTTCTACCAAACCTGAGACCCTTCCTTTAGCATGAGATGTGATATCCAACTCCTTCCCATTCCAATCCTGAGACCCTTCCTATAGCATGAGATGTGATATCTCAATACTTCTAATACCAAACCTGAAATCCTTCCGATAACATGAGATGTGATATCCAAATCCTTCCCCTTCCAAACCTGAGACCCTCCCTTTAGCATGAGATGTGATATCCAACTCCTTCCCATTCCAATCCTGAGACCCTTCTGATAGCATGAGATGTGATATCTCAATGCTTCTAATACCAAACCTGAGATCCTTCCGATAGCATGAGATGTGATATCTCAATGCTTCTAATACCAAACCTGAGATCCTTCCTATAACATGAGATGTGATATCCAAATCCTTCCCCTTCCAATTCTGAGACCCTCCCTTTAACATGAGATGTGATATCCAACTCCTTCCCATTCCAACCTGAGACCCTTCCTATAGCATGAGATGTGATATCTCACTGCTTATACCAAACCTTTGACCCTTCCAATAGCATGAGATGTGATATCCAACTCCTTCCCATTCCAATCCTGAGACCCTTCCTATAGCATGAGATGTGATATCTCAATGCTTATACCAAACCTGAGACCCTTCCTATAACATGAGATTGGAATATCCAACTCCTTCCCATTCCAATCCTGAGACCCTTCCGATAGCAGAGATGTGATATCTCAATTCTTATACCAAACCTGAGATCCTTCCTATAACATGAGATGTGATATCCAACTCCTTCCCATTCCAATCCTGAGACACTTCCTATAGCATGAGATGTGATATCTCACTGCTTATACCAAACCTTTGACCCTTCCAATAGCATGAGATGTGATATCCAACTCCTTCCCATTCCAATCCTGAGACCCTTCCTATAGCATGAGATGTGATATCTCAATGCTTATACCAAACCTGAGACCCTTCCTATAGCATGAGATGTGATATCCAACTCCTTCCCATTCCAATCCTGAGACCCTTCCTATAGCATAAGATGTGATATCTCAATGCTTATATCAAACCTGAGACCCTTCCTACGGCATGAGATGTCATATACAACTCCTTCCCATTCCAATCCTGAGACCCTTCCTATAGCATGAGATGTGATATCTCAATGCTTATACCAAACCTGAGACCCTTCCTATAGCATGAGATGTGATATCCAACTCCTTCCCATTCCAATCCTGAGACCCTTCCTATAGCATGAGATGTGATATCTCAATGCTTATACCAAACCTGAGACCCTTCCTATAACATGAGATGGGATATCCAACTCCTTCCCATTCCAATCCTGAGACACTTCCGATAGCAGAGATGTGATATCTCAATGCTTATACCAGACCTTAGACCCTTCCTATAACATGAGATCGGATATCCAACTCCTTCCCGTTCCAAACCTGAGACCCTTCCTTTAGCATGAGATGTGATATCCAGCTCCTTCCCATTCCAATCCTGAGACCCTCCCTTTAGCATGAGATGTGATATCTCAATGCTTCTAATATCAAAACAGAAACCCTCCCTATAGCATGATATGTGATATCTAAGTCCTTCCCATTCCAATCCTGAGACCCTTCCTACAGCATGAGATGTGATATCTCAATGCTTCTACCAAACCTGAGACCCTTCCTTTAGCATGAGATGTGATATCCAACTCCTTCCCATTCCAATCCTGAGACCCTTCCTATAGCATGAGATGTGATATCTCAATACTTCTAATACCAAACCTGAAATCCTTCCGATAACATGAGATGTGATATCCAAATCCTTCCCCTTCCAAACCTGAGACCCTCCCTTTAGCATGAGATGTGATATCCAACTCCTTCCCATTCCAATCCTGAGACCCTTCTGATAGCATGAGATGTGATATCTCAATGCTTCTAATACCAAACCTGAGATCCTTCCGATAGCATGAGATGTGATATCTCAATGCTTCTAATACCAAACCTGAGATCCTTCCTATAACATGAGATGTGATATCCAAATCCTTCCCCTTCCAATTCTGAGACCCTCCCTTTAACATGAGATGTGATATCCAACTCCTTCCCATTCCAACCTGAGACCCTTCCTATAGCATGAGATGTGATATCTCAATGCTTATACCAAACCTGAGACCCTTCCTATAACATGAGATGGGATATCCAACTCCTTCCCATTCCAATCCTGAGACACTTCCCGTAGCAGAGATGTGATATCTCAATGCTTATACCAGACCTTAGACCATTCCTATAACATGAGATCGGATATCCAACTCCTTCCCGTTCCAAACCTGAGACCCTTCCTTTAGCATGAGGTGTGATATCCAGCTCCTTCCCATTCCAATCCTGAGACACTTCCGATAGCATGAGATGTGATATCTCAATGCTTCTAATATCAAAACGGAAACCCTCCCTATAGCATGATATGTGATATCTAAGTCCTTCCCATTCCAATCCTGAGACCCTTCCTATAGCATGAGATGTGATATCTCAATGCTTCTAATACCAAACCTGAGATCCTTCCGATAGCATGAGATCGGATATCCAACTCCTTCCCATTCCAATCCTGAGACACTTCCGATAGCAGAGATGTGATATCTCAATGCTTATACCAGACCTTAGACCCTTCCTATAACATGAGATCGGATATCCAACTCCTTCCCGTTCCAAACCTGAGACCCTTCCTTTAGCATGAGATGTGATATCCAGCTCCTTCCCATTCCAATCCTGAGACACTTCCTATAGCATGAGATGTGATATCTCAATGCTTCTACCAAACCTGAGACCCTTCCTTTAGCATGAGATGTGATATCCAACTCCTTCCCATTCCAATCCTGAGACCCTTCCTATAGCATGAGATGTGATATCTCAATACTTCTAATACCAAACCTGAGATCCTTCCGATAACATGAGATGTGATATCCAAATCCTTCCCCTTCCAAACCTGAGACCCTCCCTTTAGCATGAGATGTGATATCCATCTCCTTCCCATTCCAATCCTGAGACCCTTCTGATAGCATGAGATGTGATATCTCAATGCTTCTAATACCAAACCTGAGATCCTTCCGATAGCATGAGATGTGATATCTCAATGCTTCTAATACCAAACCTGAGATCCTTCCTATAACATGAGATGTGATATCCAAATCCTTCCCCTTCCAATTCTGAGACCCTCCCTTTAACATGAGATGTGATATCCAACTCCTTCCCATTCCAACCTGAGACCCTTCCTATAGCATGAGATGTGATATCCAAGTCCTTCCCATTCCAATCCTTAGACCCTTCCTACAGCATGCAATATGATATCTCAATGCCTCTAATACCAAACCTGAGATCCTTCCTCTAACATGAAATGTGATATCCAACTCCTTCCCTTTCCAAACCTGAGAGCCTATCTATAGCATGAGATGTGATATCCAAGTCCTTTCCATTCCAATCCTTAGACCCTTCCTACAGCATGCAATATGATATCTCAATGATTCTAATAACAAACCTGAGACCCGTCCTATAACATGAGATGGGATATCCAACTCCTTCCATTTCCAATCCTGAGACACTTCCGATAGCAGAGATGTGATATCTCAATGCTTATACCAAACCTGAGACCCTTCCTATAACATGAGATGTGATATCCAACTCCTTCCCGTTCCAATCCTGAGACTCTTCCTTTAGCATGAGATGTGATATCCAGCTCCTTCCCATTCCAATTGTGAGACACTTCCGATAGCATGAGATGTGATATCTCAATGCTTCTAATATCAAAACTGAGACCCTCCCTATAGCATGATATGTGATATCTAAGTCCTTCCCATTCCAATCCTGAGACCCTTCCTATAGCATGAGGTGTGATATCTCAATGCTTCTACCAAACCTGAGACCCTTCCTTTAGCATGAGATGTGATATCCAACTCCTTCCCATTCCAATCCTGAGACCCTTCCTATAGCATGAGATGTGATATCTCAATACTTCTAATACCAAACCTGAGATCCTTCCTATAGCATGAGATGTGATATCTCAATGCTTCTAATACCAAACCTGAGACCCTTCCTACAGCATGCGATGTGATATCTCACTGCTTATACCAAACCTGAGACCCTTCCTATAGCATGAGATGTGATATCCAACTCCTTCCCATTCCAATCCTGAGACCCTTCCTATAGCATGAGATGTGATATCTCAATGCTTCTAATATCAAACTTGAGAGCCTCCCTATAGCATGAGATGTGATATCCAAGTCCTTCCCATTCCAATCCTGAGACACTTCCTATAGCATGAGATGTGATATCTCAATGCTTCTAATACCAAACCTGAGACTCTTCCTATAACATGAGATGGGATATCCAACTCCTTCCCATTCCAATCCTGAGACCCTTCCGATAGCAGAGATGTGATATCTCAATGCTTATACCAAACCTGAGACCCTTCCTACGGCATGAGATGTCATATACAACTCCTTCCCATTCCAATCCTGAGACCCTTCCTATAGCATGAGATGTGATATCTCAATGCTTATACCAAACCTGAGACCCTTCCTATAGCATGAGATGTGATATCCAACTCCTTCCCATTCCAATCCTGAGACCCTTCCTATAGCATGAGATGTGATATCTCAATGCTTATACCAAACCTGAGACCCTTCCTACGGCATGAGATGTCATATACAACTCCTTCCCATTCCAATCCTGAGACCCTTCCTATAGCATGAGATGTGATATCTCAATGCTTATACCAAACCTGAGACCCTTCCTATAGCATGAGATGTGATATCCAACTCCTTCCCATTCCAATCCTGAGACCCTTCCTATAGCATGAGATGTGATATCTCAATGCTTATACCAAACCTGAGACCCTTCCTATAACATGAGATGGGATATCCAACTCCTTCCCATTCCAATCCTGAGACACTTCCGATAGCAGAGATGTGATATCTCAATGCTTATACCAGACCTTAGACCCTTCCTATAACATGAGATCGGATATCCAACTCCTTCCCGTTCCAAACCTGAGACCCTTCCTTTAGCATGAGATGTGATATCCAGCTCCTTCCCATTCCAATCCTGAGACACTTCCGATAGCATGAGATGTGATATCTCAATGCTTCTAATATCAAAACGGAAACCCTCCCTATAGCATGATATGTGATATCTAAGTCCTTCCCATTCCAATCCTGAGACCCTTCCTATAGCATGAGATGTGATATCTCAATGCTTCTAATACCAAACCTGAGATCCTTCCGATAGCATGAGATCGGATATCCAACTCCTTCCCATTCCAATCCTGAGACACTTCCGATAGCAGAGATGTGATATCTCAATGCTTATACCAGACCTTAGACCCTTCCTATAACATGAGATCGGATATCCAACTCCTTCCCGTTCCAAACCTGAGACCCTTCCTTTAGCATGAGATGTGATATCCAGCTCCTTCCCATTCCAATCCTGAGACACTTCCTATAGCATGAGATGTGATATCTCAATGCTTCTACCAAACCTGAGACCCTTCCTTTAGCATGAGATGTGATATCCAACTCCTTCCCATTCCAATCCTGAGACCCTTCCTATAGCATGAGATGTGATATCTCAATACTTCTAATACCAAACCTGAGATCCTTCCGATAACATGAGATGTGATATCCAAATCCTTCCCCTTCCAAACCTGAGACCCTCCCTTTAGCATGAGATGTGATATCCATCTCCTTCCCATTCCAATCCTGAGACCCTTCTGATAGCATGAGATGTGATATCTCAATGCTTCTAATACCAAACCTGAGATCCTTCCGATAGCATGAGATGTGATATCTCAATGCTTCTAATACCAAACCTGAGATCCTTCCTATAACATGAGATGTGATATCCAAATCCTTCCCCTTCCAATTCTGAGACCCTCCCTTTAACATGAGATGTGATATCCAACTCCTTCCCATTCCAACCTGAGACCCTTCCTATAGCATGAGATGTGATATCCAAGTCCTTCCCATTCCAATCCTTAGACCCTTCCTACAGCATGCAATATGATATCTCAATGCCTCTAATACCAAACCTGAGATCCTTCCTCTAACATGAAATGTGATATCCAACTCCTTCCCTTTCCAAACCTGAGAGCCTATCTATAGCATGAGATGTGATATCCAAGTCCTTTCCATTCCAATCCTTAGACCCTTCCTACAGCATGCAATATGATATCTCAATGATTCTAATAACAAACCTGAGACCCGTCCTATAACATGAGATGGGATATCCAACTCCTTCCATTTCCAATCCTGAGACACTTCCGATAGCAGAGATGTGATATCTCAATGCTTATACCAAACCTGAGACCCTTCCTATAACATGAGATGTGATATCCAACTCCTTCCCGTTCCAATCCTGAGACTCTTCCTTTAGCATGAGATGTGATATCCAGCTCCTTCCCATTCCAATTGTGAGACACTTCCGATAGCATGAGATGTGATATCTCAATGCTTCTAATATCAAAACTGAGACCCTCCCTATAGCATGATATGTGATATCTAAGTCCTTCCCATTCCAATCCTGAGACCCTTCCTATAGCATGAGGTGTGATATCTCAATGCTTCTACCAAACCTGAGACCCTTCCTTTAGCATGAGATGTGATATCCAACTCCTTCCCATTCCAATCCTGAGACCCTTCCTATAGCATGAGATGTGATATCTCAATACTTCTAATACCAAACCTGAGATCCTTCCTATAGCATGAGATGTGATATCTCAATGCTTCTAATACCAAACCTGAGACCCTTCCTACAGCATGCGATGTGATATCTCACTGCTTATACCAAACCTGAGACCCTTCCTATAGCATGAGATGTGATATCCAACTCCTTCCCATTCCAATCCTGAGACCCTTCCTATAGCATGAGATGTGATATCTCAATGCTTCTAATATCAAACTTGAGAGCCTCCCTATAGCATGAGATGTGATATCCAAGTCCTTCCCATTCCAATCCTGAGACACTTCCTATAGCATGAGATGTGATATCTCAATGCTTCTAATACCAAACCTGAGACTCTTCCTATAACATGAGATGGGATATCCAACTCCTTCCCATTCCAATCCTGAGACCCTTCCGATAGCAGAGATGTGATATCTCAATGCTTATACCAAACCTGAGACCCTTCCTACGGCATGAGATGTCATATACAACTCCTTCCCATTCCAATCCTGAGACCCTTCCTATAGCATGAGATGTGATATCTCAACGCTTATACCAAACCTGATACCCTTCCTATAGCATGAGATGTGATATCCAACTCCTTCCCATTCCAATCCTGAGACCCTTCCTATAGCATGAGATGTGATATCTCAATGCTTATACCAAACCTGAGACCCTTCCTACGGCATGAGATGTCATATACAACTCCTTCCCATTCCAATCCTGAGACCCTTCCTATAGCATGAGATGTGATATCTCAATGCTTATACCAAACCTGAGACCCTTCCTATAGCATGAGATGTGATATCCAACTCCTTCCCATTCCAATCCTGAGACCCTTCCTATAGCATGAGATGTGATATCTCAATGCTTATACCAAACCTGAGACCCTTCCTATAACATGAGATGGGATATCCAACTCCTTCCCATTCCAATCCTGAGACACTTCCGATAGCAGAGATGTGATATCTCAATGCTTATACCAGACCTTAGACCCTTCCTATAACATGAGATCGGATATCCAACTCCTTCCCGTTCCAAACCTGAGACCCTTCCTTTAGCATGAGATGTGATATCCAGCTCCTTCCCATTCCAATCCTGAGACCCTCCCTTTAGCATGAGATGTGATATCTCAATGCTTCTAATATCAAAACAGAAACCCTCCCTATAGCATGATATGTGATATCTAAGTCCTTCCCATTCCAATCCTGAGACCCTTCCTATAGCATGAGATGTGATATCTCAATGCTTCTACCAAACCTGAGACCCTTCCTTTAGCATGAGATGTGATATCCAACTCCTTCCCATTCCAATCCTGAGACCCTTCCTATAGCATGAGATGTGATATCTCAATACTTCTAATACCAAACCTGAAATCCTTCCGATAACATGAGATGTGATATCCAAATCCTTCCCCTTCCAAACCTGAGACCCTCCCTTTAGCATGAGATGTGATATCCAACTCCTTCCCATTCCAATCCTGAGACCCTTCTGATAGCATGAGATGTGATATCTCAATGCTTCTAATACCAAACCTGAGATCCTTCTGATAGCATGAGATGTGATATCTCAATGCTTCTAATACCAAACCTGAGATCCTTCCTATAACATGAGATGTGATATCCAAATCCTTCCCCTTCCAATTCTGAGACCCTCCCTTTAACATGAGATGTGATATCCAACTCCTTCCCATTCCAACCTGAGACCCTTCCTATAGCATGAGATGTGATATCCAAGTCCTTCCCATTCCAATCCTTAGACCCTTCCTACAGCATGCAATATGATATCTCAATGCCTCTAATACCAAACCTGAGATCCTTCCTCTAACATGAAATGTGATATCCAACTCCTTCCCTTTCCAAACCTGAGAGCCTATCTATAGCATGAGATGTGATATCCAAGTCCTTTCCATTCCAATCCTTAGACCCTTCCTACAGCATGCAATATGATATCTCAATGATTCTAATAACAAACCTGAGACCCGTCCTATAACATGAGATGGGATATCCAACTCCTTCCATTTCCAATCCTGAGACACTTCCGATAGCAGAGATGTGATATCTCAATGCTTATACCAAACCTGAGACCCTTCCTATAACATGAGATGTGATATCCAACTCCTTCCCGTTCCAATCCTGAGACTCTTCCTTTAGCATGAGATGTGATATCCAGCTCCTTCCCATTCCAATCGTGAGACACTTCCGATAGCATGAGATGTGATATCTCAATGCTTCTAATATCAAAACTGAGACCCTCCCTATAGCATGATATGTGATATCTAAGTCCTTCCCATTCCAATCCTGAGACCCTTCCTATAGCATGAGATGTGATATCTCAATGCTTCTACCAAACCTGAGACCCTTCCTTTAGCATGAGATGTGATATCCAACTCCTTCCCATTCCAATCCTGAGACCCTTCCTATAGCATGAGATGTGATATCTCAATACTTCTAATACCAAACCTGAGATCCTTCCTATAGCATGAGATGTGATATCTCAATGCTTCTAATACCAAACCTGAGACCCTTCCTACAGCATGCGATATGATATCTCACTGCTTATACCAAACCTGAGACCCTTCCTATAGCATGAGATGTGATATCCAACTCCTTCCCATTCCAATCCTGAGACCCTTCCTATAGCATGAGATGTGATATCTCAATGCTTCTAATATCAAACTTGAGAGCCTCCCTATAGCATGAGATGTGATATCCAAGTCCTTCCCATTCCAATCCTGAGACACTTCCTATAGCATGAGATGTGATATCTCAATGCTTCTAATACCAAACCTGAGACTCTTCCTATAACATGAGATGGGATATCCAACTCCTTCCCATTCCAATCCTGAGACCCTTCCGATAGCAGAGATGTGATATCTCAATGCTTATACCAAACCTGAGACCCTTCCTACGGCATGAGATGTCATATACAACTCCTTCCCATTCCAATCCTGAGACCCTTCCTATAGCATGAGATGTGATATCTCAATGCTTATACCAAACCTGAGACCCTTCCTATAGCATGAGATGTGATATCCAACTCCTTCCCATTCCAATCCTGAGACCCTTCCTATAGCATGAGATGTGATATCTCAATGCTTATACCAAACCTGAGACCCTTCCTACGGCATGAGATGTCATATAGAACTCCTTCCCATTCCAATCCTGAGACCCTTCCTATAGCATGAGATGTGATATCTCAATGCTTATACCAAACCTGAGACCCTTCCTATAGCATGAGATGTGATATCCAACTCCTTCCCATTCCAATCCTGAGACCCTTCCTATAGCATGAGATGTGATATCTCAATGCTTATACCAAACCTGAGACCCTTCCTATAACATGAGATGGGATATCCAACTCCTTCCCATTCCAATCCTGAGACACTTCCGATAGCAGAGATGTGATATCTCAATGCTTATACCAGACCTTAGACCCTTCCTATAACATGAGATCGGATATCCAACTCCTTCCCGTTCCAAACCTGAGACCCTTCCTTTAGCATGAGATGTGATATCCAGCTCCTTCCCATTCCAATCCTGAGACCCTCCCTTTAGCATGAGATGTGATATCTCAATGCTTCTAATATCAAAACAGAAACCCTCCCTATAGCATGATATGTGATATCTAAGTCCTTCCCATTCCAATCCTGAGACCCTTCCTATAGCATGAGATGTGATATCTCAATGCTTATACCAGACCTTAGACCCTTCCTATAACATGAGATCGGATATCCAACTGCTTCCCGTTCCAAACCTGAGACCCTTCCTTTAGCATGAGATGTGATATCCAGCTCCTTCCCATTCCAATCCTGAGACACTTCCGATAGCATGAGATGTGATATCTCAATGCTTCTAATATCAAAACGGAAACCCTCCCTATAGCATGATATGTGATATCTAAGTCCTTCCCATTCCAATCCTGAGACCCTTCCTATAGCATGAGATGTGATATCTCAATGCTTCTAATACCAAACCTGAGATCCTTCCGATAGCATGAGATCGGATATCCAACTCCTTCCCATTCCAATCCTGAGACACTTCCGATAGCAGAGATTTGATATCTCAATGCTTATACCAGACCTTAGACCCTTCCTATAACATGAGATCGGATATCCAACTCCTTCCCGTTCCAAACCTGAGACCCTTCCTTTAGCATGAGATGTGATATCCAGCTCCTTCCCATTCCAATCCTGAGACACTTCCTATAGCATGAGATGTGATATCTCAATGCTTCTACCAAACCTGAGACCCTTCCTTTAGCATGAGATGTGATATCCAACTCCTTCCCATTCCAATCCTGAGACCCTTCCTATAGCATGAGATGTGATATCTCAATACTTCTAATACCAAACCTGAGATCCTTCCGATAACATGAGATGTGATATCCAAATCCTTCCCCTTCCAAACCTGAGACCCTCCCTTTAGCATGAGATGTGATATCCATCTCCTTCCCATTCCAATCCTGAGACCTTTCTGATAGCATGAGATGTGATATCTCAATGCTTCTAATACCAAACCTGAGATCCTTCCGATAGCATGAGATGTGATATCTCAATGGTTCTAATACCAAACCTGAGATCCTTCCTATAACATGAGATGTGATATCCAAATCCTTCCCCTTCCAATTCTGAGACCCTCCCTTTAACATGAGATGTGATATCCAACTCCTTCCCATTCCAACCTGAGACCCTTCCTATAGCATGAGATGTGATATCTCAATGCCTCTAATACCAAACCTGAGATCCTTCCTCTAACATGAAATGTGATATCCAACTCCTTCCCTTTCCAAACCTGAGAGCCTATCTATAGCATGAGATGTGATATCCAAGTCCTTCCCATTCCAATCCTTAGACCCTTCCTACAGCATGCAATATGATATCTCAATGATTCTAATAACAAACCTGAGACCCGTCCTATAACATGAGATGGGATATCCAACTCCTTCCATTTCCAATCCTGAGACACTTCCGATAGCAGAGATGTGATATCTCAATGCTTATACCAAACCTGAGACCCTTCCTATAACATAAGATGTGATATCCAACTCCTTCCCGTTCCAAACCTGAGACTCTTCCTTTAGCATGAGATGTGATATCCAGCTCCTTCCCATTCCAATCCTGAGACACTTCTGATAGCATGAGATGTGATATCTCAATGCTTCTAATATCAAAACTGAGACCCTCCATATAGCATGATATGTGATATCTAAGTCCTTCCCATTCCAATCCTGAGACCCTTCCTATAGCATGAGATGTGATATCTCAATGCTTCTACCAAACCTGAGACCCTTCCTTTAGCATGATATGTGATATCCAACTCCTTCCCATTCCAATCCTGAGACCCTTCCTATAGCATGAGATGTGATATCTCAATACTTCTAATACCAAACCTGAGATCCTTCCTATAGCATGAGATGTGATATCTCAATGCTTCTAATACCAAACCTGAGACCCTTCCTACAGCATGCGATGTGATATCTCACTGCTTATACCAAACCTGAGACCCTTCCTATAGCATGAGATGTGATATCCAACTCCTTCCCATTCCAATCCTGAGACCCTTCCTATAGCATGAGATGTGATATCTCAATACCTCTAATACCAAACCTGAAATCCTTCCGATAACATGAGATGTGATATCCAAATCCTTCCCCTTCCAAACCTGAGACCCTCCCTTTAGCATGAGATGTGATATCCAACTCCTTCCCATTCCAATCCTGAGACCCTTCTGATAGCATGAGATGTGATATCTCAATGCTTCTAATACCAAACCTGAGATCCTTCCGATAGCATGAGATGTGATATCTCAATGCTTCTAATACCAAACCTGAGATCCTTCCTATAACATGAGATGTGATATCCAAATCCTTCCCCTTCCAATTCTGAGACCCTCCCTTTAACATGAGATGTGATATCCAACTCCTTCCCATTCCAACCTGAGACCCTTCCTATAGCATGAGATGTGATATCTCACTGCTTATACCAAACCTTTGACCCTTCCAATAGCATGAGATGTGATATCCAACTCCTTCCCATTCCAATCCTGAGACCCTTCCTATAGCATGAGATGTGATATCTCAATGCTTATACCAAACCTGAGACCCTTCCTATAACATGAGATTGGAATATCCAACTCCTTCCCATTCCAATCCTGAGACCCTTCCGATAGCAGAGATGTGATATCTCAATTCTTATACCAAACCTGAGATCCTTCCTATAACATGAGATGTGATATCCAACTCCTTCCCATTCCAATCCTGAGACACTTCCTATAGCATGAGATGTGATATCTCACTGCTTATACCAAACCTTTGACCCTTCCAATAGCATGAGATGTGATATCCAACTCCTTCCCATTCCAATCCTGAGACCCTTCCTATAGCATGAGATGTGATATCTCAATGCTTATACCAAACCTGAGACCCTTCCTATAGCATGAGATGTGATATCCAACTCCTTCCCATTCCAATCCTGAGACCCTTCCTATAGCATAAGATGTGATATCTCAATGCTTATATCAAACCTGAGACCCTTCCTACGGCATGAGATGTCATATACAACTCCTTCCCATTCCAATCCTGAGACCCTTCCTATAGCATGAGATGTGATATCTCAATGCTTATACCAAACCTGAGACCCTTCCTATAGCATGAGATGTGATATCCAACTCCTTCCCATTCCAATCCTGAGACCCTTCCTATAGCATGAGATGTGATATCTCAATGCTTATACCAAACCTGAGACCCTTCCTATAACATGAGATGGGATATCCAACTCCTTCCCATTCCAATCCTGAGACACTTCCGATAGCAGAGATGTGATATCTCAATGCTTATACCAGACCTTAGACCCTTCCTATAACATGAGATCGGATATCCAACTCCTTCCCGTTCCAAACCTGAGACCCTTCCTTTAGCATGAGATGTGATATCCAGCTCCTTCCCATTCCAATCCTGAGACCCTCCCTTTAGCGTGAGATGTGATATCTCAATGCTTCTAATATCAAAACAGAAACCCTCCCTATAGCATGATATGTGATATCTAAGTCCTTCCCATTCCAATCCTGAGACCCTTCCTACAGCATGAGATGTGATATCTCAATGCTTCTACCAAACCTGAGACCCTTCCTTTAGCATGAGATGTGATATCCAACTCCTTCCCATTCCAATCCTGAGACCCTTCCTATAGCATGAGATGTGATATCTCAATACTTCTAATACCAAACCTGAAATCCTTCCGATAACATGAGATGTGATATCCAAATCCTTCCCCTTCCAAACCTGAGACCCTCCCTTTAGCATGAGATGTGATATCCAACTCCTTCCCATTCCAATCCTGAGACCCTTCTGATAGCATGAGATGTGATATCTCAATGCTTCTAATACCAAACCTGAGATCCTTCCGATAGCATGAGATGTGATATCTCAATGCTTCTAATACCAAACCTGAGATCCTTCCTATAACATGAGATGTGATATCCAAATCCTTCCCCTTCCAATTCTGAGACCCTCCCTTTAACATGAGATGTGATATCCAACTCCTTCCCATTCCAACCTGAGACCCTTCCTATAGCATGAGATGTGATATCTCAATGCTTATACCAAACCTGAGACCCTTCCTATAACATGAGATGGGATATCCAACTCCTTCCCATTCCAATCCTGAGACACTTCCCGTAGCAGAGATGTGATATCTCAATGCTTATACCAGACCTTAGACCATTCCTATAACATGAGATCGGATATCCAACTCCTTCCCGTTCCAAACCTGAGACCCTTCCTTTAGCATGAGATGTGATATCCAGCTCCTTCCCATTCCAATCCTGAGACACTTCCGATAGCATGAGATGTGATATCTCAATGCTTCTAATATCAAAACGGAAACCCTCCCTATAGCATGATATGTGATATCTAAGTCCTTCCCATTCCAATCCTGAGACCCTTCCTATAGCATGAGATGTGATATCTCAATGCTTCTAATACCAAACCTGAGATCCTTCCGATAGCATGAGATCGGATATCCAACTCCTTCCCATTCCAATCCTGAGACACTTCCGATAGCAGAGATGTGATATCTCAATGCTTATACCAGACCTTAGACCCTTCCTATAACATGAGATCGGATATCCAACTCCTTCCCGTTCCAAACCTGAGACCCTTCCTTTAGCATGAGATGTGATATCCAGCTCCTTCCCATTCCAATCCTGAGACACTTCCTATAGCATGAGATGTGATATCTCAATGCTTCTACCAAACCTGAGACCCTTCCTTTAGCATGAGATGTGATATCCAACTCCTTCCCATTCCAATCCTGAGACCCTTCCTATAGCATGAGATGTGATATCTCAATACTTCTAATACCAAACCTGAGATCCTTCCGATAACATGAGATGTGATATCCAAATCCTTCCCCTTCCAAACCTGAGACCCTCCCTTTAGCATGAGATGTGATATCCATCTCCTTCCCATTCCAATCCTGAGACCCTTCTGATAGCATGAGATGTGATATCTCAATGCTTCTAATACCAAACCTGAGATCCTTCCGATAGCATGAGATGTGATATCTCAATGCTTCTAATACCAAACCTGAGATCCTTCCTATAACATGAGATGTGATATCCAAATCCTTCCCCTTCCAATTCTGAGACCCTCCCTTTAACATGAGATGTGATATCCAACTCCTTCCCATTCCAACCTGAGACCCTTCCTATAGCATGAGATGTGATATCCAAGTCCTTCCCATTCCAATCCTTAGACCCTTCCTACAGCATGCAATATGATATCTCAATGCCTCTAATACCAAACCTGAGATCCTTCCTCTAACATGAAATGTGATATCCAACTCCTTCCCTTTCCAAACCTGAGAGCCTATCTATAGCATGAGATGTGATATCCAAGTCCTTTCCATTCCAATCCTTAGACCCTTCCTACAGCATGCAATATGATATCTCAATGATTCTAATAACAAACCTGAGACCCGTCCTATAACATGAGATGGGATATCCAACTCCTTCCATTTCCAATCCTGAGACACTTCCGATAGCAGAGATGTGATATCTCAATGCTTATACCAAACCTGAGACCCTTCCTATAACATGAGATGTGATATCCAACTCCTTCCCGTTCCAATCCTGAGACTCTTCCTTTAGCATGAGATGTGATATCCAGCTCCTTCCCATTCCAATTGTGAGACACTTCCGATAGCATGAGATGTGATATCTCAATGCTTCTAATATCAAAACTGAGACCCTCCCTATAGCATGATATGTGATATCTAAGTCCTTCCCATTCCAATCCTGAGACCCTTCCTATAGCATGAGGTGTGATATCTCAATGCTTCTACCAAACCTGAGACCCTTCCTTTAGCATGAGATGTGATATCCAACTCCTTCCCATTCCAATCCTGAGACCCTTCCTATAGCATGAGATGTGATATCTCAATACTTCTAATACCAAACCTGAGATCCTTCCTATAGCATGAGATGTGATATCTCAATGCTTCTAATACCAAACCTGAGACCCTTCCTACAGCATGCGATGTGATATCTCACTGCTTATACCAAACCTGAGACCCTTCCTATAGCATGAGATGTGATATCCAACTCCTTCCCATTCCAATCCTGAGACCCTTCCTATAGCATGAGATGTGATATCTCAATGCTTCTAATATCAAACTTGAGAGCCTCCCTATAGCATGAGATGTGATATCCAAGTCCTTCCCATTCCAATCCTGAGACACTTCCTATAGCATGAGATGTGATATCTCAATGCTTCTAATACCAAACCTGAGACTCTTCCTATAACATGAGATGGGATATCCAACTCCTTCCCATTCCAATCCTGAGACCCTTCCGATAGCAGAGATGTGATATCTCAATGCTTATACCAAACCTGAGACCCTTCCTACGGCATGAGATGTCATATACAACTCCTTCCCATTCCAATCCTGAGACCCTTCCTATAGCATGAGATGTGATATCTCAATGCTTATACCAAACCTGAGACCCTTCCTATAGCATGAGATGTGATATCCAACTCCTTCCCATTCCAATCCTGAGACCCTTCCTATAGCATGAGATGTGATATCTCAATGCTTATACCAAACCTGAGACCCTTCCTACGGCATGAGATGTCATATACAACTCCTTCCCATTCCAATCCTGAGACCCTTCCTATAGCATGAGATGTGATATCTCAATGCTTATACCAAACCTGAGACCCTTCCTATAGCATGAGATGTGATATCCAACTCCTTCCCATTCCAATCCTGAGACCCTTCCTATAGCATGAGATGTGATATCTCAATGCTTGTACCAAACCTGAGACCCTTCCTATAACATGAGATGGGATATCCAACTCCTTCCCATTCCAATCCTGAGACACTTCGGATAGCAGAGATGTGATATCTCAATGCTTATACCAGACCTTAGACCCTTCCTATAACATGAGATCGGATATCCAACTCCTTCCCGTTCCAAACCTGAGACCCTTCCTTTAGCATGAGATGTGATATCCAGCTCCTTCCCATTCCAATCCTGAGACACTTCCGATAGCATGAGATGTGATATCTCAATGCTTCTAATATCAAAACGGAAACCCTCCCTATAGCATGATATGTGATATCTAAGTCCTTCCCATTCCAATCCTGAGACCCTTCCTATAGCATGAGATGTGATATCTCAATGCTTCTAATACCAAACCTGAGATCCTTCCGATAGCATGAGATCGGATATCCAACTCCTTCCCATTCCAATCCTGAGACACTTCCGATAGCAGAGATGTGATATCTAAATGCTTATACCAGACCTTAGACCCTTCCTATAACATGAGATCGGATATCCAACTCCTTCCCGTTCCAAACCTGAGACCCTTCCTTTAGCATGAGATGTGATATCCAGCTCCTTCCCATTCCAATCCTGAGACACTTCCTATAGCATGAGATGTGATATCTCAATGCTTCTACCAAACCTGAGACCCTTCCTTTAGCATGAGATGTGATATCCAACTCCTTCCCATTCCAATCCTGAGACCCTTCCTATAGCATGAGATGTGATATCTCAATACTTCTAATACCAAACCTGAGATCCTTCCGATAACATGAGATGTGATATCCAAATCCTTCCCCTTCCAAACCTGAGACCCTCCCTTTAGCATGAGATGTGATATCCATCTCCTTCCCATTCCAATCCTGAGACCCTTCTGATAGCATGAGATGTGATATCTCAATGCTTCTAATACCAAACCTGAGATCCTTCCGATAGCATGAGATGTGATATCTCAATGCTTCTAATACCAAACCTGAGATCCTTCCTATAACATGAGATGTGATATCCAAATCCTTCCCCTTCCAATTCTGAGACCCTCCCTTTAACATGAGATGTGATATCCAACTCCTTCCCATTCCAACCTGAGACCCTTCCTATAGCATGAGATGTGATATCCAAGTCCTTCCCATTCCAATCCTTAGACCCTTCCTACAGCATGCAATATGATATCTCAATGCCTCTAATACCAAACCTGAGATCCTTCCTCTAACATGAAATGTGATATCCAACTCCTTCCCTTTCCAAACCTGAGAGCCTATCTATAGCATGAGATGTGATATCCAAGTCCTTTCCATTCCAATCCTTAGACCCTTCCTACAGCATGCAATATGATATCTCAATGATTCTAATAACAAACCTGAGACCCGTCCTATAACATGAGATGGGATATCCAACTCCTTCCATTTCCAATCCTGAGACACTTCCGATAGCAGAGATGTGATATCTCAATGCTTATACCAAACCTGAGACCCTTCCTATAACATGAGATGTGATATCCAACTCCTTCCCGATCCAATCCTGAGACTCTTCCTTTAGCATGAGATGTGATATCCAGCTCCTTCCCATTCCAATTGTGAGACACTTCCGATAGCATGAGATGTGATATCTCAATGCTTCTAATATCAAAACTGAGACCCTCCCTATAGCATGATATGTGATATCTAAGTCCTTCCCATTCCAATCCTGAGACCCTTCCTATAGCATGAGGTGTGATATCTCAATGCTTCTACCAAACCTGAGACCCTTCCTTTAGCATGAGATGTGATATCCAACTCCTTCCCATTCCAATCCTGAGACCCTTCCTATAGCATGAGATGTGATATCTCAATACTTCTAATACCAAACCTGAGATCCTTCCTATAGCATGAGATGTGATATCTCAATGCTTCTAATACCAAACCTGAGACCCTTCCTACAGCATGCGATGTGATATCTCACTGCTTATACCAAACCTGAGACCCTTCCTATAGCATGAGATGTGATATCCAACTCCTTCCCATTCCAATCCTGAGACCCTTCCTATAGCATGAGATGTGATATCTCAATGCTTCTAATATCAAACTTGAGAGCCTCCCTATAGCATGAGATGTGATATCCAAGTCCTTCCCATTCCAATCCTGAGACACTTCCTATAGCATGAGATGTGATATCTCAATGCTTCTAATACCAAACCTGAGACTCTTCCTATAACATGAGATGGGATATCCAACTCCTTCCCATTCCAATCCTGAGACCCTTCCGATAGCAGAGATGTGATATCTCAATGCTTATACCAAACCTGAGACCCTTCCTACGGCATGAGATGTCATATACAACTCCTTCCCATTCCAATCCTGAGACCCTTCCTATAGCATGAGATGTGATATCTCAATGCTTATACCAAACCTGAGACCCTTCCTATAGCATGAGATGTGATATCCAACTCCTTCCCATTCCAATCCTGAGACCCTTCCTATAGCATGAGATGTGATATCTCAATGCTTATACCAAACCTGAGACCCTTCCTACGGCATGAGATGTCATATACAACTCCTTCCCATTCCAATCCTGAGACCCTTCCTATAGCATGAGATGTGATATCTCAATGCTTATACCAAACCTGAGACCCTTCCTATAGCATGAGATGTGATATCCAACTCCTTCCCATTCCAATCCTGAGACCCTTCCTATAGCATGAGATGTGATATCTCAATGCTTATACCAAACCTGAGACCCTTCCTATAACATGAGATGGGATATCCAACTCCTTCCCATTCCAATCCTGAGACACTTCCGATAGCAGAGATGTGATATCTCAATGCTTATACCAGACCTTTGACCCTTCCTATAACATGAGATCGGATATCCAACTCCTTCCCGTTCCAAACCTGAGACCCTTCCTTTCGCATGAAATGTGATATCCAGCTCCTTCCCATTCCAATCCTGAGACCCTCCCTTTAGCATGAGATGTGATATCTCAATGCTTCTAATATCAAAACAGAAACCCTCCCTATAGCATGATATGTGATATCTAAGTCCTTCCCATTCCAATCCTGAGACCCTTCCTATAGCATGAGATGTGATATCTCAATGCTTCTACCAAACCTGAGACCCTTCCTTTAGCATGAGATGTGATATCCAACTCCTTCCCATTCCAATCCTGAGACCCTTCCTATAGCATGAGATGTGATATCTCAATACTTCTAATACCAAACCTGAAATCCTTCCGATAACATGAGATGTGATATCCAAATCCTTCCCCTTCCAAACCTGAGACCCTCCCTTTAGCATGAGATGTGATATCCAACTCCTTCCCATTCCAATCCTGAGACCCTTCTGATAGCATGAGATGTGATATCTCAATGCTTCTAATACCAAACCTGAGATCCTTCCGATAGCATGAGATGTGATATCTCAATGCTTCTAATACCAAACCTGAGATCCTTCCTATAACATGAGATGTGATATCCAAATCCTTCCCCTTCCAATTCTGAGACCCTCCCTTTAACATGAGATGTGATATCCAACTCCTTCCCATTCCAACCTGAGACCCTTCCTATAGCATGAGATGTGATATCCAAGTCCTTCCCATTCCAATCCTTAGACCCTTCCTACAGCATGCAATATGATATCTCAATGCCTCTAATACCAAACCTGAGATCCTTCCTCTAACATGAAATGTGATATCCAACTCCTTCCCTTTCCAAACCTGAGAGCCTATCTATAGCATGAGATGTGATATCCAAGTCCTTTCCATTCCAATCCTTAGACCCTTCCTACAGCATGCAATATGATATCTCAATGATTCTAATAACAAACCTGAGACCCGTCCTATAACATGAGATGGGATATCCAACTCCTTCCATTTCCAATCCTGAGACACTTCCGATAGCAGAGATGTGATATCTCAATGCTTATACCAAACCTGAGACCCTTCCTATAACATGAGATGTGATATCCAACTCCTTCCCGTTCCAATCCTGAGACTCTTCCTTTAGCATGAGATGTGATATCCAGCTCCTTCCCATTCCAATCGTGAGACACTTCCGATAGCATGAGATGTGATATCTCAATGCTTCTAATATCAAAACTGAGACCCTCCCTATAGCATGATATGTGATATCTAAGTCCTTCCCATTCCAATCCTGAGACCCTTCCTATAGCATGAGATGTGATATCTCAATGCTTCTACCAAACCTGAGACCCTTCCTTTAGCATGAGATGTGATATCCAACTCCTTCCCATTCCAATCCTGAGACCCTTCCTATAGCATGAGATGTGATATCTCAATACTTCTAATACCAAACCTGAGATCCTTCCTATAGCATGAGATGTGATATCTCAATGCTTCTAATACCAAACCTGAGACCCTTCCTACAGCATGCGATATGATATCTCACTGCTTATACCAAACCTGAGACCCTTCCTATAGCATGAGATGTGATATCCAACTCCTTCCCATTCCAATCCTGAGACCCTTCCTATAGCATGAGATGTGATATCTCAATGCTTCTAATATCAAACTTGAGAGCCTCCCTATAGCATGAGATGTGATATCCAAGTCCTTCCCATTCCAATCCTGAGACACTTCCTATAGCATGAGATGTGATATCTCAATGCTTCTAATACCAAACCTGAGACTCTTCCTATAACATGAGATGGGATATCCAACTCCTTCCCATTCCAATCCTGAGACCCTTCCGATAGCAGAGATGTGATATCTCAATGCTTATACCAAACCTGAGACCCTTCCTACGGCATGAGATGTCATATACAACTCCTTCCCATTCCAATCCTGAGACCCTTCCTATAGCATGAGATGTGATATCTCAATGCTTATACCAAACCTGAGACCCTTCCTATAGCATGAGATGTGATATCCAACTCCTTCCCATTCCAATCCTGAGACCCTTCCTATAGCATGAGATGTGATATCTCAATGCTTATACCAAACCTGAGACCCTTCCTACGGCATGAGATGTCATATAGAACTCCTTCCCATTCCAATCCTGAGACCCTTCCTATAGCATGAGATGTGATATCTCAATGCTTATACCAAACCTGAGACCCTTCCTATAGCATGAGATGTGATATCCAACTCCTTCCCATTCCAATCCTGAGACCCTTCCTATAGCATGAGATGTGATATCTCAATGCTTATACCAAACCTGAGACCCTTCCTATAACATGAGATGGGATATCCAACTCCTTCCCATTTCAATCCTGAGACACTTCCGATAGCAGAGATGTGATATCTCAATGCTTATACCAGACCTTAGACCCTTCCTATAACATGAGATCGGATATCCAACTCCTTCCCGTTCCAAACCTGAGACCCTTCCTTTAGCATGAGATGTGTATCCAGCTCCTTCCCATTCCAATCCTGAGACCCTCCCTTTAGCATGAGATGTGATATCTCAATGCTTCTAATATCAAAACAGAAACCCTCCCTATAGCATGATATGTGATATCTAAGTCCTTCCCATTCCAATCCTGAGACCCTTCCTATAGCATGAGATGTGATATCTCAATGCTTATACCAGACCTTAGACCCTTCCTATAACATGAGATCGGATATCCAACTGCTTCCCGTTCCAAACCTGAGACCCTTCCTTTAGCATGAGATGTGATATCCAGCTCCTTCCCATTCCAATCCTGAGACACTTCCGATAGCATGAGATGTGATATCTCAATGCTTCTAATATCAAAACGGAAACCCTCCCTATAGCATGATATGTGATATCTAAGTCCTTCCCATTCCAATCCTGAGACCCTTCCTATAGCATGAGATGTGATATCTCAATGCTTCTAATACCAAACCTGAGATCCTTCCGATAGCATGAGATCGGATATCCAACTCCTTCCCATTCCAATCCTGAGACACTTCCGATAGCAGAGATTTGATATCTCAATGCTTATACCAGACCTTAGACCCTTCCTATAACATGAGATCGGATATCCAACTCCTTCCCGTTCCAAACCTGAGACCCTTCCTTTAGCATGAGATGTGATATCCAGCTCCTTCCCATTCCAATCCTGAGACACTTCCTATAGCATGAGATGTGATATCTCAATGCTTCTACCAAACCTGAGACCCTTCCTTTAGCATGAGATGTGATATCCAACTCCTTCCCATTCCAATCCTGAGACCCTTCCTATAGCATGAGATGTGATATCTCAATACTTCTAATACCAAACCTGAGATCCTTCCGATAACATGAGATGTGATATCCAAATCCTTCCCCTTCCAAACCTGAGACCCTCCCTTTAGCATGAGATGTGATATCCATCTCCTTCCCATTCCAATCCTGAGACCTTTCTGATAGCATGAGATGTGATATCTCAATGCTTCTAATACCAAACCTGAGATCCTTCCGATAGCATGAGATGTGATATCTCAATGGTTCTAATACCAAACCTGAGATCCTTCCTATAACATGAGATGTGATATCCAAATCCTTCCCCTTCCAATTCTGAGACCCTCCCTTTAACATGAGATGTGATATCCAACTCCTTCCCATTCCAACCTGAGACCCTTCCTATAGCATGAGATGTGATATCTCAATGCCTCTAATACCAAACCTGAGATCCTTCCTCTAACATGAAATGTGATATCCAACTCCTTCCCTTTCCAAACCTGAGAGCCTATCTATAGCATGAGATGTGATATCCAAGTCCTTCCCATTCCAATCCTTAGACCCTTCCTACAGCATGCAATATGATATCTCAATGATTCTAATAACAAACCTGAGACCCGTCCTATAACATGAGATGGGATATCCAACTCCTTCCATTTCCAATCCTGAGACACTTCCGATAGCAGAGATGTGATATCTCAATGCTTATACCAAACCTGAGACCCTTCCTATAACATAAGATGTGATATCCAACTCCTTCCCGTTCCAAACCTGAGACTCTTCCTTTAGCATGAGATGTGATATCCAGCTCCTTCCCATTCCAATCCTGAGACACTTCCGATAGCATGAGATGTGATATCTCAATGCTTCTAATATCAAAACTGAGACCCTCCATATAGCATGATATGTGATATCTAAGTCCTTCCCATTCCAATCCTGAGACCCTTCCTATAGCATGAGATGTGATATCTCAATGCTTCTACCAAACCTGAGACCCTTCCTTTAGCATGATATGTGATATCCAACTCCTTCCCATTCCAATCCTGAGACCCTTCCTATAGCATGAGATGTGATATCTCAATACTTCTAATACCAAACCTGAGATCCTTCCTATAGCATGAGATGTGATATCTCAATGCTTCTAATACCAAACCTGAGACCCTTCCTACAGCATGCGATGTGATATCTCACTGCTTATACCAAACCTGAGACCCTTCCTATAGCATGAGATGTGATATCCAACTCCTTCCCATTCCAATCCTGAGACCCTTCCTATAGCATGAGATGTGATATCTCAATGCTTCTAATATCAAACTTGAGAGCCTCCCTATAGCATGAGATGTGATATCCAAGTCCTTCCCATTCCAATCCTGAGACACTTCCTATAGCATGAGATGTGATATCTCAATGCTTCTAATACCAAACCTGAGACTCTTCCTATAACATGAGATGGGATAGCCAACTCCTTCCCATTCAAATCCAGAGACCCTTGCGATAGCAGAGATGTGATATCTCAATGCTTATACCAAACCTGAGACCCTTCCTACGGCATGAGATGTCATATACAACTCCTTCCCATTCCAATCCTGAGACCCTTCCTATAGCATGAGATGTGATATCTCAATGCTTATACCAAACCTGAGACCCTTCCTATAGCATGAGATGTGATATCCAACTCCTTCCCATTCCAATCCTGAGACCCTTCCTATAGCATGAGATGTGATATCTCAATGCTTATACCAAACCTGAGACCCTTCCTACGGCATGAGATGTCATATACAACTCCTTCCCATATCAATCCTGAGACCCTTCCTATAGCATGAGATGTGATATCTCAATGCTTATACCAAACCTGAGACCCTTCCTATAGCATGAGATGTGATATCCAACTACTTCCCATTCCAATCCTGAGACCCTTCCTATAGCATGAGATGTGATATCTCAATGCTTATACCAAACCTGAGACCCTTCCTATAACATGAGATGGGATATCCAACTCCTTCTCATTCCAATCCTGAGACACTTCCGATAGCAGAGATGTGATATCTCAATGCTTATACCAGACCTTAGACCCTTCCTATAACATGAGATCGGATATCCAACTCCTTCCCGTTCCAAACCTGAGACCCTTCCTTTAGCATGAGATGTGATATCCAGCTCCTTCCCATTCCAATCCTGAGACACTTCCGATAGCATGAGATGTGATATCTCAATGCTTCTAATATCAAAACGGAAACCCTCCCTATAGCATGATATGTGATATCTAAGTCCTTCCCATTCCAATCCTGAGACCCTTCCTATAGCATGAGATGTGATATCTCAATGCTTCTACCAAACCTGAGACCCTTCCTTTAGCATGAGATGTGATATGCAACTCCTTCCCATTCTAATCCTGACACCCTTCCTATAGCATGAGATGTGATATCTCAATACTTCTAATACCAAACCTGAGATCCTTCCGATAACATGAGATGTGATATCCAAATCCTTCCCCTTCCAAACCTGAGACCCTCCATTTTAGCATGAGATGTGATATCCAACTCCTTCCCATTCCAATCCTGAGACCCTTCTGATAGCATGAGATGTGATATCTCAATGCTTCTAATACCAAACCTGAGATCCTTCCGATAGCATGAGATGTGATATCTCAATGCTTCTAATACCAAACCTGAGATCCTTCCTATAACATGAGATGTGATATCCAACTCCTTCCCATTCCAACCTGAGACCCTTCCTATAGCATGAGATGTGATATCTCAATGCCTCTAATACCAAACCTGAGATCCTTCCTCTAACATGAAATGTGATATCCAACTCCTTCCCTTTCCAAACCTGAGAGCCTATCTATAGCATGAGATGTGATATCCAAGTCCTTCCCATTCCAATCCTTAGACCCTTCCTACAGCATGCAATATGATATCTCAATGATTCTAATAACAAACCTGAGACCCGTCCTATAACATGAGATGGGATATCCAACTCCTTCCATTTCCAATCCTGAGACACTTCCGATAGCAGAGATGTGATATCTCAATGCTTATACCAAACCTGAGACCCTTCCTATAACATAAGATGTGATATCCAACTCCTTCCCGTTCCAAACCTGAGACTCTTCCTTTAGCATGAGATGTGATATCCAGCTCCTTCCCATTCCAATCCTGAGACACTTCCGATAGCATGAGATGTGATATCTCAATGCTTCTAATATCAAAACTGAGACCCTCCATATAGCATGATATGTGATATCTAAGTCCTTCCCATTCCAATCCTGAGACCCTTCCTATAGCATGAGATGTGATATCTCAATGCTTCTACCAAACCTGAGACCCTTCCTTTAGCATGATATGTGATATCCAACTCCTTCCCATTCCAATCCTGAGACCCTTCCTATAGCATGAGATGTGATATCTCAATACTTCTAATACCAAACCTGAGATCCTTCCTATAGCATGAGATGTGATATCTCAATGCTTCTAATACCAAACCTGAGACCCTTCCTACAGCATGCGATGTGATATCTCAATGCCTCTAATACCAAACCTGAGATCCTACCTCTAACATGAAATGTGATATCCAACTCTCTCCCCTTCCAAACCTGAGAGCCTTCCTATAGCATGAGATGTGATATCCAAGTCCTTCCCATTCCAATCCTGAGACCCTTCCTATAACATGAGATGTGATATCCAACTCCTTCCCATTCCAACCTGAGACCCTTCCTATAGCATGAGATGGGATATCCAACTCCTTCCAAATCCAATCCTGATACCATTCCGATAGCATGAGATGTGATATCCCAATGCTTCTACCAAACCTGAGACCCATACTATGGCATGAGATGTGATATCAAACTCCTTCCCATTCCAATTCTGAGACCCTTCCTATACCATGAGACTTGCTATCTCAATGCTTCTAATACCAAACCTGAGACCCGTCCTATAACATGAGATGTGATATCCAAATCCTTCCCCTTCCAAACCTTAGACCCTTCCTTTATCATGAGATGTGATATCCAACTCCTTCCCATTCCAATCCTGAGACCCTTCCGATATCATGAGATGTGATATCTCAATGCTTCTAATATCAAACTTGAGACCCTCCCTATAGCATGAGATGTGATATCCAAGTCCTTCCCATTCCAATCCTGAGACCCTTCCTATAGCATGAGATGTGATATCTCAATGCTTCTAATACCAAACCTGCGACCCTTCCTATAACATGAGATGGGAATATCCAACTCCTTACATTCCAATCCTGAGACCCTTCCGATAGCAGAGATGTGATATCTCAATGTTTATACCAAACCTGAGATCCTTCCTATAACATGAGATGTGATATCCAACTCCTTCCCATTCCAATACTGAGACACTGCCTATAGCATGAGATGTGATATCTCACTGCTTATACCAAACCTGAGACCCTTCCTATAGCATGAGATGTGATATCCAACTCCTTCCCATTCCAATCCTGAGACCCTTCCTATAGCATGAGATGTGATATCTCAATGCTTCTAATATCAAACTTGAGAGCCTCCCTATAGCATGAGATGTGATATCCAAGTCCTTCCCATTCCAATCCTGAGACACTTCCTACAGCATGAGATGTGATATCTCAATGCCTCTAATACCAAACCTGAGACTCTTCCTATAACATGAGATGGGATATCCAACTCCTTCCCATTCCAATCCTGAGACCCTTCCGATAGCAGAGATGTGATATCTCAATGCTTATACCAAACCTGAGACCCTTCCTACGGCATGAGATGTCATATACAACTCCTTCCCATTCCAATCCTGAGACCCTTCCTATAGCATGAGATGTGATATCTCAATGCTTCTAATATCAAACTTGAGACCCTCCCTATAGCATGAGATGTGATATCCAAGTCCTTCCCATTCCAATCCTGAGACACTTCCTATAGCATGAGATGTGATATCTCAATGCTTCTAATACCAAACCTGACACTCTTCCTATAACATGAGATGGGATATCCAACTCCTTCCCATTCCAATCCTGAGACCCTTCCGATAGCAGAGATGTGATATCTCAATGCTTATACCAAACCTGAGACCCTTCCTACGGCATGAGATGTCATATACAACTCCTTCCCATTCCAATCCTGAGACCCTTCCTATAGCATGAGATGTGATATCTCAATGCTTATACCAAACCTGAGACCCTTCCTATAGTATGAGATGTGATATCCAACTCCTTCCCATTCCAATCCTGAGACCCTTCCTATAGCATGAGATGTGATGTCTCAATGCTTCTAATACCAAACCTGAGATCCTTCCTATAACATGAGATGTGATATCCAACTCCTTCCATTCCAATCCTGAGACCCTTCCTATAGCATGAGATTTGATATCTCAATGCTTATACCAAACCTGAGACCCTTCCTATAGCATGAGATGTGATATCCAAGTCCTTCCCATTCCAATCCTTAGACCCTTCCTACAGCATGCAATATGATATCTCAATGATTCTAATAACAATCCTGAGACCCGTCCTATAACATGAGATGGGATATCCAATTCCTTCCCATTCCAATCCTGAGACACTTCCGATAGCAGAGATGTGATATCTCAATGCTTATACCAAACCTGAGACCCTTCCTATAACATGAGATCGGATATCCAACTCCTTTTCGTTCCAAACCTGAGACCCTTCCTTTAGCATGAGATGTGATATCCAGCTCCTTCGCATTCCAATCCTGAGACACTTCCGATAGTATGAGTTATGATATCTCAATGCTTCTAATATCAAAACTGAAACCCTCCCTATAGCATGATATGTGATATCTAAGTCCTTCCCATTCCAATCCTGAGACCCTTCCTATAGCATGAGATGTGATATCTCAATGCTTCTACCAAACCTGAGACCCTTCCTATGGCATGAGATGTGATATCCAACTCCTTCCCAATACAATCCTGAGACCCTTCCGATAGCAGAGATGTGATATCTCAATGCTTATACCAAACCTGAGACCCTTCCTATGGCATGAGATGTGATATCCAACTCCTTGCCATTCAAATCCTGAGACCCTCCCTATAACAAGAGATGTCACATCCAACTCCTTCCCATTCCAAACCTGAGACCCTTCCTTTAGCATGAGATGTGATATCCAAATCCTTCACATTCCAATCCGGAGACCCTTCATATAACATGAGATGTGATATCCAACTCCTTCCCAATCCAATCCTGAGACCCTTCCGATAGCAGAGATGTGATATCTCAATGCTTATACCAAACCTGAGACCCTTCCTACGGCATGAGATGTGATATCCAACCCCTTGCAATTCAAATCCTGAGACCCTCCCTATAACAAGAGATGTCATATCCAACTCCTTCCCATTCCAAACCTGAGACCCTTCCTTTAGCATGAGATGTGATTTCCAAATCCTTCACATTCCAATCTGGAGCCCAATCCTATAGCATGAGATGTGATATCTCAATGCTTCTAATACCAAATCTGAGACCCTACCGATAGCATGAGATGTGATATCTCAATGCTTCAAAAACCAAACATGAGAACCATCCTATAACATGAGATGTGAAATCCAAATCCTTCCCTTCCCAAACCTGAGACTCTTCCTATAGCATGAGATGTGATATCTCAATGCTTCTACCAAACCTGAAACCCTTCCTATAGCATGAGATGTGATATCCAAATCCTTCCCCTTCCAAACCTGAGACCCTTCCTTTAGCATGAGATGTGATATCCAGCTCCTCCCATTCCAACCCTGAGACCCTTCCGATAGCATGAGATGTGATATCTCAATGCTTCTAATATCAAAACTGAGACCCTCCCTATAGCATGAGATGTGATATCTAAGTCCTTCCCATTCCAATCCTCAGACCCTTCCTATAGCATGAGATGTGATATCGCAATGCTTCTACCAAAACTGAGACCCTTCCTTTAGCATGAGATGTGATATCCAACTCCTTCCCATTCCAATCCTGAGACCCGTCCTATAGCATGAGATGTGATATCTCAATGCTTCTAATACCAAACCTGAGATCCTTCCGATAGCATGAGATGTGATATCTCAATGCTTCTAATACCAAACCTGAGATCCTTCCTATAACATGAGATGTGATATCCAAATCCTTTCCCTTACAAACCTGAGACCCTCCCTTTAGCATGAGATGTGATATCCAACTCCTTCCCATTCCAATCCTGATACCCTTCTGATAGCATGAGATGTGATATCTCAATGCCTCTAATACCAAACCTGAGATCCTACCTCTAACATGAAATGTGATATCCAACTCCTTCCCTTTCCAAACCTGAGAGCATTCCTACAGCATGAGATGTGATATCCAAGTCCTTCCCATTCCAATCCTGAGACCCTTCCTATAACATGAGATGTGATATCCAACTCTTTCGCATTCCAACCTGAGACCCTTCCTATAGCATGAGATGGGATATCCAACTCCTTCCAAATCCAATCCTGATACCCTTCCGATAGCATGAGATGTGATATCCCAATGCTTCTACAAAACCTGAGACCCATACCATGGCATGATGTGATATCAAACTCCCGTCCTATACCATGAGACTTGATATCTCAATGCTTCTAATACCAAACCTGAGACCGGTCCAATAACATGAGATGTGATATCCAAATCCTTCCCCTTCCAAACCTTAGACCCTTCCTTTATCATGAGATGCGATATCCAAGTCCTTCCCATTCCATTCCTGAGACCCTTCCTATAGCATGAGATGTGATATCTCAATGCTTCTAATACCAAACCTGAGACTCTTCCTATAACATGAGATGGGATATCCAACTCCTTCCCATTCCAATCCTGAGACCCTTCCGATAGCAGAGATGTGATATCTCAATGCTTATACCAAACCTGAGACCCTTCCTACGGCATGAGATGTCATATACAACTCCTTCCCATTCCAATCCTGAGACCCTTCCTATAGCATGAGATGTGATATCTCAATGCTTATACCAAACCTGAGACCCTTCCTATAGCATGAGATGTGATATCCAACTCCTTCCCATTCCAATCCTGAGACCCTTCCTATAGCATGAGATGTGATATCTCAATGCTTATACCAAACCTGAGACCCTTCCTACGGCATGAGATGTCATATAGAACTCCTTCCCATTCCAATCCTGAGACCCTTCCTATAGCATGAGATGTGATATCTCAATGCTTATACCAAACCTGAGACCCTTCCTATAGCATGAGATGTGATATCCAACTCCTTCCCATTCCAATCCTGAGACCCTTCCTATAGCATGAGATGTGATATCTCAATGCTTATACCAAACCTGAGACCCTTCCTATAACATGAGATGGGATATCCAACTCCTTCCCATTTCAATCCTGAGACACTTCCGATAGCAGAGATGTGATATCTCAATGCTTATACCAGACCTTAGACCCTTCCTATAACATGAGATCGGATATCCAACTCCTTCCCGTTCCAAACCTGAGACCCTTCCTTTAGCATGAGATGTGATATCCAGCTCCTTCCCATTCCAATCCTGAGACCCTCCCTTTAGCATGAGATGTGATATCTCAATGCTTCTAATATCAAAACAGAAACCCTCCCTATAGCATGATATGTGATATCTAAGTCCTTCCCATTCCAATCCTGAGACCCTTCCTATAGCATGAGATGTGATATCTCAATGCTTATACCAGACCTTAGACCCTTCCTATAACATGAGATCGGATATCCAACTGCTTCCCGTTCCAAACCTGAGACCCTTCCTTTAGCATGAGATGTGATATCCAGCTCCTTCCCATTCCAATCCTGAGACACTTCCGATAGCATGAGATGTGATATCTCAATGCTTCTAATATCAAAACGGAAACCCTCCCTATAGCATGATATGTGATATCTAAGTCCTTCCCATTCCAATCCTGAGACCCTTCCTATAGCATGAGATGTGATATCTCAATGCTTCTAATACCAAACCTGAGATCCTTCCGATAGCATGAGATCGGATATCCAACTCCTTCCCATTCCAATCCTGAGACACTTCCGATAGCAGAGATTTGATATCTCAATGCTTATACCAGACCTTAGACCCTTCCTATAACATGAGATCGGATATCCAACTCCTTCCCGTTCCAAACCTGAGACCCTTCCTTTAGCATGAGATGTGATATCCAGCTCCTTCCCATTCCAATCCTGAGACACTTCCTATAGCATGAGATGTGATATCTCAATGCTTCTACCAAACCTGAGACCCTTCCTTTAGCATGAGATGTGATATCCAACTCCTTCCCATTCCAATCCTGAGACCCTTCCTATAGCATGAGATGTGATATCTCAATACTTCTAATACCAAACCTGAGATCCTTCCGATAACATGAGATGTGATATCCAAATCCTTCCCCTTCCAAACCTGAGACCCTCCCTTTAGCATGAGATGTGATATCCATCTCCTTCCCATTCCAATCCTGAGACCTTTCTGATAGCATGAGATGTGATATCTCAATGCTTCTAATACCAAACCTGAGATCCTTCCGATAGCATGAGATGTGATATCTCAATGGTTCTAATACCAAACCTGAGATCCTTCCTATAACATGAGATGTGATATCCAAATCCTTCCCCTTCCAATTCTGAGACCCTCCCTTTAACATGAGATGTGATATCCAACTCCTTCCCATTCCAACCTGAGACCCTTCCTATAGCATGAGATGTGATATCTCAATGCCTCTAATACCAAACCTGAGATCCTTCCTCTAACATGAAATGTGATATCCAACTCCTTCCCTTTCCAAACCTGAGAGCCTATCTATAGCATGAGATGTGATATCCAAGTCCTTCCCATTCCAATCCTTAGACCCTTCCTACAGCATGCAATATGATATCTCAATGATTCTAATAACAAACCTGAGACCCGTCCTATAACATGAGATGGGATATCCAACTCCTTCCATTTCCAATCCTGAGACACTTCCGATAGCAGAGATGTGATATCTCAATGCTTATACCAAACCTGAGACCCTTCCTATAACATAAGATGTGATATCCAACTCCTTCCCGTTCCAAACCTGAGACTCTTCCTTTAGCATGAGATGTGATATCCAGCTCCTTCCCATTCCAATCCTGAGACACTTCCGATAGCATGAGATGTGATATCTCAATGCTTCTAATATCAAAACTGAGACCCTCCATATAGCATGATATGTGATATCTAAGTCCTTCCCATTCCAATCCTGAGACCCTTCCTATAGCATGAGATGTGATATCTCAATGCTTCTACCAAACCTGAGACCCTTCCTTTAGCATGATATGTGATATCCAACTCCTTCCCATTCCAATCCTGAGACCCTTCCTATAGCATGAGATGTGATATCTCAATACTTCTAATACCAAACCTGAGATCCTTCCTATAGCATGAGATGTGATATCTCAATGCTTCTAATACCAAACCTGAGACCCTTCCTACAGCATGCGATGTGATATCTCACTGCTTATACCAAACCTGAGACCCTTCCTATAGCATGAGATGTGATATCCAACTCCTTCCCATTCCAATCCTGAGACCCTTACTATAGCATGAGATGTGATATCTCAATGCTTCTAATATCAAACTTGAGAGCCTCCCTATAGCATGAGATGTGATATCCAAGTCCTTCCCATTCCAATCCTGAGACACTTCCTATAGCATGAGATGTGATATCTCAATGCTTCTAATACCAAACCTGAGACTCTTCCTATAACATGAGATGGGATAGCCAACTCCTTCCCATTCAAATCCAGAGACCCTTGCGATAGCAGAGATGTGATATCTCAATGCTTATACCAAACCTGAGACCCTTCCTACGGCATGAGATGTCATATACAACTCCTTCCCATTCCAATCCTGAGACCCTTCCTATAGCATGAGATGTGATATCTCAATGCTTATACCAAACCTGAGACCCTTCCTATAGCATGAGATGTGATATCCAACTCCTTCCCATTCCAATCCTGAGACCCTTCCTATAGCATGAGATGTGATATCTCAATGCTTATACCAAACCTGAGACCCTTCCTACGGCATGAGATGTCATATACAACTCCTTCCCATATCAATCCTGAGACCCTTCCTATAGCATGAGATGTGATATCTCAATGCTTATACCAAACCTGAGACCCTTCCTATAGCATGAGATGTGATATCCAACTACTTCCCATTCCAATCCTGAGACCCTTCCTATAGCATGAGATGTGATATCTCAATGCTTATACCAAACCTGAGACCCTTCCTATAACATGAGATGGGATATCCAACTCCTTCTCATTCCAATCCTGAGACACTTCCGATAGCAGAGATGTGATATCTCAATGCTTATACCAGACCTTAGACCCTTCCTATAACATGAGATCGGATATCCAACTCCTTCCCGTTCCAAACCTGAGACCCTTCCTTTAGCATGAGATGTGATATCCAGCTCCTTCCCATTCCAATCCTGAGACACTTCCGATAGCATGAGATGTGATATCTCAATGCTTCTAATATCAAAACGGAAACCCTCCCTATAGCATGATATGTGATATCTAAGTCCTTCCCATTCCAATCCTGAGACCCTTCCTATAGCATGAGATGTGATATCTCAATGCTTCTACCAAACCTGAGACCCTTCCTTTAGCATGAGATGTGATATGCAACTCCTTCCCATTCTAATCCTGACACCCTTCCTATAGCATGAGATGTGATATCTCAATACTTCTAATACCAAACCTGAGATCCTTCCGATAACATGAGATGTGATATACAAATCCTTCCCCTTCCAAACCTGAGACCCTCCATTTTAGCATGAGATGTGATATCCAACTCCTTCCCATTCCAACCCTGAGACCCTTCTGATAGCATGAGATGTGATATCTCAATGCTTCTAATACCAAACCTGAGATCCTTCCGATAGCATGAGATGTGATATCTCAATGCTTCTAATACCAAACCTGAGATCCTTCCTATAACATGAGATGTGATATCCAACTCCTTCCCATTCCAACCTGAGACCCTTCCTATAGCATGAGATGTGATATCTCAATGCCTCTAATACCAAACCTGAGATCCTTCCTCTAACATGAAATGTGATATCCAACTCCTTCCCTTTCCAAACCTGAGAGCCTATCTATAGCATGAGATGTGATATCCAAGTCCTTCCCATTCCAATCCTTAGACCCTTCCTACAGCATGCAATATGATATCTCAATGATTCTAATAACAAACCTGAGACCCGTCCTATAACATGAGATGGGATATCCAACTCCTTCCATTTCCAATCCTGAGACACTTCCGATAGCAGAGATGTGATATCTCAATGCTTATACCAAACCTGAGACCCTTCCTATAACATAAGATGTGATATCCAACTCCTTCCCGTTCCAAACCTGAGACTCTTCCTTTAGCATGAGATGTGATATCCAGCTCCTTCCCATTCCAATCCTGAGACACTTCCGATAGCATGAGATGTGATATCTCAATGCTTCTAATATCAAAACTGAGACCCTCCATATAGCATGATATGTGATATCTAAGTCCTTCCCATTCCAATCCTGAGACCCTTCCTATAGCATGAGATGTGATATCTCAATGCTTCTACCAAACCTGAGACCCTTCCTTTAGCATGATATGTGATATCCAACTCCTTCCCATTCCAATCCTGAGACCCTTCCTATAGCATGAGATGTGATATCTCAATACTTCTAATACCAAACCTGAGATCCTTCCTATAGCATGAGATGTGATATCTCAATGCTTCTAATACCAAACCTGAGACCCTTCCTACAGCATGCGATGTGATATCTCACTGCTTATACCAAACCTGAGACCCTTCCTATAGCATGAGATGTGATATCCAACTCCTTCCCATTCCAATCCTGAGACCCTTACTATAGCATGAGATGTGATATCTCAATGCTTCTAATATCAAACTTGAGAGCCTCCCTATAGCATGAGATGTGATATCCAAGTCCTTCCCATTCCAATCCTGAGACACTTCCTATAGCATGAGATGTGATATCTCAATGCTTCTAATACCAAACCTGAGACTCTTCCTATAACATGAGATGGGATAGCCAACTCCTTCCCATTCAAATCCAGAGACCCTTGCGATAGCAGAGATGTGATATCTCAATGCTTATACCAAACCTGAGACCCTTCCTACGGCATGAGATGTCATATACAACTCCTTCCCATTCCAATCCTGAGACCCTTCCTATAGCATGAGATGTGATATCTCAATGCTTATACCAAACCTGAGACCCTTCCTATAGCATGAGATGTGATATCCAACTCCTTCCCATTCCAATCCTGAGACCCTTCCTATAGCATGAGATGTGATATCTCAATGCTTATACCAAACCTGAGACCCTTCCTACGGCATGAGATGTCATATACAACTCCTTCCCATATCAATCCTGAGACCCTTCCTATAGCATGAGATGTGATATCTCAATGCTTATACCAAACCTGAGACCCTTCCTATAGCATGAGATGTGATATCCAACTACTTCCCATTCCAATCCTGAGACCCTTCCTATAGCATGAGATGTGATATCTCAATGCTTATACCAAACCTGAGACCCTTCCTATAACATGAGATGGGATATCCAACTCCTTCTCATTCCAATCCTGAGACACTTCCGATAGCAGAGATGTGATATCTCAATGCTTATACCAGACCTTAGACCCTTCCTATAACATGAGATCGGATATCCAACTCCTTCCCGTTCCAAACCTGAGACCCTTCCTTTAGCATGAGATGTGATATCCAGCTCCTTCCCATTCCAATCCTGAGACACTTCCGATAGCATGAGATGTGATATCTCAATGCTTCTAATATCAAAACGGAAACCCTCCCTATAGCATGATATGTGATATCTAAGTCCTTCCCATTCCAATCCTGAGACCCTTCCTATAGCATGAGATGTGATATCTCAATGCTTCTACCAAACCTGAGACCCTTCCTTTAGCATGAGATGTGATATGCAACTCCTTCCCATTCTAATCCTGACACCCTTCCTATAGCATGAGATGTGATATCTCAATACTTCTAATACCAAACCTGAGATCCTTCCGATAACATGAGATGTGATATCCAAATCCTTCCCCTTCCAAACCTGAGACCCTCCATTTTAGCATGAGATGTGATATCCAACTCCTTCCCATTCCAATCCTGAGACCCTTCTGATAGCATGAGATGTGATATCTCAATGCTTCTAATACCAAACCTGAGATCCTTCCGATAGCATGAGATGTGATATCTCAATGCTTCTAATACCAAACCTGAGATCCTTCCTATAACATGAGATGTGATATCCAACTCCTTCCCATTCCAACCTGAGACCCTTCCTATAGCATGAGATGTGATATCTCAATGCCTCTAATACCAAACCTGAGATCCTTCCTCTAACATGAAATGTGATATCCAACTCCTTCCCTTTCCAAACCTGAGAGCCTATCTATAGCATGAGATGTGATATCCAAGTCCTTCCCATTCCAATCCTTAGACCCTTCCTACAGCATGCAATATGATATCTCAATGATTCTAATAACAAACCTGAGACCCGTCCTATAACATGAGATGGGATATCCAACTCCTTCCCATTCCAATCCTGAGACACTTCCGATAGCAGAGATGTGATATCTCAATGCTTATACCAAACCTGAGACCCTTCCTATAACATGAGATGTGATATCCAACTCCTTCCCGTTCCAAACCTGAGACTCTTCCTTTAGCATGAGATGTGATATCCAGCTCCTTCCCATTCCAATCCTGAGACACTTCCGATAGCATGAGATGTGATATCTCAATGCTTCTAATATCAAAACTGAGACCCTCCCTATAGCATGATATGTGATATCTAAGTCCTTCCCATTCCAATCCTGAGACCCTTCTGATAGCATGAGATGTGATATCTCAATGCCTCTAATACCAAACCTGAGATCCTACCTCTAACATGAAATGTGATATCCAACTCTCTCCCCTTCCAAACCTGAGAGCCTTCCTATAGCATGAGATGTGATATCCAAGTCCTTCCCATTCCAATCCTGAGACCCTTCCTATAACATGAGATGTGATATCCAACTCCTTCCCATTCCAACCTGAGACCCTTCCTATAGCATGAGATGGGATATCCAACTCCTTCCAAATCCAATCCTGATACCATTCCGATAGCATGAGATGTGATATCCCAATGCTTCTACCAAACCTGAGACCCATACTATGGCATGAGATGTGATATCAAACTCCTTCCCATTCCAATTCTGAGACCCTTCCTATACCATGAGACTTGCTATCTCAATGCTTCTAATACCAAACCTGAGACCCGTCCTATAACATGAGATGTGATATCCAAATCCTTCCCCTTCCAAACCTTAGACCCTTCCTTTATCATGAGATGTGATATCCAACTCCTTCCCATTCCAATCCTGAGACCCTTCCGATATCATGAGATGTGATATCTCAATGCTTCTAATATCAAACTTGAGACCCTCCCTATAGCATGAGATGTGATATCCAAGTCCTTCCCATTCCAATCCTGAGACCCTTCCTATAGCATGAGATGTGATATCTCAATGCTTCTAATACCAAACCTGCGACCCTTCCTATAACATGAGATGGGAATATCCAACTCCTTACATTCCAATCCTGAGACCCTTCCGATAGCAGAGATGTGATATCTCAATGTTTATACCAAACCTGAGATCCTTCCTATAACATGAGATGTGATATCCAACTCCTTCCCATTCCAATACTGAGACACTGCCTATAGCATGAGATGTGATATCTCACTGCTTATACCAAACCTGAGACCCTTCCTATAGCATGAGATGTGATATCCAACTCCTTCCCATTCCAATCCTGAGACCCTTCCTATAGCATGAGATGTGATATCTCAATGCTTCTAATATCAAACTATAGAGCCTCCCTATAGCATGAGATGTGATATCCAAGTCCTTCCCATTCCAATCCTGAGACACTTCCTACAGCATGAGATGTGATATCTCAATGCCTCTAATACCAAACCTGAGACTCTTCCTATAACATGAGATGGGATATCCAACTCCTTCCCATTCCAATCCTGAGACCCTTCCGATAGCAGAGATGTGATATCTCAATGCTTATACCAAACCTGAGACCCTTCCTACGGCATGAGATGTCATATACAACTCCTTCCCATTCCAATCCTGAGACCCTTCCTATAGCATGAGATGTGATATCTCAATGCTTCTAATATCAAACTTGAGACCCTCCCTATAGCATGAGATGTGATATCCAAGTCCTTCCCATTCCAATCCTGAGACACTTCCTATAGCATGAGATGTGATATCTCAATGCTTCTAATACCAAACCTGACACTCTTCCTATAACATGAGATGGGATATCCAACTCCTTCCCATTCCAATCCTGAGACCCTTCCGATAGCAGAGATGTGATATCTCAATGCTTATACCAAACCTGAGACCCTTCCTACGGCATGAGATGTCATATACAACTCCTTCCCATTCCAATCCTGAGACCCTTCCTATAGCATGAGATGTGATATCTCAATGCTTATACCAAACCTGAGACCCTTCCTATAGTATGAGATGTGATATCCAACTCCTTCCCATTCCAATCCTGAGACCCTTCCTATAGCATGAGATGTGATGTCTCAATGCTTCTAATACCAAACCTGAGATCCTTCCTATAACATGAGATGTGATATCCAACTCCTTCCATTCCAATCCTGAGACCCTTCCTATAGCATGAGATTTGATATCTCAATGCTTATACCAAACCTGAGCCCCTTCCTATAGCATGAGATGTGATATCCAAGTCCTTCCCATTCCAATCCTTAGACCCTTCCTACAGCATGCAATATGATATCTCAATGATTCTAATAACAATCCTGAGACCCGTCCTATAACATGAGATGGGATATCCAATTCCTTCCCATTCCAATCCTGAGACACTTCCGATAGCAGAGATGTGATATCTCAATGCTTATACCAAACCTGAGACCCTTCCTATAACATGAGATCGGATATCCAACTCCTTTTCGTTCCAAACCTGAGACCCTTCCTTTAGCATGAGATGTGATATCCAGCTCCTTCGCATTCCAATCCTGAGACACTTCCGATAGTATGAGTTATGATATCTCAATGCTTCTAATATCAAAACTGAAACCCTCCCTATAGCATGATATGTGATATCTAAGTCCTTCCCATTCCAATCCTGAGACCCTTCCTATAGCATGAGATGTGATATCTCAATGCTTCTACCAAACCTGAGACCCTTCCTATGGCATGAGATGTGATATCCAACTCCTTCCCAATACAATCCTGAGACCCTTCCGATAGCAGAGATGTGATATCTCAATGCTTATACCAAACCTGAGACCCTTCCTATGGCATGAGATGTGATATCCAACTCCTTGCCATTCAAATCCTGAGACCCTCCCTATAACAAGAGATGTCATATCCAACTCCTTCCCATTCCAAACCTGAGACCCTTCCTTTAGCATGAGATGTGATATCCAAATCCTTCACATTCCAATCCGGAGACCCTTCATATAACATGAGATGTGATATCCAACTCCTTCCCAATCCAATCCTGAGACCCTTCCGATAGCAGAGATGTGATATCTCAATGCTTATACCAAACCTGAGACCCTTCCTACGGCATGAGATGTGATATCCAACCCCTTGCAATTCAAATCCTGAGACCCTCCCTATAACAAGAGATGTCATATCCAACTCCTTCCCATTCCAAACCTGAGACCCTTCCTTTAGCATGAGATGTGATTTCCAAATCCTTCACATTCCAATCTGGAGCCCAATCCTATAGCATGAGATGTGATATCTCAATGCTTCTAATACCAAATCTGAGACCCTACCGATAGCATGAGATGTGATATCTCAATGCTTCAAAAACCAAACATGAGAACCATCCCATAACATGAGATGTGAAATCCAAATCCTTCCCTTCCCAAACCTGAGACTCTTCCTATAGCATGAGATGTGATATCTCAATGCTTCTACCAAACCTGAAACCCTTCCTATAGCATGAGATGTGATATCCAAATCCTTCCCCTTCCAAACCTGAGACCCTTCCTTTAGCATGAGATGTGATATCCAGCTCCTCCCATTCCAACCCTGAGACCCTTCCGATAGCATGAGATGTGATATCTCAATGCTTCTAATATCAAAACTGAGACCCTCCCTATAGCATGAGATGTGATATCTAAGTCCTTCCCATTCCAATCCTCAGACCCTTCCTATAGCATGAGATGTGATATCGCAATGCTTCTACCAAAACTGAGACCCTTCCTTTAGCATGAGATGTGATATCCAACTCCTTCCCATTCCAATCCTGAGACCCGTCCTATAGCATGAGATGTGATATCTCAATGCTTCTAATACCAAACCTGAGATCCTTCCGATAGCATGAGATGTGATATCTCAATGCTTCTAATACCAAACCTGAGATCCTTCCTATAACATGAGATGTGATATCCAAATCCTTTCCCTTACAAACCTGAGACCCTCCCTTTAGCATGAGATGTGATATCCAACTCCTTCCCATTCCAATCCTGATACCCTTCTGATAGCATGAGATGTGATATCTCAATGCCTCTAATACCAAACCTGAGATCCTACCTCTAACATGAAATGTGATATCCAACTCCTTCCCTTTCCAAACCTGAGAGCATTCCTACAGCATGAGATGTGATATCCAAGTCCTTCCCATTCCAATCCTGAGACCCTTCCTATAACATGAGATGTGATATCCAACTCTTTCGCATTCCAACCTGAGACCCTTCCTATAGCATGAGATGGGATATCCAACTCCTTCCAAATCCAATCCTGATACCCTTCCGATAGCATGAGATGTGATATCCCAATGCTTCTACAAAACCTGAGACCCATACCATGGCATGATGTGATATCAAACTCCCGTCCTATACCATGAGACTTGATATCTCAATGCTTCTAATACCAAACCTGAGACCGGTCCAATAACATGAGATGTGATATCCAAATCCTTCCCCTTCCAAACCTTAGACCCTTCCTTTATCATGAGATGCGATATCCAAGTCCTTCCCATTCCATTCCTGAGACCCTTCCTATAGCATGAGATGTGATATCTCAATGCTTCTAATACCAAACCTGAGACCCTTCCTATAACATGAGATGTGATATCCAAGTCCTTCCCATTCCAATCCTGAGACCCTTCCTATAGCATGAGATGTGATATCTCAATGCTTATACCAAACCTGAGACCCTTCCTATGGCATGAGATGTGATATCCAACTCCTTCCCATTCCAATCCTGAGACCCTTCTGATAGCATGAGATGTGATATCTCAATGCCTCTAATACCAAAACTGAGATCCTACCTCTACATGAAATGTGATATCCAACTCCTTCCCCTTCCAACCCTGAGAGCCTTCCTATAGAATGAGATGTGATATCCAAGTCCTTCCCATTCCAATCCTGAGACCCTTCCTATAACATGAGATGTGATATCCAACTCCTTCACATTCCAACCTTAGACCCTTCCTATAGCATGAGATGGGATATCCAACTCCTTCCAAATCCAATCCCGATACCCTTCTGATAGCATGAGATGTGATATCCCAATGCTTCTACAAAACCTGAAACCCATACCATGGCATGAGATGTGATATCAAACTCCTTCCCATTCCAATCCTGAGACCCTTCCTATAGCTTGAGATGTGATATCCAACTCCTTCCCATTCCAATTCTGAGACCCGTCCTATACCATGAGACTTGATATCTCAATGCTTCTAATACCAAACCTGAGACCGGTCCTATAACATGAGATGTGATACCCAAATCCTTCCCCTTCCAAACCTTAGACCCTTCCTATAGCATGAGATGTGATATCTCAATGCTTCTAATACCAAACCTGAGACCCTTCCTATAACGAGATGGGATATCCAACTCCTTCCCATTCCAATCCTGAGACCCTTCCGATAGCAGAGATGTGATATCTCAATGCTTATACCAAACCTGAGACCCTTCCTATGGCATGAGATGTCATATACAACTCCTTCCGATTCCAATCCTGAGACCCTTCTTATAGCATGAGATGGGATATCTCAATGCTTATACCAAACCTGAGACCCTTCCTATAGCATGAGATGTGATATCCAACTCCTTCCCATTCCAATCCTGAGACCCTTCCTATAGCATGAGATGTGATATCTAAATGCTTCTAAAACCAAACATGAGAACCATCCTATAACATGAGATGTGAAATCCAAATCATTCCCTTTCCAAACCTGAGACCTTTCCTTTAGCATGAGATGTGATATCTAACTCCTTCCCATTCCAAACCTGAGACCGTTCCTATAGCTTGAGATGTTATATCTTAATGCTTCTAAAACCAAACCTGAGAACCATCCTATAACATGAGATGTGAAATCCAAATCCTTCCCTTTCCAAACCTGAGACCCTTCCTATAGCTTGAGATGTGATATCAAAATCTTTCCCATTCCAGTCCTGAGATAGCTTGAGATGTGACAGCCAACTCCTTCCCATTCCAATCCTGAGACCCTTCCTATACCATGAGATGTGATATCTCAATGCTTCTAATATCAAAACTGAGCCCCTCCCTGTAGCATGAGATGTGATATCTAAATCCTTCCCATTCCAATCCTGAGACCCTTCCGATAGCAGAGATGTGATATTTCAATGCTTATACCAAACCTGAGACCCTTCCTATAGCATGAGATGTGATATCCAACTCCTTCCGATTCCAATCCTGAGACCCTTCCTATAGCATGAGATGTGATATCGCAATGCTTCTACCAAAACTGAGACCCTTCCTTTAGCATGAGATGTGATATCAAACTCCTTCCCATTCAATGTGATATCCAATTCCTTCCCATTCCAATCCTGAGACCCTTCCTATACCATGAGATGTGATATTTCAATGCTTCTAATACCAAACCTGAGACCCGTCCTAAAACATGAGATGTGAGATCCAAATCCTTCCCCTTCCAAACCTGAGACCTTTCCTTTAGCATGAGATGTGATATCTAACTCCTTCCCATTCCAAACCTGAGACCGTTCCTATAGCTTGAGATGTTATATCTTAATGCTTCTAAAACCAAACCTGAGAACCATCCTATAACATGAGATGTGAAATCCAAATCCTTCCCTTTCCAAACATGAGACCCTTCCTATAGCTTGAGATGTGATATCAAAATCTTTCCCATTCCAGTCCTGAGATAGCTTGAGATGTGACAGCCAACTCCTTCCCATTCCAATCCTGAGACCCTTCCTATACCATGAGATGTGATATCTCAATGCTTCTAATATCAAAACTGAGCCCCTCCCTGTAGCATGAGATGTGATATCTAAATCCTTCCCATTCCAATCCTGAGACCCTTCCGATAGCAGAGATGTGATATTTCAATGCTTATACCAAACCTGAGACCCTTACTATAGCATGAGATGTGATATCCAACTCCTTCCGATTCCAATCCTGAGACCCTTCCTATAGCATGAGATGTGATATCGCAATGCTTCTACCAAAACTGAGACCCTTCCTTTAGCATGAGATGTGATATCCAACTCCTTCCCATTCCAATCCTGAGACCTTTCCTATAGCATGAGATGTGATATCTCAATGCTTCTAATACCAAACCTGAGATCCTTCCGATAGCATGAGATGTGATATCTCAATGCTTCTAATACCAAACCTGAGATCCTTCCTATAACATGAGATGTGATATCCAAATCCTTCCCCTTCCAAACCTGAGACCCTCCCTTTAGCATGAGATGTGATATCCAACTCCTTCCCATTACAATCCTGATACCCTTCTGATAGCATGAGATGTGATATCTCAATGCCTCTAATACCAAACCTGAGATCCTACCTCTAACATGAAAAGTGATATCCAACTCCTTCCCTTTCCAAACCTGAGAGCCTTCCTACAGCATGAGATGTGATATCCAAGTCCTTCCCATTCCAATCCTGAGACCCTTCCTATAACATGAGATGTGACATCCAACTCTTTCCCATTCCAACTTGAGACCCTTCCTATAGCATGAGATGGGATATCCAACTCCTTCCAAATCCAATCCTGATACCCTTCCGATAGCATGAGATGTGATATCCCAATGCTTCTACAAAACCTGAGACCCATACCATGGCATGATGTGATATCAAACTCCCGTCCTATACCATGAGACTTGATATCTCAATGCTTCTAATACCAAACCTGAGACCGGTCCAATAACATGAGATGTGATATCCAAATCCTTCCCCTTCCAAACCTGAGACCCTTCCTTTAGCATGAGATGTGATATCCAAATCCTTCCCATTCCAATCCTTAAGCCCTTCCTATAGCATGAGATGTGATATCTCAATGTTTCTAATAAAAAACCTGAGACCCTTCCTATAGCAAGAGATTTGATATCCAAATCCTTCCCATTTCAACCTGAGACCCTTCCTATAGCATAAGAAGGGATATCCAACTCCTTCCCATTCCAATCCTGAGACCCTTCCTATACCATGAGATGTGATATCTCAATGCTTCTAATAAAAAACCTGAGACCCTTCCTATAGCAAGAGATGTGATATCCAAATCCTTCCCATTCCAATCCTGAGATCCTTCCTATAACATGAGATGTGATATCCAATTCCTTCCCATTCCAAACCTGAGACCCTTCCTATTGGATGAGATGTGATATCCAACTCCTTCCCATTCCAATCCTGAGACCCTTCCTATAACATAAGATGTGATATCTCAATGCTTCTAATACCAAACCTGGGACCCGTCCTATAACATGAGATATGATATCCAAATCCTTCCCCTTCCAAACCTGAGAGCCTTCCTTTAGCATGAGATGTGATATCTAAATCCTTCCCATTCCAATCCTGAAACCCTTCCTATAGCATGAGATGTGATATCTCAATGTTTCTAATAAAAAACCTGATACCCTTCCTATAGCAAGAGATGTGATATCCAAATCCTTCCCATTTCAATCTTGAGACCCTTCCTATGACATGAGATGTGATATCCAACTCCTTCCCATTCCAACATGAGACCCTTCCTATAGCATGAGAAGGGATATCCAACTCCTTCCCAATCCAATCCTGAGACCCTTCCGATAGCAGAGATGTGATATCTCAATGCTTATACCAAACCTGAGACCCTTCCTTTAGCATGAGATGTGATATCCAAATCCTTCACATTCCAATCCTGAGACCCTTCCTATAGCATGAGATGTGATATCTCAATGCTTCTAATACCAAACCTGAGATGCTTCCTATAACATGAGATGTGATATCCAACTCCTTCCCATTCCAAACCTGAGACCCTTCCGATAGCATGAGATGTGATATCTCAATGCTTCTAAAACCAAACATGAGAACCATCCTATAACATGAGATGTGAAATCCCAATCCTTCCCTTCCCAAACCTGAGACCCTTCCTATAGCTTGAGATGTGATATCAAACTCCTTCCCATTCCAATCCTGAAATAGCTTGAGATGTGATATCCAACTCCTTCCCATTCCAATCCTGAGACCCTTATTATACCATGAGATGGGATATCTCAAGGCTTCTAATACCAAACCTGAGACCCGTCCTAAAACATGAGATGTGAGATCCAAATCCTTCCCCTTCCAAACCTGAGACCTTTCCTTTAGCATATGTGATATCCAACTACTTCCCATTCCAATCCTGAGACCCTTCCGATAGCATGAGATGTGATATCTCAATGCTTCTAATATCAAACCTGAGAACCTCCCTATAGCACGAGATGTGATATCCAACTCCTTCCCATTCCAATCGAGACCCTTCCTATAACATGAGATGTGATATCTCTATGCTTCTAATACCAAACCTGAGCCCCTTCCCGTAGTATATGTGATATCCAACTCCTTCCCATTCCAAACTTGTGACCCTTCCTGTAGCATGAAATGTGATTTCTCACCCCTTCCAATACCAAACCCGAGACCCTTCCCACAGCATGAGATTTGAAATCTCATTTCTTCCAATACCAAACCCGATACCCTTCCGATAGGATGAGATTTACTATCTCACTCCTTAAAATACCAAACTCGAGTCCCTTCCGAAAGGATGTGATTTGATATCTCAGTGCTTCTAATACCAAACCTGAGACCCTCCCTATAACAAGAGATGTCATATCCAACTCCTTCCCATTCCATTCCTGAGACTCTTCCTATAGCATGACATGTGATATCGAACTTCCCATTCCAATCCTGAGACTCAGACCTCCCCGTCTAACCTTCTCACCACTCCTAGCTCCCGGATTGATCATGCAGTCCTGCTGTCTCTTCTCTCCCTTCTTTTGCTTTCTTTCCTCTCTCCGTCCTCATCTGCCCTAGGTCAGGCTCCTTCTACACCTCAGCAGGGATTACTGATTTGTACCCCTCCCCACTCTCAACTCTCACTCAGTTTCAAACACTCATCTGACATCTGCCATTTCCTGGAAGAACCCGACCTTGATGTCCTTGGTCTAACCGAGACATGGTTGACGGCCAGCGCTGTCTCGAGCTTTGACACTTTCCTCCCTGATGACAAGTTCCTCTCCATGCCCAGATTTCTTGAGGGGGAGTAAAGCATTCTGAACACTATCTTGTGGAGCTCATTGGAAGGCTGTAGGAAGAGGAGAGAAGGCAGGGAATACGCATCTAACCAGAGAGCTGGGAAGCGAGAACATGCAACGCGAAACGGTGCAGGGAGCAGGGACAGAAAGAAGGAACGCCTCTGAGGAGGAGCAGCTGGTAGTTAGCCTGCTCTGGAGAAGAGAATGTGATCACCAGGGGAGTGCAGCCTGTAAACTAAAAGGGACGATGACCACAAGGCGACTGCATTAACAGATGGCAAATACACGTTCCAAAACAGTCAGGAAAGCTGATAATGCCTTGAAGATTTCAGCCGTATACATTCAGCCTGTGAACAGCAGTAGATGTTAACCCCCCTTAGTATGGGAGAACAGTGGTTAAAAACTTCAGGATTCGACAACAAACGCACGGACACAGTACATACATGGGAACCCATCAGAATTCGCATTTACAAGAACGCGAGGACAGTACATTTTCTAGCTGGTTTTGCTAGTTTTTAGCACGTTTCAATACGTCTAGCGGGTTACAGCTATATGTTGAATAATGGGGTTATGAAGCATTCTGAACACTATCTTGTGGAGCTCATTGGAAGGCTGTAGGAAGAGGAGAGAAGGCAGGGAACACACATCTAAACCAGAGAGGTGGGAAGCGAGTACATGCAACGCGAAACGGTGCAGGGAGCAGGGACAGAAAGAAGGAACGCCTCTGAGGAGGAGCAGCTGGTAGTTAGCCTGCTCTGGAGAAGAGAATGTGATCACCAGGGGAGTGCAGCCTGTAAACTAAAAGGGACGATGACCACAAGGCGACTGCATTAACAGATGGCAAATACACGTTCCAAAACAGTCAGGAAAGCTGATAATGCCTTGAAGATTTCAGCCGTATACATTCAGCCTGTGAACAGCAGTAGATGTTGAACCCCCCTTGTATGGGAGAACAGTGGTTAAAAACGTCAGGATTCGACAACAAACGCACGGACACAGTACATACACCGTGTATCTTTTGAAGCTCATTTGTTGATTTGAAGGCAGCGGGAAGAAGAGAGAAGGCAGGGAACATGCGTCTAAACCAGAGAGCTGGGAAGCGAGTACTTGCAACGCGAAACGGTGCAGGGAGCAGGGACAGAAAGGGAGAACTCCACTGAGGAGGAACAGCTGGCAGTTAGCCTTCTTTGGAGATGAGAACTTGATCACCACGGGAGAGGATTGTTGAGAGGGTTACAGAGGGGGAGGTCTGAGATCTGAAAATCCTGAGTATTTCCTGCAGTGTGTAGGGCCAGCGACATGAAGAGTTGCAGATCTCGTAAAAGTCCAGGTCAGGAAGCATACAGGTTCATGTTGAATTCTCCAAGTAGGCGGAGTTGAGTGGTAGGAGGCTAGGATGGAGAAGTCCATCCACTGAGAGGAAGGGGGTAGGCAAATAGCCACGGTGAGAGATTCGCCAGGAAAGAGAGAATGCATGCAGACAAGGCATTCGTGAGAGGAGTCGGCCTGCAAAGGAAAGCAATTTACTACAGGAAACAAGGATACTCCCCCTCAAGAACGGTTGGATCTGGGCATGGAGAGGAACTTGTCATCAGGGAGGAAAGTGTCAAAGCTCGAGACAGCGCTGGCCGTCAACCATGTCTCGGTTAGACCAAGAACATCAAGGTCGGGTACTTCCAGGAAATGGCAGATGTCAGATGAGTGTTTGAAACTGAGTGAGAGTTGAGAGTGGGGAGGGGTACAAATCAGTAATCCCTGCGGAGGTGTAGAAGGAGCCTGACCTAGGGCAGATGAGGAAGGAGAGAGGAAAGGAAGCAGAAGAAGGGAGAGAAGAGACAGCAGGAGTGCATGATCAATCCGGGAGCTAGGAGTGGTGAGAAGGTTAGACGGGGAGGTCTGAGTCTCAGGATTGGAATGGGAAGTTCGATATCACATGTCATGCTATAGGAAGAGTCTCAGGATTGGAATGGGAAGGAGTTGGATATGACATCTCTTGTTATAGGGAGAGTCTCAGGTTTGGTATTAGAATCACATCCTTTAGGAAGGGACTCGAGGTTGGTATTTTAAGGAGTGAGATAGTAAATCTCATCCTATCGGAAGGGTCTCGAGTTTGGTATTGGAAGAAATGAGATTTCAAATCTCAGGCTGTGGGAATGGTCTCAGGTTTGGTATTAGAAGCATAGAGATATCACATCTCATGTTATAGGAAGGGTCTCGATTGGAATGGGAAGGATTTGGATATCACATCTCATGTTATAGGGCGGGTCCCAGGTTTGGTATTAGAAGCATTGAGATATCACATCTCATGCTATAGGGAGGGTCTCAGTTTTGATATTAGAAGCATTGAGATATCACATATGCTATTGGAAGGGTCTCAGTATTGGAATTGGAAGGAGTTGGATATCACATATGCTATAGGGAGGTTCTCAGGTTTGATATTAGAAGCATTGAGATATCACATCTCATGCTATCGGAAGGGTCTCAGGATTGGAATGGGAAGGAGTTGGATATCACATATGCTAAAGGAAAGGTCTCAGGTTTGGAAGGGGAAGGATTTGGATCTCACATCTCATGTTTTAGGACGGGTCTCAGGTTTGGTATTAGAAGCCTTGAGATATCACATCTCATGGTATAATAAGGGTCTCAGGATTGGAATGGGAAGGAGTTGGATATCACATCTAAAGCTATCTCAGGATTGGAATGGGAAGGAGTTTGATATCACATCTCGAGCTATAGGAAGGGTCTCAGGTTTGGGAAGGGAAGGATTGGGATTTCACATCTCATGTTATAGGATGGTTCTCATGTTTAATTTTAGAAGCATTGAGATATCACATCTCATGCTATCGGAAGGGTCTCAGGTTTGGAATGGGAAGGAGTTGGATATCACATCTCATGTTATAGGAAGGATCTCAGGTTTGTTATTAGAAGCATTGAGATATCACATCTCATGTTATAGGAAGGGTCTCAGGATTGGAATGTGAAGGATTTGGATATCACATCATGCTAAAGGTAGGGTCTCAGGTTTGGTATAAGCATTGAGATATCACATCTCTGCTATCGGAAGGGTCTCAGGATTGGATTGGGAAGGAGTTGGATATCCCTTCTCATGCTATAGGAAGGGTCTCAGGTTGGAATGGGAAGGAGTTGGATATCACATCTCATGCTATAGGAAGGGTCTCAAGATTGAAATGGGAAGGATTTGGATATCACATCTCTTGCTATAGGAAGGGTCTCAGGTTTTTTATTAGAAACATTGAGATATCACATCTCATGCTATAGGAAGGGTTTCAGGATTGGAATGGGAAGGATTTGGATATCACATCTCATGCTAAAGGAAGGGTCTCAGGTTTGGAAGGGGAAGGATTTGGATATCATATCTCATGTTATAGGGCGGGTCCCAGGTTTGGTATTATAAGCATTGAGATATCACATCTCATGGTATAGGAAGGGTCTCAGGATTGGAATGGGAAGGAGTTGGATATCACATCTCATCCAATAGGAAGGGTCTCAGGTTTGGAATGGGAATGAATTGGATATCACATCTCATGTTATAGGAAGGATCTCAGGATTGGAATGGGAAGGATTCGGATATCACATCTCTTGCTATAGGAAGGGTCTCAGGTTTTTTATTAGAAGCATTGAGATATCACATCTCATGGTATAGGAAGGGTCTCAGGATTGGAATGGGAAGGAGTTGGATATCCCTTCTCATGCTATTGGAAGGGTTTCAGGATTGGAATGGGAAGGATTTGGATATCACATCTCATGTTATACGGCGGGTCCCAGGTTTCGTATTAGAAGCATTGAGATATCACATCTCATGGTATAGGAAGGGACTCAGGATTGGAATGGGAAGGAGTTGGATATCACATCTCATCCAATAGGAAGGGGCTCAGGTTTGGAATGGGAATGAATTGGATATCACATCTCATGTTATAGGAAGGATCTCAGGATTGGAATGGGAAGGATTTGGATATCACATCTCTTGCTATATGAAGGGTCTCAGGTTTTTTATTAGAAGCATTGAGATATCACATCTCATGGTATAGGAAGGGTCTCAGGATTGGAATGGGAAGGAGTTGGATATCCCTTCTCATGCTATAGGAAGGGTTTCAGGTTTGGAAGGGGAAGGATTTGGATATCATATCTCATGTTATAGGACGGGTCCCAGGTTTGGTATTAGAAGCATTGAGATATCACATCTCATGGTATAGGAGGGGAGTTTGATATGACATCTCATGCCATGGTATGGGTCTCAGGTTTTGTAGAAGCATTGGGATATCACATCTCATGCTATCGGAAGGGTATCAGGATTGGATTTGGAAGGAGTTGGATATCCCATCTCATGCTATAGGAAGGGTCTCAGGTTGGAATGGGAAGGAGTTGGATATCACATCTCATGTTATAGGAAGGGTCTCAGGATTGGAATGGGAAGGACTTGGATATCACATCTCATGCTGTAGGAAGGCTCTCAGGTTTGGAAAGGGAAGGAGTTGGATATCACATTTCATGTTAGAGGTAGGATCTGAGGTTTGGTATTAGAGGCATTGAGATATCACATCTCATGCTATCAGAAGGGTATCAGGATTGGAATTGGAAGGAGTTGGATATCACATCTCATTCTAAAGGGAGGGTCTCAGGTTTGGAAGGCGAAGGATTTGGATATCACATCTCATGTTATAGGAAGGATCTCAGGTTTGGTATTAGAAGCATTGAGATATCACATCTCATGCTATCGGAAGGATTTCAGGTTTGGTATAAGAAGCATTGAGATATCACATCTCATGCTATAGGAAAGGTCTCAGGTTTGGAAGGGGAAGGATTTGGATCTCACATCTCATGTTTTAGGACGGGTCTCAGGTTTGGTATTAGAAGCATTGAAATATCACATCTCATGGTATAGGAAGGGTCTCAGGATTGGAATGGGAAGGAGTTGGATATCACATTGAATGGGAAGGAGTTTGATATCACATCTCAAGCTATAGGAAGGGTCTCAGGTTTGGAAAGGGAATGATTTGGATTTCACATCTCATGTTATAGGATGGTTCTCATGTTTGGTTTTAGAAGCATTGTGATATCACATATCATGCTATCGGAAGGGTCTCAGGTTTGGAATGGGAAGGAGTTTGATATCACATCTCATGTTATAGGAAGGATCTCAGGTTTGGTATTAGAAGCATTGAGATATCACATCTCATGCTATAGGAAGGGTCTCAGGATTGGAATCGGAAGGAGTTGTATATGACATCTCATGCCATAGGAAGGGTCTCAGGTTTGGTATAAGCATTGAGATATCACATCTCTGCTATCGGAAGGGTCTCAGGATTGGAATGGGAAGGAGTTGGATATCCCATCTCGTTATAGGAAGGGTCTCAGGTTTGGTATTAGAAGCATTGAGATATCACATCTCATGCTATAGGAAGGGTCTATGGTTTGGAAGGGGAAGGATTTGGGTATCACATCTCATGTTATAGGACCGGTCTCAGGTTTGGTATTAGAAGCATTGAGATATCAAGTCTAATGGTATAGGACGGGTCTCAGAATTGGAATGGGAAGGAGTTGGATATTACTCATGTTTTAGGACGGGTCTCAGAATTGGAATGGGAAGGATTTGGATATTATCTCATGTTATAGGAAGGGTCTCAGGTTTGGTAGAAGCATTGAGATATCACATCTCATGCTATAGGAAGAGTCTCAGGATTGGAATGTGAAGGATTTGGATATCACATCTCATGCTGTAGGAAGGCTCTCAGGTTTGGAAAGGGAAGGAGTTGGATATCACATTTCATGTTAGAGGTAGGATCTCAGGTTTGGTATTAGAGGCATTGAGATATCACATCTCATGCTATCAGAAGGGTATCAGGATTGGAATTGGAAGGAGTTGGATATCACATCTCATTCTAAAGGGAGGGTCTCAGGTTTGGAAGGCGAAGGATTTGGATATCACATCTCATGTTATAGGAAGGATCTCAGGTTTGGTATTAGAAGCATTGAGATATCACATCTCATGCTATCGGAATGATTTCAGGTTTGGTATAAGAAGCATTGAGATATCACATCTCATGCTATAGGAAAGGTCTCAGGTTTGGAAGGGGAAGGATTTGGATCTCACATCTCATGTTTTAGGACGGGTCTCAGGTTTGGTATTAGAAGCATTGAAATATCACATCTCATGGTACAGGAAGGGTCTCAGGATTGGAATGGGAAGGAGTTGGATATCACATTGAATGGGAAGGAGTTTGATATCACATCTCAAGCTATAGGAAGGGTCTCAGGTTTGGAAAGGGAATGATTTGGATTTCACATCTCATGTTATAGGATGGTTCTCATGTTTGGTTTTAGAAGCATTGTGATATCACATATCATGCTATCGGAAGGGTCTCAGGTTTGGAATGGGAAGGAGTTTGATATCACATCTCATGTTATAGGAAGGATCTCAGGTTTGGTATTAGAAGCATTGAGATATCACATCTCATGCTATAGGAAGGGTCTCAGGATTGGAATCGGAAGGAGTTGTATATGACATCTCATGCCATAAGAAGGGTCTCAGGTTTGGTATAAGCATTGAGATATCACATCTCTGCTATCGGAAGGGTCTCAGGATTGGAATGGGAAGGAGTTGGATATCCCATCTCGTTATAGGAAGGGTCTCAGGTTTGGTATTAGAAGCATTGAGATATCACATCTCATGCTATAGGAAGGGTCTATGGTTTGGAAGGGGAAGGATTTGGGTATCACATCTCATGTTATAGACCGGTCTCAGGTTTGGTATTAGAAGCATTGAGATATCAAGTCTCATGGTATAGGACGGGTCTCAGAATTGGAATGGGAAGGAGTTGGATATTACTCATGTTATAGGACGGGTCTCAGAATTGGAATGGGAAGGATTTGGATATTATCTCATGTTATAGGAAGGGTCTCAGGTTTGGTAGAAGCATTGAGATATCACATCTCATGCTATAGGAAGAGTCTCAGGATTGGAATGGGAAGGAGTTGGATATCCCGTCTCATGTTATAGGAAGGATCTCAGGTTTGGTATTAGAAGCATTGAGATATCATATCTCATGCTATAGGAAGGGTCAAAGGATTGGAATGTGAAGGATTTGGATATCACATCTCATGCTAAAGGAAGGGTCTCAGGTTTGGCAGAAGCATTGAGATATCACATCTCATGCAATAGGAAGGGTCTCAGGATTGCTATAAGCATTGAGATATCACATCTCTGTTATCGGAAGGGTCTCAGGATTGGTTTGGGAAGAGTTGGATATCCCTTCTCATGCTATAGGAAGGGTCACAGGTTGGAATGGGAAGGAGTTGGATATCACATATGTTATAGGTAGGGTCTCAGGATTGAAATGGGAAGGATTTGGATATCACATCTCTTGCTATAGGAAGGGTCTCAGTTTTGTATTAGAAACATTGAGATATCACATCTCATGGTATAGGAAGGGTGTCAGGATTGGAATGGGAAGGTGTTGAATATCACATCTCATCCAATAGGAAGGGTCTCAGGTTTGGAATGGGAAATAATTGGGTATCACATCTCATGTTATAGGAAGGATCTCAGGATTGGAATGGGAAGGATTTGGATATCACATCTCTTGCGATAGGAAGGGTCTCAGGATTGGAATGGGAAGGAGTTGGATATCCCTTCTCATGCTATAGGAAGGGTCTCAGGTTGGAATGGGAAGGAGTTGGATATCACATCTCATGTTATAGGAAGGGTCTCAGGATTGGAATGGGAAGGATTTGGATATCACATCTCTTGCTATTGGAAGGGTCTCACGTTTTTTATTAGAAACATTGAGATATCACATCTCATGCTATAGGAGGGGTTTCAGGATTGGAATGGGAAGGATTTGGATATCACATCTCATGTTATAGGAAGGGTCCCAGGTTTGGTATTAGAAGCATTGAGATATCACATCTCATGGTATAGGAAGGGTGTCAGGATTGGAATGGGAAGGTGTTGGATATCACATCTCATCCAATAGGAAGGGTCTCAGGTTTGGAATGGGAAATAATTGGGTATCACATCTCATGTTATAGGAAGGATCTCAGGATTGGAATGGGAAGGATTTGGATATCACATCTCTTGCTATAGGAAGGGTCTCAGGATTGGAATGGGAAGGAGTTGGAAATCACTTCTCATGCTATAGGAAGGGTCTCAGGTTGGAATGGGAAGGAGTTGGATATCACATCTCATGTTATAGAAAGGGTCTCAGGATTGGAATGGGAAGGATTTGGATATCACATCTCTTGCTATTGGAAGGGTTTCAGGATTGGAATGGGAAGGAGTTGGATATCACATCTCATGTTATAGGAAGGGTCTCAGGATGGGAATGGGAAGGATTTGGATATCACATCTCTTGCTATAGGAAGGGTCTCAGGTTTTTTATTAGAAACATTGAGATATCACATCTCATGCTAAAGGAAGGGTTTCAGGATTGGAATGGGAAGGATTTGGATATCATATCTCATGTTATAGGACGGGTCCCAGGTTTGGTATTGGAAGCATTGAGATATCACTTCTCATGCTATCGGAAGGATCTCAGGTTTAGTATTAGAAGCATTGAGATATCACATCTCATGCTATCAGAAGGGTCTCGGGATTGGAATGGGAAGGAGTTGGATATCACATCTCATGCTATAGGGAGGGTCTCAGGTTGGAATGGGAAGGAGTTGGATATCACATCTCATGTTATAGGTAGGGTCTCAGGATTGAAATGGGAAGGATTTGGATATCACATCTCTTGCTATAGGAAGGGTCTCAGTTTTTTATTAGAAACATTGAGATATCAGATCTCATGCTTTAGGAGGGGTTTCAGGATTGAAATGGGAAGGATTTGGATATCACATCTCTTGCTATAGGAAGGGTCTCAGTTTTGTATTAGAAACATTGAGATATCACATCTCATGGTATAGGAAGGGTGTCAGGATTGGAATGGGAAGGTGTTGAATATCACATCTCATCCAATAGGAAGGGTCTCAGGTTTGGAATGGTAAATAATTGGGTATCACATCTCATGTTATAGGAAGGATCTCAGGATTGGAATGGGAAGGATTTGGATATCATATCTCTTGCTATATGAAGGGTTTTAGGATTGGAATGGGAAGGAGTTGGATATCCCTTCTCATGCTATAGGAAGGGTCTCAGGTTGGAATGGGAAGGAGTTGGATATCACATCTCATGTTATAGGAAGGGTCTCAGGATTGGAATGGGAAGGATTTGGATATCACATCTCTTGCTATTGGAAGGGTCTCAGGTTTTTTATTAGAAACATTGAGATATCACATCTCATGCTATAGGAGGGGTTTCAGGATTGGAATGGGAAGGATTTGGATATCACATCTCATGCTAAAGGAAGGGTCTCAGGTTTGGAAGGGGAAGGATTTGGATATCATATCTCATGTTATAGGACGTGTCCCAGGTTTGGTATTAGGAGTATTGAGATATCACATCTCATGGTATAGGAAGGGTGTCAGTATTGGAATGGGAAGGTGTTGGATATCACATCTCATCCAATAGGAAGGGTCTCAGGTTTGGAATGGGAAATAATTGGGTATCACATCTCATGTTATAGGAAGGATCTCAGGATTGGAATGGGAAGGATTTGGATATCACATCTCTTGCTATAGGAAGGGTCTCAGGATTAGAATGGGAAGGAGTTGGATATCCCTTCTCATACTATAGGAAGGGTCTCAGGTTGGAATGGGAAGGAGTTGGATATCACATCTCATGTTATAGGAAGGGTCTCAGGATTGGAATGGTAAGGATTTGGATATCACATCTCTTGCTATTGGAAGGGTCTCAGGTTTTTTATTAGAAACATTGAGATATCACATCTCATGCTATAGGAAGGGTTTCAGGATTGGAATGGGAAGGAGTTGGATATCACATCTCATGTTATAGGAAGGGTCTCAGGATTGGAATGGGAAGGATTTGGATATCACATCTCTTGCTATAGGAAGGGTCTCAGGTTTTTTATTAGAAACATTGAGATATCACATCTCATGCTAAAGGAAGGGTTTCAGGATTGGAATGGGAAGGATTTGGATATCATTTCTCATGTTATAGGACGGGTCCCAGGTTTGGTATTAGAAGCATTGAGATATCACTTCTCATGCTATCAGAAGCATCTCAGGTTTAGTATTAGAAGCATTGAGATATCACATCTCATGCTATCAGAAGGGTCTCAGGATTGGAATGGGAAGGAGTTGGATATCACATCTCATGCTAAAGGGAGGGTCTCAGGTTTGGAAGGGGAAGGATTTGGATATCACATCTCATGTTATCGGAAGGATCTCAGGTTTGGTATTAGAAGCATTGAGATATCACATCTCATGCTATAGGAAGGGTCTCAGGATTGGAATGGGAAGGAGATGGATATCACATCTCATGCTAAAGGAAGGGTCTCATGTTTGGTAGAAGCATTGAGATATCACATCTCATGCTATAGGAAGGGTCTCAGGATTGAAATGGGAAGGAGTTGGATATCACATCTCATGCCATAGGAAGGATCTCAGGTTTGGTATAAGCATTGAGATATCACATCTCTGCTATCGGAAGGGTCTCAGGATTGGAATGCGAAGGACTTAGATATCACATCTCATGCTATAGGGAGGGTCTCAGTTTTGATATTAGAAGCATTGAGATATCACATCTCATGCTATTGGAAATGTCTCAGGATTGGAATGGGAAGGAGCTGGATATCACATCTCTTGCTATAGGAAGGGTCTCAGGTTTTTTATTAGAAACATTGAGATATCACATCTCATGCTAAAGGAAGGGTTTCAGGATTCGAATGGGAAGGATTTTGATATAATATCTCATGTTATAGGACGGGTCCCAGGTTTGGTACTAGAAGCATTGAGATATCACTTCTCATGCTATCGGAAGGATCTCAGGTTTAGTATTAGAAGCATTGAGATATCACATCTCATGCTATCAGAAGGGTCTCGGGATTGGAATGGGAAGGAGTTGGATATCACATCTCATGCTAAAGGGAGGGTCTCAGGTTTGGAAGGGGAAGGATTTGGATATCACATCTCATGTTATCGGAAGGATCTCAGGTTTGGTATTAGAAGCATTGAGATATCACATCTCATGCTATAGGAAGGGTCTCAGGATTGGAATGGGAAGGAGATGGATATCACATCTCATGCTAAAGGAAGGGTCTCAGGATTGAAATGGGAAGGAGTTGGATATCACATCTCATGCCATAGGAAGGGTCTCAGGTTTGGTATAAGCACTGAGATTTCACATCTCTGCTAACGGAAGGGTCTCAGGATTGGAATGGGAAGGTCTTAGATATCACATCTCATGCTATAGGGAGGGTCTCAGTTTTGATATTAGAAGCATTGATATATCACATCTCATGCTATCGGAAGGGTCTCAGGATTGGAATGGGAAGGAGCTGGATATCACATCTCATGCTAAAGGAAGGGTCTCAGGTTTGGAAGGGGAAGGATTTGGATATCACATCTCATGTTATAGGACGGGTCTCAGGTTTGGTATTAGAAGCATTAAGATATCACATCTCATGGTATAGGAAGGGTTTCAGGATTGGAATGGGAAGGAGTTGGATATCATATCTCATGCTATAGGAAGGGTCTCAGGATTGGAATGGGAAGGAGTTTGATATCAAATCTCATGCCATAGGAAGGGTCTCAGGTTTGGTATTAGAAGCATTGAGATATCACATCTCATGCTATAGGAAGTGTCTGAGGATTGGAATGGGAAGGAGTTGGATATCCCATCTCATGTTATAGGAAGGGTCTCATGTTTGGTAGAAGCATTGAGATATCACATCTCATGCTATAGGAAGGGTCTCAGGATTGAAATGGGAAGGAGTTGGATATCACATCTCATGCCATAGGAAGGGTCTCAGGTTTGGTATAAGCACTGAGATATCACATCTCTGCTATCGGAAGGGTCTCAGGATTGGAATGGGAAGGTCTTAGATATCACATCTCATGCTATAGGGAGGGTCTCAGTTTTGATATTAGAAGCATTGATATATCACATCTCATGCTATCGGAAGGGTCTCAGGATTGGAATGGGAAGGAGCTGGATATCACATCTCATGCTAAAGGAAGGGTCTCAGGTTTGGAAGGGGAAGGATTTGGATATCACATCTCATGTTATAGGACGGGTCTCAGGTTTGGTATTAGAAGCATTAAGATATCACATCTCATGGTATAGGAAGGGTTTCAGGATTGGAATGGGAAGGAGTTGGATATCATATCTCATGCTATAGGAAGGGTCTCAGGATTGGAATGGGAAGGAGTTTGATATCAAATCTCATGCCATAGGAAGGGTCTCAGGTTTGGTATTAGAAGCATTGAGATATCACATCACATGCTATAGGAAGTGTCTGAGGATTGGAATGGGAAGGAGTTGGATATCCCATCTCATGTTATAGGAAGGGTCTCAGGTTTGGTAGAAGCATTGAGATATCACATCTCATGCTATAGGAAGAGTCTCAGGATTGGAATGGGAAGGAGTTGGATATCACGTCTCATGCTATAGGGAGGGTCTCAAGTTTGATATTAGAAGCATTGAGATATCACATCTCATGCTATAGGAAGGGTCTCAGGATTGGAATGGGAAGGAGTTGGATATCACATCTCATGCTATAGGAAGGGTCTCAGGTTTGGTATAAGCAGTGAGATATCGCATCTCATGCTATAGGAAGGGCCTCAGGATTGGAATGGGAAGGATTTGGATATCACATCTCATGTTATAGGAAGGATCTCAGGTTTGGTATTAGAAGCATTGAGACATCAGATCTCATGCTATAGGAAGGGTCTCAGGTTGGAATGGGAAGGAGTTGGATATCACATCTCATGTTATAGGTAGGGTCTCAGGATTGAAATGGGAAGGATTTGGATATCATATCTCATGTTATAGGACGGGTCCCAGGTTTGGTATTAGAAGCATTGAGATATCACATCTCATGGTATAGGAAGGGTGTCAGGATTGGAATGGGAAGGTGTTGGATATCACATCTCATCCAATAGGAAGGGTCTCAGGTTTGGAATGGGAAATAATTGGGTATCACATCTCATGTTATAGGAAGGATCTCAGGATTGGAATGGGAAGGATTTGGATATCACATCTCTTGCTATAGGATGGGTCTCAGGATTGGAATGGGAAGGAGTTGGATATCCCTTCTCATGCTATAGGAAGGGTCTCAGGTTGGAATGGGAAGGAGATGGATTCCACATCTCATGTTATAGGAAGGTTCTCAGGATTGGAATGGGAAGGATTTGGATATCACATCTCTTGCTATTGGAAGGGTCTCAGGTTTTTTATTAGAAAAATTGAGATATCACATCTCATGCTATAGGAAGGGTTTCAGGATTGGAATGGGAAGGAGTTGGATATCACATCTCATGTTATAGGAAGGGTCTCAGGATTGGAATGGGAAGGATTTGGATATCACATCTCTTGCTATAGGAAGGGTCTCAGGTTTTTTATTAGAAACATTGAGATATCACATCTCATGCTAAAGGAAGGGTTTCAGGATTGGAATGGGAAGGATTTGGATATAATATCTCATGTTATAGGACGGGTCCCAGGTTTGGTATTAGAAGCATTGAGATATCACTTCTCATGCTATCGGAAGGATCTCAGGTTTAGTATTAGAAGCATTGAGATATCACATCTCATGCTATCAGAAGGGTCTCAGGATTGGAATGGGAAGGAGTTGGATATCACATCTCATGCTAAAGGGAGGGTCTCAGGTTGGAATGGGAAGGAGTTGGATATCACATCTCATGTTATAGGTAGGGTCTCAGGATTGAAATGGGAAGGATTTGGATATCACATCTCTTGCTATAGGAAGGGTCTCAGTTTTTTATTAGAAACATTGAGATATCAGATCTCATGCTTTAGGAGGGGTTTCAGGATTGAAATGGGAAGGATTTGGATATCACATCTCTTGCTATAGGAAGGGTCTCAGTTTTGTATTAGAAACATTGAGATATCACATCTCATGGTATAGGAAGGGTGTCAGGATTGGAATGGGAAGGTGTTGAATATCACATCTCATCCAATAGGAAGGGTCTCAGGTTTGGAATGGGAAATAATTGGGTATCACATCTCATGTTATAGGAAGGATCTCAGGATTGGAATGGGAAGGATTTGGATATCACATCTCTTGCTATAGGAAGGGTCTCAGGATTGGAATGGGAAGGAGTTGGATATCCCTTCTCCTGCTATAGGAAGGGTCTCAGGTTGGAATGGGAAGGAGTTGGATATCACATCTCATGTTATAGGAAGGGTCTCAGGATTGGAATGGGAAGGATTTGGATATCACATCTCTTGCTATTGGAAGGGTCTCAGGTTTTTTATTAGAAACATTGAGATATCACATCTCATGCTATAGGAGGGGTTTCAGGATTGGAATGGGAAGGATTTGGATATCACATCTCATGCTAAAGGAAGGGTCTCAGGTTTGGAAGGGGAAGGATTTGGATATCATATCTCATGTTATAGGACGGGTCCCAGGTTTGGTATTAGAAGCATTGAGATATCACATCTCATGGTATAGGAAGGGTGTCAGGATTGGAATGGGAAGGTGTTGGATATCACATCTCATCCAATATGAAGGGTCTCAGGTTTGGAATGGGAAATAATTGGGTATCACATCTCATGTTATAGGAACGATCTCAGGTTTGGAATGGGAAGGATTTGGATATCACATCTCTTGCTATAGGAAGGGTCTCAGGATTGGAATGGGAAGGAGTTGGATATCCCTTCTCATACTATAGGAAGGGTCTCAGGTTGGAATGGGAAGGAGTTGGATATCACATCTCATGTTATAGGAAGGGTCTCAGGATTGGAATGTGAAGGATTTGGATATCACATCTCGTGCTATTGGAAGGGTCTCAGGTTTTTTATTAGAAACATTGAGATATCACATCTCATGCTATAGGAAGGGTTTCAGGATTGGAATGGGAAGGAGTTGGATATCACATCTCATGTTATAGGAAGGGTCTCAGGATTGGAATGGGAAGGATTTGGATATCACATCTCTTGCTATAGGAAGGGTCTCAGGTTTTTTATTAGAAACATTGAGATATCACATCTCATGCTAAAGGAAGGGTTTCAGGATTGGAATGGGAAGGATTTGGATATCATATCTCATGTTATAGGACGGGTCCCAGGTTTGGTATTAGAAGCATTGAGATATCACTTCTCATGCTATCGGAAGGATCTCAGGTTTAGTATTAGAAGCATTGAGATATCACATCTCATGCTATCAGAAGGGTCTCAGGATTGGAATGGGAAGGAGTTGGATATCACATCTCATGCTAAAGGGAGGGTCTCAGGTTTGGAAGGGGAAGGATTTGGATATCACATCTCATGTTATCGGAAGGATCTCAGGTTTGGTATTAGAAGCATTGAGATATCACATCTCATGCTATAGGAAGGGTCTCAGGATTGGAATGGGAAGGAGATGGATATCACATCTCATGCTAAAGGAAGGGTCTCATGTTTGTTAGAAGCATTGAGATATCACATCTCATGCTATAGGAAGGGTCTCAGGATTGAAATGGGAAGGAGTTGGATATCACATCTCATGCCATAGGAAGGGTCTCAAGTTTGGTATAAGCATTGTGATATCACATCTCTGCTATCGGAAGGGTCTCAGGATTGGAATGCGAAGGACTTAGATATCACATCTCATGCTATAGGGAGGGTCTCAATTTTGATATAAAAAGCATTGAGATATCACATCTCATGCTATCGGAAGGGTCTCAGGATTGGAATGGGAAGGAGCTGGATATCACATCTCTTGCTATAGGAAGGGTCTCAGGTTTTTTATTAGAAACATTGAGATATCACATCTCATGCTAAAGTAAGGGTTTCAGGATTGGAATCGGAAGGATTTGGATATAATATCTCATGTTATAGGACGGGTCCCAGGTTTGGTATTAGAAGCATTGAGATATCACTTCTCATGCTATCGGAAGGATCTCAGGTTTAGTATTAGAAGCATTGAGATATCACATCTCATGCTATCAGAAGGGTCTCAGGATTGGAATGGGAAGGAGTTGGATATCACATCTCATGCTAAAGGGAGGGTCTCAGGTTTGGAAGGGGAAGGATTTGGATATAACATCTCATGTTATCGGAAGGATCTCAGGTTTGGTATTAGAAGCATTGAGATATCACATCTCATGCTATAGGAAGGGTCTCAGGATTGGAATGGGAAGGAGATGGATATCACATCTCATGCTAAAGGAAGGGTCTCATGTTTGGTAGAAGCATTGAGATATCACATCTCATGCTATAGGAAGGGTCTCAGGATTGAAATGGGAAGGAGTTGGATATCACATCTCATGCCATAGGAAGGGTCTCAGGTTTGGTATAAGCATTGAGATATCACATCTCTGCTATCGGAAGGGTCTCAGGATTGGAATGCGAAGGACTTAGATATCACATCTCATGCTATAGGGAGGGTCTCAATTTTGATATAAAAAGCATTGAGATATCACATCTCATGCTATCGGAAGGGTCTCAGGTTTTTTATTAGAAACATTGAGATATCACATCTCATGCTAAAGGAAGGGTTTCAGGATTGGAATGGGAAGGATTTGGATATCATATCTCATGTTATAGGACGGGTCCCAGGTTTGGTATTAGAAGCATTGAGATATCACTTCTCATGCTATCGGAAGGATCTCAGGTTTAGTATTAGAAGCATTGAGATATCACATCTCATGCTATCAGAAGGGTCTCAGGATTGGAATGGGAAGGAGTTGGATATCACATCTCATGCTAAAGGGAGGGTCTCAGGTTTGGAAGGGGAAGGATTTGGATATCACATCTCATGTTATCGGAAGGATCTCAGGTTTGGTATTAGAAGCATTGAGATATCACATCTCATGCTATAGGAAGGGTCTCAGGATTGGAATGGGAAGGAGATGGATATCACATCTCATGCTAAAGGAAGGGTCTCATGTTTGTTAGAAGCATTGAGATATCACATCTCATGCTATAGGAAGGGTCTCAGGATTGAAATGGGAAGGAGTTGGATATCACATCTCATGCCATAGGAAGGGTCTCAAGTTTGGTATAAGCATTGTGATATCACATCTCTGCTATCGGAAGGGTCTCAGGATTGGAATGCGAAGGACTTAGATATCACATCTCATGCTATAGGGAGGGTCTCAATTTTGATATAAAAAGCATTGAGATATCACATCTCATGCTATCGGAAGGGTCTCAGGATTGGAATGGGAAGGAGCTGGATATCACATCTCTTGCTATAGGAAGGGTCTCAGGTTTTTTATTAGAAACATTGAGATATCACATCTCATGCTAAAGTAAGGGTTTCAGGATTGGAATCGGAAGGATTTGGATATAATATCTCATGTTATAGGACGGGTCCCAGGTTTGGTATTAGAAGCATTGAGATATCACTTCTCATGCTATCGGAAGGATCTCAGGTTTAGTATTAGAAGCATTGAGATATCACATCTCATGCTATCAGAAGGGTCTCAGGATTGGAATGGGAAGGAGTTGGATATCACATCTCATGCTAAAGGGAGGGTCTCAGGTTTGGAAGGGGAAGGATTTGGATATAACATCTCATGTTATCGGAAGGATCTCAGGTTTGGTATTAGAAGCATTGAGATATCACATCTCATGCTATAGGAAGGGTCTCAGGATTGGAATGGGAAGGAGATGGATATCACATCTCATGCTAAAGGAAGGGTCTCATGTTTGGTAGAAGCATTGAGATATCACATCTCATGCTATAGGAAGGGTCTCAGGATTGAAATGGGAAGGAGTTGGATATCACATCTCATGCCATAGGAAGGGTCTCAGGTTTGGTATAAGCATTGAGATATCACATCTCTGCTATCGGAAGGGTCTCAGGATTGGAATGCGAAGGACTTAGATATCACATCTCATGCTATAGGGAGGGTCTCAATTTTGATATAAAAAGCATTGAGATATCACATCTCATGCTATCGGAAGGGTCTCAGGATTGGAATGGGAAGGAGCTGGATATCACATCTCTTGCTATAGGAAGGGTCTCAGGTTTTTTATTAGAAACATTGAGATATCACATCTCATGCTAAAGGAAGGGTTTCAGGATTGGAATGGGAAGGATTTGGATATAATATCTCATGTTATAGGACGGGTCCCAGGTTTGGTATTAGAAGCATTGAGATATCACTTCTCATGCTATCGGAAGGATCTCAGGTTTAGTATTAGAAGCATTGAGATATCACATCTCATGCTATCAGAAGGGTCTCAGGATTGGAATGGGAAGGAGTTGGATATCACATCTCATGCTAAAGGGAGGGTCTCAGGTTTGGAAGGGGAAGGATTTGGATATCACATCTCATGTTATCGGAAGGATCTCACGTTTGGTATTAGAAGCATTGAGATATCACATCTCATGCTATAGGAAGGGTCTCAGGATTGGAATGGGAAGGAGATGGATATCACATCTCATGCTAAAGGAAGGGTCTCATGTTTGGTAGAAGCATTGAGATATCACATCTCATGCTATAGGAAGGGTCTCAGGATTGAAATGGGAAGGAGTTGGATATCACATCTCATGCCATAGGAAGGGTCTCAGGTTTGGTATAAGCATTGAGATATCACATCTCTGCTATCGGAAGGGTCTCAGGATTGGAATGGGAAGGTCTTAGATATCACATCTCATGCTATAGGGAGGGTCTCAGTTTTGATATTAGAAGCATTGATATATCACATCTCATGCTATCGGAAGGGTCTCAGGATTGGAATGGGAAGGAGCTGGATATCACATCTCATGCTAAAGGAAGGGTCTCAAGTTTGGAAGGGGAAGGATTTGGATATCCCTTCTCCTGCTATAGGAAGGGTCTCAGGTTGGAATGGGAAGGAGTTGGATATCACATCTCATGTTATAGGAAGGGTCTCAGGATTGGAATGGGAAGGATTTGGATATCACATCTCTTGCTATTGGAAGGGTCTCAGGTTTTTTATTAGAAACATTGAGATATCACATCTCATGCTATAGGAGGGGTTTCAGGATTGGAATGGGAAGGATTTGGATATCACATCTCATGCTAAAGGAAGGGTCTCAGGTTTGGAAGGGGAAGGATTTGGATATCATATCTCATGTTATAGGACGTGTCCCAGGTTTGGTATTAGAAGCATTGAGATATCACATCTCATGGTATAGGAAGGGTGTCAGTATTGGAATGGGAAGGTGTTGGATATCACATCTCATCCAATAGGAAGGGTCTCAGGTTTGGAATGGGAAATAATTGGGTATCACATCTCATGTTATAGGAAGGATCTCAGGATTGGAATGGGAAGGATTTGGATATCACATCTCTTGCTATAGGAAGGGTCTCAGGATTAGAATGGGAAGGAGTTGGATATCCCTTCTCATACTATAGGAAGGGTCTCAGGTTGGAATGGGAAGGAGTTGGATATCACATCTCATGTTATAGGAAGGGTCTCAGGATTGGAATGGTAAGGATTTGGATATCACATCTCTTGCTATTGGAAGGGTCTCAGGTTTTTTATTAGAAACATTGAGATATCACATCTCATGCTATAGGAAGGGTTTCAGGATTGGAATGGGAAGGAGTTGGATATCACATCTCATGTTATAGGAAGGGTCTCAGGATTGGAATGGGAAGGATTTGGATATCACATCTCTTGCTATAGGAAGGGTCTCAGGTTTTTTATTAGAAACATTGAGATATCACATCTCATGCTAAAGGAAGGGTTTCAGGATTGGAATGGGAAGGATTTGGATATCATTTCTCATGTTATAGGACGGGTCCCAGGTTTGGTATTAGAAGCATTGAGATATCACTTCTCATGCTATCAGAAGCATCTCAGGTTTAGTATTAGAAGCATTGAGATATCACATCTCATGCTATCAGAAGGGTCTCAGGATTGGAATGGGAAGGAGTTGGATATCACATCTCATGCTAAAGGGAGGGTCTCAGGTTTGGAAGGGGAAGGATTTGGATATCACATCTCATGTTATCGGAAGGATCTCAGGTTTGGTATTAGAAGCATTGAGATATCACATCTCATGCTATAGGAAGGGTCTCAGGATTGGAATGGGAAGGAGATGGATATCACATCTCATGCTAAAGGAAGGGTCTCATGTTTGGTAGAAGCATTGAGATATCACATCTCATGCTATAGGAAGGGTCTCAGGATTGAAATGGGAAGGAGTTGGATATCACATCTCATGCCATAGGAAGGATCTCAGGTTTGGTATAAGCATTGAGATATCACATCTCTGCTATCGGAAGGGTCTCAGGATTGGAATGCGAAGGACTTAGATATCACATCTCATGCTATAGGGAGGGTCTCAGTTTTGATATTAGAAGCATTGAGATATCACATCTCATGCTATTGGAAATGTCTCAGGATTGGAATGGGAAGGAGCTGGATATCACATCTCTTGCTATAGGAAGGGTCTCAGGTTTTTTATTAGAAACATTGAGATATCACATCTCATGCTAAAGGAAGGGTTTCAGGATTCGAATGGGAAGGATTTTGATATAATATCTCATGTTATAGGACGGGTCCCAGGTTTGGTACTAGAAGCATTGAGATATCACTTCTCATGCTATCGGAAGGATCTCAGGTTTAGTATTAGAAGCATTGAGATATCACATCTCATGCTATCAGAAGGGTCTCGGGATTGGAATGGGAAGGAGTTGGATATCACATCTCATGCTAAAGGGAGGGTCTCAGGTTTGGAAGGGGAAGGATTTGGATATCACATCTCATGTTATCGGAAGGATCTCAGGTTTGGTATTAGAAGCATTGAGATATCACATCTCATGCTATAGGAAGGGTCTCAGGATTGGAATGGGAAGGAGATGGATATCACATCTCATGCTAAAGGAAGGGTCTCAGGATTGAAATGGGAAGGAGTTGGATATCACATCTCATGCCATAGGAAGGGTCTCAGGTTTGGTATAAGCACTGAGATATCACATCTCTGCTATCGGAAGGGTCTCAGGATTGGAATGGGAAGGTCTTAGATATCACATCTCATGCTATAGGGAGGGTCTCAGTTTTGATATTAGAAGCATTGATATATCACATCTCATGCTATCGGAAGGGTCTCAGGATTGGAATGGGAAGGAGCTGGATATCACATCTCATGCTAAAGGAAGGGTCTCAGGTTTGGAAGGGGAAGGATTTGGATATCACATCTCATGTTATAGGACGGGTCTCAGGTTTGGTATTAGAAGCATTAAGATATCACATCTCATGGTATAGGAAGGGTTTCAGGATTGGAATGGGAAGGAGTTGGATATCATATCTCATGCTATAGGAAGGGTCTCAGGATTGGAATGGGAAGGAGTTTGATATCAAATCTCATGCCATAGGAAGGGTCTCAGGTTTGGTATTAGAAGCATTGAGATATCACATCTCATGCTATAGGAAGTGTCTGAGGATTGGAATGGGAAGGAGTTGGATATCCCATCTCATGTTATAGGAAGGGTCTCATGTTTGGTAGAAGCATTGAGATATCACATCTCATGCTATAGGAAGGGTCTCAGGATTGAAATGGGAAGGAGTTGGATATCACATCTCATGCCATAGGAAGGGTCTCAGGTTTGGTATAAGCACTGAGATATCACATCTCTGCTATCGGAAGGGTCTCAGGATTGGAATGGGAAGGTCTTAGATATCACATCTCATGCTATAGGGAGGGTCTCAGTTTTGATATTAGAAGCATTGATATATCACATCTCATGCTATCGGAAGGGTCTCAGGATTGGAATGGGAAGGAGCTGGATATCACATCTCATGCTAAAGGAAGGGTCTCAGGTTTGGAAGGGGAAGGATTTGGATATCACATCTCATGTTATAGGACGGGTCTCAGGTTTGGTATTAGAAGCATTAAGATATCACATCTCATGGTATAGGAAGGGTTTCAGGATTGGAATGGGAAGGAGTTGGATATCATATCTCATGCTATAGGAAGGGTCTCAGGATTGGAATGGGAAGGAGTTTGATATCAAATCTCATGCCATAGGAAGGGTCTCAGGTTTGGTATTAGAAGCATTGAGATATCACATCACATGCTATAGGAAGTGTCTGAGGATTGGAATGGGAAGGAGTTGGATATCCCATCTCATGTTATAGGAAGGGTCTCAGGTTTGGTAGAAGCATTGAGATATCACATCTCATGCTATAGGAAGAGTCTCAGGATTGGAATGGGAAGGAGTTGGATATCACGTCTCATGCTATAGGGAGGGTCTCAAGTTTGATATTAGAAGCATTGAGATATCACATCTCATGCTATAGGAAGGGTCTCAGGATTGGAATGGGAAGGAGTTGGATATCACATCTCATGCTATAGGAAGGGTCTCAGGTTTGGTATAAGCAGTGAGATATCGCATCTCATGCTATAGGAAGGGCCTCAGGATTGGAATGGGAAGGATTTGGATATCACATCTCATGTTATAGGAAGGATCTCAGGTTTGGTATTAGAAGCATTGAGACATCAGATCTCATGCTATAGGAAGGGTCTCAGGTTGGAATGGGAAGGAGTTGGATATCACATCTCATGTTATAGGTAGGGTCTCAGGATTGAAATGGGAAGGATTTGGATATCATATCTCATGTTATAGGACGGGTCCCAGGTTTGGTATTAGAAGCATTGAGATATCACATCTCATGGTATAGGAAGGGTGTCAGGATTGGAATGGGAAGGTGTTGGATATCACATCTCATCCAATAGGAAGGGTCTCAGGTTTGGAATGGGAAATAATTGGGTATCACATCTCATGTTATAGGAAGGATCTCAGGATTGGAATGGGAAGGATTTGGATATCACATCTCTTGCTATAGGATGGGTCTCAGGATTGGAATGGGAAGGAGTTGGATATCCCTTCTCATGCTATAGGAAGGGTCTCAGGTTGGAATGGGAAGGAGATGGATTCCACATCTCATGTTATAGGAAGGTTCTCAGGATTGGAATGGGAAGGATTTGGATATCACATCTCTTGCTATTGGAAGGGTCTCAGGTTTTTTATTAGAAAAATTGAGATATCACATCTCATGCTATAGGAAGGGTTTCAGGATTGGAATGGGAAGGAGTTGGATATCACATCTCATGTTATAGGAAGGGTCTCAGGATTGGAATGGGAAGGATTTGGATATCACATCTCTTGCTATAGGAAGGGTCTCAGGTTTTTTATTAGAAACATTGAGATATCACATCTCATGCTAAAGGAAGGGTTTCAGGATTGGAATGGGAAGGATTTGGATATAATATCTCATGTTATAGGACGGGTCCCAGGTTTGGTATTAGAAGCATTGAGATATCACTTCTCATGCTATCGGAAGGATCTCAGGTTTAGTATTAGAAGCATTGAGATATCACATCTCATGCTATCAGAAGGGTCTCAGGATTGGAATGGGAAGGAGTTGGATATCACATCTCATGCTAAAGGGAGGGTCTCAGGTTGGAATGGGAAGGAGTTGGATATCACATCTCATGTTATAGGTAGGGTCTCAGGATTGAAATGGGAAGGATTTGGATATCACATCTCTTGCTATAGGAAGGGTCTCAGTTTTTTATTAGAAACATTGAGATATCAGATCTCATGCTTTAGGAGGGGTTTCAGGATTGAAATGGGAAGGATTTGGATATCACATCTCTTGCTATAGGAAGGGTCTCAGTTTTGTATTAGAAACATTGAGATATCACATCTCATGGTATAGGAAGGGTGTCAGGATTGGAATGGGAAGGTGTTGAATATCACATCTCATCCAATAGGAAGGGTCTCAGGTTTGGAATGGGAAATAATTGGGTATCACATCTCATGTTATAGGAAGGATCTCAGGATTGGAATGGGAAGGATTTGGATATCACATCTCTTGCTATAGGAAGGGTCTCAGGATTGGAATGGGAAGGAGTTGGATATCCCTTCTCCTGCTATAGGAAGGGTCTCAGGTTGGAATGGGAAGGAGTTGGATATCACATCTCATGTTATAGGAAGGGTCTCAGGATTGGAATGGGAAGGATTTGGATATCACATCTCTTGCTATTGGAAGGGTCTCAGGTTTTTTATTAGAAACATTGAGATATCACATCTCATGCTATAGGAGGGGTTTCAGGATTGGAATGGGAAGGATTTGGATATCACATCTCATGCTAAAGGAAGGGTCTCAGGTTTGGAAGGGGAAGGATTTGGATATCATATCTCATGTTATAGGACGGGTCCCAGGTTTGGTATTAGAAGCATTGAGATATCACATCTCATGGTATAGGAAGGGTGTCAGGATTGGAATGGGAAGGTGTTGGATATCACATCTCATCCAATATGAAGGGTCTCAGGTTTGGAATGGGAAATAATTGGGTATCACATCTCATGTTATAGGAACGATCTCAGGTTTGGAATGGGAAGGATTTGGATATCACATCTCTTGCTATAGGAAGGGTCTCAGGATTGGAATGGGAAGGAGTTGGATATCCCTTCTCATACTATAGGAAGGGTCTCAGGTTGGAATGGGAAGGAGTTGGATATCACATCTCATGTTATAGGAAGGGTCTCAGGATTGGAATGTGAAGGATTTGGATATCACATCTCGTGCTATTGGAAGGGTCTCAGGTTTTTTATTAGAAACATTGAGATATCACATCTCATGCTATAGGAAGGGTTTCAGGATTGGAATGGGAAGGAGTTGGATATCACATCTCATGTTATAGGAAGGGTCTCAGGATTGGAATGGGAAGGATTTGGATATCACATCTCTTGCTATAGGAAGGGTCTCAGGTTTTTTATTAGAAACATTGAGATATCACATCTCATGCTAAAGGAAGGGTTTCAGGATTGGAATGGGAAGGATTTGGATATCATATCTCATGTTATAGGACGGGTCCCAGGTTTGGTATTAGAAGCATTGAGATATCACTTCTCATGCTATCGGAAGGATCTCAGGTTTAGTATTAGAAGCATTGAGATATCACATCTCATGCTATCAGAAGGGTCTCAGGATTGGAATGGGAAGGAGTTGGATATCACATCTCATGCTAAAGGGAGGGTCTCAGGTTTGGAAGGGGAAGGATTTGGATATCACATCTCATGTTATCGGAAGGATCTCAGGTTTGGTATTAGAAGCATTGAGATATCACATCTCATGCTATAGGAAGGGTCTCAGGATTGGAATGGGAAGGAGATGGATATCACATCTCATGCTAAAGGAAGGGTCTCATGTTTGTTAGAAGCATTGAGATATCACATCTCATGCTATAGGAAGGGTCTCAGGATTGAAATGGGAAGGAGTTGGATATCACATCTCATGCCATAGGAAGGGTCTCAAGTTTGGTATAAGCATTGTGATATCACATCTCTGCTATCGGAAGGGTCTCAGGATTGGAATGCGAAGGACTTAGATATCACATCTCATGCTATAGGGAGGGTCTCAATTTTGATATAAAAAGCATTGAGATATCACATCTCATGCTATCGGAAGGGTCTCAGGATTGGAATGGGAAGGAGCTGGATATCACATCTCTTGCTATAGGAAGGGTCTCAGGTTTTTTATTAGAAACATTGAGATATCACATCTCATGCTAAAGTAAGGGTTTCAGGATTGGAATCGGAAGGATTTGGATATAATATCTCATGTTATAGGACGGGTCCCAGGTTTGGTATTAGAAGCATTGAGATATCACTTCTCATGCTATCGGAAGGATCTCAGGTTTAGTATTAGAAGCATTGAGATATCACATCTCATGCTATCAGAAGGGTCTCAGGATTGGAATGGGAAGGAGTTGGATATCACATCTCATGCTAAAGGGAGGGTCTCAGGTTTGGAAGGGGAAGGATTTGGATATAACATCTCATGTTATCGGAAGGATCTCAGGTTTGGTATTAGAAGCATTGAGATATCACATCTCATGCTATAGGAAGGGTCTCAGGATTGGAATGGGAAGGAGATGGATATCACATCTCATGCTAAAGGAAGGGTCTCATGTTTGGTAGAAGCATTGAGATATCACATCTCATGCTATAGGAAGGGTCTCAGGATTGAAATGGGAAGGAGTTGGATATCACATCTCATGCCATAGGAAGGGTCTCAGGTTTGGTATAAGCATTGAGATATCACATCTCTGCTATCGGAAGGGTCTCAGGATTGGAATGCGAAGGACTTAGATATCACATCTCATGCTATAGGGAGGGTCTCAATTTTGATATAAAAAGCATTGAGATATCACATCTCATGCTATCGGAAGGGTCTCAGGATTGGAATGGGAAGGAGCTGGATATCACATCTCTTGCTATAGGAAGGGTCTCAGGTTTTTTATTAGAAACATTGAGATATCACATCTCATGCTAAAGGAAGGGTTTCAGGATTGGAATGGGAAGGATTTGGATATAATATCTCATGTTATAGGACGGGTCCCAGGTTTGGTATTAGAAGCATTGAGATATCACTTCTCATGCTATCGGAAGGATCTCAGGTTTAGTATTAGAAGCATTGAGATATCACATCTCATGCTATCAGAAGGGTCTCAGGATTGGAATGGGAAGGAGTTGGATATCACATCTCATGCTAAAGGGAGGGTCTCAGGTTTGGAAGGGGAAGGATTTGGATATCACATCTCATGTTATCGGAAGGATCTCACGTTTGGTATTAGAAGCATTGAGATATCACATCTCATGCTATAGGAAGGGTCTCAGGATTGGAATGGGAAGGAGATGGATATCACATCTCATGCTAAAGGAAGGGTCTCATGTTTGGTAGAAGCATTGAGATATCACATCTCATGCTATAGGAAGGGTCTCAGGATTGAAATGGGAAGGAGTTGGATATCACATCTCATGCCATAGGAAGGGTCTCAGGTTTGGTATAAGCATTGAGATATCACATCTCTGCTATCGGAAGGGTCTCAGGATTGGAATGGGAAGGTCTTAGATATCACATCTCATGCTATAGGGAGGGTCTCAGTTTTGATATTAGAAGCATTGATATATCACATCTCATGCTATCGGAAGGGTCTCAGGATTGGAATGGGAAGGAGCTGGATATCACATCTCATGCTAAAGGAAGGGTCTCAAGTTTGGAAGGGGAAGGATTTGGATATCACATCTCTTGCTATAGGAAGGGTCTCAGTTTTTTATTAGAAACATTGAGATATCAGATCTCATGCTTTAGGAGGGGTTTCAGGATTGAAATGGGAAAGATTTGGATATCACATCTCTTGCTATAGGAAGGGTCTCAGTTTTGTATTAGAAACATTGAGATATCACATCTCATGGTATAGGAAGGGTGTCAGGATTGGAATGGGAAGGTGTTGAATATCACATCTCATCCAATAGGAAGGGTCTCAGGTTTGGAATGGGAAATAATTGGGTATCACATCTCATGTTATAGGAAGGATCTCAGGATTGGAATGGGAAGGATTTGGATATCACATCTCTTGCTATAGGAAGGGTCTCAGGATTGGAATGGGAAGGAGTTGGATATCCCTTCTCCTGCTATAGGAAGGGTCTCAGGTTGGAATGGGAAGGAGTTGGATATCACATCTCATGTTATAGGAAGGGTCTCAGGATTGGAATGGGAAGGATTTGGATATCACATCTCTTGCTATTGGAAGGGTCTCAGGTTTTTTATTAGAAACATTGAGATATCACATCTCATGCTATAGGAGGGGTTTCAGGATTGGAATGGGAAGGATTTGGATATCACATCTCATGCTAAAGGAAGGGTCTCAGGTTTGGAAGGGGAAGGATTTGGATATCATATCTCATGTTATAGGACGGGTCCCAGGTTTGGTATTAGAAGCATTGAGATATCACATCTCATGGTATAGGAAGGGTGTCAGGATTGGAATGGGAAGGTGTTGGATATCACATCTCATCCAATATGAAGGGTCTCAGGTTTGGAATGGGAAATAATTGGGTATCACATCTCATGTTATAGGAACGATCTCAGGTTTGGAATGGGATGGATTTGGATATCACATCTCTTGCTATAGGAAGGGTCTCAGGATTGGAATGGGAAGGAGTTGGATATCCCTTCTCATACTATAGGAAGGGTCTCAGGTTGGAATGGGAAGGAGTTGGATATCACATCTCATGTTATAGGAAGGGTCTCAGGATTGGAATGGGAAGGATTTGGATATCACATCTCGTGCTATTGGAAGGGTCTCAGGTTTTTTATTAGAAACATTGAGATATCACATCTCATCCTATAGGAAGGGTTTCAGGATTGGAATGGGAAGGAGTTGGATATCACATCTCATGTTATAGGAAGGGTCTCAGGATTGGAATGGGAAGGATTTGGATATCACATCTCTTGCTATAGGAAGGGTCTCAGGTTTTTTATTAGAAACATTGAGATATCACATCTCATGCTAAAGGAAGGGTTTCAGGATTGGAATGGGAAGGATTTGGATATCATATCTCATGTTATAGGACGGGTCCCAGGTTTGGTATTAGAAGCATTGAGATATCACTTCTCATGCTATCGGAAGGATCTCAGGTTTAGTATTAGAAGCATTGAGATATCACATCTCATGCTATCAGAAGGGTCTCAGGATTGGAATGGGAAGGAGTTGGATATCACATCTCATGCTAAAGGGAGGGTCTCAGGTTTGGAAGGGGAAGGATTTGGATATCACATCTCATGTTATCGGAAGGATCTCAGGTTTGGTATTAGAAGCATTGAGATATCACATCTCATGCTATAGGAAGGGTCTCAGGATTGGAATGGGAAGGAGATGGATATCACATCTCATGCTAAAGGAAGGGTCTCATGTTTGTTAGAAGCATTGAGATATCACATCTCATGCTATAGGAAGGGTCTCAGGATTGAAATGGGAAGGAGTTGGATATCACATCTCATGCCATAGGAAGGGTCTCAAGTTTGGTATAAGCATTGTGATATCACATCTCTGCTATCGGAAGGGTCTCAGGATTGGAATGCGAAGGACTTAGATATCACATCTCATGCTATAGGGAGGGTCTCAATTTTGATATAAAAAGCATTGAGATATCACATCTCATGCTATCGGAAGGGTCTCAGGATTGGAATGGGAAGGAGCTGGATATCACATCTCTTGCTATAGGAAGGGTCTCAGGTTTTTTATTAGAAACATTGAGATATCACATCTCATGCTAAAGTAAGGGTTTCAGGATTGGAATCGGAAGGATTTGGATATAATATCTCATGTTATAGGACGGGTCCCAGGTTTGGTATTAGAAGCATTGAGATATCACTTCTCATGCTATCGGAAGGATCTCAGGTTTAGTATTAGAAGCATTGAGATATCACATCTCATGCTATCAGAAGGGTCTCAGGATTGGAATGGGAAGGAGTTGGATATCACATCTCATGCTAAAGGGAGGGTCTCAGGTTTGGAAGGGGAAGGATTTGGATATAACATCTCATGTTATCGGAAGGATCTCAGGTTTGGTATTAGAAGCATTGAGATATCACATCTCATGCTATAGGAAGGGTCTCAGGATTGGAATGGGAAGGAGATGGATATCACATCTCATGCTAAAGGAAGGGTCTCATGTTTGGTAGAAGCATTGAGATATCACATCTCATGCTATAGGAAGGGTCTCAGGATTGAAATGGGAAGGAGTTGGATATCACATCTCATGCCATAGGAAGGGTCTCAGGTTTGGTATAAGCATTGAGATATCACATCTCTGCTATCGGAAGGGTCTCAGGATTGGAATGCGAAGGACTTAGATATCACATCTCATGCTATAGGGAGGGTCTCAATTTTGATATAAAAAGCATTGAGATATCACATCTCATGCTATCGGAAGGGTCTCAGGATTGGAATGGGAAGGAGCTGGATATCACATCTCTTGCTATAGGAAGGGTCTCAGGTTTTTTATTAGAAACATTGAGATATCACATCTCATGCTAAAGGAAGGGTTTCAGGATTGGAATGGGAAGGATTTGGATATAATATCTCATGTTATAGGACGGGTCCCAGGTTTGGTATTAGAAGCATTGAGATATCACTTCTCATGCTATCGGAAGGATCTCAGGTTTAGTATTAGAAGCATTGAGATATCACATCTCATGCTATCAGAAGGGTCTCAGGATTGGAATGGGAAGGAGTTGGATATCACATCTCATGCTAAAGGGAGGGTCTCAGGTTTGGAAGGGGAAGGATTTGGATATCACATCTCATGTTATCGGAAGGATCTCACGTTTGGTATTAGAAGCATTGAGATATCACATCTCATGCTATAGGAAGGGTCTCAGGATTGGAATGGGAAGGAGATGGATATCACATCTCATGCTAAAGGAAGGGTCTCATGTTTGGTAGAAGCATTGAGATATCACATCTCATGCTATAGGAAGGGTCTCAGGATTGAAATGGGAAGGAGTTGGATATCACATCTCATGCCATAGGAAGGGTCTCAGGTTTGGTATAAGCATTGAGATATCACATCTCTGCTATCGGAAGGGTCTCAGGATTGGAATGGGAAGGTCTTAGATATCACATCTCATGCTATAGGGAGGGTCTCAGTTTTGATATTAGAAGCATTGATATATCACATCTCATGCTATCGGAAGGGTCTCAGGATTGGAATGGGAAGGAGCTGGATATCACATCTCATGCTAAAGGAAGGGTCTCAAGTTTGGAAGGGGAAGGATTTGGATATCACATCTCTTGCTATAGGAAGGGTCTCAGTTTTTTATTAGAAACATTGAGATATCAGATCTCATGCTTTAGGAGGGGTTTCAGGATTGAAATGGGAAAGATTTGGATATCACATCTCTTGCTATAGGAAGGGTCTCAGTTTTGTATTAGAAACATTGAGATATCACATCTCATGGTATAGGAAGGGTGTCAGGATTGGAATGGGAAGGTGTTGAATATCACATCTCATCCAATAGGAAGGGTCTCAGGTTTGGAATGGGAAATAATTGGGTATCACATCTCATGTTATAGGAAGGATCTCAGGATTGGAATGGGAAGGATTTGGATATCACATCTCTTGCTATAGGAAGGGTCTCAGGATTGGAATGGGAAGGAGTTGGATATCCCTTCTCCTGCTATAGGAAGGGTCTCAGGTTGGAATGGGAAGGAGTTGGATATCACATCTCATGTTATAGGAAGGGTCTCAGGATTGGAATGGGAAGGATTTGGATATCACATCTCTTGCTATTGGAAGGGTCTCAGGTTTTTTATTAGAAACATTGAGATATCACATCTCATGCTATAGGAGGGGTTTCAGGATTGGAATGGGAAGGATTTGGATATCACATCTCATGCTAAAGGAAGGGTCTCAGGTTTGGAAGGGGAAGGATTTGGATATCATATCTCATGTTATAGGACGGGTCCCAGGTTTGGTATTAGAAGCATTGAGATATCACATCTCATGGTATAGGAAGGGTGTCAGGATTGGAATGGGAAGGTGTTGGATATCACATCTCATCCAATATGAAGGGTCTCAGGTTTGGAATGGGAAATAATTGGGTATCACATCTCATGTTATAGGAACGATCTCAGGTTTGGAATGGGATGGATTTGGATATCACATCTCTTGCTATAGGAAGGGTCTCAGGATTGGAATGGGAAGGAGTTGGATATCCCTTCTCATACTATAGGAAGGGTCTCAGGTTGGAATGGGAAGGAGTTGGATATCACATCTCATGTTATAGGAAGGGTCTCAGGATTGGAATGGGAAGGATTTGGATATCACATCTCGTGCTATTGGAAGGGTCTCAGGTTTTTTATTAGAAACATTGAGATATCACATCTCATGCTATAGGAAGGGTTTCAGGATTGGAATGGGAAGGAGTTGGATATCACATCTCATGTTATAGGAAGGGTCTCAGGATTGGAATGGGAAGGATTTGGATATCACATCTCTTGCTATAGGAAGGGTCTCAGGTTTTTTATTAGAAACATTGAGATATCACATCTCATGCTAAAGGAAGGGTTTCAGGATTGGAATGGGAAGGATTTGGATATCATATCTCATGTTATAGGACGGGTCCCAGGTTTGGTATTAGAAGCATTGAGATATCACTTCTCATGCTATCGGAAGGATCTCAGGTTTAGTATTAGAAGCATTGAGATATCACATCTCATGCTATCAGAAGGGTCTCAGGATTGGAATGGGAAGGAGTTGGATATCACATCTCATGCTAAAGGGAGGGTCTCAGGTTTGGAAGGGGAAGGATTTGGATATCACATCTCATGTTATCGGAAGGATCTCAGGTTTGGTATTAGAAGCATTGAGATATCACATCTCATGCTATAGGAAGGGTCTCAGGATTGGAATGGGAAGGAGATGGATATCACATCTCATGCTAAAGGAAGGGTCTCATGTTTGTTAGAAGCATTGAGATATCACATCTCATGCTATAGGAAGGGTCTCAGGATTGAAATGGGAAGGAGTTGGATATCACATCTCATGCCATAGGAAGGGTCTCAAGTTTGGTATAAGCATTGAGATATCACATCTCTGCTATCGGAAGGGTCTCAGGATTGGAATGCGAAGGACTTAGATATCACATCTCATGCTATAGGGAGGGTCTCAATTTTGATATAAAAAGCATTGAGATATCACATCTCATGCTATCGGAAGGGTCTCAGGATTGGAATGGGAAGGAGCTGGATATCACATCTCTTGCTATAGGAAGGGTCTCAGGTTTTTTATTAGAAACATTGAGATATCACATCTCATGCTAAAGTAAGGGTTTCAGGATTGGAATCGGAAGGATTTGGATATAATATCTCATGTTATAGGACGGGTCCCAGGTTTGGTATTAGAAGCATTGAGATATCACTTCTCATGCTATCGGAAGGATCTCAGGTTTAGTATTAGAAGCATTGAGATATCACATCTCATGCTATCAGAAGGGTCTCAGGATTGGAATGGGAAGGAGTTGGATATCACATCTCATGCTAAAGGGAGGGTCTCAGGTTTGGAAGGGGAAGGATTTGGATATCACATCTCATGTTATCGGAAGGATCTCAGGTTTGGTATTAGAAGCATTGAGATATCACATCTCATGCTATAGGAAGGGTCTCAGGATTGGAATGGGAAGGAGATGGATATCACATCTCATGCTAAAGGAAGGGTCTCATGTTTGGTAGAAGCATTGAGATATCACATCTCATGCTATAGGAAGGGTCTCAGGATTGAAATGGGAAGGAGTTGGATATCACATCTCATGCCATAGGAAGGGTCTCAGGTTTGGTATAAGCATTGAGATATCACATCTCTGCTATCGGAAGGGTCTCAGGATTGGAATGCGAAGGACTTAGATATCACATCTCATGCTATAGGGAGGGTCTCAATTTTGATATAAAAAGCATTGAGATATCACATCTCATGCTATCGGAAGGGTCTCAGGATTGGAATGGGAAGGAGCTGGATATCACATCTCTTGCTATAGGAAGGGTCTCAGGTTTTTTATTAGAAACATTGAGATATCACATCTCATGCTAAAGGAAGGGTTTCAGGATTGGAATGGGAAGGATTTGGATATAATATCTCATGTTATAGGACGGGTCCCAGGTTTGGTATTAGAAGCATTGAGATATCACTTCTCATGCTATCGGAAGGATCTCAGGTTTAGTATTAGAAGCATTGAGATATCACATCTCATGCTATCAGAAGGGTCTCAGGATTGGAATGGGAAGGAGTTGGATATCACATCTCATGCTAAAGGGAGGGTCTCAGGTTTGGAAGGGGAAGGATTTGGATATCACATCTCATGTTATCGGAAGGATCTCACGTTTGGTATTAGAAGCATTGAGATATCACATCTCATGCTATAGGAAGGGTCTCAGGATTGGAATGGGAAGGAGATGGATATCACATCTCATGCTAAAGGAAGGGTCTCATGTTTGGTAGAAGCATTGAGATATCACATCTCATGCTATAGGAAGGGTCTCAGGATTGAAATGGGAAGGAGTTGGATATCACATCTCATGCCATAGGAAGGGTCTCAGGTTTGGTATAAGCATTGAGATATCACATCTCTGCTATCGGAAGGGTCTCAGGATTGGAATGGGAAGGTCTTAGATATCACATCTCATGCTATAGGGAGGGTCTCAGTTTTGATATTAGAAGCATTGATATATCACATCTCATGCTATCGGAAGGGTCTCAGGATTGGAATGGGAAGGAGCTGGATATCACATCTCATGCTAAAGGAAGGGTCTCAAGTTTGGAAGGGGAAGGATTTGGATATCACATCTCATGTTATAGGACGGGTCTCAGGTTTGGTATTAGAAGCATTAAGATATCACATCTCATGGTATAGGAAGGGTTTCAGGATTGGAATGGGAAGGAGTTGGATATCATATCTCATGCTATAGGAAGGGTCTCAGGATTGGAATGGGAAGGAGTTTGATATCAAATCTCATGCCATAGGAAGGGTCTCAGGTTTGGTATTAGAAGCATTGAGATATCACATCTCATGCTATAGGAAGTGTCTGAGGATTGGAATGGGAAGGAGTTGGATATCCCATCTCATGTTATAGGAAGGGTCTCAGGTTTGGTAGAAGCATTGAGATATCACATCTCATGCTATAGGAAGAGTCTCAGGATTGGAATGGGAAGGAGTTGGATATCACGTCTCATGCTATAGGGAGGGTCTCAAGTTTGATATTAGAAGCATTGAGATATCACATCTCATGCTATAGGAAGGGTCTCAGGATTGGAATGGGAAGTAGTTGGATATCACATCTCATGCTATAGGAAGGGTCTCAGGTTTGGTATAAGCAGTGAGATATCACATCTCATGCTATAGGAAGGGCCTCAGGATTGGAATGGGAAGGAGTTGGATATCACATCTCATGTTATAGGAAGGATCTCAGGTTTGGTATTAGAAGCATAGAGAGATCACATCTCATGCTATAGGAGGGGTTTCAGGATTGGAATGGGAAGGATTTGGATATCACATCTCATGCTAAAGGAAGGGTCTCAGGTTTGGAAGGGGAAGGATTTGGATATCATATCTCATGTTATAGGACGGGTCCCAGGTTTGGTATTAGAAGCATTGAGATATCACATCTCATGGTATAGGAAGGGTGTCAGGATTGGAATGGGAAGGTGTTGGATATCATCCAATAGGAAAGGTCTCAGGTTTGGAATGGGAAATAATTGGGTATCACATCTCATGTTATAGGAAGGATCTCAGGATTGGAATGGGAAGGAATTGGATATCACATCTCTTGCTATAGGAAGGGTCTCAGGATTGGAATGGGAAGGCGTTGGATATCCCTTCTCATGCTATAGGAAGGGTCTCAGGTTGGAATGGGAAGGAGTTGGATATCACATCTCATGTTATAGGAAGGGTCTCAGGATTGGAATGGGAAGGATTTGGATATCACATCTCTTCCTATTGGAAGGGTCTCAGGTTTTTTATTAGAAAAATTGAGATATCACATCTCATGCTATAGGAAGGGTTTCAGGATTGGAATGGGAAGGAGTTGGACATCACATCTCATGTTATAGGAAGGGTCTCAGGATTGGAATGGGAAGGATTTGGATATCACATCTCTTGCTATAGGAAGGGTCTCAGGTTTTTTATTAGAAACATTGAGATATCACATCTCATGCTAAAGGAAGGGTTTCAGGATTGGAATGGGAAGGATTTGGATATAATATCTCATGTTATAGGACGGGGCCCAGGTTTGGTATTAGAAGCATTGAGATATCACTTCTCATGCTATCGGAAGGATCTCAGGTTTAGTATTAGAAGCATTGAGATATCACATCTCATGCTATCAGAAGGGTCTCAGGATTGGAATGGGAAGTAGTTGGATATCACATCTCATGCTAAAGGGAGGGTCTCAGGTTTGGAAGGGGAAGGATTTGGATATCACATCTCATGTTATCGGAAGGATCTCAGGTTTGGTATTAGAAGCATTGAGATATCACATCTCATGCTATAGGAAGGGTCTCAGGATTGGAATGGGAAGGAGATGGATATCACATCTCATGCTAAAGGAAGGGTCTCATGTTTGGTAGAAGCATTGAGATATCACATCTCATGCTATAGGAAGGGTCTCAGGATTGAAATGGGAAGGAGTTGGATATCACATCTCATGCCATAGGAAGGGTCTCAGGTTTGGTATAAGCATTGAGATATCACATCTCTGCTATTGGAAGGGTCTCAGGATTGGAATGGGAAGGACTTAGATATCACATCTCATGCTATAGGGAGGGTCTCAGTTTTGATATTAGAAGCATTGAGATATCACATCTCATGCTATCGGAAGGGTCTCAGGATTGGAATGGGAAGGAGCTGGATATCACATCTCATGCTAAAGGAAGGGTCTCAGGTTTGGAAGGGTAAGGATTTGGATATCACATCTCATGTTATAGGACGGGTCTCAGGTTTGGTTTTAGAAGCATTAAGATATCACATCTCATGGTATAGGAAGGGTTTCAGGATGGGAATGGGAAGGAGTTGGATATCATATCTCATGCTATAGGAAGGGTCTCAGGATTGGAATGGGAAGGAGTTTGATATCAAATCTCATGCCATAGGAAGGGTCTCAGGTTTGGTATTAGAAGCATTGAGATATCACATCTCATGCTATAGGAAGTGTCTGAGGATTGGAATGGGAAGGAGTTGGATATCCCATCTCATGTTATAGGAAGGGTCTCAGGTTTGGTAGAAGCATTGAGATATCACATCTCATGCTATAGGAAGAGTCTCAGGATTGGAATGGGAAGGAGTTGGATATCACGTCTCATGCTATAGGGAGGGTCTCAAGTTTGATATTAGAAGCATTGAGATATCACATCTCATGCTATAGGAAGGGTCTCAGGATTGGAATGGGAAGGAGTTGGATATCACATCTCATGCTATAGGAAGGGTCTCAGGTTTGGTATAAGCAGTGAGATATCACATCTCATGCTATAGGAAGGGTCTCAGGATTGGAATGGGAAGGAGTTGGATATCACATCTCATGTTATAGGAAGGATCTCAGGTTTGGTATTAGAAGCATTGAGACATCACATCTCATGCTATAGGAAGGGTCTCAGGATTGGAATGGGAAGGAGTTGGATATCACATCTCATGCCATAGGAAGGGTCTCAGGCTTGGTATAAGCATTGAGATATCACATCTATGCTACCCGAAGGGTCTCAGGATTGGAATGGGAAGGAGTTGGATATCCCATCTCATGTCATAGGAAGGGTCTCAGGTTTGGTATTAGAAGCATTGAGATATCACATCTCATGTTATAGGAAGGATCTCAGGATTGGAATGGGAAGGATTTGGATATCACATCTCTTGCTATAGGAAGGGTCTCAGGATTGGAATGGGAAGGAGTTGGATATCCCTTCTCATGCAATAGGAAGGGTCTCAGGTTGGTATGGGAAGGAGTTGGATATCACATCTCATGTTATAGGAAGGGTCTCAGGATTGGAATGGGAAGGATTTGGATATCACATCTCTTGCTATTGGAAGGGTCTCAGGTTTTTTATTAGAAACATTGAGATATCACATCTCATGCTATAGGAAGGGTTTCAGGATTGGAATGGGAAGGAGTTGGATATCACATCTCATGTTATAGGAAGGGTCTCAGGTTGGAATGGGAAGGAGTTGGATATCACATCTCTTGCTATAGGAAGGGTCTCAGGATTGGAATGGGAAGGTGTTGGATATCACATCTCATGCTATAGGAAACGTCTCAGGTTGGAATGGGAAGGAGTTGGATATCACATCTCATGTTATAGGAAGGGTCTCAGGATTGGAATGGGAAGGATTTGGATAGCACATCTCTTGCTATTGGAAGGGTCTCAGGTTTTTTATTAGAAACATTGAGATATCACATCTCATGCTATAGGAAGGGTTTCAGGATTGGAATGGGAAGGAGTTGGATATCACATCTCATGTTATAGGAAGGGTCTCAGGTTGGAATGGGAAGGAGTTGGATGTCACATCTCATGTTATAGGTAGGGTCTCAGGATTGAAATGGGAAATAATTGGGTATCACATCTCATGTTATAGGAAGGATCTCAGGATTGGAATGGGAAGGATTTGGATATCACATCTCTTGCTATAGGAAGGGTCTCAGGATTGGAATGGGAAGGAGTTGGATATCCCTTCTCATGCTATAGGAAACGTCTCAGGTTGGAATGGGAAGGAGTTGGATATCACATCTCATGTTATAGGAAGGGTCTCAGGATTGGAATGGGAAGGATTTGGATAGCACATCTCTTGCTATTGGAAGGGTCTCAGGTTTTTTATTAGAAACATTGAGATATCACATCTCATGCTATAGGAAGGGTTTCAGGATTGGAATGGGAAGGAGTTGGATATCACATCTCATGTTATAGGAAGGGTCTCAGGTTGGAATGGGAAGGAGTTGGATATCACATCTCATGTTATAGGTAGGGTCTCAGGATTGAAATGGGAAGGATTTGGATATCACATCTCTTGCTATAGGAAGGGTCTCAGTTTTTTATTAGAAACATTGAGATATCACATCTCATGCCATAGGAGGGGTTTCAGGATTGGAATGGGAAGGATTTGGATATCACATCTCATGCTAAAGGAAGGGTCTCAGGTTTGGAAGGGGAAGGATTTGGATATCATATCTCATGTTATAGGACGAGTCCCAGGTTTGGTATTAGACGCATTGAGATATCACATCTCATGGTATAGGAAGGGTGTCAGGATTGGAATGGGAAGGTGTTGGATATCACATCTCATCCAATAGGAAGGGTCTCAGGTTTGGAATGGGAAATAATTGGGTATCACATATCATGTTATAGGAAGCATCTCAGGATTGGAATGGGAAGGATTTGGATATCACATCTCTTGCTATAGGAAGGGTCTCAGGATTGGAATGGGAAGGAGTTGGATATCCCTTCTCATGCTATAGGAACGGTCTCAGGTTGGAATGGGAAGGAGTTGGATATCACATCTCATGCTATAGGTAGGGTCTCAGGATTGAAATGGGAAGGATTTGGATATCACATCTCTTGCTATAGGAAGGGTCTCAGTTTTTTATTAGAAACATTGAGATATCACATCTCATGCTATAGGAGGGGTTTCAGGATTGGAATGGGAAGGATTTGGATATCACATCTCATGCTAAAGGAAGGGTCTCAGGTTTGGAAGGGGAAGGATTTGGATATCATATCTCATGTTATAGGACGGGTCCCAGGTTTGGTATTAGAAGCATTGAGATATCACATCTCATGGTATAGGAAGGGTGTCAGGATTGGAATGGGAAGGTGTTGGATATCACATCTCATCCAATAGGAAGGGTCTCAGGTTTGGAATGGGAAATAATTGGGTATCACATCTCATGTTATAGGAAGGATCTCAGGATTGGAATGGGAAGGATTTGGATATCACATCTCTTGCTATAGGAAGGGTCTCAGTATTGGAATGGGAAGGAGTTGGATATCACATCTCATGTTATAGGAAGGGTCTCAGGATTGGAATGGGAAGGATTTGGATAGCACATCTCTTGCTATTGGAAGGGTCTCAGGTTTTTTATTAGAAACATTGAGATATCACAGTCTCATGCTATAGGAAGGGTCTCAGGTTTGGAATGGGAAATAATTGGGTATCACATCTCATGTTATAGGAAGCATCTCAGGATTGGAATGGGAAGGATTTGGATATCACATCTCTTGCTATAGGAAGGGTCTCAGGATTGGAATGGGAAGGAGTTGGATATCCCTTGTCATGCTATAGGAACGGTCTCAGGTTTTTTATTAGAAACATTGAGATATCACATCTCATGCTAAAGGAAGGGTTTCAGGATTGGAATGGGAAGGATTTGGATATCATATCCCATGTTATAGGACGGGTCCCAGGTTTGGTATTAGAAGCATTGAGATATCACTTCTCATCTCATGCTATCGGAAGGATCTCAGGTTTAGTATTAGAAGCATTGAGATATCACATCTCATGCTATCAGAAGGGTCTCAGGATTGGAATGGGAAGGAGTTGGATATCACATCTCATGCTAAAGGGAGGGTCTCGGGTTTGGAAGGGGAAGGATTTGGATATCACATCTCATGTTATCGGAAGGATCTCAGGTTTGGTATTAGAAGCATTGAGATATCACATCTCATGCTATAGGAAGGGTCTCAGGATTGGAATGGGAAGGAGATGGATATCACATCTCATGCTAAAGGAAGGGTCTCATGTTTGGTAGAAGCATTGAGATATCACATCTCATGCTATAGGAAGGGTCTCAGGATTGAAATGGGAAGGAGTTGGATATCACATCTCATGCCATAGGAAGGGTCTCAGGTTTAGTATAAGCATTGAGATATCACATCTCTGCTATCGGAAGGGTCTCAGGATTGGAATGGGAAGGACTTAGATATCACATCTCATGCTATAGGGAGGGTTTCAGTTTTGATATTAGAAGCATTGAGATATCACATCTCATGCTATCGGAAGGGTCTCAGGATTGGAATGGGAAGGAGCTGGATATCACATCTCTTGCTATAGGAAGGGTCTCAGGTTTTTTATTAGAAACATTGAGATATCACATCTCATGCTAAAGGAAGGGTTTCAGGATTGGAATGGGAAGGATTTGGATATAATATCTCATGTTATAGGACGGGTCCCATGTTTGGTATTAGAAGCATTGAGACATCACTTCTTATGCTATCGGAAGGATCTCAGGTTTAGTATTAGAAGAATTGAGATATCACATCTCATGCTATCAGAAGGGTCTCAGGATTGGAATGGGAAGGAGTTGGATATCACATCTCATGCTAAAGGGAGGGTCTCAGGTTTGGAAGGGGAAGGATTTGGATATCACATCTCATGTTATCGGAAGGATCTCAGGTTTGGTATTAGAAGCATTGAGATATCACATCTCATGCTATAGGAAGGGTCTCAGGATTGGAATGGGAAGGAGATGGATATCACATCTCATGCTAAAGGAAGGGTCTCATGTTTGGTAGAAGCATTGAGATATCACATCTCATGCTATAGGAAGGGTCTCAGGATTGAAATGGGAAGGAGTTGGATATCACATCTCATGCCATAGGAAGGGTCTCAGGTTTGGTATAAGCATTGAGATATCACATCTCTGCTATCGGAAGGGACTCAGGATTGGAATGGGAAGGACTTAGATATCACTTCTCATGCTATAGGGAGGGTCTCAGTTTTGATATTAGAAGCATTGAGATATCACATCTCATGCCATCGGAAGGGTCTCAGGATTGGAATGGGAAGGAGCTGGATATCACATCTCATGCTAAAGGAAGGGTCTCAGGTTTGGAAGGGGAAGGATTTGGATATCACATCTCATGTTATAGGACGGGTCTCAGGTTTGGTATTAGAAGCATTAAGATATCACATCTCATGGTATAGGAAGGGTTTCAGGATTGGAATGGGAAGGAGTTGGATATCATATCTCATGCTATAGGAAGGGTCTCAGGATTGGAATGGGAAGGAGTTTGATATCAAATCTCATGCCATAGGAAGGGTCTCAGGTTTGGTATTAGAAGCATTGAGATATCACATCTCATGCTATAGGAAGTGTCTGAGGATTGGAATGGGAAGGAGTTGGATATCCCATCTCATGTTATAGGAAGGGTCTCAGGTTTGGTAGAAGCATTGAGATATCACATCTCATGCTATAGGAAGAGTCTCAGGATTGGAATGGGAAGGAGTTGGATATCACGTCTCATGCTATAGGGAGGGTCTCAAGTTTGATATTAGAAGCATTGAGATATCACATCTCATGCTATAGGAAGGGTCTCAGGATTGGAATGGGAAGGAGTTGGATATCACATCTCATGCTATAGGAAGGGTCTCAGGTTTGGTATAAGCAGTGAAATATCACATCTCATGCTATAGGAAGGTTCTCAGGATTGGAATGGGAAGGAGTTGGATATCACATCTCATGTTATAGGAAGGATCTCAGGTTTGGTATTAGAAGCATTGAGACATCACATCTCATGCTATAGGAAGGGTCTCAGGATTGGAATGGGAAGGAGTTGGATATCCCATCTCATGTCATAGGAAGGGTCTCAGGTTTGGTATTAGAAGCATTGAGATATCACATCTCATGCTATAGGAAGGGTCTCAGGATTGGAATGGGAAGGACTTGGATATCACATCTAATGCTGTAGGAAGGGTCTCAGGCTTGGTATAAGCATTGAGATATCATATCTCTGCTATCCGAAGGGTCTCAGGATTGGAATGGGAAGGAGTTGGATATCCCATCTCATGTCATAGGAAGGGTCTCAGGTTTGGTATTAGAAGCATTGAGATATCACATCTCATGCTATAGGAAGGGTCTCATTATTGGAATGGGAAGGACTTGGATATCACATCTCATGCTGTAGGGAGGGTCTCAAGTTTGATATTAGAAGCATTGAGATATCACATCTCATGATATCGGAAAGGTCTCAGGATTGGAATGGGAAGGAGTTGGATATCACATCTCATGATTGTTAAGACGGATTTCTGAACTCTGTCCTGGTGGCGCAGAAGTTCAGAAGGCCAACCTAATTACTTGGAACAGGGTAACCTCTGGACAAGCCAGACCAATCAAGGTAGCGATCGCGGCGGTCAAGACTAGGTCTCAAGAGGGGTGAGGGTGACTGAAAGCCCGCAATGAGCACACAAAGCAAGAGCGCTTACAAACTACTCCAAACAGGTGTTATATCAAAAATATAAACACATTTATATTAAGGCCTTTAAAACAACGACCGTAGCGAGAAAATCACAATATCACAATATTAAACCAACACATACCATATCAACACAATATATATACAAATACACAGTCGCAAGCGTTTAAAGCACGAAATATGTAGTCCACCTGAAAGGAAAGGAAAACAGGCAGTGCGATAACGCTTTTGACTCAGTTCGCCTTTAGAGGCACCTAACTAGATGGAAGTCCGAGCCCTGCGAAGAGTGGAGCCTTGTGCTCAAAGTACCTGCCACGCCGGTGCCAACGGGCAAAAGGGGAAGCTCTTCGGAGGAAGTCAGGCAGTTCGGGTTAGTGCACAGCAGAAGGAGAACAGGTTCCGCAACTCAAGCGCAGCCTCCACAGCGGGCAGAAGCAGAGCGCGAATACGGCCAAAAGGGTGCTGTTTTTACACAGCAGGGAAAAGCAATGGGATACTGCAGGAGGGCGACCAGATCCTAGCTAAACTACTCACCGGTCCCCGAAGCAAGCAGACCCAGGCTTCTCCACGTTAGTTTCAGCAGCTGGCGGCTTCAGAAGAGCAGGGAACGCCTCGTAGTCGTGTAGAGCAAAAAGACGTCCCAATCGACGAAACCAGCACAGTTTTGTTGCCGCAGCAGGACAACGGAGCGGCCGTGTGTATTCAAGCCAAATGTACACTCCTCCCTTCAGACTTGGGAACGCCAAGAGTACGAAGCGTGGGAGAGTGACAAGGACTCGAAATACAACACAACCTGGCGGCAGTTACAGAGCAGGACTCCCTTGTAAGCTGGTCAGTCAACTGGATGGCCCAGAGACACTTCCGAAGGCTTACTTGGCAGGAGATGATGAAGTCGCCGGGAATAGCTGTTCCTGCTATTCCAAAGGTCGAAGCACCAGTACAGGCCTTCTGGTTCGATCCAAGGAGGAAAGGGTTTCACAGGACGACAGCAGTGCAAAGGAGGATTCCTTCAGCGGGTCACCAGCGATTCCTCGGTCCAGCCTCTGGGTTGCAGGATACTTGGCTCCTGTATTCCTTCGTTCGTGAGAACTCAGGAGATCGACATGGTAGTGGTGTTTCCAGCTCCCTCTTATCCACGGTTCCCTTCGCGCCAAAACGGAGGGGAGCCAATGGGAGATCCGCACATCAACACACATACCATACGTGGACCAATCACGGACCACGGTGGTCCCAGGCATTCACACCACCCCAGACTCTCTGGCACCCAGGATGTGTATTGGGACCAGACATCCCAGCCCACACCCTGGAGGCACACAAACGACATGTAGAAGCCCGCGAAAGCAATCACGTTTCGCGGGAAAGTACATGCCCAAATAAGGAAGGCCCCGGGTCGCCCGACCTGGGGAAGGTGAAGGGAGCAAGACAGTCAGTGGACAGGACAAAGGAGCCTCGTGGTCTGGCCATTTTGGAGAGCCAGGCCACCATTTTGGGCTCAGGGCAAAAACGTGCTCAGAACGCCAAAAGGAGCTCAAAATAAACAAAACGATCGCTGCCACCATTCGAGTCCCTAAATGACTTGCACCGATCAAATACCATCCTAAAAGAGTATCTAGGGTCTGTAGAAGGCTAGAGACCCAAGAGAGCTGTAACTTAGCTTACAGTGCCCTCTTGTGTCATGTTGCACAAAAGCCGCAACACGATAAAAGAAACTACGGGAAACAGCGTTCCCCGGTACTGACTGTCTTAAGGGCATGTCAGTTTCCCCGTAAGAAAGGAGCGAAAGCCCAGAGAAGTGCGGCAGAAGGCTGTACTTCTCTGGCAAAGTCAAGAACAAGGTTAAAAACAATAGCAAAAAGTTTAGGGGTTGCCACATGGAAGGAAAATTCCCTACAATTACGAAATCTTTCCTAACACTCGCCCCTCCCAGACTATGGACAGGGGGAACTAATCCACCCCTGGATGAGTCTCTTGTTCAGGTCGGTAAAACATTCTGGACAACCCATCAGCATTGCTATGTTGGACACCTGGCCTATGCTCAATAGTGAAGTCGAAGCCTTGTAGACTTATGGACCACCTAAGCAACTTTGGATTCTCCCCCTTCATGTTCATTAGCCACTTTAACGGCTTATGGTCAGTCTGCACAGTGAAGTGGGTCCCATAGAGGTAGGGCCTCAGCTTCCTTAGGGCCCACACAACAGAGAAACATTCTTTCTCTACCGTGGACCATCTGAGCTCTCTGTCCTTAAGCTGGCGACTAATAAAACCGATAGGGTGTTCCTTACCCTTCTCATCTACTTGTGATAGTACAGCTCCTATCCCAGTGTCAGAGGCATCCGTCTGCACGATAAAAGGTCTTTGATAATCAGGGGCCCTGAGCACAGGGACCTGGCACAAGGAGTCTTTTAAGCCATTGAAGGCCTTCTCACACTCGTCGGTCCAAGTTACCTTCTTGGGTTTCTTCGGAGTTGTGAGGGCAGTCAGAGGAGCAGCTATGGTGCCATAGTCTGCCACAAAATTGCGGTAATACCGCGTGAGTCCTAAGAAGGCTCTCACTTGGGTTTGCGTAGTGGGGGTAGGCCAGTCTTGTACTGCTTGTACTTTACTGGGTAGAGGCTGTATCCTCCCTCCACCTACTTCATGTCCAAGGTAAACCACTGAGCCTTGTCCAATCTGGCATTTACTAGCCTTTATGGTCAAGTGGGCTTTCTGAAGAGCCTGGAGCACAATCCTGAGGTGTTTCACATGGTCTTCCCAGGTGGCACTGAAAACTGCTATATCGTCTAGATATGCAAGACAGAATTCGTCCAACCCATTCAACACATGATTCACAAGCCTCTGGAAAGTGGCAGGTGCATTCTTCAACCCGAACGGCATTACCCGGAATTGGTAAAGGCCGTCTGGAGTAGAAAATGCTGTCTTCTCCTTGGCATGTTCTGCTAAAGCTATTTGCCAATAGCCAGCAGTGAGGTCAAACGTGCTGAGGTACTTGGAGGCACCCAAAGTATCCACCAGCTCATCCGTTCGAGGCAAGGGGTGTGCATCTGTCTTGCTGACAGCATTCAGAGCCCTGTAATCCACGCAGAATCTCAATTCAGAAGTGCCTGCCTTTGGAACCAAGACCACAGGACTGGACCAAGGACTACTAGAGGGTTCAATCACCCCAAGGTCTAACATCTTGTTGACCTCGGTCTTAATATAAGACCGTACTTTATCTGACATCCTGTATCCCCTACCTTTGGTAGGTACACTGTCTCCGGTGTCAATGTTATGTTTGCACCAAGGTGTCAAACCAGGGGACTGTGAAAACAGGGGGGAAAACTGCCTAAGCAAACTTTTCACCTCAGCCTGCTGATCAGAAGTCAGGTGAGGGGCCACTCGGACACCCTCAACGGAGCTATCTGAAGGACCGCTTTGGAACAGGTCGGGGAGAGGTTCTGACTCCTCTTCCTCAACATCTGAAGCCAGTAGCAGTGCTGCGATTTCGACTCTTGGGACGAAAGCCTTCAGCCTATTCACGTGGAACACTTTTGGAGCCTGTCCAGGCCTTCCAAGGTCCACTAAATAGTTCACCTCACCCAGGGGCTCCACCACTGTGTAAGGGCCTGACCATTTGTCCTGTAAAGCTCGAGGCCTTATTGGATTCATGATCAGGACTTGCTGACCAGGTGTAAAGTTGATGAGGGAAGCTTTCTGGTCGTACCAATGTTTCACCAGCGCTTGCCCTGCCTTCAATTTATCACTAGCCAAGCCCATCAGAAGTACCATCCTTTTTCTGAGCCCTAGCACATAATCAACTACATTGGTAGTAACAGGGGGAGTGGGCATCTCCCATCCCTCTTTGACGATGGCTAAGGGTCCCCTTACGGGATGACCGAACAGAAGTTCGAAGGGGCTGAAGCCAACACCCTCCTGTGGTACCTCTCGGTAGGCAAACAGTAGGCATGGTAAAAGAAGATCCCATTTTCTTCTCTGGGGCTCCTCCAGAGCCCCAATCATGCTCTTTAACGTACTGTTGAAACGTTCCACCAGACCATTGGTCTGGGGGTGGTATGCAGAAGAGAACTTGTAGGTGACCCCACATTCTTTCCACATAGCCTGCATATACTTCGACATAAAGTTGCTGCCACGATCTGACACAACTTCTTTAGGGAAGCCAACCCTAGTAAATATGCCGAGTAAAGCTTTTGCAACTGACTTGGCAGTTACAGTTTTCAATGGGATGGCCTCAGGATACCTGGTTGCATGGTCGACCAGCACCAGGATAAACCTATTGCCCGAGGATGTTTGCGGGTCAAGGGGACCAACGATGTCGATCCCTACCCTTTCAAATGGTACCCCCACAACTGGGAGCGGTACCAACGGAGCTTGGATTGTCGCGCCAACCTTACCAGACAACTGGCAGGAGGCACAACTCCTGCAGTGACTTTCTACTTGCACCCCCATCTTGGGCCAGTAGAAGTGCATGGATAACCTTTGCTTGGTCCTCTTCATACCAAGGTGACCAGCAAGGGGAACTTCATGCGCCAACTGCAGGAGGAAGGGCCTAACAGCAAGGGGAACCACCAACCTCCTATGGTCTCCTTCTGTAGACTCTGTGGGCTCACTATACAGGAGTCCACCTTCCCAATAAATCCTATGCTTCCCAGGAGGTTCACCCTCAAGCTGGGAGCAGGCCTGTCTCCTTAGGCCTTCCAGAGATGGGCACTCACGTTGGCCTTTACTGAATTCGTCCCTATCAGGACCTCCTTCAACTAACAAGTCTTTTAGTTCAGGATGATCGTTGGGGTCGAATACTTCAGGCATCGCCACCTCCTCGTCAGGCCCGGGCGATTGACCAACTTCCTCCACCGCAGTGGTAGGCGAGCTCGGGGGAATATTCTCTTTCCCTCGTCTTGACTTGTAGACTCCTTTCGCCTTGGGTTTCCCCTTCGGCTGGGGCGGCGTATTGGGCTTGGCCAATGCTGCCCGTGCTTGAGACCGTGTGTAGGGTCTTTCGGCAGTGTCTCCTACGAGCCCTAAAGCTCTGAGATCATTGCCCAACAAGACCTTTCCCGGGACGTTTCTCTGAATGCTCACTGGAATCCTGACTGCTGTACCATTTAAAGTAAGATTTACAGGGATCACGGGAAACATACGGAGGGGGCCGTCAGCCAACTTAGTGGGCATCAGAGTAGCTCTGGCAACTTCCTCTGAGTCTACCAAGGTAGAATCCACTACAGTGCGACTGCACCCACTATCCCTAAGAGCTGGAGTATCCACTCCATTGATCAGCACACTGTCTTTAAAGTAGTGCTTGGTATTATCCGGAATCCTAGCATAAGCCTCTGCGACTTTAGGCTCCCAGGAACCCAGGGACACTAAAACTACCTCAGCCTCTATTCCGCTGGGAAATGAGTCTGAGGAGAAGGATGCTCCTGTAATCTCTTCTTCCTCGTAGGAGGAGAAGGCCAGATTAGCGGAGTGGACCCCCAAAGGTCTAACCTTACAACGGGGATCCCCCTTCACATGGTCAGTTGCTCCACAAGAAAAACAAGCCCCATTGGGTCTGTTTACGTAGGGAGGCTTATTGTAACCAGAGTTCTGTTTCGGAGGCTGACCTCCACTACCCTGTGAGTTCTCTTGTGTCTTACCCATGTTTTTCTTTTTGTGGCCCTTATGGGAAGAAGATTTAGCAGATTCCCCACCCTCCACATCTTTGGACTTTTTCCCTTCCTCCTGCTTACCAGGATGAGTTTTGTCCTTATGGGACACTCGATGTGACACCCATAAGTCTGCTGCAATGGCCAGCTTCTTAGGATCTATCTCCTTCGAATCGGCCAAATGCTGCTTAAGCTCCGGGGAAGAAGAAGCAAAAATGTGTTCCAGCATGACAAGATTTATCATGCCTTCGAAGGTAGAAACCTTATAACCTTCAACCCAGCCAGTTAAGTTTTTCAAAGATTCAGCGACATAAGATACCCAAGTACCACCTTCCTTTTTCTTATACTCTCGAAAACGCTTTAAATATTGGGCCGGAGTCTTCCCAAACTTTAAAATGAGAGTTTGCTTTAACATTGCGAAATCAGCCCGCTCAGCCTTCGACATTTCCATAATGGCACTGCAGCCAGAATGGGGCAGTCTACTGAGCAACCACGCAATCTTATCAGCATTGTCAACTTCTTGAACCTCGCATGCATACTCAAACGCATTCAGCCAGTCCATAATGTCATTCCTTTCTTCATACACACTGAGCAGATCTTTTGGAAACCGTGGATGAGAGGAAGCCCCAGACCCATGTCTAGGACCCTTGGATCCATTTGCAACCTGAAGCTTGGCAAGTTCCAACTGGTGATCCCTGTCTTTCTGTTTTTCTGCCTGTTCGATTTTTAGTTTGGCTATGCTGAATTCAAGCTCCTGCTGCCTAAACCGCAGCTCTTGCTTCTTGAATTCAAGCACAGCCTCCCCATCAACACTGGCAGAGGAAACATTAGACATTACATCCTCCCTGTCCTCGTGGTCGCGATGGATCAGTGCAGCGGCAGAACCGTCGGTTCTACCAGTGAGAGCAGCCCCACCACCTTCTGCACTGTCCTCGGAAGTTATAGCGTCAAGCTGCGCTTCTTGCCACGCCACGATTCTTTGGATCATTTCCAATTTAGTGCCTTGAGAGGAAACACCTCTCTCTGCACACATCTTTTTCAGCGTTTCTGATTTGGAAGCATTTAAAGTTAACAAGGTATTTGCTTCCATACTGTTTGATAGGACTATGGCCTTTTTAAAGTTATATTACAACAATTCACTACGTGTACTGTTTGGAATAACCTGAAATGCCTTAGTTCGAGCGCAACACTGGATACCTTCAGTCGTATCCCACCGCTGTACACCAATTTGTTAAGACGGATTTCTGAACTCTGTCCTGGTGGCGCAGAAGTTCAGAAGGCCAACCTAATTACTTGGAACAGGGTAACCTCTGGACAAGCCAGACCAATCAAGGTAGCGATCGCGGCGGTCAAGACTAGGTCTCAAGAGGGGTGAGGGTGACTGAAAGCCCGCAATGAGCACACAAAGCAAGAGCGCTTACAAACTACTCCAAACAGGTGTTATATCAAAAATATAAACACATTTATTTTAAGGCCTTTAAAACAACGACCGTAGCGAGAAAATCACAATATCACAATATTAAACCAACACATACCATATCAACACAATATATATACAAATACACAGTCGCAAGCGTTTAAAGCACGAAATATGTAGTCCACCTGAAAGGAAAGGAAAACAGGCAGTGCGATAACGCTTTTGACTCAGTTCGCCTTTAGAGGCACCTAACTAGATGGAAGTCCGAGCCCTGCGAAGAGTGGAGCCTTGTGCTCAAAGTACCTGCCACGCCGGTGCCAACGGGCAAAAGGGGAAGCTCTTCGGAGGAAGTCAGGCAGTTCGGGTTAGTGCACAGCAGAAGGAGAACAGGTTCCGCAACTCAAGCGCAGCCTCCACAGCGGGCAGAAGCAGAGCGCGAGTACGGCCAAAAGGGTGCTGTTTTTACACAGCAGGGAAAAGCAATGGGATACTGCAGGAGGGCGACCAGATCCTAGCTAAACTACTCACCGGTCCCTGAAGCAAGCAGACCCAGGCTTCTCCACGTTAGTTTCAGCAGCTGGCGGCTTCAGAAGAGCAGGGAACGCCTCGTAGTCGTGTAGAGCAAAAAGACTTCCCAATCAACGAAACCAGCACAGTTTTGTTGCCGCAGCAGGACAACGGAGCGGCCGTGTGTATTCAAGCCAAATGTACACTCCTCCCTTCAGACTTGGGAACGCCAAGTGTACGAAGCGTGGGAGAGTGACAAGGACTCGAAATACAACACAACCTGGCGGCAGTTACAGAGCAGGACTCCCTTGTAAGCTGGTCAGTCAACTGGATGGCCCAGAGACACTTCCGAAGGCTTACTTGGCAGGAGATGATGAAGTCGCCGGGAATAGCTGTTCCTGCTATTCCAAAGGTCGAAGCACCAGTACAGGCCTTCTGGTTCGATCCAAGGAGGAAAGGGTTTCACAGGACGACAGCAGTGCAAAGGAGGATTCCTTCAGCGGGTCACCAGCGATTCCTCGGTCCAGCCTCTGGGTTGCAGGATACTTGGCTCCTGTATTCCTTCGTTCGTGAGAACTCAGGAGATCGACATGGTAGTGGTGTTTCCAGCTCCCTCTTATCCACGGTTCCCTTCGCGCCAAAACGGAGGGGAGCCAATGGGAGATCCGCACATCAACACACATACCATACGTGGACCAATCACGGACCACGGTGGTCCCAGGCATTCACACCACCCCAGACTCTCTGGCACCCAGGATGTGTATTGGGACCAGACATCCCAGCCCACACCCTGGAGGCACACAAACGACATGTAGAAGCCCGCGAAAGCAATCACGTTTCGCGGGAAAGTACATGCCCAAATAAGGAAGGCCCCGGGTCGCCCGACCTGGGGAAGGTGAAGGGAGCAAGACAGTCAGTGGACAGGACAAAGGAGCCTCGTGGTCTGGCCATTTTGGAGAGCCAGGCCACCATTTTGGGTTCAGGGCAAAAACGTGCTCAGAACGCTAAAAGGAGCTCAAAATAAACAAAAAAATCGCTGCCACCATTTGAGTCCCTGAATGACTTGCACCGATCAAATACCATCCTAAAAGAGTATCTAGGGTCTGTAGAAGGCTAGAGACCCAAGAGAGCTGTAACTTAGCTTACAGTGCCCTCTTGTGTCATGTTGCACAAAAGCCGCAACACGATAAAAGAAACTACGGGAAACAGCGTTCCCCGGTACTGACTGTCTTAAGGGCATGTCAGTTTCCCCGTAAGAAAGGAGCGAAAGCCCAGAGAAGTGCGGCAGAAGGCTGTACTTCTCTGGCAAAGTCAAGAACAAGGTTAAAAACAATAGCAAAAAGTTTAGGGGTTGCCACATGGAAGGAAAATTCCCTACAATTACGAAATCTTTCCTAACAATGATAAAGGAAGGGTCTCAGGATTGGAATGGGAAGGACTTGGATATCACATCTCATGTTATAGGAAGGATCTCAGGTTTGGTATTAGAAGCATTGAGATATCACTTCTCATGCTATCGGAAGGATCTCAGGTTTAGTATTAGAGGCATTGAAATATCACATCTCATGCTATCGTAAGGGTATCAGGATTGGATTTGGAAGTAGTTGGATATCCCATCTCATGCTATAGGAAGGGGCTCAGGTTTGGAAGGGGAAGGAGTTGGATATCACATTTCATGTTAGAGGTAGAATCTCAGGTTTGATATTAGAAGCATTGAGATAGCACATCTCATGCTATCGGAAGGGTCTCAGGATTGGAATGGTAAGGAGTTGGATATCACATCTCATGCTAAAGGAAAGGTCTCAGGTTTGGAAGGGGAAGGATTTGGATCTCACATCTCATGTTTTAGGACGGGTCTCAGGTTTGGTATTAGAAGCATTGAGATATGACATCTCATGGTATAATAAGGGTCTCAGGATTGGAATGGGAAGGAGTTGGATATCACATCTCATGCTATAGGAAGGCTCTCAGGTTTGGAAGGGGAAGGAGTTGGATATCACATTTCCCATCTCATGCTATAGGAAGGGTCTCAGGTTTGGTATTAGAAGCATTGAGATATCACATCTCATGCTATAGGAAGGGTCTCAGGATTGGAATGGGAAGGAGTTGGATATCACATCTCATGCTATAGGAAGGCTCTCAGGTTTGGAAGGGGAAGGAGTTGGATATCACATTTCCCATCTCATGCTATAGGAAGGGTCTCAGGTTTGGTATTAGAAGCATTGAGATATCACATCTCATGCTATAGGAAGGGTCTCAGGATTGGAATGGGAAGGAGTTGGATATCACATCTCATGCTAAAGGAAGGGTCTCAGGTTTGGTAGATAGCATGAGATGGGATATCCAACTACTTCCAAATCCAATCCTGATACCCTTCCTATAGCATGAGATGTGATATCTCAATGCCTCTAATACTAAACCTGAGATCCTTCCGATAGCATGAGAAGTGATATCTCAATGCTTCTAATACCAAACCTGAGATCCTTCCTATAACATGAGATGTGATATCCAAATCCTTCCCCTTCCAAATCTGAGACCCTCCCTTTAGCATGAGATGTGATATCCAACGCCTTCCCATCCCAATCCTGAGACCCTTCTGATAGCATGAGATGTGATATCTCAATGCCTCTAATTCCAAACCTGCGATTCTACCTCTAACATGAAATGTGGTATCCAACTCCTTCCCCTTCCAAACCTGAGAGCCTTCCTATAGCATGAGATGTGATATCCAAGTCCTTCCCATTCCAATCCTGAGACCCTTCCTTTATCATGAGATGTGATATCCAACTCCTTCCCATTCCAATCCTGAGACCCTTCCGATATCATGAGATCTGATATCTCAATGCTTCTAATATCAAACTTGAGACCCTTCCTATAACATGAGATGGGATATCCAACTCCTTCCCATTCCAATCCTGAGACCCTTCCTATAGCATGAGATGTGATGTCTCAATGCTTCTAATACCAAACCTGAGACTCTTCCTATAACATGAGATGGGATATCCAACTCCTTCCCATTCCAATCCTGATACCCTTCCGATAGCAGAGATGTGATATCTCAATGCTTATACCAAACCTGAGATCCTTCCTATGGCATGAGATGTCATATACAACTTCCAATTCCAATCCTGAGACCCTTCCTATAGCATGGGATGTGGTGATATCTCAATGCTTATACCAAACCTGAGACCCTTCCTATAGCATGAGATGTGATGTCTCAATGCTTCTAATACCAAACCTGAGATCCTTCCTATAGCATGAGATGTGATATCTCAATGTTTATACCAAACCTGATAACCCTTCCTATGGCATGAGATGTGATATCCAACTCCTTCCCATTCCAATCCTGAGTTCCTTCCTATAGCATGAGATGTGATATCTCAATGCTTCTATCAAACCTGAGACCCTTCCTTTAGCATGAGATGTGATATCCAACTCCTTGCCATTCCAATCCTGAGACCCTTCCTATAGCATGAGATGTGATATCTCAATGCTTCTAATACCAAACCTGAGATCCTTCCTATAACATGAGATGTGATATCCAACTCCTTCCCATTCCAAACCTGAGACCCTTCCGATAGCATGAGATGTGATATCTCAATGCTTCAAAAACCAAACATGAGAACCATCCTATAACATGAGATGTGAAATCCAAATCCTTCCCTTCCCAAACCTGAGACTCTTCCCATAGCATGAGATGTGATATCTCAATGCTTCTACCAAACCTGAAACCCTTCCTATAGCATGAGATGTGATATCCAACTCCTTCCCATTCCAATCCTGAGACACTTCCTATAGCATGAGATGTGATATCACAATGCTTCTAATACCAAACCTGAGACCCGTCCTATAACATGAGATGTGATATCCAAATCCTTCCCCTTCCAAACCTGAGACCCTTCCTTTAGCATGAGATGTGATATCCAGCTCCTCCCATTCCAATCCTGAGACCCTTCCGATAGCATGAGATGTGATATCTCAATGCTTCTGATATCAAAACTGAGACCCTCCCTATAGCATGAGATGTGATATCTAAGTCCTTCCCATTCCAATCTTGAGAGCCTTCCGATAGCAGAGATGTGATATTTCAATGCTTATACCAAACCTGAGACCCTTCCTATAGCATGAGATGTGATATCCAACTCCTTCCGATTCCAATCCTGAGACCCTTCCTATAGCATGAGATGTGATATCGCAATGCTTCTACCAAAACTGAGAACCTTCCTTTAGCATGAGATGTGATATCCAACTCCTTCCCATTCCAATCCTGAGACCCTTCCTTTAGCATGAGATGTGATATCTCAATGCTTCTAATACCAAACCTGAGATCCTTCCTATAACATGAGATGTGATATCCAACTCCTTCCCATTCCAATCCTGAGACCCTTCCTATAGCATGAGATGTGATATCTCAATGCTTTTAATACCAAACCTGAGATCCTTCCGATAGCATGAGATGTGATATCTCAATGCTTCTAATACCAAACCTGAGATCCTTCCTATAACATGAGATGTGATATCCAAATCCTTCCCCTTCCAAACCTGAGACCCTCCCTTTAGCATGAGATGTGATATCCAACTCCTTCCCATTCCAATCCTGATACCCTTCTTGTTAAGACGGATTTCTGAACTCTGTCCTGGTGGCGCAGAAGTTCAGAAGGCCAACCTAGTTACTTGGAACAGGGTAACCTCTGGACGAGCCAGACCAATCAAGGTAGCGATCGCGGCGGGCAAGACTAGGTCTCAAGAGGGGTGAGGGTGACTGAAAGCTCGTAATGAGCCCACAAAGCAAGATCACTTACAAACTACTCCAAACAGTTGTTATATAAAAAATATATACACATTTATTTTAAGGCCTTTAAAACAATGACCGTAGCGAGAAAATCACAATATCACAATATTAAACCAACACATACCATATCCACACAATATATATACAAATACGACAGTCGCAAGCGTTATAGGCACGAAATGTGTAGTCCACCTAAAAGGGAAGGAAAACAGGCAGTGCGATATAATGCTTAGACTCAGTTCGCCTTCAGAGGCACCTAACTAGATGGAAGTCCGAGCCCTGCGAAGAGTGGAGCCTTGTGCTCAAAGTACCTGCACGCGCTGGTGCCAACGGGCAAAAGGAGAAGCTCTTTGAAGGAAGTCAGGCAGTTCAGTTTAGTGCACGAAAGAAGAAGAACAAGTTCCGCGACTCAAGCGCAGCCTCCACAGTGGGCAGAAGCAGAGCGCGAGTACGGACAAGGGTGCTGTTTTACACAGCGGGGAAAAGCAATGGGCTCCTGCAGGAGGGCGACCAGATCCTAGCTATGCTACTCACCGGTCCCCGATGCAAGCAGACCCAGGCTTCTGCGCGTCAGTTTCAGCAGCTGGCAGGTTCAGAAGAGCAGGGAACGCCTCGTCGTCGTGTAGAGCAAAAAGACGTCCCAATCGAAGAAACCTGCACAGTTTGTTGCCGCAGCAGGGCAACGGAGCGGCTGTGTGTATCTGAGCCAAATGTCCACTCCTCCCTTCAGACCTGGGAACGCCAAGAGTACGAAGCGTGGGAGAGTGACAAGGACTCGAGATACTACACAACCTGGCGGCGGTTACAGAGCAGGACTCCCGTGTAAGCTGGTCAGTCAACTGGATGGCCCAGAGACGCTTCCGAAGGCTTACTGGCAGGAGATGATGAAGTTGCCGAGAATAGCTGTTCCTGCTATTCCAAAGGTCGAAGCACCAGTACAGGCCTTCTGGTTCGATCAAAGGAGGAAAGGGTTTCACAGGACGACAGCAGTGCAAAGGAGGAGTCCTTCAGCGGGTCACCAGCCATTCCTCGGTCCAGCCTCTTGGTTGCAGGATACTTGGCTCCTGTATTCCTTCGTTCGTGAGAACTCAGGAGATCGACATGGTAGTGGTGTTTCCAGCCCCCTCTTATCCACGGTTCCCTTCGCGCCAAAACGGAGGGGACCCGATGGGAGATCCGCTCATCAACACTCACACCATTCGTGGACCAATCACGGACCACGGTGGTCCCAGGCATTCACACCACCCTAGACTCTCTGGCACCCAGGATGTGTATTGGGACCAGACATCCCAGCCCACATCCTGGAGGCACACACACGACATGTAGAAGCCCGCAAAAGCATCCGTGTTTCGCGGGAAAGTACATGCCCAAATAAGGAAGGCCCCGGGTCGGCTCGACCTGGGAAAGGTGAAGGGAGCAAGACGGTCAGCGGACAGGACAAAGGAGCCTCGTGGTCTGGCCATTTTGGGAGCCAGGCCACCATTTTGGGTTAAGCGCGAGAAATGCGCTTAGAACGCCAAAAGGAGCTCAAAACACAAGAAAACGATCGCTGCCACCATTCCTGTCCCTGAATTACTTGCACCGATCAGATACAATCCTAAACGAGTATCTAGGGCCCGTAGAAGGCTAGAGACCCAAGAGCGCTGTAACTTAGCTTACAGTGCCCGCTTGTGTCATGTTGCACTAAAGCCGCAACATGATAAAAGAAACTACGGGAAACAGCGTTCCCCGGTACTGACTGTCTTAAGGGCATGTCAGTTTCCCCATGAGAAAAGGAGCGAAAGCCCAGAGGAGTGCAGCAGAAGGCTGCACTTCTCTGGCAAAGTCAAGAACAAGGTGAAAAACAACAGCAAAAAGTTTAGGGGTTGCCACATGGAAGGAAAATTACCTACAATTACGAAATCTTTCCTAACACTTCTGATAGCATGAGGTGTGATATCTCAATGTCTCTAATACCAAACCTGAGATCCTACCTCTAACATGAAATGTGATATCCAACTCCTTCCCTTTCCAAACCTGAGAGCCTTCCTACAGCATGAGATGTGATATCCAAGTCCTTCCCATTCCAATCCTGAGACCCTTCCTATAGCATGAGATGGGATATCCAACTCCTTCCAAATCCAATCCTGATACCCTTCCGATAGCATGAGATGTGATATGCCAATGCTTCTACAAAACCTGAGACCCATACCATGGGATGAGATGTGATATCAAACTCCCGTCCTATACCATGAGACTTGATATCTCAATGCTTCTAATACCAAACCTGAGACCGGTCCAATAACATGAGATGTGATATCCAAATCCTTCATGTTCCAAAACTGATACCCTTCCTATAGCATGAGATGTGATATCCAATTCCTTCCCATCCCAATCCTGAGACACCTCCGATAGCAGAGATGTGATATCTCAATGCTTATACCAAACCTGAGACTCTTCCTATAACATGAGATGTGATATCCAACTCCTTCCCGTTCCAAACCTGAGACCCTTCCTATAGCATGAGATGTGATATCCAACTCCTTCCCATTCCAATCCTGAGACCCTTCCGATAGCATGAGATGTGATATCTCAATGCTTCTAATACCAAACCTGTGATCCTTCCTATAACAAGAGATGTGATATCCAAATCCTTTCCCTTCCAAACCCGAGACCCTCCCTTTAGCATGAGATGTGATATCTCAATGCCTCTAATACCAAACCTGAGATCCTTCCGATAGCATGAGATGTGATATCTCAATGCTTCTAATACCAAACCTGAGATCCTTCCTATAACATGAGATGTGATATCCAAATCCTTCCCCTTCCATTCCTGAGACCCTCCCTTTAGCATGAGATGTGATATCCAACTCCTTCCCATTCCAATCCTGAGACCCTTCTGATAGCATGAGATGTGATATCTCAATGCCTCTAATAACAAACCTGAGATCCTACCTCTAACATGAAATGTGATATCCAACTCCTTCCCTTTCCAAATGTGAGACCCTCCCTATAGCATGAGATGTGATATCCAAGTCCTTCCCATTCCAATCCTGAGACCCTTCCTATAGCATGAGATGTGATATCTCAATGCTTCTAATACCAAACCTGAGACCCTTCCTATAACATAAGATGGGATATCCAACTCCTTTCCATTGCAATCCTGAGACCCTTCCGATAGCAGAGATGTGATATCTCAATGCTTATACCAAACCTGAGACCCTTCCTGTGGCATGAGATGTCATATACAACTCCTTCCCATTCCAATCCTGAGACCCTTCCTATAGCATGAGATGTGATATCTCAATGCTTATACCAAACCTGAGACCCTTCCTATAGCATGAGATGTGATATCCAACTCCTTCCCATTCCAATCCTGAGACCCTTCCTATAACATGAGATGTGATGTCTCAATGCTTCTAAAACCAAAACTGAGATCCTTCCTATGGCATGAGATGTCATATAAAACTCCTTCCCATTCCAATCCTGAGACCCTTCCTATAGCATGAGATGTGATATCGAACTCCTTCCCATTCCAATCCTGAGATCCTTCCGATAGCATGAGATGTGATATCTCAATGCTTCTAATACCAAACCTGAGATCATTCCTATAACACAAGATGTAATATCCAAATCCTTCCCCTTCCAAACCTGAGACCCTCCCTTTAGCATGAGATGTGATATCCAACTCCTTCCCATTCCAATCCTGAGACCCTTCCTATAGCATGAGATGTGATGTCTCAATGCTTCTAATACCAAACCTGAGATCCTTCCTATAACATGAGATGTGATATCCAACTCCTTCCCATTCCAATCCTGAGACACTTCCTATAGCATGAGAAGTGATATCTCCATGCTTATACCAAACCTGAGACCCTTCCTATAGCATGAGATGTGATATCCAAATCCTTCCCATTCCAATCCCGAGACCCTTCCTATAGCATGAGATGTGATATCTCAATGCTTATACCAAACCTGAGAGCCTACCTATAGCATGAGATGTGATATCCAAGTCCATCCCATTCCAATCCTTAGACCCTTCCTACAGCATGCGATGTGATATCTCAATGATTCTAATACCAAACCAGAGACCCGTCCTATAACATGAGATGGGATATCCAACTCCTTCCCATTCCAATCCTGAGCCACCTCCGATAGCAGAGATGTGATATCTCAATGCTTATACCAAACTTGAGACCCTTCCTATAACATGAGATGTGATATCCAACTCCTTCCCGTTCCAAACCTGAGACCCTTCCTATAGCATATGTGATATCCAACTCCTTCCCATTCCAAACATGAGACCCTTCCTATAGCAAGAATGTAATATCCAACTCCTACCCATTCCAATCCTGAGACCATTCCTATAGCATGAGATGTGATATCTCAATGCTTCTAATACCAAACCTGAGATACTTCCTATGACATGAGATGTGATATCCAATTCCTTCCCATTCCAAACCTGAGATCCTTCCTACAGCATGCGATGTGATATCTCAATGCTTCTAATACCAAACCTGAGACCCGTCCTATAACATGAGATGGGATATCCAACTCCTTCCCGTTCCATACCTGATACCCTTCCTATAGCATGAGATGTAATATCCAACTCCTTCCCATCCCAATCCTGAGACACCTCCGATAGCAGAGATGTGATATCTCAATGCTTATACCAAACCTGAGACTCTTCCTATAACATGAGATGTGATATCCAACTCCTTCCCGTTCCAAACCTGAGACCCTTCCTATAGCATGAGATGTGATATCCAACTCCTTCCCATTCCAATCCTGAGACCCTTCCGATAGCATGAGATGTGATATCTCAATGCTTCTAATACCAAACCTGTGATCCTTCCTATAACATGAGATGTGATATCCAAATCCTTCCCCTTCCAAACCTGAGACCCTCCCTTTAGCATGAGATGTGATATCCAACTCCTTCCCATTCCAATCCTGAGACCCTTCATACAGCATGAGATGTGATATCTCAATGCTTCTAATACCAAACCTGAGACCCTTCCTATAACATGAGATGGGAATATCCAACTCCTTCCCATTCCAATCCTGAGACCCTTCCGATAGCAGAGATGTGATATCTCAATGCTTATACCAAACCTGATATCCTTCCTATAACATGAGATGTGATATCCAACTCCTTCCCATTCCAATCCTGAGACCCTTCCTATAGCATGAGATGTGATATCTCACTGCTTACACCAAACGTGAGACCCTTCCTATAGCATGAGATGTGATATCCAACTCCTTCCCATTCCAATCCTGAGACCCTTCCTATAGCATGAGATGTGATATCTCAATGCTTCTAATATCAAACTTGAGACCCTCCCTATAGCATGAGTAGTGATTCCAAGTCCTTCCCATTCCAATCCTGAGACACTTCCTATAGCATGAGATGTGATATCTCAATGCTTCTAATACCAAACCTGAGACTCTTCCTATAACATGAGATGGGATATCCAACTCCTTCCCATTCCAATCCCGAGACCCTTCCGATAGCAGAGATGTGATATCTCAATGCTTATACCAAACCTGAGATCCTTCCTATAACATGAGATGTGATATCCAACTCCTTCCCATTCCAATCCTGAGACCCTTCCTATAGCATGAGATGTGAAATCTCAATGCTTATACCAAACCTGAGACCCTTCCTATAGCATGAGATGTGATACCCAACTCCTTCCCATTCCAATCCTGAGACCCTTCCTATAGCATGAGATGTGATATCTCAATGCCTCTAATACCGAACCTGAGATCCTTCCTCTAACATGAAATGTGATATCCAACTCCTTCCCTTTCCAAACCTGAGAGCCTATCTATAGCATGAGATGTGATATCCAAGTCCTTCCCATTCCAATCCTTAGACCCTTCCTACAGCATGCAATATGATATATCTAGGATCTGGTAGCCCTCCTGCAGTAACCCATTGCTTTTCCCCGCTGTGTAAAACAGCACCCTTTTGGCCCGTACTCGCGCTCTGCTTCTGCCCGCTGTGGAGGCTGCGCTTGAGTTGCGGACCCTGTTCTTCTTCTGCTGTGCACTAATCCGAACTGCCTGACTTCCTCCGAAGAGCTTCCCCTTTTGCCCGTTGGCACCAGCGTGTGCAGGTACTTTGAGCACAAGGCTCCACTCTTCGCAGGGCTCGGACTTCCATCTAGTTAGGTGCCTATGAAGGCGAACTAAGTCCAAAGCATTATTGCACTGCCTGTTTTCCTTCCCTTTCAGGTGGACTACATATTTCGTGCTTTAAACGCTTGCGACTGTGTATTTGTATATATATTGTGTTGATTTGGTATGTGTTGGCTTAATACTGTGTTATTGTGATTTTCTCGCTACGGTCGTTGTTTTAAAGGCCTTAAAATAAATGTGTTTATATTTTTGATATAACACCAGTTTGGAGTAGTTTGCGCTCTTGCTTTGTGTGCTCACTGCGGGCTTTCAGTCACCCTCACCCCTCTTGAGACCTAGTCTTGACCGCCGCGATCGCTACCTTGATTGGTCTGGCTTGTCCAGAGGTTACCCTGTTCCAAGTAATTAGGTTGGCCTTCTGAACTTCTGCGCCACCAGGACAGAGTTCAGAAATCCGTCTTAACAAATTGGTGTACAGCGGTGGGATACGACTGGAGGTATCCGGTGTTGCGCACGGGCTAGGGCATTTCGGGTTATTCCAAACAGTACACGTAGTGAATTGTTATAGTATAACTTTAAAAAGGCCATAGTCCTATCACACAGTATGGAAACAAGTACGTTGTTAACTTTAAATGCTTCCAAATCAGAAACGCTGAAAAATATGTGTGCGGAGAGAGGTGTTTCCTCTCAAGGCACGAAATTGGAAATGATCCAAAGAATCGTGGCGTGGCAAGAAGCGCAGCTTGATGCTATTACTTCTGAGGACAGTGCGGAAGGTGGTGGGGCTGCTCTCACTGGCAGAACCGACGGTTCTGCCGCCGCACTGTTCCACCGCGACCACGAGGACAGGGAGGACGAGATGTCTAATGTTTCCTCTGCCAGTGCTGATGGGGAGGCTAGGCTTGAATTCAAGAAGCAAGAGCTGCGGTTTAGGCAGCAGGAGCTTGAATTCAGCATAGCCAAACTGAAAATCGAACAGGCAGAAAAACAAAAAGACAGGGATCACCAGTTGGAACTGGCCAAGCTTCAGGTTGCAAATGGGTCCACGGGTCCTGGACATGGGTCTGGGGCCTCCTCTCATCCACGGTTTCCAAAAGATCTGCTCAGTGTGTATGAGGAACGGAATGACATTATGGACTGGCTGAATGCGTTTGAGTATGCATGCGAAGTTCAGAAAGTTGACAATGCTGACAAGATTGCGTGGTTGCTCAGTAGACTGCCCCATTCTGGCTGTAGTGCCATTATGGAGATGTCGAAGGCTGAGCGAGCTGATTTCGCAATGTTGAAGCAGACTCTCATTTTAAAGTTTGGGAAGACTCCGGCCCAATATTTAAAGCGTTTTCGAGAGTATAAGAAAAAGGAAGGTGGTACTTGGGTATCTTATGTCACTGAATCTTTGAAAAACTTAACTGGCTGGGTCGAAGGCTATAAGGTTTCTACCTTCGCCGGCATGATAAATCTTGTCATGCTGGAACACATTTTTGCTTCTTCTTCCCCGGAGCTTAAGCAGCACTTGGCCGATTCGAAGGAGATAGATCCTAAGAAGCTGGCCATGGCCGCCGACTTATGGGTGTCACATCGAGTGTCCCATAAGGACAAAACTCATCCTGGTAAGCAGGAGGAAGGGAAAAAGTCCAAAGATATGGAGGGTGGAGAATCTGCTAAATCTTCTTCCCAAAAGGGCCACAAAAAGAAAAACAAGGATAAGACACAAGAGAACTCACAGGGTAGTGGAGGTCCACCTCCGAAACAGAACTCTGGTTACAATAAGCCTCCCTATGTAAACAGACCCATTGGATCTTGTTTTGCTTGTGGAGCAACTGACCATGTGAAGGGGGATCCCCGTTGTAAGGTTAGACCTTTGGGGGTCCACTCCGCTAATCTGGCCTTCTCCTCCTACGAGGAAGAAGAGATTACAGGAGCATCCTTCTCCTCAGACTCATTTCCCAGCGGAATAGAGGCTGAGGTAGTTTTAGTGTCCCTGGGTTCCTGGGAGCCTAAAGTCGCAGAGGCGTATGCTAGGATTCTGGATAATACCAAGCACTACTTTAAAGACAGTGTGCTGATCAATGGAGTAGACACTCCAGCTCTTAGGGATAGTGGGTGCAGTCGCACTGTAGTGGATTCTACCTTGGTAGACTCAGAGGAAGTTGCCAGAGCTACTCTGATGCCCACTAAGTTGGCTGACGGCCCCCTCCGCATGTTTCCCGTGATCCCTGTTAATCTTACTTTAAATGGTACAGCAGTCAGGATTCCAGTGAGCATTCAGAGAAACGTCCCGGGAAAGGTCTTGTTAGGTAATGATCTCAGAGCTTTAGGGCTCGTAGGAGACACTGCCGAACGACCCTACACACGGTCTCAAGCACGGGCAGCATTGGCCAAGCCCAATACGCCGCCCCAGCCGAAGGGGAAACCCAAGGCGAAAGGAGTCAACAAGTCACGACGAGGGAAAGAAAATATTCCCCCGAGCTCGCCTACCACTGCGGTGGAGGAAGTTGGTCGATCGCCCGAGCCTGACGAGGAAGTGGCGATGCCTGAAGTATTCGACCCCAACGATCATCCTGAACTAAACGACTTGTTAGTTGAAGGAGGTCCTGATAGGGACGAATTCAGTAAAGGCCAACGTGAGTGCCCATCTCTGGAAGGCCTAAGGAGACAGGCCTGCTCCCAGCTTGAGGGTGAACCTCATGGGACGCATAGGATTTATTGGGAAGGTGGACTCCTGTATAGTGAGCCCACAGAGTCTACAGAAGGAGACCATAGGAGGTTGGTGGTTCCCCTTGCTGTTAGGCCCTTCCTCCTGCAGTTGGCGCATGAAGTTCCCCTTGCTGGTCACCTTGGTATGAAGAGGACCAAGCAAAGGTTATCCATGCACTTCTACTGGCCCAAGATGGGGGTGCAAGTAGAAAGTCACTGCAGGAGTTGTGCCTCCTGCCAGTTGTCTGGTAAGGTTGGCGCGACAATCCAAGCTCCGTTGGTACCGCTCCCAGTTGTGGGGGTACCATTTGAAAGGGTAGGGATCGACATCGTTGGTCCCCTTGACCCGCAAACATCCTCGGGCAATAGGTTTATCCTGGTGCTGGTCGACCATGCAACCAGGTATCCTGAGGCCATCCCATTAAAAACTGTAACAGCCAAGTCAGTTGCAAAAGCTTTACTCGGCATATTTACTAGGGTTGGCTTCCCTAAAGAAGTTGTGTCAGATCGTGGCAGCAACTTTATGTCGAAGTATATGCAGGCTATGTGGAAAGAATGTGGGGTCACCTACAAGTTCTCTTCTGCATACCACCCCCAGACCAATGTTCTGGTGGAACGCTTCAACAGAACGTTAAAGAGCATGATTGGGGCTCTGGAGGAGCCCCAGAGAAGAAAATGGGATCTTCTTTTACCATGTTTGCTGTTTGCCTACCGAGAGGTACCACAGGAGGGTGTTGGCTTCAGCCCCTTCGAACTTCTGTTCGGTCATCCCGTACGGGGACCCTTAGCCATCGTCAAAGAGGGATGGGAGATGCCCACTCCCCCTGTTACTACCAATGTAGTTGATTATGTGCTGGGGCTCAGAAAACGGATGGTACTTCTGATGGGCTTGGCTAGTGATAAGTTGAAGGCAGGGCAAGCGCTGGTGAAACATTGGTACGACCAGAAAGCTTCCCTCATCAACTTTACACCTGGTCAGCAAGTCCTGATCATGAATCCTATAAGGCCTCGAGCTTTACAGGACAAATGGTCAGGCCCTTACACAGTGGTGGAGCCCCTGGGTGAGGTGAACTATTTAGTGGACCTTGGAAGGCCTGGACAGGCTCCAAAAGTGTTCCACGTGAATAGGCTGAAGGCTTTCGTCCCAAGAGTCGAAATCGCAGCACTGCTACTGGCTTCAGACGTTGAGGAAGAGGAGTCTGAACCTCTCCCCGACCTGTTCCAAGGCGGTCCTTCAGATAGCTCCTTTGAGGGTGTCCGTGTGGCCCCTCACCTGACTTCTTATCAGCAGGCTGAGGTGAAAAGTTTGCTTCGGCAGTTTTCCCCCCTGTTTTCACAGTCGCCTGGTTTGACACCTTGGTGCAAACATAACATTGACACAGGAGACAGTGTACCTACCAAAAGTAGGGGATACAGGATGTCGGATAAAGTACGGTCTTATATTAAGACCAAGGTCAACAAAATGTTAGACCTTGGGGTGATTGAACCCTCTAGTAGTCCTTGGTCCAGCCCTGTGGTTTTGGTTCCAAAGGCAGGCACTTCTGAATTGAGGTTCTGCGTGGACTACAGGGCTCTGAATGCTGTCACCAAGACAGATGCACACCCCTTGCCTCGAACAGATGAGCTGGTGGATACTTTGGGTGCCTCCAAGTACCTCAGCACGTTTGACCTTACTGCTGGCTATTGGCAAATAGCGTTAGCAGAACATGCTAAGGAGAAGACAGCATTTTCTACTCCAGACGGCCTTTACCAATTCCGGGTAATGCCGTTCGGGTTGAAGAATGCACCTGCCACTTTCCAGAGGCTTGTGAATCATGTGTTGAATGGGTTGGACGAATTCTGTCTTGCATATCTGGACGATATAGTAGTTTTCAGTGCCACCTGGGAAGACCATGTGAAACACCTCGGGATTGTGCTCCAGGCTCTTCAGAAAGCCCACTTGACCATAAAGGCTAGTAAATGCCAGATTGGACAAGGCTCAGTGGTTTACCTTGGACATGAAGTAGGTGGAGGGAGGATACAGCCTCTACCCAGTAAAGTACAAGCAGTACAAGACTGGCCTACCCCCACTACGCAAACCCAAGTGAGGGCCTTCTTAGGACTCATGGGGTATTATCGGAATTTTATAGCAGACTATGGCACCATAGCTGCTCCTCTGACTGCTCTCACAACTCCGAAGAAACCCAAGAAGGTAACTTGGACCGACGAGTGTGAGAAGGCCTTCAATGGCTTAAAAGACTCCTTGTGCCAGGCCCCTGTCCTCAGGGCCCCGGATTATCAAAGAACTTTTATCGTGCAGACGGACGCCTCTGACACTGGGATAGGAGCTGTACTATCACAAGTAGATGAGAAGGGTAAGGAACACCCTATCGGTTTTATTAGTCGCCAGCTTAAGGACAGAGAGCTCAGATGGTCCACTGTAGAGAAAGAATGTTTCTCTGTTGTGTGGGCCCTAAGGAAGCTGAGGCCCTACCTCTATGGGACCCACTTCACTGTGCAAACTGACCATAAGCCGTTAAAGTGGCTAATGAACATGAAGGGGGAGAATCCAAAGTTGCTTAGGTGGTCCATAAGACTATAAGGCTTCGACTTCACTATTGAGCATAGGCCAGGTGTACAACATAGCAATGCTGATGGGTTGTCCAGAATGTTTAACCGACCTGAACATGAGACTCATCCAGGGGTGGATTAGTTCCCCCTGTCCATAGTCTGGGAGGGGCAAGTGTTAGGAAAGATTTCGTTATTGTAGGGAATTTTCCTTCCATGTGGCAACCCCTAAACTTTTTGCTATTGTTTTTAACCTTGTTCTTGACTTTGCCAGGGAAGTACAGCCTTCTGCCGCACTTCCCTGGGCTTTCGCTCCTTTCTTACGGGGAAACTGAAATGCCCTTATGACAGTCAGTACCGGGGAACGTTGTTTCCCGTAGTTTCTTCTATCGTGTCGCAGCTTCTCCTTCCCATTCCAATCCTGAGACCCTTCCTATAGCATGAGATGTGATATCTCAATGCTTATACCAAACCTGAGACCCTTCCTATAGCATGAGATGTGATATCCAACTCCTTCCCATTCCAATCCTGAGACCCTTCCTATAGCATGAGATGTGATATCTCAATGCTTATACCAAACCTGAGACCCTTCCTACGGCATGAGAAGTCATATACAACTCCTTCCCATTCCAATCCTGAGACCCTTCCTATAGCATGAGATGTGATATCTCAATGCTTATACCATACCTGAGACCCTTCCTACAGCATGAGATGTGATATCCAACTCCTTCCCATTCCAATCCTGAGACCCTTCCTATAGCATGAGATGTGATATCTCAATGCTTATACCAAACCTGAGACCCTTCCTATAACATGAGATGGGATATCCAACTCCTTCCCATTCCAATCCTGAGACACTTCCTATAGCAGAGATGTGATATCTCAATGCTTAGACCAGACCTTAGACCCTTCCTATAACATGAGATCGGATATCCAACTCCTTCCCGTTCCAAACCGGAGACCCTTCCTTTAGCATGAGATGTGATATCCAGCTCCTTCCCATTCCAATCCTGAGACACTTCCGATAGCATGAGATGTGATATCTCAATGCTTCTAATATCAAAACTGAAACCCTCCCTATAGCATGATATGTGATATCTAAGTCCTTCCCATTCCAATCCTGATACCCTTCCTATAGCATGAGATGTGATATCTCAATGCTTCTACCAAACATGAGACCCTTCCTTTAGCATGATGTGTGATATCCAACTACTTCCCATTCCAATCCTGAGACCCTTCCTATAGCATGAGATGTGATATCTCAATACTTCTAATACCAAACCTGAGATCCTTCCGATAACATGAGATGTGATATCCAAATCCTTCCCCTTCCAAACCTGAGACCCTCCCTTTAGCATGAGATGTGATAACCAACTCCTTCCCATTCCAATCCTGAGACCCTTCTGATAGCATGAGATGTGATATCTCAATGCTTCTAATACCAAACCTGAGATCTTTCCGATAGCATGAGATGTGATATCTCAATGCTTCTAATACTAAACCTGAGATCCTTCCTATAACATGAGATGTGATATCCAAATCCTTCCCCTTCCAATTCTGAGACCCTCCCTTTAACATGAGATGTGATATCCAACTCCTTCCCATTCCAATCCTGAGACCCTTCCTATAGCATGAGATGTGATATCTCAATACTTCTAATACCAAACCTGAGATCCTTCCAATAACATGAGATGTGATATCCAAATCCTTCCCCTTCCAAACCTGAGACCCTCCCTTTAGCATGAGATGTGATATCCAACTCCTTCCCATTCCAATCCTGAGACCCTTCTGATAGCATGAGATGTGATATCTCAATGCTTCTAATACCAAACCTGAGACCCTTCCTACAGCATGCGATGTGATATCTCAATGCTTCTAATATCAAACCTGAGACCCGTCCTATAACATGAGATGGGATATCCAACTCCTTCCCGTTCCAAACCTGATACCCTTCCTATAGCATGAGATGTGATATCCAATTCCTTCCCATCCCAATCCTGAGACACCTCTGATAGCACAGATGTGATATCTCAATGCTTATACCAAACCTGAGACTCTTCCTATAACATGAGATGTGATATCCAACTCCTTCCCGTTCCAAACCTGAGACCCTTCCTATAGCATGAGATGTGATATCCAACTCCTTCCCGTTCCAAACCTGAGACCCTTCCTTTAGCATGAGATGTGATATCCAGCTCCTTCCCATTCCAATCCTGAGACACTTCCGATAGCATGAGATGTGATATCTCAATGCTTCTAATATCAAAAATGAGACCCTCCCTATAGCATGATATGTGATATCTAAGTCCTTCCCATTCCAATCCTGAGACCCTTCCTATAGCATGAGATGTGATATCTCAATGCTTTTACCAAACCTGAGACCCTTCCTTTAGCATGAGATGTGATATCCAACTCCTTCCCATTCCAATCCTGAGACCCTTCCTATAGCCTGAGATGTGATATCTCAATACTTCTAATACCAAACCTGAGATCCTTCCGATAACATGAGATGTGATATCCAAATCCTTCCCCTTCCAAACCTGAGACCCTCCCTTTAGCATGAGATGTGATATCCAACTCCTTCCCATTCCAATCCTGAGACTGTTCTGATAGCATGAGATGTGATATCTCAATGCTTCTAATACCAAACCTGAGACCCTTCCTACAGCATGCAATGTGATATCTCAATGCTTCTAATATCAAACCTGAGACCCGTCCTATAACATGAGATGGGATATCCAACTCCTTCCCGTTCCAAACCTGATACCCTTCCTATAGCATGAGATGTGATATCCAATTCCTTCCCATCCCAATCCTGAGACACCTCCGATAGCAGAGATGTGATATCTCAATGCTTATACCAAACCTGAGACTCTTCCTATAACATAAGATGTGATATCCAACTCCTTCCCGTTCAAAACCTGAGACCCTTCCGATAGCATGAGATGTGATATCTCAATGCTTCTAATATCAAACCTGAGACCCTTCCTATAACATGAGATGGGATATCCAACTCCTTCCCATTCCAATCCTGAGACACTTCCGATAGCAGAGATGTGATATCTCAATGCTTATACCAGACCTTAGACCCTTCCTATAACATGAGATCGGATATCCAACTCCTTCCCGTTCCAAACCTGAGACCCTTCCTTTAGCATGAGATGTGATATCCAGCTCCTTCCCATTCCAATCCTGAGACACTTCCGATAGCATGAGATGTGATATCTCAATGCTTCTAATATCAAAACTGAAACCCTCCCTATAGCATGATATGTGATATCTAAGTCCTTCCCATTCCAATCCTGAGACCCTTCCTATAGCATGAGATGTGATATCTCAATGCTTCTACCAAACATGAGACCCTTCCTTTAGCATGAGATGTGATATCCAACTCCTTCCCATTCCAATCCTGAGACCCTTCCTATAGCATGAGATGTGATATCTCAATACTTCTAATACCAAACCTGAGATCCTTCCGATAACATGAGATGTGATATCCAAATCCTTCCCCTTCCAAACCTGAGACCCTCCCTTTAGCATGAGATGTGATATCCAACTCCTTCCCATTCCAATCCTGAGACCCTTCTGATAGCATGAGATGTGATATCTCAATGCTTCTAATACCAAACCTGAGATCCTTCCGATAGCATGAGATGTGATATCTCAATGCTTCTAATACTAAACCTGAGATCCTTCCTATAGCATGAGATGTGATATCTCAATACTTCTAATACCAAACCTGAGATCCTTCCGATAACATGAGATGTGATATCCAAATCCTTCCCCTTCTAATTCTGAGACCCTCCCTTTAACATGAGATGTGATATCCAACTCCTTCCCATTCCAATCCTGAGACCCTTCTGATAGCATGAGATGTGATATCTCAATGCCTCTAATACCAAACCTGAGATCCTACCTCTAACATGAAATGTGATATCCAACTCTTTCCCCTTCCAAACCTGAGAGCCTTCCTATAACATGAGATGTGATATCCAACTCCTTCCCATTCCAACCTGAGACCCTTCCTATAGCATGAGATGTGATATCTCAATGCCTCTAATACCAAACCTGAGATCCTTCCTCTAACATGAAATGTGATATCCAACTCCTTCCCTTTCCAAACCTGAGAGCCTATCTATAGCATGAGATGTGATATCCAAGTCCTTCCCATTCCAATCCTTAGACCCTTCCTACAGCATGCAATATGATATCTCAATGATTCTAATAACAAACCTGAGACCCGTCCTATAACATGAGATGGGATATCCAACTCCTTCCCATTCCAATCCTGAGACACTTCCGATAGCAGAGATGTGATATCTCAATGCTTATACCAAACCTGAGACTCTTCCTATAACATAAGATGTGATATCCAACTCCTTCCCGTTCAAAACCTGAGACCCTTCCGATAGCATGAGATGTGATATCTCAATGCTTCTAATACCAAACCTGAGACCCTTCCTACAGCATGCAATGTGATATCTCAATGCTTCTAATATCAAACCTGAGACCCGTCCTATAACATGAGATGGGATATCCAACTCCTTCCCGTTCCAAACCTGATACCCTTCCTATAGCATGAGATGTGATATCCAATTCCTTCCCATCCCAATCCTGAGACACCTCCGATAGCAGAGATGTGATATCTCAATGCTTATACCAAACCTGAGACTCTTCCTATAACATAAGATGTGATATCCAACTCCTTCCCGTTCAAAACCTGAGACCCTTCCGATAGCATGAGATGTGATATCTCAATGCTTCTAATACCAAACCTGTGATCCTTCCTATAACAAGAGATGTGATATCAACATCCTTCCCCTTCCAAACCTGAGACCCTCCCTTTAGCATGAGATGTGATATCTCAATGCCTCTAATACCAAACCTGAGATCCTTCCGATAGCATGAGATGTGATATCTCAATGCTTCTAATACCAAACCTGAGATCCTTCCTATAACATGAGATGTGATATCCAAATCCTTCCCCTTCCATTCCTGAGACCCTCCCTTTAGCATGAGATGTGATATCCAAGTCCTTCCCATTCCAATCCTGAGACCCTTCCTATAGCATGAGATGTGATATCTCAATGCTTCTAATACCAAACCTGAGACCCTTCCTATAACATAAGATGGGATATCCAACTCCTTCCCATTCCAATCCTGAGACTCTTCCGATAGCAGAGATGTGATATCTCAATGCTTATACCAAACCTGAGACCCTTCCTGTGGCATGAGATGTCATATACAACTCCTTCCCATTCCAATCCTGAGACCCTTCCTATAGCATGAGATGTGATATCGAACTCCTTCCCATTCCAATCCTGAGACCCTTCCTATAGCATGAGTTTTGATATCTCAATGCTTCTAATACCAAACCTGAGATCCTTCCGATAGCATGAGATGTGATATCTCAATGCTTCTAATACCAAACCTGAGATCATTCCTATAACACGAGATGTAATATCCAAATCCTTCCCCTTCCAAACCTGAGACCCTCCCTTTAGCATGAGATGTGATATCCAACTCCTTCCCATTCCAATCCTGAGACCCTTCCTATAGCATGAGATGTGATGTCTCAATGCTTCTAATACCAAACCTGAGATCCTTCCTATAACATGAGATGTGATATCCAACTCCTTCCCATTCCAATCTTGAGACACTTCCTATAGCATGAGAAGTGATATCTCCATGCTTATACCAAACCTGAGACCCTTCCTATAGCATGAGATGTGATATCCAAATCCTTCCCATTCCAATCCTGAGACCCTTCCTATAGCATGAGATGTGATATCTCAATACTTCTAATACCAAACCTGAGATCCTTCCGATAACATGAGATGTGATATCCAAATCCTTCCCCTTCCAAACCTGAGACCCTCCCTTTAGCATGAAATGTGTTATCCAACTCCTTCCCATTCCAATCCTGAGACCCTTCTGATAGCATGAGATGTGATATCTCAATACTTCTAATACCAAACCTGAGATCCTTCCGATAACATGAGATGTGATATCCAAATCCTTCCCCTTCCAAACCTGAGACTCTCCCTTTAGCATGAGATGTGATATCCAACTCCTTCCCATTCCAATCCTGAGACCCTTCTGATAGCATGAGATGTGATATCTCAATGCCTCTAATACCAAACCTGAGATCCTACCTCTAACATGAAATGTGATATCTAACTCTTTCCCCTTCCAAACCTGAGAGCCTTCCTATAACATGAGATGTGATATCCAACTCCTTCCCATTCCAACCTGAGACCCTTCCTATAGCATGAGATGTGATATCTCAATGCCTCTAATACCAAACCTGAGATCCTTCCTCTAACATGAAATGTGATATCCAACTCCTTCCGTTTCCAAACATGAGAGCCTATCTATAGCATGAGATGTGATATCCAAGTCCTTCCCATTCCAATCCTTAGGCCCTTCCTACAGCATGCAATATGATATCTCAATGATTCTAATAACAAACCTGAGACCCGTCCTATAACATGAGATGTGTTAAGACGGATTTCTGAACTCTGTCCTGGTGGCGCAGAAGTTCAGAAGGCCAACCTAATTACTTGGAACAGGGTAACCTCTGGACGAGCCAGACCAATCAAGGTAGCGATCGCGGCGGTCAAGACTAGGTCTCAAGAGCGGTGAGGGTGACTGAAAGCCCGCAATGAGCACACAAAACAAGATCACTTACAAACTACTCCAAACAGGTGTTATATAAAAAATATATACACGTTTATTTTAAGGCCTTTAAAACAATGACCGTAGCGAGAAAATCACAATATCACAATATTAAACCAACACATACCGGGGTCCTGTCAATTGGTCGACTGCAATTTGGTCGACTGCAATTTGGTCGACACCATTTGGTCGAATGCCAAATGGTCGAATTTTTTTTTTTTTATTTATATATTTTTTTGTGGGTTTTCGTGTGGGGAAAGAAAAAAAAAAAGAAAAAAAAGGGGTTTGGGTGGGGGACCCCCCCAAAAAAAACCAAAAAAGGGGTAAAAAAAAAAAAAAAAAATTCGACCATTTGGCATTCGACCAAATGGTGTCGACCAATTGTCCTGTCGACCAAATGTTTTCGACCAATTGACTGGTAACCACACATACCATATCAACACAATATATATACAAATACGACAGTCGCAAGCGTTATATGCACGAAATGTGTAGTCCACCTGAAAGGGAAGGAAAACAGGCAGTGCGATACAATGCTTTAGACTCAGTTCGCCTTCAGAGACACCTAACTAGATGGAAGTCCGAGCCCTGCGAAGAGTGGAGCCTTGTGCTCAAAGTACCTGCACGCGCTGGTGCCAACGGGCAAAAGGAGAAGCTCTTCGAAGGAAGTCAGGCAGTTCAGTTTAGTGCATACAGAAGAAGAACAAGTTCCGCGACTCAAGCGCAGCCTCCACAGTGGGCAGAAGCAGAGCGCGAGTACGGACAAACGGGTGCTGTTTTACACAGCGGGGAAAAGCAATGGGCTCCTGCAGGAGGGCGACCAGATCCTAGCTATACTACTCACCGGTCCCCTATGCAAGCAGACCCAGGCTTCTCCGCGTCAGTTTCAGCAGCTGGCAGGTTCAGAAGAGCAGGGAATGCCTCGTCGTCGTGTTGAGTAAAAAGACGTCCCAATCGAAGAAACCTGCACAGTTTTGTCACCACAGCAGGGCAACGGAGCGGCCGTGTGTATCTGAGCCAAATGTACACTACTCACTTCCGACCTGGGAACGCCAAGTGTACGAAGCGTGTGAGAGTGACAAGGACTCGAAATACTACACAACCTGGCGGCGGTTACAGAGCAAGGCTCCCGGGTAAGCTGGTCAGTCAACTGGATGGCCCAGAGACGCTTCCGAAGGCTTACTGGCAAGAGATGGTGAAGATGCCGAGAATAGCTGTTCCCGCTATTCCAAGGGTCGAAGTACCAGTACAGGCCTTCTGGTTCGATCAAAGGTGAAAAGGGTTTCACAAGGCGACAGCAGTGCAGAGGAGGAGTCCTTCAGCGGGTCACCAGCGATTCCTCGGTCCAGCCTCTTGGTTGCAGGATACTTGGCTCCTGTATTCCTTCGTTCGTGAGAACTCAGGAGATCGACATGGTAGTGGTGTTTCCAGCCCCCTCTTATCCACGGTTCCCTTCGCGCCAAAACGGAGGGGACCCAATGGGAGATCCGCTCATCAACACTCACACCACTCGTGGACCAATCACGGACCACAGTGGTCCCAGGCATTCAAACTACCCTAGACTCTCTGGCACCCAGGATGTGTATTGGGACCAGACATCCCAGCCCACACCCTGGAGGCACACACAAGACATGTAGAAGCCCGCGAAAGCATCTGTGTTTCGCGGGAAAGTACATGCCCAAATAAGGAAGGCCCCGGGTCGGCTCGACCTGGGGAAGTTGAAGGGAGCAAGACGGTCAGCGGACAGGACAAAGGAGCCACGTGGTCTGGCCATTTTGGGAGCCAGGCCACCATTTTGGGTTAAGCGCAGAAAATGCGCTTAGAACGCCAAAAGGAGCTCAAAATACAAAGAAACGATCGCTGCCACCATTCCCGTCCCTGAATCACTTGCACCGATCAAATACAATCCTAAACGAGTATCTAGGGCCTGTAGAAGGCTAGAGACCCAAGAGAGCTGTAACTTAGCTTACAGTGCCCTCTTGTGTCATGTTGCACTAAAGCCGCAACATGATAAAAGAAACTACGGGAAACAGCGTTCCCCGGTACTGACTGTCTTAAGGGCATGTCAGTTTCCCCGTAAGAAAGGAGCGAAAGCCCAGAGGAGTGCGGCAGAAGGCTGCACTTCTCTGGCAAAGTCAAGAACAAGGTGAAAAACAACAGCAAAAAGTTTAGGGGTTGCCACATGGAAGGAAAATTACCTACAATTACGAAATCTTTCCTAACAAGATGTGATATCCAAATCTTTCCCATTCCAATCCTGAGACCCTTCTGATAGCATGAGATGTGATATCTCAATGCCTCTAATACCAAACCTGAGATCCAACCTCTAACATGAAATGTGATATCCAACTCTCTCCCCTTCCAAACCTGAGAGCCTTCCTATAGCATGAGATGTGATATCCAAGTCCTTCCCATTCCAATCCTGAGACCCTTCCTATAACATGAGATGTGATATCCAACTCCTTCCCATTCCAACCTGAGACCCTTCCTATAGCATGAGATGGGATATCCAACTCCTTCCAAATCCAATCCTGATACCCTTCCGATAGCATGAGATGTGATATCCCAATGCTTCTACCAAACCTGAGACCCATACTATGGCATGAGATGTGATATCAAACTCCTTCCCATTCCAATCCTGAGACCCTTCCTATAGCTTGAGATGTGATATCCAACTCCTTCCCATTCCAATCCTGAGACCCTTCCGATAACATGAGATGTGATATCTCAATGCTTCTAATATCAAACTTGAGACCCTCCCTATAGCATGAGATGTGATATCCAAGTCCTTCCCATTCCAATCCTGAGACCCTTCCTATAGCATGAGATGTGATATCTCAATGCTTCTAATACCAAACCTGAGACCCTTCCTATAACATGAGATGGGAATATCCAACTCCTTACCATTCCAATCCTGAGACCCTTCCGATAGCAGAGATGTGATATCTCAATGCTTATACCAAACCTGAGATCCTTCCTATAACATGAGATGTGATATCCAACTCCTTCCCATTCCAATACTGAGACACTTCCTATAGCATGAGATGTGATATCTCACTGCTTATACCAAACCTGAGACCCTTCCTATAGCATGAGATGTGATATCCAACTCCTTCCCATTCCAATCCTGAGACCCTTCCTATAGCATGAGATGTGATATCTCAATGCTTCTTATATCAAACTTGAGACCCTCCCTATAGCATGAGATGTGATATCCAAGTCCTTCCCATTCCAATCCTGAGACACTTCCTATAGCATGAGATGTGATATCTCAATGCTTCTAATACCAAACCTGAGACTCTTCCTATAACATGAGATGGGATATCCAACTCCTTCCCATTCAAATCCTGAGACCCTTCCGATAGCAGAGATGTGATATCTCAATGCTTATACCAAACCTGAGACCCTTCCTACGGCATGAGATGTCATATACAACTCCTTCCCATTCCAATCCTGAGACCCTTCCTATAGCATGAGATGTGATATCTCAATGCTTATACCAAACCTGAGACCCTTCCTATAGCATGAGATATGATATCCAATTCCTTCCCATTCCAATCCTGAGACCCTTCCTATAGCATGAGATGTGATGTCTCAATGCTTCTAATAGATTAGTGTTTTGGGATATGTGTCGGTACAACTTCTTCTGTTGGCGACCAAGATGGGTTTGATTTGGCCTCTCAGCCGTGTCGCATCCTATGTGGCATTCGTTGGAGGAACCAATCCCCTACCTCCTTGGTTACTAATATGAATAGATAATCTGCCACTCAAGAATTGCGCCACACTTGTTAGTTCAATATTTTCAAAAGAACATTTCTTTTTATTCCTTATTTGCCCTTTGAATTCTTGTTGACACGTGTTTCGGCTACTCAAGAGCCTTTCTCAAAACAGAACAGGGCTTTATTAGGTACATATCTTATTCTATTAACACAATTATTATATAATGTTCAAAAACATTTATGTATTCAAAAAGGTTTGGGTAAGGAAAGGAAGGTAACGAAGAAAAGAAAGAAGTAGGAAAGGGGGGGGGGGTGGGGGGTTATGCAATATTAAATCACATATATTTTGGAAAATAAATAAAAGTAATAGATAATTCACAAATGCAGTACATCGCAATACAAATAATTATATCAAAATGTGCATCAAATTCATAATAAATACAAAACAATATAAGTGATAAGAGAACAATAAAAGATAAAAAATAATAATAGTGGATAATAAGTAAAATAACAAACAGAGAAACAGAAAAAATATATTGTTTAAAATAATTCCTCATACATAAATCCACATTTTATATTTAAGGTTTCAATATTAAACACAAATTCTCATTTGTATTATTTCTATAATGATTCTATCATGTATTACAGACTACAGTATTGTTCCCTCTAATGGGTTGCAGTAAATCTACATTCGACACACAATAATATATTCATGTTTGAGCGTAATACATAGAACAGTAGAAATCTCTTACCCGTTAATTCCATAAATCCCGGGTAAATCCCTATAGTGAAAATAATGCAGAAAGAAATATTTCCAATCCAATTGTTGTTCACACACAGGAATTAAATCTATTAATTCTCCAAAGGTTTTGGTTAAGCTCAATCTTTCGTATGGCCATAAATTCTAACCTTCCACTTAAGAGTCCATCACATCTACCTCGCCACTCCACACCTTAATTTATCAACAATTTCGGTTTGTCTTATTAAGTTCATAGTCTCCCCGTTAGCAAAAAGACCCCGGTCTGAATCAACTCCCATATGGGCATTTGGATCGCCCGACTGCGGGCGTGCAAAAACGTCTCTTTTTCCTTTTCCGTTCGGGGACCCACCCCTGATGGCTTACCTGCAGCTTTGTAACAATCCGTCTTCTCGCGTCGGCCTCAAACAGAAATGAGCCACCGCGGGGATCCACCATGTAATGTATAGCATCACCAAAGTTACACGAATCCTCCTTCTTCTCTTTCTAGCATCGTTTTACAGAGCGGCCATATTGGAAGGGTTAAGAATGCACAGATCATCTATTCACTTAATCATTGTTTGTATCATGATGATGTGTCAAATTCCCCATCTCCCATTCACATATTGGAATAAATGAATATATTTCTAAACGGACATCTACCCTATATTATAGGCCAATTTAAAAATATATATTTACTACAAATTTTTGTTAGCCCCTAGAAATTAATTCTTGTTATTATCCAAATGGTGTTCCAACTCAGTTTGTGTCGAATGTGATTAGCCATTAACTACCCTTACATAACATTATTTCTCAATTAATCTTGATACAAGTAAATGTTATTGAAAAGATTTCGGCATTACAAACTACCTTTGCATATCAAATTGTTTATCATTTTTGTACATTTTACATATAAAATCAAGGTTTCAAACCATAAAGAATAGCATCCATTTCAATATCCATTTGCTTCCTTCCACCAGAAATAAAGTACCATGCCCTAACAGTGTCCTTTCATTTCATGACATGTATGAACATTATCAAATCAAAGAAAATGTCCCATCTCGTTATCATGATTGAGACCAAACTCAATCGATCTAAATTTGCATATCAATCTGGCTTCCATCTGTCTTAATTTCTCCTCTATATTTCCACCTCTTTTCCCCATTCGTATCTTTTGCAGTCCAATAAACCTCAGAGTTTTTTTGTTTTCCATTTGATGTTGGAGCTGCCAATGTTGTGCCAGCGGTAATGTTGCATCCTGGCTTCCAATGGATGAGAAATGTTCTCTTATACGAAACCTCGTTTCCCTAATCGTGCTTCCAATATAGATCAATTATTTCTAGGGGCTAACAAAAATTTGTAGTAAATATATATTTTTAAATTGGCCTATAATATAGGGTAGATGTCCGTTTAGAAATATATTCATTTATTCCAATATGTGAATGGGAGATGGGGAATTTGACACATCATCATGATACAAACAATGATTAAGTGAATAGATGATCTGTGCATTCTTAACCCTTCCAATATGGCCGCTCTGTAAAACGATGCTAGAAAGAGAAGAAGGAGGATTCGTGTAACTTTGGTGATGCTATACATTACATGGTGGATCCCCGCGGTGGCTCATTTCTGTTTGAGGCCGACGCGAGAAGACGGATTGTTACAAAGCTGCAGGTAAGCCATCAGGGGTGGGTCCCCGAACGGAAAAGGAAAAAGAGACGTTTTTGCACGCCCGCAGTCGGGCGATCCAAATGCCCATATGGGAGTTGATTCAGACCGGGGTCTTTTTGCTAACGGGGAGACTATGAACTTAATAAGACAAACCGAAATTGTTGATAAATTAAGGTGTGGAGTGGCGAGGTAGATGTGATGGACTCTTAAGTGGAAGGTTAGAATTTATGGCCATACGAAAGATTGAGCTTAACCAAAACCTTTGGAGAATTAATAGATTTAATTCCTGTGTGTGAACAACAATTGGATTGGAAATATTTCTTTCTGCATTATTTTCACTATAGGGATTTACCCGGGATTTATGGAATTAACGGGTAAGAGATTTCTACTGTTCTATGTATTACGCTCAAACATGAATATATTATTGTGTGTCGAATGTAGATTTACTGCAACCCATTAGAGGGAACAATACTGTAGTCTGTAATACATGATAGAATCATTATAGAAATAATACAAATGAGAATTTGTGTTTAATATTGAAACCTTAAATATAAAATGTGGATTTATGTATGAGGAATTATTTTAAACAATATATTTTTTCTGTTTCTCTGTTTGTTATTTTACTTATTATCCACTATTATTATTTTTTATCTTTTATTGTTCTCTTATCACTTATATTGTTTTGTATTTATTATGAATTTGATGCACATTTTGATATAATTATTTGTATTGCGATGTACTGCATTTGTGAATTATCTATTACTTTTATTTATTTTCCAAAATATATGTGATTTAATATTGCATAACCCCCCACCCCCCCCCCCCTTTCCTACTTCTTTCTTTTCTTCGTTACCTTCCTTTCCTTACCCAAACCTTTTTGAATACATAAATGTTTTTGAACATTATATAATAATTGTGTTAATAGAATAAGATATGTACCTAATAAAGCCCTGTTCTGTTTTGAGAAAGGCTCTTGAGTAGCCGAAACACGTGTCAACAAGAATTCAAAGGGCAAATAAGGAATAAAAAGAAATGTTCTTTTGAAAATATTGAACTAACAAGTGTGGCGCAATTCTTGAGTGGCAGATTATCTATTCAATGCTTCTAATACCAAACCTGAGATCCTTCCTATAACATGAGATGTGATATCCAACTCCTTCCATTCCAATCCTGAGACCCTTCCTATAGAATGAGATTTGATATCTCAATGCTTATGCCAAACCTGAGACCCTTCCTATAGCATGAGATGTGATACCCAAGTCCTTCCCATTCCAATCCTTAGACCCTTCCTACAGCATGCAATATGATATCTCAATGATTCTTATAACAATCCTGAGACCCGTCCTATAACGTGAGATGGGATATCCAATTCCTTCCTATTCCAATCCTGAGACACTTCCGATAGCAGATATGTGATATCTCAATGCTTATACCAAACCTGAGACCCTTCCTATAACATGAGATCGGATATCCTACTCCTTCCCGTTCCAAACCTGAGACCCTTCCTTTAGCATGAGATGTGATATCCAGCTCCTTCCCATTCCAATCCTGAGACACTTCCGATAGCATGAGATGTGATATCTCAATGCTTCTAATATCAAAACTGAAACCCTCCCTATAGCATGATATGTGATATCTAAGTCCTTCCCATTCCAATCCTAAGACCCTTCCTATAGCATGAGATGTGATATCTCAATGCTTCTACCAAACCTGAGACCCTTCCTTTAGCATGAGATGTGATATCCAACTCCTTCCCATTCCAATCCTGAGACCCTTCCGATAGCATGAGATGTGATATCTCAATACTTCTAATACCAAACCTGAGATCCTTCCGATAACATGAGATGTGATATCCAAATCCTTCCCCTTCCAAACCTGAGACCCTCCCTTTAGCATGAGATGTGATATCCAACTCCTTCCCATTCCAATCCTGAGACCCTTCTGATAGCATGAGATGTGATATCTCAATGTTTCTAATACCAAACCTGAGATCCTTCCGATAGCATGAGATGTGATATCTCAATGCTTCTAATACCAAACCTGAGATCCTTCCTATAACATGAGATGTGATATCCAAATCCTTCCCCTTCCAAACCTGAGACCCTCCCATTAGCATGAGATGTGATATCCAACTCCTTCCCATTCCAATCCTGAGACCCTTCTGATAGCATGAGATGTGATATCTCAATGCCTCTAATACCAAACCTGAGATCCTACCTCTAACATGAAATGTGATATCCAACTCTTTCCCCTTCCAAACCTGAGAGCCTTCCTATAACATGAGATGTGATATCCAACTCCTTCCCATTCCAACCTGAGACCCTTCCTATAGCATGAGATGTGATATCTCAATGCCTCTAATACCAAACCTGAGATCCTTCCTGTAACATGAAATGTGATATCCAACTCCTTCCCTTTCCAAACCTGAGAGCCTATCTATAGCATGAGATGTGATATCCAAGTCCTTCCCATTCCAATCCTTAGACCCTTCCTACAGCATGCAATATGATATCTCAATGATTCTAATAACCAACCTGAGACCCGTCCTATAACATGAGATGGGATATCCAACTCCTTCCCATTCCAATCCTGAGACACTTCCGATAATAGAGATCTGTGATATCTCAATGCTTATACCAAACCTGAGACCCTTCCTATAACATGAGATGTGATATCCAACTCCTTCCCGTTCCAAACCTGAGACCCTTCCTTTAGCATGAGATGTGATATCCAGCTCCTTCCCATTCCAATACTGAGACACTTCCGATAGCATGAGATGTGATATCTCAATGCTTCTAATATCAAAACTGAGACCAACAAAAATGATATGTGATATCTAAGTCCTTCCCATTCCAATCCTGAGACCCTTCCTATAGCATGAGATGTGATATCTCAATGCTTCTAATATCAAACTTGAGACCCTCCCTATAGCATGAGAAGTGATATCCAAGTCCTTCCCATTCCAATCCTGAGACACTTCCTATAGCATGAGATGTGATATCTCAATGCTTATACCAAACCTGAGACCCTTCCTACGGCATGAGATGTCATATACAACTCCTTCCCATTCCAATCCTGAGACCCTTCCTATAGCATGAGATGTGATATCTCAATGCTTATACCAAACCTGAGACCCTTCCTATAGCATGAGATGTGATATCCAACTCCTTCCCATTCCAATCCTGAGACCCTTCCTATAGCATGAGATGTGATGTCTCAATGCTTCTAATACCAAACCTGAGATCCTTCCTATAACATGAGATGTGATATCCAACTCCTTCCATTCCAATCCTGAGACCCTTCCTATAGCATGAGATTTGATATCTCAATGCTTATACCAAACCTGAGTCCCTTCCTATAGCATGAGATGTGATATCCAACTCCTTCCCGTTCCAAACCTGAGACCCTTCCTTTAGCATGAGATGTGATATCCAGCTCCTTCCCATTCCAATACTGAGACACTTCCGATAGCATGAGATGTGATATCTCAATGCTTCTAATATCAAAACTGAGACCAACAAAAATGATATGTGATATCTAAGTCCTTCCCATTCCAATCCTGAGACCCTCCCTATAACATGAGATGGGAATATCCAACTCCTTACCATTCTAATCCTGAGACCCTTCCGATAGCAGAGATGTGATATCTCAATGCTTATACCAAACCTGAGATCCTTCCTATAACATGAGATGTGATATCCATTTCCTTCCCATTCCAATGCTGAGACACTTCCTATAGCATGAGATGTGATATCTCACTGCTTATACCAAACCTGAGACCCTTCCTATAGCATGAGATGTGATATCCAACTCCTTCCCATTCCAATCCTGAGACCCTTCCTATAGCATGAGATGTGATATCTCAATGCTTCTAATATCAAACTTGAGACCCTCCCTATAGCATGAGATGTGATATCCAAGTCCTTCCCATTCCAATCCTGAGACACTTCCTATAGCATGAGATGTGATATCTCAATGCTTCTAATACCAAACCTGAGACTCTTCCTATAACATGAGATGGGATATCCAACTCCTTCCCATTCCAATCCTGAGACCCTTCCGATAGCAGAGATGTGATATCTCAATGCTTATACCAAACCTGAGACCCTTCCTACGGCATGAGATGTCATATACAACTCCTTCCCATTCCAATCCTGAGACCCTTCCTATAGCATGAGATGTGATATCTCAATGCTTATACCAAACCTGAGACCCTTCCTATAGCATGAGATGTGATATCCAACTCCTTCCCATTCCAATCCTGAGACCCTTCCTATAGCATGAGATGTGATGTCTCAATGCTTCTAATACCAAACCTGAGATCCTTCCTATAACATGAGATGTGATATCCAACTCCTTCCATTCCAATCCTGAGACCCTTCCTATAGCATGAGATTTGATATCTCAATGCTTATACCAAACCTGAGACCCTTCCTATAGCATGAGATGTGATACCCAAGTCCTTCCCATTCCAATCCTTAGACCCTTCCTAGAGCATGCAATATGATATCTCAATGATTCTAATAACAATCCTGAGACCCGTCCTATAACGTGAGATGGGATATCCAATTCCTTCCCATTCCAATCCTGAGACACTTCCGATAGCAGAGATGTGATATCTCAATGCTTATACCAAACCTGAGACCCTTCCTATAACATGAGATCGGATATCCAACTCATTCCCGTTCCAAACCTGAGACCCTTCCTTTAGCATGAGATGTGATATCCAGCTCCTTCCCATTCCAATCCTGAGACACTTCAGATAGCATGAGATGTGATATCTCAATGCTTCTAATATCAAAACTGAAACCCTCCCTATAGCATGATATGTGATATCTAAGTCCTTCCCATTCCAATCCTAAGACCCTTCCTATAGCATGAGATGTGATATCTCAATGCTTCTACCAAACCTGAGACCCTTCCTTTAGCATGAGATGTGATATCCAACTCCTTCCCATTCCAATCCTGAGACCCTTCCTATAGCATGAGATGTGATATCTCAATACTTTTAATACCAAACCTGAGATCCTTCCGATAACATGAGATGTGATATCCAAATCCTTCCCATTCCAATCCTGAGACCCTTCTGATAGCATGAAATGTGATATCTCAATGTTTCTAATACCAAACCTGAGATCCTTCCGATAGCATGAGATGTGATATCTCAATGCTTCTAATGCCAAACCTGAGATCCTTCCTATAACATGAGATGTGATATCCAAATCCTTCCCCTTCCAAACCTGAGACCCTCCCTTTAGCATGAGATGTGATATCCAACTCCTTCCCATTCCAATCCTGAGACCCTTCTGATAGCATGAGATGTGATATCTCAATGCCTCTGATACCAAACCTGAGATCCTACCTCTAACATGAAATGTGATATCCAACTCTTTCCCCTTCCAAACCTGAGAGCCTTCCTATAACATGAGATGTGATATCCAACTCCTTCCCATTCCAACCTGAGACCCTTCCTATAGCATGAGATGTGATATCTCAATGCCTCTAATACCAAACCTGAGATCCTTCCTCTAACATGAAATGTGATATCCAACTCCTTCCCTTTCCAAACCTGAGAGCCTATCTATAGCATGAGATGTGATATCCAAGTCCTTCCCATTCCAATCCTTAGACCCTTCCTACAGCATGCAATATGATATCTCAATGATTCTAATAACAAACCTGAGACCCGTCCTATAACATGAGATGGGATATCCAACTCCTTCCCATTCCAATCCTGAGACACTTCCGATAGCAGAGATGTGATATCTCAATGCTTATACCAAACCTGAGACGCTTCCTATAACATGAGATGTGATATCCAACTCCTTCCCGTTCCAAACCTGAGACCCTTCCTTTAGCATGAGATGTGATATCCAGCTCCTTCCCATTCCAATACTGAGACACTTCCGATAGCAGAGATGTGATATCTCAATGCTTATACCAAACCTGAGACCCTTCCTATAACATGAGATGTGATATCCAACTCCTTCCCGTTCCAAACCTGAGACCCTTCCTTTAGCATGAGATGTGATATCCAGCTCCTTCCCATTCCAATACTGAGACACTTCCGATAGCATGAGATGTGATATCTCAATGCTTCTAATATCAAAACTGAGACCAACAAAAATGATATGTGATATCTAAGTCCTTCCCATTCCAATCCTGAGACCCTTCCTATAGCATGAGATGTGATATCTCATTGCTTCTAATATCAAACTTGAGACCCTCCCTATAGCATGAGAAGTGATATCCAAGTCCTTCCCATTCCAATCCTGAGACACTTCCTATAGCATGAGATGTGATATCTCAATGCTTATACCAAACCTGAGACCCTTCCTACGGCATGAGATGTCATATACAACTCCTTCCCATTCCAATCCTGAGACCCTTCCTATAGCATGAGATGTGATATCTCAATGCTTATACCAAACCTGAGACCCTTCCTATAGCATGAGATGTGATATCCAACTCCTTCCCATTCCAATCCTGAGACCCTTCCTATAGCATGAGATGTGATGTCTCAATGCTTCTAATACCAAACCTGAGATCCTTCCTATAACATGAGATGTGATATCCAACTCCTTCCATTCCAATCCTGAGACCCTTCCTATAGCATGAGATTTGATATCTCAATGCTTATACCAAACCTGAGACCCTTCCTATAGCATGAGATGTGATATCCAACTCCTTCCCGTTCCAAACCTGAGACCCTTCCTTTAGCATTAGATGTGATATCCAGCTCCTTCCCATTCCAATACTGAGACACTTCCGATAGCATGAGATGTGATATCTCAATGCTTCTAATATCAAAACTGAGACCAACAAAAATGATATGTGATATCTAAGTCCTTCCCATTCCAATCCTGAGACCCTTCCTATAGCATGAGATGTGATATCTCAATGCTTCTAATACCAAACCTGAGACCCTTCCTATAACATGAGATGGGAATATCCAACTCCTTACCATTCTAATCCTGAGACCCTTCCGATAGCAGAGATGTGATATCTCAATGCTCATACCAAACCTGAGATCCTTCCTATAACATGAGATGTGATATCCAACTCCTTCCCATTCCAATACTGAGACACTTCCTATAGCATGAGATGTGATATCTCACTGCTTATACCAAACCTGAGACCCTTCCTATAGCATGAGATGTGATATCCAACTCCTTCCCATTCCAATCCTGAGACCCTTCCTATAGCATGAGATGTGATATCTCAATGCTTCTAATACCAAACCTGAGACTCTTCCTATAACATGAGATGGGATATCCAACTCCTTCCCATTCCAATCCTGAGACCCTTCCGATAGCAGAGATGTGATATCTCAATGCTTATACCAAACCTGAGACCCTTCCTACGGCATGAGATGTCATATACAACTCCTTCCCATTCCAATCCTGAGACCCTTCCTATAGCATGAGATGTGATATCTCAATGCTTATACCAAACCTGAGACCCTTCCTATAGCATGAGATGTGATATCCAACTCCTTCCCATTCCAATCCTGAGACCCTTCCTATAGCATGAGATGTGATGTCTCAATGCTTCTAATACCAAACCTGAGATCCTTCCTATAACATGAGATGTGATATCCAACTCCTTCCATTCCAATCCTGAGACCCTTCCTATAGCATGAGATTTGATATCTCAATGCTTATACCAAACCTGAGACCCTTCCTATAGCATGAGATGTGATACCCAAGTCCTTCCCATTCCAATCCTTAGACCCTTCCTACAGCATGCAATATGATATCTCAATGATTCTAATAACAATCCTGAGACCCGTCCTATAACGTGAGATGGGATATCCAATTCCTTCCCATTCCAATCCTGAGACACTTCCGATAGCAGAGATGTGATATCTCAATGCTTATACCTAACCTGAGACCCTTCCTATAACATGAGATCGGATATCCAACTCCTTCCCGTTCCAAACCTGAGACCCTTCCTTTAGCATGAGATGTGATATCCAGCTCCTTCCCATTCCAATCCTGAGACACTTCCGATAGCATGAGATGTGATATCTCAATGCTTCTAATATCAAAACTGAAACCCTCCCTATAGCATGATATGTGATATCTAAATCCTTCCCATTCCAATCCTAAGACCCTTCCTATAGCATGAGATGTGATATCTCAATGCTTCTACCAAACCTGAGACCCTTCCTTTAGCATGAGATGTGATATCCAACTCCTTCCCATTCCAATCCTGAGACCCTTCCTATAGCATGAGATGTGATATCTCAATACTTCTAATACCAAACCTGAGATCCTTCCGATAACATGATATGTGATATCCAAATCCTTCCCATTCCAATCCTGAGACCCTTCTGATAGCATGAGATGTGATATCTCAATGTTTCTAATACCAAACCTGAGATCCTTCCGATAGCATGAGATGTGATATCTCAATGCTTCTAATACCAAACCTGAGATCCTTCCTATAACATGAGATGTGATATCCAACTCCTTCCCATTCCAATCCTGAGACCCTTCTGATAGCATGAGATGTGATATCTCAATACTTCTAATACCAAACCTGAGATCCTTCCGATAACATGAGATGTGATATCCAAATCCTTCCCCTTCCAAACCTGAGACTCTCCCTTTAGCATGAGATGTGATATCCAACTCCTTCCCATTCCAATCCTGAGACCCTTCTGATAGCATGAGATGTGATATCTCAATGCCTCTAATACCAAACCTGAGATCCTACCTCTAACATGAAATGTGATATCCAACTCTTTCCCCTTCCAAACCTGAGAGCCTTCCTATAACATGAGATGTGATATCCAACTCCTTCCCATTCCAACCTGAGACCCTTCCTATAGCATGAGATGTGATATCTCAATGCCTCTAATACCAAACCTGAGATCCTTCCTCTAACATGAAATGTGATATCCAACTCCTTCCCTTTCCAAACCTGAGAGCCTATCTATAGCATGAGATGTGATATCCAAGTCCTTCCCATTCCAATCCTTAGGCCCTTCCTACAGCATGCAATATGATATCTCAATGATTCTAATAACAAACCTGAGACCCGTCCTATAACATGAGATGTGTTAAGACGGATTTCTGAACTCTGTCCTGGTGGCGCAGAAGTTCAGAAGGCCAACCTAATTACTTGGAACAGGGTAACCTCTGGACGAGCCAGACCAATCAAGGTAGCGATCGCGGCGGTCAAGACTAGGTCTCAAGAGGGGTGAGGGTGACTGAAAGCCCGCAATGAGCACACAAAACAAGATCACTTACAAACTACTCCAAACAGGTGTTATATAAAAAATATATACACGTTTATTTTAAGGCCTTTAAAACAATGACCGTAGCGAGAAAATCACAATATCACAATATTAAACCAACACATACCATATCAACACAATATATATACAAATACGACAGTCGCAAGCGTTATATGCACGAAATGTGTAGTCCACCTGAAAGGGAAGGAAAACAGGCAGTGCGATACAATGCTTTAGACTCAGTTCGCCTTCACAGACACCTAACTAGATGGAAGTCCGAGCCCTGCGAAGAGTGGAGCCTTGTGCTCAAAGTACCTGCACGCGCTGGTGCCAACGGGCAAAAGGAGAAGCTCTTCGAAGGAAGTCAGGCAGTTCAGTTTAGTGCATACAGAAGAAGAACAAGTTCCGCGACTCAAGCGCAGCCTCCACAGTGGGCAGAAGCAGAGCGCGAGTACGGACAAACGGGTGCTGTTTTACACAGCGGGGAAAAGCAATGGGCTCCTGCAGGAGGGCGACCAGATCCTAGCTATACTACTCACCGGTCCCCGATGCAAGCAGACCCAGGCTTCTCCGCGTCAGTTTCAGCAGCTGGCAGGTTCAGAAGAGCAGGGAACGCCTCGTCGTCGTGTTGAGTAAAAAGACGTCCCAATCGAAGAAACCTGCACAGTTTTGTCACCACAGCAGGGCAACGGAGCGGCCGTGTGTATCTGAGCCAAATGTACACTACTCGCTTCTAATACCAAACCTGAGACCCTTCCGATAGCATGAGATGTGATATCTCAATGCTTCAAAAACCAAACATGAGAACCATCCTATAACATGAGATGTGAAATCCAAATCCTTCCCTTCCCAAACCTGAGACTCTTCCTATAGCATGAGATGTGATATCTCAATGCTTCTAATATCAAACTTGAGACCCTCCCTATAGCATGAGATGTGATATCCAAGTCCTTCCCATTCCAATCCTGAGACACTTCCTATAGCATGAGATGTGATATCTCAATGCTTCTAATACCAAACCTGAGACTCTTCCTATAACATGAGATGGGATATCCAACTCCTTCCCATTCCAATCCTGAGACTCTTCTGATAGCAGAGATGTGATATCTCAATGCTTATACCAAACCTGAGACCCTTCCTACGGCATGAGATGTCATATACAACTCCTTCCCATTCCAATCCTGAGACCCTTCCTATAGCATGAGATGTGATATCTCAATGCTTATACCAAACCTGAGACCCTTCCTATAGCATGAGATGTGATATCCAACTCCTTCCCATTCCAATCCTGAGACCCTTCCTATAGCATGAGATGTGATGTCTCAATGCTTCTAATACCAAACCTGAGATCCTTCCTATAACATGAGATGTGATATCCAACTCCTTCCATTCCAATCCTGAGACCCTTCCTATAGCATGAGATTTGATATCTCAATGCTTATACCAAACCTGAGACCCTTCCTATAGCATGAGATGTGATATCCAAGTCTTTCCCATTCCAATCCTTAGACCCTTCATACAGCATGCAATATGATATCTCAATGATTCTAATAACAATCCCGAGACCCGTCCTATAACATGAGATGGGATATCCAATTCCTTCCCATTCCAATCCTGAGACACTTCCGATAGCAGAGATGTGATATCTCAATGCTTATACCAAACCTGAGACCCTTCCTATAACATGAGATCGGATATCCAACTCCTTCCCGTTCCAAACCTGAGACCCTTCCTTTAGCATGAGATGTAATATCCAGCTCCTTCCCATTCCAATCCTGAGACACTTCCGATAGCATGAGATGTGATATCTCAATGCTTATACCAAACCTGAGACCCTTCCTATGGCGTGAGATGTGATATCCAACTCCTTGCCATTCAAATCCTGAGACCCTCCCTATAACAAGAGATGTCATATCCAACTCCTTCCCATTCCAAACCTGAGACCCTTCCTTTAGCATGAGATGTGATATCCAAATCCTTCACATTCCAATCCGGAGACCCTTCCTATAACATGAGATGTGATATCCAACTCCTTCCCAATCCAATCCTGAGACCCTTCCGATAGCATAGATGTGATATCTCAATGCTTATACCAAACCTGAGACCCTTCCTATGGCATGAGATGTGATATCCAACTCCTTGCCATTCAAATCCTGAGACCCTCCCTATAACAAGAGATGTCATATCCAACTCCTTCCCATTCCAAACCTGAGACCCTTCCTTTAGCATGAGATGTGATATCCAAATCCTTCACATTCCAATCCAGAGACCAATCCTATAGCATGAGATGTGATATCTCAATGCTTCTAATACCAAACCTGAGACCCTTCCGATAGCATGAGATGTGATATCTCAATGCTTCAAAAACCAAACATGAGAACCGTCCTATAACATGAGATGTGAAATCCAAATCCTTCCCTTCCCAAACCTGAGACTCTTCCTATAGCATGAGATGTGATATCTCAATGCTTCTAATATCAAACTTGAGACCCTCCCTATAGCATGAGATGTGATATCCAAGTCCTTCCCATTCCAATCCTGAGACACTTCCTATAGCATGAGATGTGATATCTCAATGCTTCTAATACCAAACCTGAGACTCTTCCTATAACATGAGATGGGATATCCAACTCCTTCCCATTCCAATCCTGAGACTCTTCTGATAGCAGAGATGTGATATCTCAATGCTTATACCAAACCTGAGACCCTTCCTATAGCATGAGATGTGATATCCAACTCCTTCCCATTCCAATCCTGAGACCCTTCCTATAGCATGAGATGTGATGTCTCAATGCTTCTAATACCAAACCTGAGATCCTTCCTATAACATGAGATGTGATATCCAACTCCTTCCATTCCAATCCTGAGACCCTTCCTATAGCATGAGATTTGATATCTCAATGCTTATACCAAACCTGAGACCCTTCCTATAGCATGAGATGTGATATCCAAGTCTTTCCCATTCCAATCCTTAGACCCTTCCTACAGCATGCAATATGATATCTCAATGATTCTAATAACAATCTTGAGACCCGTCCTATAACATGAGATGGGATATCCAACTCCTTCCCATTCCAATCCTGAGACACTTCCGATAGCAGAGATGTGATATCTCAATGCTTATACCAAACCTGAGACCCTTCCTATAACATGAGATCGGATATCCAACTCCTTCCAGTTCCAAACCTGAGACCCTTCCTTTAGCATGAGATGTAATATCCAGCTCCTTCCCATTCCAATCCTGAGACACTTCCGATAGCATGAGATGTGATATCTCAATGCTTCTAATATCAAAACTGAAACCCTCCCTATAGCATGAGATGTGATATCCAACTCCTTCCCATTCCAACCTGAGACCCTTCCTATAGCATGAGAAGGGATATCCAACTCCTTCCCAATCCAATCCTGAGACCCTTCCGATAGCAGAGATGTGATATCTCAATGCTTATACCAAACCTGAGACCCTTCCTATGGCATGAGATATGATATCCAACACCTTGCCATTCAAATCCCGAGACCCTCCCTATAACAAGAGATGTCATATCCAACTCCTTCCCATTCCAAACCTGAGACCCTTCCTTTAGCATGAGATGTGATATCCAAATCCTTCACATTCCAATCCGGAGACCCTTCCTATAACATGAGATGTGATATCCAACTCCTTCCCAATCCAATCCTGAGACCCTTCCGATAGCAGAGATGTGATATCTCAATGCTTATACCAAACCTGAGACCCTTCCTATAGCATGAGATGTGATATCCAACTCCTTCCGATTCCAATCCTGAGACCCTTCCTATAGCATGAGATGTGATATCGCAATGCTTCTACCAAAACTGAGACCCTTCCTATAGCATGAGATGTGATATCCAACTCCTTCCCATTCCAATCCTGAGACCCTTCCTATAGCATGAGATGTGATATCTCAATGCTTCTAATATCAAACTTGAGACCCTCCCTATAGCATGAGATGTGATATCCAAGTCCTTCCCATTCCAATCCTGAGACACTTCCTATAGCATGAGATGTGATATCTCAATGCTTCTAATACCAAACCTGAGACTCTTCCTATAACATGAGATGGGATATCCAACTCCTTCCCATTCCAATCCTGAGACCCTTCCGATAGCAGAGATGTGATATCTCAATGCTTATACCAAACCTGAGACCCTTCCTACGGCATGAGATGTCATATACAACTCCTTCCCATTCCAATCCTGAGACCCTTCCTATAGCATGAGATGTGATATCTCAATGCTTATACCAAACCTGAGACCCTTCCTATAGCATGAGATGTGATATCCAACTCCTTCCCATTCCAATCCTGAGACCCTTCCTATAGCATGAGATTTGATATCTCAATGCTTATACCAAACCTGAGACCCTTCCTATAGCATGAGATGTGATACCCAAGTCCTTCCCATTCCAATCCTTAGACCCTTCCTACAGCATGCAATATGATATCTCAATGATTCTAATAACAATCCTGAGACCCGTCCTATAACGTGAGATGGGATATCCAATTCCTTCCCATTCCAATCCTGAGACACTTCCGATAGCAGAGATGTGATATCTCAATGCTTATACCTAACCTGAGACCCTTCCTATAACATGAGATCGGATATCCAACTCCTTCCCGTTCCAAACCTGAGACCCTTCCTTTAGCATGAGATGTGATATCCAGCTCCTTCCCATTCCAATCCTGAGACACTTCCGATAGCATGAGATGTGATATCTCAATGCTTCTAATATCAAAACTGAAACCCTCCCTATAGCATGATATGTGATATCTAAATCCTTCCCATTCCAATCCTAAGACCCTTCCTATAGCATGAGATGTGATATCTCAATGCTTCTACCAAACCTGAGACCCTTCCTTTAGCATGAGATGTGATATCCAACTCCTTCCCATTCCAATCCTGAGACCCTTCCTATAGCATGAGATGTGATATCTCAATACTTCTAATACTAAACCTGAGATCCTTCCGATAACATGAGATGTGATATCCAAATCCTTCCCATTCCAATCCTGAGACCCTTCTGATAGCATGAGATGTGATATCTCAATGTTTCTAATACCAAACCTGAGATCCTTCCGATAGCATGAGATGTGATATCTCAATGCTTCTAATACCAAACCTGAGATCCTTCCTATAACATGAGATGTGATATCCAACTCCTTCCCATTCCAATCCTGAGACCCTTCTGATAGCATGAGATGTGATATCTCAATACTTCTAATACCAAACCTGAGATCCTTCCGATAACATGAGATGTGATATCCAAATCCTTCCCCTTCCAAACCTGAGACTCTCCCTTTAGCATGAGATGTGATATCCAACTCCTTCCCATTCCAATCCTGAGACCCTTCTGATAGCATGAGATGTGATATCTCAATGCCTCTAATACCAAACCTGAGATCCTACCTCTAACATGAAATGTGATATCCAACTCTTTCCCCTTCCAAACCTGAGAGCCTTCCTATAACATGAGATGTGATATCCAACTCCTTCCCATTCCAACCTGAGACCCTTCCTATAGCATGAGATGTGATATCTCAATGCCTCTAATACCAAACCTGAGATCCTTCCTCTAACATGAAATGTGATATCCAACTCCTTCCCTTTCCAAACCTGAGAGCCTATCTATAGCATGAGATGTGATATCCAAGTCCTTCCCATTCCAATCCTTAGGCCCTTCCTACAGCATGCAATATGATATCTCAATGATTCTAATAACAAACCTGAGACCCGTCCTATAACATGAGATGTGTTAAGACGGATTTCTGAACTCTGTCCTGGTGGTGCAGAAGTTCAGAAGGCCAACCTAATTACTTGGAACAGGGTAACCTCTGGACGAGCCAGACCAATCAAGGTAGCGATCGCGGCGGTCAAGACTAGGTCTCAAGAGGGGTGAGGGTGACTGAAAGCCCGCAATGAGCACACAAAACAAGATCACTTACAAACTACTCCAAACAGGTGTTATATAAAAAATATATACACGTTTATTTTAAGGCCTTTAAAACAATGACCGTAGCGAGAAAATCACAATATCACAATATTAAACCAACACATACCATATCAACACAATATATATACAAATACGACAGTCGCAAGCGTTATATGCACGAAATGTGTAGTCCACCTGAAAGGGAAGGAAAACAGGCAGTGCGATACAATGCTTTAGACTCAGTTCGCCTTCACAGACACCTAACTAGATGGAAGTCCGAGCCCTGCGAAGAGTGGAGCCTTGTGCTCAAAGTACCTGCACGCGCTGGTGCCAACGGGCAAAAGGAGAAGCTCTTCGAAGGAAGTCAGGCAGTTCAGTTTAGTGCATACAGAAGAAGAACAAGTTCCGCGACTCAAGCGCAGCCTCCACAGTGGGCAGAAGCAGAGCGCGAGTACGGACAAACGGGTGCTGTTTTACACAGCGGGGAAAAGCAATGGGCTCCTGCAGGAGGGCGACCAGATCCTAGCTATACTACTCACCGGTCCCCGATGCAAGCAGACCCAGGCTTCTCCGCGTCAGTTTCAGCAGCTGGCAGGTTCAGAAGAGCAGGGAACGCCTCGTCGTCGTGTTGAGTAAAAAGACGTCCCAATCGAAGAAACCTGCACAGTTTTGTCACCACAGCAGGGCAACGGAGCGGCCGTGTGTATCTGAGCCAAATGTACACTACTCGCTTCTAATACCAAACCTGAGACCCTTCCGATAGCATGAGATGTGATATCTCAATGCTTCATCTTCCTATAGCATGAGATGTGATATCTCAATGCTTCTAATATCAAACTTGAGACCCTCCCTATAGCATGAGATGTGATATCCAAGTCCTTCCCATTCCAATCCTGAGACACTTCCTATAGCATGAGATGTGATATCCAACTCCTTCCCATTCCAATCCTGAGACCCTTCCTATACCATGAGATGTGATGTCTCAATGCTTCTAATACCAAACCTGAGATCCTTCCTATAACATGAGATGTGATATCCAACTCCTTCCATTCCAATCCTGAGACCCTTCCTATAGCATGAGATTTGATATCTCAATGCTTATACCAAACCTGAGACCCTTCCTATAGCATGAGATGTGATATCCAAGTCTTTCCCATTCCAATCGTTAGACCCTTCCTACAGCATGCAATATGATATCTCAATGATTCTAATAACAATCCTGAGACCCGTCCTATAACATGAGATGGGATATCCAACTCCTTCCCATTCCAATCCTGAGACACTTCCGATAGCAGAGATGTGATATCTCAATGCTTATACCAAACCTGAGACCCTTCCTATAACATGAGATCGGATATCCAACTCCTTCCAGTTCCAAACCTGAGACCCTTCCTTTAGCATGAGATGTAATATCCAGCTCCTTCCCATTCCAATCCTGAGACACTTCCGATAGCATGAGATGTGATATCTCAATGCTTCTAATATCAAAACTGAAACCCTCCCTATAGCATGAGATGTGATATCCAACTCCTTCCCATTCCAACCTGAGACCCTTCCTATAGCATGAGAAGGGATATCCAACTCCTTCCCAATCCAATCCTGAGACCCTTCCGATAGCAGAGATGTGATATCTCAATGCTTATACCAAACCTGAGACCCTTCCTATGGCATGAGATATGATATCCAACACCTTGCCATTCAAATCCCGAGACCCTCTCTATAACAAGAGATGTCATATCCAACTCCTTCCCATTCCAAACCTGAGACCCTTCCTTTAGCATGAGATGTGATATCCAAATCCTTCACATTCCAATCCGGAGACCCTTCCTATAACATGAGATGTGATATCCAACTCCTTCCCAATCCAATCCTGAGACCCTTCCGATAGCAGAGATGTGATATCTCAATGCTTATACCAAACCTGAGACCCTTCCTATAGCATGAGATGTGATATCCAACTCCTTCCGATTCCAATCCTGAGACCCTTCCTATAGCATGAGATGTGATATCGCAATGCTTCTACCAAAACTGAGACCCTTCCTATAGCATGAGATGTGATATCCAACTCCTTCCCATTCCAATCCTGAGACCCTTCCTATAGCATGAGATGTGATATCTCAATGCTTCTAATATCAAACTTGAGACCCTCCCTATAGCATGAGATGTGATATCCAAGTCCTTCCCATTCCAATCCTGAGACACTTCCTATAGCATGAGATGTGATATCTCAATGCTTCTAATACCAAACCTGAGACTCTTCCTATAACATGAGATGGGATATCCAACTCCTTCCCATTCCAATCCTGAGACCCTTCCGATAGCAGAGATGTGATATCTCAATGCTTATACCAAACCTGAGACCCTTCCTACGGCATGAGATGTCATATACAACTCCTTCCCATTCCAATCCTGAGACCCTTCCTATAGCATGAGATGTGATATCTCAATGCTTATACCAAACCTGAGACCCTTCCTATAGCATGAGATGTGATATCCAACTCCTTCCCATTCCAATCCTGAGACCCTTCCTATAGCATGAGATTTGATATCTCAATGCTTATACCAAACCTGAGACCCTTCCTATAGCATGAGATGTGATACCCAAGTCCTTCCCATTCCAATCCTTAGACCCTTCCTACAGCATGCAATATGATATCTCAATGATTCTAATAACAATCCTGAGACCCGTCCTATAACGTGAGATGGGATATCCAATTCCTTCCCATTCCAATCCTGAGACACTTCCGATAGCAGAGATGTGATATCTCAATGCTTATACCTAACCTGAGACCCTTCCTATAACATGAGATCGGATATCCAACTCCTTCCCGTTCCAAACCTGAGACCCTTCCTTTAGCATGAGATGTGATATCCAGCTCCTTCCCATTCCAATCCTGAGACACTTCCGATAGCATGAGATGTGATATCTCAATGCTTCTAATATCAAAACTGAAACCCTCCCTATAGCATGATATGTGATATCTAAATCCTTCCCATTCCAATCCTAAGACCCTTCCTATAGCATGAGATGTGATATCTCAATGCTTCTACCAAACCTGAGACCCTTCCTTTAGCATGAGATGTGATATCCAACTCCTTCCCATTCCAATCCTGAGACCCTTCCTATAGCATGAGATGTGATATCTCAATACTTCTAATACCAAACCTGAGATCCTTCCGATAACATGAGATGTGATATCCAAATCCTCCCATTCCAATCCTGAGACCCTTCTGATACCATGAGATGTGATATCTCAATGTTTCTAATACCAAACCTGAGATCCTTCCGATAGCATGAGATGTGATATCTCAATGCTTCTAATACCAAACCTGAGATCCTTCCTATAACATGAGATGTGATATCCAACTCCTTCCCATTCCAATCCTGAGACCCTTCTGATAGCATGAGATGTGATATCTCAATACTTCTAATACCAAACCTGAGATCCTTCCGATAACATGAGATGTGATATCCAAATCCTTCCCCTTCCAAACCTGAGACTCTCCCTTTAGCATGAGATGTGATATCCAACTCCTTCCCATTCCAATCCTGAGACCCTTCTGATAGCATGAGATGTGATATCTCAATGCCTCTAATACCAAACCTGAGATCCTACCTCTAACATGAAATGTGATATCCAACTCTTTCCCCTTCCAAACCTGAGAGCCTTCCTATAACATGAGATGTGATATCCAACTCCTTCCCATTCCAACCTGAGACCCTTCCTATAGCATGAGATGTGATATCTCAATGCCTCTAATACCAAACCTGAGATCCTTCCTCTAACATGAAATGTGATATCCAACTCCTTCCCTTTCCAAACCTGAGAGCCTATCTATAGCATGAGATGTGATATCCAAGTCCTTCCCATTCCAATCCTTAGGCCCTTCCTACAGCATGCAATATGATATCTCAATGATTCTAATAACAAACCTGAGACCCGTCCTATAACATGAGATGTGTTAAGACGGATTTCTGAACTCTGTCCTGGTGGCGCAGAAGTTCAGAAGGCCAACCTAATTACTTGGAACAGGGTAACCTCTGGACGAGCCAGACCAATCAAGGTAGCGATCGCGGCGGTCAAGACTAGGTCTCAAGAGGGGTGAGGGTGACTGAAAGCCCGCAATGAGCACACAAAACAAGATCACTTACAAACTACTCCAAACAGGTGTTATATAAAAAATATATACACGTTTATTTTAAGGCCTTTAAAACAATGACCGTAGCGAGAAAATCACAATATCACAATATTAAACCAACACATACCATATCAACACAATATATATACAAATACGACAGTCGCAAGCGTTATATGCACGAAATGTGTAGTCCACCTGAAAGGGAAGGAAAACAGGCAGTGCGATACAATGCTTTAGACTCAGTTCGCCTTCACAGACACCTAACTAGATGGAAGTCCGAGCCCTGCGAAGAGTGGAGCCTTGTGCTCAAAGTACCTGCACGCGCTGGTGCCAACGGGCAAAAGGAGAAGCTCTTCGAAGGAAGTCAGGCAGTTCAGTTTAGTGCATACAGAAGAAGAACAAGTTCCGCGACTCAAGCGCAGCCTCCACAGTGGGCAGAAGCAGAGCGCGAGTACGGACAAACGGGTGCTGTTTTACACAGCGGGGAAAAGCAATGGGCTCCTGCAGGAGGGCGACCAGATCCTAGCTATACTACTCACCGGTCCCCGATGCAAGCAGACCCAGGCTTCTCCGCGTCAGTTTCAGCAGCTGGCAGGTTCAGAAGAGCAGGGAACGCCTCGTCGTCGTGTTGAGTAAAAAGACGTACCAATCGAAGAAACCTGCACAGTTTTGTCACCAAAGCAGGGCAACGGAGCGGCTGTGTGTATCTGAGCCAAATGTACACTACTCGCTTCTAATACCAAACCTGAGACCCTTCCGATAGCATGAGATGTGATATCTCAATGCTTCATCTTCCTATAGCATGAGATGTGATATCTCAATGCTTCTAATATCAAACTTGAGACCCTCCCTATAGCATGAGATGTGATATCCAAGTCCTTCCCATTCCAATCCTGAGACACTTCCTATAGCATGAGATGTGATATCTCAATGCTTCTAATACCAAACCTGAGACTCTTCCTATAACATGAGATGGGATATCCAACTCCTTCCCATTCCAATCCTGAGACTCTTCTGATAGCAGAGATGTGATATCTCAATGCTTATACCAAACCTGAGACCCTTCCTACGGCATGAGATGTCATATACAACTCCTTCCCATTCCAATCCTGAGACCCTTCCTATAGCATGAGATGTGATATCTCAATGCTTATACCAAACCTGAGACCCTTCCTATAGCATGAGATGTGATATCCAACTCCTTCCCATTCCAATCCTGAGACCCTTCCTATAGCATGAGATGTGATGTCTCAATGCTTCTAATACCAAACCTGAGATCCTTCCTATAACATGAGATGTGATATCCAACTCCTTCCATTCCAATCCTGAGACCCTTCCTATAGCATGAGATTTGATATCTCAATGCTTATACCAAACCTGAGACCCTTCCTATAGCATGAGATGTGATATCCAAGTCTTTCCCATTCCAATCCTTAGACCCTTCATACAGCATGCAATATGATAGCTCAATGATTCTAATAACAATCCTGAGACCCGTCCTATAACATGAGATGGGATATCCAATTCCTTCCCATTCCAATCCTGAGACACTTCCGATAGCAGAGATGTGATATCTCAATGCTTATACCAAACCTGAGACCCTTCCTATAACATGAGATCGGATATCCAACTCCTTCCCGTTCCAAACCTGAGACCCTTCCTTTAGCATGAGATGTAATATCCAGCTCCTTCCCATTCCAATCCTGAGACACTTCCGATAGCATGAGATGTGATATCTCAATGCTTATACCAAACCTGAGACCCTTCCTATGGCGTGAGATGTGATATCCAACTCCTTGCCATTCAAATCCTGAGACCCTCCCTATAACAAGAGATGTCATATCCAACTCCTTCCCATTCCAAACCTGAGACCCTTCCTTTAGCATGAGATGTGATATCCAAATCCTTCACATTCCAATCCGGAGACCCTTCCTATAACATGAGATGTGATATCCAACTCCTTCCCAATCCAATCCTGAGACCCTTCCGATAGCAGAGATGTGATATCTCAATGCTTATACCAAACCTGAGACCCTTCCTATGGCATGAGATGTGATATCCAACTCCTTGCCATTCAAATCCTGAGACCCTCCCTATAACAAGAGATGTCATATCCAACTCCTTCCCATTCCAAACCTGAGACCCTTCCTTTAGCATGAGATGTGATATCCAAATCCTTCACATTCCAATCCAGAGACCAATCCTATAGCATGAGATGTGATATCTCAATGCTTCTAATACCAAACCTGAGACCCTTCCGATAGCATGAGATGTGATATCTCAATGCTTCAAAAACCAAACATGAGAACCGTCCTATAACATGAGATGTGAAATCCAAATCCTTCCCTTCCCAAACCTGAGACTCTTCCTATAGCATGAGATGTGATATCTCAATGCTTCTAATATCAAACTTGAGACCCTCCCTATAGCATGAGATGTGATATCCAAGTCCTTCCCATTCCAATCCTGAGACACTTCCTATAGCATGAGATGTGATATCTCAATGCTTCTAATACCAAACCTGAGACTCTTCCTATAACATGAGATGGGATATCCAACTCCTTCCCATTCCAATCCTGAGACTCTTCTGATAGCAGAGATGTGATATCTCAATGCTTATACCAAACCTGAGACCCTTCCTACGGCATGAGATGTCATATACAACTCCTTCCCATTCCAATCCTGATACCCTTCCTATAGCATGAGATGTGATATCTCAATGCTTATACCAAACCTGAGACCCTTCCTATAGCATGAGATGTGATATCCAACTCCTTCCCATTCCAATCCTGAGACCCTTCCTATAGCATGAGATGTGATGTCTCAATGCTTCTAATACCAAACCTGAGATCCTTCCTATAACATGAGATGTGATATCCAACTCCTTCCATTCCAATCCTGAGACCCTTCCTATAGCATGAGATTTGATATCTCAATGCTTATACCAAACCTGAGACCCTTCCTATAGCATGAGATGTGATATCCAAGTCTTTCCCATTCCAATCCTTAGACCCTTCCTACAGCATGCAATATGATATCTCAATGATTCTAATAACAATCCTGAGACCCGTCCTATAACATGAGATGGGATATCCAACTCCTTCCCATTCCAATCCTGAGACACTTCCGATAGCAGAGATGTGATATCTCAATGCTTATACCAAACCTGAGACCCTTCCTATAACATGAGATCGGATATCCAACTCCTTCCAGTTCCAAACCTGAGACCCTTCCTTTAGCATGAGATGTAATATCCAGCTCCTTCCCATTCCACTCCTGAGACACTTCCTATAGCATGAGATGTGATATCTCAATGCTTCTAATACCAAACCTGAGACTCTTCCTATAACATGAGATGGGATATCCAACTGCTTCCCATTCCAATCCTGAGACTCTTCTGATAGCAGAGATGTGATATCTCAATGCTTATACCAAACCTGAGACCCTTCCTACGGCATGAGATGTCATATACAACTCCTTCCCATTCCAATCCTGAGACCCTTCCTATAGCATGAGATGTGATATCTCAATGCTTATACCAAACCTGAGACCCTTCCTATAGCATGAGATGTGATATCCAACTCCTTCCCATTCCAATCCTGAGACCCTTCCTATAGCATGAGATGTGATGTCTCAATGCTTCTAATACCAAACCTGAGATCCTTCCTATAACATGAGATGTGATATCCAACTCCTTCCATTCCAATCCTGAGACCCTTCCTATAGCATGAGATTTGATATCTCAATGCTTATACCAAACCTGAGACCCTTCCTATAGCATGAGATGTGATATCCAAGTCTTTCCCATTCCAATCCTTAGACCCTTCCTACAGCATGCAATATGATATCTCAATGATTCTAATAAAAATCCTGAGACCCGTCCTATAACATGAGATGGGATATCCAACTCCTTCCCATTCCAATCCTGAGACACTTCCGATAGCAGAGATGTGATATCTCAATGCTTATACCAAACCTGAGACCCTTCCTATAACATGAGATCGGATATCCAACTCCTTCCAGTTCCAAACCTGAGACCCTTCCTTTAGCATGAGATGTAATATCCAGCTCCTTCCCATTCCAATCCTGAGACACTTCCGATAGCATGAGATGTGATATCTCAATGCTTCTAATATCAAAACTGAAACCCTCCCTATAGCATGAGATGTGATATCCAACTCCTTCCCATTCCAACCTGAGACCCTTCCTATAGCATGAGAAGGGATATCCAACTCCTTCCCAATCCAATCCTGAGACCCTTCCGATAGCAGAGATGTGATATCTCAATGCTTATACCAAACCTGAGACCCTTCCTATGGCATGAGATATGATATCCAACACCTTGCCATTCAAATCCCGAGACCCTCCCTATAACAAGAGATGTCATATCCAACTCCTTCCCATTCCAAACCTGAGACCCTTCCTTTAGCATGAGATGTGATATCCAAATCCTTCACATTCCAATCTGGAGACCCTTCCTATAACATGAGATGTGATATCCAACTCCTTCCCAATCCAATCCTGAGACCCTTCCGATAGCAGAGATGTGATATCTCAATGCTTATACCAAACCTGAGACCCTTCCTATAGCATGAGATGTGATATCCAACTCCTTCCGATTCCAATCCTGAGACCCTTCCTATAGCATGATATGTGATATCGCAATGCTTCTACCAAAACTGAGACCCTTCCTTTAGCATGAGATGTGATATCCAAGTCCTTCCCATTCCAATCCTGAGACCCTTCCTATAGCATGAGATGTGATATCTCAATGCTTCTAATACCAAACCTGAGATCCTTCCGATAGCATGAGATGTGATATCTCAATGCTTCTAATACCAAACCTGAGATCCTTCCTATAACATGAGATGTGATATCCAAATCCTTCCCCATCCAAACCTGAGACCCTCCCTTTAGCATGAGATGTGATATCCAACTCCTTCCCATTCCAATCCTGATACCCTTCTGATAGCATGAGATGTGATATCTCAATGCCTCTAATACCAAACCTGAGATCCTACCTCTAACTTGAAATGTGATATCCAACTCCTTCCCTTTCCAAACCTGAGAGCCTTCCTACAGCATGAGATGTGATATCCAAGTCCTTCCCATTCCAATCTTGAGACCCTTCCTATAACATGAGATGTGATATCCAACTCTTTCCCATTCCAACCTGAGACCTTTCCTATAGCATGAGATGGGATATCCAACAACTCCTTCCAAATCCAATCCTGATACCCTTCCGATAGCATGAGATGTGATATCCCAATGCTTCTACAAAACCTGAGACCCATACCATGGCATGATGTGATATCAAACTCCCGTCCTATACCATGAGACTTGATATCTCAATGCTTCTAATACCAAACCTGAGACCGGTCAAATAACATGAGATGTGATATCCAAATCCTTCCCCTTCCAAACCTGAGACCCTTCCTTTAGCATGAGATGTGATATCCAAATCCTTCCCATTCCAATCCTTAAACCCTTCCTATAGCATGAGATGTGATATCTCAATGTTTCTAATAAAAAACCTGAGACCCTTCCTATAGCAAGAGATGTGATATCCAAATCCTTCCCATTCCAACCTGAGACCCTTCCTATAGCATGAGAAGGGATATCCAACTCCTTCCCATTCCAATCCTTAAACCCTTCCTATAGCATGAGATGTGATATCTCAATGCTTCTAATACCAAACCTGAGACCGGTCAAATAACATGAGATGTGATATCCAAATCCTTCCCATTCCAAACCTGAGACCCTTCCTATACCACAAGATGTGATATCTCAATGCTTCTAATACCAAACCTGAGACCGGTCAAATAACATGAGATGTGATATCCAAATCCTTCCCCTTCCAAACCTGAGACCCTTCCTTTAGCATGAGATGTGATATCCAAATCCTTCCCATTCCAATCCTTAAACCCTTCCTATAGCATGAGATGTGATATCTCAATGTTTCTAATAAAAAACCTGAGACCCTTCCTATAGCAAGAGATGTGATATCCAAATCCTTCCCATTCCAACCTGAGACCCTTCCTATAGCATGAGAAGGGATATCCAACTCCTTCCCATTCCAATCCTTAAACCCTTCCTATAGCATGAGATGTGATATCTCAATGTTTCTAATAAAAAACCTGAGACCCTTCCTATAGCAAGAGATGTGATATCCAAATCCTTCCCATTCCAACCTGAGACCCTTCCTATAGCATGAGAAGGGATATCCAACTCCTTCCCATTCCAATCCTGAGATCCTTCCTATAACATGAGATGTGATATCCAATTCCTTCCCATTCCAAACCTGAGACCCTTCCTATTGGATGAGATGTGATATCCAACTCCTTCCCATTCCAAACCTGAGACCCTTCCTATACCACAAGATGTGATATCTCAATGCTTCTAATACCAAACCTGGGACCCGTCCTATAACATGAGATATGATATCCAAATCCTTCCCATTCCAATCCTGAAACCCTTCCGATAGCATGAGATGTGATATCTCAATGTTTCTAATAAAAAACCTGAGACCCTTCATATAGCAAGAGATGTGATATCCAAATACTTCCCATTTCAATCTTGAGACCCTTCCTATAACATGAGATATGATATCCAACTCCTTCCCATTCCAACATGAGACCCTTCCTATAGCATGAGAAGGGATGTCCAACTCCTTCCCAATCCAATCCTGAGACCCTTCCGATAGCAGAGATGTGATATCTCAATGCTTATACCAAACCTGAGACCCTTCCTTTAGCATGAGATTTGATATCCAAATCCTTCACATTCCAATCCTGAGACCCTTCCTATAGCATGAGATGTGATATCTCAATGCTTCTAATACCAAACCTGAGATGCTTCCTATAACATGAGATGTGATATCCAACTCCTTCCCATTCCAAATCTGAGACCCTTCCGATAGCATGAGATGTGATATCTCAATGCTTCTAAAACCAAACATGAGAACCATCCTATAACATGAGATGTGAAATCCCAATCCTTCCCTTCCCAAACCTGAGACACTTCCTATAGCTTGAGATGTGATATCAAACTCCTTCCCATTCCAATCCTGAAATAGCTTGAGATGTGATATCCAACTCCTTCCCATTCCAATCCTGAGACCCTTATTATACCATGAGATGTGATATCTCAAGGCTTCTAATACCAAACCTGAGACCCTTCCTATGGCATGAGATGTGATATCCAACTCCTTGCCATTCAAATCCTGAGACCCTCCCTATAACAAGAGATGTCATATCCAACTCCTTCCCATTCCAAACCTGAGACCCTTCCTTTAGCATGAGATGTGATATCCAGATACTTCACATTCCAATCCAGAGACCAATCCTATAGCATGAGATGTGATATCTCAATGCTTCTAATACCAAACCTGAGACTCTTCCGATAGCATGAGATGTGATATCTCAATGCTTCAAAAACCAAACATGAGAACCATCCTATAACATGAGATGTGAAATCCAAATCCTTCCCTTCCCAAACCTGAGACTCTTCCTATAGCATGAGATGTGATATCTCAATGCTTCTACCAAACCTGAAACCCTTCCTATAGCATGAGATGTGATATACAACTCCTTCCCATTCCAATCCTGAGACACTTCCTATAGCATGAGATGTGATATCACAATGCTTCTAATACCAAACCTGAGACCCATTCTATAACATGAGATGTGATATCCAAATCCTTCCCCTTCCAAACCTGAGACCCTTCCTTTAGCATGAGATGTGATATCCAGCTCCTCCCATTCCAATCCTGAGACCCTTCCGATAGCATGAGATGTGATATCTCAATGCTTCTAATATCAAAACTGAGACCCTCCTTATAGCATGAGATGTGATATCTAAGTCCTTCCCATTCCAATCCTGAGACCCTTCGATAGCAGAGATGTGATATCTCAATGCTTATACCAAACCTGAGACCCTTCCTATGGCATGAGATGTGATATCCAACTCCTTGCCATTCAAATCCTGAGACCCTCCCTATAACAAGAGATGTCATATCCAACTCCTTCCCATTCCAAACCTGAGACCCTTCCTTTAGCATGAGATGTGATATCCAAATCCTTCACATTCCAATCCGGAGACCAATCCTATAGCATGAGATGTGATATCCAACTCCTTCCCAATCCAATCCTGAGACCCTTCCGATAGCATGAGATGTAATATCTCAATGCTTCAAAAACCAAACATGAGAACCATCCTATAACAAGAGATGTGAAATCCAAATCCTTCCCTTCCCAAACCTGAGACTCTTCCTATAGCATGAGATGTGATATCTCAATGCTTCTAATATCAAACTTGAGACCCTCCCTATAGCATGAGATGTGATATCCAAGTCCTTCCCATTCCAATCCTGAGACACTTCCTATAGCATGAGATGTGATATCTCAATGCTTCTAATACCAAACCTGAGACTCTTCCTATAACATGAGATGGGATATCCAACTCCTTCGCATTCCAATCCTGAGACTCTTCTGATAGCAGAGATGTGATATCTCAATGCTTATACCAAACCTGAGACCCTTCCTACGGCATGAGATGTCATATACAACTCCTTCCCATTCCAATCCTGAGACCCTTCCTATAGCATGAGATGTGATATCTCAATGCTTATACCAAACCTGAGACCCTTCCTATAGCATGAGATGTGATATCCAACTCCTTCCCATTCCAATCCTGAGACCCTTCCTATAGCATGAGATGTGATGTCTCAATGCTTCTAATACCAAACCTGAGATCCTTCCTATAACATGAGATGTGATATCCAACTCCTTCCATTCCAATCCTGAGACCCTTCCTATAGCATGAGATTTGATATCTCAATGCTTATACCAAACCTGAGACTCTTCCTATAGCATGAGATGTGATATCCAAGTCTTTCCCATTCCAATCCTTAGACCCTTCCTACAGCATGCAATATGATATCTCAATGATTCTAATAACAATCCTGAGACCCGTCCTATAACATGAGATGGGATATCCAATTCCTTCCCATTCCAATCCTGAGACACTTCCGATAGCAGAGATGTGATATCTCAATGCTTATACCAAACCTGAGACCCTTCCTATAACATGAGATCGGATATCCAACTCCTTCCCGTTCCAAACCTGAGACCCTTCCTTTAGCATGAGATGTTATATCCAGCTCCTTCCCATTCCAATCCTGAGACACTTCCGATAGCATGAGATGTGATATCTCAATGCTTCTAATATCAAAACTGAAACCCTCCCTATAGCATGATATGTGATATCTAAGTCCTTCCCATTCCAATCCTGAGACCCTTCCTATAGCATGAGATGTGATATCTCAATGCTTCTACCAAACCTGAGACCCTTCCTTTAGCATGAGATGTGATATCCAACTCCTTCCCATTCCAACCTGAGACCCTTCCTATAGCATGAGAAGGGATATCCAACTCCTTCCCAATCCAATCCTGAGACCCTTCCGATAGCAGAGATGTGATATCTCAATGCTTATACCAAACCTGAGACCCTTCCTATGGCATGAGATGTGATATCCAACTCCTTGCCATTCAAATCCTGAGACCCTCCCTATAACAAGAGATGTCATATCCAACTCCTTCCCATTCCAAACCTGAGACCCTTCCTTTAGCATGAGATGTGATATCCAAATCCTTCACATTCCAATCCGAAGACCCTTCCTATAACATGAGATGTGATATCCAACTCCTTCCCAATCCAATCCTGAGACCCTTCCGATAGCAGAGATGTGATATCTCAATGCTTATACCAAACCTGAGACCCTTCCTATGGCATGAGATGTGATATCCAACTCCTTGCCATTCAAATCCTGAGACCCTCCCTATAACAAGAGATGTCATATCCAACTCCTTCCCATTCCAAACCTGAGACCCTTCCTTTAGCATGAGATGTGATATCCAAATCCTTCACATTCCAATCCAGAGACCAATCCTATAGCATGAGATGTGATATCTCAATGCTTCTAATACCAAACCTGAGACCCTTCCGATAGCATGAGATGTGATATCTCAATGCTTCAAAAACCAAACATGAGAACCATCCTATAACATGAGATGTGAAATCCAAATCCTTCCCTTCCCAAACCTGAGACTCTTCCTATAGCATGAGATGTGATATCTCAATGCTTCTACCAAACCTGAAACCCTTCCTATAGCATGAGATGTGATATCCAACTCCTTCCCATTCCAATCCTGAGACACTTCCTATAGCATGAGATGTAATATCACAATGCTTCTAATACCAAACCTGAAACCCATCCTATAACATGAGATGTGATATCCAAATCCTTCCCCTTCCAAACCTGAGACCCTTCCTTTAGCATGAGATGTGATATCCAGCTCCTCCCATTCCAATCCTGAGACCCTTCCGATAGCATGAGATGTGATATCTCAATGCTTCTAATATCAAAACTGAGACCCTCCCTATAGCATGAGATGTGATATTTAAGTCCTTCCCATTCCAATCCTGAGACCCTTCCGATAGCAGAGATGTTGTATCTCAATGCTTATACCAAACCTGAGACCCTTCCTATGGCATGAGATGTGATATCCAACTCCTTGCCATTCAAATCCTGAGACCCTCCCTATAACAAGAGATGTCATATCCAACTCCTTCCCATTCCAAACCTGAGACCCTTCCTTTAGCATGAGATGTGATATCCAAATCCTTCACATTCCAATCCGGAGACCAATCCTATAGCATGAGATGTGATATCTCAATGCTTCTAATACCAAACCTGAGACCCTTCCGATAGCATGAGATGTGATATCTCAATGCTTCAAAAACCAAACATGAGAACCATCCTATAACATGAGATGTGAAATCCAAATCCTTCCCTTCCCAAACCTGAGACTCTTCCTATAGCATGAGATGTGATATCTCAATGCTTCTAATATCAAACTTGAGACCCTCCCTATAGCATGAGATGTGATATCCAAGTCCTTCCCATTCCAATCCTGAGACACTTCCTATAGCATGAGATGTGATATCTCAATGCTTCTAATACCAAACCTGAGACTCTTCCTATAACATGAGATGGGATATCCAACTCCTTCCCATTCCAATCCTGAGACTCTTCTGATAGCAGAGATGTGATATCTCAATGCTTATACCAAACCTGAGACCCTTCCTACGGCATGAGATGTCATATACAACTCCTTCCCATTCCAATCCTGAGACCCTCCCTATAGCATGAGATGTGATATCTCAATGCTTATACCAAACCTGAGACCCTTCCTATAGCATGAGATGTGATATCCAACTCCTTCCCATTCCAATCCTGAGACCCTTCCTATAGCATGAGATTTGATGTCTCAATGCTTCTAATACCAAACCTGAGATCCTTCCTATAACATGAGATGTGATATCCAACTCCTTCCATTCCAATCCTGAGACCCTTCCTATAGCATGAGATTTGATATCTCAATGCTAATACCAAACCTGAGACCCTTCCTATAGCATGAGATGTGATATCCAAGTCTTTCCCATTCCAATCCTTAGACCCTTCCTACAGCATGCAATATGATATCTCAATGATTCTAATAACAATCCTGAGACCCGTCCTATAACATGAGATGGGATATCCAATTCCTTCCCATTCCAATCCTGAGACACTTCCGATAGCAGAGATGTGATATCTCAATGCTTATACCAAACCTGAGACCCTTCCTATAGCATGAGATGTAATATCCAGCTCCTTCCCATTCCAATCCTGAGACCCTTCCTATAGCATGAGATGTGATATCTCAATGCTTCTACCAAACCTGAGACCCTTCCTTTAGCATGAGATGTGATATCCAACTCCTTCCCATTCCAACCTGAGACCCTTCCTATAGCATGAGAAGGGATATCCAACTCCTTCCCAATCCAATCCTGAGACCCTTCCGATAGCAGAGATGTGATATCTCAATGCTTATACCAAACCTGAGGCCCTTCCTATGGCATGAGATGTGATATCCAACTCCTTGCCATTCAAATCCTGAGACCCTCCCTATAACAAGAGATGTCATATCCAACTCCTTCCCATTCCAAACCTGAGACCCTTCCTTTAGCATGAGATGTGATATCCAAATCCTTCACATTCCAATCCGGAGACCCTTCCTATAACATGAGATGTGATATCCAACTTCTTCCCAATCCAATCCTGAGACCCTTCCGATAGCAGAGATGTGATATCTCAATGCTTATACCAAACCTGAGACCCTTCCTATGGCATGAGATGTGATATCCAACTCCTTGCCATTCAAATCCTGAGACCCTCCCTATAACAAGAGATGTCATATCCAACTCCTTCCCATTCCAAACCTGAGACCCTTCCTTTAGCATGAGATGTGATATCCAAATCCTTCACATTCCAATCCGGAGACCAATCCTATAGCATGAGATGTGATATCTCAATGCTTCTAATACCAAACCTGAGACCCTTCCGATAGCATGAGATGTGATATCTCAATGCTTCAAAAACCAAACATGAGAACCATCCTATAACATGAGATGTGAAATCCAAATCCTTCCCTTCCCAAACCTGAGACTCTTCCTATAGCATGAGATGTGATATCTCAATGCTTCTACCAAACCTGAAACCCTTCCTATAGCATGAGATGTGATATCCAACTCCTTCCCATTCCAATCCTGAGACACTTCCTATAGCATGAGATGTGATATCACAATGCTTCTAATACCAAACCTGAGACCCATCCTATAACATGAGATGTGATATCCAAATCCTTCCCCTTCCAAACCTGAGACCCTTCCTTTAGCATGAGATGTGATATCCAGCTCCTCCCATTCCAATCCTGAGACCCTTCCGATAGCATGAGATGTGATATCTCAATGCTTCTAATATCAAAACTGAGACCCTCCCTATAGCATGAGATGTGATATCTAAGTCCTTCCCATTCCAATCCTGAGACCTGATATCTCAATGCTTATACCAAACCTGAGACCCTTCCTATGGCATGAGATGTGATATCCAACTCCTTGCCATTCAAATCCTGAGACCCTCCCTATAACAAGAGATGTCATATCCAACTCCTTCCCATTCCAAACCTGAGACCCTTCCTTTAGCATGAGATGTGATATCCAAATCCTTCACATTCCAATCCGGAGACCAATCCTATAGCATGAGATGTGATATCTCAATGCTTCTAATACCAAACCTGAGACCCTTCCGATAGCATGAGATGTGATATCTCAATGCTTCAAAAACCAAACATGAGAACCATCCTATAACATGAGATGTGAAATCCAAATCCTTCCCTTCCCAAACCTGAGACTCTTCCTATAGCATGAGATGTGATATCTCAATGCTTCTAATATCAAACTTGAGACCCTCCCTATAGCATGAGATGTGATATCCAAGTCCTTCCCATTCCAATCCTGAGACACTTCCTATAGCATAAGATGTGATATCTCAATGCTTCTAATACCAAACCTGAGACTCTTCCTATAACATGAGATGGGATATCCAACTCCTTCCCATTCCAATCCTGAGACTCTTCTGATAGCAGAGATGTGATATCTCAATGCTTATACCAAACCTGAGACCCTTCCTACGGCATGAGATGTCATATACAACTCCTTCCCATTCCAATCCTGAGACCCTTCCTATAGCATGAGATGTGATATCTCAATGCTTATACCAAACCTGAGACCCTTCCTATAGCATGAGATGTGATATCCAACTCCTTCCCATTCCAATCCTGAGACCCTTCCTATAGCATGAGATGTGATGTCTCAATGCTTCTAATACCAAACCTGAGATCCTTTCTATAACATGAGATGTGATATCCAACTCCTTCCATTCCAATCCTGAGACCCGTCCTATAGCATGAGATTTGATATCTCAATGCTTATACCAAACCTGAGACCCTTCCTATAGCATGAGATGTGATATCCAAGTCTTTCCCATTCCAATCCTTAGACCCTTCCTACAGCATGCAATATGATATCTCAATGATTCTAATAACAATCCTGAGACCCGTCCTATAACATGAGATGGGATATCCAATTCCTTCCCATTCCAATCCTGAGACACTTCCGATAGCAGAGATGTTATATCTCAATGCTTATACCAAACCTGAGACCCTTCCTATAACATGAGATCGGATATCCAACTCCTTCCCGTTCCAAACCTGAGACCCTTCCTTTAGCATGAGATGTAATATCCAGCTCCTTCCCATTCCAATCCTGAGACACTTCTGATAGCATGAGATGTGATATCTCAATGCTTCTACCAAACCTGAGACCCTCCCTTTAGCATGAGATGTGATATCCAACTCCTTCCCATTCCAACCTGAGACCCTTCCTATAGCATGAGAAGGGATATCCAACTCCTTGCCATTCAAATCCTGAGACCCTCCCTATAACAAGAGATGTCATATCCAACTCCTTCCCATTCCAAACCTGAGACCCTTCCTTTAGCATGAGATGTGATATCCAAATCCTTCACATTCCAATCCGGAGACCCTTCCTATAACATGAGATGTGATATCCAACTCCTTCCCAATCCAATCCTGAGACCCTTCCGATAGCATGAGATTTGATATCTCAATGCTAATACCAAACCTGAGACCCTTCCTATAGCATGAGATGTGATATCCAAGTCTTTCCCATTCCAATCCTTAGACCCTTCCTACAGCATGCAATATGATATCTCAATGATTCTAATAACAATCCTGAGACCCGTCCTATAACATGAGATGGGATATCCAATTCCTTCCCATTCCAATCCTGAGACACTTCCGATAGCAGAGATGTGATATCTCAATGCTTATACCAAACCTGAGACCCTTCCTATAGCATGAGATGTAATATCCAGCTCCTTCCCATTCCAATCCTGAGACCCTTCCTATAGCATGAGATGTGATATCTCAATGCTTCTACCAAACCTGAGACCCTTCCTTTAGCATGAGATGTGATATCCAACTCCTTCCCATTCCAACCTGAGACCCTTCCTATAGCATGAGAAGGGATATCCAACTCCTTCCCAATCCAATCCTGAGACCCTTCCGATAGCAGAGATGTGATATCTCAATGCTTATACCAAACCTGAGGCCCTTCCTATGGCATGAGATGTGATATCCAACTCCTTGCCATTCAAATCCTGAGACCCTCCCTATAACAAGAGATGTCATATCCAACTCCTTCCCATTCCAAACCTGAGACCCTTCCTTTAGCATGAGATGTGATATCCAAATCCTTCACATTCCAATCCGGAGACCCTTCCTATAACATGAGATGTGATATCCAACTTCTTCCCAATCCAATCCTGAGACCCTTCCGATAGCAGAGATGTGATATCTCAATGCTTATACCAAACCTGAGACCCTTCCTATGGCATGAGATGTGATATCCAACTCCTTGCCATTCAAATCCTGAGACCCTCCCTATAACAAGAGATGTCATATCCAACTCCTTCCCATTCCAAACCTGAGACCCTTCCTTTAGCATGAGATGTGATATCCAAATCCTTCACATTCCAATCCGGAGACCAATCCTATAGCATGAGATGTGATATCTCAATGCTTCTAATACCAAACCTGAGACCCTTCCGATAGCATGAGATGTGATATCTCAATGCTTCAAAAACCAAACATGAGAACCATCCTATAACATGAGATGTGAAATCCAAATCCTTCCCTTCCCAAACCTGAGACTCTTCCTATAGCATGAGATGTGATATCTCAATGCTTCTACCAAACCTGAAACCCTTCCTATAGCATGAGATGTGATATCCAACTCCTTCCCATTCCAATCCTGAGACACTTCCTATAGCATGAGATGTGATATCACAATGCTTCTAATACCAAACCTGAGACCCATCCTATAACATGAGATGTGATATCCAAATCCTTCCCCTTCCAAACCTGAGACCCTTCCTTTAGCATGAGATGTGATATCCAGCTCCTCCCATTCCAATCCTGAGACCCTTCCGATAGCATGAGATGTGATATCTCAATGCTTCTAATATCAAAACTGAGACCCTCCCTATAGCATGAGATGTGATATCTAAGTCCTTCCCATTCCAATCCTGAGACCTGATATCTCAATGCTTATACCAAACCTGAGACCCTTCCTATGGCATGAGATGTGATATCCAACTCCTTGCCATTCAAATCCTGAGACCCTCCCTATAACAAGAGATGTCATATCCAACTCCTTCCCATTCCAAACCTGAGACCCTTCCTTTAGCATGAGATGTGATATCCAAATCCTTCACATTCCAATCCGGAGACCAATCCTATAGCATGAGATGTGATATCTCAATGCTTCTAATACCAAACCTGAGACCCTTCCGATAGCATGAGATGTGATATCTCAATGCTTCAAAAACCAAACATGAGAACCATCCTATAACATGAGATGTGAAATCCAAATCCTTCCCTTCCCAAACCTGAGACTCTTCCTATAGCATGAGATGTGATATCTCAATGCTTCTAATATCAAACTTGAGACCCTCCCTATAGCATGAGATGTGATATCCAAGTCCTTCCCATTCCAATCCTGAGACACTTCCTATAGCATGAGATGTGATATCTCAATGCTTCTAATACCAAACCTGAGACTCTTCCTATAACATGAGATGGGATATCCAACTCCTTCCCATTCCAATCCTGAGACTCTTCTGATAGCAGAGATGTGATATCTCAATGCTTATACCAAACCTGAGACCCTTCCTACGGCATGAGATGTCATATACAACTCCTTCCCATTCCAATCCTGAGACCCTTCCTATAGCATGAGATGTGATATCTCAATGCTTATACCAAACCTGAGACCCTTCCTATAGCATGAGATGTGATATCCAACTCCTTCCCATTCCAATCCTGAGACCCTTCCTATAGCATGAGATGTGATGTCTCAATGCTTCTAATACCAAACCTGAGATCCTTTCTATAACATGAGATGTGATATCCAACTCCTTCCATTCCAATCCTGAGACCCGTCCTATAGCATGAGATTTGATATCTCAATGCTTATACCAAACCTGAGACCCTTCCTATAGCATGAGATGTGATATCCAAGTCTTTCCCATTCCAATCCTTAGACCCTTCCTACAGCATGCAATATGATATCTCAATGATTCTAATAACAATCCTGAGACCCGTCCTATAACATGAGATGGGATATCCAATTCCTTCCCATTCCAATCCTGAGACACTTCCGATAGCAGAGATGTTATATCTCAATGCTTATACCAAACCTGAGACCCTTCCTATAACATGAGATCGGATATCCAACTCCTTCCCGTTCCAAACCTGAGACCCTTCCTTTAGCATGAGATGTAATATCCAGCTCCTTCCCATTCCAATCCTGAGACACTTCCGATAGCATGAGATGTGATATCTCAATGCTTCTACCAAACCTGAGACCCTCCCTTTAGCATGAGATGTGATATCCAACTCCTTCCCATTCCAACCTGAGACCCTTCCTATAGCATGAGAAGGGATATCCAACTCCTTGCCATTCAAATCCTGAGACCCTCCCTATAACAAGAGATGTCATATCCAACTCCTTCCCATTCCAAACCTGAGACCCTTCCTTTAGCATGAGATGTGATATCCAAATCCTTCACATTCCAATCCGGAGACCCTTCCTATAACATGAGATGTGATATCCAACTCCTTCCCAATCCAATCCTGAGACCCTTCCGATAGCAGAGATGTGATATCTCAATGCGTATACCAAACCTGAGACCCTTCCTATGGCATGAGATGTGATATCCAACTCCTTCCCATTCCAAACCTGAGACCCTTCCTTTAGCATGAGATGTGATATCCAAATCCTTCACATTCCAATCCAGAGACCAATCCTATAGCATGAGATGTGATATCTCAATGCTTCTAATACCAAACCTGAGACCCTTCCGATAGCATGAGATGTGATATCTCAATGCTTCAAAAACCAAACATGAGAACCGTCCTATAACATGAGATGTGAAATCCAAATCCTTCCCTTCCCAAACCTGAGACTCTTCCTATAGCATGAGATGTGATATCTCAATGCTTCTAATATCAAACTTGAGACCCTCCCTATAGCATGAGATGTGATATCCAAGTCCTTCCCATTCCAATCTTGAGACACTTCCTATAGCATGAGATGTGATATCTCAATGCTTCTAATACCAAACCTGAGACTCTTCCTATAACATGAGATGGGATATCCAACTCCTTCCCATTCCAATCCTGAGACTCTTCTGATAGCAGAGATGTGATATCTCAATGCTTATACCAAACCTGAGACCCTTCCTACGGCATGAGATGTCATATACAACTCCTTCCCATTCCAATCCTGAGACCCTTCCTATAGCATGAGATGTGATATCTCAATGCTTATACCAAACCTGAGACCCTTCCTATAGCATGAGATGTGATATCCAACTCCTTCCCATTCCAATCCTGAGACCCTTCCTATAGCATGAGATGTGATGTCTCAATGCTTCTAATACCAAACCTGAGATCCTTCCTATAACATGAGATGTGATATTCAACTCCTTCCATTCCAATCCTGAGACCCTTCCTATAGCATGAGATTTGATATCTCAATGCTTATACCAAACCTGAGACCCTTCCTATAGCATGAGATGTGATATCCAAGTCTTTCCCATTCTAATCCTTAGACCCTTCCTACAGCATGCAATATGATATCTCAATGATTCTAATAACAATCCTGAGACCCGTCCTATAACATGAGATGGGATATCCAACTCCTTCCCATTCCAATCCTGAGACACTTCCGATAGCAGAGATGTGATATCTCAATGCTTATACCAAACCTGAGACTCTTCCTATAACATGAGATCGGATATCCAACTCCTTCCCGTTCCAAACCTGAGACCCTTCCTTTAGCATGAGATGTAATATCCAGCTCCTTCCCATTCCAATCCTGAGACACTTCCGATAGCATGAGATGTGATATCTCAATGCTTCTAATATCAAAACTGAAACCCTCCCTATAGCATGAGATGTGATATCCAACTCCTTCCCTTTCCAACCTGAGACTCTTCCTATAGCATGAGAATGGATATCCAACTCCTTCCCAATCCAATCCTGAGACCCTTCCGATAGCAGAGATGTGATATCTCAATGCTTATACCAAACCTGAGACCCTTCCTATAGCATGAGATGTGATATCCAACTCCTTCCCATTCCAATCCTGAGACCCTTCCTATAGCATGAGATGTGATGTCTCAATGCTTCTAATACCAAACCTGAGATCCTTCCTATAACATGAGATGTGATATCCAACTCCTTCCATTCCAATCCTGAGACCCTTCCTTTAGCATGAGATGTAATATGCAAATCCTTCACATTCCAATCCGGAGACCCTTCCTATAACATGAGATGTGATATCCAACTCCTTCCCAATCCAATCCTGAGACCCTTCCGATAGCAGAGATGTGATATCTCAATGCTTATACCAAACCTGAGACCCTTCCTATAGCATGAGATGTGATATCCAACTCTTTCCAATTCCAATCCTGAGACCCTTCCTATAGCATGAGATGTGATATCGCAATGCTTCTACCAAAACTGAGACCCTTCCTTTAGAATGAGATGTGATATCCAAGTCCTTCCCATTCCAATCCTGAGACCCTTCCTATAGCATGAGATGTGATATCTCAATGCTTCTAATACCAAACCTGAGATCCTTCCGATAGCATGAGATGTGATATCTCAATGCTTCTAATACCAAACCTGAGATCCTTCCTATAACATGAGATGTGATATCCAAATCCTTCCCCATCCAAACCTGAGACCCTCCCTTTAGCATGAGATGTGATATCCAACTCCTTCCCATTCCAATCCTGATACCCTTCTGATAGCATGAGATGTGATATCTCAATGCCTATAATACCAAACCTGAGATCCTACCTCTAACATGAAATGTGATATCCAACTCCTTCCCTTTCCAAACCTGAGAGCCTTCCTACAGCATGAGATGTGATATCCAAGTCCTTCCCATTCCAATCTTGAGACCTTTCCTATAACATGAGATGTGATATCCAACTCTTTCCCATTCCAACCTGAGACCTTTCCTATAGCATGAGATGGGATATCCAACAACTCCTTCCAAATCCAATCCTGATACCCTTCCGATAGCATGAGATGTGATATCCCAATGCTTCTACAAAACCTGAGACCCATACCATGGCATGATGTGATATCCAACTCCCGTCCTATACCATGAGACTTGATATCTCAATGCTTCTAATACCAAACCTGAGACCGGTCAAATAACATGAGATGTGATATCCAAATCCTTCCCCTTCCAAACCTGAGACCCTTCCTTTAGCATGAGATGTGATATCCAAATCCTTCCCATTCCAATCCTTAAACCCTTCCTATAGCATGAGATGTGATATCTCAATGTTTCTAATGAAAAACCTGAGACCCTTCCTATAGCAAGAGATGTGATATCCAAATCCTTCCCATTCCAACCTGAGACCCTTCCAATAGCATGAGAAGGGATATCCAACTCCATCCCATTCCAATCCTTAAACCCTTCCTATAGCATGAGATGTGATATCTCAATGTTTCTAATAAAAAACCTGAGACCCTTCCTATAGCAAGAGATGTGATATCCAAATCCTTCCCATTCCAACCTGAGACCCTTCCTATAGCATGAGAAGGGATATCCAACTCCTTCCCATTCCAATCCTGAGATCCTTCCTATAACATGAGATGTGATATCCAATTCCTTCCCATTCCAAACCTGAGACCCTTCCTATTGGATGAGATGTGATATCCAACTCCTTCCCATTCCAAACCTGAGACCCTTCCTATACCATAAGATGTGATATCTCAATGCTTCTAATACCAAACCTGGGACCCGTCCTATAACATGAGATATGATATCCTAATCCTTCCCATTCCAATCCTGAAACCCTTCCGATAGCATGAGACGTGATATCTCAATGTTTCTAATAAAAAACCTGAGACCCTTCATATAGCAAGAGATGTGATATCCAAATACTTCCCATTTCAATCTTGAGACCCTTCCTATAACATGAGATATGATATCCAACTCCTTCCCACTCCAACATGAGACCCTTCCTATAGCATGAGAAGGGATGTCCAACTCCTTCCCAATCCAATCCTGAGACCCTTCCGATAGCAGAGATGTGATATCTCAATGCTTATACCAAACCTGATACCCTTCCTTTAGCATGAGATTTGATATCCAAATCCTTCACATTCCAATCCTGAGACCCTTCCTATAGCATGAGATGTGATATCTCAATGCTTCTAATACCAAACCGGAGATGCTTCCTATAACATGAGATGTGATATCCAACTCCTTCCCATTCCAAACCTGAGACCCTTCCGATAGCATGAGATGTGATATCTCAATGCTTCTAAAACCAAACATGAGAACCATCCTATAACATGAGATGTGAAATCCCAATCCTTCCCTTCCCAAACCCGAGACCCTTCCTATAGCTTGAGATGTGATATCAAACTCCTTCACATTCCAATCCTGAAATAGCTTGAGATGTGATATCCAACTCCTTCCCATTCCAATCCTGAGACCCTTATTATACCATGAGATGTGATATCTCAAGGCTTCTAATACCAAACCTGAGACCCGTCCTAAAACATGAGATGTGAGATCCAAATCCTTCCCCTTCCAAACCTGAGACCTTTCCTTTAGCATATGTGATATCCAACTACTTCCCATTCCAATCCTGAGACACTTCCGATAGCATGAGATGTGATATCTCAATGCTTCTAATATCAAAACTGAAACCCTCCCTATAGCATGAGATGTGATATCCAACTCCTTCCCATTCCAACCTGAGACCCTTCCTATAGCATGAGAAGGGATATCCAACTCCTTCCCAATCCAATCCTGAGACCCTTCCGATAGCAGAGATGTGATATCTCAATGCTTATACCAAACCTGAGACCCTTCCTATGGCATGAGATGTGATATCCAACACCTTGCCATTCAAATCCTGAGACCCTCCCTATAACAAGAGATGTCATATCCAACTCCTTCCCATTCCAAACCTGAGACCCTTCCGTTAGCATGAGATGTGATATCCAAATCCTTCACATTCCAATCCGGAGACCCTTCCTATAACATGAGATGTGATATCCAACTCCTTCCCAATCCAATCCTGAGACCCTTCCGATAGCAGAGATGTGATATCTCAATGCTTATACCAAACCTGAGACCCTTCCTATGGCATGAGATGTGATATCCAACTCCTTGCCATTCAAATCCTGAGACCCTCCCTATAACAAGAGATGTCATATCCAACTCCTTCCCATTCCAAACCTGAGACCCTTCCTTTAGCATGAGATGTGATATCCAAATCCTTCACATTCCAATCCGGAGACCAATCCTATAGCATGAGATGTGATTCTCAATGCTTCTAATACCAAACCTGAGACCCTTCCGATAGCATGAGATGTAATATCTCAATGCTTCAAAAACCAAACATGAGAACCATCCTATAACATAAGATGTGAAATCCAAATCCTTCCCTTCCCAAACCTGAGACTCTTCCTATAGCATGAGATGTGATATCTCAATGCTTCTAATATCAAACTTGAGACCCTCCCTATAGCATGAGATGTGATATCCAAGTCCTTCCCATTACAATCCTGAGACACTTCCTATAGCATGAGATGTGATATCTCAATGCTTCTAATACCAAACCTGAGACTCTTCCTATAACATGAGTTGGGATATCCAACTCCTTCCCATTCCAATCCTGAGACTCTTCTGATAGCAGAGATGTGATATCTCAATGCTTATACCAAACCTGAGACCCTTCCTACGGCATGAGATGTCATATACAACTCCTTCCCATTCCAATCCTGAGACCCTTCCTATAGCATGAGATGTGATATCTCAATGCTTATACCAAACCTGAGACCCTTCCTATAGCATGAGATGTGATATCCAACTCCTTCCCATTCCAATCCTGAGACCCTTCCTATAGCATGAGATGTGATGTCTCAATGCTTCTAATACCAAACCTGAGATCCTTCCTATAACATGAGATGTGATATCCAACTCCTTCCATTCCAATCCTGAGACCCTTCCTATAGCATGAGATTTGATATCTCAATGCTTATACCAAACCTGAGACTCTTCCTATAGCATGAGATGTGATATCCAAGTCTTTCCCATTCCAATCCTTAGACCCTTCCTACAGCATGCAATATGATATCTCAATGATTCTAATAACAATCCTGAGACCCGTCCTATAACATGAGATGGGATATCCAATTCCTTCCCATTCCAATCCTGAGACACTTCCGATAGCAGAGATGTGATATCTCAATGCTTATACCAAACCTGAGACCCTTCCTATAACATGAGATCGGATATCCAACTCCTTCCCGTTCCAAACCTGAGACCCTTCCTTTAGCATGAGATGTAATATCCAGCTCCTTCCCATTCCAATCCTGAGACACTTCCGATAGCATGAGATGTGATATCTCAATGCTTCTAATATCAAAACTGAAACCCTCCCTATAGCATGATATGTGATATCTAAGTCCTTCCCATTCCAATCCTGAGACCCTTCCTATAGCATGAGATGTGATATCTCAATGCTTCTACCAAACCTGAGACCCTTCCTTTAGCATGAGATGTGATATCCAACTCCTTCCCATTCCAACCTGAGACCCTTCCTATAGCATGAGAAGGGATATCCAACTCCTTCCCAATCCAATCCTGAGACCCTTCCGATAGCAGAGATGTGATATCTCAATGCTTATACCAAACCTGAGACCCTTCCTATGGCATGAGATGTGATATCCAACTCCTTGCCATTCAAATCCTGAGACCCTCCCTATAACAAGAGATGTCATATCCAACTCCTTCCCATTCCAAACCTGAGACCCTTCCTTTAGCATGAGATGTGATATCCAAATCCTTCACATTCCAATCCGGAGACCCTTCCTATAACATGAGATGTGATATCCAACTCCTTCCCAATCCAATCCTGAGACCCTTCCGATAGCAGAGATTTGATATCTCAATGCTTATACCAAACCTGAGACCCTTCCTATGGCATGAGATGTGATATCCAACTCCTTGCCATTCAAATCCTGAGACCCTCCCTATAACAAGAGATGTCATATCCAACTCCTTCCCATTCCAAACCTGAGACCCTTCCTTTAGCATGAGATGTGATATCCAAATCCTTCACATTCCAATCCAGAGACCAATCCTATAGCATGAGATGTGATATCTCAATGCTTCTAATACCAAACCTGAGACCCTTCCGATAGCATGAGATGTGATATCTCAATGCTTCAAAAACCAAACATGAGAACAATACTATAACATGAGATGTGAAATCCAAATCCTTCCCTTCCCAAACCTGAGACTCTTCCTATAGCATGAGATGTGATATCTCAATGCTTCTACCAAACCTGAAACCCTTCCTATAGCATGAGATGTTATATCCAACTCCTTCCCATTCCAATCCTGAGACACTTCCTATAGCATGAGATGTGATATCACAATGCTTCTAATACCAAACCTGAAACCCATCCTATAACATGAGATGTGATATCCAAATCCTTCCCCTTCCAAACCTGAGACCCTTCCTTTAGCATGAGATGTGATATCCAGCTCCTCCCATTCCAATCCTGAGACCCTTCCGATAGCATGAGATGTGATATCTCAATGCTTCTAATATCAAAACTGAGACCCTCCCTATAGCATGAGATGTGATATCTAAGTCCTTCCCATTCCAATCCTGAGACCCTTCCGATAGCAGAGATGTGATATCTCAATGCTTATACCAAACCTGAGACCCTTCCTATGGCATGAGATGTGATATCCAACTCCTTGCCATTCAAATCCTGAGACCCTCCCTATAACAAGAGATGTCATATCCAACTCCTTCCCATTCCAAACCTGAGACCCTTCCTTTAGCATGAGATGTGATATCCAAATCCTTCACATTCCAATCCGGAGACCAATCCTATAGCATGAGATGTGATATCTCAATGCTTCTAATACCAAACCTGAGACCCTTCCGATAGCATGAGATGTGATATCTCAATGCTTCAAAAACCAAACATGAGAACCATCCTATAACATGAGATGTGAAATCCAAATCCTTCCCTTCCCAAACCTGAGACTCTTCCTATAGCATGAGATGTGATATCTCAATGCTTCTAATATCAAACTTGAGACCCTCCCTATAGCATGAGATGTGATATCCAAGTCCTTCCCATTCCAATCCTGAGACACTTCCTATAGCATGAGATGTGATATCTCAATGCTTCTAATACCAAACCTGAGACTCTTCCTATAACATGAGATGGGATATCCAACTCCTTCCCATTCCAATCCTGAGACTCTTCTGATAGCAGAGATGTGATATCTCAATGCTTATACCAAACCTGAGACCCTTCCTACGGCATGAGATGTCATATACAACTCCTTCCCATTCCAATCCTGAGACCCTTCCTATAGCATGAGATGTGATATCTCAATGCTTATACCAAACCTGAGACCCTTCCTATAGCATGAGATGTGATATCCAACTCCTTCCCATTCCAATCCTGAGACCCTTCCTATAGCATGAGATTTGATGTCTCAATGCTTCTAATACCAAACCTGAGATCCTTCCTATAACATGAGATGTGATATCCAACTCCTTCCATTCCAATCCTGAGACCCTTCCTATAGCATGAGATTTGATATCTCAATGCTTATACCAAACCTGAGACCCTTCCTATAGCATGAGATGTGATATCCAAGTCTTTCCCATTCCAATCCTTAGACCCTTCCTACAGCATGCAATATGATATCTCAATGATTCTAATAACAATCCTGAGACCCGTCCTATAACATGAGATGGGATATCCAATTCCTTCCCATTCCAATCCTGAGACACTTCCGATAGCAGAGATGTGATATCTCAATGCTTATACCAAACCTGAGACCCTTCCTATAACATGAGATCGGATATCCAACTCCTTCCCGTTCCAAACCTGAGACCCTTCCTTTAGCATGAGATGTAATATCCAGCTCCTTCCCATTCCAATCCTGAGACACTTCCGATAGCATGAGATGTGATATCTCAATGCTTCTAATATCAAAACTGAAACCCTCCCTATAGCATGATATGTGATATCTAAGTCCTTCCCATTCCAATCCTGAGACCCTTCCTATAGCATGAGATGTGATATCTCAATGCTTCTACCAAACCTGAGACCCTTCCTTTAGCATGAGATCTGATATCCAACTCCTTCCCATTCCAACCTGAGACCCTTCCTATAGCATGAGAAGGGATATCCAACTCCTTCCCAATCCAATCCTGAGACCCTTCCGATAGCAGAGATGTGATATCTCAATGCTTATACCAAACCTGAGACCCTTCCTATGGCATGAGATGTGATATCCAACTCCTTGCCATTCAAATCCTGAGACCCTCCCTATAACAAGAGATGTCATATCCAACTCCTTCCCATTCCAAACCTGAGACCCTTCCTTTAGCATGAGATGTGATATCCAAATCCTTCACATTCCAATCCGGAGACCCTTCCTATAACATGAGATGTGATATCCAACTTCTTCCCAATCCAATCCTGAGACCCTTCCGATAGCAGAGATGTGATATCCCAATGCTTATACCAAACCTGAGACCCTTCCTATGGCATGAGATGTGATATCCAACTCCTTGCCATTCAAATCCTGAGACCCTCCCTATAACAAGAGATGTCATATCCAACTCCTTCCCATTCCAAACCTGAGACCCTTCCTTTAGCATGAGATGTGATATCCAAATCCTTCACATTCCAATCCGGAGACCAATCCTATAGCATGAGATGTGATATCTCAATGCTTCTAATACCAAACCTGAGACCCTTCCGATAGCATGAGATGTGATATCTCAATGCTTCAAAAACCAAACATGAGAACCATCCTATAACATGAGATGTGAAATCCAAATCCTTCCCTTCCCAAACCTGAGACTCTTCCTATAGCATGAGATGTGATATCTCAATGCTTCTACCAAACCTGAAACCCTTCCTATAGCATGAGATGTGATATCCAACTCCTTCCCATTCCAATCCTGAGACACTTCCTATAGCATGAGATGTGATATCACAATGCTTCTAATATCAAACCTGAGACCCATCCTATAACATGAGATGTGATATCCAAATCCTTCCCCTTCCAAACCTGAGACCCTTCCTTTAGCATGAGATGTGATATCCAGCTCCTCCCATTCCAATCCTGAGACCCTTCCGATAGCATGAGATGTGATATCTCAATGCTTCTAATATCAAAACTGAGACCCTCCCTATAGCATGAGATGTGATATCTAAGTCCTTCCCATTCCAATCCTGAGACCCGATATCTCAATGCTTATACCAAACCTGAGACCCTTCCTATGGCATGAGATGTGATATCCAACTCCTTGCCATTCAAATCCTGAGACCCTCCCTATAACAAGAGATGTCATATCCAACTCCTTCCCATTCCAAACCTGAGACCCTTCCTTTAGCATGAGATGTGATATCCAAATCCTTCACATTCCAATCCGGAGACCAATCCTATAGCATGAGATGTGATATCTCAATGCTTCTAATACCAAACCTGAGACCCTTCCGATAGCATGAGATGTGATATCTCAATGCTTCAAAAACCAAACATGAGAACCATCCTATAACATGAGATGTGAAATCCAAATCCTTCCCTTCCCAAACCTGAGACTCTTCCTATAGCATGAGATGTGATATCTCAATGCTTCTAATATCAAACTTGAGACCCTCCCTATAGCATGAGATGTGATATCCAAGTCCTTCCCATTCCAATCCTGAGATCCTTCCTATAACATGAGATCGGATATCCAACTCCTTCCCGTTCCAAACCTGAGACCCTTCCTTTAGCATGAGATGTAATATCCAGCTCCTTCCCATTCCAATCCTGAGACACTTCTGATAGCATGAGATGTGATATCTCAATGCTTCTACCAAACCTGAGACCCTCCCTTTAGCATGAGATGTGATATCCAACTCCTTCCCATTCCAACCTGAGACCCTTCCTATAGCATGAGAAGGGATATCCAACTCCTTGCCATTCAAATCCTGAGACCCTCCCTATAACAAGAGATGTCATATCCAACTCCTTCCCATTCCAAACCTGAGACCCTTCCTTTAGCATGAGATGTGATATCCAAATCCTTCACATTCCAATCCGGAGACCCTTCCTATAACATGAGATGTGATATCCAACTCCTTCCCAATCCAATCCTGAGACCCTTCCGATAGCATGAGATTTGATATCTCAATGCTAATACCAAACCTGAGACCCTTCCTATAGCATGAGATGTGATATCCAAGTCTTTCCCATTCCAATCCTTAGACCCTTCCTACAGCATGCAATATGATATCTCAATGATTCTAATAACAATCCTGAGACCCGTCCTATAACATGAGATGGGATATCCAATTCCTTCCCATTCCAATCCTGAGACACTTCCGATAGCAGAGATGTGATATCTCAATGCTTATACCAAACCTGAGACCCTTCCTATAGCATGAGATGTAATATCCAGCTCCTTCCCATTCCAATCCTGAGACCCTTCCTATAGCATGAGATGTGATATCTCAATGCTTCTACCAAACCTGAGACCCTTCCTTTAGCATGAGATGTGATATCCAACTCCTTCCCATTCCAACCTGAGACCCTTCCTATAGCATGAGAAGGGATATCCAACTCCTTCCCAATCCAATCCTGAGACCCTTCCGATAGCAGAGATGTGATATCTCAATGCTTATACCAAACCTGAGGCCCTTCCTATGGCATGAGATGTGATATCCAACTCCTTGCCATTCAAATCCTGAGACCCTCCCTATAACAAGAGATGTCATATCCAACTCCTTCCCATTCCAAACCTGAGACCCTTCCTTTAGCATGAGATGTGATATCCAAATCCTTCACATTCCAATCCGGAGACCCTTCCTATAACATGAGATGTGATATCCAACTTCTTCCCAATCCAATCCTGAGACCCTTCCGATAGCAGAGATGTGATATCTCAATGCTTATACCAAACCTGAGACCCTTCCTATGGCATGAGATGTGATATCCAACTCCTTGCCATTCAAATCCTGAGACCCTCCCTATAACAAGAGATGTCATATCCAACTCCTTCCCATTCCAAACCTGAGACCCTTCCTTTAGCATGAGATGTGATATCCAAATCCTTCACATTCCAATCCGGAGACCAATCCTATAGCATGAGATGTGATATCTCAATGCTTCTAATACCAAACCTGAGACCCTTCCGATAGCATGAGATGTGATATCTCAATGCTTCAAAAACCAAACATGAGAACCATCCTATAACATGAGATGTGAAATCCAAATCCTTCCCTTCCCAAACCTGAGACTCTTCCTATAGCATGAGATGTGATATCTCAATGCTTCTACCAAACCTGAAACCCTTCCTATAGCATGAGATGTGATATCCAACTCCTTCCCATTCCAATCCTGAGACACTTCCTATAGCATGAGATGTGATATCACAATGCTTCTAATACCAAACCTGAGACCCATCCTATAACATGAGATGTGATATCCAAATCCTTCCCCTTCCAAACCTGAGACCCTTCCTTTAGCATGAGATGTGATATCCAGCTCCTCCCATTCCAATCCTGAGACCCTTCCGATAGCATGAGATGTGATATCTCAATGCTTCTAATATCAAAACTGAGACCCTCCCTATAGCATGAGATGTGATATCTAAGTCCTTCCCATTCCAATCCTGAGACCTGATATCTCAATGCTTATACCAAACCTGAGACCCTTCCTATGGCATGAGATGTGATATCCAAGTCCTTGCCATTCAAATCCTGAGACCCTCCCTATAACAAGAGATGTCATATCCAACTCCTTCCCATTCCAAACCTGAGACCCTTCCTTTAGCATGAGATGTGATATCCAAATCCTTCACATTCCAATCCGGAGACCAATCCTATAGCATGAGATGTGATATCTCAATGCTTCTAATACCAAACCTGAGACCCTTCCGATAGCATGAGATGTGATATCTCAATGCTTCAAAAACCAAACATGAGAACCATCCTATAACATGAGATGTGAAATCCAAATCCTTCCCTTCCCAAACCTGAGACTCTTCCTATAGCATGAGATGTGATATCTCAATGCTTCTAATATCAAACTTGAGACCCTCCCTATAGCATGAGATGTGATATCCAAGTCCTTCCCATTCCAATCCTGAGACACTTCCTATAGCATGAGATGTGATATCTCAATGCTTCTAATACCAAACCTGAGACTCTTCCTATAACATGAGATGGGATATCCAACTCCTTCCCATTCCAATCCTGAGACTCTTCTGATAGCAGAGATGTGATATCTCAATGCTTATACCAAACCTGAGACCCTTCCTACGGCATGAGATGTCATATACAACTCCTTCCCATTCCAATCCTGAGACCCTTCCTATAGCATGAGATGTGATATCTCAATGCTTATACCAAACCTGAGACCCTTCCTATAGCATGAGATGTGATATCCAACTCCTTCCCATTCCAATCCTGAGACCCTTCCTATAGCATGAGATGTGATGTCTCAATGCTTCTAATACCAAACCTGAGATCCTTTCTATAACATGAGATGTGATATCCAACTCCTTCCATTCCAATCCTGAGACCCGTCCTATAGCATGAGATTTGATATCTCAATGCTTATACCAAACCTGAGACCCTTCCTATAGCATGAGATGTGATATCCAAGTCTTTCCCATTCCAATCCTTAGACCCTTCCTACAGCATGCAATATGATATCTCAATGATTCTAATAACAATCCTGAGACCCGTCCTATAACATGAGATGGGATATCCAATTCCTTCCCATTCCAATCCTGAGACACTTCCGATAGCAGAGATGTTATATCTCAATGCTTATACCAAACCTGAGACCCTTCCTATAACATGAGATCGGATATCCAACTCCTTCCCGTTCCAAACCTGAGACCCTTCCTTTAGCATGAGATGTAATATCCAGCTCCTTCCCATTCCAATCCTGAGACACTTCCGATAGCATGAGATGTGATATCTCAATGCTTCTACCAAACCTGAGACCCTCCCTTTAGCATGAGATGTGATATCCAACTCCTTCCCATTCCAACCTGAGACCCTTCCTATAGCATGAGAAGGGATATCCAACTCCTTGCCATTCAAATCCTGAGACCCTCCCTATAACAAGAGATGTCATATCCAACTCCTTCCCATTCCAAACCTGAGACCCTTCCTTTAGCATGAGATGTGATATCCAAATCCTTCACATTCCAATCCGGAGACCCTTCCTATAACATGAGATGTGATATCCAACTCCTTCCCAATCCAATCCTGAGACCCTTCCGATAGCAGAGATGTGATATCTCAATGCGTATACCAAACCTGAGACCCTTCCTATGGCATGAGATGTGATATCCAACTCCTTCCCATTCCAAACCTGAGACCCTTCCTTTAGCATGAGATGTGATATCCAAATCCTTCACATTCCAATCCAGAGACCAATCCTATAGCATGAGATGTGATATCTCAATGCTTCTAATACCAAACCTGAGACCCTTCCGATAGCATGAGATGTGATATCTCAATGCTTCAAAAACCAAACATGAGAACCGTCCTATAACATGAGATGTGAAATCCAAATCCTTCCCTTCCCAAACCTGAGACTCTTCCTATAGCATGAGATGTGATATCTCAATGCTTCTAATATCAAACTTGAGACCCTCCCTATAGCATGAGATGTGATATCCAAGTCCTTCCCATTCCAATCTTGAGACACTTCCTATAGCATGAGATGTGATATCTCAATGCTTCTAATACCAAACCTGAGACTCTTCCTATAACATGAGATGGGATATCCAACTCCTTCCCATTCCAATCCTGAGACTCTTCTGATAGCAGAGATGTGATATCTCAATGCTTATACCAAACCTGAGACCCTTCCTACGGCATGAGATGTCATATACAACTCCTTCCCATTCCAATCCTGAGACCCTTCCTATAGCATGAGATGTGATATCTCAATGCTTATACCAAACCTGAGACCCTTCCTATAGCATGAGATGTGATATCCAACTCCTTCCCATTCCAATCCTGAGACCCTTCCTATAGCATGAGATGTGATGTCTCAATGCTTCTAATACCAAACCTGAGATCCTTCCTATAACATGAGATGTGATATTCAACTCCTTCCATTCCAATCCTGAGACCCTTCCTATAGCATGAGATTTGATATCTCAATGCTTATACCAAACCTGAGACCCTTCCTATAGCATGAGATGTGATATCCAAGTCTTTCCCATTCTAATCCTTAGACCCTTCCTACAGCATGCAATATGATATCTCAATGATTCTAATAACAATCCTGAGACCCGTCCTATAACATGAGATGGGATATCCAACTCCTTCCCATTCCAATCCTGAGACACTTCCGATAGCAGAGATGTGATATCTCAATGCTTATACCAAACCTGAGACTCTTCCTATAACATGAGATCGGATATCCAACTCCTTCCCGTTCCAAACCTGAGACCCTTCCTTTAGCATGAGATGTAATATCCAGCTCCTTCCCATTCCAATCCTGAGACACTTCCGATAGCATGAGATGTGATATCTCAATGCTTCTAATATCAAAACTGAAACCCTCCCTATAGCATGAGATGTGATATCCAACTCCTTCCCTTTCCAACCTGAGACTCTTCCTATAGCATGAGAATGGATATCCAACTCCTTCCCAATCCAATCCTGAGACCCTTCCGATAGCAGAGATGTGATATCTCAATGCTTATACCAAACCTGAGACCCTTCCTATAGCATGAGATGTGATATCCAACTCCTTCCCATTCCAATCCTGAGACCCTTCCTATAGCATGAGATGTGATGTCTCAATGCTTCTAATACCAAACCTGAGATCCTTCCTATAACATGAGATGTGATATCCAACTCCTTCCATTCCAATCCTGAGACCCTTCCTTTAGCATGAGATGTAATATGCAAATCCTTCACATTCCAATCCGGAGACCCTTCCTATAACATGAGATGTGATATCCAACTCCTTCCCAATCCAATCCTGAGACCCTTCCGATAGCAGAGATGTGATATCTCAATGCTTATACCAAACCTGAGACCCTTCCTATAGCATGAGATGTGATATCCAACTCTTTCCAATTCCAATCCTGAGACCCTTCCTATAGCATGAGATGTGATATCGCAATGCTTCTACCAAAACTGAGACCCTTCCTTTAGAATGAGATGTGATATCCAAGTCCTTCCCATTCCAATCCTGAGACCCTTCCTATAGCATGAGATGTGATATCTCAATGCTTCTAATACCAAACCTGAGATCCTTCCGATAGCATGAGATGTGATATCTCAATGCTTCTAATACCAAACCTGAGATCCTTCCTATAACATGAGATGTGATATCCAAATCCTTCCCCATCCAAACCTGAGACCCTCCCTTTAGCATGAGATGTGATATCCAACTCCTTCCCATTCCAATCCTGATACCCTTCTGATAGCATGAGATGTGATATCTCAATGCCTATAATACCAAACCTGAGATCCTACCTCTAACATGAAATGTGATATCCAACTCCTTCCCTTTCCAAACCTGAGAGCCTTCCTACAGCATGAGATGTGATATCCAAGTCCTTCCCATTCCAATCTTGAGACCTTTCCTATAACATGAGATGTGATATCCAACTCTTTCCCATTCCAACCTGAGACCTTTCCTATAGCATGAGATGGGATATCCAACAACTCCTTCCAAATCCAATCCTGATACCCTTCCGATAGCATGAGATGTGATATCCCAATGCTTCTACAAAACCTGAGACCCATACCATGGCATGATGTGATATCCAACTCCCGTCCTATACCATGAGACTTGATATCTCAATGCTTCTAATACCAAACCTGAGACCGGTCAAATAACATGAGATGTGATATCCAAATCCTTCCCCTTCCAAACCTGAGACCCTTCCTTTAGCATGAGATGTGATATCCAAATCCTTCCCATTCCAATCCTTAAACCCTTCCTATAGCATGAGATGTGATATCTCAATGTTTCTAATGAAAAACCTGAGACCCTTCCTATAGCAAGAGATGTGATATCCAAATCCTTCCCATTCCAACCTGAGACCCTTCCAATAGCATGAGAAGGGATATCCAACTCCATCCCATTCCAATCCTTAAACCCTTCCTATAGCATGAGATGTGATATCTCAATGTTTCTAATAAAAAACCTGAGACCCTTCCTATAGCAAGAGATGTGATATCCAAATCCTTCCCATTCCAACCTGAGACCCTTCCTATAGCATGAGAAGGGATATCCAACTCCTTCCCATTCCAATCCTGAGATCCTTCCTATAACATGAGATGTGATATCCAATTCCTTCCCATTCCAAACCTGAGACCCTTCCTATTGGATGAGATGTGATATCCAACTCCTTCCCATTCCAAACCTGAGACCCTTCCTATACCATAAGATGTGATATCTCAATGCTTCTAATACCAAACCTGGGACCCGTCCTATAACATGAGATATGATATCCTAATCCTTCCCATTCCAATCCTGAAACCCTTCCGATAGCATGAGACGTGATATCTCAATGTTTCTAATAAAAAACCTGAGACCCTTCATATAGCAAGAGATGTGATATCCAAATACTTCCCATTTCAATCTTGAGACCCTTCCTATAACATGAGATATGATATCCAACTCCTTCCCACTCCAACATGAGACCCTTCCTATAGCATGAGAAGGGATGTCCAACTCCTTCCCAATCCAATCCTGAGACCCTTCCGATAGCAGAGATGTGATATCTCAATGCTTATACCAAACCTGATACCCTTCCTTTAGCATGAGATTTGATATCCAAATCCTTCACATTCCAATCCTGAGACCCTTCCTATAGCATGAGATGTGATATCTCAATGCTTCTAATACCAAACCGGAGATGCTTCCTATAACATGAGATGTGATATCCAACTCCTTCCCATTCCAAACCTGAGACCCTTCCGATAGCATGAGATGTGATATCTCAATGCTTCTAAAACCAAACATGAGAACCATCCTATAACATGAGATGTGAAATCCCAATCCTTCCCTTCCCAAACCCGAGACCCTTCCTATAGCTTGAGATGTGATATCAAACTCCTTCACATTCCAATCCTGAAATAGCTTGAGATGTGATATCCAACTCCTTCCCATTCCAATCCTGAGACCCTTATTATACCATGAGATGTGATATCTCAAGGCTTCTAATACCAAACCTGAGACCCGTCCTAAAACATGAGATGTGAGATCCAAATCCTTCCCCTTCCAAACCTGAGACCTTTCCTTTAGCATATGTGATATCCAACTACTTCCCATTCCAATCCTGAGACACTTCCGATAGCATGAGATGTGATATCTCAATGCTTCTAATATCAAAACTGAAACCCTCCCTATAGCATGAGATGTGATATCCAACTCCTTCCCATTCCAACCTGAGACCCTTCCTATAGCATGAGAAGGGATATCCAACTCCTTCCCAATCCAATCCTGAGACCCTTCCGATAGCAGAGATGTGATATCTCAATGCTTATACCAAACCTGAGACCCTTCCTATGGCATGAGATGTGATATCCAACACCTTGCCATTCAAATCCTGAGACCCTCCCTATAACAAGAGATGTCATATCCAACTCCTTCCCATTCCAAACCTGAGACCCTTCCGTTAGCATGAGATGTGATATCCAAATCCTTCACATTCCAATCCGGAGACCCTTCCTATAACATGAGATGTGATATCCAACTCCTTCCCAATCCAATCCTGAGACCCTTCCGATAGCAGAGATGTGATATCTCAATGCTTATACCAAACCTGAGACCCTTCCTATGGCATGAGATGTGATATCCAACTCCTTGCCATTCAAATCCTGAGACCCTCCCTATAACAAGAGATGTCATATCCAACTCCTTCCCATTCCAAACCTGAGACCCTTCCTTTAGCATGAGATGTGATATCCAAATCCTTCACATTCCAATCCGGAGACCAATCCTATAGCATGAGATGTGATTCTCAATGCTTCTAATACCAAACCTGAGACCCTTCCGATAGCATGAGATGTAATATCTCAATGCTTCAAAAACCAAACATGAGAACCATCCTATAACATAAGATGTGAAATCCAAATCCTTCCCTTCCCAAACCTGAGACTCTTCCTATAGCATGAGATGTGATATCTCAATGCTTCTAATATCAAACTTGAGACCCTCCCTATAGCATGAGATGTGATATCCAAGTCCTTCCCATTACAATCCTGAGACACTTCCTATAGCATGAGATGTGATATCTCAATGCTTCTAATACCAAACCTGAGACTCTTCCTATAACATGAGTTGGGATATCCAACTCCTTCCCATTCCAATCCTGAGACTCTTCTGATAGCAGAGATGTGATATCTCAATGCTTATACCAAACCTGAGACCCTTCCTACGGCATGAGATGTCATATACAACTCCTTCCCATTCCAATCCTGAGACCCTTCCTATAGCATGAGATGTGATATCTCAATGCTTATACCAAACCTGAGACCCTTCCTATAGCATGAGATGTGATATCCAACTCCTTCCCATTCCAATCCTGAGACCCTTCCTATAGCATGAGATGTGATGTCTCAATGCTTCTAATACCAAACCTGAGATCCTTCCTATAACATGAGATGTGATATCCAACTCCTTCCATTCCAATCCTGAGACCCTTCCTATAGCATGAGATTTGATATCTCAATGCTTATACCAAACCTGAGACTCTTCCTATAGCATGAGATGTGATATCCAAGTCTTTCCCATTCCAATCCTTAGACCCTTCCTACAGCATGCAATATGATATCTCAATGATTCTAATAACAATCCTGAGACCCGTCCTATAACATGAGATGGGATATCCAATTCCTTCCCATTCCAATCCTGAGACACTTCCGATAGCAGAGATGTGATATCTCAATGCTTATACCAAACCTGAGACCCTTCCTATAACATGAGATCGGATATCCAACTCCTTCCCGTTCCAAACCTGAGACCCTTCCTTTAGCATGAGATGTAATATCCAGCTCCTTCCCATTCCAATCCTGAGACACTTCCGATAGCATGAGATGTGATATCTCAATGCTTCTAATATCAAAACTGAAACCCTCCCTATAGCATGATATGTGATATCTAAGTCCTTCCCATTCCAATCCTGAGACCCTTCCTATAGCATGAGATGTGATATCTCAATGCTTCTACCAAACCTGAGACCCTTCCTTTAGCATGAGATGTGATATCCAACTCCTTCCCATTCCAACCTGAGACCCTTCCTATAGCATGAGAAGGGATATCCAACTCCTTCCCAATCCAATCCTGAGACCCTTCCGATAGCAGAGATGTGATATCTCAATGCTTATACCAAACCTGAGACCCTTCCTATGGCATGAGATGTGATATCCAACTCCTTGCCATTCAAATCCTGAGACCCTCCCTATAACAAGAGATGTCATATCCAACTCCTTCCCATTCCAAACCTGAGACCCTTCCTTTAGCATGAGATGTGATATCCAAATCCTTCACATTCCAATCCGGAGACCCTTCCTATAACATGAGATGTGATATCCAACTCCTTCCCAATCCAATCCTGAGACCCTTCCGATAGCAGAGATTTGATATCTCAATGCTTATACCAAACCTGAGACCCTTCCTATGGCATGAGATGTGATATCCAACTCCTTGCCATTCAAATCCTGAGACCCTCCCTATAACAAGAGATGTCATATCCAACTCCTTCCCATTCCAAACCTGAGACCCTTCCTTTAGCATGAGATGTGATATCCAAATCCTTCACATTCCAATCCAGAGACCAATCCTATAGCATGAGATGTGATATCTCAATGCTTCTAATACCAAACCTGAGACCCTTCCGATAGCATGAGATGTGATATCTCAATGCTTCAAAAACCAAACATGAGAACAATACTATAACATGAGATGTGAAATCCAAATCCTTCCCTTCCCAAACCTGAGACTCTTCCTATAGCATGAGATGTGATATCTCAATGCTTCTACCAAACCTGAAACCCTTCCTATAGCATGAGATGTTATATCCAACTCCTTCCCATTCCAATCCTGAGACACTTCCTATAGCATGAGATGTGATATCACAATGCTTCTAATACCAAACCTGAAACCCATCCTATAACATGAGATGTGATATCCAAATCCTTCCCCTTCCAAACCTGAGACCCTTCCTTTAGCATGAGATGTGATATCCAGCTCCTCCCATTCCAATCCTGAGACCCTTCCGATAGCATGAGATGTGATATCTCAATGCTTCTAATATCAAAACTGAGACCCTCCCTATAGCATGAGATGTGATATCTAAGTCCTTCCCATTCCAATCCTGAGACCCTTCCGATAGCAGAGATGTGATATCTCAATGCTTATACCAAACCTGAGACCCTTCCTATGGCATGAGATGTGATATCCAACTCCTTGCCATTCAAATCCTGAGACCCTCCCTATAACAAGAGATGTCATATCCAACTCCTTCCCATTCCAAACCTGAGACCCTTCCTTTAGCATGAGATGTGATATCCAAATCCTTCACATTCCAATCCGGAGACCAATCCTATAGCATGAGATGTGATATCTCAATGCTTCTAATACCAAACCTGAGACCCTTCCGATAGCATGAGATGTGATATCTCAATGCTTCAAAAACCAAACATGAGAACCATCCTATAACATGAGATGTGAAATCCAAATCCTTCCCTTCCCAAACCTGAGACTCTTCCTATAGCATGAGATGTGATATCTCAATGCTTCTAATATCAAACTTGAGACCCTCCCTATAGCATGAGATGTGATATCCAAGTCCTTCCCATTCCAATCCTGAGACACTTCCTATAGCATGAGATGTGATATCTCAATGCTTCTAATACCAAACCTGAGACTCTTCCTATAACATGAGATGGGATATCCAACTCCTTCCCATTCCAATCCTGAGACTCTTCTGATAGCAGAGATGTGATATCTCAATGCTTATACCAAACCTGAGACCCTTCCTACGGCATGAGATGTCATATACAACTCCTTCCCATTCCAATCCTGAGACCCTTCCTATAGCATGAGATGTGATATCTCAATGCTTATACCAAACCTGAGACCCTTCCTATAGCATGAGATGTGATATCCAACTCCTTCCCATTCCAATCCTGAGACCCTTCCTATAGCATGAGATTTGATGTCTCAATGCTTCTAATACCAAACCTGAGATCCTTCCTATAACATGAGATGTGATATCCAACTCCTTCCATTCCAATCCTGAGACCCTTCCTATAGCATGAGATTTGATATCTCAATGCTTATACCAAACCTGAGACCCTTCCTATAGCATGAGATGTGATATCCAAGTCTTTCCCATTCCAATCCTTAGACCCTTCCTACAGCATGCAATATGATATCTCAATGATTCTAATAACAATCCTGAGACCCGTCCTATAACATGAGATGGGATATCCAATTCCTTCCCATTCCAATCCTGAGACACTTCCGATAGCAGAGATGTGATATCTCAATGCTTATACCAAACCTGAGACCCTTCCTATAACATGAGATCGGATATCCAACTCCTTCCCGTTCCAAACCTGAGACCCTTCCTTTAGCATGAGATGTAATATCCAGCTCCTTCCCATTCCAATCCTGAGACACTTCCGATAGCATGAGATGTGATATCTCAATGCTTCTAATATCAAAACTGAAACCCTCCCTATAGCATGATATGTGATATCTAAGTCCTTCCCATTCCAATCCTGAGACCCTTCCTATAGCATGAGATGTGATATCTCAATGCTTCTACCAAACCTGAGACCCTTCCTTTAGCATGAGATCTGATATCCAACTCCTTCCCATTCCAACCTGAGACCCTTCCTATAGCATGAGAAGGGATATCCAACTCCTTCCCAATCCAATCCTGAGACCCTTCCGATAGCAGAGATGTGATATCTCAATGCTTATACCAAACCTGAGACCCTTCCTATGGCATGAGATGTGATATCCAACTCCTTGCCATTCAAATCCTGAGACCCTCCCTATAACAAGAGATGTCATATCCAACTCCTTCCCATTCCAAACCTGAGACCCTTCCTTTAGCATGAGATGTGATATCCAAATCCTTCACATTCCAATCCGGAGACCCTTCCTATAACATGAGATGTGATATCCAACTTCTTCCCAATCCAATCCTGAGACCCTTCCGATAGCAGAGATGTGATATCCCAATGCTTATACCAAACCTGAGACCCTTCCTATGGCATGAGATGTGATATCCAACTCCTTGCCATTCAAATCCTGAGACCCTCCCTATAACAAGAGATGTCATATCCAACTCCTTCCCATTCCAAACCTGAGACCCTTCCTTTAGCATGAGATGTGATATCCAAATCCTTCACATTCCAATCCGGAGACCAATCCTATAGCATGAGATGTGATATCTCAATGCTTCTAATACCAAACCTGAGACCCTTCCGATAGCATGAGATGTGATATCTCAATGCTTCAAAAACCAAACATGAGAACCATCCTATAACATGAGATGTGAAATCCAAATCCTTCCCTTCCCAAACCTGAGACTCTTCCTATAGCATGAGATGTGATATCTCAATGCTTCTACCAAACCTGAAACCCTTCCTATAGCATGAGATGTGATATCCAACTCCTTCCCATTCCAATCCTGAGACACTTCCTATAGCATGAGATGTGATATCACAATGCTTCTAATATCAAACCTGAGACCCATCCTATAACATGAGATGTGATATCCAAATCCTTCCCCTTCCAAACCTGAGACCCTTCCTTTAGCATGAGATGTGATATCCAGCTCCTCCCATTCCAATCCTGAGACCCTTCCGATAGCATGAGATGTGATATCTCAATGCTTCTAATATCAAAACTGAGACCCTCCCTATAGCATGAGATGTGATATCTAAGTCCTTCCCATTCCAATCCTGAGACCCGATATCTCAATGCTTATACCAAACCTGAGACCCTTCCTATGGCATGAGATGTGATATCCAACTCCTTGCCATTCAAATCCTGAGACCCTCCCTATAACAAGAGATGTCATATCCAACTCCTTCCCATTCCAAACCTGAGACCCTTCCTTTAGCATGAGATGTGATATCCAAATCCTTCACATTCCAATCCGGAGACCAATCCTATAGCATGAGATGTGATATCTCAATGCTTCTAATACCAAACCTGAGACCCTTCCGATAGCATGAGATGTGATATCTCAATGCTTCAAAAACCAAACATGAGAACCATCCTATAACATGAGATGTGAAATCCAAATCCTTCCCTTCCCAAACCTGAGACTCTTCCTATAGCATGAGATGTGATATCTCAATGCTTCTAATATCAAACTTGAGACCCTCCCTATAGCATGAGATGTGATATCCAAGTCCTTCCCATTCCAATCCTGAGACACTTCCTATAGCATGAGATGTGATATCTCAATGCTTCTAATACCAAACCTGAGACTCTTCCTATAACATGAGATGGGATATCCAACTCCTTCCCATTCCAATCCTGAGACTCTTCTGATAGCAGAGATGTGATATCTCAATGCTTATACCAAACCTGAGACCCTTCCTACGGCATGAGATGTCATATACAACTCCTTCCCATTCCAATCCTGAGACCCTTCCTATAGCATGAGATGTGATATCTCAATGCTTATACCAAACCTGAGACCCTTCCTATAGCATGAGATGTGATATCCAACTCCTTCCCATTCCAATCCTGAGACCCTTCCTATAGCATGAGATGTGATGTCTCAATGCTTCTAATACCAAACCTGAGATCCTTCCTATAACATGAGATGTGATATCCAACTCCTTCCATTCCAATCCTGAGACCCGTCCTATAGCATGAGATTTGATATCTCAATGCTTATACCAAACCTGAGACCCTTCCTATAGCATGAGATGTGATATCCAAGTCTTTCCCATTCCAATCCTTAGACCCTTCCTACAGCATGCAATATGATATCTCAATGATTCTAATAACAATCCTGAGACCCGTCCTATAACATGAGATGGGATATCCAATTCCTTCCCATTCCAATCCTGAGACACTTCCGATAGCAGAGATGTGATATCTCAATGCTTATACCAAACCTGAGACCCTTCCTATAACATGAGATCGGATATCCAACTCCTTCCCGTTCCAAACCTGAGACCCTTCCTTTAGCATGAGATGTAATATCCAGCTCCTTCCCATTCCAATCCTGAGACACTTCCGATAGCATGAGATGTGATATCTCAATGCTTCTACCAAACCTGAGACCCTTCCTTTAGCATGAGATGTGATATCCAACTCCTTCACATTCCAATCCGGAGACCAATCCTATAGCATGAGATGTGATATCTCAATGCTTCTAATACCAAACCTGAGACCCTTCCGATAGCATGAGATGTGATATCTCAATGCTTCAAAAACCAAACATGAGAACCATCCTATAACATGAGATGTGAAATCCAAATCCTTCCCTTCCCAAACCTGAGACTCTTCCTATAGCATGAGATGTGATATCTCAATGCTTCTAATATCAAACTTGAGACCCTCCCTATAGCATGAGATGTGATATCCAAGTCCTTCCCATTCCAATCCTGAGACACTTCCTATAGCATGAGATGTGATATCTCAATGCTTCTAATACCAAACCTGAGACTCTTCCTATAACATGAGATGGGATATCCAACTCCTTCCCATTCCAATCCTGAGACTCTTCTGATAGCAGAGATGTGATATCTCAATGCTTATACCAAACCTGAGACCCTTCCTACGGCATGAGATGTCATATACAACTCCTTCCCATTCCAATCCTGAGACCCTTCCTATAGCATGAGATGTGATATCTCAATGCTTATACCAAACCTGAGACCCTTCCTATAGCATGAGATGTGATATCCAACTCCTTCCCATTCCAATCCTGAGACCCTTCCTATAGCATGAGATTTGATGTCTCAATGCTTCTAATACCAAACCTGAGATCCTTCCTATAACATGAGATGTGATATCCAACTCCTTCCATTCCAATCCTGAGACCCTTCCTATAGCATGAGATTTGATATCTCAATGCTTATACCAAACCTGAGACCCTTCCTATAGCATGAGATGTGATATCCAAGTCTTTCCCATTCCAATCCTTAGACCCTTCCTACAGCATGCAATATGATATCTCAATGATTCTAATAACAATCCTGAGACCCGTCCTATAACATGAGATGGGATATCCAATTCCTTCCCATTCCAATCCTGAGACACTTCCGATAGCAGAGATGTGATATCTCAATGCTTATACCAAACCTGAGACCCTTCCTATAACATGAGATCGGATATCCAACTCCTTCCCGTTCCAAACCTGAGACCCTTCCTTTAGCATGAGATGTAATATCCAGCTCCTTCCCATTCCAATCCTGAGACACTTCCGATAGCATGAGATGTGATATCTCAATGCTTCTAATATCAAAACTGAAACCCTCCCTATAGCATGATATGTGATATCTAAGTCCTTCCCATTCCAATCCTGAGACCCTTCCTATAGCATGAGATGTGATATCTCAATGCTTCTACCAAACCTGAGACCCTTCCTTTAGCATGAGATCTGATATCCAACTCCTTCCCATTCCAACCTGAGACCCTTCCTATAGCATGAGAAGGGATATCCAACTCCTTCCCAATCCAATCCTGAGACCCTTCCGATAGCAGAGATGTGATATCTCAATGCTTATACCAAACCTGAGACCCTTCCTATGGCATGAGATGTGATATCCAACTCCTTGCCATTCAAATCCTGAGACCCTCCCTATAACAAGAGATGTCATATCCAACTCCTTCCCATTCCAAACCTGAGACCCTTCCTTTAGCATGAGATGTGATATCCAAATCCTTCACATTCCAATCCGGAGACCCTTCCTATAACATGAGATGTGATATCCAACTTCTTCCCAATCCAATCCTGAGACCCTTCCGATAGCAGAGATGTGATATCCCAATGCTTATACCAAACCTGAGACCCTTCCTATGGCATGAGATGTGATATCCAACTCCTTGCCATTCAAATCCTGAGACCCTCCCTATAACAAGAGATGTCATATCCAACTCCTTCCCATTCCAAACCTGAGACCCTTCCTTTAGCATGAGATGTGATATCCAAATCCTTCACATTCCAATCCGGAGACCAATCCTATAGCATGAGATGTGATATCTCAATGCTTCTAATACCAAACCTGAGACCCTTCCGATAGCATGAGATGTGATATCTCAATGCTTCAAAAACCAAACATGAGAACCATCCTATAACATGAGATGTGAAATCCAAATCCTTCCCTTCCCAAACCTGAGACTCTTCCTATAGCATGAGATGTGATATCTCAATGCTTCTACCAAACCTGAAACCCTTCCTATAGCATGAGATGTGATATCCAACTCCTTCCCATTCCAATCCTGAGACACTTCCTATAGCATGAGATGTGATATCACAATGCTTCTAATATCAAACCTGAGACCCATCCTATAACATGAGATGTGATATCCAAATCCTTCCCCTTCCAAACCTGAGACCCTTCCTTTAGCATGAGATGTGATATCCAGCTCCTCCCATTCCAATCCTGAGACCCTTCCGATAGCATGAGATGTGATATCTCAATGCTTCTAATATCAAAACTGAGACCCTCCCTATAGCATGAGATGTGATATCTAAGTCCTTCCCATTCCAATCCTGAGACCCGATATCTCAATGCTTATACCAAACCTGAGACCCTTCCTATGGCATGAGATGTGATATCCAACTCCTTGCCATTCAAATCCTGAGACCCTCCCTATAACAAGAGATGTCATATCCAACTCCTTCCCATTCCAAACCTGAGACCCTTCCTTTAGCATGAGATGTGATATCCAAATCCTTCACATTCCAATCCGGAGACCAATCCTATAGCATGAGATGTGATATCTCAATGCTTCTAATACCAAACCTGAGACCCTTCCGATAGCATGAGATGTGATATCTCAATGCTTCAAAAACCAAACATGAGAACCATCCTATAACATGAGATGTGAAATCCAAATCCTTCCCTTCCCAAACCTGAGACTCTTCCTATAGCATGAGATGTGATATCTCAATGCTTCTAATATCAAACTTGAGACCCTCCCTATAGCATGAGATGTGATATCCAAGTCCTTCCCATTCCAATCCTGAGACACTTCCTATAGCATGAGATGTGATATCTCAATGCTTCTAATACCAAACCTGAGACTCTTCCTATAACATGAGATGGGATATCCAACTCCTTCCCATTCCAATCCTGAGACTCTTCTGATAGCAGAGATGTGATATCTCAATGCTTATACCAAACCTGAGACCCTTCCTACGGCATGAGATGTCATATACAACTCCTTCCCATTCCAATCCTGAGACCCTTCCTATAGCATGAGATGTGATATCTCAATGCTTATACCAAACCTGAGACCCTTCCTATAGCATGAGATGTGATATCCAACTCCTTCCCATTCCAATCCTGAGACCCTTCCTATAGCATGAGATGTGATGTCTCAATGCTTCTAATACCAAACCTGAGATCCTTCCTATAACATGAGATGTGATATCCAACTCCTTCCATTCCAATCCTGAGACCCGTCCTATAGCATGAGATTTGATATCTCAATGCTTATACCAAACCTGAGACCCTTCCTATAGCATGAGATGTGATATCCAAGTCTTTCCCATTCCAATCCTTAGACCCTTCCTACAGCATGCAATATGATATCTCAATGATTCTAATAACAATCCTGAGACCCGTCCTATAACATGAGATGGGATATCCAATTCCTTCCCATTCCAATCCTGAGACACTTCCGATAGCAGAGATGTGATATCTCAATGCTTATACCAAACCTGAGACCCTTCCTATAACATGAGATCGGATATCCAACTCCTTCCCGTTCCAAACCTGAGACCCTTCCTTTAGCATGAGATGTAATATCCAGCTCCTTCCCATTCCAATCCTGAGACACTTCCGATAGCATGAGATGTGATATCTCAATGCTTCTACCAAACCTGAGACCCTTCCTTTAGCATGAGATGTGATATCCAACTCCTTCCCATTCCAACCTGAGACCCTTCCTATAGCATGAGAAGGGATATCCAACTCCTTCCCAATCCAATCCTGAGACCCTTCCGATAGCAGAGATGTGATATCTCAATGCTTATACCAAACCTGAGACCCTTCCTATGGCATGAGATGTGATATCCCACTCCTTGCCATTCAAATCCTGAGACCCTCCCTATAACGAGATGTCATATCCAACTCCTTCCCATTCCAAACCTGAGACCCTTCCTTTAGCATGAGATGTGATATCCAAATCCTTCACATTCCAATCCGGAGACCCTTCCTATAACATGAGATGTGATATCCAACTCCTTCCCAATCCAATCCTGAGACCCTTCCGATAGCAGAGATGTGATATCTCAATGCTTATACCAAACCTGAGACCCTTCCTATGGCATGAGATGTGATATCCAACTCCTTCCCATTCCAAACCTGAGACCCTTCCTTTAGCATGAGATGTGATATCCAAATCCTTCACATTCCAATCCAGAGACCAATCCTATAGCATGAGATGTGATATCTCAATGCTTCTAATACCAAACCTGAGACCCTTCCGATAGCATGAGATGTGATATCTCAATGCTTCAAAAACCAAACATGAGAACCGTCCTATAACATGAGATGTGAAATCCAAATCCTTCCCTTCCCAAACCTGAGACTCTTCCTATAGCATGAGATGTGATATCTCAATGCTTCTAATATCAAACTTGAGACCCTCCCTATAGCATGAGATGTGATATCCAAGTCCTTCCCATTCCAATCTTGAGACACTTCCTATAGCATGAGATGTGATATCTCAATGCTTCTAATACCAAACCTGAGACTCTTCCTATAACATGAGATGGGATATCCAACTCCTTCCCATTCCAATCCTGAGACTCTTCTGATAGCAGAGATGTGATTTCTCAATGCTTATACCAAACCTGAGACCCTTCCTACGGCATGAGATGTCATATACAACTCCTTCCCATTCCAATCCTGAGACCCTTCCTATAGCATGAGATGTGATATCTCAATGCTTATACCAAACCTGAGACCCTTCCTATAGCATGAGATGTGATATCCAACTCCTTCCCATTCCAATCCTGAGACCCTTCCTATAGCATGAGATGTGATGTCTCAATGCTTCTAATACCAAACCTGAGATCCTTCCTATAACATGAGATGTGATATCCAACTCCTTCCATTCCAATCCTGAGACCCTTCCTATAGCATGAGATTTGATATCTCAATGCTTATACCAAACCTGAGACCCTTCCTATAGCATGAGATGTGATATCCAAGTCTTTCCCATTCTAATCCTTAGACCCTTCCTACAGCATGCAATATGATATCTCAATGATTCTAATAACAATCCTGAGACCCGTCCTATAACATGAGATGGGATATCCAACTCCTTCCCATTCCAATCCTGAGACACTTCCGATAGCAGAGATGTGATATCTCAATGCTTATACCAAACCTGAGACCCTTCCTATAACATGAGATCGGATATCCAACTCCTTCCCGTTCCAAACCTGAGACCCTTCCTTTAGCATGAGATGTAATATCCAGCTCCTTCCCATTCCAATCCTGAGACACTTCCGATAGCATGAGATGTGATATCTCAATGCTTCTAATATCAAAACTGAAACCCTCCCTATAGCATGAGATGTGATATCCAACTCCTTCCCTTTCCAACCTGAGACCCTTCCTATAGCATGAGAAGGGATATCCAACTCCTTCCCAATCCAATCCTGAGACCCTTCCGATAGCAGAGATGTGATATCTCAATGCTTATACCAAACCTGAGACCCTTCCTATGGCATGAGATGTGATATCCAACACCTTGCCATTCAAAACCTGAGACCCTCCCTATAACAAGAGATGTCATATCCAACTCCTTCCCATTCCAAACCTGAGACCCTTCCTTTAGCATGAGATGTGATATCCAAATCCTTCACATTCCAATCTGGAGACCCTTCCTATAACATGAGATGTGATATCCAACTCCTTCCCAATCCAATCCTGAGACCCTTCCGATAGCAGAGATGTGATATCTCAATGCTTATACCAAACCTGAGACCCTTCCTATAGCATGAGATGTGATATCCAACTCCTTCCGATTCCAATCCTGAGACCCTTCCTATAGCATGAGATGTGATATCTCAATGCTTCTACCAAAACTGAGACCCTTCCTTTAGCATGAGATGTGATATCCAAGTCCTTCCCATTCCAATCCTGAGACCCTTCCTATAGCATGAGATGTGATATCGCAATGCTTCTAATACCAAACCTGAGATCCTTCCGATAGCATGAGATGTGATATCTCAATGCTTCTAATACCAAAGCTGAGATCCTTCCTATAACATGAGATGTGATATCCAAATCCTTCCCCATCCAAACCTGAGACCCTCCCTTTAGCATGAGATGTGATATCCAACTCCTTCCCATTCCAATCCTGATACCCTTCTGATAGCATGAGATGTGATATCTCAATGCCTCTAATACCAAACCTGAGATCCTACCTCTAACATGAAATGTGATATCCAACTCCTTCCCTTTCCAAACCTGAGACCCTTCCGATAGCATGAGATGTGATATCTCAATGCTTCTAAAACCAAACATGAGAACCATCCTATAACATGAGATGTGAAATCCCAATCCTTCCCTTCCCAAACCCGAGACCCTTCCTATAGCTTGAGATGTGATATCAAACTCCTTCCCATTCCAATCCTGAAATAGCTTGAGATGTGATATCCAACTCCTTCCCATTCCAATCCTGAGACCCTTATTATACCATGAGATGTGATATCTCAAGGCTTCTAATACCAAACCTGAGACCCGTCCTAAAACATGAGATGTGAGATCCAAATCCTTCCCCTTCCAAACCTGAGACCTTTCCTTTAGCATATGTGATATCCAACTACTTCCCATTCCAATCCTGAGACACTTCCGATAGCATGAGATGTGATATCTCAATGCTTCTAATATCAAAACTGAAACCCTCCCTATAGCATGAGATGTGATATCCAACTCCTTCCCATTCCAACCTGAGACCCTTCCTATAGCATGAGAAGGGATATCCAACTCCTTCCCAATCCAATCCTGAGACCCTTCCGATAGCAGAGATGTGATATCTCAATGCTTATACCAAACCTGAGACCCTTCCTATGGCATGAGATGCGATATCCAACACCTTGCCATTCAAATCCTGAGACCCTCCCTATAACAAGAGATGTCATATCCAACTCCTTCCCATTCCAAACCTGAGACCCTTCCTTTAGCATGAGATGTGATATCCAAATCCTTCACATTCCAATCCGGAGACCCTTCCTATAACATGAGATGTGATATCCAACTCCTTCCCAATCCAATCCTGAGACCCTTCCGATAGCAGAGATGTGATATCTCAATGCTTATACCAAACCTGAGACCCTTCCTATGGCATGAGATGTGATATCCAACTCCTTGCCATTCAAATCCTGAGACCCTCCCTATAACAAGAGATGTCATATCCAACTCCTTCCCATTCCAAACCTGAGACCCTTCCTTTAGCATGAGATGTGATATCTCAATGCTTCTAATACCAAAGCTGAGATCCTTCCTATAACATGAGATGTGATATCCAAATCCTTCCCCATCCAAACCTGAGACCCTCCCTTTAGCATGAGATGTGATATCCAACTCCTTCCCATTCCAATCCTGATACCCTTCTGATAGCATGAGATGTGATATCTCAATGCCTCTAATACCAAACCTGAGATCCTACCTCTAACATGAAATGTGATATCCAACTCCTTCCCTTTCCAAACCTGAGACCCTTCCGATAGCATGAGATGTGATATCTCAATGCTTCTAAAACCAAACATGAGAACCATCCTATAACATGAGATGTGAAATCCCAATCCTTCCCTTCCCAAACCCGAGACCCTTCCTATAGCTTGAGATGTGATATCAAACTCCTTCCCATTCCAATCCTGAAATAGCTTGAGATGTGATATCCAACTCCTTCCCATTCCAATCCTGAGACCCTTATTATACCATGAGATGTGATATCTCAAGGCTTCTAATACCAAACCTGAGACCCGTCCTAAAACATGAGATGTGAGATCCAAATCCTTCCCCTTCCAAACCTGAGACCTTTCCTTTAGCATATGTGATATCCAACTACTTCCCATTCCAATCCTGAGACACTTCCGATAGCATGAGATGTGATATCTCAATGCTTCTAATATCAAAACTGAAACCCTCCCTATAGCATGAGATGTGATATCCAACTCCTTCCCATTCCAACCTGAGACCCTTCCTATAGCATGAGAAGGGATATCCAACTCCTTCCCAATCCAATCCTGAGACCCTTCCGATAGCAGAGATGTGATATCTCAATGCTTATACCAAACCTGAGACCCTTCCTATGGCATGAGATGCGATATCCAACACCTTGCCATTCAAATCCTGAGACCCTCCCTATAACAAGAGATGTCATATCCAACTCCTTCCCATTCCAAACCTGAGACCCTTCCTTTAGCATGAGATGTGATATCCAAATCCTTCACATTCCAATCCGGAGACCCTTCCTATAACATGAGATGTGATATCCAACTCCTTCCCAATCCAATCCTGAGACCCTTCCGATAGCAGAGATGTGATATCTCAATGCTTATACCAAACCTGAGACCCTTCCTATGGCATGAGATGTGATATCCAACTCCTTGCCATTCAAATCCTGAGACCCTCCCTATAACAAGAGATGTCATATCCAACTCCTTCCCATTCCAAACCTGAGACCCTTCCTTTAGCATGAGATGTGATATCCAAATCCTTCACATTCCAATCCGGAGACCAATCCTATAGCATGAGATGTGATTCTCAATGCTTCTAATACCAAACCTGAGACCCTTCCGATAGCATGAGATGTAATATCTCAATGCTTCAAAAACCAAACATGAGAACCATCCTATAACATGAGATGTGAAATCCAAATCCTTCCCTTCCCAAACCTGAGACTCTTCCTATAGCATGAGATGTGATATCTCAATGCTTCTAATATCAAACTTGAGACCCTCCCTATAGCATGAGATGTGATATCCAAGTCCTTCCCATTCCAATCCTGAGACACTTCCTATAGCATGAGATGTGATATCTCAATGCTTCTAATACCAAACCTGAGACTCTTCCTATAACATGAGATGGGATATCCAACTCCTTCCCATTCCAATCCTGAGACTCTTCTGATAGCAGAGATGTGATATCTCAATGCTTATACCAAACCTGAGACCCTTCCTACGGCATGAGATGTCATATACAACTCCTTCCCATTCCAATCCTGAGACCCTTCCTATAGCATGAGATGTGATATCTCAATGCTTATACCAAACCTGAGACCCTTCCTATAGCATGAGATGTGATATCCAACTCCTTTCCATTCCAATCCTGAGACCCTTCCTATAGCATGAGATGTGATGTCTCAATGCTTCTAATACCAAACCTGAGATCCTTCCTATAACATGAGATGTGATATCCAACTCCTTCCATTCCAATCCTGAGACCCTTCCTATAGCATGAGATTTGATATCTCAATGCTTATACTAAACCTGAGACTCTTCCTATAGCATGAGATGTGATATCCAAGTCTTTCCCATTCCAATCCTTAGACCCTTCCTACAGCATGCAATATGATATCTCAATGATTCTAATAACAATCCTGAGACCCGTCCTATAACATGAGATGGGATATCCAATTCCTTCCCATTCCAATCCTGAGACACTTCCGATAGCAGAGATGTGATATCTCAATGCTTATACCAAACCTGAGACCCTTCCTATAACATGAGATCGGATATCCAACTCCTTCCCGTTCCAAACCTGAGACCCTTCCTTTAGCATGAGATGTAATATCCAGCTCCTTCCCATTCCAATCCTGAGACACTTCCGATAGCATGAGATGTGATATCTCAATGCTTCTAATATCAAAACTGAAACCCTCCCTATACCATGATATGTGTTATCTAAGTCCTTCCCATTCCAATCCTGAGACCCTTCCTATAGCATGAGATGTGATATCTCAATGCTTCTACCAAACCTGAGACCCTTCCTTTAGCATGAGATGTGATATCCAACTCCTTCCCATTCCAACCTGAGACCCTTCCTATAGCATGAGAAGGGATATCCAACTCCTTCCCAATCCAATCCTGAGACCCTTCCGATAGCAGAGATGTGATATCTCAATGCTTATACCAAACCTGAGACCCTTCCTATGGCATGAGATGTGATATCCAACTCCTTGCCATTCAAATCCTGAGACCCTCCCTATAACAAGAGATGTCATATCCAACTCCTTCCCATTCCAAACCTGAGACCCTTCCTTTAGCATGAGATGTGATATCCAAATCCTTCACATTCCAATCCGGAGACCCTTCCTATAACATGAGATGTGATATCCAACTCCTTCCCAATCCAATCCTGAGACCCTTCCGATAGCAGAGATGTGATATCTCAATGCTTATACCAAACCTGAGACCCTTCCTATGGCATGAGATGTGATATCCAACTCCTTGCCATTCAAATCCTGAGACCCTCCCTATAACAAGAGATGTCATATCCAACTCCTTCCCATTCCAAACCTGAGACCCTTCCTTTAGCATGAGATGTGATATCCAAATCCTTCACATTCCAATCCAGAGACCAATCCTATAGCATGAGATGTGATATCTCAATGCTTCTAATACCAAACCTGAGACCCTTCCGATAGCATGAGATGTGATATCTCAATGCTTCAAAAACCAAACATGAGAACAATACTATAACATGAGATGTGAAATCCAAATCCTTCCCTTCCCAAACCTGAGACTCTTCCTATAGCATGAGATGTGATATCTCAATGCTTCTACCAAACCTGAAACCCTACCTATAGCATGAGATGTTATATCCAACTCCTTCCCATTCCAATCCTGAGACACTTCCTATAGCATGAGATGTGATATCACAATGCTTCTAATACCAACCTGAAACCCATCCTATAATATGAGATGTGATATCCAAATCCTTCCCCTTCCAAACCTGAGACCCTTCCTTTAGCATGAGATGTGATATCCAGCTCCTCCCATTCCAATCCTGAGACCCTTCCGATAGCATGAGATGTGATATCTCAATGCTTCTAATATCAAAACTGAGACCCTCCATATAGCATGAGATGTGATATCTAAGTCCTTCCCATTCCAATCCTGAGACCCGATATCTCAATGCTTATACCAAACCTGAGACCCTTCCTATGGCATGAGATGTGATATCCAACTCCTTGCCATTCAAATCCTGAGACCCTCCCTATAACAAGAGATGTCATATCCAACTCCTTCCCATTCCAAACCTGAGACCCTTCCTTTAGCATGAGATGTGATATCCAAATCCTTCACATTCCAATCCGGAGACCAATCCTATAGCATGAGATGTGATATCTCAATGCTTCTAATACCAAACCTGAGACCCTTCCGATAGCATGAGATGTGATATCTCAATGCTTCAAAAACCAAACATGAGAACCATCCTATAACATGAGATGTGAAATCCAAATCCTTCCCTTCCCAAACCTGAGACTCTTCCTATAGCATGAGATGTGATATCTCAATGCTTCTAATATCAAACTTGAGACCCTCCCTATAGCATGAGATGTGATATCCAAGTCCTTCCCATTCCAATCCTGAGACACTTCCTATAGCATGAGATGTGATATCTCAATGCTTCTAATACCAAACCTGAGACTCTTCCTATAACATGAGATGGGATATCCAACTCCTTCCCATTCCAATCCTGAGACTCTTCTGATAGCAGAGATGTGATATCTCAATGCTTATACCAAACCTGAGACCCTTCCTACGGCATGAGATGTCATATACAACTCCTTCCCATTCCAATCCTGAGACCCTTCCTATAGCATGAGATGTGATATCTCAATGCTTATACCAAACCTGAGACCCTTCCTATAGCATGAGATGTGATATCCAACTCCTTCCCATTCCAATCCTGAGACCCTTCCTATGGCATGAGATGTGATGTCTCAATGCTTCTAATACCAAACCTGAGATCCTTCCTATAACATGAGATGTGATATCCAACTCCTTCCATTCCAATCCTGAGACCCGTCCTATAGCATGAGATTTGATATCTCAATGCTTATACCAAACCTGAGACCCTTCCTATAGCATGAGATGTGATATCCAAGTCTTTCCCATTCCAATCCTTAGACCCTTCCTACAGCATGCAATATGATATCTCAATGATTCTAATAACAATCCTGAGACCCGTCCTATAACATGAGATGGGATATCCAATTCCTTCCCATTCCAATCCTGAGACACTTCCGATAGCAGAGATGTGATATCTCAATGCTTATACCAAACCTGAGACCCTTCCTATAACATGAGATCGGATATCCAACTCCTTCCCGTTCCAAACCTGAGACCCTTCCTTTAGCATGAGATGTAATATCCAGCTCCTTCCCATTCCAATCCTGAGACACTTCCGATAGCATGAGATGTGATATCTCAATGCTTCTACCAAACCTGAGACCCTTCCTTTAGCATGAGATGTGATATCCAACTCCTTCCCATTCCAACCTGAGACCCTTCCTATAGCATGAGAAGGGATATCCAACTCCTTCCCAATCCAATCCTGAGACCCTTCCGATAGCAGAGATGTGATATCTCAATGCTTATACCAAACCTGAGACCCTTCCTATGGCATGAGATGTGATATCCCACTCCTTGCCATTCAAATCCTGAGACCCTCCCTATAACGAGATGTCATATCCAACTCCTTCCCATTCCAAACCTGAGACCCTTCCTTTAGCATGAGATGTGATATCCAAATCCTTCACATTCCAATCCGGAGACCCTTCCTATAACATGAGATGTGATATCCAACTCCTTCCCAATCCAATCCTGAGACCCTTCCGATAGCAGAGATGTGATATCTCAATGCTTATACCAAACCTGAGACCCTTCCTATGGCATGAGATGTGATATCCAACTCCTTCCCATTCCAAACCTGAGACCCTTCCTTTAGCATGAGATGTGATATCCAAATCCTTCACATTCCAATCCAGAGACCAATCCTATAGCATGAGATGTGATATCTCAATGCTTCTAATACCAAACCTGAGACCCTTCCGATAGCATGAGATGTGATATCTCAATGCTTCAAAAACCAAACATGAGAACCGTCCTATAACATGAGATGTGAAATCCAAATCCTTCCCTTCCCAAACCTGAGACTCTTCCTATAGCATGAGTTGTGATATCTCAATGCTTCTAATATCAAACTTGAGACCCTCCCTATAGCATGAGATGTGATATCCAAGTCCTTCCCATTCCAATCTTGAGACACTTCCTATAGCATGAGATGTGATATCTCAATGCTTCTAATACCAAACCTGAGACTCTTCCTATAACATGAGATGGGATATCCAACTCCTTCCCATTCCAATCCTGAGACTCTTCTGATAGCAGAGATGTGATATCTCAATGCTTATACCAAACCTGAGACCCTTCCTACGGCATGAGATGTCATATACAACTCCTTCCCATTCCAATCCTGAGACCCTTCCTATAGCATGAGATGTGATATCTCAATGCTTATACCAAACCTGAGACCCTTCCTATAGCATGAGATGTGATATCCAACTCCTTCCCATTCCAATCCTGAGACCCTTCCTATAGCATGAGATGTGATGTCTCAATGCTTCTAATACCAAACCTGAGATCCTTCCTATAACATGAGATGTGATATCCAACTCCTTCCATTCCAATCCTGAGACCCTTCCTATAGCATGAGATTTGATATCTCAATGCTTATACCAAACCTGAGACCCTTCCTATAGCATGAGATGTGATATCCAAGTCTTTCCCATTCTAATCCTTAGACCCTTCCTACAGCATGCAATATGATATCTCAATGATTCTAATAACAATCCTGAGACCCGTCCTATAACATGAGATGGGATATCCAACTCCTTCCCATTCCAATCCTGAGACACTTCCGATAGCAGAGATGTGATATCTCAATGCTTATACCAAACCTGAGACCCTTCCTATAACATGAGATCGGATATCCAACTCCTTCCCGTTCCAAACCTGAGACCCTTCCTTTAGCATGAGATGTAATATCCAGCTCCTTCCCATTCCAATCCTGAGACACTTCCGATAGCATGAGATGTGATATCTCAATGCTTCTAATATCAAAACTATAACCCTCCCTATAGCATGAGATGTGATATCCAACTCCTTCCCTTTCCAACCTGAGACCCTTCCTATAGCATGAGAAGGGATATCCAACTCCTTCCCAATCCAATCCTGAGACCCTTCCGATAGCAGAGATGTGATATCTCAATGCTTATACCAAACCTGAGACCCTTCCTATCGCATGAGATGTGATATCCAACACCTTGCCATTCAAATCCTGAGACCCTCCCTATAACAAGAGATGTCATATCCAACTCCTTCCCATTCCAAACCTGAGACCCTTCCTTTAGCATGAGATGTGATATCCAAATCCTTCACATTCCAATCCGGAGACCCTTCCTATAACATGAGATGTGATATCCAACTCCTTCCCAATCCAATCCTGAGACCCTTCCGATAGCAGAGATGTGATATCTCAATGCTTATACCAAACCTGAGACCCTTCCTATAGCATGAGATGTGATATCCAACTCCTTCCGATTCCAATCCTGAGACCCTTCCTATAGCATGAGATGTGATATCGCAATGCTTCTACCAAAACTGAGACCCTTCCTTTAGCATGAGATGTGATATCCAAGTCCTTCCCATTCCAATCCTGAGACCCTTCCTATAGCATGAGATGTGATATCTCAATGCTTCTAATACCAAACCTGAGATCCTTCCGATAGCATGAGATGTGATATCTCAATGCTTCTAATACAAAAGCTGAGATCCTTCCTATAACATGAGATGTGATATCCAAATCCTTCCCCATCCAAACCTGAGACCCTCCCTTTAGCATGAGATGTGATATCCAACTCCTTCCCATTCCAATCCTGATACCCTTCTGATAGCATGAGATGTGATATCTCAATGCCTCTAATACCAAACCTGAGATCCTACCTCTAACATGAAATGTGATATCCAACTCCTTCCCTTTCCAAACCTGAGACCCTTCCGATAGCATGAGATGTGATATCTCAATGCTTCTAAAACCAAACATGAGAACCATCCTATAACATGAGATGTGAAATCCCAATCCTTCCCTTCCCAAACCCGAGACCCTTCCTATAGCTTGAGATGTGATATCAAACTCCTTCCCATTCCAATCCTGAAATAGCTTGAGATGTGATATACAACTCCTTCCCATTCCAATCCTGAGACCCTTATTATACCATGAGATGTGATATCTCAAGGCTTCTAATACCAAACCTGAGACCCGTCCTAAAACATGAGATGTGAGATCCAAATCCTTCCCCTTCCAAACCTGAGACCTTTCCTTTAGCATATGTGATATCCAACTACTTCCCATTCCAATCCTGAGACACTTCCGATAGCATGAGATGTGATATCTCAATGCTTCTAATATCAAAACTGAAACCCTCCCTATAGCATGAGATGTGATATCCAACTCCTTCCCATTCCAACCTGAGACCCTTCCTATAGCATGAGAAGGGATATCCAACTCCTTCCCAATCCAATCCTGAGACCCTTCCGATAGCAGAGATGTGATATCTCAATGCTTATACCAAACCTGAGACCCTTCCTATGGCATGAGATGTGATATCCAACACCTTGCCATTCAAATCCTGAGACCCTCCCTATAACAAGAGATGTCATATCCAACTCCTTCCCATTCCAAACCTGAGACCCTTCCTTTAGCATGAGATGTGATATCCAAATCCTTCACATTCCAATCCGGAGACCCTTCCTATAACATGAGATGTGATATCCAACTCCTTCCCAATCCAATCCTGAGACCCTTCCGATAGCAGAGATGTGATATCTCAATGCTTATACCAAACCTGAGACCCTTCCTATGGCATGAGATGTGATATCCAACTCCTTGCCATTCAAATCCTGAGACCCTCCCTATAACAAGAGATGTCATATCCAACTCCTTCCCATTCCAAACCTGAGACCCTTCCTTTAGCATGAGATGTGATATCCAAATCCTTCACATTCCAATCCGGAGACCAATCCTATAGCATGAGATGTGATTCTCAATGCTTCTAATACCAAACCTGAGACCCTTCCGATAGCATGAGATGTAATATCTCAATGCTTCAAAAACCAAACATGAGAACCATCCTATAACATGAGATGTGAAATCCAAATCCTTCCCTTCCCAAACCTGAGACTCTTCCTATAGCATGAGATGTGATATCTCAATGCTTCTAATATCAAACTTGAGACCCTCCCTATAGCATGAGATGTGATATCCAAGTCCTTCCCATTCCAATCCTGAGACACTTCCTATAGCATGAGATGTGATATCTCAATGCTTCTAATACCAAACCTGAGACTCTTCCTATAACATGAGATGGGATATCCAACTCCTTCCCATTCCAATCCTGAGACTCTTCTGATAGCAGAGATGTGATATCTCAATGCTTATACCAAACCTGAGACCCTTCCTACGGCATGAGATGTCATATACAACTCCTTCCCATTCCAATCCTGAGACCCTTCCTATAGCATGAGATGTGATATCTCAATGCTTATACCAAACCTGAGACCCTTCCTATAGCATGAGATGTGATATCCAACTCCTTCCCATTCCAATCCTGAGACCCTTCCTATAGCATGAGATGTGATGTCTCAATGCTTCTAATACCAAACCTGAGATCCTTCCTATAACATGAGATGTGATATCCAACTCCTTCCATTCCAATCCTGAGACCCTTCCTATAGCATGAGATTTGATATCTCAATGCTTATACCAAACCTGAGACTCTTCCTATAGCATGAGATGTGATATCCAAGTCTTTCCCATTCCAATCCTTAGACCCTTCCTACAGCATGCAATATGATATCTCAATGATTCTAATAACAATCCTGAGACCCGTCCTATAACATGAGATGGGATATCCAATTCCTTCCCATTCCAATCTGAGACACTTCCGATAGCAGAGATGTGATATCTCAATGCTTATACCAAACCTGAGACCCTTCCTATAACATGAGATCGGATATCCAACTCCTTCCCGTTCCAAACCTGAGACCCTTCCTTTAGCATGAGATGTAATATCCAGCTCCTTCCCATTCCAATCCTGAGACACTTCCGATAGCATGAGATGTGATATCTCAATGCTTCTAATATCAAAACTGAAACCCTCCCTATACCATGATATGTGATATCTAAGTCCTTCCCATTCCAATCCTGAGACCCTTCCTATAGCATGAGATGTGATATCTCAATGCTTCTACCAAACCTGAGACCCTTCCTTTAGCATGAGATGTGATATCCAACTCCTTCCCATTCCAACCTGAGACCCTTCCTATAGCATGAGAAGGGATATCCAACTCCTTCCCAATCCAATCCTGAGACCCTTCCGATAGCAGAGATGTGATATCTCAATGCTTATACCAAACCTGAGACCCTTCCTATGGCATGAGATGTGATATCCAACTCCTTGCCATTCAAATCCTGAGACCCTCCCTATAACAAGAGATGTCATATCCAACTCCTTCCCATTCCAAACCTGAGACCCTTCCTTTAGCATGAGATGTGATATCCAAATCCTTCACATTCCAATCCGGAGACCCTTCCTATAACATGAGATGTGATATCCAACTCCTTCCCAATCCAATCCTGAGACCCTTCCGATAGCAGAGATGTGATATCTCAATGCTTATACCAAACCTGAGACCCTTCCTATGGCATGAGATGTGATATCCAACTCCTTGCCATTCAAATCCTGAGACCCTCCCTATAACAAGACATGTCATATCCAACTCCTTCCCATTCCAAACCTGAGACCCTTCCTTTAGCATGAGATGTGATATCCAAATCCTTCACATTCCAATCCAGAGACCAATCCTATAGCATGAGATGTGATATCTCAATGCTTCTAATACCAAACCTGAGACCCTTCCGATAGCATGAGATGTGATATCTCAATGCTTCAAAAACCAAACATGAGAACAATACTATAACATGAGATGTGAAATCCAAATCCTTCCCTTCCCAAACCTGAGACTCTTCCTATAGCATGAGATGTGATATCTCAATGCTTCTACCAAACCTGAAACCCTTCCTATAGCATGAGATGTTATATCCAACTCCTTCCCATTCCAATCCTGAGACACTTCCTATAGCATGAGATGTGATATCACAATGCTTCTAATACCAAACCTGAAACCCATCCTATAACATGAGATGTGATATCCAAATCCTTCCCCTTCCAAACCTGAGACCCTTCCTTTAGCATGAGATGTGATATCCAGCTCCTCCCATTCCAATCCTGAGACCCTTCCGATAGCATGAGATGTGATATCTCAATGCTTCTAATATCAAAACTGAGACCCTCCATATAGCATGAGATGTGATATCTAAGTCCTTCCCATTCCAATCCTGAGACCCGATATCTCAATGCTTATACCAAACCTGAGACCCTTCCTATGGCATGAGATGTGATATCCAACTCCTTGCCATTCAAATCCTGAGACCCTCCCTATAACAAGAGATGTCATATCCAACTCCTTCCCATTCCAAACCTGAGACCCTTCCTTTAGCATGAGATGTGATATCCAAATCCTTCACATTCCAATCCGGAGACCAATCCTATAGCATGAGATGTGATATCTCAATGCTTCTAATACCAAACCTGAGACCCTTCCGATAGCATGAGATGTGATATCTCAATGCTTCAAAAACCAAACATGAGAACCATCCTATAACATGAGATGTGAAATCCAAATCCTTCCCTTCCCAAACCTGAGACTCTTCCTATAGCATGAGATGTGATATCTCAATGCTTCTAATATCAAACTTGAGACCCTCCCTATAGCATGAGATGTGATATCCAAGTCCTTCCCATTCCAATCCTGAGACACTTCCTATAGCATGAGATGTGATATCTCAATGCTTCTAATACCAAACCTGAGACTCTTCCTATAACATGAGATGGGATATCCAACTCCTTCCCATTCCAATCCTGAGACTCTTCTGATAGCAGAGATGTGATATCTCAATGCTTATACCAAACCTGAGACCCTTCCTACGGCATGAGATGTCATATACAACTCCTTCCCATTCCAATCCTGAGACCCTTCCTATAGCATGAGATGTGATATCTCAATGCTTATACCAAACCTGAGACCCTTCCTATAGCATGAGATGTGATATCCAACTCCTTCCCATTCCAATCCTGAGACCCTTCCTATAGCATGAGATGTGATGTCTCAATGCTTCTAATACCAAACCTGAGATCCTTCCTATAACATGAGATGTGATATCCAACTCCTTCCATTCCAATCCTGAGACCCGTCCTATAGCATGAGATTTGATATCTCAATGCTTATACCAAACCTGAGACCCTTCCTATAGCATGAGATGTGATATCCAAGTCTTTCCCATTCCAATCCTTAGACCCTTCCTACAGCATGCAATATGATATCTCAATGATTCTAATAACAATCCTGAGACCCGTCCTATAACATGAGATGGGATATCCAATTCCTTCCCATTCCAATCCTGAGACACTTCCGATAGCAGAGATGTGATATCTCAATGCTTATACCAAACCTGAGACCCTTCCTATAACATGAGATCGGATATCCAACTCCTTCCCGTTCCAAACCTGAGACCCTTCCTTTAGCATGAGATGTAATATCCAGCTCCTTCCCATTCCAATCCTGAGACACTTCCGATAGCATGAGATGTGATATCTCAATGCTTCTACCAAACCTGAGACCCTTCCTTTAGCATGAGATGTGATATCCAACTCCTTCCCATTCCAACCTGAGACCCTTCCTATAGCATGAGAAGGGATATCCAACTCCTTCCCAATCCAATCCTGAGACCCTTCCGATAGCAGAGATGTGATATCTCAATGCTTATACCAAACCTGAGACCCTTCCTATGGCATGAGATGTGATATCCCACTCCTTGCCATTCAAATCCTGAGACCCTCCCTATAACGAGATGTCATATCCAACTCCTTCCCATTCCAAACCTGAGACCCTTCCTTTAGCATGAGATGTGATATCCAAATCCTTCACATTCCAATCCGGAGACCCTTCCTATAACATGAGATGTGATATCCAACTCCTTCCCAATCCAATCCTGAGACCCTTCCGATAGCAGAGATGTGATATCTCAATGCTTATACCAAACCTGAGACCCTTCCTATGGCATGAGATGTGATATCCAACTCCTTCCCCTTCCAAACCTGAGACCCTTCCTTTAGCATGAGATGTGATATCCAAATCCTTCACATTCCAATCCAGAGACCAATCCTATAGCATGAGATGTGATATCTCAATGCTTCTAATACCAAACCTGAGACCCTTCCGATAGCATGAGATGTGATATCTCAATGCTTCAAAAACCAAACATGAGAACCGTCCTATAACATGAGATGTGAAATCCAAATCCTTCCCTTCCCAAACCTGAGACTCTTCCTATAGCATGAGATGTGATATCTCAATGCTTCTAATATCAAACTTGAGACCCTCCCTATAGCATGAGATGTGATATCCAAGTCCTTCCCATTCCAATCTTGAGACACTTCCTATAGCATGAGATGTGATATCTCAATGCTTCTAATACCAAACCTGAAACTCTTCCTATAACATGAGATGGGATATCCAACTCCTTCCCATTCCAATCCTGGAATCTTCTGATAGCAGAGATGTGATATCTCAATGCTTATACCAAACCTGAGACCCTTCCTACGGCATGAGATGTCATATACAACTCCTTCCCATTCCAATCCTGAGACCCTTCCTATAGCATGAGATGTGATATCTCAATGCTTATACCAAACCTGAGACCCTTCCTATAGCATGAGATGTGATATCCAACTCCTTCCCATTCCAATCCTGAGACCCTTCCTATAGCATGAGATGTGATGTCTCAATGCTTCTAATACCAAACCTGAGATCCTTCCTATAACATGAGATGTGATATCCAACTGCTTCCATTCCAATCCTGAGACCCTTCCTATAGCATGAGATTTGATATCTCAATGCTTATACCAAACCTGAGACCCTTCCTATAGCATGAGATGTGATATCCAAGTCTTTCCCATTCTAATCCTTAGACCCTTCCAACAGCATGCAATATGATATCTCAATGATTCTAATAACAATCCTGAGACCCGTCCTATAACATGAGATGGGATATCCAACTCCTTCCCATTCCAATCCTGAGACACTTCCGATAGCAGAGATGTGATATCTCAATGCTTATACCAAACCTGAGACCCTTCCTATAACATGAGATCGGATATCCAACTCCTTCCCGTTCCAAACCTGAGACCCTTCCTTTAGCATGAGATGTAATATCCAGCTCCTTCCCATTCCAATCCTGAGACACTTCCGATAGCATGAGATGTTATATCTCAATGCTTCTAATATCAAAACTATAACCCTCCCTATAGCATGAGATGTGATATCCAACTCCTTCCCTTTCCAACCTGAGACCCTTCCTATAGCATGAGAAGGGATATCCAACTCCTTCCCAATCCAATCCTGAGACCCTTCCGATAGCAGAGATGTGATATCTCAATGCTTATACCAAACCTGAGACCCTTCCTATGGCATGAGATGTGATATCCAACACCTTGCCATTCAAATCCTGAGACCCTCCCTATAACAAGAGATGTCATATCCAACTCCTTCCCATTCCAAACCTGAGACCCTTCCTTTAGCATGAGATGTGATATCCAAATCCTTCACATTCCAATCCGGAGACCCTTCCTATAACATGAGATGTGATATCCAACTCCTTCCCAATCCAATCCTGAGACCCTTCCGATAGCAGAGATGTGATATCTCAATGCTTATACCAAACCTGAGACCCTTCCTATAGCATGAGATGTGTTATCCAACTCCTTCCGATTCCAATCCTGAGACCCTTCCTATAGCATGAGATGTGATATCGCAATGCTTCTACCAAAACTGAGACCCTTCCTTTAGCATGAGATGTGATATCCAAGTCCTTCCCATTCCAATCCTGAGACCCTTCCTATAGCATGAGATGTGATATCTCAATGCTTCTAATACCAAACCTGAGATCCTTCCGATAGCATGAGATGTGATATCTCAATGCTTCTAATACCAAACCTGAGATCCTTCCTATAACATGAATTGTGATATCCAAATCCTTCCCCATCCAAACCTGAGACCCTCCCTTTAGCATGAGATGTGATATCCAACTCCTTCCCATTCCAATCCTGATACCCTTCTGATAGCATGAGATGTGATATCTCAATGCCTCTAATACCAAACCTGAGATCCTACCTCTAACATGAAATGTGATATCCAACTCCTTCCCTTTCCAAACCTGAGAGCCTTCCTACAGCATGAGATGTGATATCCAAGTCCTTCCCATTCCAATCTTGAGACCCTTCCTATAACATGAGATGTGATATCCAACTCTTTCCCATTCCAACCTGAGACCTTTCCTATAGCATGAGATGGGATATCCAACAACTCCTTCCAAATCCAATCCTGATACCCTTCTGATAGCATGAGATGTGATATCCCAATGCTTCTACAAAACCTGAGACCCATACCATGGCATGATGTGATATCAAACTCCCGTCCTATACCATGAGACTTGATATCTCAATGCTTCTAATACCAAACCTGAGACCGGTCAAATAACATGAGATGTGATATCCAAATCCTTCCGGTTCCAAACCTGAGACCCTTCCTTTAGCATGAGATGTGATATCCAAATCCTTCCCATTCCAATCCTTAAACCCTTCCTATAGCATGAGATGTGATATCTCAATGTTTCTAATAAAAAACCTGAGACCCTTCCTATAGCAAGAGATGTGATATCCAAATCCTTCCCATTCCAACCTGAGACCCTTCCTATAGCATGAGAAGGGATATCCAACTCCTTCCCATTCCAATCCTTAAACCCTTCCTATAGCATGAGATGTGATATCTCAATGTTTCTAATAAAAAACCTGAGACCCTTCCTATAGCAAGAGATGTGATATCCAACTCCTTCCCATTCCAATCCTGAGATCCTTCCTATAACATGAGATGTGATATCCAATTCCTTCCCATTCCAAACCTGAGACCCTTCCTATTGGATGAGATGTGATATCCAACTCCTTCCCATTCCAAACCTGAGACCCTTCCTATACCATAAGATGTGATATCTCAATGCTTCTAATTCCAAACCTGGGACCCGTCCTATAACATGAGATATGATATCCAAATCCTTCCCATTCCAATCCTGAAACCCTTCCGATAGCATGAGACGTGATATCTCAATGTTTCTAATAAAAAACCTGAGACCCTTCATATAGCAAGAGATGTGATATCCAAATACTTCCCATTTCAATCTTGAGACCCTTCCTATAACATGAGATATGATATCCAACTCCTTCCCATTCCAACATGAGACCCTTCCTATAGCATGAGAAGGGATATCCAACTCCTTCCCAATCCAATCCTGAGACCCTTCCGATAGCAGAGATGTGATATCCAACTCCTTGCCATTCAAATCCTGAGACCCTCCCTATAACAAGAGATGTCATATCCAACTCCTTCCCATTCCAAACCTGAGACCCTTCCTTTAGCATGAGATGTGATATCCAAATCCTTCACATTCCAATCCGGAGACCCTTCCTATAACATGAGATGTGATATCCAACTCCTTCCCAATCCAATCCTGAGACCCTTCCGATAGCAGAGATGTGATATCTCAATGCTTATACCAAACCTGAGACCCTTCCTATGGCATGAGATGTGATATCCAACTCCTTGCCATTCAAATCCTGAGACCCTCCCTATAACAAGACATGTCATATCCAACTCCTTCCCATTCCAAACCTGAGACCCTTCCTTTAGCATGAGATGTGATATCCAAATCCTTCACATTCCAATCCAGAGACCAATCCTATAGCATGAGATGTGATATCTCAATGCTTCTAATACCAAACCTGAGACCCTTCCGATAGCATGAGATGTGATATCCAAATCCTTCCGGTTCCAAACCTGAGACCCTTCCTTTAGCATGAGATGTGATATCCAAATCCTTCCCATTCCAATCCTTAAACCCTTCCTATAGCATGAGATGTGATATCTCAATGTTTCTAATAAAAAACCTGAGACCCTTCCTATAGCAAGAGATGTGATATCCAAATCCTTCCCATTCCAACCTGAGACCCTTCCTATAGCATGAGAAGGGATATCCAACTACTTCCCATTCCAATCCTTAAACCCTTCCTATAGCATGAGATGTGATATCTCAATGTTTCTAATAAAAAACCTGAGACCCTTCCTATAGCAAGAGATGTGATATCCAAATCCTTCCCATTCCAACCTGAGACCCTTCCTATAGCATGAGAAGGGATATCCAACTCCTTCCCATTCCAATCCTGAGATCCTTCCTATAACATGAGATGTGATATCCAATTCCTTCCCATTCCAAACCTGAGACCCTTCCTATTGGATGAGATGTGATATCCAACTCCTTCCCATTCCAAACCTGAGACCCTTCCTATACCATAAGATGTGATATCTCAATGCTTCTAATACCAAACCTGGGACCCGTCCTATAACATGAGATATGATATCCAAATCCTTCCCATTCCAATCCTGAAACCCTTCCGATAGCATGAGACGTGATATCTCAATGTTTCTAATAAAAAACCTGAGACCCTTCATATAGCAAGAGATGTGATATCCAAATACTTCCCATTTCAATCTTGAGACCCTTCCTATAACATGAGATATGATATCCAACTCCTTCCCATTCCAACATGAGACCCTTCCTATAGCATGAGAAGGGATGTCCAACTCCTTCCCAATCCAATCCTGAGACCCTTCCGATAGCAGAGATGTGATATCTCAATGCTTATACCAAACCTGAGACCCTTCCTTTAGCATGAGATTTGATATCCAAATCCTTCACATTCCAATCCTGAGACCCTTCCTATAGCATGAGATGTGATATCTCAATGCTTCTAATACCAAACCTGAGATGCTTCCTATAACATGAGATGTGATATCCAACTCCTTCCCATTCCAAACCTGAGACCCTTCCGATAGCATGAGATGTGATATCTCAATGCTTCTAAAACCAAACATGAGAACCATCCTATAACATGAGATGTGAAATCCCAATCCTTCCCTTCCCAAACCTGAGACCCTTCCTATAGCTTGAGATGTGATATCAAACTCCTTCCCATTCCAACCTGAGACCCTTCCTATAGCATGAGAAGGGATATCCAACTCCTTCCCATTCCAATCCTGAGACACTTCCGATAGCATGAGATGTGATATCTCAATGCTTCTACCAAACCTGAGACCCTTCCTTTAGCATGAGATGTGATATCCAACTCCTTCCCATTCCAACCTGAGACCCTTCCTATAGCATGAGAAGGGATATCCAACTCCTTCCCAATCCAATCCTGAGACCCTTCCGATAGCAGAGATGTGATATCTCAATGCTTATACCAAACCTGAGACCCTTCCTATGGCATGAGATGTGATATCCCACTCCTTGCCATTCAAATCCTGAGACCCTCCCTATAACGAGATGTCATATCCAACTCCTTCCCATTCCAAACCTGAGACCCTTCCTTTAGCATGAGATGTGATATCCAAATCCTTCACATTCCAATCCGGAGACCCTTCCTATAACATGAGATGTGATATCCAACTCCTTCCCAATCCAATCCTGAGACCCTTCCGATAGCAGAGATGTGATATCTCAATGCTTATACCAAACCTGAGACCCTTCCTATGGCATGAGATGTGATATCCAACTCCTTCCCATTCCAAACCTGAGACCCTTCCTTTAGCATGAGATGTGATATCCAAATCCTTCACATTCCAATCCAGAGACCAATCCTATAGCATGAGATGTGATATCTCAATGCTTCTAATACCAAACCTGAGACCCTTCCGATAGCATGAGATGTGATATCTCAATGCTTCAAAAACCAAACATGAGAACCGTCCTATAACATGAGATGTGAAATCCAAATCCTTCCCTTCCCAAACCTGAGACTCTTCCTATAGCATGAGTTGTGATATCTCAATGCTTCTAATATCAAACTTGAGACCCTCCCTATAGCATGAGATGTGATATCCAAGTCCTTCCCATTCCAATCTTGAGACACTTCCTATAGCATGAGATGTGATATCTCAATGCTTCTAATACCAAACCTGAGACTCTTCCTATAACATGAGATGGGATATCCAACTCCTTCCCATTCCAATCCTGAGACTCTTCTGATAGCAGAGATGTGATATCTCAATGCTTATACCAAACCTGAGACCCTTCCTACGGCATGAGATGTCATATACAACTCCTTCCCATTCCAATCCTGAGACCCTTCCTATAGCATGAGATGTGATATCTCAATGCTTATACCAAACCTGAGACCCTTCCTATAGCATGAGATGTGATATCCAACTCCTTCCCATTCCAATCCTGAGACCCTTCCTATAGCATGAGATGTGATGTCTCAATGCTTCTAATACCAAACCTGAGATCCTTCCTATAACATGAGATGTGATATCCAACTCCTTCCATTCCAATCCTGAGACCCTTCCTATAGCATGAGATTTGATATCTCAATGCTTATACCAAACCTGAGACCCTTCCTATAGCATGAGATGTGATATCCAAGTCTTTCCCATTCTAATCCTTAGACCCTTCCTACAGCATGCAATATGATATCTCAATGATTCTAATAACAATCCTGAGACCCGTCCTATAACATGAGATGGGATATCCAACTCCTTCCCATTCCAATCCTGAGACACTTCCGATAGCAGAGATGTGATATCTCAATGCTTATACCAAACCTGAGACCCTTCCTATAACATGAGATCGGATATCCAACTCCTTCCCGTTCCAAACCTGAGACCCTTCCTTTAGCATGAGATGTAATATCCAGCTCCTTCCCATTCCAATCCTGAGACACTTCCGATAGCATGAGATGTGATATCTCAATGCTTCTAATATCAAAACTATAACCCTCCCTATAGCATGAGATGTGATATCCAACTCCTTCCCTTTCCAACCTGAGACCCTTCCTATAGCATGAGAAGGGATATCCAACTCCTTCCCAATCCAATCCTGAGACCCTTCCGATAGCAGAGATGTGATATCTCAATGCTTATACCAAACCTGAGACCCTTCCTATCGCATGAGATGTGATATCCAACACCTTGCCATTCAAATCCTGAGACCCTCCCTATAACAAGAGATGTCATATCCAACTCCTTCCCATTCCAAACCTGAGACCCTTCCTTTAGCATGAGATGTGATATCCAAATCCTTCACATTCCAATCCGGAGACCCTTCCTATAACATGAGATGTGATATCCAACTCCTTCCCAATCCAATCCTGAGACCCTTCCGATAGCAGAGATGTGATATCTCAATGCTTATACCAAACCTGAGACCCTTCCTATAGCATGAGATGTGATATCCAACTCCTTCCGATTCCAATCCTGAGACCCTTCCTATAGCATGAGATGTGATATCGCAATGCTTCTACCAAAACTGAGACCCTTCCTTTAGCATGAGATGTGATATCCAAGTCCTTCCCATTCCAATCCTGAGACCCTTCCTATAGCATGAGATGTGATATCTCAATGCTTCTAATACCAAACCTGAGATCCTTCCGATAGCATGAGATGTGATATCTCAATGCTTCTAATACAAAAGCTGAGATCCTTCCTATAACATGAGATGTGATATCCAAATCCTTCCCCATCCAAACCTGAGACCCTCCCTTTAGCATGAGATGTGATATCCAACTCCTTCCCATTCCAATCCTGATACCCTTCTGATAGCATGAGATGTGATATCTCAATGCCTCTAATACCAAACCTGAGATCCTACCTCTAACATGAAATGTGATATCCAACTCCTTCCCTTTCCAAACCTGAGACCCTTCCGATAGCATGAGATGTGATATCTCAATGCTTCTAAAACCAAACATGAGAACCATCCTATAACATGAGATGTGAAATCCCAATCCTTCCCTTCCCAAACCCGAGACCCTTCCTATAGCTTGAGATGTGATATCAAACTCCTTCCCATTCCAATCCTGAAATAGCTTGAGATGTGATATACAACTCCTTCCCATTCCAATCCTGAGACCCTTATTATACCATGAGATGTGATATCTCAAGGCTTCTAATACCAAACCTGAGACCCGTCCTAAAACATGAGATGTGAGATCCAAATCCTTCCCCTTCCAAACCTGAGACCTTTCCTTTAGCATATGTGATATCCAACTACTTCCCATTCCAATCCTGAGACACTTCCGATAGCATGAGATGTGATATCTCAATGCTTCTAATATCAAAACTGAAACCCTCCCTATAGCATGAGATGTGATATCCAACTCCTTCCCATTCCAACCTGAGACCCTTCCTATAGCATGAGAAGGGATATCCAACTCCTTCCCAATCCAATCCTGAGACCCTTCCGATAGCAGAGATGTGATATCTCAATGCTTATACCAAACCTGAGACCCTTCCTATGGCATGAGATGTGATATCCAACACCTTGCCATTCAAATCCTGAGACCCTCCCTATAACAAGAGATGTCATATCCAACTCCTTCCCATTCCAAACCTGAGACCCTTCCTTTAGCATGAGATGTGATATCCAAATCCTTCACATTCCAATCCGGAGACCCTTCCTATAACATGAGATGTGATATCCAACTCCTTCCCAATCCAATCCTGAGACCCTTCCGATAGCAGAGATGTGATATCTCAATGCTTATACCAAACCTGAGACCCTTCCTATGGCATGAGATGTGATATCCAACTCCTTGCCATTCAAATCCTGAGACCCTCCCTATAACAAGAGATGTCATATCCAACTCCTTCCCATTCCAAACCTGAGACCCTTCCTTTAGCATGAGATGTGATATCCAAATCCTTCACATTCCAATCCGGAGACCAATCCTATAGCATGAGATGTGATTCTCAATGCTTCTAATACCAAACCTGAGACCCTTCCGATAGCATGAGATGTAATATCTCAATGCTTCAAAAACCAAACATGAGAACCATCCTATAACATGAGATGTGAAATCCAAATCCTTCCCTTCCCAAACCTGAGACTCTTCCTATAGCATGAGATGTGATATCTCAATGCTTCTAATATCAAACTTGAGACCCTCCCTATAGCATGAGATGTGATATCCAAGTCCTTCCCATTCCAATCCTGAGACACTTCCTATAGCATGAGATGTGATATCTCAATGCTTCTAATACCAAACCTGAGACTCTTCCTATAACATGAGATGGGATATCCAACTCCTTCCCATTCCAATCCTGAGACTCTTCTGATAGCAGAGATGTGATATCTCAATGCTTATACCAAACCTGAGACCCTTCCTACGGCATGAGATGTCATATACAACTCCTTCCCATTCCAATCCTGAGACCCTTCCTATAGCATGAGATGTGATATCTCAATGCTTATACCAAACCTGAGACCCTTCCTATAGCATGAGATGTGATATCCAACTCCTTCCCATTCCAATCCTGAGACCCTTCCTATAGCATGAGATGTGATGTCTCAATGCTTCTAATACCAAACCTGAGATCCTTCCTATAACATGAGATGTGATATCCAACTCCTTCCATTCCAATCCTGAGACCCTTCCTATAGCATGAGATTTGATATCTCAATGCTTATACCAAACCTGAGACTCTTCCTATAGCATGAGATGTGATATCCAAGTCTTTCCCATTCCAATCCTTAGACCCTTCCTACAGCATGCAATATGATATCTCAATGATTCTAATAACAATCCTGAGACCCGTCCTATAACATGAGATGGGATATCCAATTCCTTCCCATTCCAATCTGAGACACTTCCGATAGCAGAGATGTGATATCTCAATGCTTATACCAAACCTGAGACCCTTCCTATAACATGAGATCGGATATCCAACTCCTTCCCGTTCCAAACCTGAGACCCTTCCTTTAGCATGAGATGTAATATCCAGCTCCTTCCCATTCCAATCCTGAGACACTTCCGATAGCATGAGATGTGATATCTCAATGCTTCTAATATCAAAACTGAAACCCTCCCTATACCATGATATGTGATATCTAAGTCCTTCCCATTCCAATCCTGAGACCCTTCCTATAGCATGAGATGTGATATCTCAATGCTTCTACCAAACCTGAGACCCTTCCTTTAGCATGAGATGTGATATCCAACTCCTTCCCATTCCAACCTGAGACCCTTCCTATAGCATGAGAAGGGATATCCAACTCCTTCCCAATCCAATCCTGAGACCCTTCCGATAGCAGAGATGTGATATCTCAATGCTTATACCAAACCTGAGACCCTTCCTATGGCATGAGATGTGATATCCAACTCCTTGCCATTCAAATCCTGAGACCCTCCCTATAACAAGAGATGTCATATCCAACTCCTTCCCATTCCAAACCTGAGACCCTTCCTTTAGCATGAGATGTGATATCCAAATCCTTCACATTCCAATCCGGAGACCCTTCCTATAACATGAGATGTGATATCCAACTCCTTCCCAATCCAATCCTGAGACCCTTCCGATAGCAGAGATGTGATATCTCAATGCTTATACCAAACCTGAGACCCTTCCTATGGCATGAGATGTGATATCCAACTCCTTGCCATTCAAATCCTGAGACCCTCCCTATAACAAGACATGTCATATCCAACTCCTTCCCATTCCAAACCTGAGACCCTTCCTTTAGCATGAGATGTGATATCCAAATCCTTCACATTCCAATCCAGAGACCAATCCTATAGCATGAGATGTGATATCTCAATGCTTCTAATACCAAACCTGAGACCCTTCCGATAGCATGAGATGTGATATCTCAATGCTTCAAAAACCAAACATGAGAACAATACTATAACATGAGATGTGAAATCCAAATCCTTCCCTTCCCAAACCTGAGACTCTTCCTATAGCATGAGATGTGATATCTCAATGCTTCTACCAAACCTGAAACCCTTCCTATAGCATGAGATGTTATATCCAACTCCTTCCCATTCCAATCCTGAGACACTTCCTATAGCATGAGATGTGATATCACAATGCTTCTAATACCAAACCTGAAACCCATCCTATAACATGAGATGTGATATCCAAATCCTTCCCCTTCCAAACCTGAGACCCTTCCTTTAGCATGAGATGTGATATCCAGCTCCTCCCATTCCAATCCTGAGACCCTTCCGATAGCATGAGATGTGATATCTCAATGCTTCTAATATCAAAACTGAGACCCTCCATATAGCATGAGATGTGATATCTAAGTCCTTCCCATTCCAATCCTGAGACCCGATATCTCAATGCTTATACCAAACCTGAGACCCTTCCTATGGCATGAGATGTGATATCCAACTCCTTGCCATTCAAATCCTGAGACCCTCCCTATAACAAGAGATGTCATATCCAACTCCTTCCCATTCCAAACCTGAGACCCTTCCTTTAGCATGAGATGTGATATCCAAATCCTTCACATTCCAATCCGGAGACCAATCCTATAGCATGAGATGTGATATCTCAATGCTTCTAATACCAAACCTGAGACCCTTCCGATAGCATGAGATGTGATATCTCAATGCTTCAAAAACCAAACATGAGAACCATCCTATAACATGAGATGTGAAATCCAAATCCTTCCCTTCCCAAACCTGAGACTCTTCCTATAGCATGAGATGTGATATCTCAATGCTTCTAATATCAAACTTGAGACCCTCCCTATAGCATGAGATGTGATATCCAAGTCCTTCCCATTCCAATCCTGAGACACTTCCTATAGCATGAGATGTGATATCTCAATGCTTCTAATACCAAACCTGAGACTCTTCCTATAACATGAGATGGGATATCCAACTCCTTCCCATTCCAATCCTGAGACTCTTCTGATAGCAGAGATGTGATATCTCAATGCTTATACCAAACCTGAGACCCTTCCTACGGCATGAGATGTCATATACAACTCCTTCCCATTCCAATCCTGAGACCCTTCCTATAGCATGAGATGTGATATCTCAATGCTTATACCAAACCTGAGACCCTTCCTATAGCATGAGATGTGATATCCAACTCCTTCCCATTCCAATCCTGAGACCCTTCCTATAGCATGAGATGTGATGTCTCAATGCTTCTAATACCAAACCTGAGATCCTTCCTATAACATGAGATGTGATATCCAACTCCTTCCATTCCAATCCTGAGACCCGTCCTATAGCATGAGATTTGATATCTCAATGCTTATACCAAACCTGAGACCCTTCCTATAGCATGAGATGTGATATCCAAGTCTTTCCCATTCCAATCCTTAGACCCTTCCTACAGCATGCAATATGATATCTCAATGATTCTAATAACAATCCTGAGACCCGTCCTATAACATGAGATGGGATATCCAATTCCTTCCCATTCCAATCCTGAGACACTTCCGATAGCAGAGATGTGATATCTCAATGCTTATACCAAACCTGAGACCCTTCCTATAACATGAGATCGGATATCCAACTCCTTCCCGTTCCAAACCTGAGACCCTTCCTTTAGCATGAGATGTAATATCCAGCTCCTTCCCATTCCAATCCTGAGACACTTCCGATAGCATGAGATGTGATATCTCAATGCTTCTACCAAACCTGAGACCCTTCCTTTAGCATGAGATGTGATATCCAACTCCTTCCCATTCCAACCTGAGACCCTTCCTATAGCATGAGAAGGGATATCCAACTCCTTCCCAATCCAATCCTGAGACCCTTCCGATAGCAGAGATGTGATATCTCAATGCTTATACCAAACCTGAGACCCTTCCTATGGCATGAGATGTGATATCCCACTCCTTGCCATTCAAATCCTGAGACCCTCCCTATAACGAGATGTCATATCCAACTCCTTCCCATTCCAAACCTGAGACCCTTCCTTTAGCATGAGATGTGATATCCAAATCCTTCACATTCCAATCCGGAGACCCTTCCTATAACATGAGATGTGATATCCAACTCCTTCCCAATCCAATCCTGAGACCCTTCCGATAGCAGAGATGTGATATCTCAATGCTTATACCAAACCTGAGACCCTTCCTATGGCATGAGATGTGATATCCAACTCCTTCCCCTTCCAAACCTGAGACCCTTCCTTTAGCATGAGATGTGATATCCAAATCCTTCACATTCCAATCCAGAGACCAATCCTATAGCATGAGATGTGATATCTCAATGCTTCTAATACCAAACCTGAGACCCTTCCGATAGCATGAGATGTGATATCTCAATGCTTCAAAAACCAAACATGAGAACCGTCCTATAACATGAGATGTGAAATCCAAATCCTTCCCTTCCCAAACCTGAGACTCTTCCTATAGCATGAGATGTGATATCTCAATGCTTCTAATATCAAACTTGAGACCCTCCCTATAGCATGAGATGTGATATCCAAGTCCTTCCCATTCCAATCTTGAGACACTTCCTATAGCATGAGATGTGATATCTCAATGCTTCTAATACCAAACCTGAAACTCTTCCTATAACATGAGATGGGATATCCAACTCCTTCCCATTCCAATCCTGGAATCTTCTGATAGCAGAGATGTGATATCTCAATGCTTATACCAAACCTGAGACCCTTCCTACGGCATGAGATATCATATACAACTCCTTCCCATTCCAATCCTGAGACCCTTCCTATAGCATGAGATGTGATATCTCAATGCTTATACCAAACCTGAGACCCTTCCTATAGCATGAGATGTGATATCCAACTCCTTCCCATTCCAATCCTGAGACCCTTCCTATAGCATGAGATGTGATGTCTCAATGCTTCTAATACCAAACCTGAGATCCTTCCTATAACATGAGATGTGATATCCAACTGCTTCCATTCCAATCCTGAGACCCTTCCTATAGCATGAGATTTGATATCTCAATGCTTATACCAAACCTGAGACCCTTCCTATAGCATGAGATGTGATATCCAAGTCTTTCCCATTCTAATCCTTAGACCCTTCCAACAGCATGCAATATGATATCTCAATGATTCTAATAACAATCCTGAGACCCGTCCTATAACATGAGATGGGATATCCAACTCCTTCCCATTCCAATCCTGAGACACTTCCGATAGCAGAGATGTGATATCTCAATGCTTATACCAAACCTGAGACCCTTCCTATAACATGAGATCGGATATCCAACTCCTTCCCGTTCCAAACCTGAGACCCTTCCTTTAGCATGAGATGTAATATCCAGCTCCTTCCCATTCCAATCCTGAGACACTTCCGATAGCATGAGATGTGATATCTCAATGCTTCTAATATCAAAACTATAACCCTCCCTATAGCATGAGATGTGATATCCAACTCCTTCCCTTTCCAACCTGAGACCCTTCCTATAGCATGAGAAGGGATATCCAACTCCTTCCCAATCCAATCCTGAGACCCTTCCGATAGCAGAGATGTGATATCTCAATGCTTATACCAAACCTGAGACCCTTCCTATGGCATGAGATGTGATATCCAACACCTTGCCATTCAAATCCTGAGACCCTCCCTATAACAAGAGATGTCATATCCAACTCCTTCCCATTCCAAACCTGAGACCCTTCCTTTAGCATGAGATGTGATATCCAAATCCTTCACATTCCAATCCGGAGACCCTTCCTATAACATGAGATGTGATATCCAACTCCTTCCCAATCCAATCCTGAGACCCTTCCGATAGCAGAGATGTGATATCTCAATGCTTATACCAAACCTGAGACCCTTCCTATAGCATGAGATGTGTTATCCAACTCCTTCCGATTCCAATCCTGAGACCCTTCCTATAGCATGAGATGTGATATCGCAATGCTTCTACCAAAACTGAGACCCTTCCTTTAGCATGAGATGTGATATCCAAGTCCTTCCCATTCCAATCCTGAGACCCTTCCTATAGCATGAGATGTGATATCTCAATGCTTCTAATACCAAACCTGAGATCCTTCCGATAGCATGAGATGTGATATCTCAATGCTTCTAATACCAAACCTGAGATCCTTCCTATAACATGAATTGTGATATCCAAATCCTTCCCCATCCAAACCTGAGACCCTCCCTTTAGCATGAGATGTGATATCCAACTCCTTCCCATTCCAATCCTGATACCCTTCTGATAGCATGAGATGTGATATCTCAATGCCTCTAATACCAAACCTGAGATCCTACCTCTAACATGAAATGTGATATCCAACTCCTTCCCTTTCCAAACCTGAGAGCCTTCCTACAGCATGAGATGTGATATCCAAGTCCTTCCCATTCCAATCTTGAGACCCTTCCTATAACATGAGATGTGATATCCAACTCTTTCCCATTCCAACCTGAGACCTTTCCTATAGCATGAGATGGGATATCCAACAACTCCTTCCAAATCCAATCCTGATACCCTTCTGATAGCATGAGATGTGATATCCCAATGCTTCTACAAAACCTGAGACCCATACCATGGCATGATGTGATATCAAACTCCCGTCCTATACCATGAGACTTGATATCTCAATGCTTCTAATACCAAACCTGAGACCGGTCAAATAACATGAGATGTGATATCCAAATCCTTCCGGTTCCAAACCTGAGACCCTTCCTTTAGCATGAGATGTGATATCCAAATCCTTCCCATTCCAATCCTTAAACCCTTCCTATAGCATGAGATGTGATATCTCAATGTTTCTAATAAAAAACCTGAGACCCTTCCTATAGCAAGAGATGTGATATCCAAATCCTTCCCATTCCAACCTGAGACCCTTCCTATAGCATGAGAAGGGATATCCAACTCCTTCCCATTCCAATCCTTAAACCCTTCCTATAGCATGAGATGTGATATCTCAATGTTTCTAATAAAAAACCTGAGACCCTTCCTATAGCAAGAGATGTGATATCCAACTCCTTCCCATTCCAATCCTGAGATCCTTCCTATAACATGAGATGTGATATCCAATTCCTTCCCATTCCAAACCTGAGACCCTTCCTATTGGATGAGATGTGATATCCAACTCCTTCCCATTCCAAACCTGAGACCCTTCCTATACCATAAGATGTGATATCTCAATGCTTCTAATTCCAAACCTGGGACCCGTCCTATAACATGAGATATGATATCCAAATCCTTCCCATTCCAATCCTGAAACCCTTCCGATAGCATGAGACGTGATATCTCAATGTTTCTAATAAAAAACCTGAGACCCTTCATATAGCAAGAGATGTGATATCCAAATACTTCCCATTTCAATCTTGAGACCCTTCCTATAACATGAGATATGATATCCAACTCCTTCCCATTCCAACATGAGACCCTTCCTATAGCATGAGAAGGGATATCCAACTCCTTCCCAATCCAATCCTGAGACCCTTCCGATAGCAGAGATGTGATATCCAACTCCTTGCCATTCAAATCCTGAGACCCTCCCTATAACAAGAGATGTCATATCCAACTCCTTCCCATTCCAAACCTGAGACCCTTCCTTTAGCATGAGATGTGATATCCAAATCCTTCACATTCCAATCCGGAGACCCTTCCTATAACATGAGATGTGATATCCAACTCCTTCCCAATCCAATCCTGAGACCCTTCCGATAGCAGAGATGTGATATCTCAATGCTTATACCAAACCTGAGACCCTTCCTATGGCATGAGATGTGATATCCAACTCCTTGCCATTCAAATCCTGAGACCCTCCCTATAACAAGACATGTCATATCCAACTCCTTCCCATTCCAAACCTGAGACCCTTCCTTTAGCATGAGATGTGATATCCAAATCCTTCACATTCCAATCCAGAGACCAATCCTATAGCATGAGATGTGATATCTCAATGCTTCTAATACCAAACCTGAGACCCTTCCGATAGCATGAGATGTGATATCCAAATCCTTCCGGTTCCAAACCTGAGACCCTTCCTTTAGCATGAGATGTGATATCCAAATCCTTCCCATTCCAATCCTTAAACCCTTCCTATAGCATGAGATGTGATATCTCAATGTTTCTAATAAAAAACCTGAGACCCTTCCTATAGCAAGAGATGTGATATCCAAATCCTTCCCATTCCAACCTGAGACCCTTCCTATAGCATGAGAAGGGATATCCAACTACTTCCCATTCCAATCCTTAAACCCTTCCTATAGCATGAGATGTGATATCTCAATGTTTCTAATAAAAAACCTGAGACCCTTCCTATAGCAAGAGATGTGATATCCAAATCCTTCCCATTCCAACCTGAGACCCTTCCTATAGCATGAGAAGGGATATCCAACTCCTTCCCATTCCAATCCTGAGATCCTTCCTATAACATGAGATGTGATATCCAATTCCTTCCCATTCCAAACCTGAGACCCTTCCTATTGGATGAGATGTGATATCCAACTCCTTCCCATTCCAAACCTGAGACCCTTCCTATACCATAAGATGTGATATCTCAATGCTTCTAATACCAAACCTGGGACCCGTCCTATAACATGAGATATGATATCCAAATCCTTCCCATTCCAATCCTGAAACCCTTCCGATAGCATGAGACGTGATATCTCAATGTTTCTAATAAAAAACCTGAGACCCTTCATATAGCAAGAGATGTGATATCCAAATACTTCCCATTTCAATCTTGAGACCCTTCCTATAACATGAGATATGATATCCAACTCCTTCCCATTCCAACATGAGACCCTTCCTATAGCATGAGAAGGGATGTCCAACTCCTTCCCAATCCAATCCTGAGACCCTTCCGATAGCAGAGATGTGATATCTCAATGCTTATACCAAACCTGAGACCCTTCCTTTAGCATGAGATTTGATATCCAAATCCTTCACATTCCAATCCTGAGACCCTTCCTATAGCATGAGATGTGATATCTCAATGCTTCTAATACCAAACCTGAGATGCTTCCTATAACATGAGATGTGATATCCAACTCCTTCCCATTCCAAACCTGAGACCCTTCCGATAGCATGAGATGTGATATCTCAATGCTTCTAAAACCAAACATGAGAACCATCCTATAACATGAGATGTGAAATCCCAATCCTTCCCTTCCCAAACCTGAGACCCTTCCTATAGCTTGAGATGTGATATCAAACTCCTTCCCATTCCAATCCTGAAATAGCTTGAGATGTGATATCCAACTCCTTCCCATTCCAATCCTGAGACCCTTATTATACCATGAGATGTGATATCTCAAGGCTTCTAATACCAAACCTGAGACCCGTCCTAAAACATGAGATGTGAGATCCTTCCCCTTCCAAACCTGAGACCTTTCCTTTAGCATATGTGATATCCAACTACTTCCCATTCCAATCCTGAGACACTTCCGATAGCATGAGATGTGATATCTCAATGCTTCTAATATCAAAACTGAAACCCTCCCTATAGCATGAGATGTGATATCCAACTCCTTCCCATTCCAACCTGAGACCCTTCCTATAGCATGAGAAGGGATATCCAACTCCTTCCCAATCCAATCCTGATACCCTTCCGATAGCATGAGGTGTGATATCCCAATGCTTCTACAAAACCTGAGACCCATACCATGGCATGATGTGATATCAAACTCCCGTCCTATACCATGAGACTTGATATCTCAATGCTTCTAATAAAAAACCTGAGACCCTTCCTATAGCAAGAGATGTGATGTCCAAATCCTTCCCATTCCAACCTGAGACCCTTCCTATAGCATGAGAAGGGATATCCAACTCCTTCCCATTCCAATCCTTAAACCCTTCCTATAGCATGAGATGTGATGTCTCAATGTTTCTAATAAAAAACCTGAGACCCTTCCTATAGCAGAGATGTGATATCTCAATGCTTATACCAAACCTGAGACCCTTCCTATGGCATGAGATGTGATATCCAACACCTTGCCATTCAAATCCTGAGACCCTCCCTATAACAAGAGATGTCATATCCAACTCCTTCCCATTCCAAACCTGAGACCCTTCCTTTAGCATGAGATGTGATATCCAAATCCTTCACATTCCAATCCGGAGACCCTTCCTATAACATGAGATGTGATATCCAACTCCTTCCCAATCCAATCCTGAGACCCTTCCGATAGCAGAGATGTGATATCTCAATGCTTATACCAAACCTGAGACCCTTCCTATAGCATGAGATGTGATATCCAACTCCTTCCGATTCCAATCCCGAGACCCTTCCTATAGCATGAGATGTGATATCGCAATGCTTCTACCAAAACTGAGACCCTTCCTTTAGCATGAGATGTGATATCCAAGTCCTTCCCATTCCAATCCTGAGACCCTTCCTATTGCGTGAGATGTGATATCTCAATGCTTCTAATACCAAACCTGAGATCCTTCCGATAGCATGAGATATGATATCTCAATGCTTCTAATACCAAACCTGAGATCCTTCCTATAACATGAGATGTGATATCCAAATCCTTCCCCATCCAAACCTGAGACCCTCCCTTTAGCATGAGATGTGATATCCAACTCCTTCCCATTCCAATCCTGAAACCCTCCCTATAGCATGAGATGTGATATCCAACTCCTTCCCATTCCAACCTGAGACCCTTCCTATAGCATGAGAAGGGATATCCAACTCCTTCCCAATCCAATCCTGAGACCCTTCCAATAGCAGAGATGTGATATCTCAATGCTTATACCAAACCTGAGACCCTTCCTATGGCATGAGATGTGATATCCAAGTCCTTCCCATTCCAATCTTGAGACCCTTCCTATAACATGAGATGTGATATCCAACTCTTTCCCATTCCAACCTGAGACCTTTCCTATAGCATGAGATGGGATATCCAACAACTCCTTCCAAATCCAATCCTGATACCCTTCCGATAGCATGAGATGTGATATCCCAATGCTTCTACAAAACCTGAGACCCATACCATGGCATGATGTGATATCAAACTCCCGTCCTATACCATGAGACTTGATATCTCAATGCTTCTAATAAAAAACCTGAGACCCTTCCTATAGCAAGAGATGTGATATCCAAATCCTTCCCATTCCAACCTGAGACCCTTCCTATAGCATGAGAAGGGATATCCAACTCCTTCCCATTCCAATCCTTAAACCCTTCCTATAGCATGAGATGTGATATCTCAATGTTTCTAATAAAAAACCTGAGACCCTTCCTATAGCAAGAGATGTGATATCCAAATCCTTCCCATTCCAACCTGAGACCCTTCCTATAGCATGAGAAGGGATATCCAACTCCTTCCAATTCAAATACTGCGACCCTTCCAATAGCATATGTGATATCTCAATGCTTCTAATATCAAAACTGAGATCCTCCCTATAGCATGAGATGTGATATCTAACTCCTTCCCATTCCAATCGAGACCCTTCCTATAACATGAGATCTGATATCTCTATGCTTCTAATACCAAACCTGAGCCCCTTCTCGTAGTATATGTGATATCCAACTCCTTCCCATTCCAAACTTGTGACCCTTCCTGTAGCATGAAATGTGATTTTCACCCCTTCCAATACCAAACCCGAGACCATTCCCACAGCCTGAGATTTGAAATCTCATTTCTTCCAATACCAAACCCGAGACCCTTCCGATAGGATGAGATTTACTATCTCACTCCTTAAAATACCAAACTCGAGTCCCTTCCTAAAGGATGCGATTCTAATACCAAACCTGAGACCCTCCCTATAACAAGAGATGTCATATCCAACTCCTTCCCATTCCAATCCTGAGACTCTTCCTATAGCATGACATGTGATATCGAACTTCCCATTTCAATCCTGAGACTCAGACCTCCCCGTCTAACCTTCTCACCACTCCTAGCTCCCGGATGGATCATGCACTCCTGCTGTCTCCTCTCTCCCTTCTGCTTCCTTTCCTCTCTCCTTCCTCATCTGCCCTAGGTCAGGCTCCTTCTACACCTCCGCAGGGATTACTGATTTGTACCCCTCCCCACTCTCAACTCTCACTCAGTTTCAAAAACTCATCTGACATCTGCCATTTCCTGGAAGAACCCGACCTTGATGTTCTTGGTCTAACCGAGACATGGTTGACGGCCAGCGCTGTCTCGAGCTTTGACACTTTCCTCCCTGATGACAAGTTCCTCTCCATGCCCAGATCCAACCGTTCTTGAGGGGGGAGCATCCTTGATTCCTGTAGTAAATTGCTTTCCTTTGCAGGCCGACTCCTCTCACGAATGCCTTGTCTGCATGCATTCTCTCTTTCCTGGCCATTCTCTCACCGTGGCTTTTTGCCTACCCCCTTCCTCTCTCAGTGGATGGACTTCTCCATCCTAGCCTCCTACCACTCAACTCCGCCTACTTGGAGAATTCAACATGAACCTGTATGCTTCCTGACCTGGACTTTTACGAGATCTGCAACTGTACATGTCACTGGCCCTACACACTGCAGGGAATACTCAGGATTTTCTGATCTCAGACCTCCCCCTCTGTTACCCTCTCAACAATCCTCTCCCGTGGTGATCAAGTTCTCATCTCCAAAGAAGGCTACCTACCAGCTGTTCCTCCTCAGTGGAGTTCTCCCTTTCTGTCCCTGCTCCCTGCACCGTTTCGCGTTGCAAACACTCGCTTCCCAGCTCTCTGGTTTAGACGCGTGTTCCCTGCCTTCTCTCCTCTTCCCGCTGCCTTCAAATCAACAAATGAGCTTCAAAAGATACACGGTGCTCAGAATGCTTTATAACACCCATTATTCATCATATAGCCGTAACCCGCTAGACGTATTGAAATGTGCTGTAAACTAGCAAAACCAGCTAGAAAATGTACTTTCCTCGCGTTTTTGTAAATGCGAATTCTGATGGGTTCCCATGTATGTACATTGTCCGTGCGTTTGTTGTCGAATCCTGAAGTTTTTAACCACTGTTCTCCCATACAAGGGGGGTTCAACATCTACTGCTGTTCACAGGTTCACAGGCTGAATGTATACGGTTGAAATCTTCAAGGCATTATCAGCTTTCCTGACTGTTTTGGAACGTGTATTTGCCATCTATTAATACAGTTGCCTTGTGGTCATCCTCCCTTTTAGTTTACAGGCTGCACTCCCCTGGTGATCACATTCTCCTCTCCAGAGCAGGGTAACTACCAGCTGCTCCTCCTCAGAGGCGTTCCTCCTTTCTGTTCCTGCTCCCTGCACCGTGTTGCATGTACTCGCTTCCAAGCTCTCTGGTTTAGATGCGTGTTCCCTGCCTTCACTCCTCTTCCTACAGCCTTCCAATGAGCTCCACAAGACACAGTGTTCAGAATTCTTTATAACCCCATTATTCAACATATAGCTGTAACCCGCTAGACGTATTAAAACGTGCTAAAACCAGCAAAAATAGCTAGAAAATGTACTTCCCTCGCGTTTTGGTAAATGCAGGGTACACGCGTCTAAACCAGAGAGCAGGGAAGCGATCATTTCAGCAGTATAAATTCAGCCTGTGAACAACACATTTTGATCCTCCCTTTTATGGGAGAAGAGTGGTTCAAAAGAACAGGATTCGACTGAACAAACGCACGAACAGAGTACAAAATGGGAATCCACCAGAATTCGCATTTACCAAAACGCGAGGAAAGTACATTTTCTAGCTGTGTTTGCTAGTTTTTAGCACGTTTCAATACGTCTAGCGGGTTACGGCTAATAATGGGTGTTATAAAGCATTCTGAACACTATCTTGTGGAGCTCCTTGGAAGGCTTTAGGAAGGGGGGCCCCGGAGGGAACGCGAAGCGTTTCCCCCCGGGGAGTTTTTTGGCGATGCACATGGCCAGCGAGTGGCCGTGGGGCAGAGCGCCTCCTGGGGGGGGTATTTAAGGGCTCAGGGAAGTTTCGGGAGGCAGGCGACAGTTAGGACTTGATGATTGTCCTGTCGCCTGCTCCTGAGCCTTCCCTGATTGGGGCCTAACGAGGTGTTTGAGGTAGGGGATAGGGAGGGGAGGGGGAGCGGGAGGGGGATTGGGGAGATAAGGGCCGAGGGAGAGTGTCGACGGCGGCGGCGGCGCCGGCGGCGCCGCATATAAAAAAAAAAAAAAAAAAAAAAAATTAATGAGGGCGGGGGTCGCGGGACCCGAATAGTCGGGGGTACCGTACATAAGGTACCCCCCCCGCCCCCTCCTTACCGAAGCCGCCGCCCGCGGGTTGGCTTTCAGCAGGGCGGGTGGTTCGAGGCGGCATTTGGGTTTTTTTTTTTTTTTTTTTTTTTTTTTTTAGTGAGGGAGCTGGGCGGTCATTCCCTCGACGGCCGTAGTGTGGGCCCGCAGGGCGCGGCATTGATGTTGCCGGCCCCCGCGGCTCTTTAGTGTGGGGAGCCATGGGTTAGTTGAGCCCGCGTGTGCTGGGCTTCTTTTCATAGTGTGCGGTGCCGGCGTGCAGCAGGGAGGGGGCAGAGCGGCCCTCTTAAAGGGACTGCTCCCCCTGTTATGATCCCATTGAGTTTAAGAAGGTACTGCGGTGCGGCGTTGGGGCCACTAGGGGGAGGGGGGGGCGGTGGAGCGGGGTAGACGGAGTGGGGGGCAGTAATAAAAAAAAAAAAAAAGAATTTAATAAAAAGAAAGGGAAAGCAGTAATAGGGGGTTTAAGGAAAGGAAGGGGTTTTTGAGCAGGGGGGTGGAGGGTGGGGGGGGTCCTGTGGGTTTTTTTTTTTTCGAGCGAAGCAGCTCGTAAGGGAGTGGGAAAAAGGGTGGGCTATGCAGGGGGTGCAGGGGGTGGTTGGAAATGGGGGGGGGGGTTTAAAAAAAAAAAAGCTAGTTTCAAAGCTAGCATTTTTTCAGTTTGGGGATTAGGTCCATGGGTAGTTTTGGCTCGGGGGCTTAGGTTTGTTAGGTTCATTTGCAGGGGGCATATATATTGTGCACAATCAGATTAGTAGTGCACGATGGTGGGCCAGAGAGCCGGCAAAAAGGGCCGGGTTGATGCGGAGGCTCTGAGGGAGGCTTTGGAAATAATTAGTTGGGCATCTGGGGCCCAGTGGGAGAGGGCAGTGGGGGAGGTCACAGGCGGAGAGGCCATGGGGGGGGGAGATAAGTGGTGGTAGGCCGCAGCGTAGAGCAGCGGCAGATGGGGCTCTCGCGGCAATGATGGCCTGCACCCCATCGGCAGGGAGAGGGGAGGTTTGGGAAATTAGGGGCGGAAAGCGAGAAAGGGAATAGACAGGAGGGCGGCAGGGGGAGAAATGATTTCGGGTCATGAGGTGGCTCAGAGGAATAAGAAGGGGGCAAGTGAAGGGGTGCAGAGGGGGGTGACAGGGCAAAGTGGAAGAAGGGGTAAATACCTGCAGAAGAGTGCAGGTGGAGAAAGGAGGGAGAGGTCCCCTTCAAGTGAGGAGGTTAGAGTGGGGCGCGGAACGGCCCCCCCGGGTAGGAGGAGTGAGGGCGGAGGGCGCTGCGCAGCCCCCGCTGGTCAGGTGGAGGGTGAGGGTTTCAGTACGGCCCCGCCTCAGTCAACGCAAGGAGAGCCTAGAGGGCGCAGCACAGCCCCTAGCAATGAGGATTCCGGGGTGGAGGTCGGAACGCTTCGCCCGAGAGAAGAGGACCAGGCAGGGGTTCCCACAACTCCGCTGAGAAGAAGTCAAAGGAGCGGCGGGGCGGACGCCCCGGGCTCGCAGGAAGATCATCAAATCATCCCGGGCAGGAGCTCGCATCCACAATGTAGGAGCCCTCTAAGAATGGAGATGAGGAGCACCGGTGTGGACGCCAGGCCGCAGGTGGCAGGTGTGGAAAGAGGTGAGCGGGAAAGGGAATGGTCATCTGCATGGCAGAGAGGGGTTACAAATAGGTGGACAGGGGAGGAACGGGCTGGTTTCCAAGGTGTAAGGAAGGAAGTTGGTGTGCAGGCCATTGGAGCCGAGGGGGTTGGAAAGAGCATTTGCTCAGTGGAGGTCCAAACGGACAAGGTGGTGGAGACATTGGTGCTCGAAGTGCAAGCCGGAAAAGATAAGGAGTGTGAAGTGAAAAGAAAGGAGAAAAAATGGCCATACATGGGGTTAACAAAACCATTGGGGGCGCACTTGATTGCAGCGACCAGGGAGAAGATTCAGGCAGGGGAATTTGTGGATGTCTTTAAATTGCTCCATAGGGAAGTGAGAGCAAAGGAGGGGTCTAAGGAGGAAGAGAGGGAACTGGCTTCACGCCCAAGGGTCCCGGTGACTATTGAGTGGACGTCGGCGTTTATTATTTATGCCAGTGTGTACTGTGAAAAATTCCCGGAGCGTTGCGTGGCCCTGCTTAAATATATGGACGTAATTAGGAAGGCTTTCACTAGTTTTGGGAGTTTGCCTGGGTACGCTATGATGAGGAATTCAGAGCGAGAATGGCGGAGGACAGTCAGGCGGTCTGGGGGGAGATAGACATGGATCTTTGGCTGCAATGGATGGCTCCAACGAGGCCTGCCCCGACATTGCACGCAGCAAGTGGGCTGCCTGTGCCTTACCGGCCCTTTCTTGGTCGCCCCGCCCATGAGGGGGTGGGGGGAGGAGGCGAAGGACAGCCCTCAACTGCATGTTGGGTGTTCAATAAAGAAGGCTGCACGAGGTGGATGTGCAAATTTAAACACGAGTGCAGCAGGTGTGAGGGTCGGCATCCGGTTACAGATTGTTTTCAGGCAAGGGACAGTGGGTCAGGGCGAGGAGCGGGGCAAGGAAGTGTGGGGGAAGGACCGCATACCAGGTAAATTGGGGTGTGCTGGTAGGTCGGGCTCAGTTTAATGTAAAAGGAGGGGGGGCACAAGGTTTGATGAAAGATTGTTGGGGGCAACTTAAAGGGGGGCAGGAGAAGGGTGAGGAGGAAGACGCGTAGGTAGGGGAGGGCCGCAGGGGGGATGTAACGGTGGTAATTGTTAAGGGGAGGTAGCTGTCGTTTGGAGGGCATGGACGACGGTGGTGAAGCCCTCACGCTTGCCGCACGACAAGGTGAGTAGGCTTCAGGCTGCATGGACGGAGGTGCGGGAGCGCCTCTGGTGCAGCAGGGGGAAGTGAGGAGTTGGGTCTGCATGGACGGGGGTGCACTAGGGCCCCTGGTGCAGCTAAATTAAAAAAAAAAAAAAAAAAAAAAAAAAGTGGAACAGAGAAGCGAGGTGCCGGAAGAGGAATTTATGTGTAATGGTCTGCATGGACGGGGGCGCAGGTTTGGCCCCTGGTGCAGCGGTGGAGAGGAGTAAAGGAAAAAAGGGGGCCTGCATGGACGGGGGTGCACTAGGCCCCCTGGTGCAGGTGGGAAACAGGTGGTAATGGACGCAAGTAGCTTGAAGATGGTGATATGGAAGGAACTGCATGGACGGGGGCGCAGGTTTGGCCCCTGGTGCAGCGGTGGAGAGGAATTCTCCTCTCCACCGCTGCACCAGGGGCCTGCATGGACGGGGGTGCATTAGGGCCCCGGGTGCAGGCGGGAAAAAGGTGGTAATGGATGCGAGGAGCTTGAAGAGTTATATGGAAGGGACTGCATGGACGGGGGTGCAGGTTTGGCCCCTGGTGCAATGGCGAGAGGAGGAATAAACTAAAGGGCCTGCATGGACGGGGGTGCACGTGGGCCCCCGGTGCAGGGGGGACAATGCAGGAATGTAAAGGAATAAACTGGGCACAACAAGTGGAACAAATGGTTTATTGCTTGTAGGGGAGCTGTCTGCGACTTGTTTTTACGTGGTTATTGTTTGGGGGCTTTCAGGGTTTTTAAGTTGGTCGGGGGAAAAGGGGGGTAGGGGGACTGCAGTGGGAAGATGTTCAAATTACAGAAGAAGGTTTAGACATCAAGATTAAGAGGTCTAAGACGGATAAGAAGGGAAGGGGCTCTTGGTTTCGGCTGGGTCGTGGGAGCAAGGTTTTATGCCCAGTTCCAGGTGCTAGGGGTATCGCGGAAGGAGTTGGTGGCAGTGGGAGAAAAGGAAGAGGATTTCGGGACTTATTACTTTAGGATGGGCGCAGCATCTGAGGGTACCGGGCTGGGTTTTTTCAGAAGACAAGGTGAAAAGATTGGGACGTTGGAGGTCTGGGAAATATAAGGGGTACGGCAGGGAGTTTGATAATGGGGATGTTGAAAAGGTGGTTAGGACTTTGTGGGCCAACTGTTGTTGAAATATTTTTGACTTGTCAGTGATTTTGTATTTTCTTTTTCAGATGCTGCGCGAAAGGAAGGGGAGTTGGCGCACGTTTTGATTTGTTGGCCATTAAATTGTTAAGTGGGCTGGGAAGGAAGTGGAGAAAAGGGGTTTGGAAGGTAACAGGGGTGCAGTTACAAGGAAGTGGTGGTGAGACGGCACGGGTTGGGGGGCCTGCGGTGGGATCAGCTGCTTCCTATATTGGCAGGGATGAGGGAACGCTTGGGGTTCCAGAGGTGGTGATTCTGCATGCAGGGGAGAATGACCTGGTGAGGGATACGGGTGGCTCTTCTTGTTTCTGGGCTGGGAGACTGGGTAAAAAGTTTGAGGTAGAAAAGTTTGGGGGGGGAGTGGGGCAGAAAGAACTACTCGGGGGAGGGTTTTTCTGGTGCCGGGGGCATGGCCCCTTTTGATGTGGGGGGAGGGAAGCACAATGGGGGAATGACACGGGAAAGGATGGGGTGGCGCTGTTTGCACAAGCAGGTCACCCCGGGGGAACAGGTATTGAGCCTGGAGGGGCATGGCCCCTGGGAGAAAGCGGGACGCCTGGAAAAGGGGCATGGAGACGGTAGGATCCAAGGGATCATTAGGGAGGAATTGGGTTATTTAATTATTTAATTGTTGGGGGAAAATGAAAATGTTTAATTTATTTAAGTGGTGGTTAAAATATTCCTTTAGTTTGTTAGGCCATGGAGCCAGTTAAGCGTTTGATTGTAAGCTTTGGCCTGTCACATTAAAGCAACCTTTTCCACTTTTAAACGAGTCTGGGTTTTTTGTGCATTAAGCCAAAAGGGGGGCCCCGGGGGGAACGCGAAGCGTTTCCCCCCGGGGAGTTTTTTGGCGATGCACATGGCCAGCGAGTGGCCGTGGGGCAGAGCGCCTCCTGGGGGGGGTATTTAAGGGCTCAGGGAAGGTTCGGGAGGCAGGCGACAGTTAGGACTTGATGATTGTCCCGCCCTCCCACCCCTTTCACTTTGTTGGGTAGTGTCTGGGTATGTAATATGGGGGGGTCCATTGTTCATGGGATTATGCAGGGGTTTTTTTAGATGACAGGGCGGGTTCATGAGTTTTGGGGTCTGTTAGGAAGGTAGGGTTGGTAGTTTTGTGTGACAGGTCAGGGCATTGTGAAAGTGTGTGTAATATATGTTGCTGATGTGGCAGGTCAGGCTGGCTGCAGGTCATAGGAAAGGGGGAGTTTGGTGTAGAGGGGAGTTTGAAGGGTGTTGAAGTGGGTCGGGGCGCCGGGGGCATGGCCCCTTTTGATGTGGGGGGAGGGAAGCACAATGGGGGAATGACACGGGAAAGGATGGGGTGGCGCTGTTTGCACAAGCAGGTCACCCCGGGGGAACAGGTATTGAGCCTGGAGGGGCATGGCCCCTGGGAGAAAGCGGGACGCCTGGAAAAGGGGCAAGGAGACGGTAGGATCCAAGGGATCATTAGGGAGGAATTGGGTTATTTAATTATTTAATTGTTGGGGGAAAATGAAAATGTTTAATTTATTTAAGTGGTGGTTAAAATATTCCTTTAGTTTGTTAGGCCATGGAGCCAGTTAAGCGTTTGATTGTAAGCTTTGGCCTGTCACATTAAAGCGACCTTTTCCACTTTTAAACGAGTCTGGGTTTTTTGTGCATTAAGCCAAAAGAGCAGAGAAGGCAGGGAACACGCATCTAAACCAGAGAGCTGGGAAGCGAGTACATGCAACGCGAAACAGTGCAGGGAGCAGGGACAGAAAGGATGAACGCCTATGAGGAGGAGCAGCTGGTAGTTAGCCTGCTCTGGAGAGGAGAATGTGATCACCAGGGGAGTGCAGCCTGTAAACTAGAAGGGACGATGAACACAGGGCGACTGCATTAACGGATGGCAAATACACGTTCCAAAAAATTCAGGAAAGCTGATAATGCATTGAAGATTTCAGCCGTATACATTCAGCCTGTGAACAGCAGTAGATGTTGACCCCCCTAGTATGGGAGAACAGTGGTTAAAAACTTCAGGATTCGACAACAAACGTACGGACACAGTACATACAACATGGGAACCCACCAGAATTCGCATTTACAAAAACGCGAGGGAAGTACATTTTCTAGCTATTTTTGCTAGTTTTTAGCACGTTTCAATACGTCTAGCGGGTTACAGCTATATGTTGAATAATGGGGTTATGAAGCATTCTGAACACTATCTTGTGGAGCTCATTGGAAGGCTGTAGGAAGAGGAGAGAAGGCAGGGAACACGCATCTAAACCAGAGAGGTGGGAAGCGAGTACATGCAACGCGAAACGGTGCAGGGAGCAGGGACAGAAAGAAGGAACGCCTCTGAGGAGGAGCAGCTGGTAGTTAGCCTGCTCTGGAGAAGAGAATGTGATCACCAGGGGAGTGCAGCCTGTAAACTAAAAGGGACGATGACCACAAGGCGACTGCATTAACAGATGGCAAATACACGTTCCAAAACAGTCAGGAAAGCTGATAATGCCTTGAAGATTTCAGCCGTATACATTCAGCCTGTGAACAGCAGTAGATGTTGAACCCCCCTTGTATGGGAGAACAGTGGTTAAACACTTCAGGATTCGACAACAAACGCAGGGACACAGTACATACATGGGAACCCATCAGAATTCGCATTTACAAAAACGCGAGGAAAGTACATTTTCTAGCTGGTTTTGCTAGTTTACAGCACATTTCAATACGTCTAGCGGATTACAGCTATATGATGAATAATGGGTGTTATAAAGCATTCTGAGCAATGTGTATCTTTTGAAGCTCATTTGTTGATTTGAAGGCAGCGGGAAGAGGAGAGAAGGCAGGGAACACGCTTCTAAACCAGAGAGCTGGGAAGCGAGTACTGCAACGCGAAACTGTGCAGGGAGCAGGGACAGAAAGAAGAACGCCTCTGAGGAGGAACAGCGTCTAAACCAGAGAGCAGGGAAGCGAGTGTTTGCAACGCGAAACGGAGCAGGGATCAGGGACAGAAAGGATGAACGCCTATGAGGAGCAGCAGCTGGTAGTTAACCTGCTCTGGAGAGGAGAATGTGATCTCCAGGGGAGTGCAGCCTGTAAAGTAGAAGGGACGATGACCACAAGGCGACTGCATTAACAGATGGCAAATACACGTTCCAAAACAGTCAGGAAAGCTGATAATGCCTTGAAGATTTCAGCCGTATACAATCAGCCTGTGAACAGCAGTAGATGTTGACCCCCCCTTGTATGGGAGAACAGTGGTTAAAAACTTCAGGATTCGACAACAAACGCACGGACACAGTACATACACCGTGTATCTTTTGAAGCTCATTTGTTGATTTGAAGGCAGCGGGAAGAGGAGAGAAGGCAGGGAACACGCGTCGAAACCAGAGAGCTGGGAAGCGAGTACTTGCAACGCGAAACGGTGCAGGGAGCAGGGACAGAAAGGGAGAACTCCACTGAGGAGGAACAGCTGGCAGTTAGCCTTCTTTGGAGATGAGAACTTGATCACCACGGGAGAGGATTGTTGAGAGGGTTACAGAGGGGGAGGTCTGAGATCTGAAAATCCTGAGTATTCCCTGCAGTGTGTAGGGCCAGCGACATGAAGAGTTGCAGATCTCGTAAAAGTCCAGGTCAGGAAGCATACAGGTTCATGTGGAATTCTCCAAGTAGGCGGAGTTGAGTGGTAGGAGGCTAGGATGGAGAAGTCCATCCACTGAGAGAGGAAGGGGGTAGGCAAATAGCCACGGTGAGAGATTCGCCAGGAAAGAGAGAATGCATGCAGACAAGGCATTCGTGAGAGGAGTCGGCCTGCAAAGGAAAGCAATTTACTACAGGAATCAAGGATACTCCCCCTCAAGAACGGTTGGATCTGGGCATGGAGAGGAACTTGTCATCAGGGAGGAAAGTGTCAAAGCTCGAGATAGCGCTGGCCGTCAACCATGTCTCGGTTAGACCAAGAACATCAAGGTCGGGTACTTCCAGGAAATGGCAGATGTCAGATGAGTGTTTGAAACTGAGTGAGAGTTGAGAGTGGGGAGGGGTACAAATCAGTAATCCCTGCGGAGGTGTAGAAGGAGCCTGACCTAGGGCAGATGAGGAAGGAGAGAGGAAAGGAAGCAGAAGAAGGGAGCGAAGAGACAGCAGGAGTTCATGATCAATCCGGGAGCTAGGAGTGGTGAGAAGGTTAGACGGGGAGGTCTGAGTCTCAGGATTGGAATGGGAAGTTCGATATCACATGTTATACTATAGGAAGAGTATGAGGATTGGAATGGGAAGGAGTTGGATATGACATCTCTTGTTGTAGGGAGAGTCTCAGGTTTGGTATTAGAATCACATCCTTTAGGAAGGGACTCGAGTTTGGTATTTTAAGGAGTGAGATAGTAAATCTCATCCTATCGGAAGGGTCTCGGGTTTGGTATTGGAAGAAATGAGATTTCAAATCTCAGGCTGTGGGAATGGTCTCGGGTTTGGCATTGGAAGGGGTGAGAAATCACATTTCATGCTACAGGAAGTGTCACAAGTTTGGAATGGGAAGGAGTTGGATATCACATGAAGGGGCTCAGGTTTGGTATTAGTAGCAAAGAGATATCACATCTCGTTATAGGAAGGGTCTCGATTGGAATGGGAAGGAGTTGGATATCACATCTCATGCTATAGGGAGGGTCTCAGTTTTGATATTAGAAGCACTGAGATATCACATATGCTATTGGAAGGGTCTCAGTATTGGAATTGGAAGGAGTTGGATATCACATCTCATGCTATAGGGAGGTTCTCAGTTTTGATATTAGAAACATTGAGATATCACATCTCATGCTATGGGAAGGGTCTCAGGATTGGAATGGGAAGGAGTAGGATATCACATATGCTAAAGGAAAGGTCTCAGGTTTGGAAGGGGAAGGATTTGGATCTCACATCTCATGTTTTAGGACGGGTCTCAGGTTTGGTATTAGAAGCCTTGGGATATCACATATGGTATGATAAGGGTCTCAGGATTGGAATGGGAAGGAGTTGGACATCACATCTCAAGCTATCTCAGGATTGGAATGGGAAGGAGTTTGATATCACATCTCGAGCTATAGGAAGGGTCTCAGGTTTGGAATGGGAAGGACTTGGATATCACATCTCATGCTAAAGGAAGGGTCTCAGTTTTGGTAGAAGCATTGCGATATCACATCTCATGCTATAGGAAGGGTCTCAGGATTGGAATCGGAAGGAGTTGGATATCACATCTCATGCTATAGGAAGGGTCTCAGGTTTGGTATAAGCATTGAGATATCACATCTCTGCTATCGGAAGGGTCTCAGGATTGGATTGGGAAGGAGTTGGATATCACATCTCATGTTATAGGAAGGGTCTCCGGATTGGAATGTGAAGGATTTGGATATCACATCTCATGCTAAAGGAAGGGTCTCAGGTTTGGAATGGGAAGGAGTTGGATATGACATCTCTTGTTATAGGGAGGGTCTCAGGATTTGAATGGCAAGGTGTTGGATATCACATCTCATGCCATAGGAAGGGTCTCAGGTTTGGTATAAGCATTGAGATATCACATCTCTGCTATCGGAAGGGTCTCAGGATTGGATTGGGAAGGAGTTGGATATCCCTTCTCATGCTATAGGAAGGGTCTCAGGTTGGAAAGGGAAGGAGTTGGATATCACATCTCATGCTATAGGGAGGGTTTCAGTTTTGATATTAGAAGCATTGAGATATCACATCTCATGCTATCGGAAGTGTCTCAGGATTGGAATGGGAAGGAGCTGGATATTACATCTCATGCTAAAGGAAGGGTCTCAGGTTTGGAACGGGAAGGAGTTGGATATCCGATCTCATGTTATAGGAAGCCTCTCAGGTTTGGTATAAGCATTGAGATATCACATCTCTGCTATCGGAAGTGTCTCAGGATTGGAATGGGAAGGAGTTGGATATCCCATCTCATGTTATAGGACGGGTCTCAGGATTGTTATTAGAATCATTGAGATATCATATTGCATGCTGTAGCAAGGGTCTAAGGATTAGAATGGGAAAGACTTGGATATCACATCTCATGCTATAGGAAGGGTCTCAGGTTTGGTATAAGCAATGAGATATCAAATCTCATGCTATAGGAAGGGTCTCAGGATTGGAATGGAAGGAGTTGGATATCACATCTCATGTTATAGGAAGGATCTCAGGTTTGGTATTAGAAGCATTGAGACATCACATCTCATGCTATAGGAAGGGTCTCAGGATTGGAATGGGAAGGAGTTGGATATCACATCTCATGCTATAGGAAGGGTCTCAGGTTTGGTATAAGCATTGAGATATCACATCTCATGCTATAGGAAGGGTCTCAGGATTGGAATGGGAAGGAGTTGTATATGACATCTCATGCCGTAGGAAGGGTCTCAGGTTTGGTATAAGCATTGAGATATCACATCTCTGCTATCAGAAGAGTCTCAGGATTGGAATGGGAAGGAGTTGGATATCCCATCTCATGTTATAGGAAGAGTCTCAGGTTTGGTATTAGAAGCATTGAGATATCACATCTCATGCTATAGGAAGTGTCTCAAGATTGGATGGGAAGGACTTGGATATCACATCTCATGCTATAGGGAGGGTCTCAAGTTTGATATTAGAAGCATTGAGATATCACATCTCATGCTATAGGAAGAGTCTCAGGTTTGGGAAGGGAAGGATTTGGATTTCACATCTCATGTTATAGGACGGTTCTCATGTTTGGTTTTTGAAGCATTGAGATATCACATCTCATGCTATCGGAAGGGTCTCAGGTTTGGTATTAGAAGCATTGAGATATCACATCTCATGCTATAGGATTGGTCTCTGGATTGGAATGTGAAGGATTTGGATATCACATCTCATGCTAAAGGAAGGGTCTCAGGTTTGGAATGGGAAGGAGTTGGATATCACATCTCATGCCATAGGAAGGGTCTCAGGTTTGGTATAAGCATTGAGATATCACATCTCTGCTATCGGAAGGGTCTCAGGATTGGATTGGGAAGGAGTTGGATATCACATCTCATGTTATAGGAAGGGTCTCCGGATTGGAATGTGAAGGATTTGGATATCACATCTCATGCTAAAGGAAGGGTCTCAGGTTTGGAATGGGAAGGAGTTGGATATGACATCTCTTGTTATAGGGAGGGTCTCAGGAATTGAATGGCAAGGAGTTGGATATCACATCTCATGCCATAGGAAGGGTCTCAGGTTTGGTATAAGCATTGAGACATCACATCTCTGCTATCGGAAGGGTCTCAGGATTGGATTGGGAAGGAGTTGGATAGCCCTTCTCATGCTATAGGAAGGGTCTCAGGTTGGAATGGGAAGGAGTTGGATATCACATCTCATGCTAAAGGAAGGGTCTCAGGTTTGGTAGAAGCATTGAGATATCACATCTCATGCTATCGGAAGTGTCTCAGGATTGGAATGGGAAGGAGCTGGATATTACATCTCATGCTAAAGGAAGGGTCTCAGGTTTGGAACGGGAAGGAGTTGGATATCCGATCTCATGTTATAGGAAGGGTCTCAGGTTTGGTATAAGCATTGAGATATCACATCTCTGCTATCGGAAGTGTCTCAGGATTGGAATGGGAAGGAATTGGATATCCCATCTCATGTTATAGGACGGGTCTCAGGATTGTTATTAGAATCATTGAGATATCATATTGCATGCTGTATGAAGGGTCTAAGGATTGGAATGGGAAAGACTTGGATATCACATCTCATGCTATAGGAAGGGTCTCAGGTTTGGTATAAGCATTGAGATATCAAATCTCATGCTATAGGAAGGGTCTCAGGATTGGAATGGAAGGAGTTGGATATCACATCTCATGTTATAGGAAGGATCTCAGGTTTGGTATTAGAAGCATTGAGACATCACATCTCATGCTATAGGAAGGGTCTCAGGATTGGAATGGGAAGGAGTTGGATATCACATCTCATGCTATAGGAAGGGTCTCAGGTTTGGTATAAGCATTGAGATATCACATCTCATGCTATAGGAAGGGTCTCAGGATTGGAATGGGAAGGAGTTGTATATGACATCTCATGCCGTAGGAAGGGTCTCAGGTTTGGTATAAGCATTGAGATATCACATCTCTGCTATCAGAAGAGTCTCAGGATTGGAATGGGAAGGAGTTGGATATCCCATCTCATGTTATAGGAAGAGTCTCAGGTTTGGTATTAGAAGCATTGAGATATCACATCTCATGCTATAGGAAGTGTCTCAGGATTGGAATGGGAAGGACTTGGATATCACATCTCATGCTATAGGGAGGGTCTCAAGTTTGATATTAGAAGCATTGAGACATCACATCTCATGCTATTGGAAGAGTCTCAGGTTTGGGAAGGGAAGGATTTGGATTTCACATCTCATGTTATAGGATGGTTCTCATGTTTGGTTTTTGAAGCATTGAGATATCACATCTCATGCTATCGGAAGGGTCTCAGGTTTGGTATTAGAAGCATTGAGATATCACATCTCATGCTATAGGATTGGTCTCCGGATTGGAATGTGAAGGATTTGGATATCACATCTCATGCTAAAGGAAGGGTCTCAGGTTTGGAATGGGAAGGAGTTGGATATGACATCTCTTGTTATAGGGAGGGTCTCAGGATTTGAATGGCAAGGAGTTGGATATCACATCTCATGCCATAGGAAGGGTCTCAGGTTTGGTATAAGCATTGAGATACCACATCTCTGCTATCGGAAGGGTCTCAGGATTGGAATGGGAAGGACTTAGATTTCACATCTCATGCTATAGGGAGGGTCTCAGTTTTGATATTAGAAGCATTGAGATATCACATCTCATGCTATCGGAAGGGTCTCAGGATTGGAATGGGAGGAGCTGGATATCACATCTCATGCTAAAGGAAGGGTCTCAGGTTTGGAAGGGGAAGGATTTGGATATCACATCTCATGTATAGGATGGGTTTCAGGTTTGGTATTAGAAGCATTGTGATATCACATCTCATGCTATAGGAAGTGTCTCAGGATTGGAATGGGAAGGAGTTGGATATCACATCTCATGCTATAGGAAGGGTTTCAGGTTTGGTAGAAGCATTGAGATATCACATCTCATGCTATAGGAAGAGTCTCAGGTTTGGGAAGGGAAGGATTTGGATTTCACATCTCATGTTATAGGATGGTTCTCATGTTTGGTTTTTGAAGCATTGAGATATCACATCTCATGCTATCGGAAGGGTCTCAGGTTTGGTATTAGAAGCATTGAGATATCACATCTCATGCTATAGGATTGGTCTCTGGATTGGAATGTGAAGGATTTGGATATCACATCTCATGCTAAAGGAAGGGTCTCAGGTTTGGAATGGGAAGGAGTTGGATATGACATCTCTTGTTATAGGGAGGGTCTCAGGATTTGAATGGCAAGGAGTTGGATATCACATCTCATGCCATAGGAAGGGTCTCAGGTTTGGTATAAGCATTGAGATATCACATCTCTGCTATCGGAAGGGTCTCAGGATTGGATTGGGAACGAGTTGGATATCACATCTCATGTTATAGGAAGGGTCTCCGGATTGGAATGTGAAGGATTTGGATATCACATCTCATGCTAAAGGAAGGGTCTCAGGTTTGGAATGGGAAGGAGTTGGATATGACATCTCTTGTTATAGTGAGGGTCTCAGGATTTGAATGGCAAGGAATTGGATATCACATCTCATGCCATAGGAAGGGTCTCAGGTTTGGTATAAGCATTGAGATATCACATCTCTGCTATCGGAAGGGTCTCAGGATTGGATTGGGAAGGAGTTGGATATCCCTTCTCATGCTATAGGAAGGGTCTCAGGTTGGAATGGGAAGGAGTTGGATATCACATCTCATGCTAAAGGAAGGGTCTCAGGTTTGGTAGAAGCATTGAGATATCACATCTCATGCTATAGGAAGGGTCTCAGGATTGGAATGGGAAGGACTTAGATATCACATATCATGCTATAGGGAAGGTTTCAGTTTTGATATTAGAAGCATTGAGATATCACATCTCATGCTATCGGAAGTGTCTCAGGATTGGAATGGGAAGGAGCTGGATATTACATCTCATGCAAAAGGAAGGGTCTCAGGTTTGGAACGGGAAGGAGTTGGATATCCGATCTCATGTTATAGGAAGGGTCTCAGGTTTGGTATAAGCATTGAGATATCACATCTCTGCTATCGGAAGTGTCTCAGGATTGGAATGGGAAGGAATTGGATATCCCATCTCATGTTATAGGACGGGTCTCAGGATTGTTATTAGAATCATTGAGATATCATATTGCATGCTGTAGGAAGGGTCTAAGGATTGGAATGGTAAAGACTTGGATATCACATCTCATGCTATAGGAAGAGTCTCAGGTTTGGTATAAGCATTGAGATATCAAATCTCATGCTATAGTAAGGGTCTCAGGATTGGAATGGAAGGAGTTGGATATCACATCTCATGTTATAGGAAGGATCTCAGGTTTGGTATTAGAAGCATTGAGACATCACATCTCATGCTATAGGAAGGGTCTCAGGATTGGAATGGGAAGGAGTTGGATATCACATCTCATGCTATAGGAAGGGTCTCAGGTTTGGTATAAGCATTGAGATATCACATCTCATGCTATAGGAAGGGTCTCAGGATTGGAATGGGAAGGAGTTGTATATGACATCTCATGCCGTAGGAAGGGTCTCAGGTTTGGTATAAGCATTGAGATATCACATCTCTGCTATCAGAAGAGTCTCAGAATTGGAATGGGAAGGAGTTGGATATCCCATCTCATGTTATAGGAAGAGTCTCAGGTTTGGTATTAGAAGCATTGAGATATCACATCTCATGCTATAGGAAGTGTCTCAGGATTGGAATGGGAAGGACTTGGATATCACATCTCATGCTATAGGGAGGGTCTCAAGTTTGATATTAGAAGCATTGAGATATCACATCTCATGCTATAGGAAGAGTCTCAGGTTTGGGAAGGGAAGGATTTGGATTTCACATCTCTTGTTATAGGATGGTTCTCATGTTTGGTTTTTGAAGCATTGAGATATTACATCTCATGCTATCGGAAGGGTCTCAGGTTTGGTATTAGAAGCATTGAGATATCACATCTCATGCTATAGGATTGGTCTCCGGATTGGAATGTGAAGGATTTGGATATCACATCTCATGCTAAAGGAAGGGTCTCAGGTTTGGAATGGGAAGGAGTTGGATATGACATCTCTGGTTATAGGGAGGGTCTCAGGATTTGAATGGCAAGGAGTTGGATATCACATCTCATGCCATAGGAAGGGTCTCAGGTTTGGTATAAGCATTGAGATATCACATCTCTGCTATCGGAAGGGTCTCAGGATTGGAATGGGAAGGACTTAGATATCACATCTCATGCTATAGGGAGGGTCTCAGTTTTGATATTAGAAGCATTGAGATATCACATCTCATGCTATCGGAAGGGTCTCAGGATTGGAATGGGAGGAGCTGGATATCACATCTCATGCTAAAGGAAGGGTCTCAGGTTTGGAAGGGGAAGGATTTGGATATCACATCTCATGTTATAGAATGGGTCTCAGGTTTGGTATTAGAAGCATTGTGATATCACATCTCATGCTATAGGAAGTGTCTCAGGATTGGAATGGGAAGGAGTTGTATATCACATCTCATGCTATAGGAAGGGTTTCAGGTTTGGTAGAAGCATTGAGATATCACATCTCATGCTATAGGAAGAGTCTCAGTTTTGGGAAGGGAAGGATTTGGATTTCACATCTCATGTTATAGGATGGTTCTCATGTTTGGTTTTTGAAGCATTGAGATATCACATCTCATGCTATCGGAAGGGTCTCAGGTTTGGTATTAGAAGCATTGAGATATCACATCTCATGCTATAGGATTGGTCTCTGGATTGGAATGTGAAGGATTTGGATATCACATCTCATGCTATAGGAAGGGTCTCAGGATTGGAATGGGAAGGAGTTGTATATGACATCTCATGCCGTAGGAAGGGTCTCAGGTTTGGTATAAGCATTGAGATATCACATCTCTGCTATCAGAAGAGTCTCAGGATTGGAATGGGAAGGAGTTGGATATCCCATCTCATGTTATAGGAAGAGTCTCAGGTTTGGTATTAGAAGCATTGAGATATCACATCTCATGCTATAGGAAGTGTCTCAAGATTGGATGGGAAGGATTTGGATATCAAATCTCATGCTAAAGGAAGGGTCTCAGGTTTGGTATAAGCATTGAGATATCACATCTCTGCTATCGGAAGGGTCTCAGGATTGGATTGGGAAGGAGTTGGACATCCCTTCTCATGCTTTAGGAAGGGTCTCATGTTGGAATGGGAAGGAGTTGGATATCATATCTCATGTTATAGGAAGGGTCTCAAGATTGAAATGGGAAGGATTTGGATATCACATCTCATGCCATAGGAAGGGTCTCAGGTTTGGTATAAGCATTGAGATATCACATCTCTGCTATCGGAAGGGTCTCAGGATTGGAATGGGAAGGACTTAGATATCACATCTCATGCTATAGGGAGGGTCTCAGTTTTGATATTAGAAGCATTGAGATATCACATCTCATGCTATCGGAAGGGTCTCAGGATTGGAATGGGAGGAGCTGGATATCACATCTCATGCTAAAGGAAGGGTCTCAGGTTTGGAAGGGGAAGGATTTGGATATCACATCTCATGTTATAGAATGGGTCTCAGGTTTGGTATTAGAAGCATTGTGATATCACATCTCATGCTATAGGAAGTGTCTCAGGATTGGAATGGGAAGGAGTTGTATATCACATCTCATGCTATAGGAAGGGTTTCAGGTTTGGTAGAAGCATTGAGATATCACATCTCATGCTATAGGAAGAGTCTCAGTTTTGGGAAGGGAAGGATTTGGATTTCACATCTCATGTTATAGGATGGTTCTCATGTTTGGTTTTTGAAGCATTGAGATATCACATCTCATGCTATCGGAAGGGTCTCAGGTTTGGTATAAGCATTGAGATATCACATCTCTGCTATCAGAAGAGTCTCAGGATTGGAATGGGAAGGAGTTGGATATCCCATCTCATGTTATAGGAAGAGTCTCAGGTTTGGTATTAGAAGCATTGAGATATCACATCTCATGCTATAGGAAGTGTCTCAAGATTGGATGGGATGGACTTGGATATCACATCTCATGCTATAGGGAGGGTCTCAAGTTTGATATTAGAAGCATTGAGATATCACATCTCATGCTATAGGAAGAGTCTCAGGTTTGGGAAGGGAAGGATTTGGATTTCACATCTCATGTTATAGGACGGTTCTCATGTTTGGTTTTTGAAGCATTGAGATATCACATCTCATGCTATCGGAAGGGTCTCAGGTTTGGTATTAGAAGCATTGAGATATCACATCTCATGCTATAGGATTGGTCTCTGGATTGGAATGTGAAGGATTTGGATATCACATCTCATGCTAAAGGAAGGGTCTCAGGTTTGGAATGGGAAGGAGTTGGATATCACATCTCATGCCATAGGAAGGGTCTCAGGTTTGGTATAAGCATTGAGATATCACATCTCTGCTATCGGAAGGGTCTCAGGATTGGATTGGGAAGGAGTTGGATATCACATCTCATGTTATAGGAAGGGTCTCCGGATTGGAATGTGAAGGATTTGGATATCACATTTCATGCTAAAGGAAGGGTCTCAGGTTTGGAATGGGAAGGAGTTGGATATGGCATCTCTTGTTATAGGGAGGGTCTCAGGATTTGAATGGCAAGGAGTTGGATATCACATCTCATGCCATAGGAAGGGTCTCAGGTTTGGTATAAGCATTGAGATATCACATCTCTGCTATCGGAAGGGTCTCAGGATTGGATTGGGAAGGAGTTGGATATCCCTTCACATGCTATAGGAAGGGTCTCAGGTTGGAATGGGAAGGAGTTGGATATCACATCTCATGCTAAATGAAGGGTCTCAGGTTTGGTAGAAGCATTGAGATATCACATCTCATGCTATCGGAAGTGTCTCAGGATTGGAATGGGAAGGAGCTGGATATTACATCTCATGCTAAAGGAAGGGTCTCAGGTTTGGAACGGGAAGGAGTTGGATATCCAATCTCATGTTATAGGAAGGGTCTCAGGTTTGGTATAAGCATTGAGATATCACATCTCTGCTATCGGAAGTGTCTCAGGATTGGAATGGGAAGGAATTGGATATCCCATCTCATGTTATAGGACGGGTCTCAGGATTGTTATTAGAATCATTGAGATATCATATTGCATGCTGTATGAAGGGTCTAAGGATTGGAATGGGAAAGACTTGGATATCACATCTCATGCTATAGGAAGGGTCTCAGGTTTGGTATAAGCATTGAGATATCAAATCTCATGCTATAGGAAGGGTCTCAGGATTGGAATGGAAGGAGTTGGATATCACATCTCATGTTATAGGAAGGATCTCAGGTTTGGTATTAGAAGCATTGAGACATCACATCTCATGCTATAGGAAGGGTCTCAGGATTGGAATGGGAAGGAGTTGGATATCACATCTCATGCTATAGGAAGGGTCTCAGGTTTGGTATAAGCATTGAGATATCACATCTCATGCTATAGGAAGGGTCTCAGGATTGGAATGGGAAGGAGTTGTATATGACATCTCATGCCGTAGGAAGGGTCTCAGGTTTGGTATAAGCATTGAGATATCACATCTCTGCTATCAGAAGAGTCTCAGGATTGGAATGGGAAGGAGTTGGATATCCCATCTCATGCTATAGGAAGTGTCTCAGGATTGGAATGGGAAGGACTTGGATATCACATCTCATGCTATAGGGAGGGTCTCAAGTTTGATATTAGAAGCATTGAGATATCACATCTCATGCTATAGGAAGAGTCTCAGGTTTGGGAAGGGAAGGATTTGGATTTCACATCTCATGTTATAGGATGGTTCTCATGTTTGGTTTTTGAAGCATTGAGATATCACATCTCATGCTATCGGAAGGGTCTCAGGTTTGGTATTAGAAGCATTGAGATATCACATCTCATGCTATAGGATTGGTCTCCGGATTGGAATGTGAAGGATTTGGATATCACATCTCATGCTAAAGGAAGGGTCTCAGGTTTGGAATGGGAAGGAGTTGGATATGACATCTCTTGTTATAGGGAGGGTCTCAGGATTTGAATGGCAAGGAGTTGGATATCACATCTCATGCCATAGGAAGGGTCTCAGGTTTGGTATAAGCATTGAGATATCGGGTCTCAGGATTGGAATGGGAAGGACTTAGATATCACATCTCATGCTATAGGGAGGGTCTCAGTTTTGATATTAGAAGCATTGAGATATCACATCTCATGCTATCGGAAGGGTCTCAGGATTGGAATGGGAGGAGCTGGATATCACATCTCATGCTAAAGGAAGGGTCTCAGGTTTGGAAGGGGAAGGATTTGGATATCACATCTCATGTTATAGGATGGGTCTCAGGTTTGGTATTAGAAGCATTGTGATATCACATCTCATGCTATAGGAAGTGTCTCAGGATTGGAATGGGAAGGAGTTGGATATCACATCTCATGCTATAGGAAGGGTTTCAGGTTTGGTAGAAGCATTGAGATATCACATCTCATGCTATAGGAAGAGTCTCAGGTTTGGGAAGGGAAGGATTTGGATTTCACATCTCATTATATAGGATGGTTCTCATGTTTGGTTTTTGAAGCATTGAGATATCACATCTCATGCTATCGGAAGGGTCTCAGGTTTGGTATTAGAAGCATTGAGATATCACATCTCATGCTATAGGATTGGTCTCCGGATTGGAATGTGAAGGATTTGGATATCACATCTCATGCTAAAGGAAGGGTCTCAGGTTTGGAATGGGAAGGAGTTGGATATGACATCTCTTGTTATAGGGAGGGTCTCAGGATTTGAATGGCAAGGAGTTGGATATCACATCTCATGCCATAGGAAGGGTCTCAGGTTTGGTATAAGCATTGAGATATCACATCTCTGCTATCGGAAGGGTCTCAGGATTGGATTGGGAAGGAGTTGGATATCACATCTCATGTTATAGGAAGGGTCTCCGGATTGGAATGTGAAGGATTTGGATATCACATCTCATGCTAAAGGAAGGGTCTCAGGTTGTGAATGGGAAGGAGTTGGATATGACATCTCTTGTTATAGGGAGGGTCTCAGGATTTGAATGGCAAGGAGTTGGATATCACATCTCATGCCATAGGAAGGGTCTCAGGTTTGGTATAAGCATTGAGATATCACATCTCTGCTATCGGAAGGGTCTCAGGATTGGATTGGGAAGGAGTTGGATATCCCTTCTCATGCTATAGGAAGGGTCTCAGGTTGGAATGGGAAGGAGTTGGATATCACATCTCATGCTAAAGGAAGGGTCTCAGGTTTGGTAGAAGCATTGAGATATCACATCTCATGCTATAGGAAGGGTCTCAGGATTGGAATGGGAAGGACTTAGATATCACATATCATGCTATAGGGAGGGTTTCAGTTTTGATATTAGAAGCATTGAGATATCACATCTCATGCTATCGGAAGTGTCTCAGGATTGGAATGGGAAGGAGCTGGATATTACATCTCATGCTAAAGGAAGGGTCTCAGGTTTGGAACGGGAAGGAGTTGGATATCCGATCTCATGTTATAGGAAGGGTCTCAGGTTTGGTATAAGCATTGAGATATCACATCTCTGCTATCGGAAGTGTCTCAGGATTGGAATGGGAAGGAATTGGATATCCCATCTCATGTTATAGGACGGGTCTCAGGATTGTTATTAGAATCATTGAGATATCATATTGCATGCTGTAGGAAGGGTCTAAGGATTGGAATGGGAAAGACTTGGATATCACATCTCATGCTATAGGAAGGGTCTCAGGTTTGGTATAAGCATTGAGATATCAAATCTCATGCTATAGGAAGGGTCTCAGGATTGGAATGGAAGGAGTTGGATATCACATCTCATGTTATAGGAAGGATCTCAGGTTTGGTATTAGAAGCATTGAGACATCAAATCTCATGCTATAGGAAGGGTCTCAGGATTGGAATGGGAAGGAGTTGGATATCACATCTCATGCTATAGGAAGGGTCTCAGGTTTGGTATAAGCATTGAGATATCACATCTCATGCTATAGGAAGGGTCTCAGGATTGGAATGGGAAGGAGTTGTATATGACATCTCATGCCGTAGGAAGGGTCTCAGGTTTGGTATAAGCATTGAGATATCACATCTCTGCTATCAGAAGAGTCTCAGGATTGGAATGGGAAGGAGTTGGATATCCCATCTCATGTTATAGGAAGAGTCTCAGGTTTGGTATTAGAAGCATTGAGATATCACATCTCATGCTATAGGAAGTGTCTCAGGATTGGGAAGGGAAGGATTTGGATTTCACATCTCATGTTATAGGATGGTTCTCATGTTTGGTTTTTGAAGCATTGAGATATCACATCTCATGCTATCGGAAGGGTCTCAGGTTTGGTATTAGAAGCATTGAGATATCACATCTCATGCTATAGGATTGGTCTCCGGATTGGAATGTGAAGGATTTGGATATCACATCTCATGCTAAAGGAAGGGTCTCAGGTTTGGAATGGGAAGGAGTTGGATATGACATCTCTTGTTATAGGGAGGGTCTCAGGATTTGAAGGGCAAGGAGTTGGATATCACATCTCATGCCATAGGAAGGGTCTCAGGTTTGGTATAAGCATTGAGATACCACATCTCTGCTATCGGAAGGGTCTCAGGATTGGAATGGGAAGGACTTAGATATCACATCTCATGCTATAGGGAGGGTCTCAGTTTTGATATTAGAAGCATTGAGATATCACATCTCATGCTATCGGAAGGGTCTCAGGATTGGAATGGGAGGAGCTGGATATCACATCTCATGCTAAAGGAAGGGTCTCAGGTTTGGAAGGGGAAGGATTTGGATATCACATCTCATGTTATAGGATGGGTTTCAGGTTTGGTATTAGAAGCATTGTAATATCACATCTCATGCTATAGGAAGTGTCTCAAGATTGGAATGGGAAGGAGTTGGATATCACATCTCATGCTATAGGAAGGGTTTCAGGTTTGGTAGAAGCATTGAGATATCACATCTCATGCTATAGGAAGAGTCTCAGGTTTGGGAAGGGAAGGATTTGGATTTCACATCTCATGTTATAGGATGGTTCTCATGTTTGGTTTTTGAAGCATTGAGATATCACATCTCATGCTATCGGAAGGGTCTCAGGTTTGGTATTAGAAGCATTGAGATATCACATCTCATGCTATAGGATTGGTCTCTGGATTGGAATGTGAAGGATTTGGATATCACATCTCATGCTAAAGGAAGGGTCTCAGGTTTGGAATGGGAAGGAGTTGGATATGACATCTCTTGTTATAGGGAGGGTCTCAGGATTTGAATGGCAAGGAGTTGGATATCACATCTCATGCCATAGGAAGGGTCTCAGGTTTGGTATAAGCATTGAGATATCACATCTCTGCTATCGGAAGGGTCTCAGGATTGGATTGGGAAGGAGTTGGATATCACATCTCATGTTATAGGAAGGGTCTCCGGATTGGAATGTGAAGGATTTGGATATCACATCTCATGCTAAAGGAAGGGTCTCAGGTTTGGAATGGGAAGGAGTTGGATATGACATCTCTTGTTATAGGGAGGGTCTCAGGATTTGAATGGCAAGGAGTTGGATATCACATCTCATGCCATAGGAAGGGTCTCAGGTTTGGTATAAGCATTGAGATATCACATCTCTGCTATCGGAAGGGTCTCAGGATTGGATTGGGAAGGAGTTGGATATCCCTTCTCATGCTATAGGAAGGGTCTCAGGTTGGAATGGGAAGGAGTTGGATATCACATCTCATGCTAAAGGAAGGGTCTCAGGTTTGGTAGAAGCATTGAGATATCACATCTCATGCTATAGGAAGGGTCTCAGGATTGGAATGGGAAGGACTTAGATATCACATATCATGCTATAGGGAAGGTTTCAGTTTTGATATTAGAAGCATTGAGATATCACATCTCATGCTATCGGAAGTGTCTCAGGATTGGAATGGGAAGGAGCTGGATATTACATCTCATGCAAAAGGAAGGGTCTCAGGTTTGGAACGGGAAGGAGTTGGATATCCGATCTCATGTTATAGGAAGGGTCTCAGGTTTGGTATAAGCATTGAGATATCACATCTCTGCTATCGGAAGTGTCTCAGGATTGGAATGGGAAGGAATTGGATATCCCATCTCATGTTATAGGACGGGTCTCAGGATTGTTATTTGAATCATTGAGATATCATATTGCATGCTGTAGGAAGGGTCTAAGGATTGGAATGGTAAAGACTTGGATATCACATCTCATGCTATAGGAAGAGTCTCAGGTTTGGTATAAGCATTGAGATATCAAATCTCATGCTATAGGAAGGGTCTCAGGATTGGAATGGAAGGAGTTGGATATCACATCTCATGTTATAGGAAGGATCTCAGGTTTGGTATTAGAAGCATTGAGACATCACATCTCATGCTATAGGAAGGGTCTCAGGATTGGAATGGGAAGGAGTTGGATATCACATCTCATGCTATAGGAAGGGTCTCAGGTTTGGTATAAGCATTGAGATATCACATCTCATGCTATAGGAAGGGTCTCAGGATTGGAATGGGAAGGAGTTGTATATGACATCTCATGCCGTAGGAAGGGTCTCAGGTTTGGTATAAGCATTGAGATATCACATCTCTGCTATCAGAAGAGTCTCAGAATTGGAATGGGAAGGAGTTGGATATCCCATCTCATGTTATAGGAAGAGTCTCAGGTTTGGTATTAGAAGCATTGAGATATCACATCTCATGCTATAGGAAGTGTCTCAGGATTGGAATGGGAAGGACTTGGATATCACATCTCATGCTATAGGGAGGGTCTCAAGTTTGATATTAGAAGCATTGAGATATCACATCTCATGCTATAGGAAGAGTCTCAGGTTTGGGAAGGGAAGGATTTGGATTTCACATCTCTTGTTATAGGATGGTTCTCATGTTTGGTTTTTGAAGCATTGAGATATTACATCTCATGCTATCGGAAGGGTCTCAGGTTTGGTATTAGAAGCATTGAGATATCACATCTCATGCTATAGGATTGGTCTCCGGATTGGAATGTGAAGGATTTGGATATCACATCTCATGCTAAAGGAAGGGTCTCAGGTTTGGAATGGGAAGGAGTTGGATATGACATCTCTGGTTATAGGGAGGGTCTCAGGATTTGAATGGCAAGGAGTTGGATATCACATCTCATGCCATAGGAAGGGTCTCAGGTTTGGTATAAGCATTGAGATATCACATCTCTGCTATCGGAAGGGTCTCAGGATTGGAATGGGAAGGACTTAGATATCACATCTCATGCTATAGGGAGGGTCTCAGTTTTGATATTAGAAGCATTGAGATATCACATCTCATGCTATCGGAAGGGTCTCAGGATTGGAATGGGAGGAGCTGGATATCACATCTCATGCTAAAGGAAGGGTCTCAGGTTTGGAAGGGGAAGGATTTGGATATCACATCTCATGTTATAGAATGGGTCTCAGGTTTGGTATTAGAAGCATTGTGATATCACATCTCATGCTATAGGAAGTGTCTCAGGATTGGAATGGGAAGGAGTTGTATATCACATCTCATGCTATAGGAAGGGTTTCAGGTTTGGTAGAAGCATTGAGATATCACATCTCATGCTATAGGAAGAGTCTCAGTTTTGGGAAGGGAAGGATTTGGATTTCACATCTCATGTTATAGGATGGTTCACATGTTTGGTTTTTGAAGCATTGAGATATCACATCTCATGCTATCGGAAGGGTCTCAGGTTTGGTATTAGAAGCATTGAGATATCACATCTCATGCTATAGGATTGGTCTCTGGATTGGAATGTGAAGGATTTGGATATCACATCTCATGCTAAAGGAAGGGTCTCAGGTTTGGAATGGGAAGGAGTTGGATATGACATCTCTTGTTATAGGGAGGGTCTCAGGATTTGAATGGCAAGGAGTTGGATATCACATCTCATGCCATAGGAAGGGTCTCAGGTTTGGTATTAGAAGCCTTGAGATATCACATCTCATGGTATAATAAGGGTCTCAGGATTGGAATGGGAAGGAGTTGGATATCACATCTCAAGCTATTTCAGGATTGGAATGGGAAGGAGTTTGATATCACATCTCAAGCTATAGGAAGTGTCTCAGGTTTGGGAAGGGAAGGATTGGGATTTCACATCTCATGTTATAGGATGGTTCTCATGTTTGGTTTTAGAAGCATTGAGATATCACATCTCATGCTATCGGAAGGGTCTCAGGTTTGGAATGGGAAGGAGTTGGATATCACATCTCATGTTATAGGAAGCATCTCAGGTTTGGTATTAGAAGCATTGAGATATCACATCTCATGCTATAGGAAGGGTCTCAGGATTGGAATGTGAAGGATTTGGATATCAAATCTCATGCTAAAGGAAGGGTCTCAGGTTTGGTATAAGCATTGAGATATCACATCTCTGCTATCGGAAGGGTCTCAGGATTGGATTGGGAAGGAGTTGGACATCCCTTCTCATGCTATAGGAAGGGTCTCATGTTGGAATGGGAAGGAGTTGGATATCATATCTCATGTTATAGGAAGGGTCTCAAGATTGAAATGGGAAGTATTTGGATATCACATCTCTTGCTATATGAAGGGTCTCAGGTTTTTTATTAGAAACATTGAGATATCACATCTCATGCTATCGGAAGGGTTTCAGGATTGGAATGGGAAGGATTTGGATATCATATCTCATGTTATAGGACGGGTCCCAGGTTTGGTATTAGAAGCATTGAGATATCACATCTTATGGTATAGGAAGGGTCTCAGGTTTGGAATGGGAAGGAGTTGGATATCACATCTCATCCAATAGGAAGGGTCTCAGGTTTGGAATGGGAAGGAATTGGATATCACATCTCATGTTATAGGAAGGATCTCAGGATTGAAATGGGAAGGAGTTGGATATCCCTTCTCATGCTATAGGAAGGGTCACAGGTTGGAATGGGAAGGATTTGGATATCACATCTCTTGCTATAGGAAGGGTCTCAGGTTTTTTATTAGAAACATTGAGATATCACATCTCATGCTATAGGAAGGGTTTAAGGATTGGAATGGGAAGGAGTTGGATATCCCTTCTCATGCTATAGGAAGGGTCTCAGGTTGGAATGGGAAGGATTTGGATATCACATCTCTTGCTATAGGAAGGGTCTCAGGTTTTTTATTAGAAACATTGAGATATCACATCTCATGCTATAGGAAGGGTTTAAGGATTGGAATGGGAAGGATTTGGATATCACATCTCATGCTAAAGGAAGGGTCTCAGGTTTGGAAGGGGAAGGATTTGGATATCACATCTCATGTTATTTGACCGGTCTCAGGTTTGGTATTAGAAGCATTGAGATATCAAGTCTCATGGTATAGGACGGGAGTTTGATATCACATCATGCCATGGTATGGGTCTCAGGTTTTGTAGAAGCATTGGGATATCACATCTCATGCTATCGGAAGGGTATCAGGATTGGATTTGGAAGGAGTTGTTGGATATCCCATCTCATGCTATAGGAAAGGTCTCAGGTTGGAATGGGAAAGAGTTGGATATCACATCTCATGTTATAGGAAGGGTCTCAAGATTGGAATGGGAAGGACTTGGATATCACATCTCATGCTGTAGGAAGGCTCTCAGGTTTGGAAAGGGAAGGAGTTGGATATCACATTTCATGTTAGAGGTAGGATCTCAGGTTTGGTATTAGAGGCATTGAGATATCACATCTCATGCTATCAGAAGGGTATCAGGATTGGAATGGGAAGGAGTTGGATATCACATCTCATGCTAAAGGGAGGGTCTCAGGTTTGGATGGGGAAGGATTTGGATATCACATCTCATGTTATAGGAAGGATCTCAGGTTTGGTATTAGAAGCATTGAGATATCACATCTCATGCTATCGGAAGGATCTCAGGTTTGGTATTAGAAGCATTGAGATATCACATCTCATGCTATAGGAAGGGTCTCAGGATTTGAATGGGAAGGACTTGGATATCACATCTCATGCTAAAGGAAGGGTCTCAGTTTTGGTAGAAGCATTGCGATATCACATCTCATGCTATAGGAAGGGTCTCAGGATTGGAATCGGAAGGAGTTGGATATCACATCTCATGCTATAGGAAGGGTCTCAGGTTTGGTATAAGCATTGAGATATCACATCTCTGCTATCGGAAGGGTCTCAGGATTGGATTGGGAAGGAGTTGGATATCACATCTCATGTTATAGGAAGGGTCTCCGGATTGGAATGTGAAGGATTTGGATATCACATCTCATGCTAAAGGAAGGGTCTCAGGTTTGGAATGGGAAGGAGTTGGATATGACATCTCTTGTTATAGGGAGGGTCTCGGGATTTGAATGGCAAGGTGTTGGATATCATATCTCATGCCATAGGAAGGGTCTCAGGTTTGGTATAAGCATTGAGATATCACATCTCTGCTATCGGAAGGGTCTCAGGATTGGATTGGGAAGGAGTTGGATATCCCTTCTCATGCTATAGGAAGGGTCTCAGGTTGGAATGGGAAGGAGTTGGATATCACATCTCATGCTATAGGGAGGGTTTCAGTTTTGATATTAGAAGCATTGAGATATCACATCTCATGCTATCGGAAGTGTCTCAGGATTGGAATGGGAAGGAGCTGGATATTACATCTCATGCTAAAGGAAGGGTCTCAGGTTTGGAACTGGAAGGAGTTGGATATCCGATCTCATGTTATAGGAAGGGTCTCAGGTTTGGTATAAGCATTGAGATATCACATCTCTGCTATCGGAAGTGTCTCAGGATTGGAATGGGAAGGAGTTGGATATCCCATCTCATGTTATAGGACGGGTCTCAGGATTGTTATTAGAATCATTGAGATATCATATTGCATGCTGTAGGAAGGGTCTAAGGATTGGAATGGGAAAGACTTGGATATCACATCTCATGCTATAGGAAGGGTCTCAGGTTTGGTATAAGCATTGAGATATCAAATCTCATGCTATAGGAAGGGTCTCAGGATTGGAATGGAAGGAGTTGGATATCACATCTCATGTTATAGGAAGGATCTCAGGTTTGGTATTAGAAGCATTGAGACATCACATCTCATGCTATAGGAAGGGTCTCAGGATTGGAATGGGAAGGAGTTGGATATCACATCTCATGCTATAGGAAGGGTCTCAGGTTTGGTATAAGCTTTGAGATATCACATCTCATGCTATAGGAAGGGTCTCAGGATTGGAATGGGAAGGAGTTGTATATGACATCTCATGCCGTAGGAAGGGTCTCAGGTTTGGTATAAGCATTGAGATATCACATCTCTGCTATCAGAAGAGTCTCAGGATTGGAATGGGAAGGAGTTGGATATCCCATCTCTTGTTATAGGAAGAGTCTCAGGTTTGGTATTAGAAGCATTGAGATATCACATCTCATGCTATAGGAAGTGTCTCAGGATTGGAATGGGAAGGACTTGGATATCACATCTCATGCTATAGGGAGGGTCTCAAGTTTGATATTAGAAGCATTGAGATATCACATCTCATGCTATAGGAAGAGTCTCAGGTTTGGGAAGGGAAGGATTTGGATTTCACATCTCATGTTATAGGACGGTTCTCATGTTTGGTTTTTGAAGCATTGAGATATCACATCTCATGCTATCGGAAGGGTCTCAGGTTTGGTATTAGAAGCATTGAGATATCACATCTCATGCTATAGGATTGGTCTCTGGATTGGAATGTGAAGGATTTGGATATCACATCTCATGCTAAAGGAAGGGTCTCAGGTTTGGAATGGGAAGGAGTTGGATATGACATCTCTTGTTATAGGGAGGGTCTCAGGATTTGAATGGCAAGGAGTTGGATATCACATCTCATGCCATAGGAAGGGTCTCAGGTTTGGTATAAGCATTGAGATATCACATCTCTGCTATCGGAAGGGTCTCAGGATTGGATTGGGAAGGAGTTGGATATCACATCTCATGTTATAGGAAGGGTCTCCGGATTGGAATGTGAAGGATTTGGATATCACATCTCATGCTAAAGGAAGGGTCTCAGGTTTGGAATGGGAAGGAGTTGGATATGACATCTCTTGTTATAGGGAGGGTCTCAGGATTTGAATGGCAAGGAGTTGGATATCACATCTCATGCCATAGGAAGGGTCTCAGGTTTGGTATAAGCATTGAGATATCACATCTCTGCTATCGGAAGGGTCTCAGGATTGGATTGGGAAGGAGTTGGATATCCCTTCTCATGCTATAGGAAGGGTCTCAGGTTGGAATGGGAAGGAGTTGGATATCACATCTCATGCTAAAGGAAGGGTCTCAGGTTTGGTAGAAGCATTGAGATATCACATCTCATGCTATCGGAAGTGTCTCAGGATTGGAATGGGAAGGAGCTGGATATTACATCTCATGCTAAAGGAAGGGTCTCAGGTTTGGAACGGGAAGGAGTTGGATATCCGATCTCATGTTATAGGAAGGGTCTCAGGTTTGGTATAAGCATTGAGATATCACATCTCTGCTATCGGAAGTGTCTCAGGATTGGAATGGGAAGGAATTGGATATCCCATCTCATGTTATAGGACGGGTCTCAGGATTGTTATTAGAATCATTGAGATATCATATTGCATGCTGTATGAAGGGTCTAAGGATTGGAATGGGAAAGACTTGGATATCACATCTCATGCTATAGGAAGGGTCTCAGGTTTGGTATAGCATTGAGATATCAAATCTCATGCTATAGGAAGGGTCTCAGGATTGGAATGGAAGGAGTTGGATATCACATCTCATGTTATAGGAAGGATCTCAGGTTTGGTATTAGAAGCATTGAGACATCACATCTCATGCTATAGGAAGGGTCTCAGGATTGGAATGGGAAGGAGTTGGATATCACATCTCATGCTATAGGAAGGGTCTCAGGTTTGGTATAAGCATTGAGATATCACATCTCATGCTATAGGAAGGGTCTCAGGATTGGAATGGGAAGGAGTTGTATATGACATCTCATGCCGTAGGAAGGGTCTCAGGTTTGGTATAAGCATTGAGATATCACATCTCTGCTATCAGAAGAGTCTCAGGATTGGAATGGGAAGGAGTTGGATATCCCATCTCATGTTATAGGAAGAGTCTCAGGTTTGGTATTAGAAGCATTGAGATATCACATCTCATGCTATAGGAAGAGTCTCAGGTTTGGGAAGGGAAGGATTTGGATTTCACATCTCATGTTATAGGATGGTTCTCATGTTTGGTTTTTGAAGCATTGAGATATCACATCTCATGCTATCGGAAGGGTCTCAGGTTTGGTATTAGAAGCATTGAGATATCACATCTCATGCTATAGGATTGGTCTCCGGATTGGAATGTGAAGGATTTGGATATCACATCTCATGCTAAAGGAAGGGTCTCAGGTTTGGAATGGGAAGGAGTTGGATATGACATCTCTTGTTATAGGGAGGGTCTCAGGATTTGAATGGCAAGGAGTTGGATATCACATCTCATGCAATAGGAAGGGTCTCAGGTTTGGTATAAGCATTGAGATATCACATCTCTGCTATCGGAAGGGTCTCAGGATTGGAATGGGAAGGACTTAGATATCACATCTCATGCTATAGGGAGGGTCTCAGTTTTGATATTAGAAGCATTGAGATATCACATCTCATGCTATCGGAAGGGTCTCAGGATTGGAATGGGAGGAGCTGGATATCACATCTCATGCTAAAGGAAGTGTCTCAGGTTTGGAAGGGGAAGGATTTGGATATCACATCTCATGTTATAGGATGGGTCTCAGGTTTGGTATTAGAAGCATTGTGATATCACATCTCATGCTATAGGAAGTGTCTCAGGATTGGAATGGGAAGGAGTTGGATATCACATCTCATGCTATAGGAAGGGTTTCAGGTTTGGTAGAAGCATTGAGATATCACATCTCATGCTATAGGAAGAGTCTCAGGTTTGGGAAGGGAAGGATTTGGATTTCACATCTCATGTTATAGGATGGTTCTCATGTTTGGTTTTTGAAGCATTGAGATATCACATCTCATGCTATCGGAAGGGTCTCAGGTTTGGTATTAGAAGCATTGAGATATCACATCTCATGCTATAGGATTGGTCTCCGGATTGGAATGTGAAGGATTTGGATATCACATCTCATGCTAAAGGAAGGGTCTCAGGTTTGGAATGGGAAGGAGTTGGATATGACATCTCTTGTTATAGGGAGGGTCTCAGGATTTGAATGGCAAGGAGTTGGATATCACATCTCATGCCATAGGAAGGGTCTCAGGTTTGGTATAAGCATTGAGATATCACATCTCTGCTATCGGAAGGGTCTCAAGATTGGAATGGGAAGGACTTAAATATCACATCTCATGCTATAGGGAGGGTCTCAGTTTTGATATTAGAAGCATTGAGATATCACATCTCATGCTATCGGAAGGGTCTCAGGATTGGAATGGGAGGAGCTGGATATCACATCTCATGCTAAAGGAAGGGTCTCAGGTTTGGAAGGGGAAGGATTTGGATATCACATCTCATGTTATAGAATGGGTCTCAGGTTTGGTATTAGAAGCATTGTGATATCACATCTCATGCTATAGGAAGGGTTTCAGGTTTGGTAGAAGCATTGAGATATCACATCTCATGCTATAGGAAGAGTCTCAGGTTTGGGAAGGGAAGGATTTGGATTTCACATCTCATGTTATAGGATGGTTCTCATGTTTGGTTTTTGAAGCATTGAGATATCACATCTCATGCTATCGGAAGGGTCTCAGGTTTGGTATTAGAAGCATTGAGATATCACATCTCATGCTATAGGATTGGTCTCTGGATTGGAATGTGAAGGATTTGGATATCACATCTCATGCTAAAGGAAGCGTCTCAGGTTTGTAATGGGAAGGAGTTGGATATGACATCTCTTGTTATAGGGAGGGTCTCAGGATTTGAATGGCAAGGAGTTGGATATCACATCTCATGCCATAGGAAGGGTCTCAGGTTTGGTATTAGAAGCCTTGAGATATCACATCTCATGGTATAATAAGGGTCTCAGGATTGGAATGGGAAGGAGTTGGATATCACATCTCAACCTATTTCAGGATTGGAATGGGAAGGAGTTTGATATCACATCTCAAGCTATAGGAAGGGTCTCAGGTTTGGGAAGGGAAGGATTGGGATTTCACATCTCATGTTATAGGGTGGTTCTCATGTTTGGTTTTAGAAGCATTGAGATATCACATCTCATGCTATCGGAAGGGTCTCAGGTTTGGAATGGGAAGGAGTTGGATATCACATCTCATGTTATAGGAAGCATCTCAGGTTTGGTATTAGAAGCATTGAGATATCACATCTCATGCTATAGGAAGGGTCTCAGGATTGGAATGTGAAGGATTTGGATATCAAATCTCATGCTAAAGGAAGGGTCTCAGGTTTGGTATAAGCATTGAGATATCACATCTCTGCTATCGGAAGGGTCTCAGGATTGGATTGGGAAGGAGTTGGACATCCCTTCTCATGCTTTAGGAAGGGTCTCATGTTGGAATGGGAAGGAGTTGGATATCATATCTCATGTTATAGGAAGGGTCTCAAGATTGAAATGGGAAGGATTTGGATATCACATCTCTTGCTATATGAAGGGTCTCAGGTTTTTTATTAGAAACATTGAGATATCACATCTCATGCTATCGGAAGGGTTTCAGGATTGGAATGGGAAGGATTTGGATATCATATCTCATGTTATAGGACGGGTCCCAGGTTTGGTATTAGAAGCATTGAGATATCACATTTTATGGTATAGGAAGGGTCTCAGGTTTGGAATGGGAAGGAGTTGGATATCACATCTCATCCAATAGGAAGGGTCTCAGGTTTGGAATGGGAAGGAATTGGATATCACATCTCATGTTATAGGAAGGATCTCAGGATTGGAATGGGAAGGAGTTGGATATCCCTTCTCATGCTATAGGAAGGGTCTCAGGTTGGAATGGGAAGGATTTGGATATCACATCACTTGCTATAGGAAGGGTCTCAGGTTTTTTATTAGAAACATTGAGATATCACATCTCATGCTATAGGAAGGGTTTAAGGATTGGAATGGGAAGGAGTTGGATATCCCTTCTCATGCTATAGGAAGGGTCTCAGGTTGGAATGGGAAGGATTTGGATATCACATCTCTTGCTATAGGAAGGTTCTCAGGTTTTTTATTAGAAACATTGAGATATCACATCTCATGCTATAGGAAGGGTTTAAGGATTGGAATGGGAAGGATTTGGATATCACATCTCATGCTAAAGGAAGGGTCTCAGGTTTGGAAGGGGAAGGATTTGGATATCACATCTCATGTTATTTGACCGGTCTCAGGTTTGAGATATCAAGTCTCATGGTATAGGACGGGAGTTTGATATCACATCATGCCATGGTATGGGTCTCAGGTTTTGTAGAAGCATTGGGATATCACATCTCATGCTATCGGAAGGGTATCAGGATTGGATTTGGAAGGAGTTGTTGGATATCCCATCTCATGCTATAGGAAAGGTCTCAGGTTGGAATGGGAAAGAGTTGGATATCACATCTCATGTTATAGGAAGGGTCTCAAGATTGGAATGGGAAGGACTTGGATATCACATCTCATGCTGTAGGAAGGCTTTCAGGTTTGGAAAGGGAAGGAGTTGGATATCACATTTCATGTTACAGGTAGGATCTCAGGTTTGGTATTAGAGGCATTGAGATATCACATCTCATGCTATCAGAAGGGTATCAGGATTGGAATGGGAAGGAGTTGGATGTCACATCTCATGCTAAAGGGAGGGTCTCAGGTTTGGATGGGGAAGGATTTGGATATCACATCTCATGTTATAGGAAGGATCTCAGGTTTGGTATTAGAAGCATTGAGATATCACATCTCATGCTATAGGAAGGGTCTCAGGATTGGAATGGGAAGGACTTGGATATCACAACTCATGCTAAAGGAAGGGTCTCAGTTTTGGTAGAAGCATTGCGATATCACATCTCATGCTATAGGAAGGGTCTCAGGATTGGAATCGGAAGGAGTTGGATATCACATCTCATGCTATAGGAAGGGTCTCAGGTTTGGTATAAGCATTGAGATATCACATCTCTGCTATCGGAAGGGTCTCAGGATTGGATTGAGAAGGAGTTGGATATCACATCTCATGTTATAGGAAGGGTCTCCGGATTGGAATGTGAAGGATTTGGATATCACATCTCATGCTAAAGGAAGGGTCTCAGGTTTGGAATGGGAAGGAGTTGGATATGACATCTCTTGTTATAGGGAGGGTCTCAGGATTTGAATGGCAAGGTGTTGGATATCACATCTCATGCCATAGGAAGGGTCTCAGGTTTGGTATAAACATTGAGATATCACATCTCTGCTATCGGAAGGGTCTCAGAATTGGATTGGGAAGGAGTGGATATCCCTTCTCATGCTATAGGAAGGGTCTCAGGTTGGAATGGGAAGGAGTTGGATATCACATCTCATGCTATAGGGAGGGTTTCAGTTTTGATATTAGAAGCATTGAGATATCACATCTCATGCTATCGGAAGTGTCTCAGGATTGGAATGGGAAGTAGTTGGATATCACATATGCTAAAGGAAAGGTCTCAGGTTTGGAAGGGGAAGGATTTGGATCTCACATCTCATGTTTTAGGACGGGTCTCAGGTTTGGTATTAGAAGCCTTGAGATATCACATCTCATGGTATAATAAGGGTCTCAGGATTGGAATGGGAAGGAGTTGGATATCACATCTCAAGCTATTTCAGGATTGGAATGGGAAGGAGTTTGATATCACATCTCAAGCTATAGGAAGGGTCTCAGGTTTGGGAAGGGAAGGATTGGGATTTCACATCTCATGTTATAGGATGGTTCTCATGTTTGGTTTTAGAAGCATTGAGATATCACATCTCATGCTATCGGAAGGGTCTCAGGTTTGGAATGGGAAGGAGTTGGATATCACATCTCATGTTATAGGAAGCATCTCAGGTTTGGTATTAGAAGCATTGAGATATCACATCTCTTGCTATAGGAAGGGTCTCAGGATTGGAATGTGAAGGATTTGGATATCAAATCTCATGCTAAAGGAAGGGTCTCAGGTTTGGTATAAGCATTGAGATATCACATCTCTGCTATCGGAAGGGTCTCAGGATTGGATTGGGAAGGAGTTGGACATCCCTTCTCATGCTATAGGAAGGGTCTCATGTTGGAATGGGAAGGAGTTGGATATCATATCTCATGTTATAGGGAGGGTCTCAAGATTGAAATGGGAAGTATGTGGATATCACATCTCTTGCTATATGAAGGGTCTGAGGTTTTTTATTAGAAACATTGAGATATCACATCTCATGCTATCGGAAGGGTTTCAGGATTGGAATGGGAAGGACTTGGATATCACATCTCATGCTAAAGGAAGGGTCTCAGTTTTGGTAGAAGCATTGCGATATCACATCTCATGCTATAGGAAGGGTCTCAGGATTGGAATCGGAAGGAGTTGGATATCACATCTCATGCTATAGGAAGGGTCTCAGGTTTGGTATAAGCATTGAGATATCACATCTCTGCTATCGGAAGGGTCTCAGGATTGGATTGGGAAGGAGTTGGATATCACATCTCATGTTATAGGAAGGGTCTCCGGATTGGAATGTGAAGGATTTGGATATCACATCTCATGCTAAAGGAAGGGTCTCAGGTTTGGAATGGGAAGGAGTTGGATATGACATCTCTTGTTATAGGGAGGGTCTCAGGATTTGAATGGCAAGGTGTTGGATATCACATCTAATGCCATAGGAAGGGTCTCAGGTTTGGTATAAGCATTGAGATATCACATCTCTGCTATCGGAAGGGTCTCAGGATTGGATTGGGAAGGAGTTGGATATCCCTTCTCATGCTATAGGAAGGGTCTCAGGTTGGAATGGGAAGGAGTTGGATATCACATCTCATGCTATAGGGAGGGTTTCAGTTTTGATATTAGAAGCATTGAGATATCACATCTCATGCTATCGGAAGTGTCTCAGGATTGGAATGGGAAGTAGTTGGATATCACATATGCTAAAGGAAAGGTCTCAGGTTTGGAAGGGGAAGGATTTGGATCTAACATCTCATGTTTTAGGACGGGTCTCAGGTTTGGTATTAGAAGCCTTGAGATATCACATCTCATGGTATAATAAGGGTCTCAGGATTGGAATGGGAAGGAGTTGGATATCACATCTCAAGCTATTTCAGGATTGGAATGGGAAGGAGTTTGATATCACATCTCAAGCTATAGGAAGGGTCTCAGGTTTGGGAAGGGAAGGATTGGGATTTCACATCTCATGTTATAGGATGGTTCTCATGTTTGGTTTTAGAAGCATTGAGATATCACATCTCATGCTATCGGAAGGGTCTCAGGTTTGGAATGGGAAGGAGTTGGATATCACATCTCATGTTATAGGAAGCATCTCAGGTTTGGTATTAGAAGCATTGAGATATCACATCTCATGCTATAGGAAGGGTCTCAGGATTGGAATGTGAAGGATTTGGATATCACATCTCATGTTATAGGAAGGATCTCAGGTTTGGTATTAGAAGCATTGAGACATCACATCTCATGCTATAGGAAGGGTCTCAGGTTTGGTATAAGCATTGAGATATCAAATCTCATGCTATAGGAAGGGTCTCAGGATTGGAATGGAAGGAGTTGGATATCACATCTCATGTTATAGGAAGGATCTCAGGTTTGGTATTAGAAGCATTGAGACATCACATCTCATGCTATAGGAAGGGTCTCAGGATTGGAATGGGAAGGAGTTGGATATCACATCTCATGCTATAGGAAGGGTCTCAGGTTTGGTATAAGCTTTGAGATATCACATCTCATGCTATAGGAAGGGTCTCAGGATTGGAATGGGAAGGAGTTGTATATGACATCTCATGCCGTAGGAAGGGTCTCAGGTTTGGTATAAGCATTGAGATATCACATCTCTGCTATCAGAAGAGTCTCAGGATTGGAATGGGAAGGAGTTGGATATCCCATCTCTTGTTATAGGAAGAGTCTCAGGTTTGGTATTAGAAGCATTGAGATATCACATCTCATGCTATAGGAAGTGTCTCAGGATTGGAATGGGAAGGACTTGGATATCACATCTCATGCTATAGGGAGGGTCTCAAGTTTGATATTAGAAGCATTGAGATATCACATCTCATGCTATAGGAAGAGTCTCAGGTTTGGGAAGGGAAGGATTTGGATTTCACATCTCATGTTATAGGACGGTTCTCATGTTTGGTTTTTGAAGCATTGAGATATCACATCTCATGCTATCGGAAGGGTCTCAGGTTTGGTATTAGAAGCATTGAGATATCACATCTCATGCTATAGGATTGGTCTCTGGATTGGAATGTGAAGGATTTGGATATCACATCTCATGCTAAAGGAAGGGTCTCAGGTTTGGAATGGGAAGGAGTTGGATATGACATCTCTTGTTATAGGGAGGGTCTCAGGATTTGAATGGCAAGGAGTTGGATATCACATCTCATGCCATAGGAAGGGTCTCAGGTTTGGTATAAGCATTGAGATATCACATCTCTGCTATCGGAAGGGTCTCAGGATTGGATTGGGAAGGAGTTGGATATCACATCTCATGTTATAGGAAGGGTCTCCGGATTGGAATGTGAAGGATTTGGATATCACATCTCATGCTAAAGGAAGGGTCTCAGGTTTGGAATGGGAAGGAGTTGGATATGACATCTCTTGTTATAGGGAGGGTCTCAGGATTTGAATGGCAAGGAGTTGGATATCACATCTCATGCCATAGGAAGGGTCTCAGGTTTGGTATAAGCATTGAGATATCACATCTCTGCTATCGGAAGGGTCTCAGGATTGGATTGGGAAGGAGTTGGATATCCCTTCTCATGCTATAGGAAGGGTCTCAGGTTGGAATGGGAAGGAGTTGGATATCACATCTCATGCTAAAGGAAGGGTCTCAGGTTTGGTAGAAGCATTGAGATATCACATCTCATGCTATCGGAAGTGTCTCAGGATTGGAATGGGAAGGAGCTGGATATTACATCTCATGCTAAAGGAAGGGTCTCAGGTTTGGAACGGGAAGGAGTTGGATATCCGATCTCATGTTATAGGAAGGGTCTCAGGTTTGGTATAAGCATTGAGATATCACATCTCTGCTATCGGAAGTGTCTCAGGATTGGAATGGGAAGGAATTGGATATCCCATCTCATGTTATAGGACGGGTCTCAGGATTGTTATTAGAATCATTGAGATATCATATTGCATGCTGTATGAAGGGTCTAAGGATTGGAATGGGAAAGACTTGGATATCACATCTCATGCTATAGGAAGGGTCTCAGGTTTGGTATAGCATTGAGATATCAAATCTCATGCTATAGGAAGGGTCTCAGGATTGGAATGGAAGGAGTTGGATATCACATCTCATGTTATAGGAAGGATCTCAGGTTTGGTATTAGAAGCATTGAGACATCACATCTCATGCTATAGGAAGGGTCTCAGGATTGGAATGGGAAGGAGTTGGATATCACATCTCATGCTATAGGAAGGGTCTCAGGTTTGGTATAAGCATTGAGATATCACATCTCATGCTATAGGAAGGGTCTCAGGATTGGAATGGGAAGGAGTTGTATATGACATCTCATGCCGTAGGAAGGGTCTCAGGTTTGGTATAAGCATTGAGATATCACATCTCTGCTATCAGAAGAGTCTCAGGATTGGAATGGGAAGGAGTTGGATATCCCATCTCATGTTATAGGAAGAGTCTCAGGTTTGGTATTAGAAGCATTGAGATATCACATCTCATGCTATAGGAAGAGTCTCAGGTTTGGGAAGGGAAGGATTTGGATTTCACATCTCATGTTATAGGATGGTTCTCATGTTTGGTTTTTGAAGCATTGAGATATCACATCTCATGCTATCGGAAGGGTCTCAGGTTTGGTATTAGAAGCATTGAGATATCACATCTCATGCTATAGGATTGGTCTCCGGATTGGAATGTGAAGGATTTGGATATCACATCTCATGCTAAAGGAAGGGTCTCAGGTTTGGAATGGGAAGGAGTTGGATATGACATCTCTTGTTATAGGGAGGGTCTCAGGATTTGAATGGCAAGGAGTTGGATATCACATCTCATGCAATAGGAAGGGTCTCAGGTTTGGTATAAGCATTGAGATATCACATCTCTGCTATCGGAAGGGTCTCAGGATTGGAATGGGAAGGACTTAGATATCACATCTCATGCTATAGGGAGGGTCTCAGTTTTGATATTAGAAGCATTGAGATATCACATCTCATGCTATCGGAAGGGTCTCAGGATTGGAATGGGAGGAGCTGGATATCACATCTCATGCTAAAGGAAGTGTCTCAGGTTTGGAAGGGGAAGGATTTGGATATCACATCTCATGTTATAGGATGGGTCTCAGGTTTGGTATTAGAAGCATTGTGATATCACATCTCATGCTATAGGAAGTGTCTCAGGATTGGAATGGGAAGGAGTTGGATATCACATCTCATGCTATAGGAAGGGTTTCAGGTTTGGTAGAAGCATTGAGATATCACATCTCATGCTATAGGAAGAGTCTCAGGTTTGGGAAGGGAAGGATTTGGATTTCACATCTCATGTTATAGGATGGTTCTCATGTTTGGTTTTTGAAGCATTGAGATATCACATCTCATGCTATCGGAAGGGTCTCAGGTTTGGTATTAGAAGCATTGAGATATCACATCTCATGCTATAGGATTGGTCTCCGGATTGGAATGTGAAGGATTTGGATATCACATCTCATGCTAAAGGAAGGGTCTCAGGTTTGGAATGGGAAGGAGTTGGATATGACATCTCTTGTTATAGGGAGGGTCTCAGGATTTGAATGGCAAGGAGTTGGATATCACATCTCATGCCATAGGAAGGGTCTCAGGTTTGGTATAAGCATTGAGATATCACATCTCTGCTATCGGAAGGGTCTCAAGATTGGAATGGGAAGGACTTAAATATCACATCTCATGCTATAGGGAGGGTCTCAGTTTTGATATTAGAAGCATTGAGATATCACATCTCATGCTATCGGAAGGGTCTCAGGATTGGAATGGGAGGAGCTGGATATCACATCTCATGCTAAAGGAAGGGTCTCAGGTTTGGAAGGGGAAGGATTTGGATATCACATCTCATGTTATAGAATGGGTCTCAGGTTTGGTATTAGAAGCATTGTGATATCACATCTCATGCTATAGGAAGGGTTTCAGGTTTGGTAGAAGCATTGAGATATCACATCTCATGCTATAGGAAGAGTCTCAGGTTTGGGAAGGGAAGGATTTGGATTTCACATCTCATGTTATAGGATGGTTCTCATGTTTGGTTTTTGAAGCATTGAGATATCACATCTCATGCTATCGGAAGGGTCTCAGGTTTGGTATTAGAAGCATTGAGATATCACATCTCATGCTATAGGATTGGTCTCTGGATTGGAATGTGAAGGATTTGGATATCACATCTCATGCTAAAGGAAGCGTCTCAGGTTTGTAATGGGAAGGAGTTGGATATGACATCTCTTGTTATAGGGAGGGTCTCAGGATTTGAATGGCAAGGAGTTGGATATCACATCTCATGCCATAGGAAGGGTCTCAGGTTTGGTATTAGAAGCCTTGAGATATCACATCTCATGGTATAATAAGGGTCTCAGGATTGGAATGGGAAGGAGTTGGATATCACATCTCAACCTATTTCAGGATTGGAATGGGAAGGAGTTTGATATCACATCTCAAGCTATAGGAAGGGTCTCAGGTTTGGGAAGGGAAGGATTGGGATTTCACATCTCATGTTATAGGGTGGTTCTCATGTTTGGTTTTAGAAGCATTGAGATATCACATCTCATGCTATCGGAAGGGTCTCAGGTTTGGAATGGGAAGGAGTTGGATATCACATCTCATGTTATAGGAAGCATCTCAGGTTTGGTATTAGAAGCATTGAGATATCACATCTCATGCTATAGGAAGGGTCTCAGGATTGGAATGTGAAGGATTTGGATATCAAATCTCATGCTAAAGGAAGGGTCTCAGGTTTGGTATAAGCATTGAGATATCACATCTCTGCTATCGGAAGGGTCTCAGGATTGGATTGGGAAGGAGTTGGACATCCCTTCTCATGCTTTAGGAAGGGTCTCATGTTGGAATGGGAAGGAGTTGGATATCATATCTCATGTTATAGGAAGGGTCTCAAGATTGAAATGGGAAGGATTTGGATATCACATCTCTTGCTATATGAAGGGTCTCAGGTTTTTTATTAGAAACATTGAGATATCACATCTCATGCTATCGGAAGGGTTTCAGGATTGGAATGGGAAGGATTTGGATATCATATCTCATGTTATAGGACGGGTCCCAGGTTTGGTATTAGAAGCATTGAGATATCACATTTTATGGTATAGGAAGGGTCTCAGGTTTGGAATGGGAAGGAGTTGGATATCACATCTCATCCAATAGGAAGGGTCTCAGGTTTGGAATGGGAAGGAATTGGATATCACATCTCATGTTATAGGAAGGATCTCAGGATTGGAATGGGAAGGAGTTGGATATCCCTTCTCATGCTATAGGAAGGGTCTCAGGTTGGAATGGGAAGGATTTGGATATCACATCACTTGCTATAGGAAGGGTCTCAGGTTTTTTATTAGAAACATTGAGATATCACATCTCATGCTATAGGAAGGGTTTAAGGATTGGAATGGGAAGGAGTTGGATATCCCTTCTCATGCTATAGGAAGGGTCTCAGGTTGGAATGGGAAGGATTTGGATATCACATCTCTTGCTATAGGAAGGTTCTCAGGTTTTTTATTAGAAACATTGAGATATCACATCTCATGCTATAGGAAGGGTTTAAGGATTGGAATGGGAAGGATTTGGATATCACATCTCATGCTAAAGGAAGGGTCTCAGGTTTGGAAGGGGAAGGATTTGGATATCACATCTCATGTTATTTGACCGGTCTCAGGTTTGAGATATCAAGTCTCATGGTATAGGACGGGAGTTTGATATCACATCATGCCATGGTATGGGTCTCAGGTTTTGTAGAAGCATTGGGATATCACATCTCATGCTATCGGAAGGGTATCAGGATTGGATTTGGAAGGAGTTGTTGGATATCCCATCTCATGCTATAGGAAAGGTCTCAGGTTGGAATGGGAAAGAGTTGGATATCACATCTCATGTTATAGGAAGGGTCTCAAGATTGGAATGGGAAGGACTTGGATATCACATCTCATGCTGTAGGAAGGCTTTCAGGTTTGGAAAGGGAAGGAGTTGGATATCACATTTCATGTTACAGGTAGGATCTCAGGTTTGGTATTAGAGGCATTGAGATATCACATCTCATGCTATCAGAAGGGTATCAGGATTGGAATGGGAAGGAGTTGGATGTCACATCTCATGCTAAAGGGAGGGTCTCAGGTTTGGATGGGGAAGGATTTGGATATCACATCTCATGTTATAGGAAGGATCTCAGGTTTGGTATTAGAAGCATTGAGATATCACATCTCATGCTATAGGAAGGGTCTCAGGATTGGAATGGGAAGGACTTGGATATCACAACTCATGCTAAAGGAAGGGTCTCAGTTTTGGTAGAAGCATTGCGATATCACATCTCATGCTATAGGAAGGGTCTCAGGATTGGAATCGGAAGGAGTTGGATATCACATCTCATGCTATAGGAAGGGTCTCAGGTTTGGTATAAGCATTGAGATATCACATCTCTGCTATCGGAAGGGTCTCAGGATTGGATTGAGAAGGAGTTGGATATCACATCTCATGTTATAGGAAGGGTCTCCGGATTGGAATGTGAAGGATTTGGATATCACATCTCATGCTAAAGGAAGGGTCTCAGGTTTGGAATGGGAAGGAGTTGGATATGACATCTCTTGTTATAGGGAGGGTCTCAGGATTTGAATGGCAAGGTGTTGGATATCACATCTCATGCCATAGGAAGGGTCTCAGGTTTGGTATAAACATTGAGATATCACATCTCTGCTATCGGAAGGGTCTCAGAATTGGATTGGGAAGGAGTGGATATCCCTTCTCATGCTATAGGAAGGGTCTCAGGTTGGAATGGGAAGGAGTTGGATATCACATCTCATGCTATAGGGAGGGTTTCAGTTTTGATATTAGAAGCATTGAGATATCACATCTCATGCTATCGGAAGTGTCTCAGGATTGGAATGGGAAGTAGTTGGATATCACATATGCTAAAGGAAAGGTCTCAGGTTTGGAAGGGGAAGGATTTGGATCTCACATCTCATGTTTTAGGACGGGTCTCAGGTTTGGTATTAGAAGCCTTGAGATATCACATCTCATGGTATAATAAGGGTCTCAGGATTGGAATGGGAAGGAGTTGGATATCACATCTCAAGCTATTTCAGGATTGGAATGGGAAGGAGTTTGATATCACATCTCAAGCTATAGGAAGGGTCTCAGGTTTGGGAAGGGAAGGATTGGGATTTCACATCTCATGTTATAGGATGGTTCTCATGTTTGGTTTTAGAAGCATTGAGATATCACATCTCATGCTATCGGAAGGGTCTCAGGTTTGGAATGGGAAGGAGTTGGATATCACATCTCATGTTATAGGAAGCATCTCAGGTTTGGTATTAGAAGCATTGAGATATCACATCTCTTGCTATAGGAAGGGTCTCAGGATTGGAATGTGAAGGATTTGGATATCAAATCTCATGCTAAAGGAAGGGTCTCAGGTTTGGTATAAGCATTGAGATATCACATCTCTGCTATCGGAAGGGTCTCAGGATTGGATTGGGAAGGAGTTGGACATCCCTTCTCATGCTATAGGAAGGGTCTCATGTTGGAATGGGAAGGAGTTGGATATCATATCTCATGTTATAGGGAGGGTCTCAAGATTGAAATGGGAAGTATGTGGATATCACATCTCTTGCTATATGAAGGGTCTGAGGTTTTTTATTAGAAACATTGAGATATCACATCTCATGCTATCGGAAGGGTTTCAGGATTGGAATGGGAAGGACTTGGATATCACATCTCATACTAAAGGAAGGGTCTCAGTTTTGGTAGAAGCATTGCGATATCACATCTCATGCTATAGGAAGGGTCTCAGGATTGGAATCGGAAGGAGTTGGATATCACATCTCATGCTATAGGAAGGGTCTCAGGTTTGGTATAAGCATTGAGATATCACATCTCTGCTATCGGAAGGGTCTCAGGATTGGATTGGGAAGGAGTTGGATATCACATCTCATGTTATAGGAAGGGTCTCCGGATTGGAATGTGAAGGATTTGGATATCACATCTCATGCTAAAGGAAGGGTCTCAGGTTTGGAATGGGAAGGAGTTGGATATGACATCTCTTGTTATAGGGAGGGTCTCAGGATTTGAATGGCAAGGTGTTGGATATCACATCTAATGCCATAGGAAGGGTCTCAGGTTTGGTATAAGCATTGAGATATCACATCTCTGCTATCGGAAGGGTCTCAGGATTGGATTGGGAAGGAGTTGGATATCCCTTCTCATGCTATAGGAAGGGTCTCAGGTTGGAATGGGAAGGAGTTGGATATCACATCTCATGCTATAGGGAGGGTTTCAGTTTTGATATTAGAAGCATTGAGATATCACATCTCATGCTATCGGAAGTGTCTCAGGATTGGAATGGGAAGTAGTTGGATATCACATATGCTAAAGGAAAGGTCTCAGGTTTGGAAGGGGAAGGATTTGGATCTAACATCTCATGTTTTAGGACGGGTCTCAGGTTTGGTATTAGAAGCCTTGAGATATCACATCTCATGGTATAATAAGGGTCTCAGGATTGGAATGGGAAGGAGTTGGATATCACATCTCAAGCTATTTCAGGATTGGAATGGGAAGGAGTTTGATATCACATCTCAAGCTATAGGAAGGGTCTCAGGTTTGGGAAGGGAAGGATTGGGATTTCACATCTCATGTTATAGGATGGTTCTCATGTTTGGTTTTAGAAGCATTGAGATATCACATCTCATGCTATCGGAAGGGTCTCAGGTTTGGAATGGGAAGGAGTTGGATATCACATCTCATGTTATAGGAAGCATCTCAGGTTTGGTATTAGAAGCATTGAGATATCACATCTCATGCTATAGGAAGGGTCTCAGGATTGGAATGTGAAGGATTTGGATATCAAATCTCATGCTAAAGGAAGGGTCTCAGGTTTGGTATAAGCATTGAGATATCACATCTCTGCTATCGGAAGGGTCTCAGGTTTGGTATAAGCATTGAGATATCACATCTCTGCTATCGGAAGGGTCTCAGGATTGGATTGGGAAGGAGTTGGATATCACATCTCATGTTATAGGAAGGGTCTCCGGATTGGAATGTGAAGGATTTGGATATCACATCTCATGCTAAAGGAAGGGTCTCAGGTTTGGAATGGGAAGGAGTTGGATATGACATCTCTTGTTATAGGGAGGGTCTCAGGATTTGAATGGCAAGGAGTTGGATATCACATCTCATGCCATAGGAAGGGTCTCAGGTTTGGTATAAGCATTGAGATATCACATCTCTGCTATCGGAAGGGTCTCAGGATTGGATTGGGAAGGAGTTGGATATCCCTTCTCATGCTATAGGAAGGGTCTCAGGTTGGAATGGGAAGGAGTTGGATATCACATCTCATGCTAAAGGAAGGGTCTCAGGTTTGGTAGAAGCATTGAGATATCACATCTCATGCTATCAGAAGTGTCTCAGGATTGGAATGGGAAGGAGCTGGATATTACATCTCATGCTAAAGGAAGGGTCTCAGGTTTGGAACGGGAAGGAGTTGGATATCCGATCTCATGTTATAGGAAGGGTCTCAGGTTTGGTATAAGCATTGAGATATCACATCTCTGCTATCGGAAGTGTCTCAGGATTGGAATGGGAAGGAATTGGATATCCCATCTCATGTTATAGGACGGGTCTCAGGATTGTTATTAGAATCATTGAGATATCATATTGCATGCTGTATGAAGGGTCTAAGGATTGGAATGGGAAAGACTTGGATATCACATCTCATGCTATAGGAAGGGTCTCAGGTTTGGTATAAGCATTGAGATATCAAATCTCATGCTATAGGAAGGGTCTCAGGATTGGAATGGAAGGAGTTGGATATCACATCTCATGTTATAGGAAGGATCTCAGGTTTGGTATTAGAAGCATTGAGACATCACATCTCATGCTATAGGAAGGGTCTCAGGATTGGAATGGGAAGGAGTTGGATATCACATCTCATGCTATAGGAAGGGTCTCAGGTTTGGTATAAGCATTGAGATATCACATCTCATGCTATAGGAAGGGTCTCAGGATTGGAATGGGAAGGAGTTGTATATGACATCTCATGCCGTAGGAAGGGTCTCAGGTTTGGTATAAGCATTGAGATATCACATCTCTGCTATCAGAAGAGTCTCAGGATTGGAATGGGAAGGAGTTGGATATCCCATCTCATGTTATAGGAAGAGTCTCAGGTTTGGTATTAGAAGCATTGAGATATCACATCTCATGCTATAGGAAGTGTCTCAGGATTGGAATGGGAAGGACTTGGATATCACATCTCATGCTATAGGGAGGGTCTCAAGTTTGATATTAGAAGCATTGAGATATCACATCTCATGCTATAGGAAGAGTCTCAGGTTTGGGAAGGGAAGGATTTGGATTTCACATCTCATGTTATAGGATGGTTCTCATGTTTGGTTTTTGAAGCATTGAGATATCACATCTCATGCTATCGGAAGGGTCTCAGGTTTGGTATTAGAAGCATTGAGATATCACATCTCATGCTATAGGATTGGTCTCCGGATTGGAATGTGAAGGATTTGGATATCACATCTCATGCTAAAGGAAGGGTCTCAGGTTTGGAATGGGAAGGAGTTGGATATGACATCTCTTGTTATAGGGAGGGTCTCAGGATTTGAATGGCAAGGAGTTGGATATCACATCTCATGCCATAGGAAGGGTCTCAGGTTTGGTATAAGCATTGAGATATCACATCTCTGCTATCGGAAGGGTCTCAGGATTGGAATGGGAAGGACTTAGATATCACATCTCATGCTATAGGGAGGGTCTCAGTTTTGATATTAGAAGCATTGAGATATCACATCTCATGCTATCGGAAGGGTCTCAGGATTGGAATGGGAGGAGCTGGATATCACATCTCATGCTAAAGGAAGGGTCTCAGGTTTGGAAGGGGAAGGATTTGGATATCACATCTCATGTTATAGGATGGGTCTCAGGTTTGGTATTAGAAGCATTGTGATATCACATCTCATGCTATAGGAAGTGTCTCAGGATTGGAATGGGAAGGAGTTGGATATCACATCTCATGCTATAGGAAGGGTTTCAGGTTTGGTAGAAGCATTGAGATATCACATCTCATGCTATAGGAAGAGTCTCAGGTTTGGGAAGGGAAGGATTTGGATTTCACATCTCATGTTATAGGATGGTTCTCATGTTTGGTTTTTGAAGCATTGAGATATCACATCTCATGCTATCGGAAGGGTCTCAGGTTTGGTATTAGAAGCATTGAGATATCGCATCTCATGCTATAGGATTGGTCTCCGGATTGGAATGTGAAGGATTTGGATATCACATCTCATGCTAAAGGAAGGGTCTCAGGTTTGGAATGGGAAGGAGTTGGATATGACATCTCTTGTTATAGGGAGGGTCTCAGGATTTGAATGGCAAGGAGTTGGATATCACATCTCATGCCATAGGAAGGGTCTCAGGTTTGGTATAAGCATTGAGATATCACATCTCTGCTATCGGAAGGGTCTCAGGATTGGAATGGGAAGGAGTTGGATATCACATCTCATGTTATAGGAAGGGTCTCCGGATTGGAATGTGAAGGATTTGGATATCACATCTCATGCTAAAGGAAGGGTCTCAGGTTTGGAATGGGAAGGAGTTGGATATGACATCTCTTGTTATAGGGAGGGTCTCAGGATTTGAATGGCAAGGAGTTGGATATCACATCTCATGCCATAGGAAGGGTCTCAGGTTTGGTATAAGCATTGAGATATCACATCTCTGCTATCGGAAGGGTCTCAGGATTGGATTGGGAAGGAGTTCGATATCCCTTCTCATGCTAAAGGAAGGGTCTCAGGTTTGGTAGAAGCATTGAGATATCACATCTCATGCTATAGGAAGGGTCTCAGGATTGGAATGGGAAGGACTTAGATATCACATATCATGCTATAGGGAGGGTTTCAGTTTTGATATTAGAAGCATTGAGATATCACATCTCATGCTATCGGAAGTGTCTCAGGATTGGAATGGGAAGGAGCTGGATATTACATCTCATGCTAAAGGAAGGGTCTCAGGTTTGGAACGGGAAGGAGTTGGATATCCGATCTCATGTTATAGGAAGGGTCTCAGGTTTGGTATAAGCATTGAGATATCACATCTCTGCTATCGGAAGTGTCTCAGGATTGGAATGGGAAGGAATTGGATATCCCATCTCATGTTATAGGACGGGTCTCAGGATTGTTATTAGAATCATTGAGATATCATATTGCATGCTGTAGGAAGGGTCTAAGGATTGGAATGGGAAAGACTTGGATATCACATCTCATGCTATAGGAAGGGTCTCAGGTTTGGTATAAGCATTGAGATATCAAATCTCATGCTATAGGAAGGGTCTCAGGATTGGAATGGGAAGGAGTTGGATATCACATCTCATGCTATAGGAAGGGTCTCAGGTTTGGTATAAGCATTGAGATATCACATCTCATGCTATAGGAAGGGTCTCAGGATTGGAATGGGAAGGAGTTGTATATGACATCTCATGCCGTAGGAAGGGTCTCAGGTTTGGTATAAGCATTGAGATATCACATCTCTGCTATCAGAAGAGTCTCAGGATTGGAATGGGAAGGAGTTGGATATCCCATCTCATGTTATAGGAAGAGTCTCAGGTTTGGTATTAGAAGCATTGAGATATCACATCTCATGCTATAGGAAGTGTCTCAGGATTGGAATGGGAAGGACTTGGATATCACATCTCATGCTATACGGAGGGTCTCAAGTTTGATATTAGAAGCATTGAGATATCACATCTCATGCTATAGGAAGAGTCTCAGGTTTGGGAAGGGAAGGATTTGGATTTCACATCTCATGTTATAGGATGGTTCTCATGTTTGGTTTTTGAAGCATTGAGATATCACATCTCATGCTATCGGAAGGGTCTCAGGTTTGGTATTAGAAGCATTGAGATATCACATCTCATGCTATAGGATTGGTCTCCGGATTGGAATGTGAAGGATTTGGATATCACATCTCATGCTAAAGGAAGGGTCTCAGGTTTGGAATGGGAAGGAGTTGGATATGACATCTCTTGTTATAGGGAGGGTCTCAGGATTTGAATGGCAAGGAGTTGGATATCACATCTCATGCCATAGGAAGGGTCTCAGGTTTGGTATAAGCATTGAGATATCACATCTCTGCTATCGGAAGGGTCTCAGGATTGGAATGGGAAGGACTTAGATATCACATCTCATGCTATAGGGAGGGTCTCAGTTTTGATATTAGAAGCATTGAGATATCACATCTCATGCTATCGGAAGGGTCTCAGGATTGGAATGGGAGGAGCTGGATATCACATCTCATGCTAAAGGAAGGGTCTCAGGTTTGGAAGGGGAAGGATTTGGATATCACATCTCATGTTATAGGATGGGTTTCAGGTTTGGTATTAGAAGCATTGTGATATCACATCTCATGCTATAGGAAGTGTCTCAGGATTGGAATGGGAAGGAGTTGGATATCACATCTCATGCTATAGGAAGGGTTTCAGGTTTGGTAGAAGCATTGAGATATCACATCTCATGCTATAGGAAGAGTCTCAGGTTTGGGAAGGGAAGGATTTGGATTTCACATCTCATGTTATAGGATGGTTCTCATGTTTGGTTTTTGAAGCATTGAGATATCACATCTCATGCTATCGGAAGGGTCTCAGGTTTGGTATTAGAAGCATTGAGATATCACATCTCATGCTATAGGATTGGTCTCTGGATTGGAATGTGAAGGATTTGGATATCACATCTCATGCTAAAGGAAGGGTCTCAGGTTTGGAATGGGAAGGAGTTGGATATGACATCTCTTGTTATAGGGAGGGTCTCAGGATTTGAATGGAAAGGAGTTGGATATCACATCTCATGCCATAGGAAGGGTCTCAGGTTTGGTATAAGCATTGAGATATCACATCTCTGCTATCGGAAGGGTCTCAGGATTGGATTGGGAAGGAGTTGGATATCACATCTCATGTTATAGGAAGGGTCTCAGGTTTGGTATTAGAAGCCTTGAGATATCACATCTCATGGTATAATAAGGGTCTCAGGATTGGAATGGGAAGGAGTTGGATATCACATCTCAAGCTATTTCAGGATTGGAATGGGAAGGAGTTTGATATCACATCTCAAGCTATAGGAAGGGTCTCAGGTTTGGGATAAGCATTGAGATATCACATCTCATGCTATAGGAAGGGTCTCAGGATTGGAATGGGAAGGAGTTGTATATGACATCTCATGCCGTAGGAAGGGTCTCAGGTTTGGTATAAGCATTGAGATATCACATCTCTGCTATCAGAAGAGTCTCAGGATTGGAATGGGAAGGAGTTGGATATCCCATCTCATGTTATAGGAAGAGTCTCAGGTTTGGTATTAGAAGCATTGAGATATCACATCTCATGCTATAGGAAGTGTCTCAGGATTGGAATGGGAAGGACTTGGATATCACATCTCATGCTATAGGGAGGGTCTCAAGTTTGATATTAGAAGCATTGAGATATCACATCTCATGCTATAGGAAGAGTCTCAGGTTTGGGAAGGGAAGGATTTGGATTTCACATCTCATGTTATAGGATGGTTCTCATGTTTGGTTTTTGAAGCATTGAGATATTACATCTCATGCTATCGGAAGGGTCTCAGGTTTGGTATTAGAAGCATTGAGATATCACATCTCATGCTATAGGATTGGTCTCCGGATTGGAATGTGAAGGATTTGGATATCACATCTCATGCTAAAGGAAGGGTCTCAGGTTTGGAATGGGAAGGAGTTGGATATGACATCTCTTGTTATAGGGAGGGTCTCAGGATTTGAATGGCAAGGAGTTGGATATCACATCTCATGCCATAGGAAGGGTCTCAGGTTTGGTATAAGCATTGAGATATCACATCTCTGCTATCGGAAGGGTCTCAGGATTGGAATGGGAAGGACTTAAATATCACATCTCATGCTATAGGGAGGGTCTCAGTTTTGATATTAGAAGCATTGAGATATCACATCTCATGCTATCGGAAGGGTCTCAGGATTGGAATGGGAGGAGCTGGATATCACATCTCATGCTAAAGGAAGGGTCTCAGGTTTGGAAGGGGAAGGATTTGGATATCACATCTCATGTTATAGAATGGGTCTCAGGTTTGGTATTAGAAGCATTGTGATATCACATCTCATGCTATAGGAAGGGTTTCAGGTTTGGTAGAAGCATTGAGATATCACATCTCATGCTATAGGAAGAGTCTCAGGTTTGGGAAGGGAAGGATTTGGATTTCACATCTCATGTTATAGGATGGTTCTCATGTTTGGTTTTTGAAGCATTGAGATATCACATCTCATGCTATCGGAAGGGTCTCAGGTTTGGTATTAGAAGCATTGAGATATCACATCTCATGCTATAGGATTGGTCTCTGGATTGGAATGTGAAGGAGTTGGATATCACATCTCATGTTATAGGAAGGATCTCAGGTTTGGTATAAGCATTGAGATATCACATCTCTGCTATCAGAAGAGTCTCAGGATTGGAATGGGAAGGAGTTGGATATCCCATCTCATGTTATAGGAAGAGTCTCAGGTTTGGTATTAGAAGCATTGAGATATCACATCTCATGCTATAGGAAGTGTCTCAGGATTGGAATGGGAAGGATTTGGATATCACATCTCATGCTAAAGGAAGGGTCTCAGGTTTGGAATGGGAAGGAGTTGGATATGACATCTCTTGTTATAGGGAGGGTCTCAGGATTTGAATGGCAAGGAGTTGGATATCACATCTCATGCCATAGGAAGGGTCTCAGGTTTGGTATAAGCATTGAGATATCACATCTCTGCTATCGGAAGGGTCTCAGGATTGGAATGGGAAGGACTTAAATATCACATCTCATGCTATAGGGAGGGTCTCAGTTTTGATATTAGAAGCATTGAGATATCACATCTCATGCTATCGGAAGGGTCTCAGGATTGGAATGGGAGGAGCTGGATATCACATCTCTTGCTAAAGGAAGGGTCTCAGGTTTGGAAGGGGAAGGATTTGGATATCACATCTCATGTTATAGGAAGTGTCTCAGGATTGGAATGGGAAGGACTTGGATATCACATCTCATGCTATAGGGAGGGTCTCAAGTTTGATATTAGAAGCATTGAGATATCACATCTCATGCTATAGGAAGAGTCTCAGGTTTGGGAAGGGAAGGATTTGGATTTCACATCTCATGTTATAGGATGGTTCTCATGTTTGGTTTTTGAAGCATTGAGATATTACATCTCATGCTATCGGAAGGGTCTCAGGTTTGGTATTAGAAGCATTGAGATATCACATCTCATGCTATAGGATTGGTCTCCGGATTGGAATGTGAAGGATTTGGATATCACATCTCATGCTAAAGGAAGGGTCTCAGGTTTGGAATGGGAAGGAGTTGGATATGACATCTCTTGTTATAGGGAGGGTCTCAGGATTTGAATGGCAAGGAGTTGGATATCACATCTCATGCCATAGGAAGGGTCTCAGGTTTGGTATATGCATTGAGATATCACATCTCTGCTATCGGAAGGGTCTCAGGATTGGAATGGGAAGGACTTAAATATCACATCTCATGCTATAGGGAGGGTCTCAGTTTTGATATTAGAAGCATTGAGATATCACATCTCATGCTATCGGAAGGGTCTCAGGATTGGAATGGGAGGAGCTGGATATCACATCTCATGCTAAAGGAAGGGTCTCAGGTTTGGAAGGGGAAGGATTTGGATATCACATCTCATGTTATAGAATGGGTCTCAGGTTTGGTATTAGAAGCATTGTGATATCACATCTCATGCTATAGGAAGGGTTTCAGGTTTGGTAGAAGCATTGAGATATCACATCTCATGCTATAGGAAGAGTCTCAGGTTTGGGAAGGGAAGGATTTGGATTTCACATCTCATGTTATAGGATGGTTCTCATGTTTGGTTTTTGAAGCATTGAGATATCACATCTCATGCTATCGGAAGGGTCTCAGGTTTGGTATTAGAAGCATTGAGATATCACATCTCATGCTATAGGATTGGTCTCTGGATTGGAATGTGAAGGATTTGGATATCACATCTCATGCTAAAGGAAGCGTCTCAGGTTTGTAATGGGAAGGAGTTGGATATGACATCTCTTGTTATAGGGAGGGTCTCAGGATTTGAATGGCAAGGAGTTGGATATCACATCTCATGCCATAGGAAGGGTCTCAGGTTTGGTATTAGAAGCCTTGAGATATCACATCTCATGGTATAATAAGGGTCTCAGGATTGGAATGGGAAGGAGTTGGATATCACATCTCAAGCTATTTCAGGATTGGAATGGGAAGGAGTTTGATATCACATCTCAAGCTATAGGAAGGGTCTCAGGTTTGGGAAGGGAAGGATTGGGATTTCACATCTCATGTTATAGGGTGGTTCTCATGTTTGGTTTTAGAAGCATTGAGATATCACATCTCATGCTATCGGAAGGGTCTCAGGTTTGGAATGGGAAGGAGTTGGATATCACATCTCATGTTATAGGAAGCATCTCAGGTTTGGTATTAGAAGCATTGAGATATCACATCTCATGCTATAGGAAGGGTCTCAGGATTGGAATGTGAAGGATTTGGATATAAAATCTCATGCTAAAGGAAGGGTCTCAGGTTTGGTATAAGCATTGAGATATCACATCTCTGCTATCGGAAGGGTCTCAGGATTGGATTGGGAAGGAGTTGGACATCCCTTCTCATGCTTTAGGAAGGGTCTCATGTTGGAATGGGAAGGAGTTGGATATCATATCTCATGTTATAGGAAGGGTCTCAAGATTGAAATGGGAAGGATTTGGATATCACATCTCATGCTAAAGGAAGGGTCTCAGGTTTGGTAGAAGCATTGAGATATCACATCTCATGCTATCGGAAGTGTCTCAGGATTGGATTGGGAAGGAGTTGGATATCACATCTCATGTTATAGGAAGGGTCTCCGGATTGGAATGTGAAGGATTTGGATATCACATCTCATGCTAAAGGAAGGGTCTCAGGTTTGGAATGGGAAGGAGTTGGATATGACATCTCTTGTTATAGGGAGGGTCTCAGGTTGGAATGGGAAGGAGTTGGATATCACATCTCATGCTAAAGGAAGGGTCTCAGGTTTGGTAGAAGCATTGAGATATCACATCTCATGCTATCGGAAGTGTCTCAGGATTGGAATGGGAAGGAGCTGGATATTACATCTCATGCTAAAGGAAGGGTCTCAGGTTTGGAACGGGAAGGAGTTGGATATCCGATCTCATGTTATAGGAAGGGTCTCAGGTTTGGTATAAGCATTGAGATATCACATCTCTGCTATCGGAAGTGTCTCAGGATTGGAATGGGAAGGAATTGGATATCCCATCTCATGTTATAGGACGGGTCTCAGGATTGTTATTAGAATCATTGAGATATCATATTGCATGCTGTATGAAGGGTCTAAGGATTGGAATGGGAAAGACTTGGATATCACATCTCATGCTATAGGAAGGGTCTCAGGTTTGGTATAAGCATTGAGATATCAAATCTCATGCTATAGGAAGGGTCTCAGGATTGGAATGGAAGGAGTTGGATATCACATCTCATGTTATAGGAAGGATCTCAGGTTTGGTATTAGAAGCATTGAGACATCACATCTCATGCTATAGGAAGGGTCTCAGGATTGGAATGGGAAGGAGTTGGATATCACATCTCATGCTATAGGAAGGGTCTCAGGTTTGGTATAAGCATTGAGATATCACATCTCATGCTATAGGAAGGGTCTCAGGATTGGAATGGGAAGGAGTTGTATATGACATCTCATGCCGTAGGAAGGGTCTCAGGTTTGGTATAAGCATTGAGATATCACATCTCTGCTATCAGAAGAGTCTCAGGATTGGAATGGGAAGGAGTTGGATATCCCATCTCATGTTATAGGAAGAGTCTCAGGTTTGGTATTAGAAGCATTGAGATATCACATCTCATGCTATAGGAAGTGTCTCAGGATTGGAATGGGAAGGACTTGGATATCACATCTCATGCTATAGGGAGGGTCTCAAGTTTGATATTAGAAGCATTGAGATATCACATCTCATGCTATAGGAAGAGTCTCAGGTTTGGGAAGGGAAGGATTTGGATTTCACATCTCATGTTATAGGATGGTTCTCATGTTTGGTTTTTGAAGCATTGAGATATCACATCTCATGCTATCGGAAGGGTCTCAGGTTTGGTATTAGAAGCATTGAGATATCACATCTCATGCTATAGGATTGGTCTCCGGATTGGAATGTGAAGGATTTGGATATCACATCTCATGCTAAAGGAAGGGTCTCAGGTTTGGAATGGGAAGGAGTTGGATATGACATCTCTTGTTATAGGGAGGGTCTCAGGATTTGAATGGCAAGGAGTTGGATATCACATCTCATGCCATAGGAAGGGTCTCAGGTTTGGTATAAGCATTGAGATATCACATCTCTGCTATCGGAAGGGTCTCAGGATTGGAATGGGAAGGACTTAGATATCACATCTCATGCTATAGGGAGGGTCTCAGTTTTGATATTAGAAGCATTGAGATATCACATCTCATGCTATCGGAAGGGTCTCAGGATTGGAATGGGAGGAGCTGGATATCACATCTCATGCTAAAGGAAGGGTCTCAGGTTTGGAAGGGGAAGGATTTGGATATCACATCTCATGTTATAGGATGGGTCTCAGGTTTGGTATTAGAAGCATTGTGATATCACATCTCATGCTATAGGAAGTGTCTCAGGATTGGAATGGGAAGGAGTTGGATATCACATCTCATGCTATAGGAAGGGTTTCAGGTTTGGTAGAAGCATTGAGATATCACATCTCATGCTATAGGAAGAGTCTCAGGTTTGGGAAGGGAAGGATTTGGATTTCACATCTCATGTTATAGGATGGTTCTCATGTTTGGTTTTTGAAGCATTGAGATATCACATCTCATGCTATCGGAAGGGTCTCAGGTTTGGTATTAGAAGCATTGAGATATCACATCTCATGCTATAGGATTGGTCTCCGGATTGGAATGTGAAGGATTTGGATATCACATCTCATGCTAAAGGAAGGGTCTCAGGTTTGGAATGGGAAGGAGTTGGATATGACATCTCTTGTTATAGGGAGGGTCTCAGGATTTGAATGGCAAGGAGTTGGATATCACATCTCATGCCATAGGAAGGGTCTCAGGTTTGGTATAAGCATTGAGATATCACATCTCTGCTATCGGAAGGGTCTCAGGATTGGATTGGGAAGGAGTTGGATATCACATCTCATGTTATAGGAAGGGTCTCCGGATTGGAATGTGAAGGATTTGGATATCACATCTCATGCTAAAGGAAGGGTCTCAGGTTTGGAATGGGAAGGAGTTGGATATGACATCTCTTGTTATAGGGAGGGTCTCAGGATTTGAATGGCAAGGAGTTGGATATCACATCTCATGCCATAGGAAGGGTCTCAGGTTTGGTATAAGCATTGAGATATCACATCTCTGCTATCGGAAGGGTCTCAGGATTGGATTGGGAAGGAGTTCGATATCCCTTCTCATGCTAAAGGAAGGGTCTCAGGTTTGGTAGAAGCATTGAGATATCACATCTCATGCTATAGGAAGGGTCTCAGGATTGGAATGGGAAGGACTTAGATATCACATATCATGCTATAGGGAGGGTTTCAGTTTTGATATTAGAAGCATTGAGATATCACATCTCATGCTATCGGAAGTGTCTCAGGATTGGAATGGGAAGGAGCTGGATATTACATCTCATGCTAAAGGAAGGGTCTCAGGTTTGGAACGGGAAGGAGTTGGATATCCGATCTCATGTTATAGGAAGGGTCTCAGGTTTGGTATAAGCATTGAGATATCACATCTCTGCTATCGGAAGTGTCTCAGGATTGGAATGGGAAGGAATTGGATATCCCATCTCATGTTATAGGACGGGTCTCAGGATTGTTATTAGAATCATTGAGATATCATATTGCATGCTGTAGGAAGGGTCTAAGGATTGGAATGGGAAAGACTTGGATATCACATCTCATGCTATAGGAAGGGTCTCAGGTTTGGTATAAGCATTGAGATATCAAATCTCATGCTATAGGAAGGGTCTCAGGATTGGAATGGGAAGGAGTTGGATATCACATCTCATGCTATAGGAAGGGTCTCAGGTTTGGTATAAGCATTGAGATATCACATCTCATGCTATAGGAAGGGTCTCAGGATTGGAATGGGAAGGAGTTGTATATGACATCTCATGCCGTAGGAAGGGTCTCAGGTTTGGTATAAGCATTGAGATATCACATCTCTGCTATCAGAAGAGTCTCAGGATTGGAATGGGAAGGAGTTGGATATCCCATCTCATGTTATAGGAAGAGTCTCAGGTTTGGTATTAGAAGCATTGAGATATCACATCTCATGCTATAGGAAGTGTCTCAGGATTGGAATGGGAAGGACTTGGATATCACATCTCATGCTATAGGGAGGGTCTCAAGTTTGATATTAGAAGCATTGAGATATCACATCTCATGCTATAGGAAGAGTCTCAGGTTTGGGAAGGGAAGGATTTGGATTTCACATCTCATGTTATAGGATGGTTCTCATGTTTGGTTTTTGAAGCATTGAGATATCACATCTCATGCTATCGGAAGGGTCTCAGGTTTGGTATTAGAAGCATTGAGATATCACATCTCATGCTATAGGATTGGTCTCCGGATTGGAATGTGAAGGATTTGGATATCACATCTCATGCTAAAGGAAGGGTCTCAGGTTTGGAATGGGAAGGAGTTGGATATGACATCTCTTGTTATAGGGAGGGTCTCAGGATTTGAATGGCAAGGAGTTGGATATCACATCTCATGCCATAGGAAGGGTCTCAGGTTTGGTATATGCATTGAGATATCACATCTCTGCTATCGGAAGGGTCTCAGGATTGGAATGGGAAGGATTTAGATATCACATCTCATGCTAGAGGGAGGGTCTCAGTTTTGATATTAGAAGCATTGAGATATCACATCTCATGCTATCGGAAGGGTCTCAGGATTGGAATGGGAGGAGCTGGATATCACATCTCATGCTAAAGGAAGGGTCTCAGGTTTGGAAGGGGAAGGATTTGGATATCACATCTCATGTTATAGGATGGGTTTCAGGTTTGGTATTAGAAGCATTGTGATATCACATCTCATGCTATAGGAAGTGTCTCAGGATTGGAATGGGAAGGAGTTGGATATCACATCTCATGCTATAGGAAGGGTTTCAGGTTTGGTAGAAGCATTGAGATATCACATCTCATGCTATAGGAAGAGTCTCAGGTTTGGGAAGGGAAGGATTTGGATTTCACATCTCATGTTATAGGATGGTTCTCATGTTTGGTTTTTGAAGCATTGAGATATCACATCTCATGCTATCGGAAGGGTCTCAGGTTTGGTATTAGAAGCATTGAGATATCACATCTCATGCTATAGGATTGGTCTCTGGATTGGAATGTGAAGGATTTGGATATCACATCTCATGCTAAAGGAAGGGTCTCAGGTTTGGAATGGGAAGGAGTTGGATATGGCATCTCTTGTTATAGGGAGGGTCTCAGGATTTGAATGGAAAGGAGTTGGATATCACATCTCATGCCATAGGAAGGGTCTCAGGTTTGGTATAAGCATTGAGATATCACATCTCTGCTATCGGAAGGGTCTCAGGATTGGATTGGGAAGGAGTTGGATATCACATCTCATGTTATAGGAAGGGTCTCAGGTTTGGTATTAGAAGCCTTGAGATATCACATCTCATGGTATAATAAGGGTCTCAGGATTGGAATGGGAAGGAGTTGGATATCACATCTCAAGCTATTTCAGGATTGGAATGGGAAGGAGTTTGATATCACATCTCAAGCTATAGGAAGGGTCTCAGGTTTGGGATAAGCATTGAGATATCACATCTCATGCTATAGGAAGGGTCTCAGGATTGGAATGGGAAGGAGTTGTATATGACATCTCATGCCGTAGGAAGGGTCTCAGGTTTGGTATAAGCATTGAGATATCACATCTCTGCTATCAGAAGAGTCTCAGGATTGGAATGGGAAGGAGTTGGATATCCCATCTCATGTTATAGGAAGAGTCTCAGGTTTGGTATTAGAAGCATTGAGATATCACATCTCATGCTATAGGAAGTGTCTCAGGATTGGAATGGGAAGGACTTGGATATCACATCTCATGCTATAGGGAGGGTCTCAAGTTTGATATTAGAAGCATTGAGATATCACATCTCATGCTATAGGAAGAGTCTCAGGTTTGGGAAGGGAAGGATTTGGATTTCACATCTCATGTTATAGGATGGTTCTCATGTTTGGTTTTTGAAGCATTGAGATATTACATCTCATGCTATCGGAAGGGTCTCAGGTTTGGTATTAGAAGCATTGAGATATCACATCTCATGCTATAGGATTGGTCTCCGGATTGGAATGTGAAGGATTTGGATATCACATCTCATGCTAAAGGAAGGGTCTCAGGTTTGGAATGGGAAGGAGTTGGATATGACATCTCTTGTTATAGGGAGGGTCTCAGGATTTGAATGGCAAGGAGTTGGATATCACATCTCATGCCATAGGAAGGGTCTCAGGTTTGGTATAAGCATTGAGATATCACATCTCTGCTATCGGAAGGGTCTCAGGATTGGAATGGGAAGGACTTAAATATCACATCTCATGCTATAGGGAGGGTCTCAGTTTTGATATTAGAAGCATTGAGATATCACATCTCATGCTATCGGAAGGGTCTCAGGATTGGAATGGGAGGAGCTGGATATCACATCTCATGCTAAAGGAAGGGTCTCAGGTTTGGAAGGGGAAGGATTTGGATATCACATCTCATGTTATAGAATGGGTCTCAGGTTTGGTATTAGAAGCATTGTGATATCACATCTCATGCTATAGGAAGGGTTTCAGGTTTGGTAGAAGCATTGAGATATCACATCTCATGCTATAGGAAGAGTCTCAGGTTTGGGAAGGGAAGGATTTGGATTTCACATCTCATGTTATAGGATGGTTCTCATGTTTGGTTTTTGAAGCATTGAGATATCACATCTCATGCTATCGGAAGGGTCTCAGGTTTGGTATTAGAAGCATTGAGATATCACATCTCATGCTATAGGATTGGTCTCTGGATTGGAATGTGAAGGAGTTGGATATCACATCTCATGTTATAGGAAGGATCTCAGGTTTGGTATAAGCATTGAGATATCACATCTCTGCTATCAGAAGAGTCTCAGGATTGGAATGGGAAGGAGTTGGATATCCCATCTCATGTTATAGGAAGAGTCTCAGGTTTGGTATTAGAAGCATTGAGATATCACATCTCATGCTATAGGAAGTGTCTCAGGATTGGAATGGGAAGGACTTGGATATCACATCTCATGCTATAGGGAGGGTCTCAAGTTTGATATTAGAAGCATTGAGATATCACATCTCATGCTATAGGAAGAGTCTCAGGTTTGGGAAGGGAAGGATTTGGATTTCACATCTCATGTTATAGGATGGTTCTCATGTTTGGTTTTTGAAGCATTGAGATATTACATCTCATGCTATCGGAAGGGTCTCAGGTTTGGTATTAGAAGCATTGAGATATCACATCTCATGCTATAGGATTGGTCTCCGGATTGGAATGTGAAGGATTTGGATATCACATCTCATGCTAAAGGAAGGGTCTCAGGTTTGGAATGGGAAGGAGTTGGATATGACATCTCTTGTTATAGGGAGGGTCTCAGGATTTGAATGGCAAGGAGTTGGATATCACATCTCATGCCATAGGAAGGGTCTCAGGTTTGGTATAAGCATTGAGATATCACATCTCTGCTATCGGAAGGGTCTCAGGATTGGAATGGGAAGGACTTAAATATCACATCTCATGCTATAGGGAGGGTCTCAGTTTTGATATTAGAAGCATTGAGATATCACATCTCATGCTATCGGAAGGGTCTCAGGATTGGAATGGGAGGAGCTGGATATCACATCTCTTGCTAAAGGAAGGGTCTCAGGTTTGGAAGGGGAAGGATTTGGATATCACATCTCATGTTATAGGAAGTGTCTCAGGATTGGAATGGGAAGGACTTGGATATCACATCTCATGCTATAGGGAGGGTCTCAAGTTTGATATTAGAAGCATTGAGATATCACATCTCATGCTATAGGAAGAGTCTCAGGTTTGGGAAGGGAAGGATTTGGATTTCACATCTCATGTTATAGGATGGTTCTCATGTTTGGTTTTTGAAGCATTGAGATATTACATCTCATGCTATCGGAAGGGTCTCAGGTTTGGTATTAGAAGCATTGAGATATCACATCTCATGCTATAGGATTGGTCTCCGGATTGGAATGTGAAGGATTTGGATATCACATCTCATGCTAAAGGAAGGGTCTCAGGTTTGGAATGGGAAGGAGTTGGATATGACATCTCTTGTTATAGGGAGGGTCTCAGGATTTGAATGGCAAGGAGTTGGATATCACATCTCATGCCATAGGAAGGGTCTCAGGTTTGGTATAAGCATTGAGATATCACATCTCTGCTATCGGAAGGGTCTCAGGATTGGAATGGGAAGGACTTAAATATCACATCTCATGCTATAGGGAGGGTCTCAGTTTTGATATTAGAAGCATTGAGATATCACATCTCATGCTATCGGAAGGGTCTCAGGATTGGAATGGGAGGAGCTGGATATCACATCTCATGCTAAAGGAAGGGTCTCAGGTTTGGAAGGGGAAGGATTTGGATATCACATCTCATGTTATAGAATGGGTCTCAGGTTTGGTATTAGAAGCATTGTGATATCACATCTCATGCTATAGGAAGGGTTTCAGGTTTGGTAGAAGCATTGAGATATCACATCTCATGCTATAGGAAGAGTCTCAGGTTTGGGAAGGGAAGGATTTGGATTTCACATCTCATGTTATAGGATGGTTCTCATGTTTGGTTTTTGAAGCATTGAGATATCACATCTCATGCTATCGGAAGGGTCTCAGGTTTGGTATTAGAAGCATTGAGATATCACATCTCATGCTATAGGATTGGTCTCTGGATTGGAATGTGAAGGATTTGGATATCACATCTCATGCTAAAGGAAGCGTCTCAGGTTTGTAATGGGAAGGAGTTGGATATGACATCTCTTGTTATAGGGAGGGTCTCAGGATTTGAATGACAAGGAGTTGGATATCACATCTCATGCCATAGGAAGGGTCTCAGGTTTGGTATTAGAAGCCTTGAGATATCACATCTCATGGTATAATAAGGGTCTCAGGATTGGAATGGGAAGGAGTTGGATATCACATCTCAAGCTATTTCAGGATTGGAATGGGAAGGAGTTTGATATCACATCTCAAGCTATAGGAAGGGTCTCAGGTTTGGGAAGGGAAGGATTGGGATTTCATATCTCATGTTATAGGGTGGTTCTCATGTTTGGTTTTAGAAGCATTGAGATATCACATCTCATGCTATCGGAAGGGTCTCAGGTTTGGAATGGGAAGGAGTTGGATATCACATCTCATGTTATAGGAAGCATCTCAGGTTTGGTATTAGAAGCATTGAGATATCACATCTCATGCTATAGGAAGGGTCTCAGGATTGGAATGTGAAGGATTTGGATATCAAATCTCATGCTAAAGGAAGGGTCTCAGGTTTGGTATAAGCATTGAGATATCACATCTCTGCTATCGGAAGGGTCTCAGGATTGGATTGGGAAGGAGTTGGACATCCCTTCTCATGCTTTAGGAAGGGTCTCATGTTGGAATGGGAAGGAGTTGGATATCATATCTCATGTTATAGGAAGGGTCTCAAGATTGAAATGGGAAGGATTTGGATATCACATCTCTTGCTATATGAAGGGTCTCAGGTTTTTTATTAGAAACATTGAGATATCACATCTCATGCTATCGGAAGGGTTTCAGGATTGGAATGGGAAGGATTTGGATATCATATCTCATGTTATAGGACGGGTCCCAGGTTTGGTATTAGAAGCATTGAGATATCACATTTTATGGTATAGGAAGGGTCTCAGGTTTGGAATGGGAAGGAGTTGGATATCACATCTCATCCAATAGGAAGGGTCTCAGGTTTGGAATGGGAAGGAATTGGATATCACATCTCATGTTATAGGAAGGATCTCAGGATTGGAATGGGAAGGAGTTGGATATCCCTTCTCATGCTATAGGAAGGGTCTCAGGTTGGAATGGGAAGGATTTGGATATCACATCACTTGCTATAGGAAGGGTCTCAGGTTTTTTATTAGAAACATTGAGATATCACATCTCATGCTATAGGAAGGGTTTAAGGATTGGAATGGGAAGGAGTTGGATATCCCTTCTCATGCTATAGGAAGGGTCTCAGGTTGGAATGGGAAGGATTTGGATATCACATCTCTTGCTATAGGAAGGGTCTCAGGTTTTTTATTAGAAACATTGAGATATCACATCTCATGCTATAGGAAGGGTTTAAGGATTGGAATGGGAAGGATTTGGATATCACATCTCATGCTAAAGGAAGGGTCTCAGGTTTGGAAGGGGAAGGATTTGGATATCACATCTCATGTTATTTGACCGGTCTCAGGTTTGAGATATCAAGTCTCATGGTATAGGACGGGAGTTTGATATCACATCATGCCATGGTATGGGTCTCAGGTTTTGTAGAAGCATTGGGATATCACATCTCATGCTATCGGAAGGGTATCAGGATTGGATTTGGAAGGAGTTGTTGGATATCCCATCTCATGCTATAGGAAAGGTCTCAGGTTGGAATGGGAAAGAGTTGGATATCACATCTCATGTTATAGGAAGGGTCTCAAGATTGGAATGGGAAGGACTTGGATATCACATCTCATGCTGTAGGAAGGCTTTCAGGTTTGGAAAGGGAAGGAGTTGGATATCACATTTCATGTTACAGGTAGGATCTCAGGTTTGGTATTAGAGGCATTGAGATATCACATCTCATGCTATCAGAAGGGTATCAGGATTGGAATGGGAAGGAGTTGGATATCACATCTCATGCTAAAGGGAGGGTCTCAGGTTTGGATGGGGAAGGATTTGGATATCACATCTCATGTTATAGGAAGGATCTCAGGTTTGGTATTAGAAGCATTGAGATATCACATCTCATGCTATAGGAAGGGTCTCAGGATTGGAATGGGAAGGACTTGGATATCACACCTCATGCTAAAGGAAGGGTCTCAGTTTTGGTAGAAGCATTGCGATATCATATCTCATGCTATAGGAAGGGTCTCAGGATTGGAATCGGAAGGAGTTGGATATCACATCTCATGCTATAGGAAGGGTCTCAGGTTTGGTATAAGCATTGAGATATCACATCTCTGCTATCGGAAGGGTCTCAGGATTGGATTGGGAAGGAGTTGGATATCACATCTCATGTTATAGGAAGGGTCTCCGGATTGGAATGTGAAGGATTTGGATATCACATCTCATGCTAAAGGAAGGGTCTCAGGTTTGGAATGGGAAGGAGTTGGATATGACATCTCTTGTTATAGGGAGGGTCTCAGGATTTGAATGGCAAGGTGTTGGATATCACATCTCATGCCATAGGAAGGGTCTCAGGTTTGGTATAAGCATTGAGATATCACATCTCTGCTATCGGAAGGGTCTCAGAATTGGATTGGGAAGGAGTTGGATATCCCTTCTCATGCTATAGGAAGGGTCTCAGGTTGGAATGGGAAGGAGTTGGATATCACATCTCATGCTATAGGGAGGGTTTCAGTTTTGATATTAGAAGCATTGAGATATCACATCTCATGCTATCGGAAGTGTCTCAGGATTGGAATGGGAAGTAGTTGGATATCACATATGCTAAAGGAAAGGTCTCAGGTTTGGAAGGGGAAGGATTTGGATCTCACATCTCATGTTTTAGGACGGGTCTCAGGTTTGGTATTAGAAGCCTTGAGATATCACATCTCATGGTATAATAAGGGTCTCAGGATTGGAATGGGAAGGAGTTGGATATCACATCTCAAGCTATTTCAGGATTGGAATGGGAAGGAGTTTGATATCACATCTCAAGCTATAGGAAGGGTCTCAGGTTTGGGAAGGGAAGGATTGGGATTTCACATCTCATGTTATAGGATGGTTCTCATGTTTGGTTTTAGAAGCATTGAGATATCACATCTCATGCTATCGGAAGGGTCTCAGGTTTGGAATGGGAAGGAGTTGGATATCACATCTCATGTTATAGGAAGCATCTCAGGTTTGGTATTAGAAGCATTGAGATATCACATCTCTTGCTATAGGAAGGGTCTCAGGATTGGAATGTGAAGGATTTGGATATCAAATCTCATGCTAAAGGAAGGGTCTCAGGTTTGGTATAAGCATTGAGATATCACATCTCTGCTATCGGAAGGGTCTCAGGATTGGATTGGGAAGGAGTTGGACATCCCTTCTCATGCTATAGGAAGGGTCTCATGTTGGAATGGGAAGGAGTTGGATATCATATCTCATGTTATAGGAAGGGTCTCAAGATTGAAATGGGAAGTATGTGGATATCACATCTCTTGCTATATGAAGGGTCTGAGGTTTTTTATTAGAAACATTGAGATATCACATCTCATGCTATCGGAAGGGTTTCAGGATTGGAATGGGAAGGACTTGGATATCACATCTCATGCTAAAGGAAGGGTCTCAGTTTTGGTAGAAGCATTGCGATATCACATCTCATGCTATAGGAAGGGTCTCAGGATTGGAATCGGAAGGAGTTGGATATCACATCTCATGCTATAGGAAGGGTCTCAGGTTTGGTATAAGCATTGAGATATCACATCTCTGCTATCGGAAGGGTCTCAGGATTGGATTGGGAAGGAGTTGGATATCACATCTCATGTTATAGGAAGGGTCTCCGGATTGGAATGTGAAGGATTTGGATATCACATCTCATGCTAAAGGAAGGGTCTCAGGTTTGGAATGGGAAGGAGTTGGATATGACATCTCTTGTTATAGGGAGGGTCTCAGGATTTGAATGGCAAGGTGTTGGATATCACATCTAATGCCATAGGAAGGGTCTCAGGTTTGGTATAAGCATTGAGATATCACATCTCTGCTATCGGAAGGGTCTCAGGATTGGATTGGGAAGGAGTTGGATATCCCTTCTCATGCTATAGGAAGGGTCTCAGGTTGGAATGGGAAGGAGTTGGATATCACATCTCATGCTATAGGGAGGGTTTCAGTTTTGATATTAGAAGCATTGAGATATCACATCTCATGCTATCGGAAGTGTCTCAGGATTGGAATGGGAAGTAGTTGGATATCACATATGCTAAAGGAAAGGTCTCAGGTTTGGAAGGGGAAGGATTTGGATCTAACATCTCATGTTTTAGGACGGGTCTCAGGTTTGGTATTAGAAGCCTTGAGATATCACATCTCATGGTATAATAAGGGTCTCAGGATTGGAATGGGAAGGAGTTGGATATCACATCTCAAGCTATTTCAGGATTGGAATGGGAAGGAGTTTGTTATCACATCTCAAGCTATAGGAAGGGTCTCAGGTTTGGGAAGGGAAAGATTGGGATTTCACATCTCATGTTATAGGATGGTTCTCATGTTTGGTTTTAGAAGCATTGAGATATCACATCTCATGCTATCGGAAGGGTCTCAGGTTTGGAATGGGAAGGAGTTGGATATCACATCTCATGTTATAGGAAGCATCTCAGGTTTGGTATTAGAAGCATTGAGATATCACATCTCATGCTATAGGAAGGGTCTCAGGATTGGAATGTGAAGGATTTGGATATCAAATATCATGCTAAAGGAAGGGTCTCAGGTTTGGTATAAGCATTGAGATATCACATCTCTGCTATCGGAAGGGTCTCAGGATTGGATTGGGAAGGAGTTGGACATCCCTTCTCATGCTATAGGAAGGGTCTCATGTTGGAATGGGAAGGAGTTGGATATCATATCTCATGTTATAGGAAGGGTCTCAAGATTGAAATGGGAAGTATTTGGATATCACATCTCTTGCTATATGAAGGGTCTCAGGTTTTTTATTAGAAACATTGAGATATCACATCTCATGCTATCGGAAGGGTTTCAGGATTGGAATGGGAAGGATTTGGATATCATATCTCATGTTATAGGACGGGTCCCAGGTTTGGTATTAGAAGCATTGAGATATCACATCTTATGGTATAGGAAGGGTCTTAGGTTTGGAATGGGAAGGAGTTGGATATCACATCTCATCCAATAGGAAGGGTCTCAGGTTTGGAATGGGAAGGAATTGGATATCACATCTCATGTTATAGGAAGGATCTCAGGATTGGAATGGGAAGGAGTTGGATATCCCTTCTCATGCTATAGGAAGGGTCTCAGGTTGGAATGGGAAGGATTTGGATATCACATCTCTTGCTATAGGAAGGGTCTCAGGTTTTTTATTAGAAACATTGAGATATCACATCTCATGCTATAGGAAGGGTTTAAGGATTGGAATGGGAAGGAGTTGGATATCCCTTCTCATGCTATAGGAAGGGTCTCAGGTTGGAATGGGAAGGATTTGGATATCACATCTCTTGCTATAGGAAGGGTCTCAGGTTTTTTATTAGAAACATTGAGATATCACATCTCATGCTATAGGAAGGGTTTAAGGATTGGAATGGGAAGGATTTGGATATCACATCTCATGCTAAAGGAAGGGTCTCAGGTTTGGAAGGGGAAGGATTTGGATATCACATCTCATGTTATTTGACCGGTCTCAGGTTTGGTATTAGAAGCATTGAGATATCAAGTCTCATGGTATAGGACGGGAGTTTGATATCACATCATGCCATGGTATGGGTCTCAGGTTTTGTAGAAGCATTGGGATATCACATCTCATGCTATCGGAAGGGTATCAGGATTGGATTTGGAAGGAGTTGTTGGATATCCCATCTCATGCTATAGGAAAGGTCTCAGGTTGGAATGGGAAAGAGTTGGATATCACATCTCATGTTATAGGAAGGGTCTCAAGATTGGAATGGGAAGGACTTGGATATCACATCTCATGCTGTAGGAAGGCTCTCAGGTTTGGAAAGGGAAGGAGTTGGATATCACATTTCATGTTAGAGGTAGGATCTCAGGTTTGGTATTAGAGGCATTGAGATATCACATCTCATGCTATCAGAAGGGTATCAGGATTGGAATGGGAAGGAGTTGGATATCACATCTCATGCTAAAGGGAGGGTCTCAGGTTTGGATGGGGAAGGATTTGGATATCACATCTCATGTTATAGGAAGGATCTCAGGTTTGGTATTAGAAGCATTGAGATATCACATCTCATGCTATCGGAAGGATCTCAGGTTTGGTATTAGAAGCATTGAGATATCACATCTCATGCTATAGGAAGGCTCTCAGGATTGGAATGGGAAGGACTTGGATATCACATCTCATGCTAAAGGAAGGGTCTCAGTTTTGGTAGAAGCATTGCGATATCACATCTCATGCTATAGGAAGGGTCTCAGGATTGGAATCGGAAGGAGTTGGATATCACATCTCATGCTATAGGAAGGGTCTCAGGTTTGGTATAAGCATTGAGATATCACATCTCTGCTATCGGAAGGGTCTCAGGATTGGATTGGGAAGGAGTTGGATATCACATCTCATTTTATAGGAAGGGTCTCCGGATTGGAATGTGAAGGATTTGGATATCACATCTCATGCTAAAGGAAGGGTCTCAGGTTTGGAATGGGAAGGAGTTGGATATGACATCTCTTGTTATAGGGAGGGTCTCAGGATTTGAATGGCAAGGTGTTGGATATCACATCTCATGCCATAGGAAGGGTCTCAGGTTTGGTATAAGCATTGAGATATCACATCTCTGCTATCGGAAGGGTCTCAGGATTGGATTGGGAAGGAGTTGGATATCACATCTCATGTTATAGGAAGGGTCTCCGGATTGGAATGTGAAGGATTTGGATATCACATCTCACGCTAAAGGAAGGGTCTCAGGTTTGGAATGGGAAGGAGTTGGATATGACATCTCTTGTTATAGGGAGGGTCTCAGGATTTGAATGGCAAGGTGTTGGATATCACATCTCATGCCATAGGAAGGGTCTCAGGTTTGGTATAAGCATTGAGATATCACATCTCTGCTATCGGAAGGGTCTCAGGATTGGATTGGGAAGGAGTTGGATATCCCTTCTCATGCTATAGGAAGGGTCTCAGGTTGGAATGGGAAGGAGTTGGATATCACATCTCATGCTATAGGGAGGGTTTCAGTTTTGATATTAGAAGCATTGAGATATCACATCTCATGCTATCGGAAGTGTCTCAGGATTGGAATGGGAAGGAGCTGGATATTACATCTCATGTTATAGGAAGGGTCTCAGGTTTGGTATAAGCATTGAGATATCACATCTCTGCTATCGGAAGTGTCTCAGGATTGGAATGGGAAGGAGTTGGATATCCCATCTCATGTTATAGGACGGGTCTCAGGATTGTTATTAGAATCATTGAGATATCATATTGCATGCTGTAGGAAGGGTCTAAGGATTGGAATGGGAAAGACTTGGATATCAAATCTCATGCTATAGGAAGGGTCTCAGGTTTGGTATAAGCATTGAGATATCACATCTCATGCTATAGGAAGGGTCTCAGGATTGGAATGGGAAGGAGTTGTATATGACATCTCATGCCGTAGGAAGGGTCTCAGGTTTGGTATAAGCATTGAGATATCACATCTCTACTATCAGAAGAGTCTCAGGATTGGAATGGGAAGGATTTGGATATCCCATCTCATGTTATAGGAAGAGTCTCAGGTTTGGTATTAGAAGCATTGAGATATCACATCTCATGCTATAGGAAGTGTCTCAGGATTTGAATGGGAAGGACTTGGATATCACATCTCATGCTATAGGGAGGGTCTCAAGTTTGATATTAGAAGCATTGAGATATCACATCTCATGCTATAGGAAGAGTCTCAGGTTTGGGAAGGGAAGGATTTGGATTTCACATCTCATGTTATAGGACGGTTCTCATGTTTGGTTTTTGAAGCATTGAGATATCACATCTCATGCTATCGGAAGGGTCTCAGGTTTGGTATTAGAAGCATTGAGATATCACATCTCATGCTATAGGATTGGTCTCTGGATTGGAATGTGAAGGATTTGGATATCACATCTCATGCTAAAGGAAGGGTCTCAGGTTTGGAATGGGAAGGAGTTGGATATGACATCTCTTGTTATAGGGAGGGTCTCAGGATTTGAATGGCAAGGAGTTGGATATCACATCTCATGCCATAGGAAGGGTCTCAGGTTTGGTATAAGCATTGAGATATCACATCTCTGCTATCGGAAGGGTCTCAGGATTGGATTGGGAAGGAGTTGGATATCACATCTCATGTTATAGGAAGTGTCTCCGGATTGGAATGTGAAGGATTTGGATATCACATCTCATGCTAAAGGAAGGGTCTCAGGTTTGGAATGGGAAGGAGTTGGATATGACATCTCTTGTTATAGGGAGGGTCTCAGGATTTGAATGGCAAGGAGTTGGATATCACATCTCATGCCATAGGAAGGGTCTCAGGTTTGGTATAAGCATTGAGATATCACATCTCTGCTATCGGAAGGGTCTCAGGATTGGATTGGGAAGGAGTTGGATATCCCTTCTCATGCTATAGGAAGGGTCTCATGTTGGAATGGGAAGGAGTTGGATATCACATCTCATGCTAAAGGAAGGGTCTCAGGTTTGGTAGAAGCATTGAGATATCACATCTCATGCTATCGGAAGTGTCTCAGGATTGGAATGGGAAGGAGCTGGATATTACATCTCATGCTAAAGGAAGGGTCTCAGGTTTGGAACGGGAAGGAGTTGGATATCCGATCTCATGTTATAGGAAGGGTCTCAGGTTTGGTATAAGCATTGAGATATCACATCTCTGCTATCGGAAGTGTCTCAGGATTGGAATGGGAAGGAATTGGATATCCCATCTCATGTTATAGGACGGGTCTCAGGATTGTTATTAGAATCATTGAGATATCATATTGCATGCTGTATGAAGGGTCTAAGGATTGGAATGGGAAAGACTTGGATATCACATCTCATGCTATAGGAAGGGTCTCAGTTTTGGTATAAGCATTGAGATATCAAATCTCATGCTATAGGAAGGGTCTCAGGATTGGAATGGAAGGAGTTGGATATCACATCTCATGTTATAGGAAGGATCTCAGGTTTGGTATTAGAAGCATTGAGACATCACATCTCATGCTATAGGAAGGGTCTCAGGATTGGAATGGGAAGGAGTTGGATATCACATCTCATGCTATAGGAAGGGTCTCAGGTTTGGTATAAGCATTGAGATATCACATCTCATGCTTTAGGAAGGGTCTCAGGATTGGAATGGGAAGGAGTTGTATATGACATCTCATGCCGTAGGAAGGGTCTCAGGTTTGGTATAAGCATTGAGATATCACATCTCTGCCATCAAAAGAGTCTCAGGATTGGAATGGGAAGGAGTTGGATATCCCATCTCATGTTATAGGAAGAGTCTCAGGTTTGGTATTAGAAGCATTGAGATATCACATCTCATGCTATAGGAAGTGTCTCAGGATTGGAATGGGAAGGACTTGGATATCACATCTCATGCTATAGGGAGGGTCTCAAGTTTGATATTAGAAGCATTGAGATATCACATCTCATGCTATAGGAAGAGTCTCAGGTTTGGGAAGGGAAGGAGTTGGATATCACATCTCATGCTAAAGGAAGGGTCTCAGGTTTGGTAGAAGCATTGAGATATCACATCTCATGCTATCGGAAGTGTCTCAGGATTGGAATGGGAAGGAGCTGGATATTACATCTCATGCTAAAGGAAGGGTCTCAGGTTTGGAACGGGAAGGAGTTGGATATCCGATCTCATGTTATAGGAAGGGTCTCAGGTTTGGTATAAGCATTGAGATATCACATCTCTGCTATCGGAAGTGTCTCAGGATTGGAATGGGAAGGAATTGGATATCCCATCTCATGTTATAGGACGGGTCTCAGGATTGTTATTAGAATCATTGAGATATCATATTGCATGCTGTATGAAGGGTCTAAGGATTGGAATGGGAAAGACTTGGATATCACATCTCATGCTATAGGAAGGGTCTCAGTTTTGGTATAAGCATTGAGATATCAAATCTCATGCTATAGGAAGGGTCTCAGGATTGGAATGGAAGGAGTTGGATATCACATCTCATGTTATAGGAAGGATCTCAGGTTTGGTATTAGAAGCATTGAGACATCACATCTCATGCTATAGGAAGGGTCTCAGGATTGGAATGGGAAGGAGTTGGATATCACATCTCATGCTATAGGAAGGGTCTCAGGTTTGGTATAAGCATTGAGATATCACATCTCATGCTTTAGGAAGGGTCTCAGGATTGGAATGGGAAGGAGTTGTATATGACATCTCATGCCGTAGGAAGGGTCTCAGGTTTGGTATAAGCATTGAGATATCACATCTCTGCCATCAAAAGAGTCTCAGGATTGGAATGGGAAGGAGTTGGATATCCCATCTCATGTTATAGGAAGAGTCTCAGGTTTGGTATTAGAAGCATTGAGATATCACATCTCATGCTATAGGAAGTGTCTCAGGATTGGAATGGGAAGGACTTGGATATCACATCTCATGCTATAGGGAGGGTCTCAAGTTTGATATTAGAAGCATTGAGATATCACATCTCATGCTATAGGAAGAGTCTCAGGTTTGGGAAGGGAAGGATTTGGATTTCACATCTCATGTTATAGGATGGTTCTCATGTTTGGTTTTTGAAGCATTGAGATATCACATCTCATGCTATCGGAAGGGTCTCAGGTTTGGTATTAGAAGCATTGAGATATCACATCTCATGCTATAGGATTGGTCTACGGATTGGAATGTGAAGGATTTGGATATCACATCTCATGCTAAAGGAAGGGTCTCAGGTTTGGAATGGGAAGGAGTTGGATATGACATCTCTTGTTATAGGGAGGGTCTCAGGATTTGAACGGCAAGGAGTTGGATATCACATCTCATGCCATAGGAAGGGTCTCAGGTTTGGTATAAGCATTGAGATATCACATCTCTGCTATCGGAAGGGTCTCAGGATTGGAATGGGAAGGACTTAGATATCACATCTCATGCTATAGGGAGGGTCTCAGTTTTGATATTAGAAGCATTGAGATATCACATCTCATGCTATCGGAAGGGTCTCAGGATTGGAATGGGAGGAGCTGGATATCACATCTCATGCTAAAGGAAGGGTCTCAGGTTTGGAAGGGGAAGGATTTGGATATCACATCTCATGTTATAGGATGGGTCTCAGGTTTGGTATTAGAAGCATTGTGATATCACATCTCATGCTATAGGAAGTGTCTCAGGATTGGAATGGGAAGGAGTTGGATATCACATCTCATGCTATAGGAAGGGTTTCAGGTTTGGTAGAAGCATTGAGATATCACATCTCATGCTATAGGAAGAGTCTCAGGTTTGGGAAGGGAAGGATTTGGATTTCACATCTCATGTTATAGGATGGTTCTCATGTTTGGTTTTTGAAGCATTGAGATATCACATCTCATGCTATCGGAAGGGTCTCAGGTTTGGTATTAGAAGCATTGAGATATCACATCTCATGCTATAGGATTGGTCTCCGGATTGGAATGTGAAGGATTTGGATATCACATCTCATGCTAAAGGAAGGGTCTCAGGTTTGGAATGGGAAGGAGTTGGATATGACATCTCTTGTTATAGGGAGGGTCTCAGGATTTGAATGGCAAGGAGTTGGATATCACATCTCATGCCATAGGAAGGATCTCAGGTTTGGTATAAGCATTGAGATATCACATCTCTGCTATCGGAAGGGTCTCAGGATTGGATTGGGAAGGAGTTGGATATCACATCTCATGTTATAGGAAGGGTCTCCGGATTGGAATGTGAAGGATTTGGATATCACATCTCATGCTAAAGGAAGGGTCTCAGGTTTGGAATGGGAAGGAGTTGGATATGACATCTCTTGTTATAGGGAGGGTCTCAGGATTTGAATGGCAAGGAGTTGGATATCACATCTCATGCCATAGGAAGGGTCTCAGGTTTGGTATAAGCATTGAGATATCACATCTCTGCTATCGGAAGGGTCTCAGGATTGGATTGGGAAGGAGTTGGATATCCCTTCTCATGCTATAGGAAGGGTCTCAGGTTGGAATGGGAAGGAGTTGGATATCACATCTCATGCTAAAGGAAGGGTCTCAGGTTTGGTAGAAGCATTGAGATATCACATCTCATGCTATAGGAAGGGTCTCAGGATTGGAATGGGAAGGACTTAGATATCACATATCATGCTATAGGGAGGGTTTCAGTTTTGATATTAGAAGCATTGAGATATCACATCTCATGCTATCGGAAGTGTCTCAGGATTGGAATGGGAAGGAACTGGATATTTTATCTCATGCTAAAGGAAGGGTCTCAGGTTTGGAACGGGAAGGAGTTGGATATCCGATCTCATGTTATAGGAAGGGTCTCAGGTTTGGTATAAGCATTGAGATATCACATCTCTGCTATCGGAAGTGTCTCAGGATTGGAATGGGAAGGAATTGGATATCCCATCTCATGTTATAGGACGGGTCTCAGGATTGTTATTAGAATCATTGAGATATCATATTGCATGCTGTAGGAAGGTTCTAAGGATTGGAATGGGAAAGACTTGGATATCACATCTCATGCTATAGGAAGGGTCTCAGGTTTGGTATAAGCATTGAGATATCAAATCTCATGCTATAGGAAGGGTCTCAGGATTGGAATGGAAGGAGTTGGATATCACATCTCATGTTATAGGAAGGATCTCAGGTTTGGTATTAGAAGCATTGAGACATCAAATTTCATGCTATAGGAAGGGTCTCAGGATTGGAATGGGAAGGAGTTGGATATCACATCTCATGCTATAGGAAGGGTCTCAGGTTTGGTATAAGCATTGAGATATCACATCTCATGCTATAGGAAGGGTCTCAGGATTGGAATGGGAAGGAGTTGTATATGACATCTCATGCCGTAGGAAGGGTCTCAGGTTTGGTATAAGCATTGAGATATCACATCTCTGCTATCAGAAGAGTCTCAGGATTGGAATGGGAAGGAGTTGGATATCCCATCTCATGTTATAGGAAGAGTCTCAGGTTTGGTATTAGAAGCATTGAGATATCACATCTCATGCTATAGGAAGTGTCTCAGGATTGGAATGGGAAGGACTTGGATATCACATCTCATGCTATAGGGAGGGTCTCAAGTTTGATATTAGAAGCATTGAGATATCACATCTCATGCTATAGGAAGAGTCTCAGGTTTGGTATTAGAATCATTGAGATATCACATCTCATGCTATCGGAAGGGTCTCAGGATTGGAATGGGAGGAGCTGGATATCACATCTCATGCTAAAGGAAGGGTCTCAGGTTTGGAAGGGGAAGGATTTGGATATCACATCTCATGTTATAGGATGGGTCTCAGGTTTGGTATTAGAAGCATTGTGATATCACATCTCATGCTATAGGAAGTGTCTCAGGATTGGAATGGGAAGGAGTTGGATATCACATCTCATGCTATAGGAAGGGTTTCAGGTTTGGTAGAAGCATTGAGATATCACATCTCATGCTATAGGAAGAGTCTCAGGTTTGGGAAGGGAATGATTTGGATTTCACATCTCATGTTATAGGATGGTTCTCATGTTTGGTTTTTGAAGCATTGAGATATCACATCTCATGCTATCGGAAGGGTCTCAGGTTTGGTATTAGAAGCATTGAGATATCACATCTCATGCTATAGGATTGGTCTCCGGATTGGAATGGGAAGGATTTGGATATCACATCTCATGCTAAAGGAAGGGTCTCAGGTTTGGAATGGGAAGGAGTTGGATATGACATCTCTTGTTATAGGGAGGGTCTCAGGATTTGAATGGCAAGGAGTTGGATATCACATCTCATGCCATAGGAAGGATCTCAGGTTTGGTATAAGCATTGAGATATCACATCTCTGCTATCGGAAGGGTCTCAGGATTGGATTGGGAAGGAGTTGGATATCACATCTCATGTTATAGGAAGTGTCTCCGGATTGGAATGTGAAGGATTTGGATATCACATCTCATGCTAAAGGAAGGGTCTCAGGTTTGGAATGGGAAGGAGTTGGATATGACATCTCTTGTTATAGGGAGGGTCTCAGGATTTGAATGGCAAGGAGTTGGATATCACATCTCATGCCATAGGAAGGGTCTCAGGTTTGGTATAAGCATTGAGATATCACATCTCTGCTATCGGAAGGGTCTCAGGATTGGATTGGGAAGGAGTTGGATATCCCTTCTCATGCTATAGGAAGGGTCTCAGGTTGGAATGGGAAGGAGTTGGATATCACATCTCATGCTAAAGGAAGGGTCTCAGGTTTGGTAGAAGCATTGAGATATCACATCTCATGCTATAGGAAGGGTCTCAGGATTGGAATGGGAAGGACTTAGATATCACATATCATGCTATAGGGAGGGTTTCAGTTTTGATATTAGAAGCATTGAGATATCACATCTCATGCTATCGGAAGTGTCTCAGGATTGGAATGGGAAGGAGCTGGATATTTTATCTCATGCTAAAGGAAGGGTCTCAGGTTTGGAACGGGAAGGAGTTGGATATCCGATCTCATGTTATAGGAAGGGTCTCAGGTTTGGTATAAGCATTGAGATATCACATCTCTGCTATCGGAAGTGTCTCAGGATTGGAATGGGAAGGAATTGGATATCCCATCTCATGTTATAGGACGGGTCTCAGGATTGTTATTAGAATCATTGAGATATCATATTGCATGCTGTAGGAAGGGTCTAAGGATTGGAATGGGAAAGACTTGGATATCACATCTCATGCTATAGGAAGGGTCTCAGGTTTGGTATAAGCATTGAGATATCAAATCTCATGCTATAGGAAGGGTCTCAGGATTGGAATGGAAGGAGTTGGATATCACATCTCATGTTATAGGAAGGATCTCAGGTTTGGTATTAGAAGCATTGAGACATCAAATTTCATGCTATAGGAAGGGTCTCAGGATTGGAATGGGAAGGAGTTGGATATCACATCTCATGCTATAGGAAGGGTCTCAGGTTTGGTATAAGCATTGAGATATCACATCTCATGCTATAGGAAGGGTCTCAGGATTGGAATGGGAAGGAGTTGTATATGACATCTCATGCCGTAGGAAGGGTCTCAGGTTTGGTATAAGCATTGAGATATCACATCTCTGCTATCAGAAGAGTCTCAGGATTGGAATGGGAAGGAGTTGGATATCCCATCTCATGTTATAGGAAGAGTCTCAGGTTTGGTATTAGAAGCATTGAGATATCACATCTCATGCTATAGGAAGTGTCTCAGGATTGGAATGGGAAGGACTTGGATATCACATCTCATGCTATAGGGAGGGTCTCAAGTTTGATATTAGAAGCATTGAGATATCACATCTCATGCTATAGGAAGAGTCTCAGGTTTGGTATTAGAATCATTGAGATATCACATCTCATGCTATAGGATTGGTCTCCGGATTGGAATGTGAAGGATTTGGATATCACATCTCATGCTAAAGGAAGGGTCTCAGGTTTGGAATGGGAAGGAGTTGGATATGACATCTCTTGTTATAGGGAGGGTCTCAGGATTTGAATGGCAAGGAGTTGGATATCACATCTCATGCCATAGGAAGGGTCTCAGGTTTGGTATAAGCATTGAGATATCACATCTCTGCTATCGGAAGGGTCTCAGGATTGGAATGGGAAGGACTTAGATATCACATCTCATGCTATAGGGAGGGTCTCAGTTTTGATATTAGAAGCATTGAGATATCACATCTCATGCTATCGGAAGGGTCTCAGGATTGGAATGGGAGGAGCTGGATATCACATCTCATGCTAAAGGAAGGGTCTCAGGTTTGGAAGGGGAAGGATTTGGATATCACATCTCATGTTATAGGATGGGTTTCAGGTTTGGTATTAGAAGCATTGTGATATCACATCTCATGCTATAGGAAGTGTCTCAGGATTGGAATGGGAAGGAGTTGGATATCACATCTCATGCTATAGGAAGGGTTTCAGGTTTGGTAGAAGCATTGAGATATCACATCTCATGCTATAGGAAGAGTCTCAGGTTTGGGAAGGGAAGGATTTGGATTTCACATCTCATGTTATAGGATGGTTCTCATGTTTGGTTTTTGAAGCATTGAGATATCACATCTCATGCTATCGGAAGGGTCTCAGGTTTGGTATTAGAAGCATTGAGATATCACATCTCATGCTATAGGATTGGTCTCTGGATTGGAATGTGAAGGATTTGGATATCACATCTCATGCTAAAGGAAGGGTCTCAGGTTTGGAATGGGAAGGAGTTGGATATGACATCTCTTGTTATAGGGAGGGTCTCAGGATTTGAATGGCAAGGAGTTGGATATCACATCTCATGCCATAGGAAGGGTCTCAGGTTTGGTATAAGCATTGACATATCACATCTCTGCTATCGGAAGGGTCACAGGATTGGATTGGGAAGGAGTTGGATATCACATCTCATGTTATAGGAAGGGTCTCCGGATTGGAATGTGAAGGATTTGGATATCACATCTCATGCTAAAGGAAGGGTCTCAGGTTTGGAATGGGAAGGAGTTGGATATGACATCTCTTGTTATAGGGAGGGTCTCAGGATTTGAATGGCAAGGAGTTGGATATCACATCTCATGCCATAGGAAGGGTCTCAGGTTTGGTATAAGCATTGAGATATCACATCTCTGCTATTGGAAGGGTCTCAGGATTGGATTGGGAAGGAGTTGGATATCCCTTCTCATGCTATAGGAAGGGTCTCAGGTTGGAATGGGAAGGAGTTGGATATCACATCTCATGCTAAAGGAAGGGTCTCAGGTTTGGTAGAAGCATTGAGATATCACATCTCATGCTATAGGAAGGGTCTCAGGATTGGAATGGGAAGGACTTAGATATCACATATCATGCTATAGGGAGGGTTTCAGTTTTGATATTAGAAGCATTGAGATATCACATCTCATGCTATCGGAAGTGTCTCAGGATTGGAATGGGAAGGAGCTGGATATTACATCTCATGCTAAAGGAAGGGTCTCAGGTTTGGAACGGGAAGGAGTTGGATATCCGATCTCATGTTATAGGAAGGGTCTCAGGTTTGGTATAAGCATTGAGATATCACATCTCTGCTATCGGAAGTGTCTCAGGATTGGAATGGGAAGGAATTGGATATCCCATCTCATGTTATAGGACGGGTCTCAGGATTGTTATTAGAATCATTGAGATATCATATTGCATGCTGTAGGAAGGGTCTAAGGATTGGAATGGGAAAGACTTGGATATCACATCTCATGCTATAGGAAGGGTCTCAGGTTTGGTATAAGCATTGAGATATCACATCTCATGCTATAGGAAGGGTCTCAGGTTTGGTATAAGCATTGAGATATCACATCTCATGCTATAGGAAGGGTCTCAGGATTGGAATGGGAAGGAGTTGTATATGACATCTCATGCCGTAGGAAGGGTCTCAGGTTTGGTATAAGCATTGAGATATCACATCTCTGCTATCAGAAGAGTCTCAGGATTGGAATGGGAAGGAGTTGGATATCCCATCTCATGTTATAGGAAGAGTCTCAGGTTTGGTATTAGAAGCATTGAGATATCACATCTCATGCTATAGGAAGTGTCTCAGGATTGGAATGGGAAGGACTTGGATATCACATCTCATGCTATAGGGAGGGTCTCAAGTTTGATATTAGAAGCATTGAGATATCACATCTCATGATATAGGAAGAGTCTCAGGTTTGGGAAGGGAAGGATTTGGATTTCACATCTCATGTTATAGGATGGTTCTCATGTTTGGTTTTTGAAGCATTGAGATATTACATCTCATGCTATCGGAAGGGTCTCAGGTTTGGTATTAGAAGCATTGAGATATCACATCTCATGCTATAGGATTGGTCTCCGGATTGGAATGTGAAGGATTTGGATATCACATCTCATGCTAAAGGAAGGGTCTCAGGTTTGGAATGGGACGGAGTTGGATATGACATCTCTTGTTATAGGGAGGGTCTCAGGATTTGAATGGCAAGGAGTTGGATATCACATCTCATGCCATAGGAAGGGTCTCAGGTTTGGTATAAGCATTGAGATATCACATCTCTGCTATCGGAAGGGTCTCAGGATTGGAATGGGAAGGACTTAGATATCACATCTCATGCTATAGGGAGGGTCTCAGTTTTGATATTAGAAGCATTGAGATATCACATCTCATGCTATCGGAAGGGTCTCAGGATTGGAATGGGAGGAGCTGGATATCACATCTCATGCTAAAGGAAGGGTGTCAGGTTTGGAAGGGGAAGGATTTGGATATCACATCTCATGTTATAGAATGGGTCTCAGGTTTGGTATTAGAAGCATTGTGATATCACATCTCATGCTATAGGAAGTCTCTCAGGATTGGAATGGGAAGGAGTTGTATATCACATCTCATGGTATAGGAAGGGTTTCAGGTTTGGTAGAAGCATTGAGATATCACATCTCATGCTATAGGAAGAGTCTCATGTTTGGGAAGGGAAGGATTTGGATTTCACATCTCATGTTATAGGATGGTTCTCATGTTTGGTTTTTGAAGCATTGAGATATCACATCTCATGCTATCGGAAGGGTCTCAGGTTTGGTATTAGAAGCATTGAGATATCACATCTCATGCTATAGGATTGGTCTCTGGATTGGAATGTGAAGGATTTGGATATCACATCTCATGCTAAAGGAAGGGTCTCAGGTTTGGAATGGGAAGGAGTTGGATATGACATCTCTTGTTATAGGGAGGGTCTCAGGATTTGAATGGCAAGGAGTTGGATATCACATCTCATGCCATAGGAAGGGTCTCAGGTTTGGTATAAGCATTGAGATATCACATCTCTGCTATCGGAAGGGTCTCAGGATTGGATTGGGAAGGAGTTGGATATCACATCTCATGTTATAAGAAGGGTCTCCGGATTGGAATGTGAAGGATTTGGATATCACATCTCATGCTAAAGGAAGGGTCTCAGGTTTGGAATGGGAAGGAGTTGGATATGACATCTCTTGTTATAGGGAGGGTCTCAGGATTTGAATGGCAAGGAGTTGGATATCACATCTCATGCCATAGGAAGGGTCTCAGGTTTGGTATAAGCATAGAGATATCACATCTCTGCTATCGGAAGGGTCTCAGGATTGGATTGGGAAGGAGTTGGATATCCCTTCTCATGCTATAGGAAGGGTCTCAGGTTGGAATGGGAAGGAGTTGGATATCACATCTCATGCTAAAGGAAGGGTCTCAGGTTTGGTAGAAGCATTGAGATATCACATCTCATGCTATAGGAAGGGTCTCAGGATTGGAATGGGAAGGACTTAGATATCACATATCATGCTATAGGGAGGGTTTCAGTTTTGATATTAGAAGCATTGAGATATCACATCTCATGCTATCGGAAGTGTCTCAGGATTGGAATGGGAAGGAGCTGGATATTACATCTCATGCTAAAGGAAGGGTCTCAGGTTTGGAACGGGAAGGAGTTGGATATCCGATCTCATGTTATAGGAAGGGTCTCAGGTTTGGTATAAGCATTGAGATATCACATCTCTGCTATCGGAAGTGTCTCAGGATTGGAATGGGAAGGAATTGGATATCCCATCTCATGTTATAGGACGGGTCTCAGGATTGTTATTAGAATCATTGAGATATCATATTGCATGCTGTAGGAAGGCTCTCAGGATTGGAATGGAAGGAGTTGGATATCACATCTCATGTTATAGGAAGGATCTCAGGTTTGGTATAAGCATTGAGATATCAAATCTCATGCTATAGGAAGGGTCTCAGGATTGGAATGGAAGGAGTTGGATATTACATCTCATGTTATAGGAAGGATCTCAGGTTTGGTATTAGAAGCATTGATACATCGCATCTCATGCTATAGGAAGGGTCTCAGGATTGGAATGGGAAGGAGTTGGATATCACATCTCATGCTATAGGAAGGGTCTCAGGTTTGGTATAAGCATTGAGATATCACATCTCATGCTATAGGAAGGGTCTCAGGATTGGAATGGGAAGGAGTTGTATATGACATCTCATGCCGTAGGAAGGGTCTCAGGTTTGGTATAAGCATTGAGATATCACATCTCTGCTATCAGAAGAGTCTCAGGATTGGAATGGGAAGGAGTTGGATATCCCATCTCATGTTATAGGAAGAGTCTCAGGTTTGGTATTAGAAGCATTGAGATATCACATCTCATGCTATAGGAAGTGTCTCAGGATTGGAATGGGAAGGACTTGGATATCACATCTCATGCTATAGGGAGGGTCTCAAGTTTGATATTAGAAGCATTGAGATATCACATCTCATGCTATAGGAAGAGTCTCAGGTTTGGGAAGGGAAGGATTTGGATTTCACATCTCATGTTATAGGATGGTTCTCATGTTTGGTTTTTGAAGCATTGAGATATCACATCTCATGCTATCGGAAGGGTCTCAGGTTTGGTATTAGAAGCATTGAGATATCACATCTCATGCTATAGGATTGGTCTCCGGATTGGAATGTGAAGGATTTGGATATCACATCTCATGCTAAAGGAAGGGTCTCAGGTTTGGAATGGGAAGGAGTTGGATATGACATCTCTTGTTATAGGGAGGGTCTCAGGATTTGAATGGCAAGGAGTTGGATATCACATCTCATGCCATAGGAAGGGTCTCAGGTTTGGTATAAGCATTGAGATATCACATCTCTGCTATCGGAAGGGTCTCAGGATTGGATTGGGAAGGAGTTGGATATCACATCTCATGTTATAGGAAGGGTCTCCGGATTGGAATGTGAAGGATTTGGATATCACATCTCATGCTAAAGGAAGGGTCTCAGGTTTGGAATGGGAAGGAGTTGGATATGACATCTCTTGTTATAGGGAGGGTCTCAGGATTTGAATGGCAAGGAGTTGGATATCACATCTCATGCCATAGGAAGGGTCTCAGGTTTGGTATAAGCATTGAGATATCACATCTCTGCTATCGGAAGGGTCTCAGGATTGGATTGGGAAGGAGTTGGATATCCCTTCTCATGCTATAGGAAGGGTCTCAGGTTGGAATGGGAAGGAGTTGGATATCACATCTCATGCTAAAGGAAGGGTCTCAGGTTTGGTAGAAGCATTGAGATATCACATCTCATGCTATAGGAAGGGTCTCAGGATTGGAATGGGAAGGACTTAGATATCACATATCATGCTATAGGGAGGGTTTCAGTTTTGATATTAGAAGCATTGAGATATCACATCTCATGCTATCGGAAGTGTCTCAGGATTGGAATGGGAAGGAGCTGGATATTACATCTCATGCTAAAGGAAGGGTCTCAGGTTTGGAACGGGAAGGAGTTGGATATCCGATCTCATGTTATAGGAAGGGTCTCAGGTTTGGTATAAGCATTGAGATATCACATCTCTGCTATCGGAAGTGTCTCAGGATTGGAATGGGAAGGAATTGGATATCCCATCTCATGTTATAGGACGGGTCTCAGGATTGTTATTAGAATCATTGAGATATCATATTGCATGCTGTAGGAATGGTCTAAGGATTGGAATGGGAAAGACTTGGATATCACAACTCATGCTATAGGAAGGGTCTCAGGTTTGGTATAAGCATTGAGATATCAAATCTCATGCTATAGGAAGGGTCTCAGGATTGGAATGGAAGGAGTTGGATATCACATCTCATGTTATAGGAAGGATCTCAGGTTTGGTATTAGAAGCATTGAGACATAACATCTCATGCTATAGGAAGGGTCTCAGGATTGGAATGGGAAGGAGTTGGATATCACATCTCATGCTATAGGAAGGGTCTCATGTTTGGTATAAGCATTGAGATATCACATCTCATGCTATAGGAAGGGTCTCAGGATTGGAATGGGAAGGAGTTGTATATGACATCTCATGCCGTAGGAAGGGTCTCAGGTTTGGTATAAGCATTGAGATATCACATCTCTGCTATCAGAAGAGTCTCAGGATTGGAATGGGAAGGAGTTGGATATCCCATCTCATGTTATAGGAAGAGTCTCAGGTTTGGTATTAGAAGCATTGAGATATCACATCTCATGCTATAGGAAGTGTCTCAGGATTGGAATGGGAAGGACTTGGATATCACATCTCATGCTATAGGGAGGGTCTCAAGTTTGATATTAGAAGCATTGAGATATCACATCTCATGCTATAGGAAGAGTCTCAGGTTTGGGAAGGGAAGGATTTGGATTTCACATCTCATGTTATAGGATGGTTCTCATGTTTGGTTTTTGAAGCATTGAGATATCACATCTCATGCTATCGGAAGGGTCTCAGGTTTGGTATTAGAAGCATTGAGATATCACATCTCATGCTATAGGATTGGTCTCCGGATTGGAATGTGAAGGATTTGGATATCACATCTCATGCTAAAGGAAGGGTCTCAGGTTTGGAATGGGAAGGAGTTGGATATGACATCTCTTGTTATAGGGAGGGTCTCAGGATTTGAATGGCAAGGAGTTGGATATCACATCTCATGCCATAGGAAGGGTCTCAGGTTTGGTATAAGCATTGAGATATCACATCTCTGCTATCGGAAGGGTCTCAGGATTGGATTGGGAAGGAGTTGGATATCACATCTCATGTTATAGGAAGGGTCTCCGGATTGGAATGTGAAGGATTTGGATATCACATCTCATGCTAAAGGAAGGGTCTCAGGTTTGGAATGGGAAGGAGTTGGATATGACATCTCTTGTTATAGGGAGGGTCTCAGGATTTGAATGGCAAGGAGTTGGATATCACATCTCATGCCATAGGAAGGGTCTCAGGTTTGGTATAAGCATTGAGATATCACATCTCTGCTATCGGAGGGGTCTCAGGATTGGATTGGGAAGGAGTTGGATATCCCTTCTCATGCTATAGGAAGGGTCTCAGGTTGGAATGGGAAGGAGTTGGATATCACATCTCATGCTAAAGGAAGGGTCTCAGGTTTGGTAGAAGCATTGAGATATCACATCTCATGCTATAGGAAGGGTCTCAGGATTGGAATGGGAAGGACTTAGATATCACATATCATGCTATAGGGAGGGTTTCAGTTTTGATATTAGAAGCATTGAGATATCACATCTCATGCTATCGGAAGTGTCTCAGGATTGGAATGGGAAGGAGCTGGATATCACATCTCATGCTAAAGGAAGGGTCTCAGGTTTGGAACGGGAAGGAGTTGGATATCCAATCTCATGTTGTAGGAAGGGTCTCAGGTTTGGTATAAGCATTGAGATATCACATCTCTGCTATCGGAAGTGTCTCAGGATTGGAATGGGAAGGAATTGGATATCCCATCTCATGTTATAGGACGGGTCTCAGGATTGTTATTAGAATCATTGAGATATCATATTGCATGCTGTAGGAAGGGTCTAAGGATTGGAATGGGAAAGACTTGGATATCACATCTCATGCTATAGGAAGGGTCTCAGGTTTGGTATAAGCATTGAGATATCAAATCTCATGCTATAGGAAGGGTCTCAGGATTGGAATGGAAGGAGTTGGATATCACATCTCATGTTATAGGAAGGATCTCAGGTTTGGTATTAGAAGCATTGAGACATCACATCTCATGCTATAGGAAGGGTCTCAGGATTGGAATGGGAAGGAGTTGGATATCACATCTCATGCTATAGGAAGGGTCTCAGGTTTGGTATAAGCATTGCGATATCACATCTCATGCTATAGGAAGGGTCTCAGGATTGGAATGGGAAGGAGTTGTATATGACATCTCATGCCGTAGGAAGGGTCTCAGGTTTGGTATAAGCATTGAGATATCACATCTCTGCTATCAGAAGAGTCTCAGGATTGGAATGGGAAGGACTTGGATATCACATCTCATGCTATAGGGAGGGTCTCAAGTTTGATATTAGAAGCATTGAGATATCACATCTCATGCTTTCGGAAGGGTCTCACGTTTGGTATTAGAAGCATTGAGATATCACATCTCATGCTATAGGATTGGTCTCTGGATTGGAATGTGAAGGATTTGGATATCACATCTCATGCTAAAGGAAGGGTCTCTGGTTTGAAATGGGAAGGAGTTGGATATGACATCTCTTGTTATAGGGAGGGTCTCAGGATTTGAATGGCAAGGAGTTGGATATCACATCTCATGCCATAGGAAGGGTCTCAGGTTTGGTATAAGCATTGAGATATCACATCTCTGCTATCGGAAGGGTCTCAGGATTGGATTGGGAAGGAGTTGGATATCACATCTCATGTTATAGGAAGGGTCTCCGGATTGGAATGTGAAGGATGTGGATATCACATCTCATGCTAAAGGAAGGGTCTCAGGTTTGGAATGGAAAGGAGTTGGATATGACATCTCTTGTTATAGGGAGGGTCTCAGGATTTGAATGGCAAGGAGTTGGATATCACATCTCATGCCATAGGAAGGGTCGCAGGTTTGGTATAAGCATAGAGATATCACATCTCTGCTATCGGAAGGGTCTCAGGATTGGATTGGGAAGGAGTTGGATATCCCTTCTCATGCTACTGGAAGGGTCTCAGGTTGGAATGGGAAGGAGTTGGATATCACATCTCATGCTAAGGAAGGGTCTCAGGTTTGGTAGAAGCATTGAGATATCACATCTCATGCTATAGGAAGGGTCTCAGGATTGGAATGGGAAGGACTTAGATATCACATATCATGCTATAGGGAGGGTTTCAGTTTTGATATTAGAAGCATTGAGATATCACATCTCATGCTATCGGAAGTGTCTCAGGATTGGAATGGGAAGGAGCTGGATATTACATCTCATGCTAAAGGAAGGGTCTCAGGTTTGGAACGGGAAGGAGTTGGATATCCGATCTCATGTTATAGGAAGGGTCTCAGGTTTGGTATAAGCATTGAGATATCACATCTCTGCTATCGGAAGTGTCTCAGGATTGGAATGGGAAGGAATTGGATATCCCATCTCATGTTATAGGACGGGTCTCAGGATTGTTATTAGAATCATTGAGATATCATATTGCATGCTGTAGGAAGGGTCTAAGGATTGGAATGGGAAGGAGTTGGATATCACATCTCATGCTATAGGAAGGGTCTCAGGTTTGGTATAAGCATTGAGATATCACATCTCATGCTATAGGAAGGGTCTCAGGATTGCAATGGGAAGGAGTTGTATATGACATCTCATGCCGTAGGAAGGGTCTCAGGTTTGGTATAAGCATTGAGATATCACATCTCTGCTATCAGAAGAGTCTCAGGATTGGAATGGGAAGGAGTTGGATATCCCATCTCATGTTATAGGAAGAGTCTCAGGTTTGGTATTAGAAGCATTGAGATATCACATCTCATGCTATAGGAAGTGTCTCAGGATTGGAATGGGAAGGACTTGGATATCACATCTCATGCTATAGGGAGGGTCTCAAGTTTGATATTAGAAGCATTGAGATATCACATCTCATGCTATAGGAAGAGTCTCAGGTTTGGTATTAGAAGCATTGAGATATCACATCTCATGCTATAGGATTGGTCTCCGGATTGGAATGTGAAGGATTTGGATATCACATCTCATGCTAAAGGAAGGGTCTCAGGTTTGGAATGGGAAGGAGTTGGATATGACATCTCTTGTTATAGGGAGGGTCTCAGGATTTGAATGGCAAGGAGTTGGATATCACATCTCATGCCATAGGAAGGGTCTCAGGTTTGGTATAAGCATTGAGATATCACATCTCTGCTATCGGAAGGGTCTCAGGATTGGAATGGGAAGGACTTAGATATCACATCTCATGCTATAGGGAGGGTCTCAGTTTTGATATTAGAAGCATTGAGATATCACATCTCATGCTATCGGAAGGGTCTCAGGATTGGAATGGGAGGAGCTGGATATCACATCTCATGCTAAAGGAAGGGTCTCAGGTTTGGAAGGGGAAGGATTTGGATATCACATCTCATGTTATAGGATGGGTTTCAGGTTTGGTATTAGAAGCATTGTGATATCACATCTCATGCTATAGGAAGTGTCTCAGGATTGGAATGGGAAGGAGTTGGATATCACATCTCATGCTATAGGAAGGGTTTCAGGTTTGGTAGAAGCATTGAGATATCACATCTCATGCTATAGGAAGAGTCTCAGGTTTGGGAAGGGAAGGATTTGGATTTCACATCTCATGTTATAGGATGGTTCTCATGTTTGGCTTTTGAAGCATTGAGATATCACATCTCATGCTATCGGAAGGGTCTCAGGTTTGGTATTAGAAGCATTGAGATATCACATCTCATGCTATAGGATTGGTCTCTGGATTGGAATGTGAAGGATTTGGATATCACATCTCATGCTAAAGGAAGGGTCTCAGGTTTGGAATGGGAAGGAGTTGGATATGACATCTCTTGTTATAGGGAGGGTCTCAGGATTTGAATGGCAAGGAGTTGGATATCACATCTCATGCCATAGGAAGGGTCTCAGGTTTGGTATAAGCATTGAGATATCACATCTCTGCTATCGGAAGGGTCACAGGATTGGATTGGGAAGGAGTTGGATATCACATCTCATGTTATAGGAAGGGTCTCCGGATTGGAATGTGAAGGATTTGGATATCACATCTCATGCTAAAGGAAGGGTCTCAGGTTTGGAATGGGAAGGAGTTGGATATGACATCTCTTGTTATAGGGAGGGTCTCAGGATTTGAATGGCAAGGAGTTGGATATCACATCTCATGCCATAGGAAGGGTCTCAGGTTTGATATAAGCATTGAGATATCACATCTCTGCTATCGGAAGGGTCTCAGGATTGGATTGGGAAGGAGTTGGATATCCCTTCTCATGCTATAGGAAGGGTCTCAGGTTGGAATGGGAAGGAGTTGGATATCACATCTCATGCTAAAGGAAGGGTCTCAGGTTTGGTAGAAGCATTGAGATATCACATCTCATGCTATAGGAAGAGTCTCAGGATTGGAATGGGAAGGACTTAGATATCACATATCATGCTATAGGGAGGGTTTCAGTTTTGATATTAGAAGCATTGAGATATCACATCTCATGCTATCGGAAGTGTCTCAGGATTGGAATGGGAAGGAGCTGGATATTACATCTCATGCTAAAGGAAGGGTCTCAGGTTTGGAACGGGAAGGAGTTGGATATCCGATCTCATGTTATAGGAAGGGTCTCAGGTTTGGTATAAGCATTGAGATATCACATCTCTGCTATCGGAAGTGTCTCAGGATTGGAATGGGAAGGAATTGGATATCGCATCTCATGTTATAGGACGGGTCTCAGGATTGTTATTAGAATCATTGAGATATCATATTGCATGCTGTAGGAAGGGTCTAAGGATTGGAATGGGAAAGACTTGGATATCACATCTCATGCTATAGGAAGGGTCTCAGGTTTGGTATAAGCATTGAGACATCACATCTCATGCTATAGGAAGGGTCTCAGGATTGGAATGGGAAGGAGTTGGATATCACATCTCATGCTATAGGAAGGGTCTCAGGTTTGGTATAAGCATTGATATATCACATCTCATGCTATAGGAAGGGTCTCAGGATTGGAATGGGAAGGAGTTGTATATGACATCTCATGCCGTAGGAAGGGTCTCAGGTTTGGTATAAGCATTGAGATATCACATCTCTGCTATCAGAAGAGTCTCAGGATTGGAATGGGAAGGAGTTGGATATCCCATCTCATGTTATAGGAAGAGTCTCAGGTTTGGTATTAGAAGCATTGAGATATCACATCTCATGCTATAGGAAGTGTCTCAGGATTGGAATGGGAAGGACTTGGATATCACATCTCATGCTATAGGGAGGGTCTCAAGTTTGATATTAGAAGCATTGAGATATCACATCTCATGCTATAGGAAGAGTCTCAGGTTTGGGAAGGGAAGGATTTGGATTTCACATCTCATGTTATAGGATGGTTCTCATGTTTGGTTTTTGAAGCATTGAGATATTACATCTCATGCTATCGGAAGGGTCTCAGGTTTGGTATTAGAAGCATTGAGATATCACATCTCATGCTATAGGATTGGTCTCCGGATTGGAATGTGAAGGATTTGGATATCACATCTCATGCTAAAGGAAGGGTCTCAGGTTTGGAATGGGAAGGAGTTGGATATGACATCTCTTGTTATAGGGAGGGTCTCAGGATTTGAATGGCAAGGAGTTGGATATCACATCTCATGCCATAGGAAGGGTCTCAGGTTTGGTATAAGCATTGAGATATCACATCTCTGCTATCGGAAGGGTCTCAGGATTGGAATGGGAAGGACTTAGATATCACATCTCATGCTATAGGGAGGGTCTCAGTTTTGATATTAGAAGCATTGAGATATCACATCTCATGCTATCGGAAGGGTCTCAGGATTGGAATGGGAGGAGCTGGATATCACATCTCATGCTAAAGGAAGGGTCTCAGGTTTGGAAGGGGAAGGATTTGGATATCACATCTCATGTTATAGAATGGGTCTCAGGTTTGGTATTAGAAGCATTGTGATATCACATCTCATGCTATAGGAAGTGTCTCAGGATTGGAATGGGAAGGAGTTGTATATCACATCTCATGCTATAGGAAGGGTTTCAGGTTTGGTAGAAGCATTGAGATATCACATCTCATGCTATAGGAAGAGTCTCAGGTTTGGGAAGGGAAGGATTTGGATTTCACATCTCATGTTATAGGATGGTTCTCATGTTTGGTTTTTGAAGCATTGAGATATCACATCTCATGCTATCGGAAGGGTCTCAGGTTTGGTATTAGAAGCATTGAGATATCACATCTCATGCTATAGGATTGGTCTCTGGATTGGAATGTGAAGGATTTGGATATCACATCTCATGCTAAAGGAAGGGTCTCAGGTTTGGAATGGGAAGGAGTTGGATATGACATCTCTTGTTATAGGGAGGGTCTCAGGATTTGAATGGCAAGGAGTTGGATATCACATGTCATGCCATAGGAAGGGTCTCAGGTTTGGTATAAGCATTGAGATATCACATCTCTGCTATCGGAAGGGTCTCAGGATTGGATTGGGAAGGAGTTGGATATCACATCTCATGTTATAAGAAGGGTCTCCGGATTGGAATGTGAAGGATTTGGATATCACATCTCATGCTAAAGGAAGGGTCTCAGGTTTGGAATGGGAAGGAGTTGGATATGACATCTCTTGTTATAGGGAGGGTCTCAGGATATGAATGGCAAGGAGTTGGATATCACATCTCATGCCATAGGAAGGGTCTCAGGTTTGGTATAAGCATAGAGATATCACATCTCTGCTATCGGAAGGGTCTCAGGATTGGATTGGGAAGGAGTTGGATATCACTTCTCATGCTATAGGAAGGGTCTCAGGTTGGAATGGGAAGGAGTTGGATATCACATCTCATGCTAAAGGAAGGGTCTCAGGTTTGGTAGAAGCATAGAGATATCACATCTCTGCTATCGGAAGGGTCTCAGGATTGGATTGGGAAGGAGTTGGATATCACTTCTCATGCTATAGGAAGGGTCTCAGGTTGGAATGGGAAGGAGTTGGATATCACTTCTCATGCTATAGGAAGGGTCTCAGGATTGGAATGGGAAGGACTTAGATATCACATATCATGCTATAGGGAGGGTTTCAGTTTTGATATTAGAAGCATTGAGATATCACATCTCATGCTATCGGAAGTGTCTCGGGATTGGAATGGGAAGGAGATGGATATTACATCTCATGCTAAAGGAAGGGTCTCAGGTTTGGAACGGGAAGGAGTTGGATATCCGATCTCATGTTATAGGAAGGGTCTCAGGTTTGGTATAAGCATTGAGATATCACATCTCTGCTATCGGAAGTGTCTCAGGATTGGAATGGGAAGGAATTGGATATCCCATCTCATGTTATAGGACGGGTCTCAGGATTGTTATTAGAATCATTGAGATATCATATTGCATGCTGTAGGAAGGGTCTCAGGATTGGAATGGAAGGAGTTGGATATCACATCTCATGTTATAGGAAGGATCTCAGGTTTGGTATAAGCATTGAGATATCAAATCTCATGTTATAGGAAGGGTCTCAGGATTGGAATGGAAGGAGTTGGATATTACATCTCATGTTATAGGAAGGATCTCAGGTTTGGTATTAGAAGCATTGATACATCGCATCTCATGCTATAGGAAGGGTCTCAGGATTGGAATGGGAAGGAGTTGGATATCACATCTCATGCTATAGGAAGGGTCTCAGGTTTGGTATAAGCATTGAGATATCACATCTCATGCTATAGGAAGGGTCTCAGGATTGGAATGGGAAGGAGTTGTATATGACATCTCATGCCGTAGGAAGGGTCTCTGGTTTGGTATAAGCATTGAGATATCACATCTCTGCTATCAGAAGAGTCTCAGGATTGGAATGGGAAGGAGTTGGATATCCCATCTCATGTTATAGGAAGAGTCTCAGGTTTGGTATTAGAAGCATTGAGATATCACATCTCATGCTATAGGAAGTGTCTCAGGATTGGAATGGGAAGGACTTGGATATCACATCTCATGCTATAGGGAGGGTCTCAAGTTTGATATTAGAAGCATTGAGATATCACATCTCATGCTATAGGAAGAGTCTCAGGTTTGGGAAGGGAAGGATTTGGATTTCACATCTCATGTTATAGGATGGTTCTCATGTTTGCTTTTTGAAGCATTGAGATATCACATCTCATGCTATCGGAAGGGTCTCAGGTTTGGTATTAGAAGCATTGAGATATCACATCTCATGCTATAGGATTGGTCTCCGGATTGGAATGTGAAGGATTTGGATATCACATCTCATGCTAAAGGAAGGGTCTCAGGTTTGGAATGGGAAGGAGTTGGATATGACATCTCTTGTTATAGGGAGGGTCTCAGGATTTGAATGGCAAGGAGTTGGATATCACATCTCATGCCATAGGAAGGGTCTCAGGTTTGGTATAAGCATTGAGATATCACATCTCTGCTATCGGAAGGGTCTCAGGATTGGATTGGGAAGGAGTTGGATATCACATCTCATGTTATAGGAAGGGTCTCCGGATTGGAATGTGAAGGATTTGGATATCACATCTCATGCTAAAGGAAGGGTCTCAGGTTTGGAATGGGAAGGAGTTGGATATGACATCTCTTGTTATAGGGAGGGTCTCAGGATTTGAATGGCAAGGAGTTGGATATCACATCTCATGCCATAGGAAGGGTCTCAGGTTTGGTATAAGCATTGAGATATCACATCTCTGCTATCGGAAGGGTCTCAGGATTGGATTGGGAAGGAGTTGGATATCCCTTCTCATGCTATAGGAAGGGTCTCACGTTGGAATGGGAAGGAGTTGGATATCACATCTCATGCTAAAGGAAGGGTCTCAGGTTTGGTAGAAGCATTGAGATATCACATCTCATGCTATAGGAAGGGTCTCAGGATTGGAATGGGAAGGACTTAGATATCACATATCATGCTATAGGGAGGGTTTCAGTTTTGATATTAGAAGCATTGAGATATCACATCTCATGCTATCGGAAGTGTCTCAGTATTGGAATGGGAAGGAGCTGGATATTACATCTCATGCTAAAGGAAGGGTCTCAGGTTTGGAACGGGAAGGAGTTGGATATCCGATCTCATGTTATAGGAAGGGTCTCAGGTTTGGTATAAGCATTGAGATATCACATCTCTGCTATCGGAAGTGTCTCAGGATTGGAATGGGAAGGAATTGGATATCCCATCTCATGTTATAGGACGGGTCTCAGGATTGTTATTAGAATCATTGAGATATCATATTGCATGCTGTAGGAAGGGTCTAAGGATTGGAATGGGAAAGACTTGGATATCACAACTCATGCTATAGGAAGGGTCTCAGGTTTGGTATAAGCATTGAGATATCAAATCTCATGCTATAGGAAGGGTCTCAGGATTGGAATGGAAGGAGTTGGATATCACATCTCATGTTATAGGAAGGATCTCAGGTTTGGTATTAGAAGCATTGAGACATAACATCTCATGCTATAGGAAGGGTCTCAGGATTGGAATGGAAAGGAGTTGGATATCACATCTCATGCTATAGGAAGGGTCTCATGTTTGGTATAAGCATTGAGATATCACATCTCATGCTATAGGAAGGGTCTCAGGATTGGAATGGGAAGGAGTTGTATATGACATCTCATGCCGTAGGAAGGGTCTCAGGTTTGGTATAAGCATTGAGATATCACATCTCTGCTATCAGAAGAGTCTCGGGATTGGAATGGGAAGGAGTTGGATATCCCATCTCATGTTATAGGAAGAGTCTCAGGTTTGGTATTAGAAGCATTGAGATATCACATCTCATGCTATAGGAAGTGTCTCAGGATTGGAATGGGAAGGACTTGGATATCACATCTCATGCTATAGGGAGGGTCTCAAGTTTGATATTAGAAGCATTGAGATATCACATCTCATGCTATAGGAAGAGTCTCAGGTTTGGGAAGGGAAGGATTTGGATTTCACATCTCATGTTATAGGATGGTTCTCATGTTTGGTTTTTGAAGCATTGAGATATCACATCTCATGCTATCGGAAGGGTCTCAGGTTTGGTATTAGAAGCATTGAGATATCACATCTCATGCTATAGGATTGGTCTCCGGATTGGAATGTAAAGGATTTGGATATCACATCTCATGCTAAAGGAAGGGTCTCAGGTTTGGAATGGGAAGGAGTTGGATATGACATCTCTTGTTATAGGGAGGGTCTCTGGATTTGAATGGCAAGGAGTTGGATATCACATCTCATGCCATAGGAAGGGTCTCAGGTTTGGTATTAGCATTGAGATATCACATCTCTGCTATCGAAAGGGTCTCAGGATTGGATTGGGAAGGAGTTGGATATCACATCTCATGTTATAGGAAGGGTCTCCGGATTGGAATGTGAAGGATTTGGATATCACATCTCATGCTAAAGGAAGGGTCTCAGGTTTGGAATGGGAAGGAGTTGGATATGACATCTCTTGTTATAGGGAGGGTCTCAGGATTTGAATGGCAAGGAGTTGGATATCACATCTCATGCCATAGGAAGGGTCTCAGGTTTGGTATAAGCATTGAGATATCACATCTCTGCTATCGGAGGGGTCTCAGGATTGGATTGGGAAGGAGTTGGATATCCCTTCTCATGCTATAGGAAGGGTCTCAGGTTGGAATGGGAAGGAGTTGGATATCACATCTCATGCTAAAGGAAGGGTCTCAGGTTTGGTAGAAGCATTGAGATATCACATCTCATGCTATAGGAAGGGTCTCAGGATTGGAATGGGAAGGACTTAGATATCACATATCATGCTATAGGGAGGGTTTCAGTTTTGATATTAGAAGCATTGAGATATCACATCTCATGCTATCGGAAGTGTCTCAGGATTCGAATGGGAAGGAGCTGGATATCACATCTCATGCTAAAGGAAGGGTCTCAGGTTTGGAACGGGAAGGAGTTGGATATCCGATCTCATGTTGTAGGAAGGGTCTCAGGTTTGGTATAAGCATTGAGATATCACATCTCTGCTATCGGAAGTGTCTCAGGATTGGAATGGGAAGGAATTGGATATCCCATCTCATGTTATAGGACGGGTCTCAGGATTGTTATTAGAATCATTGAGATATCATATTGCATGCTGTAGGAAGGGTCTATGGATTGGAATGGGAAAGACTTGGATATCACATCTCATGCTATAGGAAGGGTCTCAGGTTTGGTATAAGCATTGAGATATCAAATCTCATGCTATAGGAAGGGTCTCAGGATTGGAATGGAAGGAGTTGGATATCACATCTCATGTTATAGAAAGGATCTCAGGTTTGGTATTAGAAGCATTGAGACATCACATCTCATGCTATAGGAAGGGTCTCAGGATTGGAATGGGAAGGAGTTGGATATCACATCTCATGCTATAGGAAGGGTCTCAGGTTTGGTATAAGCATTGAGATATCACATCTCATGCTATAGGAAGGGTCTCAGGATTGGAATGGGAAGGAGTTGTATATGACATCTCATGCCGTAGGAAGGGTCTCAGGTTTGGTATAAGCATTGAGATATCACATCTCTGCTATCAGAAGAGTCTCAGGATTGGAATGGGAAGGAGTTGGATATCCCATCTCATGTTATAGGAAGAGTCTCAGGTTTGGTATTAGAAGCATTGAGATATCACATCTCATGCTATCGGAAGTGTCTCAGGATTGGAATGGGAAGGACTTATATATCACATCTCATGCTATAGGGAGGGTCTCAAGTTTGATATTAGAAGCATTGAGATATCACATCTCATGCTATAGGAAGAGTCTCAGGTTTGGGAAGGGAAGGATTTGGATTTCACATCTCATGTTATAGGATGGTTCTCATGTTTGGTTTTTGAAGCATTGAGATATCACATCTCATGCTATCGGAAGGGTCTCAGGTTTGGTATTAGAAGCATTGAGATATCACATCTCATGCTATAGGATTGGTCTCTGGATTGGAATGTGAAGGATTTGGATATCACATCTCATGCTAAAGGAAGGGTCTCAGGTTTGGAATGGGAAGGAGTTGGATATGACATCTCTTGTTATAGGGAGGGTCTCAGGATTTGAATGGCAAGGAGTTGGATATCACATCTCATGCCATAGGAAGGGTCTCAGGTTTGGTATAAGCATTGAGATATCACATCTCTGCTATCGGAAGGGTCTCAGGATTGGATTGGGAAGGAGTTGGATATCACATCTCATGTTATAGGAAGGGTCTCCGGATTGGAATGTGAAGGATTTGGATATCACATCTCATGCTAAAGGAAGGGTCTCAGGTTTGGAATTGGAAGGAGTTGGATATGACATCTCTTGTTATAGGGAGGGTCTCAGGATTTGAATGGCAAGGAGTTGGATATCACATCTCATGCCATAGGAAGGGTCGCAGGTTTGGTATAAGCATAGAGATATCACATCTCTGCTATCGGAAGGGTCTCAGGATTGGATTGGGAAGGAGTTGGATATCCCTTCTCATGCTACTGGAAGGGTCTCAGCTTGGAATGGGAAGGAGTTGGATATCACATCTCATGCTAAAGGAAGGGTCTCAGGTTTGGTAGAAGCATTGAGATATCACATCTCATGCTATAGGAAGGGTCTCAGGATTGGAATGGGAAGGACTTAGATATCACATATCATGCTATAGGGAGGGTTTCAGTTTTGATATTAGAAGCATTGAGATATCACATCTCATGCTATCGGAAGTGTCTCAGGATTGGAATGGGAAGGAGCTGGATATTACATCTCATGTTAAAGGAAGGGTCTCAGGTTTGGAACGGGAAGGAGTTGGATATCCGATCTCATGTTATAGGAAGGGTCTCAGGTTGGGTATAAGCATTGAGATATCACATCTCTGCTATCGGAAGTGTCTCAGGATTGGAATGGGAAGGAATTGGATATCCCATCTCATGTTATAGGACGGGTCTCAGGATTGTTATTAGAATCATTGAGATATCATATTGCATGCTGTAGGAAGGGTCTAAGGATTGGAATGGGAAAGACTTGGATATCACATCTCATGCTATAGGAAGGGTCCTCAGGTTTGGTATAAGCATTGAGATATCAAATCTCATGCTATAGGAAGGGTCTCAGGATTGGAATGGAAGGAGTTGGATATCACATCTCATGTTATAGGAAGGATCTCAGGTTTGGTATTAGAAGCATTGATACATCGCATCTCATGCTATAGGAAGGGTCTCAGGATTGGAATGGGAAGGAGTTGGATATCACATCTCATGCTATAGGAAGGGTCTCAGGTTTGGTATAAGCATTGAGATATCACATCTCATGCTATAGGAAGGGTCTCAGGATTGGAATGGGAAGGAGTTGTATATGACATCTCATGCCGTAGGAAGGGTCTCAGGTTTGGTATAAGCATTGAGATATCACATCTCTGCTATCAGAAGAGTCTCAGGATTGGAATGGGAAGGAGTTGGATATCCCATCTCATGTTATAGGAAGAGTCTCAGGTTTGGTATTAGAAGCATTGAGATATCACATCTCATGCTATAGGAAGTGTCTCAGGATTGGAATGGGAAGGACTTGGATATCACATCTCATGCTATACGGAGGGTCTCAAGTTTGATATTAGAAGCATTGAGATATCACATCTCATGCTATAGGAAGAGTCTCAGGTTTGGGAAGGGAAGGATTTGGATTTCACATCTCATGTTATAGGATGGTTCTCATGTTTGGTTTTTGAAGCATTGAGATATCACATCTCATGCTATCGGAAGGGTCTCAGGTTTGGTATTAGAAGCATTGAGATATCACATCTCATGCTATAGGATTGGTCTCCGGATTGGAATGTGAAGGATTTGGATATCACATCTCATGCTAAAGGAAGGGTCTCAGGTTTGGAATGGGAAGGAGTTGGATATGACATCTCTTGTTATAGGGAGGGTCTCAGGATTTGAATGGCAAGGAGTTGGATATCACATCTCATGCCATAGGAAGGGTCTCAGGTTTGGTATAAGCATTGAGATATCACATCTCTTATCGGAAGGGTCTCAGGATTGGATTGGGAAGGAGTTGGATATCACATCTCATGTTATAGGAAGGGTCTCCGGATTGGAATGTGAAGGATTTGGATATCACATCTCATGCTAAAGGAAGGGTCTCAGGTTTGGAATGGGAAGGAGTTGGATATGACATCTCTTGTTATAGGGAGGGTCTCAGGATTTGAATGGCAAGGAGTTGGATATCACATCTCATGCCATAGGAAGGGTCTCAGGTTTGGTATAAGCATTGAGATATCACATCTCTGCTATCGGAAGGGTCTCAGGATTGGATTGGGAAGGAGTTGGATATCCCTTCTCATGCTATAGGAAGGGTCTCAGGTTGGAATGGGAAGGAGTTATGATATCACATCTCATGCTAAAGGAAGGGTCTCAGGTTTGGTAGAAGCATTGAGATATCACATCTCATGCTATAGGAAGGGTCTCAGGATTGGAATGGGAAGGACTTAGATATCACATATCATGCTATAGGGAGGGTTTCAGTTTTGATATTAGAAGCATTGAGATATCACATCTCATGCTATCGGAAGTGTCTCAGGATTGGAATGGGAAGGAGCTGGATATTACATCTCATGCTAAAGGAAGGGTCTCAGGTTTGGAACGGGAAGGAGTTGGATATCCGATCTCATGTTATAGGAAGGGTCTCAGGTTTGGTATAAGCATTGAGATATCACATCTCTGCTATCGGAAGTGTCTCAGGATTGGAATGGGAAGGAATTGGATATCCCATCTCATGTTAAAGGACGGGTCACAGGATTGTTATTAGAATCATTGAGATATCATATTGCATGCTGCAGGAAGGGTCTAAGGATTGGAATGGGAAAGACTTGGATATCACATCTCATGCTATATGAAGGGTCTCAGGTTTGGTATAAGCATTGAGATATCAAATCTCATGCTATAGGAAGGGTCTCAGGATTGGAATGGAAGGAGTTGGATATCACATCTCATGTTATAGGAAGGATCTCAGGTTTGGTATTAGAAGCATTGAGACATCACATCTCATGCTATAGGAAGGGTCTCAGGATTGGAATGGGAAGGAGTTGGATATCACATCTCATGCTATAGGAAGGGTCTCATGTTTGGTATAAGCATTGAGATATCACATCTCATGCTATAGGAAGGGTCTCAGGATTGGAATGGGAAGGAGTTGTATATGACATCTCATGCCGTAGGAAGGGTCTCAGGTTTGGTATAAGCATTGAGATATCACATCTCTGCTATCAGAAGAGTCTCAGGATTGGAATGGGAAGGGGTTGGATATCCCATCTCATGTTATAGGAAGAGTCTCAGGTTTGGTATTAGAAGCATTGAGATATCACATCTCATGCTATAGGAAGTGTCTCAGGATTGGAATGGGAAGGACTTGGATATCACATCTCATGCTATCGGAAGGGTCTCAAGTTTGATATTAGAAGCATTGAGATATCACATCTCATGCTATAGGAAGAGTCTCAGGTTTGGGAAGGGAAGGATTTGGATATCACATCTCATGCTAAAGGAAGGGTCTCAGGTTTGGAATGGGAAGGAGTTGGATATGACATCTCTTGTTATAGGGAGGGTCTCAGGATTTGAATGGCAAGGAGTTGGATATCACATCTCATGCCATAGGAAGGGTCTCAGGTTTGGTATAAGCATTGAGATATCACATCTCTTATCGGAAGGGTCTCAGGATTGGATTGGGAAGGAGTTGGATATCACATCTCATGTTATAGGAAGGGTCTCAGGATTGGAATGTGAAGGATTTGGATATCACATCTCATGCTAAAGGAAGGGTCTCAGGTTTGGAATGGGAAGGAGTTGGATATGACATCTCTTGTTATAGGGAGGGTCTCAGGATTTGAATGGCAAGGAGTTAGATATCACATCTCATGCCATAGGAAGGGTCTCAGGTTTGGTATAAGCATTGAGATATCACATCTCTGCTATCGGAAGGGTCTCAGGATTGGATTGGGAAGGAGTTGGATATCCCTTCTCATGCTATAGGAAGGGTCTCAGGTTGGAATGGGAAGGAGTTGGATATCACATCTCATGCTAAAGGAAGCGTCTCAGGTTTGGTAGAAGCATTGAGATATCACATCTCATGCTATAGGAAGGGTCTCAGGTTTGGGAAGGGAAGGATTTGGATTTCACATCTCATGTTATAGGATGGTTCTCATGTTTGGTTTTTGAAGCATTGAGATATCACATCTCATGCTATCGGAAGGGTCTCAGGTTTGGTATTAGAAGCATTGAGATATCACATCTCATGCTATAGGATTGGTCTCCGGATTGGAATGTGAAGGATTTGGATATCACATCTCATGCTAAAGGAAGGGTCTCAGGTTTGGAATGGGAAGGAGTTGGATATGACATCTCTTGTTATAGGGAGGGTCTCAGGATTTGAATGGCAAGGAGTTGGATATCACATCTCATGCCATAGGAAGGGTCTCAGGTTTGGTATAAGCATTGAGATATCACATCTCTTATCGGAAGGGTCTCAGGATTGGATTGGGAAGGAGTTGGATATCACATCTCATGTTATAGGAAGGGTCTCCGGATTGGAATGTGAAGGATTTGGATATCACATCTCATGCTAAAGGAAGGGTCTCAGGTTTGGAATGGGAAGGAGTTGGATATGACATCTCTTGTTATAGGGAGGGTCTCAGGATTTGAATGGCAAGGAGTTGGATATCACATCTCATGCCATAGGAAGGGTCTCAGGTTTGGTATAAGCATTGAGATATCACATCTCTGCTATCGGAAGGGTCTCAGGATTGGATTGGGAAGGAGTTGGATATCCCTTCTCATGCTATAGGAAGGGTCTCAGGTTGGAATGGGAAGGAGTTGGATATCACATCTCATGCTAAAGGAAGGGTCTCAGGTTTGGTAGAAGCATTGAGATATCACATCTCATGCTATAGGAAGGGTCTCAGGATTGGAATGGGAAGGACTTAGATATCACATATCATGCTATAGGGAGGGTTTCAGTTTTGATATTAGAAGCATTGAGATATCACATCTCATGCTATCGGAAGTGTCTCAGGATTGGAATGGGAAGGAGCTGGATATTACATCTCATGCTAAAGGAAGGGTCTCAGGTTTGGAACGGGAAGGAGTTGGATATCCGATCTCATGTTATAGGAAGGGTCTCAGGTTTGGTATAAGCATTGAGATATCACATCTCTGCTATCGGAAGTGTCTCAGGATTGGAATGGGAAGGAATTGGATATCCCATCTCATGTTAAAGGACGGGTCACAGGATTGTTATTAGAATCATTGAGATATCATATTGCATGCTGCAGGAAGGGTCTAAGGATTGGAATGGGAAAGACTTGGATATCACATCTCATGCTATATGAAGGGTCTCAGGTTTGGTATAAGCATTGAGATATCAAATCTCATGCTATAGGAAGGGTCTCAGGATTGGAATGGAAGGAGTTGGATATCACATCTAATGTTATAGGAAGGATCTCAGGTTTGGTATTAGAAGCATTGAGACATCACATCTCATGCTATAGGAAGGGTCTCAGGATTGGAATGGGAAGGAGTTGGATATCACATCTCATGCTATAGGAAGGGTCTCATGTTTGGTATAAGCATTGAGATATCACATCTCATGCTATAGGAAGGGTCTCAGGATTGGAATGGGAAGGAGTTGTATATGACATCTCATGCCGTAGGAAGGGTCTCAGGTTTGGTATAAGCATTGAGATATCACATCTCTGCTATCAGAAGAGTCTCAGGATTGGAATGGGAAGGAGTTGGATATCCCATCTCATGTTATAGGAAGAGTCTCAGGTTTGGTATTAGAAGCATTGAGATATCACATCTCATGCTATAGGAAGTGTCTCAGGATTGGAATGGGAAGGACTTGGATATCACATCTCATGCTATCGGAAGGGTCTCAAGTTTGATATTAGAAGCATTGAGATATCACATCTCATGCTATAGGAAGAGTCTCAGGTTTGGGAAGGGAAGGATTTGGATATCACATCTCATGCTAAAGGAAGGGTCTCAGGTTTGGAATGGGAAGGAGTTGGATATGACATCTCTTGTTATAGGGAGGGTCTCAGGATTTGAATGGCAAGGAGTTGGATATCACATCTCATGCCATAGGAAGGGTCTCAGGTTTGGTATAAGCATTGAGATATCACATCTCTTATCGGAAGGGTCTCAGGATTGGATTGGGAAGGAGTTGGATATCACATCTCATGTTATAGGAAGGGTCTCAGGATTGGAATGTGAAGGATTTGGATATCACATCTCATGCTAAAGGAAGGGTCTCAGGTTTGGAATGGGAAGGAGTTGGATATGACATCTCTTGTTATAGGGAGGGTCTCAGGATTTGAATGGCAAGGAGTTAGATATCACATCTCATGCCATAGGAAGGGTCTCAGGTTTGGTATAAGCATTGAGATATCACATCTCTGCTATCGGAAGGGTCTCAGGATTGGATTGGGAAGGAGTTGGATATCCCTTCTCATGCTATAGGAAGGGTCTCAGGTTGGAATGGGAAGGAGTTGGATATCACATCTCATGCTAAAGGAAGCGTCTCAGGTTTGGTAGAAGCATTGAGATATCACATCTCATGCTATAGGAAGGGTCTCAGGATTGGAATGGGAAGGACTTAGATATCACATATCATGCTATAGGGAGGGTTTCAGTTTTGATATTAGAAGCATTGAGATATCACATCTCATGCTATAGGAAGTGTCTCAGGATTGGAATGGGAAGGACTTGGATATCACATCTCATGCTATCGGAAGGGTCTCAAGTTTGATATTAGAAGCATTGAGATATCACATCTCATGCTATAGGAAGAGTCTCAGGTTTGGGAAGGGAAGGATTTGGATATCACATCTCATGCTAAAGGAAGGGTCTCAGGTTTGGAATGGGAAGGAGTTGGATATGACATCTCTTGTTATAGGGAGGGTCTCAGGATTTGAATGGCAAGGAGTTGGATATCACATCTCATGCCATAGGAAGGGTCTCAGGTTTGGTATAAGCATTGAGATATCACATCTCTTATCGGAAGGGTCTCAGGATTGGATTGGGAAGGAGTTGGATATCACATCTCATGCTAAAGGAAGGGTCTCAGGTTTGGAATGGGAAGGAGTTGGATATGACATCTCTTGTTATAGGGAGGGTCTCAGGATTTCAATGGCAAGGAGTTGGATATCACATCTCATGCCATAGGAAGGGTCTCAGGTTTGGTATAAGCATTGAGATATCACATCTCTGCTATCGGAAGGGTCTCAGGATTGGATTGGGAAGGAGTTGGATATCCCTTCTCATGCTATAGGAAGGGTCTCAGGTTGGAATGGGAAGGAGTTGGATATCACATCTCATGCTAAAGGAAGGGTCTCAGGTTTGGTAGAAGCATTGAGATATCACATCTCATGCTATAGGAAGGGTCTCAGGATTGGAATGGGAAGGACTTAGATATCACATATCATGCTATAGGGAGGGTTTCAGTTTTGATATTAGAAGCATTGAGATATCACATCTCATGCTATCGGAAGTGTCTCAGGATTGGAATGGGAAGGAGCTGGATATTACATCTCATGCTAAAGGAAGCGTCTCAGGTTTGGAACGGGAAGGAGTTGGATATCCGATCTCATGTTATAGGAAGGGTCTCAGGTTTGGTATAAGCATTGAGATATCACATCTCTGCTATCGGAAGTGTCTCAGGATTGGAATGGGAAGGAATTGGATATCCCATCTCATGTTAAAGGACGGGTCACAGGATTGTTATTAGAATCATTGAGATATCATATTGCATGCTGTAGGAAGGGTCTAAGGATTGGAATGGGAAAGACTTGGATATCACATCTCATGCTATAGGAAGGGTCTCAGGTTTGGTATAAGCATTGAGATATCAAATCTCATGCTATAGGAAGGGTCTCAGGATTGGAATGGAAGGAGTTGGATATCACATCTCATGTTATAGGAAGGATCTCAGGTTTGGTATTAGAAGCATTGAGACATCACATCTCATGCTATAGGAAGGGTCTCAGGATTGGAATGGGAAGGAGTTGGATATCACATCTCATGCTATAGGAAGGGTCTCATGTTTGGTATTAGAAGCATTGAGATATCACATCTCATGCTATAGGAAGTGTCTCAGGATTGGAATGGGAAGGACTTGGATATCACATCTCATGCTATAGGGAGGGTCTCAAGTTTGATATTAGAAGCATTGAGATATCACATCTCATGCTATAGGAAGGGTCTCAGGATTGGAATGGGAAGGAGTTGTATATGACATCTCATGCCGTAGGAAGGGTCTCAGGTTTGGTATAAGCATTGAGCTATCACAACTCTGCTATCAGAAGAGTCTCAGGATTGGAATGGGAAGGAGTTGGATATCCCATCTCATGTTATAGGAAGAGTCTCAGGTTTGGTATTAGAAGCATTGAGATATCACATCTCATGCTATAGGAAGTGTCTCAGGATTGGAATGGGAAGGACTTGGATATCACATCTCATGCTATAGGGAGGGTCTCAAGTTTGATATTAGAAGCATTGAGATATCACATCTCATGCTATAGGAAGAGTCTCAGGTTTGGGAAGGGAAGGATTTGGATTTCACATCTCATGTTATAGGATGGTTCTCATGTTTGGTTTTTGAAGCATTGAGATATCACATCTCATGCTATCGGAAGGGTCTCAGGTTTGGTATTAGAAGCATTGAGATATCACATCTCATGCTATAGGATTGGTCTCCGGATTGGAATGTGAAGGATTTGGATATCACATCTCATGCTAAAGGAAGGGTCTCAGGTTTGGAATGGGAAGGAGTTGGATATGACATCTCTTGTTATAGGGAGGGTCTCAGGATTTGAATGGCAAGGAGTTGGATATCACATCTCATGCCATAGGAAGGGTCTCAGGTTTGGTATAAGCATTGAGATATCACATCTCTGCTATCGGAAGGGTCTCAGGATTGGAATGGGAAGGACTTAGATATCACATCTCATGCTATAGGGAGGGTCTCAGTTTTGATATTAGAAGCATTGAGATACCACATCTCATGCTATCTGAAGGGTCTCAGGATTGGAATGGGAGGAGCTGGATATCACATCTCATGCTAAAGGAAGGGTCTCAGGTTTGGAAGGGGAAGGATTTGGATATCACATCTCATGTTATAGGATGGGTCTCAGGTTTGGTATTAGAAGCATTGTGATATCACATCTCATGCTATAGGAAGTGTCTCAGGATTGGAATGGGAAGGAGTTGGATATCACATCTCATGCTATAGGAAGGGTTTCAGGTTTGGTAGAAGCATTGAGATATCACATCTCATGCTATAGGAAGAGTCACAGGTTTGGGAAGGGAAGGATTTGGATTTCACATCTCATGTTATAGGATGGTTCTCATGTTTGGTTTTTGAAGCATTGAGATATCACATCTCATGCTATCGGAAGGGTCTCAGGTTTGGTATTAGAAGCATTGAGATATCACATCTCATGCTATAGGATTGGTCTCCGGATTGGAATGTGAAGGATTTGGATATCACATCTCATGCTAAAGGAAGGGTCTCAGGTTTGGAATGGGAAGGAGTTGGATATGACATCTCTTGTTATAGGGAGGGTCTCAGGATTTGAATGGCAAGGAGTTGGATATCACATCTCATGCCATAGGAAGGGTCTCAGGTTTGGTATAAGCATTGAGATATCACATCTCTGCTATCGGAAGGGTCTCAGGATTGGATTGGGAAGGAGTTGGATATCACATCTCATGTTATAGGAAGGGTCTCCGGATTGGAATGTGAAGGATTTGGATATCACATCTCATGCTAAAGGAAGGGTCTCAGGTTTGGAATGGGAAGGAGTTGGATATGACATCTCTTGTTATAGGGAGGGTCTCAGGATTTGAATGGCAAGGAGTTGGATATCACATCTCATGCCATAGGAAGGGTCTCAGGTTTGGTATAAGCATTGAGATATCACATCTCTGCTATCGGAGGGGTCCCAGGATTGGATTGGGAAGGAGTTGGATATCCCTTCTCATGCTATAGGAAGGGTCTCAGGTTGGAATGGGAAGGAGTTGGATATCACATCTCATGCTAAAGGAAGGGTCTCAGGTTTGGTAGAAGCATTGAGATATCACATCTCATGCTATAGGAAGGGTCTCAGGATTGGAATGGGAAGGACTTAGATATCACATATCATGCTATAGGGAGGGTTTCAGTTTTGATATTAGAAGCATTGAAATATCACATCTCATGCTATCGGAAGTGTCTCAGGATTGGAATGGGAAGGAGCTGGATATTACATCTCATGCTAAAGGAAGGGTCTCAGGTTTGGAACGGGAAGGAGTTGGATATCCGATCTCATGTTGTAGGAAGGGTCTCAGGTTTGGTATAAGCATTGAGATATCACATCTCTGCTATCGGAAGTGTCTCAGGATTGGAATGGGAAGGAATTGGATATCCCATCTCATGTTATAGGATGGGTCTCAGGATTGTTATTAGAATCATTGAGATATCATATTGCATGCTGTAGGAAGGGTCTAAGGATTGGAATGGGAAAGACTTGGATATCACATCTCATGCTATAGGAAGGGTCTCAGGTTTGGTATAAGCATTGAGATATCAAATCTCATGCTATAGGAAGGGTCTCAGGATTGGAATGGAAGGAGTTGGATATCACATCTCATGTTATAGGAAGGATCTCAGGTTTGGTATTAGAAGCATTGAGACATCACATCTCATGCTATAGGAAGGGTCTCAGGATTGGAATGGGAAGGAGTTGGATATCACATCTCATGCTATAGGAAGGGTCTCAGGTTTGGTATAAGCATTGAGATATCACATCTCATGCTATAGGAAGGGTCTCAGGATTGGAATGGGAAGGAGTTGTATATGACATCTCATGCCGTAGGAAGAGTCTCAGGTTTGGTATTAGAAGCATTGAGATATCACATCTCATGCTATCGGAAGAGTCTCAGGATTGGAATGGGAAGGACTTGGATATCACATCTCATGCTATAGGGAGGGTCTCAAGTTTGATATTAGAAGCATTGAGATATCACATCTCATGCTACAGGAAGAGTCTCAGGTTTGGGAAGGGAAGGATTTGGAATTCACATCTCATGTTATAGGATGGTTCTCATGTTTGGTTTTTGAAGCATAGAGATATCACATCTCATGCTATCGGAAGGGTCTCAGGTTTGGTATTAGAAGCATTGAGATATCACATCTCATGCTATAGGATTGGTCTCCTGATTGGAATGTGAAGGATTTGGAAATCACATCTCATGCTAAAGGAAGGGTCTCAGGTTTGGAATGGGAAGGAGTTGGATATGACATCTCTTGTTATAGGGAGGGTCTCAGGATTTGAATGGCAAGGAGTTGGATATCACATCTCATGCCATAGGAAGGGTCTCAGGTTTGGTATAAGCATTGAGATATCACATCTCTGCTATCGGAAGGGTCTCAGGATTGGATTGGGAAGGAGTTGGATATCTCATCTCATGTTATAGGAAGAGTCTCCGGATTAGAATGTGAAGGATTTGGATATCACATCTCATGCTAAAGGAAGGGTCTCAGGTTTGGAATGGGAAGGAGTTGGATATGACATCTCTTGTTATAGGGAGGGTCTCAGGATTTGAATGGCAAGGAGTTGGATATCACATCTCATGCCATAGGAAGGGTCTCAGGTTTGGTATAAGCATTGAGATATCACATCTATGCTATCGGAAGGGTCTCAGGATTGGATTGGGAAGGAGTTGGATATCCCTTCTCATGCTATAGGAAGGGTCTCAGGTTGGAATGGGAAGGAGTTGGATATCACATCTCATGCTAAAGGAAGGGTCTCAGGTTTGGTAGAAGCATTGAGATATCACATCTCATGCTATAGGAAGGGTCTCAGGATTGGAATGGGAAGGACTTTGATATCACATATCATGCTATAGGGAGGGTTTCAGTTTTGATATTAGAAGCATTGAGATATCACATCTCATGCTATCGGAAGTGTCTCAGGATTGGAATGGGAAGGAGCTGGATATTACATCTCATGCTAAAGGAAGGGTCTCAGGTTTGGAACGGGAAGGAGTTGGATATCCGATCTCATGTTATAGGAAGGGTCTCAGGTTTGGTATAAGCATTGAGATATCACATCTCTGCTATCGGAAGTGTCTCAGGATTGGAATGGGAAGGAATTGGATATCCCATCTCATGTTATAGGACGGGTCTCAGGATTGTTATTAGAATCATTGAGATATCATATTGCATGCTGTAGGAAGGGTCTAAGGATTGGAATGGGAAAGACTGGGATATCACATCTCATGCTATAGGAAGGGTCTCAGGTTTGGTATAAGCATTGAGATATCAAATCTCATGCTATAGGAAGGGTCTCAGGATTGGAATGGAAGGAGTTGGATATCACATCTCATGTTATAGGAAGGATCTCAGGTTTGGTATTAGAAGCATTGAGACATCACATCTCATGCTATAGGAAGGGTCTCAGGATTGGAATGGGAAGGAGTTGGATATCACATCTCATGCTATAGGAAGGGTCTCAGGTTTGGTATAAGCATTGAGATATCACATCTCATGCTATAGGAAGGGTCTCAGGATTGGAATGGGAAGGAGTTGTATATGACATCTCATGCCGTAGGAAGGGTCTCAGGTTTGGTATAAGCATTGAGATATCACATCTCATGCTATAGGAAGGGTCTCAGGATTTGAATGGGAAGGACTTAGATATCACATATCATTTTTGTTGGTCTCAGTTTTGATATTAGAAGCATTGAGATATCACATCTCATGCTATCGGAAGTGTCTCAGTATTGGAATGGGAAGGAGCTGGATATCACATCTCATGCTAAAGGAAGGGTCTCAGGTTTGGAACGGGAAGGAGTTGGATATCACATCTCATGTTATAGGAAGGGTCTCAAGTTTGGTATAAGCATTGAGATATCACATCTCTGCTATCGGAAGTGTCTCAGGATTGGAATGGGAAGGAGTTGGATATCCCATCTCATGTTATAGGACGGGTCTCAGGTTTGTTATTAGAATCATTGAGATATCATATTGCATGCTGTAGGAAGGGTCTAAGGATTGGAATGGGAAGGACTTGGATATCACATCTCATGCTATAGATAGGCTCTCAGGTTTGGAAAGGGAAGGAGTTGGATATCACATTTCATGTTAGAGGAAGGATCTCAGGTTTGGTATTAGAGGCATTGAGATATCACATCTCATGCTATAGGAAGGGTCTCAGGTTGGAATGGGAAGGAGTTGGATATCACATCTCATGTTATAGGAAGGCTCTCAGGTTTGGAAGGGGAAAGAGTTGGATATCACATTTCATGTTAGAGGTAGGATCTCAGGTTTGGTATTAGAGGCATTGAGATATCACATCTCATGCTATCAGAAGGGTCTCAGGATTGGAATGGGAAGGAGTTGGATATCACATCTCATGCTAAAGGGAGGGTCTCAGGTTTGGAAGGGGAAGGATTTGGATATCACATCTCATGTTATAGGAAGGATCTCAGGTTTGGTATTAGAAGCATTGAGATATCACATCTCATGCTATCGGAAGGATCTCAGGTTTGGTATTAGAAACATTGAGATATCACATCTCATGCTATCAGAAGGGTCTCAGGATTGGAATGGGAAGGAGTTGGATATCACATCTCATGCTAAAGGGAGGGTCTCAGGTTTGGAAGGGGAAGGATTTGGATATCACATCTCATGTTATCGGAAGGATCTCAGGTTTGGTATTAGAAGTATTGAGATATCACATCTCATGCTATAGGAAGGGTCTCAGGATTGGACTGGGAAGGAGTTGGATATCACATCTCATGCTAAAGGAAGGGTCTCAGGTTTGGTAGAAGCATTGAGATATCACATCTCTGCTATCAGAAGAGTCTCAGGATTGGAATGGGAAGGAGTTGGATATCCCATCTCATGTTATAGGAAGAGTCTCAGGTTTGGTATTAGAAGCATTGAGATATCACATCTCATGCTATAGGAAGTGTCTCAGGATTGGAATGGGAAGGACTTGGATATCACATCTCATGCTATAGGGAGGGTCTGAAGTTTGATATTAGAAGCATTGAGATATCACATCTCATGCTATAGGAAGAGTCTCAGGTTTGGGAAGGGAAGGATTTGGAATTCACATCTCATGTTATAGGATGGTTCTCATGTTTGGTTTTTGAAGCATAGAGATATCACATCTCATGCCATAGGAAGGGTCTCAGGTTTGGTATAAGCATTGAGATATCACATCTATGCTATCGGAAGGGTCTCAGGATTGGATTGGGAAGGAGTTGGATATCCCTTCTCATGCTATAGGAAGGGTCTCAGGTTGGAATGGGAAGGAGTTGGATATCACATCTCATGCTAAAGGAAGGGTCTCAGGTTTGGTAGAAGCATTGAGATATCACATCTCATGCTATAGGAAGGGTCTCAGGATTGGAATGGGAAGGACTTTGATATCACATATCATGCTATAGGGAGGGTTTCAGTTTTGATATTAGAAGCATTGAGATATCACATCTCATGCTATCGGAAGTGTCTCAGGATTGGAATGGGAAGGAGCTGGATATTACATCTCATGCTAAAGGAAGGGTCTCAGGTTTGGAACGGGAAGGAGTTGGATATCCGATCTCATGTTATAGGAAGGGTCTCAGGTTTGGTATAAGCATTGAGATATCACATCTCTGCTATCGGAAGTGTCTCAGGATTGGAATGGGAAGGAATTGGATATCCCATCTCATGTTATAGGACGGGTCTCAGGATTGTTATTAGAATCATTGAGATATCATATTGCATGCTGTAGGAAGGGTCTAAGGATTGGAATGGGAAAGACTGGGATATCACATCTCATGCTATAGGAAGGGTCTCAGGTTTGGTATAAGCATTGAGATATCAAATCTCATGCTATAGGAAGGGTCTCAGGATTGGAATGGAAGGAGTTGGATATCACATCTCATGTTATAGGAAGGATCTCAGGTTTGGTATTAGAAGCATTGAGACATCACATCTCATGCTATAGGAAGGGTCTCAGGATTGGAATGGGAAGGAGTTGGATATCACATCTCATGCTATAGGAAGGGTCTCAGGTTTGGTATAAGCATTGAGATATCACATCTCATGCTATAGGAAGGGTCTCAGGATTGGAATGGGAAGGAGTTGTATATGACATCTCATGCCGTAGGAAGGGTCTCAGGTTTGGTATAAGCATTGAGATATCACATCTCATGCTATAGGAAGGGTCTCAGGATTTGAATGGGAAGGACTTAGATATCACATATCATTTTTGTTGGTCTCAGTTTTGATATTAGAAGCATTGAGATATCACATCTCATGCTATCGGAAGTGTCTCAGTATTGGAATGGGAAGGAGCTGGATATCACATCTCATGCTAAAGGAAGGGTCTCAGGTTTGGAACGGGAAGGAGTTGGATATCACATCTCATGTTATAGGAAGGGTCTCAAGTTTGGTATAAGCATTGAGATATCACATCTCTGCTATCGGAAGTGTCTCAGGATTGGAATGGGAAGGAGTTGGATATCCCATCTCATGTTATAGGACGGGTCTCAGGTTTGTTATTAGAATCATTGAGATATCATATTGCATGCTGTAGGAAGGGTCTAAGGATTGGAATGGGAAGGACTTGGATATCACATCTCATGCTATAGATAGGCTCTCAGGTTTGGAAAGGGAAGGAGTTGGATATCACATTTCATGTTAGAGGAAGGATCTCAGGTTTGGTATTAGAGGCATTGAGATATCACATCTCATGCTATAGGAAGGGTCTCAGGTTGGAATGGGAAGGAGTTGGATATCACATCTCATGTTATGGGAAGGCTCTCAGGTTTGGAAGGGGAAAGAGTTGGATATCACATTTCATGTTAGAGGTAGGATCTCAGGTTTGGTATTAGAGGCATTGAGATATCACATCTCATGCTATCAGAAGGGTCTCAGGATTGGAATGGGAAGGAGTTGGATATCACATCTCATGCTAAAGGGAGGGTCTCAGGTTTGGAAGGGGAAGGATTTGGATATCACATCTCATGTTATAGGAAGGATCTCAGGTTTGGTATTAGAAGCATTGAGATATCACATCTCATGCTATCGGAAGGATCTCAGGTTTGGTATTAGAAACATTGAGATATCACATCTCATGCTATCAGAAGGGTCTCAGGATTGGAATGGGAAGGAGTTGGATATCACATCTCATGCTAAAGGGAGGGTCTCAGGTTTGGAAGGGGAAGGATTTGGATATCACATCTCATGTTATCGGAAGGATCTCAGGTTTGGTATTAGAAGTATTGAGATATCACATCTCATGCTATAGGAAGGGTCTCAGGATTGGACTGGGAAGGAGTTGGATATCACATCTCATGCTAAAGGAAGGGTCTCAGGTTTGGTAGAAGCATTGAGATATCACATCTCTGCTATCAGAAGAGTCTCAGGATTGGAATGGGAAGGAGTTGGATATCCCATCTCATGTTATAGGAAGAGTCTCAGGTTTGGTATTAGAAGCATTGAGATATCACATCTCATGCTATAGGAAGTGTCTCAGGATTGGAATGGGAAGGACTTGGATATCACATCTCATGCTATAGGGAGGGTCTGAAGTTTGATATTAGAAGCATTGAGATATCACATCTCATGCTATAGGAAGAGTCTCAGGTTTGGGAAGGGAAGGATTTGGAATTCACATCTCATGTTATAGGATGGTTCTCATGTTTGGTTTTTGAAGCATAGAGATATCACATCTCATGCTATCGGAAGGGTCTCAGGTTTGGTATTAGAAGCATTGAGATATCACATCTCATGCTATAGGATTGGTCTCCGGATTGGAATGTGAAGGATTTGGAAATCACATCTCATGCTAAAGGAAGGGTCTCAGGTTTGGAATGGGAAGGAGTTGGATATGACATCTCTTGTTATAGGGAGGGTCTCAGGATTTGAATGGCAAGGAGTTGGAAATCACATCTCATGCCATAGGAAGGGTCTCAGGTTTGGTATAAGCATTGAGATATCACATCTCTGCTATCGGAAGGGTCTCAGGATTGGATTGGGAAGGAGTTGGATATCTCATCTCATGTTATAGGAAGAGTCTCCGGATTGGAATGTGAAGGATTTGGATATCACATCTCATGCTAAAGGAAGGGTCTCAGGTTTGGAATGGGAAGGAGTTGGATATGACATCTCTTGTTATAGGGAGGGTCTCAGGATTTGAATGGCAAGGAGTTGGATATCACATCTCATGCCATAGGAAGGGTCTCAGGTTTGGTATAAGCATTGAGATATCACATCTATGCTATCGGAAGGGTCTCAGGATTGGATTGGGAAGGAGTTGGATATCCCTTCTCATGCTATAGGAAGGGTCTCAGGTTGGAATGGGAAGGAGTTGGATATCACATCTCATGCTAAAGGAAGGGTCTCAGGTTTGGTAGAAGCATTGAGATATCACATCTCATGCTATAGGAAGGGTCTCAGGATTGGAATGGGAAGGACTTTGATATCACATATCATGCTATAGGGAGGGTTTCAGTTTTGATATTAGAAGCATTGAGATATCACATCTCATGCTATCGGAAGTGTCTCAGGATTGGAATGGGAAGGAGCTGGATATTACATCTCATGCTAAAGGAAGGGTCTCAGGTTTGGAACGGGAAGGAGTTGGATATCCGATCTCATGTTATAGGAAGGGTCTCAGGTTTGGTATAAGCATTGAGATATCACATCTCTGCTATCGGAAGTGTCTCAGGATTGGAATGGGAAGGAATTGGATATCCCATCTCATGTTATAGGACGGGTCTCAGGATTGTTATTAGAATCATTGAGATATCATATTGCATGCTGTAGGAAGGGTCTAAGGATTGGAATGGGAAAGACTGGGATATCACATCTCATGCTATAGGAAGGGTCTCAGGTTTGGTATAAGCATTGAGATATCAAATCTCATGCTATAGGAAGGGTCTCAGGATTGGAATGGAAGGAGTTGGATATCACATCTCATGTTATAGGAAGGATCTCAGGTTTGGTATTAGAAGCATTGAGACATCACATCTCATGCTATAGGAAGGGTCTCAGGATTGGAATGGGAAGGAGTTGGATATCACATCTCATGCTATAGGAAGGGTCTCAGGTTTGGTATAAGCATTGAGATATCACATCTCATGCTATAGGAAGGGTCTCAGGATTGGAATGGGAAGGAGTTGTATATGACATCTCATGCCGTAGGAAGGGTCTCAGGTTTGGTATAAGCATTGAGATATCACATCTCATGCTATAGGAAGGGTCTCAGGATTTGAATGGGAAGGACTTAGATATCACATATCATTTTTGTTGGTCTCAGTTTTGATATTAGAAGCATTGAGATATCACATCTCATGCTATCGGAAGTGTCTCAGTATTGGAATGGGAAGGAGCTGGATATCACATCTCATGCTAAAGGAAGGGTCTCAGGTTTGGAACGGGAAGGAGTTGGATATCACATCTCATGTTATAGGACGGGTCTCAGGTTTGTTATTAGAATCATTGAGATATCATATTGCATGCTGTAGGAAGGGTCGAAGGATTGGAATGGGAAGGACTTGGATATCACATCTCATGCTATAGATAGGCTCTCAGGTTTGGAAAGGGAAGGAGTTGGATATCACATTTCATGTTAGAGGAAGGATCTCAGGTTTGGTATTAGAGGCATTGAGATATCACATCTCATGCTATAGGAAGGGTCTCAGGTTGGAATAGGAAGGAGTTGGATATCACATCTCATGTTATAGGAAGGCTCTCAGGTTTGGAAGGGGAAAGAATTGGATATCACATTTCATGTTAGAGGTAGGATCTCAGGTTTGGTATTAGAGGCATTGAGATATCACATCTCATGCTATCAGAAGGGTCTCAGGATTGGAATGGGAAGGAGTTGGATATCACATCTCATGCTAAAGGGAGGGTCTCAGGTTTGGAAGGGGAAGGATTTGGATATCACATCTCATGTTATAGGAAGGATCTCAGGTTTGGTATTAGAAGCATTGAGATATCACATCTCATGCTATCGGAAGGATCTCAGGTTTGGTATTAGAAACATTGAGATATCACATCTCATGCTATCAGAAGGGTCTCAGGATTGGAATGGGAAGGAGTTGGATATCACATCTCATGCTAAAGGGAGGGTCTCAGGTTTGGAAGGGGAAGGATTTGGATATCACATCTCATGTTATCGGAAGGATCTTAAGTTTGGTATTAGAAGTATTGAGATATCACATCTCATGCTATAGGAAGGGTCTCAGGATTGGAATGGGAAGGAGTTGGATATCACATCTCATGCTAAAGGAAGGGTCTCAGGTTTGGTAGAAGCATTGAGATATCACATCTCATGCTATAGGAAGGGTCTTAGGATTGGAATGGGAAGTACTTAGATATCACATATCATGCTATAGGGAGGGTTTCAGATTTGATATTAGAAGCATTGAGATATCACATCTCATGCTATCGGAAGTGTCTCAGGATTGGAATGGGAAGGAGCTGGATATCACATCTCATGCTAAAGGAAGGGTCTCAGGTTTGGAACGGGAAGGAGTTAGATATCCGATCTCATGTTATAGGAAGGGTCTCAGGTTTGGTATAAGCATTGAGATATCACATCTCTGCAATCGGAAGTGTCTCAGGATTGGAATGGGAAGGAATTGGATATCCCATCTTACGTTATAGGACGGGTCTCAGGATTGTTATTAGAATCATTGAGATATCATATTGCATGATGTAGGAAGGGTCTAAGGATTGGAATGGGAAGGACTTGGGTATCACATCTCATGCTATAGGAAGGGTCTCAGGTTTGGTATAAGCATTGAGATATCAAATCTCATGCTATAGGAAGGGTCTCAGGATTGGAATGGAAGGAGTTGGATATCACATCTCATGTTATAGGAAGGATCTCAGGTTTGGTATTAGAAGCATTGAGACATCACGTCTCATGCTATAGGAAGGGTCTCAGGATTGGAATGGGAAGGAGTTGGATATCACATCTCATGCTATAGGAAGGGTCTCAGGTTTGGTATAAGCATTGAGATATCACATCTCATGCTATAGGAAGGGTCTCAGGATTGGAATGGGAAGGAGTTGTATATGACATCTCATGCCGTAGGAAGGGTCTCAGGTTTGGTATAAGCATTGAGATATCACATCTCTGCTATTGGAAGGGTCTCAGGATTGGAATGGGAAGGAGTTGGATATCCCATCTCATGTTATAGGAAGAGTCTCAGGTTTGGTATTAGAAGCATTGAGATATCACATCTCATGCTATAGGAAGTGTCTCAGGATTGGAATGGGAAGGACTTGGATATCACATCTCATGCTATAGGGAGGGTCTCAAGTTTGATATTAGAAGCATTGAGATATCACATCTCATGCTATAGGAAGGGTCTCAGGATTGGAATGGGAAGGAGTTGGATATCACATCTCATGCTATAGGAAGGGTCTCAGGTTTGGTATAAGCAGTGAGATATCACATCTCATGCTATAGGAAGGGTCTCAGGATTGGAATGGGAAGGAGTTGGATATCACATCTCATGCTATAGGAAGGGTCTCAGGTTTGGTATAAGCAGTGAGATATCACATCTCATGCTATAGGAAGGGTCTCAGGATTGGAATGGGAAGGAGTTGGATATCACATCTCATGTTATAGGAAGGATCTCAGGTTTGGTATAAGCATTGAGATATCACATCTCTGCTATCGGAAGGGTCTCAGGATTGGAATGGTAAGGAGTTGGATATTCCCATCTCATGTTATAGGAAGGGTCTCAGGTGTGGTATTAGATGCATTGAGATATCACATCTCATGCTATAGGAAGGGTCTCAGGATTGGAATGGGAAGGACTTGGATATCACATCTCATGCTATAGGGAGGGTCTCAGGATTGGAATGGGAAGGACTTAGATATCACATATCATTTTTGTTGGTCTCAGTTTTGATATTAGAAGCATTGCGATATCACATCTCATGCTATCGGAAGTGTCTCAGTATTGGAATGGGAAGGAGCTGGATATCACATCTCATGCTAAAGGAAGGGTCTCAGGTTTGGAACGGGAAGAAGTTGGATATCACATCTCATGCTATAGGAAGGGTCTCAGGTTTGGTATAAGCATTGATATATCAAATCTCATGCTATAGGAAGGGTCTCAGGATTGGAATGGAAGGAGTTGGATATCACATCTCATGTTATAGGAAGGATCTCAGGTTTGGTATTAGAAGCATTGAGACATCACATCTCATGCTATAGAAAGGGTCTCAGGATTGGAATGGGAAGGAGTTGGATATCACATCTCATGCTATAGGAAGGGTCTCAGGTTTGGTATAAGCATTGAGATATCACATCTCATGCTATAGGAAGGGTCTCAGGATTGGAATGGGAAGGAGTTGTATATGACATCTCATGCCGTAGGAAGGGTCTCAGGTTTGGTATAAGCATTGAGATATCACATCTCTGCTATCGGAAGAGTCTCAGGATTGGAATGGGAAGGAGTTGGATATCCCATCTCATGTTATAGGAAGAGTCTCAGGTTTGGTATTAGAAGCATTGAGATATCACATCTCATGCTATAGGAAGTGTCTCAGGATTGGAATGGGAAGGACTTGGATATCACATCTCATGCTATAAGGAGGGTCTCAAGTTTGATATTAGAAGCATTGAGATATCACATCTCATGCTATAGGAAGGGTCTCAGGATTGGAATGGGAAGGACTTAGATATCACATATCATTTTTGTTGGTCTCAGTTTTGAGATTAGAAGCATTGAGATATCACATCTCATGCTATAGGATTGGTCTCCGGATTGGAATGTGAAGGATTTGGATATTACATCTCATGCTAAAGGAAGGGTCTCAGGTTTGGAATGGGAAGGAGTTGGATATGACATCTCTTGTTATAGGGAGGGTCTCAGGATTTGAATGGCAAGGAGTTGGATATCACATCTCATGCCATAGGAAGGGTCTCAGGTTTGGTATAAGCATTGAGATATCACATCTCTGCTATCGGAAGGGTCTCAGGATTGGAATGGGAAGGACTTAGATATCACATCTCATGCTATAGAGAGGGTCTCAGTTTTGATATTAGAAGCATTGAGATACCACATCTCATGCTATCGGAAGGGTCTCAGGATTGGAATGGGAGGAGCTGGATTTCACATCTCATGCTAAAGGAAGGGTCTCAGGTTTGGAAGGGGAAGGATTTGGATATCACATCTCATGTTATAGGATGGGTCTCAGGTTTGGTATTAGAAGCATTGTGATATCACATCTCATGCTATAGGAAGTGTCTCAGGATTGGAATGGGAAGGAGTTGGATATCACATCTCATGCTATAGGAAGGGTTTCAGGTTTGGTAGAAGCATTGAGATATCACATCTCATGCTATAGGAAGAGTCTCAGGTTTGGGAAGGGAAGGATTTGGATTTCACATCTCATGTTATAGGATGGTTCTCATGTTTGGTTTTTGAAGCATTGAGATATCACATCTCATGCTATCGGAAGGGTCTCAGGTTTGGTATTAGAAGCATTGAGATATCACATCTCATGCTATAGGATTGGTCTCCGGATTGGAATGTGAAGGATTTGGATATCACATCTCATGCTAAAGGAAGGGTCTCAGGTTTGGAATGGGAAGGAGTTGGATATGACATCTCTTGTTATAGGGAGGGTCTCAGGATTTGAATGGCAAGGAGTTGGATATCACATCTCATGCCATAGGAAGGGTCTCAGGATTGGAATGGAAAGGAGTTGGATATCACATCTCATGCCATAGGAAGGGTCTCAGGTTTGGTATAAGCATTGAGATATCACATCTCTACTATCGTAAGGGTCTCAGGATTGGAATAGGAAGGAGTTGGATATCCCATCTCATGCTTTAAGAAGGGTCTCAGGTTTGGTATTAGAAGCATTGAGATATCACATCTCATGCTATAGGAAGGGTCTAAGGATTGGAATGGGAAGGAGTTGGATATCACATTTTATGCTATAGGAAGGGTCTCAGGTTTGGTATTACAAGCATTGTGATATTATATCTCATGGTATAAGAAGGGTCTCAGGATTGGATTGGGAAGGAGTTGGATATCACATCTCATGCTATAGGAAGGGTCTCAGGTTTGGAATGGGAAGGGTTTGTACATCACATCTCTTGCTGTAGGAAGGGCCTCAGGTTTGGTATGAGAAACATTGAGATATCACATCTCATGTTATAGGAAGGATATCAGGTTTGGTATTAGAAGCATTGAGATATCACATCTCTGCTATCGAAAGGGTCTCAGGATTGGAATGGGAAGGAGTTGGATATCCCATCTCATGTTATAGGAAGGGTCTCAGATTTGGTATTAGAAGCATTGAGATATCACATCTCATGCTATAGGAAGGGTCTCAGGATTGGAATGGGAAGGGCTTGGATATCCCATCTCATGTTATAGGACGGGTCTCAGGTGTGGTATCAGAAGCATTGAGATATCACATTGCATGCTGTAGGAATGTTCTCAGGTTTGGAATGGGAAGGAATTGGATATCACATCTCATGTCATAGGAAGGATCTCAGGTTTTCTATTAGAAGCATTGAGATATCACATCTCATGCTATAGGAATGGTCTCAGGATTGGAATGGGAAGGAGTTGGATATTACATTCTTGCTATAGGAAGGGTCTCAGGTTTGCAATGGGAAGGAGTTGGATATCACATATGCTATAGGAAGGGTCTCAGGTTTGGAACACGGGAAGGAGTTGGATATCACATCTCATGCTTTAAGAAGGGTCTCAGTTTTGGTATTAGAAGCATTGAGATATCACATCTCATGCTATAGGAAGGGTCTCAGGATTGGAATGGAAAGGAGTTTGATATCACATCTCATGCCATAGGAAGGGTCTCAGGTTTGGTATAAGCATTGATATATCACATCTCTGCTATCGTAAGGGTCTCAGGATTGGAATAGGAAGGAGTTGGATATCCCATCTCATGCTTTAAGAAGGGTCTCAGGTTTGGTATTAGAAGCATTGAGATATCACATCTCATGCTATAGGAAGGGTCTAAGGATTGGAATGGGAAGGAGTTGGATATCACATCGTATGCTATAGGAAGGGTCTCAGGTTTGGTATTACAAGCATTGTGATATTACATCTCATGCTATAGGAAGGGTCTCAGGATTGGATTGGGAAGGAGTTGGATATCACATCTCATGCTATAGGAAGGGTCTCAGGTTTGGAATGGGAAGGATTTGTACATCACATCTCTTGCTATAGGAAGGGCCTCAGGTTTGGAATGGGAAGGAGTTGGATATCACATCTCAAGCTATCTCAGGATTGGAATGGGAAGGAGTTTGATATCACATCTCAAGCTATAGGAAGGGTCTCAGGTTTGAAAAGGGGAAGGATTTGGATTTCACATCTCATGTTTTAGGACGGGTCTCAGGTTTGGTATTAGAAACATTGAGATATCCCATCTCATGGTATAGGAAGGGTCTCAGGATTGGATTGGGAAGGAGTTGGATATCACATCTCATGCAATAGGAAGGGTCTCAGGTTTGGTAGAAGCATTGAGATATCACATCTCATGCTATAGGAAGGGTCTCAGGATTGGAATGGAAAGGAGTTGGATATCACATCTCATGCCATAGGAAGGGTCTCAGCTTTGGTATAAGCATTGAGATATCACATCTCTGCTATCGTAAGGGTCTCAGGATTGGAATAGGAAGGAGTTGGATATCCCATCTCATGCTTTAAGAAGGGTCTCAGGTTTGGTATTAGAAGCATTGAGATATCACATCTCATGCTATAGGAAGGGTCTAAGGATTGGAATGGGAAGGAGTTGGATATCACATTTTATGCTATAGGAAGGGTCTCAGGTTTGGTATGAGAAACATTGAGATATCACATCTCATGTTATTGGAAGGATATCAATTTTGGTATTAGAAGCATTGAGATATCACATCTCTGCTATCGAAAGGGTCTCAGGATTGGAATGGGAAGGAGTTGGATATCCCATCTCATGTTATAGGAAGGGTCTCAGGTTTGGTATTAGAAGCATTGAGATATCACATCTCATGCTATAGGAATGGTCTCAGGATTGGAATGGGAAGGGCTTGGATATCCCATCTCATGTTATAGGACGGGTCTCAGGTGTGGTATTAGAAGCATTGAGATATCACATTGCATGCTGTAGGAAGGGTCTCAGGTTTGGAATGGGAAGGAGTTGGATATCACATATGCTAAAGGAAAGGTCTCAGGTTTGGAAGGGGAAGGATTTGGATCTCACATCTCATGTTTTAGGACGGGTCTCAGGTTTGGTATTAGAAGCCTTGAGATATCACATCTCATGGTATGATAAGGGTCTCAGGATTGGAATGGGAAGGAGTTGGACATCACATCTCAAGCTATCTCAGGATTGGAATGGGAAGGAGTTTGATATCACATCTCGAGCTATAGGAAGGGTCTCAGGTTTGGGAAGGGAAGGATTGGGATTTCACATCTCATGTTATAGGATGGTTCTCAGGTTTGGTATTAGAAGCATTGAGATATCACATCTCATGCTATAGGAAGGGTCTCAGGATTGGAATGTGAAGGATTTGGATATCACATCATGCTAAAGGTAGGGTCTCAGGTTTGGTATAAGCATTGAGATATCACATCTCTGCTATCGGAAGGGTCTCAGGATTGGATTGGGAAGGAGTTGGATATCCCTTATGCTATAGGAAGGGTATCAGGTTAGAATGGGAAGGAGTTGGATATCACATCTCATGCTATAGGAAGGGTCTCAAGATTGAAATGGGAAGGATTTGGATATCCCATCTCTTGCTATAGGAAGGGTCTCAGGTTTTTTATTAGAAACATTGAGATATCACAACTCATGCTATAGGAAGGGTTTCAGAATTGGAATGGAAGGATTTGGATATCACATCTCATGCTATAGGAAGGATCTCAGGTTTGGTATTAGAAGCATTGAGATATCACATTTCATTCTATAGGAAGGGTCTCAGGATTGGAATCGGAAGGAGTTGTATATGACATCTCATGCTGTTAAGACGGATTTCTGAACTCTGTCCTGGTGGCGCAGAAGTTCAGAAGGCCAACCTAATTACTTGGAACAGGGTAACCTCTGGACGAGCCAGACCAATCAAGGTAGCGATCGGATTTGGATATCACATCTCATGCTAAAGGAAGGGTCTTAGGTTTGGAAGGGGAAGGATTTGGATATCACATCTCATGTTATAGGACGGGTCCCAGGTTTGGTATTAGAAGCATTGAGCACTGAGACCCTTCCTATGGCATGAGATGTGATATCCAACTCCATCCCATTCCAATCCTGAGACCCTTCCGATAGCATGAGATGTGAAATCTCAATGCTTCTATCAAACCTGAGACCCTTCCTTTAGCATGACATGTGATATCCAACTCCTTCCCATTCCAATCCTGAGACCCTTCCTATAGCATGAGATGTGATATCTCAATGCTTCTAATACCAAAACTGAGACCCTTCTTTAAGCATGAGATGTGATATCCAACTCCTTGCCGTTCCAAACCTGAGACCCTTCCTATAGCATATGTGATATCCAACTCCTTCCCATTCCAAACCTGAGACCCTTCCTATAGCAAGAATGTAATATCCAACTCCTTCCCATTCCAATCCTGAGACCTTTCCTATAGCATGAGATGTGATATCTCAATGCTTCTAATAGAAAACCTGAGATCCTTCCTAAGACCTGAGATGGGATATCCAAGCCCTTCCCATTCCAATCCTGAGACCCTTCCTATAGCATGAGATGTGAAATCTCAATGCTTCTAATACCAAACCTGAGACCCTTCCTATAACATGAGATGGGATATCCAACTCCTTCCCATTCCAATCCTGAGACCCTTTCGATAGCAGAGATGTGATATCTCAATGCTTATACCAAACCTGAGACCCTTCCTATGGCATGAGATGTCATATACTACTCCTTTACATTCCAATCCTGAGACCCTTCCTATAGCATGAGATGTGATATCTCAATGCATCTAATACCACACCTGATATCCTTCCTATAACATGAGATGTGATATCCAACTCCTTTCCATTCCAATACTGAGATCCTTCCTATACCATGAGATGTGATATCTCAATGTTTCTCATACCAAACCTGAGGCCCTTCCTATAGCAAGAGATGTGATATACAAATCCTTCCCAAACCTGATACCCTTCCCATAGCATGAGATGTGATATCCGACTCCTTCCCAATCCAATCCTGAGACCCTTCCTATAGCATGAGATGTAATATCACAATGCTTGTAATACCAAACCTGAGACCCTTCCTATAGCATGAGATGTGATATCCAACTCCTTCCCATTCCAATCCTGAGACCCTTCCTATAGCATGAGATGTGATATCTCAATGCTTCTAATACCAGAACTGAGACCCTTCTTTAAGCATGAGATGTGATATCCAACTCCTTGCCGTTCCAAACCTGAGACCCTTCCTATAGCATATGTGATATCCAACTCCTTCCCATTCCAAACCTGAGACCCTTCCTATAGCAAGAATGTAATATCCAACTCCTTCCCATTCCAATCCTGAGACCTTTCCTATAGCATGAGATGTGATATCTCAATGCTTCTAATAGAAAACCTGAGATCCTTCCTGAGACCTGAGATGGGATATCCAAGCCCTTCCCATTCCAATCCTGAGACCCTTCCTATAGCATGAGATGTGAAATCTCAATGCTTCTAATACCAAACCTGAGACCCTTCCTATAACATGAGATATGATATCCAACTCCTTCCCATTCCAATCCTGAGACCCTTTCGATAGCAGAGATGTGATATCTCAATGCTTATACCAAACCTGAGACCCTTCCTATGGCATGAGATGTCATATACAACTACTTCCCATTCCAATCCGGAGACCCTTCCTATAGCATGAGATGTGATATCCAAATCCTTCCCATTCCAAACCTGAGACCCTTCCTATAGCATGAGATGTGATATCTCAATGCTTCTAATACCAAACCTGAGACCCTTCCTATAGCATGAGATGTGATATCCAACTCCTTCCCTTTCCAAACCTGAAACCCTTCCGATTGCAGAGATGTGATATCTCAATGCTTATACCAAACCTGAGACCCTTCCTATGGCATGAGATGTCATATACTACTCCTTCCCATTCCAATCCTGAGACCCTTCCTATAGCATGAGATGTGATATCTCAATGCTTCTACCAAACCTGAGACCCTTCCTATAACATGAGATGTGATATCCAACTCCTTCCCATTCTAATCCTGAGATCCTTCCTATACCATGAGATGTGATATCTCAATGTTTCTCATACCAAACCTGAGGCCCTTCCTATAGCAAGAGATGTGATGTACAAACCCTTCCCATTCCAAACCTGAGACCCTTCCTATAGCATGAGATGTGATATCCAACTCCTTCCCAATCCAATCCTGAGACCCTTCCTATAGCATGAGATGTGATATCTCAATGCTTCTAATACCAAACCTGAGACGCTTCTTAAAGCATGAGATGGGATATCCAACTCCTTCCTATACCAATCCTGAGACCCTTATGATAGCAGAGATGTGATATCTCAATGCTTATACCAAACCTGAGACCCTTCCTATGGCATGAGATGTGATATCCAACTCCTTCCCATTCCAATCCTTAGACCCTTCCTATAGCATGAGATGTGATATCTCAATGCTTCTAATACCAAACCTGAGACGCTTCTTAAAGCATGAGATGGGATATCCAACTCCTTCCTATACCAATCCTGAGACCCTTATGATAGCAGAGATGTGATATCTCAATGCTTATACCAAACCTGAGACCCTTCCTATGGCATGAGATGTGATATCCAACTCCTTCCCATTCCAATCCTGGGACCCTTCCTATACCATGAGATGTGATATCTCAATGCTTCTACCAAACCTGAGACCCTTCCTATAGCATGAGATGTGATATCCAACTCCTTCCCATTCAAATCCTGAGACCCTTCCTATACCATGAGATGTGATATCTCAATGTTTCTAATACCAAACCTGAGACCCGTCCTAAAACATGAGATGTGAGATCCAAATCCTTCCCCTTCTAAACCTGAGACCCTTCCTATAGCTTGAGATGTGATATCAAACTCCTTCCCATTCCAATCCTGAGATAGCTTGAGATGTGATATCCAACTCCTTCCCATTCCAATCCTGAGACCCTTCCGATAGCATGAGATGTGATATCTCAATGCTTTTAATATCAAAACTGAGACCCTCCCTATAGCATGAGATGTGATATCTGAGCCCTTCCCATTCCTATCCTGAGACCCTTCCTATAGCATGAGATGTGATATCTCAATGCTTATACCAAACCTGAGACCCTTCCTATAGCATGAGATGTGATATCTCAATGCTTCTATCAAACCTGAGACCCTTCCTTTAGCATGAGATGTGATATCCAACTCCTTCCCATTCCAATCCTGAGACCCTTCCTATAGCATGAGATGTAATATCTCAATGCTTCTATCAAACCTGAGACCCTTCCTTTAGCATGAGATGTGATATCCAACTCCTTCGCCCTCCAAACCTGAGACCCTTCCTTTAGCATGAGATGTGATATCCAAATCCTTCCCATTCCAATCCTGAAACCCTTCCTATACCATGAGATGTGATATCTCTATTTTTCTAATAAAAAACATGAGACCCTTCCTGTAGCAAGAGATATGATATCCAAATCCTTCCCATTCCAATCCTGAGACCCTTCCTATAACATGAGATGTGATATCCAACTCCTTCCCATTCCAACCTGAGACCCTTCCTATAGAATGAGAAGGGATATCCAACTCCTTCCCATTCCAATCCTGAGACCCTTCCTATACCATGAGATGTGATATCTCAATGCTTCTAATACCAAACCTGGGACCCGTCCTATAACATGAGATATGATATCCAAATCCTTCCCATTCCAATCCTGAAACCCTTCCTTTAGCATGAGATGTGATATCTCAATGTTTCTAATAAAAAACCTGAGACCCTTCCTATAGCAAGAGATGTGATATCCAAATCCTTCCCATTCCAATCCTGAGACCCTTCCTATAACATGAGATGTGATATCCAACTCCTTCCCATTCCAATCCTGAAACCCTTCCTATGGCATGAGATGTGATATCCAACTCCTTCCCAATCCAATCCTGAGACCAATGTGATATCTCAATGCTTATACCTAACCTGAGACCCTTCCTATGGCATGAGATGTGATATCCAACTCCTTCCCATTCCAATCCTGAGACCCTTCCTATAGCATGAGATGTGATATCTCAATGCTTCTAATATCAAACCTGAGATCCTTCCTATAACATGAGATGTGATATCCAAATCCTTCCACTTCCAAACCTGAGACCCTCCCTTTAGCATGAGATGTGATATCCGACTCCTTCCCAATCCAATCCTGAGACCAATGTGATATCTCAATGCTTATACCAAACCTGAGACCCTTCCTATGGCATGAGATGTGATATCCAACTCCTTCCCATTCCAATCCTGAGACCCTTCCTATAGCATGAGATGTGATATCTCAATGCTTCTACCAAAACTGAGACCCTTCCTTTAGCATGAGATGTGATATCCAACTCCTTCCCATTCCAATCCTGAGACCCTTCTGATAGCATGAGATGTGATATCTCAATGCTTCTAATACCAAACCTGAGATCCTTCCGATAGCATGAGATGTGATATCTCAATGCTTCTAATACCAAACCCAAGATCTTCCTATAGCATGAGATGTGATATCTCAATGCTTCTATCAAACCTGAGACACTTCCTTTAGCATGAGATGTGATATCCAACTCCTTCCCATTCCAATCCTGAGACCCTTCCTATAGTATAAGATGTAATATCTCAATGCTTCTATCAAACCTGAGACCCTTCCTCTAGCATGAGATGTGATATCCAACTCCTTCCCCTTCCAAACCTGAGACCCTTCCTTTAGCATGAGATGTGATATCCAAATCCTTCCCATTCCAATCCTGAAACCCTTCCTATACCATGAGATGTGTTATCTCTATGTTTCTAATAAAAAACATGAGACCCTTCCTATAGCAAGAGATATGATATCCAAATCCTTCCCATTCCAATCCTGAGACACTTCCTATAACATGAGATGTGATATCCAACTCCTTCCCATTCCAACCTGAGACCCTTCCTATAGCATGAGAAGGGATATCCAACTCCTTCCCATTCCAATCCTGAGACCCTTCCTATTCCATGAGATGTGATATCTCAATGCTTCTAATACCAAACCTGGGACCGGTCCTATAACATGAGATATGATATCCAAATCCTTCCCATTCCAATCCTGAAACCCTTCCTTTAGCATGAGATGTGATATCTCAATGTTTCTAATAAAAAACTTGAGACCCTTCCTATAGCAAGAGATGTGATATCCAAATCCTTCCCATTCCACTCCTGAGACCCTTCCTATAACATGAGATGAGATATCCAACTCCTTCCCATTCCAATCCTGAAACCCTTCTTATAGCATGAGATGTGATATCTCAATATTTCTAATAAAAAACCTGAGACCCTTCCTATAGCAAGAGATGTGATATCCAAATCCTTCCCATTCCAATCCTGAGATCCTTCCTATAACATGAGATGTGATATCCAATTCCTTCCCATTCCAAACCTGAGACCCTTCCTATTGGATGAGATGTGATATCCAACTCCTTCCCATTCCAATCCTGAGACCAATGTGATATCTCAATGCTTATACCAAACCTGAGACCCTTCATATGGCATGAGATGTGATATCCAACTCCTTCCCATTCCAATCCTGAGACACTTCCTATAGCATGAGATGTGATATCTCAATGCTTCTACCAAAACTGAGACCCTTCCTTTAGCATGAGATGTGATATCCAACTCCTTCCCATTCCAATCCTGAGACCCTTCCTATAGCATGAGATGTGATATCTCAATGCTTCTACCAAACCTGAGACCCTTCCTATAGCATGAGATGTGATATCCAACTCCTTCCCATTCCAATCCTGAGACCCTTCCTATACCATGAGATGTGATATCTCAATGTTTCTAATACCAAACCTGAGACCCGTCCTAAAACATGAGATGTGAGATCCAAATCCTTCCCCTTCCAAACCTGAGACCCTTCCTATAGCTTGAGATGTGATATCAAACTCCTTCCCATTCCAATCCTGAGATAGCTTGAGATGTGATATCCAACTCCTTCCCATTCCAATCCTTTGACCCTTCCGATAGCATGAGATGTGATATCTCAATGTTTCTCATACCAAACCTGAGGCCCTTCCTATAGCAAGAGATGTGATGTACAAATCCTTCCCATTCCAAACCTGAGACCCTTCCTATAGCATGAGATGTGATATCCAACTCCTTCCCAATCCAATCCTGAGACCCTTCCTATAGCATGAGATGTAATATCACAATGCTTGTAATACCAATCCTGAGACCCTTCCTATAGCATAAGATGTGATATCCAACTCCTTCCCATTCCAATCCTGAGACCCTTCCTATACCATGAGATGTGATATCTCAATGCTTCTAATACCAAACCTGGGACCCGTCCTATAACATGAGATATGATATCCAAATCCTTCCCATTCGAATCCTGAAACTCTTCCTTTAGCATGAGATGTGATATCTCAATGTTTCTAATAAAAAACCTGAGACACTTCCTATAGCAAGAGATGTGATATCCAAATCCTTCCCATTCCAATCCTGAGACCCTTCCTATAACATGAGATGTGATATCCAACTCCTTCCCATTCCAATCCTGAAACCCTTCCTATAGCATGAGATGTGATATCTCAATGTTTCTGATAAAAAACCTGAGACCCTTCCTATAGCAAGAGATGTGATATCCAAATCCTCCCCATTCCAATCCTGAGATCCTTCCTATAACATGAGATGTGATATCCAATTCCTTCCCATTCCAAACCTGAGACCCTTCCTATTGGATGAGATGTGATATCCAACTCCTTCCCAATCCAATCCTGAGACCAATGTGATATCTCAATGCTTATACCAAACCTGAGACCCTTCCTATGGCATGAGATGTGATATCCAACTCCTTCCCATTCCAATCCTGAGACCCTTCCTATAGCATGAGATGTGATATCTCAATGCTTCTACCAAAACTGAGACCCTTCCTTTAGCATGAGATGTGATATCCAACTCCTTCCCATTCCATTCCTGAGACCCTTCCTATAGCATGAGATGTGATATCTCAATGCTTCTAATATCAAACCTGAGATCCTTCCTGTTAGGAAAGATTTCGTAATTGTAGGTAATCTTCCTTCCATGTGGCAACCCCTAAACTTTTTGCTATTGTTTTTAACCTTGTTCTTGACTTTGCCAGAGAAGTACAGCCTTCTGCCGCACTTCTCTGGGCTTTCGCTCCTTTCTTACGGGGAAACTGACATGCCCTTAAGACAGTCAGTACCGGGGAACGTTGTTTCCCGTAGTTTCTTTTATCGTGTCGCAGCTTTAGTGCAACACGACACAAGAGGGCACTGTAAGCTAAGTTACAGCTCTCTTGGGTCTCTAGCCTTCTACAGGCCCTAGATACTCGTTTAGGATGGTATTTGATCGGTGCAAGTCATTCAGGGACTGGAATGGTGGCAGCGATCGTTTTGTATATTTTGAGCTCCTTTTGGCGTTCTGAGCACGTTTTTGCACTGAACCCAAAATGGTGGCCTGGCTCCCCAAAATGGCCAGACCACGAGGCTCCTTTGTCCTGTCCACTGACCGTCTTGCTCCCTTCACCTTCCCCAGGTCCAGCGACCTGGAAACCTTCCTTATTTGGGCATGTACTTTCCCGCGAAAAACGGATGCTTTCGCGGGCTTCTACATGTCGTTTGTGTGCCTCCAGGGTGTGGGCTGGGATGTCTGGTCCCAATACACATCCTGGGTGCCAGAGAGTCTAGGGTGGTGTGAATGCTTGGGACCACCGTGGTCCATGATTGGTCCACGTATGGTATGTGTGTTGATGAGCGGATCTCCCATTGGCTCCCCTCCGCTTTGGCGCGAAGGGAACCATGGATAAGAGGAGGCTGGAAACACCACTACCATGTCGATCTCCTGAGTTCTCACGAACGAAGGAATACAGGAGCCAAGTATCCTGCAACCAATAGGCTGGACCGAGGAATCGCTGGTGACCCGCTGAAGGAATCCTCCTTTGCACTGCTGTCGTCCTGAAAGTCCCTGTCCTCCTTTGATCGAACCAGATGGCCTGTACTGGTGCTTCGACCTTTGGGATAGCAGTAACAGCTATTCCCGGCATCTTCAACCATCTCCTGCCAAGTAAGCCTTCGGAAGCGTCTCTGGGCCATCCAGTTGACTGACCAGCTTACAAAGGAGTCTGGCTCTGCAACCGCCGCCAGGTTGTGCAGTATCTCGAGTCCTTGTCACTCTCCCACGCTTCGTGCACTTGGCGTTCCCAGGTCTGAAGGGAGGAGTGTACTTTTGACTCAGATACGCACGGCCGCTCCGTTGTCCTGCTGCGGCAACAAACTGTGCCGGTTTCGTCGATTGGGACGTCTTTTTGCTCTACATGACTACAAAGCGTTCCCTGCTCTTCTGAACCTGCCAGCTGCTGAAACTAACGTGGAGAAGCCTGGGACTGCTTGCTTCGGGGACCGGTGAGTAGCATAGCTAGGATCTGGTCGCCCTCCTGCAGTAGCCCATTGCTTTTCCCCGCTGTGTAAAACAGCACCCTTTTCGCCCGTACTCGCGCTCTGCTTCTGCCCGCTGTGGAGGCTGCGCTTGAGTTGCGGACCCTGTTCTTCTTCTGCTGTGCACTAACCCGAACTGCCTGACTTCCTTCGAAGAGCTTCTCCTTTTGCCCGTTGGCACCAGCGCGTGCAGGTACTTTGAGCACCAGGCTCCACTCTTCGCAGGGCTCGGACTTCCATCTAGTTAGGTGCCTATGAAGGCGAACTGAGTCGAAAGCATTATCGCACTGCCTGTTTTCCTTCCCTTTCAGGTGGACTACATATTTCGTGCTTTAAACGCTTGCGACTGTAGTATTTGTATATATATTGTGTTGATATGGTATGTGTTGGTTTAATATTGTGATATTGTGCTTTTCTCGCTACGGTCGTTGTTTTAAAGGCCTTAAAATAAATGTGTATATATTTTTGATATAACACCTGTTTGGAGTAGTTTGTAAGTGTTCTGGTTTTGTGTGCTCATTGCGGGCTTTCAGTCACCCTCACCCCTCTTGAGATCTAGTCTTGACCGCCGCGATCGCTACCTTGATTGGTCTGGCTCGTCCAGAGGTTACCCTGTTCCAAGTAATTAGGTTGGCCTTCTGAACTTCTGCGCCACCAGGACAGAGTTCAGAAATCCGTCTTAACAAATTGGTGGCAGCGGTGGGATACGACTGAAGGTATCCAGTGTTGCGCTCGAACTAAGGCATTTCAGGTTATTCCAACCAGTACACGTAGTGAATTGTTGTAATATAACTTTAAAAAGGCCATAGTCCTATCACACAGTATGGAAACAAGTACCTTGTTAACTTTGAATGCTTCTAAATCAGAAACACTAAAAAAGATGTGTGCGGAGAGAGGGGTTTCCTCTCAAGGCACGAAATTGGAAATGATCCAAAGAATCGTGGCGTGGCAAGAAGCGCAGCTTGACGCTATCACTTCTGAGGACAGTGCGGAAGGTGGTGGGGCTGCTCTCACTGGCAGAACCGACGGTTCTGCCGCCGCACTGATCCATCGCGACCACGAGGACAGGGAGGATGAGATGTCTAATGTTTCCTCTGCCAGTGCTGATGGGGAGGCTATGCTTGAATTCAAGAAGCAAGAGCTGCGGTTTAGGCAGCAGGAGCTTGAATTCAGCATAGCCAAACTAAAAATCGAACAGGCAGAAAAACAAAAAGACAGGGATCACCAGTTGGAACTGGCCAAGCTTCAGGTTGCAACTGGGTCCGCGGGTCCTGGACATGGGTCTGGGGCCTCCTCTCATCCACGGTTTCCAAAAGATCTGCTCAGTGTGTATGAAGAAGGGAATGACATTATGGACTGGCTGAATGCGTTTGAGTATGCATGCGAAGTTCAGAAAGTTGACAATGCTGATAAGATTGCGTGGTTACTCAGTAGACTGCCCCATTCTGGCTGTAGTGCCATTATGGAGATGTCGAAGGCTGAGCGAGCTGATTTCGCAATGTTGAAGCAGACTCTCATTTTAAAGTTTGGGAAGACTCCGGCCCAATATTTAAAACGTTTTAGAGAGTATAAGAAAAAGGAAGGTGGTACTTGGGTATCGTATGTCGCTGAATCCTTGAAAAACTTAACTGGCTGGGTCGAAGGTTATATGGTTTCTACCTTCGCCGGCATGATAAATCTTGTCATGCTGGAACATATTTTTGATTCTTCTTCCCCGGAGCTTAAGCAGCATTTGGCCGATTCGAAGGAGATAGATCCTAAGAAGCTGGCCATTGCAGCAGATTTATGGGTGTCACATCGAGTGTCCCATAAGGACAAAACTCATCCTGGTAAGCAGGAGGAAGGGAAAAAGTTCAAAGATATGGCGGGTGGGGAATCTGCTAAATCTTCTTCCCATAAGGGCCACAAACAGAAAAACAAGGGTAAAACACACGAGAACTCACAGGGTAGTGGAGGGCAGCCTCCGAAACAGAACTCTGGTTACAATAAGCCTCCCTATGTAAACAGACCCATTGGATCGTGTTTTGCTTGTGGAGCAACTGACCATGTGAAGGGGGATCCCCGTTGTAAGGTTAGACCTTTGGGGGTCCACTCCGCTAATCTGGCCTTCTCCTCCTACGAGGAAGAAGAGATTACAGGAGCATCCTTCTCCTCAGACTCATTTCCCAGCGGAATAGAGGCTGAGGTAGTTTTAGTGTCCCTGGGTTCCTGGGAGCCTAAAGTCGCAGAGGCTTATGCTAGGATTCCGGATAATACCAAGCACTACTTTAAAGACAGTGTGCTGATCAATGGAGTAGATACTCCAGCTCTTAGGGATAGTGGGTGCAGTCGCACTGTAGTGGATTCTACCTTGGTAGACTCAGAGGAAGTTGCCAGAGCTACTCTGATGCCCACTAAGTTGGCTGACGGCCCCCTCCGTATGTTTCCCGTGATCCCTGTAAATCTTACTTTAAATGGTACAGCAGTCAGGATTCCAGTGAGCATTCAGAGAAACGTCCCAGGAAAGGTCTTACTAGGTAATGATCTCAGAGCTCTAGGGCTCGTAGGAGACACTGCCGAACGACCCTACACACGGTCTCAAGCACGGGCAGCATTGGCCAAGTCCAATACGCCGCCCCAGCCAAAGGGGAAACCCAAGGCGAAAGGAGTCAACAAGTCACGACGAGGGAAAGAGAATATTCCCCCGAGCTCGCCTACCACTGCGGTGGAGGAAGTTGGTCAATCGCCCGGACCTGACGAGGAGGTGGCGATGCCTGAAGTTTTCGACCCCAACGATCATCCTGAACTAAAAGACTTGTTAGTTGAAGGAGGTCCTGATAGGGACGAATTCAGTAAAGGCCAACGTGAGTGCCCATCTCTGGAAGGCCTAAGGAGACAGGCCTGCTCCCAGCTTGAGGGTGAACCTCATGGGACGCATAGGATTTATTGGGAAGGTGGACTCCTGTATAGTGAGCCCACAGAGTCTACAGAAGGAGACCATAGGAGGTTGGTGGTTCCCCTTGCTGTTAGGCCCTTCCTCCTGCAGTTGGCGCATGAAGTTCCCCTTGCTGGTCACCTTGGTATGAAGAGGACCAAGCAAAGGTTATCCATGCACTTCTACTGGCCCAAGATGGGGGTGCAAGTAGAAAGTCACTGCAGGAGTTGTGCCTCCTGCCAGTTGTCTGGGAAAGTTGGCGCGACAATCCAAGCTCCGTTGGTACCGCTCCCAGTTGTGGGGGTACCATTTGAAAGGGTAGGGATCGACATAGTTGGTCCCCTTGACCCGCAAACATCCTCGGGCAATAGGTTTATCCTGGTGCTGGTCGACCATGCAACCAGGTATCCTGAAGCCATCCCATTAAAGACTGTAACTGCCAAGTCAGTTGCAAAAGCTTTACTCGGCATATTTACTAGGGTTGGCTTCCCTAAAGAAGTTGTGTCAGATCGTGGCAGCAACTTTATGTCGAAGTATATGCAGGCTATGTGGAAAGAATGTGGGGTCACCTACAAGTTCTCTTCTGCATACCACCCCCAGACCAATGGTCTGGTGGAACGTTTCAACAGAACGTTAAAGAGCATGATTGGGGCTCTGGAGGAGCCCCAGAGAAGAAAATGGGATCTTCTTTTACCATGCTTACTGTTTGCCTACCGAGAGGTACCACAGGAGGGTGTTGGCTTCAGCCCCTTCGAACTTCTGTTCGGTCATCCCGTACGGGGACCCTTAGCCATCGTCAAAGAGGGATGGGAGATGCCCACTCCCCCTGTTACTACCAACGTAGTTGATTATGTGCTAGGGCTCAGAAAACGGATACTACTTCTGATGGGCTTGGCTAGTGATAAATTGAAGGCAGGGCAAGCGCTGGTGAAACATTGGTACGACCAGAAAGCTTCCCTCATCAACTTTACACCTGGTCAGCAAGTCCTGATCATGAATCCCATAAGGCCTCAAGCTTTACAGGACAAATGGTCAGGCCCTTACACAGTGGTGGAGCCCCTGGGTGAGGTGAACTATTTAGTGGACCTTGGAAGGCCTGGACAGGCTCCAAAAGTGTTCCACGTAAATAGGCTGAAGGCTTTCGTCCCAAGAGTCGAAATCGCAGCACTGCTACTGGCTTCAGACGTTGAGGAAGAGGAGTCTGAACCTCTCCCCGACCTGTTCCAAGGCGGTCCTTCAGATAGCTCCATTGAGGGTGTCCGAGTGGCCCCTCACCTGACTTCTGATCAGCAGGCTGAGGTGAAAAGTTTGCTTAGGCAGTTTTCCCCCCTGTTCTCACAGTCGCCTGGTTTGACACCTTGGTGCAAACATAACATTGACACAGGAGACAGTGTACCTACCAAAAGTAGGGGATACAGGATGTCAGACAAGTACGGTCTTATATTAAGACCGAGGTCAACAAGATGTTAGACCTTGGGGTGATTGAACCCTCTAGTAGTCCTTGGTCCAGTCCTGTGGTTTTGGTTCCAAAGGCAGGCACTTCTGAATTGAGGTTCTGCGTGGATTACAGGGCTCTGAATGCTGTCACCAAGAAAGACGCACACCCCCTGCCTCGAGCAGATGAGCTGGTGGATACTTTGGGTGCCTCCAAGTACCTCAGCACGTTTGACCTTACTGCTGGCTATTGGCAAATAGCTTTAGCAGAACATGCCAGGGAGAAGACAGCATTTTCTACGCCAGACGGCCTTTACCAATTCCGGGTAATGCCGTTCGGGTTGAAAAATGCACCTGCCACTTTCCAGAGGCTTGTGAATCATGTGTTGAATGGGTTGGACGAATTCTGTCTCGCATATCTGGACGATATAGCAGTTTTCAGTGCCACCTGGGAAGACCATGTGAAACACCTCGGGATTGTGCTCCAGGCTCTTCAGAAAGCCCACTTGACCATAAAGGCTAGTAAATGCCAGATTGGACAAGGCTCAGTGGTTTACCTTGGACATGAAGTAGGTGGAGGGAGGATACAGCCTCTACCCAGTAAAGTACAAGCAGTACAAGACTGGCCTACCCCCACTACGCAAACCCAAGTGAGAGCCTTCTTAGGACTCACGGGGTATTACCGCAATTTTATGGCAGACTATGGCACCATAGCTGCTCCTCTGACTGCTCTCACAACTCCGAAGAAACCCAAGAAGGTAACTTGGACCGACGAGTGTGAGAAGGCCTTCAATGGCTTAAAAGACTCCTTGTGCCAGGCCCCTGTCCTCAGGGCCCCTGATTATCAAAGACCTTTTATCGTGCAGACGGACGCCTCTGACACTGGGATAGGAGCTGTACTATCACAAGTAGATGAGAAGGGTAAGGAACACCCTATCGGTTTTATTAGTCGCCAGCTTAAGGACAGAGAGCTCAGATGGTCCACGGTAGAGAAAGAATGTTTCTCTGTTGTGTGGGCTCTAAGGAAGCTGAGGCCCTACCTCTATGGGACCCACTTCACTGTGCAGACTGACCATAAGCCGTTAAAGTGGCTAATGAACATGAAGGGGGAGAATCCAAAGTTGCTTAGGTGGTCCATAAGTCTTCAAGGCTTCGACTTCACTATTGAGCATAGGCCAGGTGTCCAACATAGCAATGCTGATGGGTTGTCCAGAATGTTTAACCGACCTGAACATGAGACTCATCCAGGGGTGGATTAGTTCCCCCTGTCCATAGTCTGGGAGGGGCGAGTGTTAGGAAAGATTTCGTAATTGTAGGTAATCTTCCTTCCATGTGGCAACCCCTAAACTTTTTGCTATTGTTTTTAACCTTGTTCTTGACTTTGCCAGAGAAGTACAGCCTTCTGCCGCACTTCTCTGGGCTTTCGCTCCTTTCTTACGGGGAAACTGACATGCCCTTAAGACAGTCAGTACCGGGGAACGTTGTTTCCCGTAGTTTCTTTTATCGTGTCGCAGCTTTAGTGCAACACGACACAAGAGGGCACTGTAAGCTAAGTTACAGCTCTCTTGGGTCTCTAGCCTTCTGCAGGCCCTAGATACTCGTTTAGGATGGTATTTGATCGGTGCAAGTCATTCAGGGACTGGAATGGTGGCAGCGATCGTTTTGTATATTTTGAGCTCCTTTTGGCGTTCTGAGCACGTTTTTGCACTGAACCCAAAATGGTGGCCTGGCTCCCCAAAATGGCCAGACCACGAGGCTCCTTTGTCCTGTCCACTGACCGTCTTGCTCCCTTCACCTTCCCCAGGTCCAGCGACCTGGAAACCTTCCTTATTTGGGCATGTACTTTCCCGCGAAACACGGATGCTTTCGCGGGCTTCTACATGTCGTTTGTGTGCCTCCAGGGTGTGGGCTGGGATGTCTGGTCCCAATACACATCCTGGGTTTTAAAGAGTCTAGGGTGGTGTGAATGCTTGGGACCACCGTGGTACGTGATTGGTCCACGTATGGTATGTGTGTTGATGAGCGGATCTCCCATTGGCTTCCCTCCGTTTTGGCGCGAAGGGAACCATGGATAAGAGGAGGCTGGAAACAACACTACCATGTCGATCTCCTGAGTTCTCACGAACGAAGGAATACAGGAGCCAAGTATCCTGCAACCAAGAGGCTGGACCGAGGAATCGCTGGTGACCCGCTGAAGGAATCCTCCTTTGCACTGCTGTTGTCCTGAGAGCCCCTGTCCTCCTTTGATCGAACCAGAAGGCCTGTACTGGTGCTTCGACCTTTGGGATAGCAGGAACAGCTATTCCCGGCATCTTCAACCATCTCCTGCCAAGTAAGCCTTCGGAAGCGTCTCTGGGCCATCCAGTTGACTGACCAGCTTACAAAGGAGTCTGGCTCTGCAACTGCCGCCAGGTTGTGCAGTATCTCGAGTCCTTGTCACTCTCCCACGCTTCGTGCACTTGGCGTTCCCAGGTCTGAAGGGAGGAGTGTACTTTTGACTCAGATACGCACGGCCGCTCCGTTGTCCTGCTGCGGCAACAAACTGTGCCGGTTTCGTCGATTGGGACGTCTTTTTGCTCTACACGACTACAAAGCGTTCCCTGCTCTTCTGAACCTGCCAGCTGCTGAAACTAACGTGGAGAAGCCTGGGACTGCTTGCTTCGGGGACCGGTGAGTAGCATAGCTAGGATCTGGTCGCCCTCCTGCAGTAGCCCATTGCTTTTCCCCGCTGTGTAAAACAGCACCCTTTTCGCCCGTACTCGCGCTCTTCTTCTGCCCGCTGTGGAGGCTGCGCTTGAGTTGCGGACCCTGTTCTTCTTCTGCTGTGCACTAACCCGAACTGCCTGACTTCCTTCGAAGAGCTTCTCCTTTTGCCCGTTGGCACCAGCGCGTGCAGGTACTTTGAGCACCAGGCTCCACTCTTCGCAGGGCTCGGACTTCCATCTAGTTAGGTGCCTATGAAGGCGAACTGAGTCGAAAGCATTATCGCACTGCCTGTTTTCCTTCCCTTTCAGGTGGACTACATATTTCGTGCTTTAAACGCTTGCGACTGTAGTATTTGTATATATATTGTGTTGATATGGTATGTGTTGGTTTAATATTGTGATATTGTGCTTTTCTCGCTACAGTCGTTGTTTTAAAGGCCTTAAAATAAATGTGTATATATTTTTGATATAACACCTGTTTGGAGTAGTTTGTAAGTGTTCTGGTTTTGTGTGCTCATTGCGGGCTTTCAGTCACCCTCACCCCTCTTGAGATCTAGTCTTGACCGCCGCGATCGCTACCTTGATTGGTCTGGCTCGTCCAGAGGTTACCCTGTTCCAAGTAATTAGGTTGGCCTTCTGAACTTCTGCGCCACCAGGACAGAGTTCAGAAATCCGTCTTAACACTTCCTATAACATGAGATGTGATATCCAAATCCTTCCACTTCCAAACCTGAGACCCTCCCTTTAGCATGAGACGTGATATCCGACTCCTTCCCATTCCAATCCTGAGACCCTTCTGATAGCATGAGATGTGATATCTCAATGCTTCTAATACCAAACCTGAGATCCTTCCGATAGCATGAGATGTGATATCTCAATGCTTCTAATACCAAACCTGAGATCTTCCTATAACATGAGATGTGATATCCAAATCCTTCCACTTCCAAACCTGAAACCCTCCCTTTAGCATGAGATGTGATATCCGACTCCTTCCCATTCCAATCCTGAGACCCTTCTGGTAGCATGAGATGTGATATCTCAATGCTTCTAATACCAAACCTGAGATCCTTCCGATAGCATGAGATCTGATATCTCAATGCTTTTACCAAACCTGAGACCCTCCCTATAGCATGAGATGTGATGTCCAACTCCTTCCCATTCCAATCCTGAGACCCTTCCTATAGCATGAGATGTTATATCTCAATGCTTCTAATACCACACCTGATATCCTTCCTATAACATGAGATGTGATATCCAACTCCTTTCCATTCGAATACTGAGATCCTTCCTATACTTTGAGATGTGATATCTCAATGTTTCTCATACCAAACCTGAGGCCCTTCCTATAGCAAGAGATGTGATATACAAATCCTTCCCAAACCTGATACCCTTCCTATAGCATGAGATGTGATATCCGACTCCTTCCCAATCCAATCCTGAGACCCTTCCTATAGCATGAGATGTAATATCACAATGCTTGTAATACCAACCCTGAGACCCTTCCTATACCATGAGATGTGATATCCAACTCCTTCCCATTCCAATCCTGAGACCCTTCCTATAGCATGAGATGTGATATCTCAATGCTTCTAATACCAAAACTGAGACCCTTCTTTAAGCATGAGATGAGATATCCAACTCCTTCCCGTTCCAAACCTGAGACCCTTCCTATAGCATATGTGATATCCAACTCCTTCCCATTCCAAACCTGAGACCCTTCCTATAACAAGAATGTAATATCCAACTAGTTCCCATTCCAATCCTGAGACCTTTCCTATAGCATGAGATGTGATATCTCAATGCTTCTAATAGAAAACCTGATATCCTTCCTATGACATGAGATGTGATATCCAATTCCTTCCCATTCCAAACCTGAGACCCTTCCTACAGCATGCAATGTGATATCTCAATGCTTCTAATACCACACCTGAGACCCGTCCTATAACATGAGATGGGATATCCAAGCCCTTCCCATTCCAATCCTGAGACCCTTCCTATAGCATGAGATGTGAAATCTCAATGCTTCTAATACCAAACCTGTGACCCTTCCTATAACATGAGATGGGATATCCAACTCTTTCCCATTCCAATCCTGAGACCCTTTCGATAGCAGAGATGTGATATCTCAATGCTTATACCAAACCTGAGACCCTTCCTATGGCATGAGATGTCATATACTACTCCTTCCCATTCCAATCCTGAGACCCTTCCTATAACATGAGATGTGATATCCAACTCCTTCCCATTCCAATCCTGAAACCCTTCCTATAGCATGAGATGTGATATCTCAATGTTTCTGATAAAAAACCTGAGACCCTTCCTATAGCAAGAGATGTGATATCCAAATCCTTCCCATTCCAATCCTGAGATCCTTCCTATAACATGAGATGTGATATCCAATTCCTTCCCATTCCAAACCTGAGACCCTTCCTATTGGATGAGATGTGATATCCAACTCCTTCCCAATCCAATCCTGAGACCAATGTGATATCTCAATGCTTATACCAAACCTGAGACCCTTCCTATGGCATGAGATGTGATATCCAACTCCTTCCCATTCCAATCCTGAGACCCTTCCTATAGCATGAGATGTGATATCTCAATGCTTCTACCAAAACTGAGACCCTTCCTTTAGCATGAGATGTGATATCCAACTCCTTCCCATTCCAATCCTGAGACCCTTCCTATAGCATGAGATGTGATATCTCAATGCTTCTAATACCAAACCTGAGATCCTTCCGATAGCATGAGATGTGATATCTCAATGCTTCTAATACCAAACCTGAGATCTTCCTATAACATGAGATGTGATATCCAAATCCTTCCACTTCCAAACCTGAAACCCTCCCTTTAGCATGAGATGTGATATCCGACTCCTTCCCATTCCAATCCTGAGACCCTTCTGGTAGCATGAGATGTGATATCTCAATGTTTCTAATACCAAACCTGAGATCCTTCCGATAGCATGAGATCTGATATCTCAATGCTTTTACTAAACCTGAGACCCTCCCTATAGCATGAGATGTGATGTCCAACTCCTTCCCATTCCAATCCTGAGACCCTTCCTATAGCATGAGATGTTATATCTCAATGCTTCTAATACCACACCTGATATCCTTCCTATAACATGAGATGTGATATCCAACTCCTTTCCATTCCAATACTGAGATCCTTCCTATACTATGAGATGTGATATCTCAATGTTTCTCATACCAAACCTGAGGCCCTTCCTATAGCAAGAGATGTGATATACAAATCCTTCCCAAACCTGATACCCTTCCTATAGCATGAGATGTGATATCCGACTCCTTCCCAATCCAATCCTGAGACCCTTCCTATAGCATGTGATGTAATATCACAATGCTTGTAATACCAACCCTGAGACCCTTCCTATACCATGAGATGTGATATCCAACTCCTTCCCATTCCAATCCTGAGACCCTTCCTATAGCATGAGATGTGATATCTCAATGCTTCTAATACCAAAACTGAGACCCTTCTTTAAGCATGAGATGAGATATCCAACTCCTTCCCGTTCCAAACCTGAGACCCTTCCTATAGCATATGTGATATCCAACTCCTTCCCATTCCAAACCTGAGACCCTTCCTATAACAAGAATGTAATATCCAACTAGTTCCCATTCCAATCCTGAGACCTTTCCTATAGCATGAGATGTGATATCTCAATGCTTCTAATAGAAAACCTGATATCCTTCCTATGACATGAGATGTGATATCCAATTCCTTCCCATTCCAAACCTGAGACCCTTCCTACAGCATGCGATGTGATATCTCAATGCTTCTAATACCACACCTGAGACCCGTCCTATAACATGAGATGGGATATCCAAGCCCTTCCCATTCCAATCCTGAGACCCTTCCTATAGCATGAGATGTGAAATCTCAATGCTTCTAATACCAAACCTGAGACCCTTCCTATAACATGAGATGGGATATCCAACTCTTTCCCATTCCAATCCTGAGACCCTTTCGATAGCAGAGATGTGATATCTCAATGCTTATACCAAACCTGAGACCCTTCCTATGGCATGAGATGTCATATACTACTCCTTCCCATTCCAATCCTGAGGCCCTTCCTATAGCAAGAGATGTGATGTACAAACCCTTCCCATTCCAAACCTGAGACCCTTCCTATAGCATGAGATGTGATATCCAACTCCTTCCCAATCCAATCCTGAGACCCTTCCTATAGCATGAGATGTAATATCACAATGCTTCTAATACCAAACCTGAGACCCTTCCTATAGCATAAGATGTGATACCCAACTCCTTCCCATTCCAATCCTTAGACCCTTCCTATAGCATGAGATGTGATATCTCAATAATTCTAATACCAAACCTGAGACCCTTCTTAAAGCATGAGATGGGATATACAACTCCTTCCTATACCAATCATGAGACCCTTATGATAGCAGAGATGTGATATCTCAATGCTTATACCAAACCTGAGACCCTTCCTATGGCATGAGATGTGATATCCAACTCCTTCCCATTCCAATCCTGGGACCCTTCCTATAGCATGAGATGTGATATCTCAATGCTTCTACCAAACCTGAGACCCTTCCTATAGCATGAGATGTAATATCCAACTCCTTCCCATTCCAATCCTGAGACCCTTCCTATACCATGAGATGTGATATCTCAATGTTTCTAATACCATACCTGAGACCCGTCCTAAAACATGAGATGTGAGATCCAAATCCTTCCCCTTCCAAACCTGAGACCCTTCCTAAAGCTTGAGATGTGATATCAAACTCCTTCCCATTCCAATCCTGAGATAGCTTGAGATGTGATATCCAACTCCTTCCCATTCCAATCCTGAGACCCTTCCGATAGCATGAGATGTGATATCTCAATGCTTCTAATATCAAAACTGAGACCCTTCCTATAGCATGAGATGTGATATCCAACTCCTTCCCATTCCAATCCTGAGACCCTTCCTATACCCTGAGATGTGATATCTCAATGTTTCTAATACCAAACCTGAGACCCGTCCTAAAACATGAGATGTGAGATCCAAATCCTTCCCCTTCCAAACCTGAGACCCTTCCTAAAGCTTGAGATGTGATATCAAACTCCTTCCCATTCCAATCCTGAGATAGCTTGAGATGTGATATCCAACTCCTTCCCATTCCAATCCTGAGACCCTTCCTATACCCTGAGATGTGATATCTCAATGCTTCTATCAAACCTGAGACCCTTCCTTTAGCATGAGATGTGATATCCAACTCCTTCCCCTTCCAAACCTGAGACCCTTCCTTTAGCATGAAATGTGATATCCAAATCCTCCCCATTCCAATCCTGAAACCCTTCCTATACCATGAGATGTGATATCTCTGTTTCTAATAAAAAACATGAGACCCTTCCTATAGCAAGAGATATGATATCCAAATCCTTCCCATTCCAATCCTGAGACCCTTCCTATAACATGAGATGTGATATCCAACTCCTTCCCATTCCAACCTGAGACCCTTCCTATAGCATGAGAAGGGATATCCAACTCCTTCCCATTCCAATCCTGAGACCCTTCCTATACCATGAGATGTGATATCTCAATGCTTCTAATACCAAACCTGGGACCCGTCCTATAACATGAGATATGATATCCAAATCCTTCCCATTCGAATCCTGAAACCCTTCCTTTAGCATGAGATGTGATATCTCAATGTTTCTAATAAAAAACCTGAGACCCTTCCTATAGCAAGAGATGTGATATCCAAATCCTTCCCATTCCAATCCTGAGATCCTTCCTATAACATGAGATGTGATATCCAACTCCTTCCCATTCCAATCCTGAAACCCTTCCTATAGCATGAGATGTGATATCTCAATGTTTCTGATAAAAAACCTGAGACCCTTCCTATAGCAAGAGATGTGATATCCAAATCCTTCCCATTCCAATCCTGAGATCCTTCCTATAACATGAGATGTGATATCCAATTCCTTCCCATTCCAAACCTGAGACCCTTCCTATTGGATGAGATGTGATATCCAACTCCTTCCCAATCCAATCCTGAGACCAATGTGATATCTCAATGCTTATACCAAACCTGAGACCCTTCCTATGGCATGAGATGTGATATCCAACTCCTTCCCATTCCAATCCTGAGACCCTTCCTATAGCATGAGATGTGATATCTCAATGCTTCTACCAAAACTAAGACCCTTCCTTTAGCATGAGATGTGATATCCAACTCCTTCCCATTCCAATCCTGAGACCCTTCCTATAGCATGAGATGTGATATCTCAATGCCTCTAATACCAAACCTGAGATCCTTCCTATAACATGTGATGTGATATTCAAATCCTTCCCCTTCCAAACCTGAGACCCTCCCTTTAGCATGAGATGTGATATCCGACTCCTTCCCATTCCAATCCTGAGACCCTTCTGATAGCATGAGATGTGATATCTCAATGCTTCTAATACCAAACCTGAGATCCTTCCGATAGCATGAGATGTGATATCTCAATGCTTCTAATACCAAACCTGAGATCTTCCTATAACATGAGATGTGATATCCAAATCCTTCCACTTCCAAACCTGAAACCCTCCCTTTAGCATGAGATGTGATATCCGACTCCTTCCCATTCCAATCCTGAGACCCTTCTGGTAGCATGAGATGTGATATCTCAATGCTTCTAATACCAAACCTGAGATCCTTCCGATAGCATGAGATCTGATATCTCAATGCTTCTAATACCAAACCTGAGATCCTTCCTATAGCATGAGATGTGATATCCAACTCCTTCCCATTCCAAACCTGAGACCCTTCCTATAGCATGAGATGTGATATCTCAATGCTTCTAATACCAAACCTGAGATCCTTCCTATAACATGAGATGTGATATCTTAATGCTTCTAAAACCAAACATGAGAACTATCCTGTAACATGTGAAATCCAAATCATTCCCTTTCCAAACCTGAGACCCTTCCTATAGCTTGAGATGTGATATCAAACTCCTTCCCATTCCAACCCTGAGATAGCTTGAGATGTGCTATCCAACTCCTTCCCATTCCAATCCTGAGACCCTTCCTATACCATGAGATGTGATATCTCAATGCTTCTAATACCAAACCTGACACCCGTCCTAAAACATTTGTGAGATCCAAATCCTTCCCCTTCCAAACCTGAGACCTTTCCTTTAGCATGAGATGTGATATCCAACTCCTTCCCATTCCAATCCTGAGACCTTTCCTATAGCATGATATGTGATATCTCAATGCTTCTAATACCAAACCTGAGATCCTTCCTATAACATGAGATGTGTATCCAACTCCTTCCCATTCCAAACCTGAGACCCTTCCTATAGCATGAGATGTGATATCTTAATGCTTCTAAAACCAAACCTGAGAACTATCCTATAACATATGTGAAATCCAAATCCTTCCCTTTCCAAACCTGAGACCCTTCCGATAGCATGAGATGTGATATCTCAATGCTTCTAAAACCAAACATGAGAACCATCCTACAACATGAGATGTGAAATCCAAATCCTTCCCTTTCCAAACCTGAGACCCTTCCTATAGCTTGAGATGTGATATCAAACTCCTTCCCATTCCAATCCTGAGATAGCTTGAGATGTGATATCCAACTCCTTCCCATTCCAATCCTGGGACCCTTCCGATAGCATGAGATGTGATATCTCAATGCCTCTAATATCAAAACTGAGACCCTCCCTATAGCATGAGATGTGATATCTAAGTCCTTCCCATTCCTATCCTGAGACCCTTCCGATAGCAGAGATGTTATATCTCAATGCTTATACCAAATCTGAGACCCTTCCTATGGCATGAGATGTGATATCCAACTCCTTCCCATTCCAATCCTGAGACCCTTCCTATAGCATGAGATGTGAAATCTCAATGCTTCTATCAAACCTGAGACCCTTCCTTTAGCATGACATGTGATATCCAACTCCTTCCCATTCCAATCCTGAGACCCTTCCTATAGCATGAGTTGTGATATCTCAATGCTTCTAATACCAAACCTGGGACCCGTCCTATAACATGAGATGTGATATCCAAATCCTTCCCCTTCCAAACCTAAGACCCTTCCTTTAGCATGAGATGTGATATCCAAATCCTTCCCATTCCAATCCTGAAACCCTTCCTATAGCATGAGATGTGATAACTCAATGTTTCGAATAAAAAACCTGAGACCCTTCCTATAGCAAGAGATGTGATATCCAAATCCTTCCCATTCCAATCCTGAGACCCTTCCTATAACATGAGATGTGTTATCCAAGTCCCTCCCATTCCAACCTGAGACCCTTCCTATAGCATGAGAAGGGAAATCGAACTCCTTCCCATTCCAATCCTGAGACCCTTCCTATAGCAAGAGATGTGATATCCAAATCCTTCCCATTCCAATCCTGAGATCCTTCCTATAACATGAGATGTGATATCCAATTATTTCCCATTCCAAACCTGAGACCCTTCCTATTGGATGAGATGTGATATCCAACTCCTTCCCATTCCAATCCTGAGACCCTTCCTATACCATGAGATGTGATATCTCAATGCTTCTAATACCAAACCTGGGACCCGTCCTATAACATGAGATATGATATCCAAATCCTTCCCCTTCCAAACCTGATACCCTTCCTTTAGCATGAGATGTGATATCCAAATCCTTCCCATTCCAATCCTGAAACCCTTCCTATAGCATGAGATGTGATATCTCAATGTTTCTAATAAAAACCTGAGACCCTTCCTATAGCAAGAGATGTGATATCCAAATCCTTCCCATTCCAATCCTGAGACCCTACCTATAACATGAGATGTGATATCCAAATCCTTCCCATTCCAACCTGAGACCCTTCCTATAGCATGAGAAGGGATATCCAACTCCTTCCCAATCCAATCCTGAGACCCTTCCAATAGCAGAGATGTGATATCTCAATGCTTATACCAAACCTGAGACCCTTACTATGGCATGAGATGTGATATCCAAATCCTTCCCATTCCAATCCTGAGACCCTTCCTATAGCATGAGATGTGATATCTCAATGCTTCTGCCAAACCTGAGACCCTTCCTTTAGCATGAGATGTGATATCCAAATCCTTCACATTCCAATCCTGAGACCCTTCCTATAGCATGAGATATGATATCTCAATGCTTCTAATACCAAACCTGAGTTCCTTCCTATAACATGAGATGTGATATCCAACTCCTTCCCATTCCAAACCTGAGACCTTTCCGATAGCATGAGATATGATATCTCAATGCTTCTAAAACCAAACATGAGAACCATCCTATAACATGAGATGTGCTATCCAAATCCTTCCCTTCCCAAACCTGAGACCCTTCCTATAGCTTGAGATGTGATATCAAACTCCTTCCCATTCCAATCCTGAGACCCTTATTATACCTGACAAACGAGGTGCGCCACTGAAGGAAAAGGGGAAAAGAAGGAGAAAATAAAGAAAAAAGAAGAAATTGGAAGAGCACCGGACTTTGAAAAGCTCTGTAGCGGGGAAGTGCAGTTGCACATAAAAATCTCCTCGCGGAAGTTTGGCCCGACCTAACGGTCCCCGCCGCAACTACACAACGCGAGAGCTGCCTCCCAGTTTACAAGAGCAGAGGAGAGACGCGTGAAGCTCTTAAGGAGGGGGCCCCAAGGCGCCGCGGACACCTCGTGCAACAAGTAAGGTGGTCGCGGGTGCTCCGCACAGCGGAGAGCACCTGTAGATTCGGCGGCTGTGGGCCCCCTCCCCCACCCCCCCACCCCACCTGCGCAGGGGCTGTCATTGCACAGGAGACTCTTGAGCCTCGGTGTGTCCGCGGCACCGAGTTTTGGGGGTGTCAAGCCAGGCGTCCCGTTCCCCTCCCTCCCCCCCCCCAGGGAAACCCGAATCACTCGACACCAAGGCCCGGCTGTTAACCCATCCACATAAGACTGCTGTATAACGGAGGCACGGGAAGCCCCGTCTCAGAAAACACCCCTATACAAACATACGCAAAGCGGGGGTCCAGCTTCCCAACGGTCCCAGGCACAAGAAGCACGACTCCACACGCTGCATCCAGAGCATATTGCAGCTCTAACCAAATATTAAACACCACGCGCCTCGCCATAAAATTCCCTCATGCTATGAGAGAGCTAAACGCGACACGCTGCACAATATATATTAACAGTTTCCCCTTCAGGGAATGAAGAATCTGAACTCTCTTGGTAGGAGTGGTGTCCCAGAAACTTAAGTTTCACCTCAGCCCAGACACCCAAGAACTGCCAGTTACTCCCCCAAGGCCGCATTTCTCTCTGCAGCTCTCCGCTGCTCGATGGCGCAGTTGGCGCCCCCACGCCTTGTTAAACCAGTACAAGGTAAGGCCATTAGCATTAATGCCCCCATGCTACAACCTTCATGTGCGCCTACCTTGCTAGCAAACACACGCCCTCTGCTGTACCACAGCAGGAATGCGCGACTACGGTCCCGCACTCAGCCCACCAACCCCATCAGTTCTACCCCTACCTTGGGTTACCGAAATGTTAGGTTGGGCATAAGAAGCCAGCGGCCAGCACACACATGCTCTGCCACGGCACGACAGTTCATCATCAAGGGTCTTGTCAACAAACAATACTTCACGATCACCAACCCTACTATGAACTTTAACTTTGCCCCACAACCTTCGCCCTTCAGTCCTACTGCACCCATGCCTGTAGCGCATACTGTTGCCGCCCCCATGACCACACTTGATTTTGTGCAGCGCAATGATGTTTCTGTGCCTATTCATCCTACTGTTGCCACACCCATGACCACACTTGATTTTGTGCAGCTCAATGATGTTTCTGTGCCTATTCATCCTACTGTTGCCACACCCATGACCACACTTGATTTTGTGCAGCTCAATGATGTTTCTGTGCCTATTCATCCTACTGTTGCCACACCCATGACCACACTTGATTTTGTGCAGCTCAATGATGTTTCTGTGCCTATTCATCCTACTGTTGCCACACCCTCGACCACACCACCTAGTACTTCTGACCCTCCATCCTCACCCACCAGCCCACCTATCCCCACGCCTCCCCATGCCTACATGCTAAGCTGCGCCCTGCTTAATGCCCGCTCCATACCAGCTCACGCCCTTGACATCAACGACCTGCTCATAAACAACAAGCTCGACCTCCTCATCCTTACTGAAACCTGGCTGAATGAAAGCTCAGGCCCAGTCTTATCACTCGCCATCCCACCTGGATATTCCATTTTTAGGAAAGACCGCACCTCTCAGAGAGGTGGAGGCGTTGCCCTCATCGCGAGGGACACCCTTACCATCAGAGAAGCTGAAGGCATCCTTGATAGCAATAGTGACTACCTCCCGCTAAAAATCAATGTCTCGCCCAACTGCACCATATCCATGCACATTGTATACAGACCCCCTGGCCCATGTACGGACTTCCATGACACCCTTATCCCTGCATTGTCTCACAACATCAAAAAGACCTCTCAGGTTCTACTCCTTGGTGACCTCAACCTAGGGCTGAATGACCCTAAAGACTCCCCAGCGAAACACCTCAAGAAGGCACTCTCCAACATCAGCTTTGTGCACTCCATTTCTGACACCACGCACATCAAAGGGCGCACCCTTGACTGGATCAGTCATCACAACTGCTCCCTTCTCATCACGGCCAATACCCCTATCCCCTGGTCTGACCATCACTACATCCAATTCAGCCTCGGAACCAGAAAAGTGGCTCTCTCTCCGCCATCACCATGCCTCGCCACCTACGCCAGGAGCTCACGCCTCCTCACAGTCGAGAACCTAGCACCCTACCTCCTTAACCCAGCCCTTCAGGCACCTTCATCTAATAACCCTGACACCTTAGCTGACACCTTCAAGGATGTCATCACGTCAGCCGTGGACGCCATTGCTCCCCTGACTCTCAAAAAAGCTAAGAAAGCCAAACATGCTAACTCATGGTTCTCTAAAGAACTCCTTGACCAACGTGCGCAAAAGAGGATTGCACTATCCTCCTGGAAAGCAAACCCCTCTGAAGCCACTAAACAGAAGTTCAAAGCCATTTCCAAATCCTACAAGACTAACATCACACTGGCAAAGGCTGCCTCCTTCAACGCCAGGATCTCCGACGCCAAGTCAGGATCTAAGGAACTATTCACAATCTTCAGGGAACTTGAAAAACCATCTGCCCCCCCCCCCTCCTCAGTTATCAAAGATGACAAGTGGTGCAACAGCATTCAATCTGCCATGCTAGAGAAGCTCAACACCCTCCAAACAAAAATTTGTTGCCACCAAAAAGCCCTTTCCCATATCGTAGCGAACATCCACGCCAAGCCACCCATCAAGTCCACGTCATCCCGATGTTCGAATTCAAAGACATCACTGAGCAAGAGGTCATCATCCTCCTCAACTATATTAAACCCTCCAATTGTAAAGGCGATGCCTGCCCAGCCAGCCTCATCAAAGACTCCGCACATACTCTCGCCCCCTTCCTTACAGCCTTTATCAACTCCTCCTTCCAATCAGGCCATGTCCCATCAGGACTCAAGGAAGCGTGGGTACGCCCACTCCTCAAGAAACCCTCACTCGACCCAACCGTCCCGGGGAATTACAGGCCCATCACAACTGTACCATTCCTGCTCAAAATCTTGGACAAAGCAGCCTACCTGCAGGTCCAAAAGTTCTTAGAGGACAACCGTCTCCTCGGCCTGCGGCAATCTGGGTTCCGCCCCCGACATGGCACTGAAACGGCCCTCCTAGATCTAAAGAACCAAATGGATGACCTCAGAGATGCAGGCAAACCTGCCCTCCTACTGCTCCTGGATCTATCCGCAGCGTTCGATCTGGTTGACCACAACACCTTGTGTCACCACCTAGCCACCCAAGCCAACTTCTCCCCGAAAGCCTGCCAGTGGATCACCTCCTTTCTCCAAGAAAGGCCCATGAAAGTCTTTTCTGAAGCTGCCGCCGCCACCCCTAGCCTCCTCACCTGCGGTGTCCCTCAGGGATCCTGTATCGCCCCAACACTCTATAACCTCTTTACAAGGCCCCTGTTTAGCATCTTGGATTCCCTTGGTATTTCATATACCAACTATGCTGACGATACGCAGGTACTGATCCCACTCACGAGCGACTACCTAGCAGATTCCAACACCCTCACCTCTATCTACACTACCATCCAATCCTGGATGGCGGAGAATTGGCTGTGCCTCAACAGCGAAAAGACCGAACTCCTCCTCATTGGGTCACCCTTCACTCTGGGTAACCTCGGAGATCAGTACGCCTCCTTCTCACTTGATAACATTCCAATCAAGGTCTCGAACCATGTTAAGACACTCGGAGTCTACCTTGACTCCGACCTGTCCATGGATAAACAGGTCAATGCTATCGCTGCATCCTCAGCCTACTACTCCAAAGTCCTCAATGCAGCCAGGCCCTTCTTGGCCCGTCAAAATTGCCTCACGATTGCCAGGGCAATTATCGGGTCAAGACTTGACTACTGTAATGCCCTTCTCGTGGGGACATCCAGCAAAAACCTGGCCAAATTGCAGCTAGCCCAGAACAATGCGCTAAGGGCAGCCACCGGTACCTCAAGAAGAAACCATATCTCCGAAATCAGAAGGCAAGCACACTGGCTCCCTGTCAAAGAGAGAATTGTCTTTAAAACTCTTGCTCTCACACACAAATGCCTTCACGAACTTGCCCCTCCTTACCTGACCAACAGAATTACTAGGCACACCGCCACGAGACCTCTCAGGTCCCCTTATGCCAACACAATTGTCACGCCTACTACCGGGAAAGTGCGCGCTGGTGGCTCCAGCTTCCCCACCCTAGCACCCAGCTTCCCCACCTGTCATAGAGTGTGTTACTGGACCCGAAGCAATTTCAGTTGGAACGCTCTGCCACCTCACCTAAGACTCATTCAATCCCACCTAGCCTTCCGTAAGGCTATCAAAACCAGACTCTTTGTTTAACCTGAACCTGTATCGTCCACTGCATATATGCCTACCAATCTGTAACTAAGAGCCCTCCTGGCACCTGTCTGTAAACCTAAGTTTGCGTATCCTCTGTAACAGCGCCTCGATGCCTTACGGGCTGCAAGCGCGCTTAACAAATGCAAATAAATAAAAAAAAAAAAAATATATCTCAATGCTTCTAATACCAAACCTGAGACCCGTCCTAAAACATGAGATGTGAGATCCAAATCCTTCCCCTTCCAAACCTGAGACCCTTCCTATAGCTTGAGATGTGATATCAAACTCCTTCCCATTCCAATCCTGAGATAGCTTGAGATGTGATATCCAACTCCTTCCCATTCCAATCCTGAGACCCTTCCGATAGCATGAGATGTGATATCTCAATGCTTCTAATATCAAAATTGAGACCCTCCCTATAGCATGAGATGTGATATCTAAGTCCTTCCCATTCCTATCCTGAGACCCTTCCGATAGCAGAGATGGGATATCTCAATGCTTATACCAAACCTGAGACCCTTCCTATAGCATGAGATGTGATATCTCAATGCTTCTATCAAACCTGAGACCCTTCCTTTAGCATGAGATGTGATATCCAACTCCTTCCCATTCCAATCCTGAGACCCTTCCTATAGCATGAGCTGTAATATCTCAATGCTTCTATCAAACCTGAGACCCTTCCTTTACCATGAGTTGTGATATCCAACTCCTTCCCCTTCCAAACCTGAGACCCTTCCTTTAGCATGAGATGTGATATCCAAATCCTTCCCATTCCAATCCTGAAACCCTTCCTATAGCATGAGATGTGATATCTCAATGTTTCTAATAAAAAACTGAGACCCTTCCTATAGCAAGAGATGTGATATCCAACTCCTTCCCATTCCAACCTGAGACCCTTCCTATAGCATGAGAAGGGATATCCAACTCCTTCCCAATCCAATCCTGAGACCCTTCCGATAGCAGAGATGTGATATCTCAATGCTTATACCAAACCTGAGACCCTTACTATGGCATGAGATGTGATATCCAAATCCTTCCCATTCCAATCCTGAGACCCTTCCTATAGCATGAGATGTGATATCTCAATGCTTCTGCCAAACCCGAGACCCTTCCTTTAGCATGAGATGTGATATCCAAATCCTTCACATTCCAATCCTGAGACCCTTCATATAGCATGAGATATGATATCTCAATGCCTCTAATACCAAACCTGAGATCCTTCCTATAACATGAGATGTGATATCCAACTCCTTCCCATTCCAAACCTGAGACCTTTCCGATAGCATGAGATGTGATATCTCAATGCTTCTAAAACCAAACATGAGAACCATCCTATAACATGAGATGTGATATCCAAATCCTTCCCTTCCCAAACCTGAGACCCTTCCTATAACATGAGATATGATATCTCAATGCCTCTAATACCAAACCTGAGATCCTTCCTATAACATGAGATGTGATATCCAAATCCTTCACATTCCAATCCTGAGACCCTTCATATAGCATGAGATATGATATCTCAATGCCTCTAATACCAAACCTGAGATGCTTCCTATAACATGAGATGTGATATCCAAATCCTTCCCTTCCCAAACCTGAGACCCTTCCTATAGCTTGAGATGTGATATCAAACTCCTTCCCATTCCAATCCTGAGATAGCTTGAGATGTTATATCCAACTCCTTCCCATTCCAATCCTGAGACCCTTCTGATAGCATGAGATGTGATATCTCAATGCTTCTAATATCAAAACTGAGACCCTCCCTATAGCATGAGATGTGATATCTAAGTCCTTCCCATTCCTATCCTGAGACCCTTCCGATAGCAGAGATGTGATATCTCAATGCTTCTACCAAAACTGAGACCCTTCCTATAGCATGAGATGTGATATCTCAATGCTTCTACCAAAACTGAGACCCTTCCTTTAGCATGAGATGTGATATCCAACTCCTTCCCATTCCAATCCTGAGACCCTTCCTATAGCATGAGATGTGATATCTCAATGCCTCTAATACCAAACCTGAGATCCTTCCTATAACATGTGATGTGATATTCAAATCCTTCCCCTTCCAAACCTGAGACCCTCCCTTTAGCATGAGATGTGATATCCGACTCCTTCCCATTCCAATCCTGAGACCCTTCTGATAGCATGAGATGTGATATCTCAATGCTTCTAATACCAAACCTGAGATCCTTCCGATAGCATGAGATGTGATATCTCAATGCTTCTAATACCAAACCTGAGATCTTCCTATAACATGAGATGTGATATCCAAATCCTTCCACTTCCAAACCTGAAACCCTCCCTTTAGCATGAGATGTGATATCCGACTCCTTCCCATTCCAATCCTGAGACCCTTCTGGTAGCATGAGATGTGATATCTCAATGCTTCTAATACCAAACCTGAGATCCTTCCGATAGCATGAGATCTGATATCTCAATGCTTCTAATACCAAACCTGAGATCCTTCCTATAGCATGAGATGTGATATCCAACTCCTTCCCATTCCAAACCTGAGACCCTTCCTATAGCATGAGATGTGATATCTCAATGCTTCTAATACCAAACCCGAGATCCTTCCTATAACATGAGATGTGATATCTTAATGCTTCTAAAACCAAACATGAGAACTATCCTGTAACATGTGAAATCCAAATCATTCCCTTTCCAAACCTGAGACCCTTCCTATAGCTTGAGATGTGATATCAAACTCCTTCCCATTCCAATCCTGAGATAGCTTGAGATGTGCTATCCAACTCCTTCCCATTCCAATCCTGAGACCCTTCCTATACCATGAGATGTGATATCTCAATGCTTCTAATACCAAACCTGACACCCGTCCTAAAACATTTGTGAGATCCAAATCCTTCCCCTTCCAAACCTGAGACCTTTCCTTTAGCATGAGATGTGATATCCAACTCCTTCCCATTCCAATCCTGAGACCTTTCCTATAGCATGATATGTGATATTTCAATGCTTCTAATACCAAACCTGAGATCCTTCCTATAACATGAGATGTGTATCCAACTCCTTCCCATTCCAAACCTGAGACCCTTCCTATAGCATGAGATGTGATATCTTAATACTTCTAAAATCAAATCTGAGAACCATCCTATAACATATGTGAAATCCAAATCCTTCCCTTTCCAAACCTGAGACCCTTCCGATAGCATGAGATGTGATATCTCAATGCTTCTAAAACCAAACATGAGAACCATCCTACAACATGAGATGTGAAATCCAAATCCTTCCCTTTCCAAACCTGAGACCCTTCCTATAGCTTGAGATGTGATATCAAACTCCTTCCCATTCCAATCCTGAGATAGCTTGAGATGTGATATCCAACTCCTTCCCATTCCAATCCTGGGACCCTTCCGATAGCATGAGATGTGATATCTCAATGCCTCTAATATCAAAACTGAGACCCTCCCTATAGCATGAGATGTGATATCTAAGTCCTTCCCATTCCTATCCTGAGACCCTTCCGATAGCAGAGATGTTATATCTCAATGCTTATACCAAATCTGAGACCCTTCCTATGGCATGAGATGTGATATCCAACTCCTTCCCATTCCAATCCTGAGACCCTTCCTATAGCATGAGATGTGAAATCTCAATGCTTCTATCAAACCTGAGACCCTTCCTTTAGCATGACATGTGATATCCAACTCCTTCCCATTCCAATCCTGAGTCCCTTCCTATAGCATGAGTTGTGATATCTCAATGCTTCTAATACCAAACCTGGGACCCGTCCTATAACATGAGATGTGATATCCAAATCCTTCCCCTTCCAAACCTAAGACCCTTCCTTTAGCATGAGATGTGATATCCAAATCCTTCCCATTCCAATCCTGAAACCCTTCCTATAGCATGAGATGTGATAACTCAATGTTTCTAATAAAAAACCTGAGACCCTTCCTATAGCAAGAGATGTGATATCCAAATCCTTCCCATTCCAATCCTGAGACCCTTCCTATAACATGAGATGTGTTATCCAAGTCCTTCCCATTCCAACCTGAGACCCTTCCTATAGCATGAGAAGGGAAATCGAACTCCTTCCCATTCCAATCCTGAGACCCTTCCTATAGCAAGAGATGTGATATCCAAATCCTTCCCATTCCAATCCTGAGATCCTTCCTATAACAAGAGATGTGATATCCAATTATTTCCCATTCCAAACCTGAGACCCTTCCTATTGGATGAGATGTGATATCCAACTCCTTCCCATTCCAATCCTGAGACCCTTCCTATACCATGAGATGTGATATCTCAATGCTTCTAATACCAAACCTGGGACCCGTCCTATAACATGAGATATGATATCCAAATCCTTCCCCTTCCAAACCTGATACCCTTCCTTTAGCATGAGATGTGATATCCAAATCCTTCCCATTCCAATCCTGAAACCCTTCCTATAGCATGAGATGTGATATCTCAATGTTTCTAATAAAAACCTGAGACCCTTCCTATAGCAAGAGATGTGATATCCAAATCCTTCCCATTCCAATCCTGAGACCCTACCTATAACATGAGATGTGATATCCAAATCCTTCCCATTCCAACCTGAGACCCTTCCTATAGCATGAGAAGGGATATCCAACTCCTTCCCAATCCAATCCTGAGACCCTTCCGATAGCAGAGATGTGATATCTCAATGCTTATACCAAACCTGAGACCCTTACTATGGCATGAGATGTGATATCCAAATCCTTCCCATTCCAATCCTGAGACCCTTCCTATAGCATGAGATGTGATATCTCAATGCTTCTGCCAAACCTGAGACCCTTCCTTTAGCATGAGATGTGATATCCAAATCCTTCACATTCCAATCCTGAGACCCTTCCTATAGCATGAGATATGATATCTCAATGCTTCTAATACCAAACCTGAGATCCTTCCTATAACATGAGATGTGATATCCAACTCCTTCCCATTCCAAACCTGAGACCTTTCCGATAGCATGAGATATGATATCTCAATGCTTCTAAAACCAAACATGAGAACCATCCTATAACATGAGATGTGCTATCCAAATCCTTCCCTTCCCAAACCTGAGACCCTTCCTATAGCTTGAGATGTGATATCAAACTCCTTCCCATTCCAATCCTGAGACCCTTATTATACCTGACAAACGAGGTGCGCCACTGAAGGAAAAGGGGAAAAGAAGGAGAAAATAAAGAAAAAAGAAGAAATTGGAAGAGCACCGGACTTTGAAAAGCTCTGTAGCGGGGAAGTGCAGTTGCACATAAAAATCTCCTCGCGGAAGTTTGGCCCGACCTAACGGTCCCCGCCGCAACTACACAACGCGAGAGCTGCCTCCCAGTTTACAAGAGCAGAGGAGAGACGCGTGAAGCTCTTAAGGAGGGGGCCCCAAGGCGCCGCGGACACCTCGTGCAACAAGTAAGGTGGTCGCGGGCGCTCCGCACAGCGGAGAGCACCTGTAGATTCGGCGGCTGTGGGCCCCCTCCCCCACCCCCCCGCACCCCCTGCGCAGGGGCTGTCATTGCACAGGAGACTCTTGAGCCTCGGTGTGTCCGCGGCACAGAGTTTTGGGGGTGTCAAGCCAGGCGTCCCGTTCCCCTCCCTCCCCCCCCCCCAGGGAAACCCGAATCACTCGACACCAAGGCCCGGCTGTTAACCCATCCACATAAGACTGCTTTATAACGGAGGCACGGGAAGCCCCGTCTCAGAAAACACCCCTATACAAACATACGCAAAGCGGGGGTCCAGCTTCCCAACGGTCCCAGGCACAAGAAGCACGACTCCACACGCTGCATCCAGAGCATATTGCAGCTCTAACCAAATATTAAACACCACGCGCCTCGCCATAAAATTTCCTCATGCTATGAGAGAGCTAAACGCGACACGCTGCACAATATATATTAACAGTTTCCCCTTCAGGGAATGAAGAATCTGCACTCTCTTGGTAGGAGTGGTGTCCCAGAAACTTAAGTTTCACCTCAGCCCAGACACCCAAGAACTGCCAGTTACTCCCCCAAGGCCGCATTTCTCTCTGCAGCTCTCCGCTGCTCGATGGCGCAGTTGGCGCCCCCACGCCTTGTTAAACCAGTACAAGGTAAGGCCATTAGCATTAATGCCCCCATGCTACAACCTTCATGTGCGCCTACCTTGCTAGCAAACACACGCCCTCTGCTGTACCACAGCAGGAATGCGCGACTACGGTCCCGCACTCAGCCCACCAACCCCATCAGTTCTACCCCTACCTTGGGTTACCGAAATGTTAGGTTGGGCATAAGAAGCCAGCGGCCAGCACACACATGCTCTGCCACGGCACGACAGTTCATCATCAAGGGTCTTGTCAACAAACAATACTTCACGATCACCAACCCTACTATGAACTTTAACTTTGCCCCACAACCTTCGCCCTTCAGTCCTACTGCACCCATGCCTGTAGCGCATACTGTTGCCGCCCCCATGACCACACTTGATTTTGTGCAGCGCAATGATGTTTCTGTGCCTATTCATCCTACTGTTGCCACACCCATGACCACACTTGATTTTGTGCAGCTCAATGATGTTTCTGTGCCTATTCATCCTACTGTTGCCACACCCATGACCACACTTGATTTTGTGCAGCTCAATGATGTTTCTGTGCCTATTCATCCTACTGTTGCCACACCCATGACCACACTTGATTTTGTGCAGCTCAATGATGTTTCTGTGCCTATTCATCCTACTGTTGCCACACCCATGACCACACTTGATTTTGTGCAGCTCAATGATGTTTCTGTGCCTATTCATCCTACTGTTGCCACACCCTCGACCACACCACCTAGTACTTCTGACACTCCATCCTCACCCACCAGCCCACCTATCCCCACGCCTCCCCATGCCTACATGCTAAGCTGCGCCCTGCTTAATGCCCGCTCCATACCAGCTCACGCCCTTGACATCAACGACCTGCTCATAAACAACAAGCTCGACCTCCTCATCCTTACTGAAACCTGGCTGAATGAAAGCTCAGGCCCAGTCTTATCACTTGCCATCCCACCTGGATATTCCATTTTTAGGAAAGACCGCACCTCTCAGAGAGGTGGAGGCGTTGCCCTCATCGCGAGGGACACCCTTACCATCAGAGAAGTTGAAGGCATCCTTGATAGCAATAGTGACTACCTCCCGCTAAAAATCAATGTCTCGCCCAACTGCACCATATCCATGCACATTGTATACAGACCCCCTGGCCCATGTACGGACTTCCATGACACCCTTATCCCTGCATTGTCTCACAACATCAAAAAGACCTCTCAGGTTCTACTCCTTGGTGACCTCAACCTAGGGCTGAATGACCCTAAAGACTCCCCAGCGAAACACCTCAAGAAGGCACTCTCCAACATCAGCTTTGTGCACTCCATTTCTGACACCACGCACATCAAAGGGCGCACCCTTGACTGGATCAGTCATCACAACTGCTCCCTTCTCATCACGGCCAATACCCCTATCCCCTGGTCTGACCATCACTACATCCAATTCAACCTCGGAACCAGAAAAGTGGCTCTCTCTCCGCCATCACCATGCCTCGCCACCTACGCCAGGAGCTCACGCCTCCTCACAGTCGAGAACCTAGCACCCTACCTCCTTAACCCAGCCCTTCAGGCACCTTCATCTAATAACCCTGACACCTTAGCTGACACCTTCAAGGATGTCATCACGTCAGCCGTGGACGCCATTGCTCCCCTGACTCTCAAAAAAGCTAAGAAAGCCAAACATGCTAACTCATGGTTCTCTAAAGAACTCCTTGACCAACGTGCTCAAAAGAGGATTGCACTATCCTCCTGGAAAGCAAACCCCTCTGAAGCCACTAAACAGAAGTTCAAAGCCATTTCCAAATCCTACAAGACTAACATCACACTGGCAAAGGCTGCCTCCTTCAACGCCAGGATCTCCGACGCCAAGTCAGGATCTAAGGAACTATTCACAATCTTCAGGGAACTTGAAAAACCATCTGCCCCCCCCCTCCTCAGTTATCAAAGATGACAAGTGGTGCAACAGCATTCAATCTGCCATGCTAGAGAAGCTCAACACCCTCCAAACAAAAATTTGTGGCCACCAAAAAGCCCTTTCCCATATCATAGCGAACATCCACGCCAAGCCACCCATCAAGTCCACGTCATCCCCGATGTTCGAATTCAAAGACATCACTGAGCAAGAGGTCATCATCCTCCTCAACTATATTAAACCCTCCAATTGTAAAGGCGATGCCTGCCCAGCCAGCCTCATCAAAGACTCCGCACATACTCTCGCCCCCTTCCTTACAGCCTTTATCAACTCCTCCTTCCAATCAGGCCATGTCCCATCAGGACTCAAGGAAGCGTGGGTACGCCCACTCCTCAAGAAACCCTCACTCGACCCAACCGTCCCGGGGAATTACAGGCCCATCACAACTGTACCATTCCTGCTCAAAATCTTGGCCAAAGCAGCCTACCTGCAGGTCCAAAAGTTCTTAGAGGACAACCGTCTCCTCGGCCTGCGGCAATCTGGGTTCCGCCCCCGACATGGCACTGAAACGGCCCTCCTAGATCTAAAGAACCAAATGGATGACCTCAGAGATGCAGGCAAACCTGCCCTCCTACTGCTCCTGGATCTATCCGCAGCGTTCGATCTGGTTGACCACAACACCTTGTGTCACCACCTAGCCACCCAAGCCAACTTCTCCCCGAAAGCCTGCCAGTGGATCACCTCCTTTCTCCAAGAAAGGGCCATGAAAGTCTTTTCTGAAGCTGCCGCCGCCACCCCTAGCCTCCTCACCTGCGGTGTCCCTCAGGGATCCTGTATCGCCCCAACACTCTATAACCTCTTTACAAGGCCCCTGTTTAGCATCTTGGATTCCCTTGGTATTTCATATACCAACTATGCTGACGATACGCAGGTACTGATCCCACTCACGAGCGACTACCTAGCAGATTCCAACACCCTCACCTCTATCTACACTACCATCCAATCATGGATGGCGGAGAATTGGCTGTGCCTCAACAGCGAAAAGACCGAACTCCTCCTCATTGGGTCACCCTTCACTCTGGGTAACCTTGGAGATCAGTACGCCTCCTTCTCACTTGATAACATTCCAATCAAGGTCTCGAACCATGTTAAGACACTCGGAGTCTACCTTGACTCCGACCTGTCCATGGATAAACAGGTCAATGCTATCGCTGCATCCTCAGCCTACTACTCCAAAGTCCTCAATGCAGCCAGGCCCTTCTTGGCCCGTCAAAATTGCCTCACGATTGCCAGGGTAATTATCGAGTCAAGACTTGACTACTGTAATGCCCTTCTCGTGGGGACATCCAGCAAAAACCTGGCCAAATTGCAGCTAGCCCAGAACAATGCGCTAAGGGCAGCCACCGGTACCTCAAGAAGAAACCATATCTCCGAAATCAGAAGGCAAGCACACTGGCTCCCTGTCAAAGAGAGAATTGTCTTTAAAACTCTTGCTCTCACACACAAATGCCTTCACGAACTTGCCCCTCCTTACCTGACCAACAGAATTACTAGGCACACCGCCACGAGACCTCTCAGGTCCCCTTATGCCAACACAATTGTCACGCCTACTACTGGGAAAGTGCGCGCTGGTGGCTCCAGCTTCCCCACCCTAGCAGCCACGCACTGGAACGCTCTGCCACCTCACCTAAGACTCATTCAATCCCACCTAGCCTTCCGTAAGGCTATCAAAACCAGACTCTTTGTTTAACCTGAACCTGTATCGTCCACTGCATATATGCCTACCAATCTGTAACTAAGAGCCCTCCTGGCACCTGTCTGTAATCCTAAATTTGCGTATCCTCTGTAACAGCGCCTCGATGCCTTACGGGCTGCAAGCGCGCTTAACAAATGCAAATAAATAAAAAATAAAAGAAAATATCTCAATGCTTCTAATACCAAACCCGAGACCCGTCCTAAAACATGAGATGTGAGATCCAAATCCTTCCCCTTCCAAACCTGAGACCCTTCCTATAGCTTGAGATGTGATATCAAACTCCTTCCCATTCCAATCCTGAGATAGCTTGAGATGTGATATCCAACTCCTTCCCATTCCAATCCTGAGACCCTTCCGATAGCATGAGATGTGATATCTCAATGCTTCTAATATCAAAACTGAGACCCTCCCTATAGCATGAGATGTGATATCTAAGTCCTTCCCATTCCTATCCTGAGACCCTTCCGATAGCAGAGATGTGATATCTCAATGCTTATACCAAACCTGAGACCCTTCCTATAGCATGAGATGTGATATCTCAATGCTTCTATCAAACCTGAGACCCTTCCTTTAGCATGAGATGTGATATCCAACTCCTTCCCATTCCAATCCTGAGACCCTTCCTATAGCATGAGCTGTAATATCTCAATGCTTCTATCAAACCTGAGACCCTTCCTTTACCATGAGTTGTGATATCCAACTCCTTCCCCTTCCAAACCTGAGACCCTTCCTTTAGCATGAGATGTGATATCCAAATCCTTCCCATTCCAATCCTGAAACCCTTCCTATAGAATGAGATGTGATATCTCAATGTTTCTAATAAAAAACTGAGACCCTTCCTATAGCAAGAGATGTGATATCCAAATCCTTCCCATTCCAATCCTGAGACCCTACCTATAACATGAGATGTGATATCCAACTCCTTCCCATTCCAACCTGAGACCCTTCCTATAGCATGAGAAGGGATATCCAACTCCTTCCCAATCCAATCCTGAGACCCTTCCGATAGCAGAGATGTGATATCTCAATGCTTATACCAAACCTGAGACCCTTACTATGGCATGAGATGTGATATCCAAATCCTTCCCATTCCAATCCTGAGACCCTTCCTATAGCATGAGATGTGATATCTCAATGCTTCTGCCAAACCCGAGACCCTTCCTTTAGCATGAGATGTGATATCCAAATCCTTCACATTCCAATCCTGAGACCCTTCATATAGCATGAGATATGATATCTCAATGCCTCTAATACCAAACCTGAGATCCTTCCTATAACATGAGATGTGATATCCAACTCCTTCCCATTCCAAACCTGAGACCTTTCCGATAGCATGAGATGTGATATCTCAATGCTTCTAAAACCAAACATGAGAACCATCCTATAACATGAGATGTGCTATCCAAATCCTTCCCTTCCCAAACCTGAGACCCTTCCTATAGCTTGAGATGTGATATCAAACTCCTACCCATTCCAATCCTGAGACCCTTATTATACCATGAGATGTGATATCTCAATGCTTCTAATACCAAACTTGAGACCCGTCCTAAAACATGAGATGTGAGATCCAAATCCTTCCCCTTCCAAACCTGAGACCCTTCCTATAGCTTGAGATGTGATATCAAACTCCTTCCCATTCCAATCCTGAGATAGCTTGAGATGTGATATCCAACTCCTTCCCATTCCAATCCTGAGACCTTTCCGATAGCATGAGATGTGATATCTCAATGCTTCTAATATCAAAACTGAGACCCTCCCTATAGCATGAGATGTGATATCCAAGTCCTTCCCATTCCTATCCTGAGACCCTTCCGATAGCAGAGATGTGATATCTCAATGCTTATACCAAACCTGAGACCCTTCCTATAGCATGAGATGTGATATCTCAATGTTTCTATCAAACCTGAGACCCTTCCTTTAGCATGAGATGTGATATCCAACTCCTTCCCATTCCAATCCTGAGACCCTTCCTATAGCATGAGCTGTAATATTTCAATGCTTCTATCAAACCTGAGACCCTTCCTTTAGCATGAGATGTGATATCCAACTCCTTCCCCTTCCAAACCCGAGACCCTTCCTTTAGCATGAGATGTGATATCCAAATCCTTCCCATTCCAATCCTGAAACCCTTCCTATACCATGAGATGTGATATTTCTGTTTCTAATAAAAAACATGAGACCCTTCCTATAGCAAGAGATATGATATCCAAATCCTTCCCATTCCAATCCCGAGACCCTTCCTATACCATGAGATGTGATATCCAACTCCTTCCCATTCTAACCTGAGACCCTTCCTATAGCATGAGGAGGGATATCCAACTCCTTCCCATTCCAATCCTGAGACCCTTCCTATACCATGAGATGTGATCTCAGTGCTTCTAATACCAAACCTGGGATCCGTCCTATAACATGAGATATGATATCCAAATCCTTCCCATTCAAATCCTGAAACCCTTCCTTTAGCATGAGATGTGATATCTCAATGTGTCTAATAAAAAACCTGAGACCCTTCCTATAGCAAGAGATGTGATATCCAAATCCTTCGCATTCCAATCCTGAGACCCTTCCTATAACATGGATGTGATATCCAACTCCTTCCCATTCCAATTTTGAGACCCTTCCTATACCATGAGAATTGATATCTCAATGCTTCTAATACCAAACCTGAGACCCTTCCTATCGCATGAGATGTGATATCCTACTCCTTCCCAATCCAATCCTGAGACCCTTCCTATAGCACGAGATGTGATATCTCAATGCTTCTAATACCAAACCTGACACCCTTCATATAGCATGAGATGGGATATCCAACTCCTTCCCAATCCAATCCTGAGACCCTTCCGATAGCATGAGATGTCATTTCTCAATGCTTCTACCAAAACTGAGACCCTTCCTATGGCATGAGATGTGATATCAAACTCCTTCCCATTCCAATCCTGAAACCCTTCCTATAGCTTGAGATGTGATATCCAACTCCTTCCCATTCCAATCCTGAGACCCTTCCTATACCATGAGATGTGATATCTCAATGCTTGTAGTACCAAACCTGAGACCCGTCCTACAACATGAGATGTGATATCCAAATCCTTCCCCTTCCAAGCCTGAGACCCTTCCTTTAGCATGAGATGTGATATCCAACGCCTTCCCATTCCAATCCTGAGACCCTTCCGATAGCATGAGATGTGATATCTCAATGCTTCTAATATCAAACCTGAGACCCTCCCTATAGCATGAGATGTGATATCCAAGTCCTTCCCATTCCAATCCTGAGATCCTTCCTATAGCATGAGATGTGATATCTCAATGCTTCTAATACCAAACATGATATCCTTCCTATAACATGAGATGTGATATATAAACTCCTTACCATTCCAATCCCGAGACCCTTCCGATAGCAGAGATGTGATATCTCAATGCTTATACCAAACCTGAGACCCTTCCTATGGCATGAGATGTCATATATTACTGCTTCCCATTCCAATCCTGAGACCCTTCCTATAGCATGAGATCTGATATCTCAATGCTTCTACCAAACTTGAGACCCTTCCTATAGCATGAGATGTGATATCCAACTCCTCCCCATTCCAATCCTGAGACCCTTCCTATAGCATGAGATGTGATATCTCAATGCTTCTACCAAACTTGAGACCCTTCCTATAACATGAGATGTGATATCCAACTCCTTTCCATTCCAATACTGAGATCCTTCTTATACCATGAGATGTGATATCTCAATGTTTCTCATACCAAACCTGAGGCCCTTCCTATAGCAAGAGATGTGATATACAAATCCTTCCCATTCCAAACCTGAGACCCTTCCTATAGCATGAGATGTGATATCCGACTCTTTCCCAATCCAATCCTGAGACCCTTCCTATAGCATGAGATGTAATATCACAATGCTTGTAATACCAAACCTGAGACCATTCCTATAGCATGAGATGTGATATCCAACTCCTTCCCATTCCAATCCTGAGACCCTTCCTATAGCATGAGATGTGATATCTCAATGCTTCTAATACCAAAACTGAGACCCTTCTTAAAGCATGAGATGTGATATCCAACTACTTCCCGTTCCAAACCTGAGAACCTTCCTATAGCATATGTGACATCCAACTCCTTCCCATTCCAAACCTGAGACCCTTCATATAGCAAGAATGTAATATCCAACTCCTTCCCATTCCAATCCTGAGACCATTCCTATAGCATGAGAAGTGATATCTCAATGCTTCTAATAGCAAACCTGAGATCCTTCCTATGACATGAGATGTGATATCCAATTCCTTCCCATTCCAAACCTGAGACCCTTCCTACAGCATGCAATGTGATATCTCAATCCTTCTAATACCACACCTGAGACCCGTCCTATAACATGAGATGAGATATCCAAGTCCTTCCCATCCCAATCCTGAGACCTTTCCTATAGCATGAGATGTGATATCTCAATGCTTCTAAAACCAAACATGAGAACCATCCTATAACATGAGATGTGCTATCCAAATCCTTCACTTCCCAAACCTGAGACCCTTCCTATAGCTTGAGATGTGATATCAAACTCCTTCCCATTCCAATCCTGAGACCCTTATTATACCATGAGATGTGATATCTCAATGCTTCTAATACCAAACCTGAGACCCGTCCTAAAACATGAGATGTGAGATCCAAATCCTTCCCCTTCCAAACCTAAGACCCTTCCTATAGCTTGAGATGTGATATCAAACTCCTTCCCATTCCAATCCTGAGATAGCTTGAGATGTGATATCCAACTCCTTCCCATTCCAATCCTGAGACCCTTCCGATAGCATGAGATGTGATATCTCAATGCTTCTAATATCAAAACTGAGACCCTCCCTATAGCATGAGATGTGATATCTAAGTCCTTCCCATTCCTATCCTGAGACCCTTCCGATAGCAGAGATGTGATATCTCAATGCTTATACCAAACCTGAGACCCTTCCTATAGCATGAGATGTGATATCTCAATGCTTCTATCAAACCTGAGACCCTTCCTTTAGCATGAGATGTGATATCCAACTCCTTCCCATTCCAATCCTGAGACCCTTCCTATAGCATGAGCTGTAATATTTCAATGCTTCTATCAAACCTGAGACCCTTCCTTTAGCATGAGATGTGATATCCTACTCCTTCCCCTTCCAAACCTGAGACCCTTCCTTTAGCATGAGATGTGATATCCAAATCCTTCCCATTCCAATCCTGAAACCCTTCCTATACCATGAGATGTGATATTTCCGTTTCTAATAAAAAACATGAGACCCTTCCTATAGCAAGAGATATGATATCCAAATCCTTCCCATTCCAATCCCGAGACCCTTCCTATAACATGAGATGTGATATCCAACTCCTTCCCATTCCAACCTGAGACCCTTCCTATAGCATGAGAAGGGATATCCAACTCCTTCCCATTCCAATCCTGAGACCCTTCCTATACCATGAGATGTGATATCTCAGTGCTTCTAATACCAAACCTGGGACCCGTCCTATAACATGAGATATGATATCCAAATCCTTCCCATTCGAATCCTGAAACCCTTCCTTTAGCATGAGATGTGATATCTCAATGTGTCTAATAAAAAACCTGAGACCCTTCCTATAGCAAGAGATGTGATATCCAAATCCTTCGCATTCCAATCCTGAGACCCTTCCTATAACATGGATGTGATATCCAACTCCTTCCCATTCCAATTCTGAGACCCTTCCTATACCATGAGAATTGATATCTCAATGCTTCTAATACCAAACCTGAGACCCTTCCTATAGCATGAGATGTGATATCCTACTCCTTCCCATTCCAATCCTGAGACCCTTCCTATAGCACGAGATGTGATATCTCAATGCTTCTAATACCAAACCTGACACCCTTCATATAGCATGAGATGGGATATCCAACTCCTTCCCAATCCAATCCTGAGACCCTTCCGATAGCATGAGATGTCATTTCTCAATGCTTCTACCAAAACTGAGACCCTTCCTATGGCATGAGATGTGATATCAAACTCCTTCCCATTCCAATCCTGAGACCCTTCCTATACCATGAGATGTGATATCTCAATGCTTGTAGTACCAAACCTGAGACCCGTCCTACAACATGAGATGTGATATCCAAATCCTTCCCCTTCCAAGCCTGAGACCCTTCCTTTAGCATGAGATGTGATATCCAACTCCTTCCCATTCCAATCCTGAGACCCTTCCGATAGCATGAGATGTGATATCTCAATGCTTCTAATATCAAACCTGAGACCCTCCCTATAGCATGAGATGTGATATCCAAGTCCTTCCCATTCCAATCCTGAGATCCTTCCTATAGCATGAGATGTGATATCTCAATGCTTCTAATACCAAACATGATATCCTTCCTATAACATGAGATGTGATATATAAACTCCTTACCATTCCAATCCCGAGACCCTTCCGATAGCAGAGATGTGATATCTCAATGCTTATACCAAACCTGAGACCCTTCCTATGGCATGAGATGTCATATACTACTGCTTCCCATTCCAATCCTGGGACCCTTCCTATAGCATGAGATGTGATATCTCAATGCTTCTACCAAACTTGAGACCCTTCCTATAGCATGAGATGTGATATCCAACTCCTTCCCATTCCAATCCGGAGACCCTTCCTATAGCATGAGATGTGATGTCTCAATGCTTCTAATACCAAACCTGATATCCTTCCTATAACATGAGATGTGATATCCAACTCCTTTCCTTTCCAATACTGAGATCCTTCCTATACCATGAGATGTGATATCTCAATGTTTCTCATACCAAACCTGAGGCCCTTCCTATAGCAAGAGATGTGATATACAAATCCTTCCCATTCCAAACCTGAGACCCTTCCTATAGCATGAGATGTGATATCCGACTCTTTCCCAATCCAATCCTGAGACCCTTCCTATAGCATGAGATGTAATATCACAATGCTTGTAATACCAAACCTGAGACCATTCCTATAGCATGAGATGTGATATCCAACTCCTTCCCATTCCAATCCTGAGACCCTTCCTATAGCATGAGATGTGATATCTCAATGCTTTTAATAGCAAAACTGAGACCCTTCTTAAAGCATGAGATGTGATATCCAACTACTTCCCGTTCCAAACCTGAGACCCTTCCTATAGCATATGTGACATCCAACTCCTTCCCATTCCAAACCTGAGACCCTTCATATAGCAAGAATGTAATATCCAACTCCTTCCCATTCCAATCCTGAGACCATTCCTATAGCATGAGAAGTGATATCTCAATGCTTCTAATAGCAAACCTGAGATCCTTCCTATGACATGAGATGTGATATCCAATTCCTTCCCATTCCAAACCTGAGACCCTTCCTACAGCATGCGATGTGATATCTCAATCCTTCTAATACCACACCTGAGACCCGTCCTATAATATGAGATGAGATATCCAAGTCCTTCCCATCCCAATCCTGAGACCTTTCCTATAGCATGAGATGTGATATCTCAATGCTTCTAATACCAAACCTGAGACCCTTCCTATAACATGAGATGGGATATCCAACTCCTTCCCATTCCAATCCTGAGACCCTTCCGATAGCAGAGATGTGATATCTCAATGCTTATACCAAACCTGAGACCCTTCCTATGGCATGAGATGTAATATACAACTACTACCCATTCCAATCCGGAGACCCTTCCTATAGCATGAGATGTGATATCTCAATGCTTCTACCAAACCTAAGACCCTTCCTATAGCATGAGATGTGATATCCAACTCCTTCCCACTCCAAACCTGAGACCCTTCCTATGGCATGAGATGTGATATCACAATGCTTCTAATACCAGACCTGAGATCCTTCCTATAACATGAGATGTGATATCCAATTCCTTCCCATTCCAAACCTGAGACCCTTCCTGTAGCATGAGATGTGATATCCAACTCCTTCCCATTCCAATACTGAGACCCTTCCTATAGCATGAGATGTGATATCTCAATGCTTCTAATACCAAACCTGAGAACCTTCCTATAGCATGAGACGTGATATCCAACTCCTTCCCTTTCCAAACCTGAGACCCTTCCGATAGCAGAGATGTGATATCTCAATGCTTGTACCAAACCTGAGACCCTTCCTATGGCATGAGAGGTCATATACTACTCCTTCCCATTCCAATCCTGAGACCCTTCCTATAGCATGAGATGTGATATCTCAATGCTTCTACCAAACCTGAGACCCTTCCTATAGCATGAGATGTGATATCTCAATGCTTCTAATACCAAACTTGATATCCTTCCTATAACACGAGATGTGATATCCAACTCCTTCACATTCCAATCCTGAGATCCTTCCTATACCATGAGATGTGATATTTCAATGTTTCTCATACCAAACCTGAGGCCCTTCCTATAGCAAGAGATGTGATGTACAAATCCTTCCCATTCCAAACCTGAGACCTTTCCTATAGCATCAGATGTGATATCCAACTCCTTCCCAATCCAATCCTGAGACCCTTCCTATAGCATGAGATGTAATATCACAATGCTTGTAATACCAAACCTGAGACCCTTCCTATAGCATGTGTGATATCCAACTCCTTCCCATTCCAATCCTTAGACCCTTCCTATAGCATGAGATGTGATATCTCAATGCTTCTAATACCAAACCTGAGACCCTTCTTAAAGCATGAGATGGGATATCCAACTCCTTCCTATTCCAATCCTGAGACCCTTACGATAGCATGAGATGTGATATCCAACTCCTTCCCATTTCAATCCTGAGACCCTTCCTATAGCATGAGATGTGTTATCTCAATGTTTCTAATACCAAACCTGAGATCCTTCCTATAACATGAGATGTGATATCCAACTCCTTCCCATTCCAAACCGGAGACCCTTCCTTTAGCATGAGATGTGATATCAAACTCCTTCCCATGCCAATCCTGAGACCCTTACTATAGCATGAGATGTGATATCTCAATGCTTCTAATACCAAACCTGAGAGCCTTCATATAACATGATATGTGATATCCAAATCCTTCTCATTCCAAACCTGAGATCCTTCCTATAATCTGAGATGTGATATCCAACTCCTTCCCATTCCAAACCTGAGACCCTTCCTATAGCATGAGATGTGATATCTCAATGCTTCTGATACCAAACCTGAGACCCTTGTTATAGCATGAGATGTGATATCCAACTCCTTCCCATCCCAAACCAGAGACCCTTCCTATAGTATGAAATGTGATATCTCAAAGCTTCTAATACCAAACCTGAGACCCTTCATATAGCATGAGATGTTATCTCCAACTCCTTCCCATCCCAAAACAGAGACCCTTCCTATAGCATGAGATGTGATATCTCAATGCATCTAATACCAAACCTGATATCCTTCCTATAACATGAGATGTGATATCCAACTCCTTCCCATTCCAATCCTGAGATCCTTCCTATACCATGAGATGTGATATCTCAATGTTTCTCATACCAAACCTGAGGCCCTTCCTATAGCAAGAGATGTGATATACAAATCCTCCCCATTCCAAACCTGAGACCCTTCCTATAGCATGAGATGTAATATCGCAATGCTTGTAATACCAAACCTGAGACCCTTCCTATAGCATGAGATGTGATATCCAACTCCTTCCCATTCCAATCCTGAGACCCTTCCTAGAGCATGAGATGTGATATCTCAATGCTTCTAATACCAAAACTGAGACCCTTCTTAAAGCATAAGATGTGATATCCAACTCCTTCCCGTTCCAAACCTGAGACCCTTCCTATAGCAAGAATGTAATATCCAACTCCTTCCCATTCCAATCCTGAGACCATTCCTATAGCATGAGATGTGATATCTCAGTGCTTCTAATAGCAAACCTGAGATCCTTCCTATGACATGAGATGGGATATCCAACTCCTTCCCGTTCCAAACCTGAGACCCTTCCTATAGCAAGAATGTAATATCCAACTCCTTCCCATTCCAATCCCGAGACCCTTCCGATAGCAGAGATGTGATATCTCAATGCTTATACCAAACCTGAGACCCTTCCTATGGCATGAGATGTCATATACTACTCCTTCCCATTCCAATCCTGAGACCCTTCCTATAGCATGAGATGTGATATCTTAATGCTTCTACCAAACCTGAGACCCTTCCTATAGCATGAGATGTGATATCCAACTCCTTCCCATTCCAATCCTGAGACCCTTCCTATAGCATGAGATGTGATATCTCAATGCTTCTAATACCAAACCTGATATCCTTCCTATAACATGAGATGTGATATCCAACCCCTTTCCATTCCAATACTGAGATCCTTCCTATACCATGAGATGTGATATCTCAATGTTTCTGATACCAAACCTGAGGCCCTTCCTATAGCAAGAGATGTGATATACAAATCATTCCCATTCCAAACCTGAGACCTTTCCTATAGCATGGGATGTGATATCCGACTCCTTCCCAATCCAATCCTGAGACCCTTCCTATAGCATGAGATGTGATATCCAACTCGTTCCCATTCCAATCCTGAGACCCTTCCTATAGCATGAGATGTGATATCTCAATGCTTCTAATACCAAAACTGAGACCCTTCTTAAAGCATGAGATGTGATATCCAACTCCTTCCCGTGTTCCAAACCTGAGACCCTTCCTATAGCATATGTGCTACCCTTCCTATGGCATGAGATGTCATATACAACTACTTCCCATTCCAATCCGGAGACCCTTCCTATAGCATGAGATGTGATATCTCAATGCTTCTACCAAACCTGAGACCCTTCCTATAGCATGAGATGTGATATCCAACTCCTTCCCATTCCAATCCTGAGACCCTTCCTATATCATGAGATGTGATATCTCAATGCTTCTAATACCAAACCTGATATCCTTCCTATAACATGAGATGTGATATCTCAATGTTTCTCATACCAAACCTGAGGCCCTTCCTATAGCAAGAGATGTGATGTACAAACCCTTCCCATTCCAAACCTGAGACCCTTCCTATAGCATGAGATGTGATATCCAACTCCTTCCCAATCCAATCCTGAGACCCTTCCTATAGCATGAGATATAATATCACAATGCTTGTAATACCAAACCTGAGACCCTTCCTATAGCATAAGATGTGATATCCAACTCCTTCCCATTCCAATCCTTAGACCCTTCCTATAGCATGAGATGTGATATCTCAATGCTTCTAATACCAAACCTGAGACCCTTCTTAAAGCATGAGATGGGATATCCAACTCCTTCCTATTCCAATCCTGAGACCCTTACGATAGCAGAGATGTGATATCTCAATGCTTATACCAAACCTGAGACTCTTCCTATGGCATGAGATGTGATATCCAACTCCTTCCCATTCCAATCCTGAGACCCTTCCTATAGCATGAGATGTGATATCTCAATGCTTCTATCAAACCTGAGACCCTTCATATTGCATGAGATGTGATATCCAACTCCTTCCCATTCCAATCCTGAAACCCTTCCTATACCATGAGATGTGATATCTCAATGTTTCTAATACCAAACCTGAGACCCGTCCTAAAACATGAGATGTGAAATCCAAATCCTTCCCCTTCCAAACTTGAGACCCTTCCTATAGCTTGAGATGTGATATCAAACTCCTTCCCATTCCAATCCTGAGATAGCTTGAGATGTGATATCCAACTCCTTCCCATTCCAATCCTGAGACCCTTCCGATAGCATGAGATGTGATATCTTAATGTTTCTCTTACCAAACCTGAGGCCCTTCCTATAGCAAGAGATGTGATGTACAAATCCTTCCCATTCCAAACCTGAGACCCTTCCTATAGCATGAGATGTGATATCCAACTCCTTCCCAATCCAATCCTGAAACCCTTCCTATAGCATGAGATGTAATATCACAATGTTTGTAATACCAAACCTGAGACCCTTCCTATAGCATGAGATGTGATATCCAACTCCTTCCCATTCCAATCCTGAGACCCTTCCTATAGCATGAAATGTGATATCTCAATGCTTCTAATACCAAACCTGAGATCCTTCCGATAGCATGAGATGTGATATCTCAATGCTTCTAATACCAAACCTGAGATCTTCCTATAACATGAGATGTGATATCCAAATCCTTCCACTTCCAAACCTGAAACCCTCCCTTTAGCATGAGATGTGATATCCGACTCCTTCCCATTCCAATCCTGAGACCCTTCTGGTAGCATGAGATGTGATATCTCAATGCTTCTAATACCAAACCTGAGATCCTTCCGATAGCATGAGATCTGATATCTCAATGCTTCTAACACCAAACCTGAGATCCTTCCTATAGCATGAGATGTGATATCCAACTCCTTCCCATTCCAAACCTGAGACCCTTCCTATAGCATGAGATGTGATATCTCAATGCTTCTAATACCAAACCTGAGATCCTTCCTATAACATGAGATGTGATATCTCAATGCTTCTAAAACCAAACATGAGAACTATCCTGTAACATGTGAAATCCAAATCATTCCCTTTCCAAACCTGAGACCCTTCCTATAGCTTGAGATGTGATATCAAACTCCTTCCCATTCCAATCCTGAGATAGCTTGAGATGTGCTATCCAACTCCTTCCCATTCCAATCCTGAGACCCTTCCTATACCATGAGATCTGATATCTCAATGCTTCTAATACCAAACCTGACACCCGTCCTAAAACATATGTGAGATCCAAATCCTTCCCCTTCCAAACCTGAGACCTTTCCTTTAGCATGTGATGTGATATCCAACTCCTTCCCATTCCAATCCTGAGACCTTTCCTATAGCATGATATGTGATATCTCAATGCTTCTAATACCAAACCTGAGATCCTTCCTATAACATGAGATTTGTATCCAACTCCTTCCCATTCCAAACCAGAGACCCTTCCGATAGCATGAGATGTGATATCTCAGTGCTTCTAATAGCAAACCTGAGATCCTTCCTATGACATGAGATGGGATATCCAAATCCTTCCCCTTCCAAACCTGAGACCTTTCCTTTAGCATGTGATGTGATATCCAACTCCTTCCCATTCCAATCCTGAGACCTTTCCTATAACATGAGATGTGATATCTTACTGCTTCTAAAACCAAACCTGAGAACCATCCTATAACATATGTGAAATCCAAATCCTTCCCTTTCCAAACCTGAGACCCTTCCGATAGCATGAGATGTGATATCTCAATGCTTCTAAAACCAAACATGAGAACCATCCTTCAACATGAGATGTGAAATCCAAATCCTTCCCTTTCCAAACCTGAGACCCTTCCTATAGCTTGAGAAGTGATATCTCAATGCTTCTAATAGCAAACCTGAGATCCTTCCTATGACATGAGATGTGATATCCAATTCCTTCCCATTCCAAACCTGAGACCCTTCCTACAGCATGCGATGTGATATCTCAATCCTTCTAATACCACACCTGAGACCCGTCCTATAACATGAGATGAGATATCCAAGTCCTTCCCATCCCAATCCTGAGACCTTTCCTATAGCATGAGATGTGATATCTCAATGCTTCTAATACCAAACCTGAGACCCTTCCTATAACATGAGATGGGATATCCAACTCCTTCCCATTCCAATCCTGAGACCCTTCCGATAGCAGAGATGTGATATCTCAATGCTTATACCAAACCTGAGACCCTTCCTATGGCATGAGATGTAATATACAACTACTACCCATTCCAATCCGGAGACCCTTCCTATAGCATGAGATGTGATATCTCAATGCTTCTACCAAACCTGAGACCCTTCCTATAGCATGAGATGTGATATCCAACTCCTTCCCACTCCAAACCTGAGACCCTTCCTATGGCATGAGATGTGATATCACAATGCTTCTAATACCAGACCTGAGATCCTTCCTATAACATGAGATGTGATATCCAATTCCTTCCCATTCCAAACCTGAGACCCTTCCTGTAGCATGAGATGTGATATCCAACTCCTTCCCATTCCAATACTGAGACCCTTCCTATAGCATGAGATGTGATATCTCAATGCTTCTAATACCAAACCTGAGAACCCTCCTATAGCATGAGACGTGATATCCAACTCCTTCCCTTTCCAAACCTGAGACCCTTCCGATAGCAGAGATGTGATATCTCAATGCTTGTACCAAACCTGAGACCATTCCTATGGCATGAGAGGTCATATACTACTCCTTCCCATTCCAATCCTGAGACCCTTCCTATAGCATGAGATGTGATATCTCAATGCTTCTACCAAACCTGAGACCCTTCCTATAGCATGAGATGTGATATCTCAATGCTTCTAATACCAAACTTGATATCCTTCCTATAACACGAGATGTGATATCCAAATCCTTCACATTCCAATCCTGAGATCCTTCCTATACCATGAGATGTGATATTTCAATGTTTCTCATACCAAACCTGAGGCCCTTCCTATAGCAAGAGATGTGATGTACAAATCCTTCCCATTCCAAACCTGAGACCCTTCCTATAGCATCAGATGTGATATCCAACTACTTCCCAATCCAATCCTGAGACCCTTCCTATAGCATGAGATGTAATATCACAATGCTTGTAATACCAAACCTGAGACCCTTCCTATAGCATGTGTGATATCCAACTCCTTCCCATTCCAATCCTTAGACCCTTCCTATAGCATGAGATGTGATATCTCAATGCTTCTAATACCAAACCTGAGACCCTTCTTAAAGCATGAGATGGGATATCCAACTCCTTCCTATTCCAATCCTGAGACCCTTACGATAGCATGAGATGTGATATCCAACTCCTTCCCATTTCAATCCTGAGACCCTTCCTATAGCATGAGATGTGTTATCTCAATGTTTCTAATACCAAACCTGAGATCCTTCCTATAACATGAGATGTGATATCCAACTCCTTCCCATTCCAAACCGGAGACCCTTCCTTTAGCATGAGATGTGATATCAAACTCCTTCCCATGCCAATCCTGAGACCCTTACTATAGCATGAGATGTGATATCTCAATGCTTCTAATACCAAACCTGAGAGCCTTCATATAACATGATATGTGATATCCAACTCCTTCTCATTCCAAAACTGAGATCCTTCCTATAGCCTGAGATGTGATATCCAACTCCTTCCCATTCCAAACCTGAGACCCTTCCTATAGCATGAGATGTGATATCTCAATGCTTCTAATACCAAACCTGAGACCCTTGTTATAGAATGAGATGTGATATCCAACTCCTTCCCATCCCAAACCAGAGACCCTTCCTATAGTATGAAATGTGATATCTCAAAGCTTCTAATACCAAACCTGAGACCCTTCATATAGCATGAGATGTTATCTCCAACTCCTTCCCATCCCAAAACAGAGACACTTCCTATAGCATGAGATGTGATATCTCAATGTTTCTAATACCAAACCTGATATCCTTCCTATAACATGAGATGTGATATCCAACTCCTTCCCATTCCAATCCTGAGATCCTTCCTATACCATGAGATGTGATATCTCAATGTTTCTCATACCAAACCTGAGGCCCTTCCTATAGCAAGAGATGTGATATACAAATCCTCCCCATTCCAAACCTGAGACCCTTCCTATAGCATGAGATGTAATATCGCAATGCTTGTAATACCAAACCTGAGACCCTTCCTATAGCATGAGATGTGATATCCAACTCCTTCCCATTCCAATCCTGAGACCCTTCCTATAGCATGAGATGTGATATCTCAATGCTTCTAATAGCAAAACTGAGACCCTTCTTAAAGCATGAGATGTGATATCCAACTCCTTCCCGTTCCAAACCTGAGACACTTCCTATAGCAAGAATATAATATCCAACTCCTTCCCATTCCAATCCTGAGACCATTCCTATAGCATGAGATGTGATATCTCAGTGCTTCTAATAGCAAACCTGAGATCCTTCCTATGACATGAGATGGGATATCCAACTCCTTCCCATTCCAAACCTGAGACCCTTCCTATAGCAAGAATGTAATATCCAACTCCTTCCCATTCCAATCCTGAGACCATTCCTATAGCATGAGATGTGATATCTCAGTGCTTCTAATAGCAAACCTGAGATCCTTCCTATAACATGAGATGTGATATCCAATTCCTTCCCATTCCAAACCTGAGACCCTTCCTGTAGCATGAGATGTGATATCCAACTCCTTCCCATTCCAATACTGAGACCCTTCCTATAGCATGAGATGTGATATCTCAATGCTTCTAATACCAAACCTGAGAACCTTCCTATAGCATGAGACGTGATATCCAACTCCTTCCCTTTCCAAACCTGAGACCCTTCCGATAGCAGAGATGTGATATCTCAATGCTTGTACCAAACCTGAGACCATTCCTATGGCATGAGAGGTCATATACTACTCCTTCCCATTCCAATCCTGAGACCCTTCCTATAGCATGAGATGTGATATCTCAATGCTTCTACCAAACCTGAGACCCTTCCTATAGCATGAGATGTGATATCTCAATGCTTCTAATACCAAACTTGATATCCTTCCTATAACACGAGATGTGATATCCAAATCCTTCACATTCCAATCCTGAGATCCTTCCTATACCATGAGATGTGATATTTCAATGTTTCTCATACCAAACCTGAGGCCCTTCCTATAGCAAGAGATGTGATGTACAAATCCTTCCCATTCCAAACCTGAGACCCTTCCTATAGCATCAGATGTGATATCCAACTACTTCCCAATCCAATCCTGAGACCCTTCCTATAGCATGAGATGTAATATCACAATGCTTGTAATACCAAACCTGAGACCCTTCCTATAGCATGTGTGATATCCAACTCCTTCCCATTCCAATCCTTAGACCCTTCCTATAGCATGAGATGTGATATCTCAATGCTTCTAATACCAAACCTGAGACCCTTCTTAAAGCATGAGATGGGATATCCAACTCCTTCCTATTCCAATCCTGAGACCCTTACGATAGCATGAGATGTGATATCCAACTCCTTCCCATTTCAATCCTGAGACCCTTCCTATAGCATGAGATGTGTTATCTTAATGTTTCTAATACCAAACCTGAGATCCTTCCTATAACATGAGATGTGATATCCAACTCCTTCCCATTCCAAACCGGAGACCCTTCCTTTAGCATGAGATGTGATATCAAACTCCTTCCCATGCCAATCCTGAGACCCTTACTATAGCATGAGATGTGATATCTCAATGCTTCTAATACCAAACCTGAGAGCCTTCATATAACATGATATGTGATATCCAACTCCTTCTCATTCCAAAACTGAGATCCTTCCTATAGCCTGAGATGTGATATCCAACTCCTTCCCATTCCAAACCTGAGACCCTTCCTATAGCATGAGATGTGATATCTCAATGCTTCTAATACCAAACCTGAGACCCTTGTTATAGCATGAGATGTGATATCCAACTCCTTCCCATCCCAAACCAGAGACCCTTCCTATAGTATGAAATGTGATATCTCAAAGCTTCTAATACCAAACCTGAGACCCTTCATATAGCATGAGATGTTATCTCCAACTCCTTCCCATCCCAAAACAGAGACACTTCCTATAGCATGAGATGTGATATCTCAATGCTTCTAATACCAAACCTGATATCCTTCCTATAACATGAGATGTGATATCCAACTCCTTCCCATTCCAATCCTGAGATCCTTCCTATACCATGAGATGTGATATCTCATTGTTTCTCATACCAAACCTGAGGCCCTTCCTATAGCAAGAGATGTGATATACAAATCCTCCCCATTCCAAACCTGAGACCCTTCCTATAGCATGAGATGTAATATCGCAATGCTTGTAATACCAAACCTGAGACCCTTCCTATAGCATGAGATGTGATATCCAACTCCTTCCCATTCCAATCCTGAGACCCTTCCTATAGCATGAGATGTGATATCTCAATGCTTCTAATACCAAAACTGAGACCCTTCTTAAAGCATGAGATGTGATATCCAACTCCTTCCCGTTCCAAACCTGAGACACTTCCTATAGCAAGAATGTAATATCCAACTCCTTCCCATTCCAATCCTGAGACCATTCCTATAGCATGAGATGTGATATCTCAGTGCTTCTAATAGCAAACCTGAGATCCTTCCTATGACATGAGATGGGATATCCAACTCCTTCCCATTCCAAACCTGAGACCCTTCCTATAGCAAGAATGTAATATCCAACTCCTTCCCATTCCAATCCTGAGACCATTCCTATAGCATGAGATGTGATATCTCAGTGCTTCTAATAGCAAACCTGAGATCCTTCCTATGACATGAGATGGGATATCCAATTCCTTCCCATTCCAATCCTGAGACACTTCCGATAGCAGAGATGTGATATCTCAATGCTTATACCAAACCTGAGACCCTTCCTATGGCATGAGATGTCATATACTACTCCTTCCCATTCCAATCCTGAGACCCTTCCTATAGCATGAGATGTGATATCTCAATGCTTCTACCAAACCTGAGACCCTTCCTATAGCATGAGATGTGATATCCAACTCCTTCCCATTCCAATCCTGAGACCCTTCCTATAGCATGAGATGTGATATCTCAATGCTTCTAATACCAAACCTGATATCCTTCCTATAACATGAGATGTGATATCCAACCCCTTTCCATTCCAATACTGAGATCCTTCCTATACCATGAGATGTGATATCTCAATGTTTCTGATACCAAACCTGAGGCCCTTCCTATAGCAAGAGATGTGATATACAAATCATTCCCATTCCAAACCTGAGACCTTTCCTATAGCATGGGATGTGATATCCGACTCCTTCCCAATCCAATCCTGAGACCCTTCCTATAGCATGAGATGTGATATCCAACTCGTTCCCATTCCAATCCTGAGACCCTTCCTATAGCATGAGATGTGATATCTCAATGCTTCTAATACCAAAACTGAGACCCTTCTTAAAGCATGAGATGTGATATCCAACTCCTTCCCGTGTTCCACACCTGAGACCCTTCCTATAGCATATGTGCTACCCTTCCTATGGCATGAGATGTCATATACAACTACTTCCCATTCCAATCCGGAGACCCTTCCTATAGCATGAGATGTGATATCTCAATGCTTCTACCAAACCTGAGACCCTTCCTATAGCATGAGATGTGATATCCAACTCCTTCCCATTCCAATCCTGAGACCCTTCCTATATCATGAGATGTGATATCTCAATGCTTCTAATACCAAACCTGATATCCTTCCTATAACATGAGATGTGATATCTCAATGTTTCTCATACCAAACCTGAGGCCCTTCCTATAGCAAGAGATGTGATGTACAAACCCTTCCCATTCCAAACCTGAGACCCTTCCTATAGCATGAGATGTGATATCCAACTCCTTCCCAATCCAATCCTGAGACCCTTCCTATAGCATGAGATATAATATCACAATGCTTGTAATACCAAACCTGAGACCCTTCCTATAGCATAAGATGTGATATCCAACTCCTTCCCATTCCAATCCTTAGACCCTTCCTATAGCATGAGATGTGATATCTCAATGCTTCTAATACCAAACCTGATACCCTTCTTAAAGCATGAGATGGGATATCCAACTCCTTCCTATTCCAATCCTGAGACCCTTACGATAGCAGAGATGTGATATCTCAATGCTTATACCAAACCTGAGACTCTTCCTATGGCATGAGATGTGATATCCAACTCCTTCCCATTCCAATCCTGAGACCCTTCCTATAGCATGAGATGTGATATCTCAATGCTTCTATCAAACCTGAGACCCTTCCTATTGCATGAGATGTGATATCCAACTCCTTCCCATTCCAATCCTGAAACCCTTCCTATACCATGAGATGTGATATCTCAATGTTTCTAATACCAAACCTGAGACCCGTCCTAAAACATGAGATGTGAAATCCAAATCCTTCCCCTTCCAAACTTGAGACCCTTCCTTTAGCTTGAGATGTGATATCAAACTCCTTCCCATTCCAATCCTGAGATAGCTTGAGATGTGATATTCAACTCCTTCCCATTCCAATCCTGAGACCCTTCCGATAGCATGAGATGTGATATCTTAATGTTTCTCTTACCAAACCTGAGGCCCTTCCTATAGCAAGAGATGTGATGTACAAATCCTTCCCATTCCAAACCTGAGACCCTTCCTATAGCATGAGATGTGATATCCAACTCCTTCCCAATCCAATCCTGAAACCCTTCCTATAGCATGAGATGTAATATCACAATGTTTGTAATACCAAACCTGAGACCCTTCCTATAGCATGAGATGTGATATCCAACTCCTTCCCATTCCAATCCTGAGACCCTTCCTATAGCATGAGATGTGATATCTCAATGCTTCTAATACCAAACCTGAGATCCTTCCGATAGCATGAGATGTGATATCTCAATGCTTCTAATACCAAACCTGAGATCTTCCTATAACATGAGATGTGATATCCAAATCCTTCCACTTCCAAACCTGAAACCCTCCCTTTAGCATGAGATGTGATATCCGACTCCTTCCCATTCCAATCCTGAGACCCTTCTGGTAGCATGAGATGTGATATCTCAATGCTTCTAATACCAAACCTGAGATCCTTCCGATAGCATGAGATCTGATATCTCAATGCTTCTAACACCAAACCTGAGATCCTTCCTATAGCATGAGATGTGATATCCAACT